>NC_140776.1:128895049-130144696 GCF_044657685.1 Stegodyphus dumicola
TCATGTCTAGAATAACTGTTTCAAGGTAGCAGGCACAAATATATTTTAAATTTATTCTACTTCATTATTTGTAAGAATTGAAATAAAACAATACAACAAAAAAGTACCTGTCACTTGGATACTTCTGTAAACACAAGCTTTCCTTAAAACTGTTTCAAATTATAATATCTAACTTTCTTCTAACCAGAAGCTACAAGATTCTCTTATTACAGCTAAAAGTGATTCAAAATCGTAAGGTTACAAAGCTATATCTATCATGCGACCTTACGTGAGACAGCGATAATTTATCAGGAGGCAAATTTCGCAGCAGGCAATTACTGCTTTTCAATACCCAAACTTCCCTACAACAGCTAGGCGCACTTCCTCTAAGTCTATAGTAGAACTGCTTACTACTTAAATTTACTTGAATTCTGAAATGAGAGAACCTCGTTTTGTAATGAGGGAAAAGGAAAGATGTAAATTAAATAAAACTTTGACAGGATTTTACTTTGATGACAAAGAAAATAAATTTCTTTTTCCTGATTAGGATCTGAAACTTGATTCTCGTTTCCGGCTAGTTGAGTTGCGGAAATCATTGGCTCATTAGGTTGAAACTCGGCTACAAAAGTTAAAAGGAACTCTTGTGTTTCTGTTATCCACTTATGCGCTAAGCTTGGAAGTACTGGAAAGAGTAAGCTTTTTATCGCTCCGCTTACGAACTGAGCGATTGCGGCGTGTACCGCAGTAAAATTCGTTATCATGGGAGTAAAGTTAAGCTGCTCGATTAACGATTTCCTCCCTGCGTTAATCAGTAATCATTTAGTATACGATCTACTGCTTTTATTTATCATTTCTTTCTTGCTGTCTTTTTTTCCATTAAATATGAAAGATATTCATTTTTTATTCTATGAAGCTGTTCTTCAATTATGAAATTACGAAAATTTGAACTGGCTAAAGTGCAAAAATATTCATTTTATGACCGCAGTTAATGGGCTTATGGATATTTCTCTCATGTAATGAATTACAAAATATATAATGTAAAATGAAAATAATTATATCTAAACAGGCAAAAGAAGTTGAGCAAAAGAATATATAGTAATGTTGAAAGTAAAAATAAAAAATTTATTTTGATAAAAATTAACATGATAATGCCAGTGATTTAAATGGCAAAACAGAAAGAAAATATGAAGTGGAAACAAAAATATCCATGGGAAAAGGTATATTATCACTTTTTGACTTTTACTTTGTCAAGAGGAGGTCAGCCGTTTAGCGACAACACATCTTTTTCTGCAGAACCATTTTCGTTTCTGTACCTTTAAATTTAACCAAGTTACCAACTAAATAAATAACCAAATGTTTTTTAGTTCCTATCATAGGTTCTTCAAGAGTTGGAAGAAAAAACCTCAAATAATCTCTATGTTCTGGGATAATACTCAGCTGAAGAAACGCTTTCTCTATATCCGATGATAAACCAACGGAATACAATCTAAACCTGTCAATTATATCAGGCATGAGTTCAATTAAGTTCGGCCCTCTGTTTAAACAATCATTTAGGGATGTTTGATTTCTCTCTCGGGCTGAAGCGTCGAACACCGGCCTTAACTTCATTGTCTGGCTAGTATGCTTTATAACAGGTCTATGGGGCAAATAATAACTCAAATTATCAATTTCAGTTTCAGGAACCTTTTCTATTACTTTGAGGTCTTCCCATTGCTTAAAAACTACCTTATAGTCATCTAAGTGATTTTCCTCATAAATTCGTTGACACATTCTTTGATGCCTTTTAAAAGTCATAGACTTATTGTTACGTAACAGAATTTCAGATTTAAAGGGTAGTGGCAATTCATATCGGCCATCAGGAAGAACACTTAAATTCTCTTCAAATTGCTTAACGGTGTCAGAGTGAGCAAGTTTACGTTTAACATCTTCAGTTGGGTTTGTTATGCCAATGGCATCTAAATTCCAGAGTTCGGTTACGCTAAGATTGACACAATGTAACGAAACTGCATTATTGCACAAATTATTTTCTAGTAATGCTGGAAAAGTAGCTGAAGTAGGTTCTTTAGGTAAGCTGTTTACTTTACCAATCACAGTGTATCCGAATTTAGTCTCAACTACAGTTACACCAGAGTTCAGTTTCAGAGAGCTGCCAGTAATAATGTCCCCGATGGCATCTTCTCCTAAAAGCAACTCAATGTCATATTCTTTAGCTTGCAAATCAGACAAGGTTATATTTCTTTCTTTTAATTCTTTTAGGGTATTGTGATCAACTACTTTTGGAACACATCCACATATTTTGTTTTGAGAAAGTACTTCAAAGTTATGGTCATAAGTGCCCTCAAAATTTCTTAAATTAACATCAAACACTAAATGGGAATGAGGACTTGTCTCTCTCCCCCCAAACAAACCGTGTATAATGGTTTGTTTCGATTTAGGACGCAGTTGCAAAAACGCGATGACCCTTTCTGAGAGATAATATTTCTGAGAACCACTGTCCAAAATCGTACGAACTGTAAGTTGTCTACCCTCAAATACTATTTTTAAAACAAGTGTTTGCAAATACACATTTTCATTAACAGTTGACTGATTAGACAATACATTACTTGAAATAACAGTACTGTCAGTTTCATTTGGCTTTACAGGTTCGCCATTTGAAACCATAATGGTATAGTGAAATTTATCACATGTTAAACATTTTACTTTATTTTTGCATGACCGTGAACTATGTCCAACTCGTAGGAAGCGAAAACAGGCGCGCTTTTGCACCAAAAGTTTTCGTTTATCTTCTAAAGACATTTTGCGAGCAGAAAAACATTCGGCAGAATTGTGGGATTTCTCAATATTGAATATGCATTGGATATACAGAATACATAATGCCAAATACACTTAATGTAAATATGTTACTCATTATACTGAATACTGCTTACGACTACTATATACAGAATAAACTTCGGATTACTATATATAGGATACATAATGATTACTATATAAAGTACACTTAAAGTAGATGTTACTCATGATACTGAATACATTGATAATACTACTTACACCCGCTGCAGATACCTGACTCATATTACATTGCTATGCATTTAAATATACATGTTGCAGATACAGTACATTTTCGATGTGCTCGAGATTGCTATTTACACGCTATGTACACGCTATATAAACAATACATGCAGAATACCATATACAGAATAGACTTAAGATTTCTATATAAAGGAAACATAATGCTAAGTACACTTATTATAAATATGTTACTTATACACTGGATACATTAAAGAGACGTCAGAAAGTCCTCCACGAAGGCATCCATCCTCTTAGGCAGATAGCCCTTCTGTGCTTTGCCATAATTAAAGCACAGAAGAATTAATTATCTAGGCAGAAATAAATTGGTTCTGCTACCCGTATCACAGGTCTCCCATTCAGCTTGCCACTTCTGCAGACCTTTTTTCTTGAGAGTTCTCTTGAGATACGAGGGTGGTGCTGGAATAGTCACCATCTGTGCTGCTCGCTGCCTCCTTTGCCAGTTGGTCAGCTGTCTTGTTACCCTCGTTGTTAACGTGTGCCATAGTCCATATTAGATTTACAATTAGTTGAGGGTGTGATTGTAGGATATTCTGGAGGTCCGCTACCAATGGGGAGGTGTGGTTATGGTTGTCTTTGTCTAGCCCGAATAGCGTTGACATGCTATCTGTAAACAGCATTGCATCGGTGATCCCGCTGTCAACTCCATGCTGAATCGCAGTGGTAATGGCTATGACTTCAGCCTGGAGTGTACTGTTTATTGGTTGAAGATGCCCCTTCCACTCGATTTCCTTGCATCCTCCGTGGTACAGGACGAAGGCGCTACCTGTACCCTCGTCGAGCTTGGATTCATCTGTATAGTACTGCATGGGGTACCGTGGATCCTGTATTGTAATTTGCTCGCCACTTCTGCTGACGTGAATCCTTATATTTCTTCCCTTGTGCGCACGGTGCGTCTCCAGGGGATTCCTTGGGTGCTCATACTTAACTGGATTATAAGTGTTTCCGCAGAAGGTAGCTTCCTTCTTTAAATGGATAACAAAAGCGTAAGCAGCTTCAGTCTCCGCGCGTATGTGCAGTGGCATTAGACCAGATAATACCGCTGCTGCACTAGTGGCCGTTGTTCTGTAGGCCTTACACAAGAGTAAGGTCGTTGTATGATTCCTAGCTGTTTGACTTTTCTACCACCCATCGGATTGTCTCATATTGCTGAAGCGTAAAGGGCTATTTTCTCTGAGACCGTTTTGATCCCAGTTTCATCCCTGAAATAAGCGTGCTTTCCTTGCTATTTCGGAAGTTCGCTGTTTAATACTTTGGAGGTGAGGGATCCATGTTAACTTGTAGTCCCACAGGAGGCCAAGGTACTTCAAGGTGCTATTGATTTTAATGTTCCTCTGCATTAATTTGATGCATGGTTTGCGTCTCAGGTTGGCTCTTTGCTTGCTTCGGTATGATCAGTGCACAGGACGTTTCAGTAGATAGTTGAAGTTTAAGTTTGCCTCAGAGTTCTGCAAAGAGTGCACAAGACTCGGTGCCATTCTTCTCAAGCTCGTCGCGGGTTCCTCCTTGTACTAACAATGCGGCATCGTCAGCACAGGCGACGATGGACGTATGTCTCGGCTATGTGGCCGAGACATGCACAGGTCTCGGCCACAGGTCAACAACAACAAGTGTGTATGGAATGCACAGGTCAACAACAAGCTTAAATCTGTAAAACCCCTGATAGAATACTAGGACACAGCTAGAAGTCAGAAGGAAAAGTCCTTTTAACTCGCCTTAGAATAGGTCACTGTCGAGCTACGCATAGTTACTTTCTGAAAGCCGAGAGTGAACCTACTTGTTCAAAGGGTAAGACTATTTTATCAGTCCGTCATATTTTAATAGAATGCTCATATTTTAAGGAAGTTCGTTTTAAAATGTTCAGTACATATGACGTCCCTCTTCACCGCTTCATCGGAAAAGAAGTGAATGTTAACCTTTTCTCATATCTGTAAGAAATTGGATTTTATAATTTAATTTGACTTGCTTAGAGCTTTTAGATATTCTGTATCTTTTAAAATGTATTACATAGCTAGATTTTGGTTAGTTTTCATGTATGTATTCCTCTTTCATGTCTCAGTCATTCAGCTTTTAAGTTCTTGTTATTGTGATGTGCATATTTTAATAGATCTTATGTGTATATATTCAAAACTGAAATCCTTCATCATCCGTCTGATATCCGTCATCATAACCTTTGAGGTTATGTGCCATGCAAAACATTAACCTAACCTAAATTTTCTCCACTTCACAAGTCGCCTTCCACGTTCGCTCGCTTCCTAAAGACAAGGCACCCGGCATCTATGGGATTGATAATATAATCCTACTTAAGTACACAGAACATTGCCAATACCTTTTAAATTTTCTTAACAAGTGAACCTTGAGTATCTTCCTAACCCCTCGTAAGCCCGCTAATGTGGTACTCCCTCCTAAAACAGGCAGAAACGCGAAAATCCTGGCTCCTACAAATCGGTTTGCTTATTTCCTTCCGTAAGCAAGCCCTTTGAAAACTGATCCCAGGGTGCCTGAACTCTCAACTATTCGCAACCAGAGCCCTGCACAAAAATCAGTTTGGTTTCTTGGCGGAAATCTCAGTTGAAGATGCTCTAGCAAGAAGACATGTCTATGCTGCTAAGACGCATTTGATAACATCTGGTGGCTGACATCTTCGCGTCATTGGCACATATAGGTACACGTAACGACATCAGTCGAATCCTCATAAATTATCTGGACAGTCGCTCTATATAGGGATCGATAGATGCAGGCGCATACAGGAAACCGAGTAACCAGAGGCTGTCCACAAGGTAGTTGTCTGCGTCCAACCGTCTAGAAGTTATGGTACACTCAGCATTGAGACTAATCAACAATAACCAAGGTTCTGCTGATGACTTCTTGATTTAACCAACTATATGAAAACAAGGGCCTTCAACAACCAACAAGGGCCTTCGGGCACTAGAAAACGGGTACAAAGAGTACAAATTACAGCTGTAACCAGATAAGTCAGTTGCCAGAGTTTTTATACTGTTACGTCGCCTCGCACTGTACTTTAACATCTGTATCAAAATCTGCAATAGTTTAAAGTACATTGGTGTTATCGTAGGTGGCAAAATTTCTTGGTACTCTCTTACTGAATATCTTAGCAATAAAATCTCGATAACCAACAGTAATCTAATACGCACCGTCTCAAAGTCTTGGGAAGTCAGCCTAGTCTCCTAACGACATGGTATGAAACAGTAACTAAATCTATAATTTTTCATGCAACATCGGCTTCAAACCTTTAACATCATTAATACCATGAAAAAGAAGATTCTGAAAATCCGAAGAAAATTGTCACTACTGATTACTAAAATTTACAGAACCTCTTCAGCATTGGAATTTCTCAACCTTTATCCATCTACATAAAACTCAAAGAAAAGGCAATCGCTGAGACTATAAGGCCAAAGACAATATCCACAGCATCTATCTAGCAATACTTTAGAGAGACCAACACCATAAATATAGGAGCTTCGTATTTGACAAATATCCATACATTTGGCTCCAAAATCAAGGAGGTTAGAATAGAAGGAGGGAGGGTTCGCAGTTTCCTCCACTATCGGGGAATGAAACTCCACGGAACAAGCGGCGTCCATGTTTGTTACTTCAAAACATTGCAATACGGTAGTGAAACGTACGTGTTTGTAAGCTGTTCTATGCATGAATTTTCCAGTAAAAATATGTTAAATTTATAATGAAATGCTTCGCTATTGTTAGTTTTTTGTTTTAAAGTTATAAAGATGATATTTGTAATTTACTAAGTACAGAAAATCATTAAGAAATATTTCGAAATCTAAATGCATGTGCATAACATTAAAGCCTTTACAAATTATGTTTCTGCATAATTTCACGAATTTGTTTAGGTTTTATTAGCAACTTCTCTGGTATACTTTCCAATTGTTTCTTTAAGAAGTGATATTTCTGATTTATTCGCAATATTATTATAATTTATTAAAGAATAATTTTTACCTGAAATTAATAGCAGATAATTATCTAAAAAAATGGTAACATGTTGCTTGTTTTTTAAATGAAAGTTTTAAATAGATTCTTTTCACAATCAACAACCTTATACCAACAAGAAAATAAATATTAATAAAATAAAACAGATTTATGTGAATTCAATGATTTCAGTTTATGCGCGTTTCATATTTATGAATCTCAAAGAAATTACCTTGAATTAAGCTGAATTACAGAAATATACCTATATAAATTTTTGGATATATCTTTTCACATGTTCAATTGTGTAAATATTTTACTTACGTTTATCGCTATACTGCCCAGAAATTTGTAAGCTTATGCAAAAATATTTTAACAACAGAACAGTTTTTATCTTGATCAAATGCACAAATTATATTCGTAACAGTTCACAAAACTTAAGAATGAATAATAATTAATACATAAAGAAAAGCGTTGCTTTATTTAACACCTTTACAATTCATAAAAATAGTAACAATTGATTTCTTACTTTTCGTGAAAATTATAAAATGAATTATCTAAGCGTTCAAATTATACAGCAAACATATAATCCTAGCATATATCATTGTATGTTAAGGAACGAAGATACCAGCTGTAAGCAAAAGCATTAAAATGTGTTGTATTTAACATGTTTCGATTATTATTAAGTCTTTTTTGTCACATCTGGAAAGAAAACAACATGACATTGTGACATTTTTTAACATATTTATGAAATTACATAAAAAAAAGAAAATACTTACGAGTGAACAGTAATCCCAGGAATATTTTTCGAAAATCTATTTGTGCATCCATATGCAATATAAGCAGACATGCTTCAAAAAGAAAAGGAAAAAAAAATGTTACAATTACAGACTTCCTTGCACAAGTCACAGTGATAACAGTAACATGGCCGCCAAGCTTCACCGTTTGAGTTGAACCTTCCCTCCTTCAATTCTAACCTCCTTGTCCAAAATGAACAATAACCTGTGTTTTTTGTTATTCGATTAGAGTTGATAGCTATTAGGCGAGCAACTAAATACGCACTAGCGTATCGTTCGCGAAACATAATCAACTCAGATATTTTCTCTAATATTTTGGCAATAATAGGTACCAAAAGGAAAAACAGAATTGTACATGGCATGTGCCATTTCATTGCACACAGCAAAGGAAAGATTAAACTAAGATAGGTCAAATCCCACAAAAGAATAGAAGGATATTAGCTCATGGATAAACTAGCGAAGCCGCAACAGCAGGTTTTAAAATGCATCAGATCTGCATTCCAAAGCCAGTCTCTCACCTCACGAACAAGACCAATGTTCTAGTCATATCAGAATGGCAAGAAAATTAAGGCAACACGTATCTAGGTCGAGTATTTATAAAATATTCGCATTATTATAAATACTTTTCGAAGGTTTCCACCGAAATAAAGATTAACTGCAGCTATGCTATACAGCTATACAAAGATAATTGTCTCACCCATACGCATCCGCATATCTAACGCAGATTTAGCAAAGACAGACGGGCATGTGCTACTGTAGTATCAAGGGCGATCTCGGCTGATATATACACGACGGTCACATGACGGGAAGACTACATCTTTCAAAACCATCGAGAAGGTAGTGAACAAAAATGGTGCAAGTTGCTCCCAGACAAAGATGAAGCTTTAGATTAAATATGTAGCAATCTGTAGCAATCTTGCTTTTGAGCAAGAAGAAAGGAGGTGAGAACTTTGGCGAACGCCGTTTCCTCCAGTCCGTGAGGCGCAGTAAGTTAGAAGTTGGCGAGTAAACAACGCTACTTCGGAGTTCTTAGAATGGAATTTTTAACTACTCATTCAGTCTGTGCTCAAAATTTTCTCGTACATAGCCATTTGCGCAAAAGGATTTCTTGAAAGTATTAACTTAAATTTAAGGTAGTACGTGAGGAGACTTCGAGTGAGGAATTTGTTAAATTTTACTTTTCATTTTTCTTGAGTCGGGCCAATTTAACATCAGGTGATTGGAATTTTAATACTTTTTTTTTTTTTTTTAAACAATTTTACTTTTGTATTCTGGCGATCGCCGTAAAACCAGTCCGTGAAGCCCAGGAAAGTTAGAAGAAGTTGGCGAGTAAACGACCCAACTTCGGAATTCTTAGATTGAAACTGTTAACTAATTCTGCAGGAAGAATGTATTGAATGTTTTCTTTATCGCAGTATTTGGCGATATAGTTCCTTAGATGAATGTATTTTTTACATTCATTCAGTCTGTGCTCAGAATCATCACGTACTTTGCAATTTATGCATAAAGAAGTACTTGAAAGTTTTAACTTGAATTTAAGGTAGTTCGTGAGGATACTTCGAGTGAGGATTTTGTTGATTTTACTTTCCATTTTCCTTGAGTCAGGCCAATTAATATTCAAGTGTTTGGTATTTAGAACATTTTTAAAAGAAGAATAATACTTCGTGTTCTGCCAGGTGGTCTCAATTTCCCTCTCCCTGTCTTCCCTAATTTCTTTTTTGATATCCTGCCATGTATAAATTGGGAGGATTGGAGTATTGCGGGAATTTACCGCCTGTTTAGCCAAAAAAATCTGCCCTTTCGTTGATCTCAATGCCTTTGTGACCGGGTATCCAACAAATTATTATCTTACTATTTGGCATGTTTTTGTAAATTTCATATCGAATATTCTCAATTATGTTGTTATTTGAATCTTCGAAGGAGGCAATAGCTTCCACTGCCTCAAGACTATCAGTGAAAATTATCGTCGCTTCGGAAAGGTTAGCTAGATATTTCAAAATGTACCAAATTGCTGAAACTTCCGCGGTGTATATAGAAGCATTTCTTTCAATCTTGATGGCTCTGTTAACGGTATTTTTTAGATTGGTTATTCCAAAACCAGTTCCGTCCAAATTTTTGGAACCGTCTGAGCCCCATACGTTTTCTGCTTTAACACCTGCAGTCAAATTTTTAATAAAAGGAGCGTAATCAGTGACAAAATCGTGGAGATTCTTTAAATCGATGTTACACAATTTCCTAAAGTCTATCCAAGGCGGAATCCGTTTCTTTTGCCGGACAACGTTCTTATCTAAAATCCATTTAGATTCATAGCTGTCAAGATCAGCTCTTAAATCCTTACTTTCTTTCTTTCCGCCTCTAGTGGCGGGGAAAAAATAATCGGCTCCCTGAAATTTTTTATTTATGACAGATAATATTCTTTTCCATTTTTTTATCTTATTGTAATGCGGAATTGCTGCAATTCTCCTAATAACATCGTTGGGAGCAAAATGACTTACCCCTAAGGCTTTTCTAATCGCTTTATTGATGTAGATATCGTACTTATTTTGGGAGGAGATATATTCTCCCCATCTGATTTCACATCCGTATATGAGTTGGGGAATCATGATTTGCTGGATGATTTTTAGTAAGTTTTTCGTTCTCATTCCTTGAGTTGGGTGGGAGAGAATTTTGATCAAGTTTAAAGTGTTATTTAATCTTTTAACTAGATAAGCTTCGTGTGCACGCCAACTGAGATTGTGTTCGAAAATAACGCCAAGTATTTTATGCTCTTTTTTCCATCCAATACTGAGATTACCTATTCTGATGGGGGAAGAGTATTTCTTTCTTCCTCTTGAAAAGTCAATTAGTGTTGATTTCTCAAAGGAGAAAGCAACCTTATTTTCAGCAGACCAGCTAATGATCTTTTTGAGAGTGTCTTGTAAGCTGGAATACCGGTTGTCCTTCCTAACAGTAACATGTACTTATGTACTTAACATCTACTTAACAGTAACATGTAGATATCATCAGCGTAAATAAAAAACTTGGTGCTCCTATCATTCAGTTTACAAAGATCCAACATAAAGCAATTGTAGAGGAAAGGCGATAAAATGGCTCCTTGTGGAAGGCCCTTAGACATGAGCTTATCTGTTGATAAGATAGATCTCCACTTTACAGAAATAGTACGATTAGTAATAAAATTGTAGATCCAACGCACCAGGGTAGTGTTCATACCCATCTTTTCAAGCCTTTCAATCAAAATCTCATGTTGCACATTATCGTACGCTCCTTTGATATCTAAGCAAATTAAGTAATTTTCCAAATTCTTGTTTCTGGCTGACCAGACAGAATCATAAATATCTCTAAGACAGTCAGTTACGCAAATGCCTTTTCTAAAGCCATAAATATTTGAGGGAAAAATTTTTTCTGTGCCAGCCCACCACTCTAGGTGGCGCAGGATTATTTTTCAAGGGTTTTCCCAATGACAGACGTTAAAGAAATTGGCCTGTAATTTGCAATCTGTTTCCCGTTTTTATTCGGTTTTAAAATCGGAACAACCCAGGAAGTTTTCCAGATTGTAGGAATATTACTTGATTGCAAACTTTCATTATACATCTCAAGAAGGGCTTTCTGCGTATATTTGGCGGCGACCCTCAGACTTTTGTAAGTAATTCCATCAGGACCCGGGGAGGAGTTTTTCTTACTCTTTAGTGCGTTCATTAATTCTTTGGCGGAAATTGGCTCAATATTAGCCAAAGGAAGGTCGATAGGAACCGACTGGTTAGTATTGTCATTGGCGCTGTAATATTCTACGAAAATATCCGCCTGGGCAGCCTTGTCTAATACATCTGCGTTTGAGTGAGTGATCACGAAATTAGCTTCCAAGGGAGAGACCAATAGATATTTTTTAAGGTTTTTTACATTTCTACAGACTTGCTTGCAAGAATAAGCTTCATAGGAAATCTTTGCCCAGTACTTCCGTTTTGCTTTTATTAGCTCTCTTTTGTATTTAGCGTTTGCACCCTTATACTTCACCGAGTCGCTAGGATTAAGTGATCTTAGTGCCCTTCTTTTCAACTCATCTCTAAGATGTTTGAATTTGGCGCACTCCAAACTGAACCATGGGTTTTTTGGCTCGACCTTGTAGGTGATTTCTCTGGAGTGTGTCTTGATGGTACTGTTAATTACAGTGGTATAAGCGTTAACTTTATCCTCCATATTACCAGCGTGGCTCACAGGCAAACGTGACAGAGATATACTGACATCTCGCCAATTTGTATAGCTTTTAGTTTTCCCCGGTCTCTTCTTAAAACTTTGATTAAACTTAAGATACACAGGGAAATGATCACTTTGACCCGTATCATCAAGTCTCTGGAACAACAGCTTGGACGCGATATTGACATTTGCCATGCAAAGGTCGAGGATTCCTCCTTCTTGGCCACGATAAATATGAGTAGGTTTCTTATTATTTAGAATGATCATATTAGAGTCAATTAGCCAATTCATGAACTTTTGACCGCTGGGCGATGTAATTCTATCTCCAAAATTTCTATGGCGAGCGTTAAAATCACCAACCAAAATCGTAAAAGGATCCTTAAAGGAATCCAAGACCATTGAGTCTTCTGGTTTAAAGCTTCCAGAAGGCCTATAGCAATTTACTATAGTAAATGATTTACCGTAAGCTTGCATTTTTATACTTAGAACTTCCATGTCAGATTTAATTCCAGTATCTGGAAGTTTGGAAGCAGGTAAATTTTTTAACACAAAAATGGCAAGGCCATCGCCTTTACTAGAGAAAATTCTTTCTTTTAAAAAACTGTTATATCCAGAGAGGAAAGGAACCCTAGGGTTCCGACTCCAGGTCTCCTGGAGACACACAACTGAGGGTTTTAACCAAGAAACAAAAGAAGACAAGAAACTCAAATTCGCCTCGAAGCTTCGACAATTCCAACTTAAGATAAAGCACATGAAATTAGAAAGTATCATCATCAATTTGAGGAATTTCCTCTTCTTGAAGCGTGTCTGGCCCATTATTCCAAGATATCAGAGGAGTGACCTCCTGAATAGTGTTAAAATTTAGATGTCCTGTTTGAAGATTTTCATATGCAAGGCAGGTCTTTTCAAGATCCTCCTTGTATTTTTGGATTTGTTTTAGGGAGTTTTCATACAGGCTTCTAAGTTTTGTATTTTCTGTTTTAAGTTTGTTATTAACTTCCTTAAGATTTAAATTATCTACATAAAGAGAATCAATTTTCCTTTCGAGATTTTCTAATCTTGCGACTATCTTACTTAGGACATTTTCCCCTGGTTTCTCCGATACCACGTCTTTAGTATATTTATTTGTATTGGTGTTAGGATAGTTTTGTTCTTCCTCTTTCTGGATAACTTCTGCCCAGGAACAATAACTGGAATTCTGGATAAGTTTTTTCGATGAAGGTTCACGCTTTTGTCCGTTCGCTTCCCCTTTTTTGATATTTATTTTTGGGCAAGATTTGTCTAGAGCATTATGCTCACCTCCGCATCTAAAACAACTGGTGTTGTTTTTACATGGGTCGTTGCAGTCATTTTTACCACAGTTCGCACATCTTGCTTTGCTTTTGCAGAATTTCGACTTGTGGCCTATATTACAGCACTTGTAGCATATTATGGTATTTTCAATATATTTACTTACCGCAAAATTTATTCGACCTATTTTGATATCAGGCCGATAACAGGAACCAAGTTCCTTAATCAGAATTATTGGTATCTTTTCTTCCGACCTTGGCTTTGTAAATCTTATTATACACGAAAATTTTATCTCATTTTCTTCCAGGCCAGCTGCTATATCTTCTAAACTGAGTTGTGTGTCCACATTTTTAACTATATGTTTAGTTGTATACGTATCTTCAATTATAGTGGCCTTTACTCCTACACCTTCCAAGGATTTTACTTTATAGACGTTTTCTATTGTTTTGATTCTTTTCGTGGAAATTATGATTTTTTTTTCTCTCGTGATGTATATATTATCTTCTTTATTAGTAATTTTATTTAAAATTGAACCTTTTTTAAGCAACTTACCTATCGGGATACCAGATTCAATTGCCTTCAGGACAATTTTGACCTCTTTTGTGCCATTTTTAAGAGCTACTTTAACCTTGTCAATAGGGGTTATGTCTGCACTATAAACGTTCCCATTTGTTTTCCTCTCTTTGTTGCTGCCACTGTCCATATCACTATCTGTTTTCCGCTTGAGTTCGTTAGGCATAATCCCTAACGATTCTTCTGGAAACAGACTACATTCGAAATACTGGAAAACCCGTAGAAAATATAAACAAATAAACTTATCGCCTAACGAAAAACTATTCCTTCTCAAGAGCACTCACTACCACACCAACTTCAACCTTGACTAACGCCGTTCTCTTTAGATTAAAGCGATACAGATAATTAAATACATAAAAGGTAACTTTGTTGAGTTTTAATACCTTTCAAGACTGAAAAGATCGTAAGCTTTAATGACTGTAATCACCAATTCTGCAATAACTGCGAAATATTTTAATAAATTTAACACCTAAAAACGCAATTCTCAGTTTTGTTCAAAATTCATGTGTAAAGACACATTTTCAAATTTAATCTTCCGATATTATAACTGTTCAGATAGCCCATAGAGGGCGCTGTAGCACCCCTGAACCCGAGTGAGAAAGGTTTCGGTTTAAGCCAGAGTTGGCGTGGGTTTGAGGAATATAGTGTGATGAGTGATGTAAATTGCTGTGTAACTATACTATCTAAGATAATGTATATAATTAAATCTGTTTATTTAAAATGTGAAACAGTTTGAAGGAGGGTACTTCAAATTTTTATTTGAGTCACCAATGAGGACCGGAGAGCTGTGAATTCTAGTAGTTTAGTTGCAAGTTTTGTTTCAAAATTTGTGGTATTTTGCAGGAAGTGAAGGTAGGATTTGCTTTGATGTTTTGTTTGAAATTTGAATTGATGTAAATTGTCGGAATTAGTTAAATTGAGAAAGGAGCGTAGCGCAGTTAGATCTACGTTGACTAAATTAATTAACAAAGCTGAAGCATTATTACGGAAGATACTGAGATAGATATAATGAATAAAGTAGATACTTTAAAAGAAATTCGAGCTCAAATAACATATAAGGAAACTAATTTAAAACGACTAAGTGATGTGGTGAAACGTCTTGCTGTAACAAATGAGATTCGGCATCAGCAGATTTTTCGTTTTCTTTTGAAACTGGTAAAAGGTTAATAACATGATTTTGAAATTAAATTTCATAACCCTTAAAGTATTCTATTGCATTAAATTTTTATTGTTTTTTATTTATAACTACACCTTTTGGTTTACACTTATAAGTAAGCACTTTTTTTATTTTGAATAAATTTTTTAGAGGTCAGTCTAACTCCCATCGAAACGCCGCTTTAAAATTCCTTTTTTTGTAGGAAATTCACCAACAGCTTAAAAACAAACTGTGATGACATTTTTTAGGTGATAGTACGTTTAAATAGTTACGACTAATTTAGTTTGAAAGCTTATTTACTTAATAGCCTATGTAAGGCAAATTTAAATACCTCTATCTGTGAAAAGATAGAGTGGAGGTAAAGGTTGTAGCGCGACTTGTATTCTGTGGTCGTGAATTCGAGTCCCGAACTTTTTTTCCACTCTATCTGCAACTTTCTCAGATCTGTGTTGCAACCTAATAAATATTTGTTCTTTATAATTTATTTATATTAATTGTATATATTAAATCTAATAATATCTTTATATTTTAATTTATTTATTTTAATATTCCCCGTAAGAAATTATTTTTAGAATTATAAAATAACAGGAAATTAAACTTTAATTATATATATGAACTTGTGTGCAAAATTAAGACCATTTGCAATTTATACCCATTTTTAAGAAACGTAGTGAGTCAAAGGTACTAATTATGCCGCCGATGAATTTTGCAAGTATTCGAATACATCAGCGTCAAGTGAGTAGAATACATCAGCGGCAAGTGAATCGAATACATATCAGCGTATACGTGCATATCTGCTGATGTTGTGGATGAGATATATGCGCAAGAGGGTTTTTCAGCGATTTGTGTGTTCTCACTCCTTCACAATATTCACCATGAAATACGATTAATAATTGTTGGTAGATTGGAGGCAGGACAGTCACAGGCGCAGGTGGTTACAGTGCTCAATGCAATGGCCAGCGTCGTCTGCAATTTGTGGAAATAGTTTCAGGACACTGGGTCCGCATCGAGACGACTTGAACAAGTCCACTAAGATCCCAACGACGGATGAGGATAGTTATTTGGCACTTTCAGCGCGCACATGCAGGACTGCTGCACTGTATGGATTGGCTAGTCATAGCTTCAAAGCTCTTACGTGATCTAGGATATGCTGCTCCAGAAACCCGAGTTTCGCGGTATACACTTGCCCGAAGGCTTCATGAGCTAGATGTCAGCAGACCCGCTCTTTGCTTCCTGCTCAATGCAGCATTCCAGAGAACGTGTTTAACATCGTGTACACAATATGTGCCTTGGACAAGACATCAGTGGAGCGCCATGCGTTTTACAAATGAGTCGACATTCAGCCTGGACACTGATTTTCCGCATACTTGTATCTGGAGAGAGCCTGGAACACGATACAATCGCTTCCTTATCAGAAAAAAGGATCATTGGAGTGGGGGAGGTGTAATGCTTTGAGTAGGCATTATGCTGCAGGGCACAAGTCTGCATGTATTTGACAAAACTCCCTGAAATGCTATGATGTATAGAGAGAAAATCGTAGAGCCTATGTTCCACTTTTCAGAGTACAATGTGTCCTGAGTTCCTGTAAGTAGACGATAAGGTTCGTCCACATAGGGCTCAACTTGTCGATGGTTACATGGTAAAAGGGGATATTCGCAGCATGGTTTAGACAGTCATACTTTCTGACTTTAGCCTTATCCGATATGTCTAGGCCGCTCATAGGAAAGAAATTTCATCCTGTAATCTCTCTCCGAGAACTATCTTGGAGTTGAAAACTGCCTTTCTGCAGGACTGGAATTCAGTGCCTCAGAGGGACTCCTCAACTGCGTCCTGTCCAGTATGCCATCATGACGCGTGATTATCCTGCCTGTGAGAAGGGATCATCATTAGATTAATTTTCAGTTCGATATTACAACACGGATTTCGGATATCTCTGAGCATTACTGATAGTCATGCGTACATACCAAAATGCCTTTTGAATGGTACATCACTTTCCCTTTTATAGAAATATATTCATGTCAAATTTCATTAAAATTTGTCCATTAGTTTTTCGGATATTTGACAGATACATGTAATGATTTTGAGATTATTTATTTATGTCGTAGAGAATTAATTTTTAAATTATTGCAAAAAATCATTTTGCACAATTAGTTGGAATGTGTGCAGATGTTTGTTAAAATATATTTAGTGATAGAAAGGGAAAAAAGAAAAGCTTAACTTTATAATTTTTGCTATGAAAAGTGTTATGGATTTAGTTAATAAAATGAAAATAATATTCTATGGGTTATGCATAAAACGTAACTTTGCACAGTGCATTTTAAAACATAATAGGTATTTCTAATTAAAAATCCAGCTCTGACGCTGAACAGATTAATGGTATAATTTTATGTTATGTACCTTTCTTTTATTTCAAATCTGCAGAATAAATTTAAGGTTTAAGGAATTTTCGCTAAATATTGATGTTACATATTATTCTGTTAAAATTTGGACATGTTTTTAAAATATTCAATATGCCGCAGCAGTCTATAGCATAATAAATTCTATGCAAGTACTACAAAAATTTTCTTACAATAGCTCTACATTTTAAAAATATCAGCTAGTTTTTAAACTATTGACATATTGACATCTATCTATATATACAGAGAGAGAGATTTTGTTTTGCATTAACAGTACGTTTTAGTATTAATCCTCTATTATTTCATAAATATTTAAGGATTCTAGAGAGGCAGAGAATTTTTTGTAACTAATTAAGCTTCCATGGAATTGCAGAGATTCATACAATGCATTATATCTCATTAATCTAAAAATTGCTAATATTCTTTCCTTTCACAATTCATAAGAAAAAATAAATATTTAGGGAAAAAAATAGAATTTAAGTTCATTAAGAGTCCGAATCCCGTAAGTTAAATACAGAGACATCTGGTGTCAGTAAATGCAATTCATCACCGAACTTTCGTAAACGCAGACCCAGTGGAAAAGAGTGAGCGGTAGTCCGTCTTCAAATGCATTTCTCGCAATGAAGTTATGCATTAGTACTGTAATGTCGCCGAACTTCTGGGATGGAAATAACTAAGACAGCTTGTCTTTTAATATTTATTAATAAACTTAAACTATGGTTAAGTTTATTAATAAATATTAAAACCTTCTTGACCTTCTTGGTTAATCTCAGTGTTGGAATAATATAAAAACGCAAAATTGCAACATTATTACAAAAGGGGACCGGACATCTTTCTTACTCTTTTGGCAATACGCAAACAAAAGCCTTGTATTCTTACTCTTACAAGATGAGAAAACGGATACCCCACCAATAAGGGGTGTCCTTAACGAGTCTTCTTGATCGTTGTCACCGGTCCTTCCCCAGGGCTTAAGTGGATACTGGGGTTCGTTACCAAGAGAACAGACAACTCTCTAATGATACACACGTGTTGTTACAGTACCGCACTAATAAGAACGGGGATTTACTGCCTGATCCGTATAAGCTCACTTTGGATATGACTCTCTGAAGTGATCTCTTTGAGTAACCTAACCCTCCCAGAAGTTTGTGTACATGGTAGTGAATCACCTATATATTTACCTATATATTTAGTCACTTACACAAAGCTAGAGGCTATATAAAAAAGTCACGTAATCCGTTCGATATTTCTCATGCAATGTGGTTATGACGTTATCTGTTAGCTCTAGATCAGTGGGAAGAAGCATTTTTTACATTAATGTCATGATTTAATAAATGAAACTGCTCATTAGGACGTGTGATATTCTGAACTTCAGATTGTATGAGTTAATTAAAATTACATATAAATCTTTGCTGTATTAAAAAATAAAATATTCAAAACAGTTAATAAAACTACGAGAATTGGAAATTTTAGATGCTGAATAATAAAAAAATATGATCGCTGGGAGACTAAACATTAGGAAGACTATTCAATTGCTCTAAATATAATTAAGACTTTAGAATGTTTTGGTCGGAAAATACCATTAATATTATTCTACGTTACTAAATTGGCAATACTAAATGCTAGCAAAATATTGAACTCCTGCAAAATTTAGAAGCATAAAAATAATTTATCAATTATACGTTATGTATCATCATAAAAAAAATTATTTCATAAATACACACATGCAAAATTTCTAGGTCTAAGTGAATTTACGGTTCTGATCATAATTTTAGAAAGCAGAGATATGATATCTAGTAAACATTACATTAGGGACATTAACACCAAGTCGGGCTACATTCCCTGGCAGCTTCTTTGAGCGCCTTACATGTTTATACAGACTCCCTCGGACGACTGTGCCGGTGGGGCTCCAACCCACCGAACAGCCCGCAGGGACTTCTCATGTTCATCGTCACAATACATCACACTGAGGGCTGCGCGGGGAGCCGTCCTTCTCTGCACAGCGCTTAATATCTACATGAGAGCGTCCCCACGGCGAAGGCAACGGATACGACAGTACCAGTACGGTCCCTGCCAAGCCCGCATCTACCATAGGATGGACCTATGGTTCTAGTCCTGTGAAGTTTGATTATATGCCCATCAAATCGAAGCTGACAGGACACAAGTCCAGCCAGTGGTCTGGGAGAACCCCGGGTCTCCTCCCATAAATGGTCGGTTCCAGAAATTCCCACCAGTTGAACCCCTGGTATAGTAAACATTACAGGCCATGTTGCCACAGCCAGGACCCTCGTCCTGGAATAAACCTTTCGAAGTTAGAATATCCGGGCCATGAATGACCCCTCAGTGGTGGCGCAGACCCCACAGTCCCTGCCCGGCTTTATACGTAGCCTCAGCAAGGGCGAAAACGTTGTTACAAAATTCTGAAAAAAAAACTGCTATGCCATCTTTGCCTCGGGGCACCACTTCCTCGGCAGCAGATAAGTTCGTCTCGGTGCCTTACCTTACTCCGTCAATCCCCGTAACTGGGAATATGAGGGCTAAACCCCCATCGAGAAGGTCGAGAAAATCTACTATTTAGCTCCACCGCAGCCAGAGGAACAGACACGGACAGTACCAGTACGGTCCCTGTCAAGCCTGAACCAACCTAAGTACAATACTCGGATTCTAGTCCTGTGAAGACAATTTATATGCCCCCGTGGTTGAGCCTGCCTAGGTACAGATCCTAACCAGTACTTCCCAGGAATTCTCCTGAGTCAACCCCCGGGGGGGGGATATATGTTTTTTACTATATACACCGAAGAGTCATTAAAATATGACCACACTTCATCTATAAGAATGGGCTCACCCAGGAACAAAACCACTGCGCTTGCGCGACTGATGTTGGAGTATACAAAGCATCTATACATTGTCTTTCCAAACATAGCGCGATTAGCGACCTATCGGGAAAAGCAGTTGATTTAGCAGACTTATATAAAAGTCAAATCGTTATGGTTCGGCAACTGGGAACATCAATATCAGAAATGGCGCGTTTAGTGGGTTCTTCACGTGCAATTGTTGTGAGCACATCTCAAAAGTGGTGTGTGGATGGCGAAACGACGAGTCGTCTGCTAGCAGTGTGTTGTCGACGGTGCACTGATTCCATAGGAGAATAGAGACTGATATACATTGTTCGCCTGTGACCGAAGAGCTAGAACAGCCGAAATAAACGCCAGCTACAGCAGTGGCGATCCAGACATTAGAAGAATTAAAGAAAGTTGTGTGGTCTAACGAATCACGTTTCCTGGTCCATCACGTCAACAGGCGTGTGCTAATGCGACGATTTCCAAACTAAGCCCTGGTTCCCGGATGTACAGTTGGACGGAGACAAGCCGCTGACTTGGTTATTACGTGGTGTGGGCAACGTTTCATGGAGCACATTAGTACCCATGATCCTCATAGAACAATCCTTGACATCTGTGCGCTACGTGAACATTGTTGCAGACCAGGTTTACGCATTCATGACAACAGTATTTCCGGCGTCAGGATTGGTTTTTACCAAGAGGATAATGCACCATTTCATAAGGGTCGAATCGTCAGGAAGTGGTTTCAGGAAAATTCCGGTGACTTTTAAATCATGACTTAGCCTCTAAATTCACTTGACTCCAATACAGCATTTGCGGTCCCACCTGGAAAATCAAATTCGTGCTGCCGCGCTACCCCGTCGCAATGTGCGGGAATTCGATGACCAGTTGGTGAGCATTTGGTACCAAATACCTCAGACTAAATATCAGCACCTTGTGGAGTCAATTCCACGCGGGGTGCTGGCAGTTTTGAGGGCTAAAGCTGGTCCTACATGTCATTAATAGGTTGGTCATAATGTATTGGCTCTTCGGTGTATATTTCTGCTGTATACATTATTATAATATTCAATGCTCATATGGACAATTACGAGTTAAAGTGATACTTATCGTTGCAATGTCTGGAATTAAGAACCAACAAGCAACAAATATCTTAGGCGTAGTAAAAAAGAAACATTATCAGGTGGTAAATTTCACAATTATTCAAATAATCAGTCCATTGGTCAATTCATCTATTCTTATTTAAAATATATAGTTTTATTTCTTATTATATTTTCCTCAGTTCCAAAGACATAAATTTTTGACTTGGCTTTCGCGATTGAAGAATACAAATATAAATAAGCGAAAGTCCTTTCTCAACATTCAAAACCTAAATTATAGTACACGCTTTAGGTTTCTCTAGCAGAATACCAAAGGACAACAAATATAGTCAATTAAGATACAAAATGTTGTAGCCGATGCTGAATGTATAACGTTTTTTAAATGCTCTAGTAACCTATCCAAGGACCACGTGCGTAGTTAATTATTACATAAAATACTATAGCCGACACCAAATGCATCTTTGCATGTTGTTGTGTCTTATATCACTTGTTTTGTGACTTATCTCACTTGTCTCACAGTACATGCTTTACAATTCTTCAGAAACGTAACCAATAATCATTAGTATCCGCCGCTTATTAAAATCTTTTCCGCTCAAAGCATTTGTGAATTTACTTAGTAGCAAACTTCAAGAAACAGCGATTTCAATGCTACAAATGAATTTTGAACGTATTTAATAACATACCAGCTAATATGTTATTATATCCATTGTTATGTATGGAATTACGGCATGGGGTCGCAGAGCGGGAGAGTTACAAAATTTACGTATGAAACTCAATACCATTCAGCGGAGCTGTCTTCTCGCGCTCACCCGTTATTTCCGCACAGTCTCGAGTGAAGTGCCTTGCGTCCTGGTGGGCACTCCACCTCTCTCAATAATCTACAAGTTTTATTATGATAAGGCTACATTAAGAAACAACATTTTGGATTTATTTAACTATGATGAAATCCTAGTTTTTTCTTATTCCCTTTCTGTCTTTAATTTACGCCTGAGGCATCCGACAAACCATATTTCTATCAATTATAATATTTATGATCCTTTGTTTAATGGAATACCAAATTTTTACTGATGCATCGGGTTATGAGGGCGGGCTGGTCTCGGCTTATGTTGTATATTATTTTGATACTGAGATACTATAAATTGGGCATTGAAAAATATAACTCTGTTTATCAAGCCGAGCTCATCGCCGTCATCTATGCCCTTAAATGGATATTGAAAAGTATTTTGCAAGAAATTCTAACTTTTATATTTTTACAAATTGCATGTCTTGCTTAAATGCACTTTATTAATGCAGAAAATAATAATGGTCTGATTATCGATATTATAGATCTTAACCAAAACTATCTTTATCCTTTAATATTAAGTTTGGCTGGGTTGAAGCCCATATCGGTAATGAGAGAGCGGATGTGCTCGCAAAAGAGGCTGTCTTAGGGAGTGTTTCGGGGACGCCCTATGTTCAGGGTTAAAAACAAATGGCAAGTTATTTATTCATATTATTTTAAGCAATGGCAGTTACAGTGGAATACTTCTAAATGGAAAAGTCGTTATTTGAAACACTTAAAATTGAATAAGAAAAAGAATATTATCTTCAATGATTTTGAAGTTAACCACTTTCTGACCGGACATGGGCGTTTCCCGGGATACTTCGCTAGGTTTAAGATACAGGATGACGATAAATGTAAACTATGTGGTCTGTTTGGTGATGCTAAGCACTTCCTCGAGATCAGACCCTACTTTAATAGCTTAAGAAACAATAAAAAATTGATTTTGAAAATCCCTTTTAATGCTATAAAGATTTATCTCAATTATGTAAATCTGTAATGAAAATTGTTAACGGTGAGCGCCGGGGCAGTGGGAATCAGTGTAATATTTTTTCCTTTTTATTGCCATCACTATTTGGTCTATTTTACTAATTTTTTGTTACTATTGTTTGTGTTTGTTGTTCGCGGGTTTTTTTTTTTTTTTTTTTTTTTTTTTTTTTTTTTTTTTTGTCTTTGGTGTCTGTTTTTGTCTAAATGTTTTTGTATTTGTTCTTTTTCTTCACTTTTATGTTTATAATTATTATTAGCACATGATTATTTTTATTTAGTTATTTTATGTTTCAATTATTTTCCTTTGCTGAAATGGGCGTGGCCTGTTATGACCATGAAACCAACTTGTTTGGGTAGGTGAGTCGGGCTGCGCCCACTACTGATACTGATACATAGCAGCTAATGATTAATATAGTAATCAATACCTAAATTATCAATGAAAAAACAATGCAAAAATTAAACTATTCGCGAAACTTAGAAATTTACTTTTGATTTATTTATTTCAAAAAATTATATATATATAATTACGTAACTAATGAAATTTTAAGCTAAGAACTGCTGTATCCATATGTTGTATTTTTAAGTTCGTAAAACCATTAGCAGCTTTTCTGAGCCCCGTCTTTCAGTTCAAGAATTTTTAAAGTCTCTAGTGCCTTTCTCGATTCAGCTGACGTTGGGACATAGTCACTTTCTTTCATATCACTTTTCACTGTCAGTTTCAGTTTCTACAGTTGTTTTAATACTTTATGTAGTGTCGTAGTCAGCGTCAGCACATTTTGTTTCAATATTACCACCGATTGCAAAGAATTCTAAAATCAAATATTCGAAATTTTCCTCATGTCCAAAATAATAGAAATAGTTTGAAATTGCTATATGGCTTCTTCTAGAGCAGGGGTTGCAAACCTTTTTAGGAAGAGTGCTATTATCTGAAAAAAACAAAAGTTATGCTTGCCACTTCCAACTTTTCCAACATATTAAAAAATGTAAAAAGGTGAAAAGAAATGTTATTAATCAGTTGATTGTGGGATTTTCTAGCATTTTAGTGAATTTTACAGCTTTTGTAAAATTAGAAGAGCTCTAGAAATTGGAACATTTTTTAGTTTCACAGTTTGAAATCATTCCAGAACAGCGGTTTCAACATATCTAGTTTCAACATATCGATTTTCTATCCCTTTGGTGCTTCCTTGAGACATTTGCATTTTTCACTAGTTCTTTCACAATTTTATTTCTTAGGTTAAATAAACTGCAGAACGCTGTTTGAGTAATCACCAAACTTTGGCTGCATTAAAAAAAATATCATAATCTTCTAGCAATTTATCCTTTTCTTTTAGGCTAGAAGCGTTTTGTTTAGGCATTTTCGACATGCTGCAAATCATGCATACAGCAAATAAAAATCTTCCCTCCTGTGATTTGCTCGGATCCAAATTCCCATTTTTTACCAGCCGGAAGATTATACCGTTGTCTGTCAAGTCGGTCTGTCACTTATGGTTTATTATAGGCATAATCAATGCTTTTTCTTTTCTTCAGCTTACAACGACCACTCCCCTTTTCCAACTTAATAATTCCAACTTAACCTGTGAACTTAATGTGTGTCTGCACATCCAGACTCTACCAGCTAGTGTTCGAGAAGGGAAAATATTCTTCACTTAAGCACCACCTATTCTTTAATCCTGGGGAGCACTCGGTCATTTATAATCAAAGGACTTGTCTCTAATGCCTCTACAGTTTAAAGATAAAGGTATTCTGCCGCTGTCAGCTGTAGTCGGACAGAGATTTTTAAACAGTGTCCGACAGGAAATAGGGAAGTGTAAACAATACTACAGGGGATCTTGATTCCATCTAAACTGGTCGAAACTTCTACTAAGCCTGTTTCATTAAAGCACTGCTTAACTGAAAGATAAATGAATGAACTACAAACAGCTTTAACCAGCCGCAAACAGTTTATTCCGAATATGAATTATCAGACTTGGTTTGAGTTTTATAAACATTGGGTTTTGTATTGATTAATATATATTCGTTTAGGTTCGTAGAAATTTGAACGCAATAAGCGGCTGAATTTATTAACCAATGAGCTTAATAAGCGGCGGGCACTGTATAATTACTTATGATATAAAATGTGACAGCCAACACTGAACTTATAAAAATTTTTATACAAGTTACTATATTTATGCTTCAGTTAATCTTCTTTTTTCATAGCGTTATTAGTACAGCAATGTCCTGTATTCGAAGAAGAGCCTTCAACAGGTGCTACCTACCAAGGCAAGTGCTATTTCTTTCACAGCAACCAACCCAGATCGCTGGAAGACGCCACTAAGTTTTGCGCCCTGCATGGAGGTAGAATAATACATCATATGATGCTAAGTTTGGGCATAAGAGCCTTTTTCATGTGGGAGTTGTACAAACGCCACAAAACAAACTACGAATATTGGAATGGAGTCGCCAGAGATCGTGTGTCTAAGAAATGGACGTTGCTAGAAGGTAACTGATCCTTTTTCTTTTCCGCGAACGGGCTGGCTGCATGGATGTTTTCGTGCTTTCCCCCCATGTGTAACATGTATACGAGCCAGTTTCCCTTAGAAAGTCCTCCACGAAGGCATCCCTCCCCTTAGGCAGATAGCCCAGAGGATTTGCCGTAATCACATAAAACTAAACCTTAAGTCTACCTGTTGTATTTATTTTAATACAAGCGAATTTTATTGCAAGCTTGTATTTCGTTCACGCCTATTGTTATTAAATAAATTAAATAACCTAACCTAACCCTTTTTCTTTTCCGGACGAGATTAAGAACCTGAGTTTGAATTAGAGGCTAGTAAAAACACTGTCTTCAGCTACTTAGCAGATTTCTTTAATAATAGCAGCCATTTCAGCATATTTAGCCCTAATATACACCGTGTCATATATCTGTGGAACCGGTGCTTGTATATATATGTGTGTGTATGTATTTGCATGTGTGTGCGTAATATAATCTGAAATAACATGATGATTGGGCGATGGCAGCAATGGATTGGAGATGGTGGCATTGTACTTCGGCGAAAGCTGTTCTGCATAGCTACAAAGACGTCATTTACAGGCAGACGTAGCCGAACGCAAGGCGTAATTTATTACTGGACAACTAATTCTTGATATACATTCTCATTCACGCATCATTATGAGTGCGATATACACCCTATTTTCATAACATTCTTTGAAATTTATATCTTAGATAACGGATAAAGACGAATGATGAGCGGCGTGTGTTAACAAGAGCAAAGGTAAAGCGGGAAGTAAGCACGTATTCAGAAAATTCTTGGGAGAATTAATTATTAATTCTTTAATCTGATTGGAGAAAAGATATCCGCATTGCTAAGCGCTACGTCAGTTAACATGATGCAGCTTAATTTCGAAATGACGCTATTTAGATTCAAATATTTCAAAGCGTTGGCGGTTTTAAGACTGGAAGGGAAAGTAGTCAACCTAAAATGAAGAATTAAAAGAGTTAATTTGCTTTCCTGTTTTATATCACACGAGTAGTAGGCAGCCGTACTCGTGCGGTCATAAGATGCCGCCATGACGCAATAGAACAATGTATGATGCAACGGGGGCGTGGCCTCCGCCATCTCTTATCACGTGACAACCGGAAATGACGTAGATGAATGGGATGACGTTGACGGAATGACGTCATGCATAGTTTCGTTTCTATTGTGTGGCAAAGACCCTATTTTTGAAAGCTTTTTTTCTGGCAACGAGCTCTTGAACCACATGTTTGGAATGACATCACTTTTATTATTTCAATTATTTACCCTTTTTAAATATTTAATACGTCATTAATTTTAATTATTTACTCTTTTTAATAAGTATTTTAATTATTTAGTACGCCATTATTTTAATTATTACCTTTCATTAATTTTTATTGAATTTAATATTATTTTCCCTGAATTTTAAAAATAACTCCACGAGTGGGATTCGAATCCGCCATCTCTTGCATGGGAGAAAAGAGCGTTACCTCTTGGCTACCCTTCGTTTTATCAAGCTTCTTATTTCACATTGTGGACCATTGGTGTCATAAGGCTGAAAGTATGCGCATGCGTGAACATGCCTTTGCATAAAAACCGCGTCACACATTTGTTTTTTCACGATGGCGAACGAATGCAACCTTGATGGCCAATCAAATTCTTGCTAAATTTATCCTTTTTTGTAACTACGAATGTTTGTCTCTTGAAACAGACTAGGATTTCTTTTGGCTTCTAAATCATTACTTTATTCATTGCTGTTTTAGATGTAAGATTTTCCCACATTTAAAATTTCTCTTTTATTTCATTTTATTGGGATATTTTAATTGTTTTCCTTTTTCTTCTCATTCTTACTAAAGTTAATTTATTAATTTTTCATTCCATTTTTTTTCCTTTTCCAAACATAAATTTTATTTTTAACTTTCGCAAATTGACGTTTATTTCTACAAAAGTGAATTTACATTTTCTTTTTACTTTGCAAAAAAAAAAATTTTTTTTTTTTTTTTTTTTTTTTTTACAAAAGTAATATTTATTTTTAAGAGTTGAATTTTTCCTTTTCACTTTTTTAATTTGCAAAAGTTTTTTTCTAAATTTATACCTTTTCCTATTTATACTTTATTTTATTTATTTATTTATTTATTTATTTATTTATTTTTGTTTAAACTTATTTTTTTACAAGAGTAATATTTATTTTTTCAAATTTATTTTTTCCTTTTTGCTTTTCATTTAAAAAAAGTTGTTACACCATTTTTAACTTTTTTTTTTTACGAAAGTAATATTTATTTTCATAAGTTTAATTTTTTTTTCAGTTTTTTGTTGACACAAATACAGTTTTTTGTTGTTATTTTTTCCCTTATGTATTCATTCCATTTTTTTTCCTTTTCCAAACATAAATTTTATTTTTAACTTTCGCAAATTGACGTTTATTTCTACAAAAGTGAATTTACATTTTCTTTTTACTTTGCAAAAGTTTTTTTTTTCTACTTCCAAAAGTAAATTTTAATTTTTACTTTCCTTTAATTTTTTTAAAAAATTTCTAGCCTTAACTTTTTCCCTTGTTTTAAATACAGCATGATGTTACATTTCCATTTATCCAAAAGTAAACTTACTTACATTTGTCTGTCTAAGAAATTTTAAGCTGAAATTTGCATGCATACAACTTCACTCTGCAAGCTTTCATGGATAATATTTTCTGTAACTTTAAAGCAATCCGCACAATGTTCATTCTATAAAGTTTAACTGGAACACTACATTTCTTACTTTTTTCTATACTACTAAGTTGGAGATACTCAAAACTTTCTCATCTAATGTATTGTACTAACTATTAATGACTGTATTAACTTTTTGGAAAACTACACAAAACTTCGCGGATTCTATTTTACACGTCTTACCTTTATTCAAAGGATTCACCAAACTATGTCTGACAAACGTAATTTTTACACTTTCCATTTACACATTTAGCCTTATATTAACTTATAAAACATATTCATGCTGTATTTCTGATTCCTTTTTCCCCAAAAATTAAATACAGACTTACACAAATTTTGTTATTGCAAGACCTACTGACTTTGAACAAATCTTATAAGCAGTAATAAATTTTCATGGTATGAAGTCCACTCAAACCAATGCATACTACCCATAGTTTAGATACGTACCAATTTAAGTTTAGATACGTACCAATAGTACTGGATTTCTTATTATTTTACTCTACAGACATTTATACGTATATATTCAGAACACTCCTTTTTATTCAGTAAGATTCCTTTATACTACTAACACACATTTTGTTAACTCTTTGAAATATTTTACAAAAATATCTTGGATTTTCTTGCACATATCCTACTTAAATCACCAAACATACACTGAAACCTTGATTTTTCCTTCATGTAAAAACGTCACTCGGATTCTTAATATGATTCCGCCATTTACCGCAGAACTCCACAAACACTACTATATTTGAACTTATCACAGCCTTACTCGCCCACCAGCGTCCGAGCGGTAAAGTCGCTGAACACTGGTAGTTCGGTCCGAGGTTCGATTCCCGCTAACGGGCTGGCTGCATGGGCGTTTTCGTGTGTTTCCCCATGTGTAACGTGTATACGAGCCAGTTTCCCTTAGAAAATCCTCCACGAAGGCATCCCTCCCCTTAGGCAGATAGCCATCGTGTGCTTTGCCATAATTAAATAACACACAGCCTTACTCTCTTAACAAGGTACAGGAGATCGAATTTATGTTTTAACTACAGAGAAGGATATCGACATTGTAACGTTTGTTTTAAATTTGAATTATAGTCACATTTACGAAGGAGAACTCAAAGTCTATAATACACATGGAATTATTATTCAGCTTCTCTTTGTTTAAATGTAGATTCTATGCTCATATCCTAGTCTAAAATTAAAAGCTTCGAGTCAAAATTAAGGGGGTTGCTCTTAGGAAGCCTTAATTAGAAGTAGTTATAGGAAATGTTAATCAATACTTATTATCTTATGGATTAAACTCTTACTCTCTATTTGATCACGTGTATAGAAAACAGATATTTGTCATTCATAAAGAAAAGAAAGGTGAATTAAATGAGTTATATTCTTGTTTTTCCAACTGCAAAACCATCTTAAGATACTATCGGATTTTATCTTTAAATTATTCCAATAATAATCAGAACAATGGGGGCCATTATTCTTAATTATAATTTACTAATGCAAATCCCTATTTTGGTTTCAAATGGCTTTCATTAATTACATTAATGATATGGATATTTACTAATAAATTACTATTACTAAAAATAGTTATAAATACTTTATTACTGATATGTTTATGTACTATTTTATTAAATAGCTTATTTATTAAATTATTAATAAATTATAATTAATTTATTAATATTAATTATTTATTTATTAATAAACCCAAAAAGTGCATATTTATATTATTAAGCTGTTTAATAATACATAGAAGAGCACTTCAAAACTTTGCGTATCCTATGTAATTTGTCTCCATTCTGGTACCATGTGCATCCTTATACCCATTACTGACTTACAGTGAAGAACAGAGGATAACTCTAGCTCCATTCAAATTTTTATTCCTGATGTACTGAATGAGACCTAAAAACACTTTTCTTTTAAAATATATCTCCCCTTTTGATCCCTGACACAGCCGTTTACTTTCCCCTTCCGTAATTAACGTCAGTCTCTTGCTCTTGACCGCATTTGCAAAGCCACCGAATTTACAATTCTACTCAGCTTTTGTAAGAGCAAAGATCAGGTGATCACTTAAAGTTTTAGGAGACTGCTGGCGTGTTTCCTCCGCTGGAACCACTTTTTATGAAAAACTGCCTTATAACTAATTTTGTTTAATTACCGTCCAGATTTTGCAGAGTACTTGACCTTCATTATAGTTCTTTTTATTAAATTTACATTTTATATGCTATACAATTCCAAAACTAAGCTTCTAATAGGATGAATATTAGCACATTCTACTGAATTACCTTGTTCTGAAGAATTTCTTTTACTTCCACATTTTTACCTTATGTGTACATAACCTGCATTTATTCCATTCGTCTTCCTATTACTGATAGGAAAAATTACATTTACGTGAGAGATTTGGAATACTGAAGATCATATGAATGTCGAATAAAAAGAACAAATCCGGCATTCTGTCATAATTGACTAATACTCTGAATAATAATATTTTATGAAAACATCAGTTTCATTCACGTGAATAAAATAAATACATTCTCAAAAACAAACATCCAGAAAATCTATCACAAGTGTCAACATAAACAATATACAAATATATTTTGAAGTATTTAAATATTTCATAATCTGAAGATAAACACAAAAAGTATCGAGAATTCATTGGCATATGTTCAAACAGATAAAGTAGCAAAGATAAAATAGTTTCCAATAGCAAAGAGAAATGCTAAACTACTACCTAGAGCACACTTTCAAAACGTTTGCGAAAAGACAATGATATCAGAAAGACATAAAGTTTATGGAATATGACATTATTTAAAAATGTTTTTTCGAAATTTTAGTTCTGATGTATTCGTGTACATGCTTGTAAAAAACAAATATATAAATTTTTAGGAAAATTTTGCATGTTATCTATTTTGGTAATAATACTTTTAAGTTCGGAAAATTTTCTATACTGAACATACGTATCTACGAAATTCTTTGGTAAAAGCGGAAAGTAAAATGTTAGAGAGTGAGATCCGTCGAAAGAATAATGGACTGTAATCAATTATAAAGGTTTATTCATCAATAGAAAGGCACAGGGGCCTGAAGGATCAGAGCTGAACGCTTTTGCTAGCGCTGATGGCTATTACAAAGAGATCGAGCAGGAGCCCAAAAGGAACAGCCGCTCTGTTCGCGGTCTACAGAAGTTCTGTCGGTTAAAGGCGGAGGCCGTCGCAGCGCCCTCTAGTGAGATGAATGTTTCAACAATAGGATGGGACGGAACATCCCGCCCCGCATTGAAATATTTATATTTCAATACAACATAAGACTTATAACATAATAAATTATAATACAATACTATTAAAATGAGAATATCCATTACGACATAGTGAATTATGGGATGTAATAGAATAAAATAGCATAAACATTTATACAGTTACAGAAAATTATAATATCTAATATAATATGATTTACATTAATGAGTTTCCTCACATAAACATACGTATTATTATTCAATAGGTAGCAGACATATTTTGGATATGCACCTTTTGAATGTGCCGGTAGGAGTTCTAACTATAACTACTCTGACCTTTCCATCAGGGTCCGGTTATAACTTCTTGTATACGATATGTAGCCCAATTACAAGGAGGCAGATTATCTTCCTTGAGTAAAGCAAGGGCGCCAGGGTTTACGTTTGTCTTGGCAAACTGCCATTTATTGCGCTGCTGTAAATGGTTAAGGTAGTCTCGATGCCACCTTTTACAAACTGACTGAATCATCTTAGTAGTTTTTTGCCAACGAGACAGCCTATTTTCTTTTAGATGCAATACATCAGGTTCTGCCATGGCATTTAATGGGCGTCCAATCAGAAAATGCCCAGGAGTGAAGACTTCATAATCTGTAACTTCAGAGGATAATGGACTTAAAGGACGTGAATTCAGAATTCCCTCTATTTGAATAGAAACAGTCAGAAATTCTTCTAGTGTAAGCTTAGCATTACCAACAGTTCGTTTCAGATGGTGTTTAAACGATTTAACGCTGGCCTCCCAGAGACCTCCAAAATTAGGGGCTCTAGGTGGAAGAAACTTCCAAACAATGCCTTCTGAAGCTAAATAGCTAGCTACTCCAAATTCTGATTGTGCTACCAACTTTTCCAACCGTTGTAATTCCGAACGTGCACCTACAAAATTCGTTACACTGTCTGAAAAAATGGCTGAACTCTTACCCCGTCGGGTAAAAAATCTTTTTAAGCCAGCAATCAAAGACTCAGAAGTAAGGTCTTTCAGAAATTCGAAATGAACAGCTTTAGTAGCAAGACAGACAAAAATACAAATATAAATCCTTTGCAAAATGCCCTTTCTCTGCCCCTTGTATTTGATTTCAAAAGGACCGCAGAGGTCAAAGCCCGTATTGGTAAATGGCGGGCTTGGTGATACTCTTTCAGACGGAAGATTACCCATTAATTGAGTCACTGCAGTGGGATGCATTTTAAAGCAAGTTAGGCATTCATGAACTACTTTCTGGCTAAGTTGCGGCCATTGATAGGCCAAAACTGTTGGCGTACACTATGTAAAAGAGACTGCGGTCCTACATGTAAATCTCCTTTTGTGGAAGTATTCCATTATGAGCTTCGTGAATCTACTATCTGGGGGGAGGATGATGGGATATTTTTTATTGTAATTCAAGTTGGAGCTACTTAAACGGCCTCCTACATGCATTAAACCTTTCTTATCCAAGAAAGAATTAAGAGATTTTAACTTACTCTTGTTGGACACCGGTAGACCTCTTTTTAGAGCCGAAAGCTCTTCAAGAAAATACTGTACCTGCGAATCTCGAATGAGGATATCTCGAGCCTCGACGTGTTCTTTTAAAGCCAGGGGACCCTGACGTTTATGTTTGGAATTTTTGGCATTGTAAATCAATATAAAAATAAAACTTAAAATTCTAATGAGTTTCTTATAATTATTAGTCCTGTTCATAAGTTCATTTAACATATCACTACTTGTGGACATAGCTAAAGTCGTAGTCACAGGAGTTTTTTGGTCATCTGCAGGGCTCACAAATGTCTTAATCATAGGTACACATACTTCCTTAAATAGAAATGATGGTCCGTGCCACCACATGTTATTTGGTGCTATTTCTTCTGGATTCAGACCTCGAGAAATTAAATCCACCGGATTGTTCTTTGAGGAAACATGCCTCCAAATAAAGTTTTCCGTGAGATTTTGTATTTTTGTTACTCTATTGCCTACAAACGTTTTGAGTGAATGAGGCGATGTGGCAATCCAGGCTAATGCGATTGTTGAGTCTGACCACAGGAATACTTCACTGATATCTAATTTCAGCGCGGAGAGAGCCTTCTTCACCAGTTGAGCTAGAAGGAGACATGCATACAGTTCGAGTCTCGGTACAGAGATTTTCTTTAATGGTGACACTCTGGATTTACTACACAACAGTTCAGTAGAGCACTGCTCACTAGATATTGATTGAAGGTACAGAACCGCTCCAAATGCTGTTTCACAGGCGTCAGCAAAACCATGGAGCACAACTGTAGTATTCGGGTTCACAGCCCGTCTAGAAATGCGAAGCTTCTCGATTTCGGTAAGTGTAGAAACAAAATGTGTCCATTTCTTAGCTAAAGGTTCAGGATGATGCTCATGCCAATCAATGTTAATACGCCATAACGATTACATAAAAGTTTTAGCTCTTGTGATTACTGGGCCAATTAAGCCCAAAGGATCGTATATGTGGGCGATATCTGATAAGACTTGCCTCTTCGTATAAGTAAGACGGGAACTGATGGTGACTTTATAGGAAAAGGAATCATTTGTTGTATTCCATTCGATACCTAAAGCCTTGACAGTTCTTTTATCATCCTGGAAAGGAAAAGCATAATTCTGCTTCGTAGAGATATTAACGTAGAGTTCTGGTTTATTAAAATACCATTTCTGCAAAAACATCTTTACTCGTTGTAACATCATTGTCAACTCGGAACACAATTTTCTTACTTCTGATCCTCCAGACAGGATATCATCCATGTAAAAGTCAGTTAAAGTAACAGAAGACGCAAGAGGGAAGCTTTGCGCCTCATCATAAGCTAGTTGATGTAAGGTTCTGGTTGCCAAATAAGGAGCACACGCGGTTCCATACGTTACAGTCTTAAGCGCATAACATTTGCTAGGTTCATTTGTACCCGTCTTCCACAGAGTTCTTTGGAGATCAAGTTGAGAAGGATCGATTTCAATTTGGCGATACATCTTTTCGATGTCCGCAGTAAATGCATATGCATGCTTTCTAAAACGCAGCATAATTTAAAGTAAATCATCTTGGATTGTGCCACCCTTTAGTAAAATGTCATTTAATGAACGTCCATTTGTGGTTTTACAGCTAGCGTTAAAAAACACCCGAAGTTTAGTGCTACTCTTTTCCGGTTTATAAACCCCATGGTGAGGTAAGTAATAGGCAGCCTCAGTTTCAGTTTCAATTTCCATCATGTGATTTAGCTGTTCGTATTCTCTCATAAATTCAGTATACAGCTTCTTCACTTGTGTTTGGCGTTCCAAACGATTCCATAAGTGATCCAAGAGTTTTGACGCAATTTCTTTAGAACTTCCAAGAGCTATATTTTCTTCATCAGTTTTTACAGGCATCTTTACTATATAACGTCCATCCGATTTTCTGCTATGGGTTTTTGCATAATGTTCTTCGCAGTATTGCAGTTCCTTACTAGGCGGGGGTTGATAATCTTCTATGCTTTCTACCTCCCAAAATTGTTTCATCGTTTCATTTAAAGACTCTAGACTTGTTGTCAGATAACAGTATTGCTTTGGTGATACGATACCAAGTTTAAAAAATTGAGGATCATCTAATTTTATGTTTTTTGGAATAACACTATTCGAAATCATTAGGGGTCTTGAAGGAGTGATATACGTAATTTTGGGGACAATGAAAAAATCCAAGTTCCATTCAGATGTGTGTTCTTTGTTTGATATTTTAGCATTTATTTTTGACTTTATGTTTATGATTGTTTCGTTTATTCCAGAGATCGGTGTGTAAGTTCTCTGTTTTGGTAAACCCAATGCATTAGCGCATGATGAAGTAATGAAGTTGGTTTGCGAAGCGGAATCCAAAACCGCTATTACGGGACGTGCACAATTTCCGGTGTGGCCAATATAAACGATAGCTGTACTTAGTAAGACAGTTTTGGTTTCAGTAGAAACGATCAAAGAGCTTTGATCGGGAGAACTTTGAATCTGAGAAGACTCGCATCTCTGTCCCGTTGTTTCACCTGCCACATCCGCTCCCTTCGAAGGGGAGGAAGAAACCGTCTTCATTGGCTGGGTCCATGGTTCAGCCATAGGTGACAAGGCCTTATGACCTTGCGGTAGTTCTCTCTTGACACTATTATGAATTAATAAGTGATGCCTATCCCCACAAGCGAGGCAGCTGGTTTTACATCTGCAGTCAATTACCTTGTGAAAGGGTTGTAAATAATTAGAACAAAGCTTATGCTTCTTAACAAGATCAATTCTTTCATTAATAGTAGCGTTTTTGAACGCTTCACATTTATATATCTAGTATTTATATATCCATTTATATATGAGCATTCGGATGCGGGAAAAATAACAAACATTTAATTATCTGGCAATGAATCAAATTTCATTGGAAATGTAATGGTAGAAAAAAATTATACCTGTATGGAAAATCTTGATGATAATTTACGAGTGTGTTTGTTTTTAATAGAAATAGTTAAAGGCTCCTAGATCTGTACTAAACTACTAAATTCGGTTAATTTTCATCAAAAACACAGTAAGAAGTTCTTCATAATGATAAAATATTACTTAAATTCTCTAGCTTTGTAACTTCCCTCAGAAATTCGCAAGACCAACGGCTGTCTGGGCGATACAAGATAACTATGTGTTTAATAGGTTACTTCAAAGATATAAAAGAAATAACAGTTGGATAACAATAAGGGCATTTTCAAGAAACAAATGTTCTCTTATGTCCTTTTGGTATTATAATTCTAAACAAAATGCAAAAATTTAGTAAATACGTAGATAAATCTCAGGAAAAACGGTAAATTAACATGAAATGTTTACTTAAAGTCTATATTGTATTGTCGTTTTAATCTTTTTGTTTTTGAGTTCTATTATTTCTGAAGTTGTAATATTTCTGAATCTGAAACTTTAAAACACAAAATCACTCTGATTTATCAACTTGTGCCTAAATATAGAGTACAGTCATTAAAATGGAAGATTTTAATATAAGTAAATGTACTACAGACAAAATAAAATTAACAATACTTCATTGTTATTCATGCTCTGTTCATGAAAGTAGTTCATGAAAGTTCATGAATTTTTTTTTAAACACTGCGGCATGACAATGCCTAGTAATAATTGTTTTAGCGTCTCTCTCTCTCTCTCTCTCTCTCTCTCTCTCTCTCGCTCTCTCGCTCTCTCGCTCTCTCTCTCTCTCTCTCGCTCTCTCTCGCTCTCTCTCGCTCTCTCTCTCTCTCGCTCTCTCTCTCTCTCTCTCTCCTGGACACAGGGGCACAATGTTCATTCGTATCGGAAAATTTTTCAAAAAACATTTTCGTCGTTACAGACTGTTTAAAGCCACGGGACAGAAAGTAATTGCCGCCCAAGGCAAACAGTGCGTATGTTTGGGGAAAACCGCACTGCATGTTCAGATTAAAAACGAGGTCCTAAAAATTAATTTTTTAGTCGTGAAAAATTTACTCACATCAATGATATCGGGGATCGATTTTTTGCGCGCGTCCGGCGCAAATCTTAATTTTCAGAATTCTACGTTTCAGGTGCACATGGACCCGGTACAAGAAGGTGAAGGTTCCATGCCGGAATTGAATCTGGATCATTTGAAGTTAGAAGAGAAAAAGAAGATTGAAGAATTGGTAAGAAAATTTAATTCGTTGTTTAACGAAAAACCTGGGTTTTGTCAGGTAGTTAGTCATTCCATAGATACTGGGAATGCCCCTCCAGTCCGGTCAAAACCTTACCGTTACGATAAAGTAAAAGAAGAAATTTTGGAAACCCGTATAAAAAATATCTTAAAGTATAAAATAATTGTACCAAGCACGAGCCCTTACGCAAGTCCGGTGGTCCTTTGTAGAAAAAAGAACGGGCTACCGCCTGAACACCCGGACGCGTATAGGTTTGCAGTTGATTCTTGTAAGTTAAACAGTATAACAAAATATCCCACATATCCCCTACCAATAATTGATGAAATCATGAGAAACATTCGCTCGACTAAATTTATGACAACCCTAGACCTCACGTCGGGTTACTTTCAAATAGCCGTGAAGCCGGAGGATGTCAAGAAGACAGCGTTTATAACAAAGTCAGGCGTCTATGCCTTTTTAAGAATGCCCTTTGGTTTGAGCGGAGCGCCAGCTACGTTCCAAAAAGCTATGGACATAGTCTTAAAGCCAGTTTTGGGTAAAAGTACAGTAATTTATCTTGACGATATCATAGTTACCAGCGAAACATTAGAGGAACATTTGAAACATCTAGAAGAAGTTTTTTCTTTACTTAACGAGGGCGGTTTCAAAATAAATGCAAGAAAATGCAAGTTTGCGGCGAAGGAATTACGATACCTCGGGTACAAAATCTCGAATAAGGGAATAGAGACTGATGATTCAAAAATTAAGTCAATTAAAAGTTATCCTCCCCCAAATACGGCTAAGAAATTGTCTTCATTTTTGAGCTTATGCTCCTATTATAGAATGTTTATAAAAGATTTTGCTAAAATAGTTGAGCCTCTTCTAGTGCTAAAAACAAAGAAAAGTAGATTTTCTTGGACAGCCGAAGCGAACACCGCGTTTGAACAATTAAAGAATGCCCTAATCAATGCCCCAGTCCTTAAATTCCCAGAAGGCGAGCAAGGTCTAGAAATTTCAGCGGATGCATCCGATTATGCAGTTGGAGTGGTGCTCTCCCAAAATGGGCAACCTATAGCTTTCTTTTCGGAAACCTTGAATGCTACGCAAAGGAACTATTCCGCTACTGAGCGAGAAACGCTCGCTGTATTATTAGCAGTTCAGAAGTTTCGGGTCTACTTCGGAAGTTCACCAATAACGGTCTACTCAGATCATGCGGCAGTGGGTCGCTTATATTCTGGAAAAAATTTATCGCCTCGCTTGATAAGTTGGACTTTAAAATTACAAGAGTTCAACTTAATTATAAGACATACTCCGGGAAAGGAAAACTTGGTCGCCGATGCCCTTTCGCGAATAAAAATTGATGAAGAGGGAAACACTATTAAGTGTGCCATGCTCACCTGAAGAGTTATTAAGTCCCGTGAAACAATAATCGAAGAATTCAGAAAGGACCCAGAGTTTAAAGACATTTACGCATACTTGGAAGACCCTGAAAAATTTGAACATATAGATTTAACAGCTATCCGCAATAGGGCACAGCATTATGAAATAATCGACAAATTGTTATTTTACGCAAAAGTAACTAATGAAAATCAGGAATACCGACCAGTAATCCCAGCGAGTATACGTTTAAGTATCTTAGAGGAGTTACACGATCTACCTTTTGCAGCACATTTGGGAATACGAAAAACACTAAAGAGGGTACGCGAATCGGTTTATTTTCCGCAATTATAGAAAGTTGTTACGGCGTATGTTAAGTCGTGCCATATGTGCCAATTAATAAACGATGTTAATTACAGCCCGGCCGGGTATTTAAAAAACATAAAGACCACTTTTTTAAAACGGAATAGTTGGAATAGATTTGCTAGGACCCTACCCTAGGACAAAAATAAATAAAAACAGATATCTTTTAACAATCGTTGATCATTTTTCAAAATGGGTAGAAATAGTCCCTCTTAAACGAGCTTCAGCTAAAATAGTCGCAGATTCTTTCTTAAATAAATATATATTAAAATACGGGGCCCCAATAAAAGTAATATCAGATAATGGAAAACAGTTTGTTAGTAGTATATTTAGAAATTTGTGCACAGGACTTGGCATACGCCATCTAAAATGGTACCATATAGACCGCAGTCGAATATAGCGGAACGCGTAAATAAGAATATTGTAAAAATTATCAGATGATATGTGAAAAACTTTCATGACCGCTGGGACAGCTGTGTCAATGAGTTAGGTTTTGCCTTGAGAACCGCAAAGCACGATCTACGCAGAAAACCCCCGCGGAGTTATTTTTAGGAAGAAAAATCATAATGCCGTTGGATAAGCTATTCTTTGTACAACAGCGACAAGAAGAATTTAAGTTACATTCAAAAAATTATTGACGAAGCTATTAAAAGTTCTGATATAGCAAGACAAAAACAAAAGATTTATTATGATAGAAATAGAAGGGAATTGGAATATACAGTGGGAGAAAAAGTGCTGAAGTTGAAATATTTGTTATCGTCGGCACCAGAAAAAAGAGTGGCGAAGTTTGAGCCCAGGTTTGAAGGGCCGTACATGGTGGAAAGAATAAGAGAAGCCCCGTTTTATTTAAAGGCCGAAAATGGCCAACAACTGGTGGCAAATATCGATCAGTTAAAACCTTATTACAGCCGCACTGGCTTTAAAATATTGCAGGATTTATTACAGGATTCTGGTAGTAAGGAGAGAAGCCCGCCAGCTCAGGAGTACAGCTCGAGTCCCCCAACACAAAAAAGAAAGCAGAGCCAACAAACTTCGACCAGGGAAACCCATACCACTAAGGCTACAAGCGCACAAAAAAGGATGAAATTAGCACCGACAGATCAACGAGTCAGAACCCAGAATGCTGCAAAAACTCAAGTGCCATCGACCACACGAAGGAGGCCTGCTGACAAGGTTCCAGGAAAGGAGAAATTTCAACGACGAATTAAAAGTAGACGTAAACCACAGTTTCCAGAATCAACAACTACAAGGCAGATCCAAGGAGGACCAGCGTGGAGACCGAAAAGCCAGAAAAGACCTGTAGACACAACCGTGCCGGAGCAACAAGTTAGAAGAGCCAAGAGAACATTCAAAGACCCTGAAGGACGGAGAGCCCCACCGGAGTCAAAAAGGAAATTTACATTCCAGAATCCACAACCGTCCCGGAAGAGTCCCAGATTCCTACATAAAGGGCAGAAAGGGAAAGCACTGGAACTGAATGGAGCGGAACATCGAACATCGAGAAGAAGAGTAGAGGTTATCAGGTTTTCTACATCTGATCAATTCTGTAAAGACAGGATGCAGGAGTACAGAAAAAGATAAGTGAAAATTTCTTTGCTAATTTTTCTTTGAAGTTCAAGTTATATTAAATTGTTATATGTTGCTAAAGCTGTTTAGAAAATTTAAATCGCAGATAGCGATATTTTGTAAATCTTCGTAAGCATAGATTTTTATGTTAGTAATTTGGCGAGAAGCTACTAGCGTTAAATACTTTTTGTTAAGAACTCGCAAGTTGCGAGAAGTAAGTTCTGAATAAGTTTAGTCGGAAGACTATTGGAATACTATAATATGTTAACGTAAAGTTAAGATTTCGTGTAAATTTTGGTTAAAGTGTAATTAAGCAGCAACTATGACTGTTGATGTAAAATGAATTCAAAAGTAATGTGTAAATATTTAAATGGTTATGTTCATGTAGAAATGTTTGATCTTTGTGTTGAAATATCGTAAAGATTAAAAGGACATAGAAAATAAATTTTTATTTCTGCGTATGGGAGTACGGAAGAATGCAATATTGATATATATGTGTTTAATGTTAAGCTCTCCAGTTAACACGTTTAAAAGTAAAATATAAGCTTTTGCTTACCTACAATAGGAAACAGTTTTCGTGTAGGGAGTCTTGGCAGGTCTAGTGTGTCAAATTTTAACAAAGTTAGGTGTTGTGTAGCGGTAGTTTGTTCGCGGTAACACAACATAGAAGACCCTAAGTATATTTCAGTACATTTGCTGGAGAGCATGGGTTAAATAAATCTGTAGATGAATGAAAGTGCATAAAGGCCAAATAATGAATTAAAAGCGTAAAGCTAGGATTTCTTGTTACTCAAAAGAGTTCATTAGTATTTTCCTTTTTGAACTTTAATTCTTAAATGTTAATACTTAAATGTTAATTTCTAAGGGTACCACTTTATTGGAATTACTTTTGGTTTTGACTTTTACCCTTGCCTGCATGAATGACGAAACACGAATTGAATGATTGGAGAGTTAGGTTTGGAGGCAACTTCCCCTTGATAAGTCTGTCTCCTGCCTACACTACGGTCATTCACATATGCATTTTTTAAATTATTTAATTTAATTTTAATTTATTAAATTAGTAGATTTATTTTCATGGATAGATTATGCACTTGATTTGCTTATGCTTCTGAATTTAAATGATATTGTAGATTAGTTCGAGAATTAAATCTTTTACTTGTTTGCACATTTTTTTAAAAATTATTTTAAATTTTGGCTTTTTTCCTTTTTTTAGAATTTTAATTTGCTTTTTTACTTTTATACGTATTTGTTAAGAATTTAAATTTGTTTAAATTTAAATTTCATTCCTTGCAGCAATGGCGCAAAGAATATTTAATTAAATATGTATTTAATTTTTTAATTAAATTCAATTTATTCTTATAAGCATTTATATTGATATAACGTAAATATACGTATGGTAATGAACATTATAAATATAAAAATAAATTATATATGTACGAAACATAACTAACCATTCATATTGATATTACGTAAATATACGTATGGTACTGAACATTGTATAATAAAGATATTTTTCTTTGATATTTTATACCTAGTTCTATATTTGGTTCCATTTGTATATACCTATATATATCTATAAGATGATATATATAATTTAAGGATTTCTTATTAACTACTACATATAAAACCCAAAAGTGCATCAATAATGTATTTTTCAGTATTATTTAACTTCATTCTGAAGAATTTTCTGCAGTCTACAGTGGTGGCCAAAATTGTGGACACTTTTGGAAATTTTTATGTTTTTGAACTTTGTATGCTTATAGAAAATGTTACGTTTCGCAAAATGCAAACTTGTGTGTATCATTTCAAAGAGAACTTATTACTGAATTCAATACAAAACACAAAATTCAATTATTTGCAATACAAAAAAAGTTATATGTACTTTAATATAAATAGAAAACACAATTATGAAGTGGTTTGTAATGTCTAGCTTTCCTGGCCAATCACTGTTCTTGTTCTGAGAACCAATCAAATGTTAGTAACTGCCAGTAGAAGCTGACATCATGTTTACACTTGAAACAATTCATTATTTTGCTTTGTCCTGTAGAAGGAGGACCTGTTTCTTATACACTGCAATTACAAGTAGGAATTTTTGTAAAAAATTTTAATATTTAGTCAAGGAGCATGACATTAAATAAAAGAGTAGATTGGACACCTAGAAAGAGATGTAATATTATTGTGTTACGAGAAAGTGGTCTTTCCTATGCTGAAATTGCAAGACAGGTGGGTAGTTCAGTGACTACATCTGGAGTCCGAAAGTTTTGTTTACGATATCAGGGGACAAATTCAATAAAAAACAAAGAAGGAAAAGGCCGAAAAAGCTGCACCACATTTATTGATGACAGAAGAATAAAAAGACTATGTCTCCAAGATAGAAAAATGTCATCAGCGGCCATCTGAAGTGATCTGATTGCTGCTGGTGTTTCTGTCAGTTCAAGAACAATCAGGAGAAGATTAACAGATGTTGGACTGAGAGGTAGAATTCCACAAAAAAAAAGCCTTATCTTAATTTTCAGCAACGAAAAAAAAAAAAAAAAAGACTACAGTGAGCATAGGAACATATTAATTGGACAGATGATCAGTGGTCACAAGTTATATGGAGAGATGAAACTAAGATATCGTTATTCGGTAGTGATGGGCGAAAATATGTAAAACGTAGAATAAGAGCAGAGCTACATCCTGACTGCATTCAAGCAACTGTGAAGAACCCAGTTAGTGTTATGATTTGGTCATGCATGTCAGCAGATGGTATTGGTCGCATTCATGTCATCGATGGGACACTGAATGCCAGAAAATACATTGACACTATTCTAGAACCAAAACTTCTACCTTCCATCAGAGATGTCTTTCCCAACAATGCTTCGTTTATTTTTCAGCAGGATTCTGCTCCTTGCCACACGGCCAAAATATCGAAAGAGTGGTTTCGTACAAAGAGCATTAAATTGTTGTTATGGCCAGGAAACAGTCCTGACCTCAATCCTATCGAAAATTTGTGGCACCGTTTGAAAACTGTTGTCCGAATGAGGCGCCCATCAAATAAAAGGGAACTAATTGAGGCTATAATTGTTTCCTGGCATCATGTAATAACGAAAGAAGAGCTTAACACTCTTGACAGCTCAATGAAACGTTCGATGTGAAGCTGTAATCAAAAATAAAAGGTACCCTACTAAGTACTGAATACTCACTGCAATCATCATTATCTAATGTATATCGATAACTATTATCGTTTAACTTCTTTTGTATTGCAAATAATTGAATTTTGTGTTTTGTATTGAATTCAGTTATAAATTCTCTTTAAAATGGTATATACAAGTTTGCATTTTGCGAAACGTAACGTTTTCTATAAGCATACAAAGTTCAATAACGCAAACTACAGTGGTGGCCAAAATTGTGGACACATTTTGTAGTTTGCGTTATTTTATTCATAAGTCTTAAATAAAAACAATTATTGTTTATATGTCATTAGAAAATTAACTAAAAAGCAGCGACCACAATGTAATTGAAAAACAGTCCTTAAAACCTTATGCCAGAGTACACATTGACACTATTCTAGAACACTATTCTAGGACACTGAATGCCAGAAAACACATTGACACTATTCAAAAACTGCTTTTAATATAAGCATATGTAATACGGACTAGTATTGCATATACTTATATTAAAAGTTTTTGGTGTTCCTTCCTTTTATCTAATAACTATATGTGGAGGAACCTAATGAACTGCTAAGCGAATAACCGCTTAAGTCCAGAAACAGAAACGTAAAACTCAAGAAGGGTTCATTACCTCTAATGAATTTTTTATGTGAATTCAGGGCGAACAGCAAAGCCTTCACTCGGGCTTAAACTCAAAAATGTAAGAAATAAGAACTTATTTAATGATTAACTAAAGAGCACATGTCTTTGGTTAATAAAAATTAACTAGTTGGCCGAAGCTAACACAAATCTAACTAGTTGGCTCGTAAATATCGAATAGCTAGCGAAGCTATCAATGGCCTGTAATATGGCCGAGCGTAGTAACAGCTTAGAGAGACGTGGCCAAAAGGCAAACACGCGCTAGTCATAAACTCTGATTCTTTCCCTCGAAGTCAGTGGAACTTAAATACTACTCATTTGCATTAAACGCGATTCTAAAAACAAATTCTCGTAAGGAATTTGTAAGCTAAAATTAGAATAAATAAGAAAGGAGCTTAAAAATAACTGTTATAAGTTTAGGGTAAACCTTACAAGTTATCAAAAAGCTGTTGACTTCACAAAAAATTGCTGTTTGACCTTTCATAATTTAGGAACTGTCGAAATGAGATTTTTATATTACTTAGTAGGATTGATATAACTACTCCCCCATTTTCATTTTGTGAACAATAACTTATATTCAAGAATTTATTTCTCGTACTTTTTAACACAATAAAGCTCCCATTCATATTATAATTTTATCACAATGAAATGTGGATAAAATCCAATGTTTGAAAGTTTTTATATAGGACTGGAAAATCAATTAATTTTATTTCAGTTTTTGTTTATTAGTTAAATTGAATGAATTGTAAGTACTTAATTCCTTTTGTAAATGTAGATATTTATGCATGTAAAATTAATTTTTAAATTATACGTTTAACGAATTAGATTTGTCTGACATTTTACTACTACAAACACATTTCAGTGTCAGTGACTGCAAATACACTGTTCGACATTAAAAATGCAACACAAAGAAGGAGTGGTCAGAAATTTATGCAAATTTTAGAGTAGACGCACGTCACTGAGTTATGCGAATGGTGTGAAATGCGTAGCTTTGCGACGCACGTGAAGTAAGATATAAGAGAAGGAACGTGCAGAATGGGCAATATTCGTGTCGTTATTTCTGCCAGACGAATTATCGAAGAAAGTTGGTTTTTGTCCCGGAGGATACGTGTACTAGGAGAGAATGCCAAGCCGCCGTCAACGAAGGAACTTCCAGCAGATAGACGATTTTACTCATTTGCATGCAATCATTTGTGATTTTACTCATTACGAGGGGTATAGTGATCGGACAGAGAAGGGCGGGTTGGTCTTTACGTCAAATCGCAGCTAATACCCCCACGGATGCGAGCACGGTGCATCGGCTATGACGAACATGGTTGGAACAAGGAAATGTAGGAAGAAGGAGGGGTGCAGGTGCAGCCAGAATGACGTCAGCACGCGTGGATCGACGCATCCGCCGACAAGCTGTGGCGGCCCAACAAGTCACTTGTATCGCGATACTGCAGCATGTGCAAGATATCCTGGATGTTCCCGTGTCGACCAGAACCATTTCCCGTCGATTGGTTGAACGTGGCCTGTACTCACGGCGTCCGTTACCAAGACTGCCATTGACCCCACAGCATAGACGCCAACGTTTAGAATGGTGCCGGACTGGAGCGATGTAGATGACAGAATGGCGAAACGTAGTGTTCTCAGATGAGTCACGCTTCTGTTTATCCAGTGACAATCGCCGCATACGTGTGTGGCGTCGACGTGGAGACAGATCTGATCCGGCAGTAGCTGTGGAACGCCGCACCGCGCGACAACGTGGCATAATAGTTTGGGGCGCTGTTGCCTACGATTCCAGGTCACCTCTAGTTCGTATTCAGACACTATGACGGCCCAACGATACTTGGATAATGTACTGCGGCCGGTGGCAATCCCCTACTTTCAGGGGCTGCCTAATGCAATTTTTCAGCAGGATAACGCCCGACCACACAGTGATAGCATCTGCCAGTATGCTCTGCAAGGTATGCAGATGCTTCCCTGGCCACCGTTTTCTCCTGACCTGTCACCAATCGAGCATGTGTTGGATGTGATTGGACGCCGTTTGAAGACTCTGCCTTTGCCTCGTTCAGAAGACGAACTGTCGCAAATGGTTGAAAGGGTATGAAAAGCCATCCATCAGGACACTATCCGCACTCTTATTGACTCTATGCCTAGACGTGTTTCTTCGTGCATCGCTGTCCGCGGTGATCCTACATCCTACTGAGCCGACGCCGTTCTCGCTCTGTATTCTGACTTATCATTTTGAAATAAAGATCACTTATTGCTCCTTGCTGTCTTTGTCTTTTTTCCAAATTTCATCATTTTCTGACCACTCCATCTTGGTGTTGCAATTTCAATGTCGAGCAGTGTGTTTCAGATGCACTAACAATGACTTCTGGTATTATGTACTATTTTCATGTAATTAGAAAGAGAATTTATATGGACTTAACTAATTTTGTGATACAATTGATTGCTGAAGAAAATTTTGCTATAGTGCGTAAAATGTCATAGCAAGTTTCCTTAGTTTAGCAAAATAAGATTAACAGATTTTGGTTTATTTTGGGAACCTCTTTGAATTCATGACTTTTTATTTCAAATGAAATGCAAAACACTCTGAATGGCAAACCGAGCTTGTGCTCTCATTCTAGATAACACTTCATTTTTCATTCAGTTAAAACAGTCGTTTTCTCTATGAATAAAATCTGTAATTTATGAGGTACTTGATTTAGTAATATCATTTTTAGATGAGTTAAAATTTGTGTCGGAATCTCTTCTTTTCAATAAATTAATGTTATATTGTGGTTTTAAAAGTGTATATGTTCCGCTTGTATTTTCTTCCAAAACTTTACCCAGGCAGCATGCATTCGTAAATTGCACGAGAAAAATACGTGCAATTTACGAATGGCCTTTCGTATAAAAAACGTTCAAGTTGAACGTAAAAATATCATAAAAAGTGTCCAGTGGCAATTACTAAATATTTACGTATATTTTTACGTTATACTATACGTAACTTTTACGTAAAATTTAGGTATATTTACGCGAGAGACTACTGTTCATTCGCAACTTTTACGAATAATATACGTAAATTTCAGGGATTTACGTATATTTTTAGTAAAAATTTACGTATATTTATCGCATATACGTAAATCTCGAATTTTTGCTTCACGTATGCGTATATATTTAGTGAAAATTTACGTAAATTTCCCCGATTTTTTACTGTATATAAACGTATATATTAGGTAAAAATTAAGGTAGATATTCCCCATATTTTACGGTACAAAAACGTATATATTTGATAGTAATTGACCTAAATCTTCCCTATGTTTTCTTTGCATATGCGAATGACTGGTAAAAATTTAATCCAATGTATTCTCCACTTTATTGTGTATAAATGCACATTTTTTGGTAAAAAATTTGCATAAATCTCCAATTACCTTTTCACTGCATTTTTCATAAAATGTACTTATTTTAATCTCATATTTTTTATATAAATCTATGCAAAAACTTTCTGTATGCTATGATTAAAAGGTAAAATAATTTTTATATCAAATTCTTACATATCTGCCTTTTAGTTATGTACAGCAATATGGAATATATATAATTGAAAATTTAAATGCACTAGTAAATGAAAAAATTCTATTAAAAAATTACGTAACACTTAAAGGCTGAAAATGACATTTAATATTTCATTTCAAAGTGACTACAAAATAATAAATTTAGTAAACATCAATTCTGTGTTTTAAATCAATTAATGCCATCGTTCATTTGCATTTTTGTTTACTAAATTCATTTCATAAATTTAAATTTAGTAAAAAACTGTAGCAAACTGTTGTTTACTAAATAACACTTTAAATAAATTATTTGCTTTTCTGAAGGACATTTTCTTATGCCATGTAAATGAACGATAGCATTAATTGATTTAAAACATAGAACTCAGGTTTACAAAATTTATTGCATATTTTGTAGTCACTTTGAAACGAAATATTAAAAGTGATTTTCAGCCTTTTAGTGTTATGTAATTTTTGAATAGAAATTAATTTTTTTGCATTTAAATTTTCCAGTTATATATATTCCATATTGCTGTACATACCTAAAAGGTGGATATGTAAAAATTTGATATTAATTTTATCTTTTAATTATAATATGCAGAACATTTTTGCATAGATTTATATAAAAAACAAGAGATTAAAATAAGCACATTTTACGAAAAATGCAGTAAATAGGTAATTGGAGATTTATGCAAATTTTTTACCAAAAATGTGCACTTATACACAGTAAAAGGGAGAAGACATCGGACTAAATTTTTACCAAAGTCATTCGTATATGCAAAGAAAACATAGGGAAGATTTAGGTAAATTATTATCAAATATATAAGTTTTTGTACCGTAAAATACAGGGAATATCTACATTAATTTCTATCTAAAGTGCAATATAGTTAATTAACAAATTCAGTAAACAAATGTAGCACAAAAGAAAACATCATACATTTAGATTATTTGAATGAGTGTGCTAAATTTTAAAATTGTTAAATATAGACCAGGAAATTGTAGAAAACTTACCTTTTCCAATAGTTTACCAAGTTGACTCTTATTTTCCTTGAAGATGAATGTTTAATGTCACAAATATTTCATTCATATTTTCAGATAATACACAAATCTATACATATTTATTTATTAAAATTCAGTTTATCCCAAACATGTTAAAGAAAATATTAATTTGCATGCAAGTTAATCGAGTAACTTCTGTTTTTACATACTTCTGTGTTCTGTACTTGTTTTGTTTTTACGTTTTTACATTTATCAGTCAATCTTGCAATGTATTGTAATCTATTATAGTCTTTTTCAGTTTAAAATCTTATAAATATATTAGATCAGTACTAAAAGTTCACCTCTACAAAAGAAATGCTTTATTGAGGTATTTTTAAAAAGTTCCCTTTTACAATGTAACTGTTAATTTCATAAATAAGTTCATAAAATTATGCAAATTCATAATTACCTAAATATGTTCTTTATTTTATCTTATATACCAGATAAAATTTTAAAAAGTTAATTTGTTTAGGAATATTTAAGTTTTTAAATATTTATCTCATGTGACTTTTTCTATAACATCATTATAAATGTACATGTTGATGTGCACATACCAATTATTTTTTTTCATCAAATAGCTTTATAGTATTAAATGATTTAAAAAGAGGCAACTGGACAAAAGAAAGCAATTAGAAGTTGGCTAATTTTTTTATTAATTTGTTGTCAAATGCTGTGCATTTTAGATTATGCTCATATGATGACAATGAGTTATTTAAATTATAAAATTATTATGAACATATCCCACATAAATTAATAAGTATAAAATTTCAAGTTGTTTGAAGTATTATGAACTGTAATACTTGCAAAAGAAATACACATGAAATTAATTTAAGAATTAGGTTTATTTTACAGGTATTTGAAAACTGCAATTACTGTTAAACAATAAAAACTAACATTAAATCTGAAGAGCATATTTTTTTCAATAATAAAATTCCACATAGACTTCATGCAGCTTCGCCTTATTTGTTCTATAGTTCGCTGTCTTTAATATCCTGCTCGATTTTTGTAAAAGTGAATTCTTTGTCACCCAATGTTTTGAGAACAGCTCCTAAACAAGAAAAAGAAAAATTTGTAATAATTTCACACTTCAGATTTTTCAGTTTTTAAATATAGTTGAAGTATTAAAAGATGCATATAAAATGCACTGAGTATTTCATATTTAAAAATTTACATTTCAGTAATTAAAAATTTAATTTCATACTATCACACAGTAAGCTTCAATTATATACCTTACACAATGCCTATAATTTCAAGTAAAAAATACTTAAGATTTGTTTAGAACTGCAAGGTTGAGAAAGTCTTTAGTATTTAAGTACATGAGAAAAAACTTAATTTTGTATTAATTATATTGCATTAGCCTTTTCAATTTTACTCCTACATATAGTAAAGAATATTCGCTTTCTTACAGATAACTTTTTCTTAAATAAAGAGTAAGCAGAAAACTAATCACAACACTATATACATATAACAGAATACTTCATAAACATATACATGTCATTAACATACGTATATGCATTAACAGGCTATTTTACATATTTCAATAAACCAGAAACCAATACACAATCAAAAGTATTATCAGTAAATTCCTCCAAAATCAGAGCAAAAATCTTTAATTATGATAACAATGGCATCTCAGTTTGCAATATAAAATATTTCAAGTCTACATTCATGTGCATTCTAAGCAAACAGAAAGCTGAATAACAATAAAATTATAAATACCATAAAAAAGTTAAGAGCCACGTAGAATGATAGCAAGACTAAATGAAGTCTTCCTTCAAAAATCAATTTAAATTCAAAAATTTGCCTTCCTGTTTAACATCTCAAAATAGAGTTACTGCTTACACTAACTAAATTTCCTGTCTTCGCAAAATAAAAATTGTCACTTCTGTTGCAGGAAATATTTGCTGCAAACTTTGTATGCAAATAATCCAGTGAAAAAATTTTAATTGTGGCTTGAATATTTTCTTTATTAAATAAATGAAAAATTCCCACATAATATTAATTTATGATCCACATGAAGCTTTTACCTCTACCATATCATGCAGCTATTTTAAAATACATACTCTCATATAAAAGCCACAGAATTTTTTTACCAATATTAATATAGTATAAATCATTAATAAATCTTCTAAAAACAGCCCCCAAATTTCTGAATTTGATACCCAAAACATAATTCTATGTAACTGTTAATGTATGCATTTGCTTGCACATACTTAAAATGAATTATACACACAAAAACTTAACATATTAACTTTAATAAATTCTTAATTAGCAGGATGACTCAATTAAGGCAAAATATGAAAGAAACCTACCTAATGGAATAGTTGTAAAAGATATATTTAAAAAAAGCTAATATTGTTTACCTTACACATGGCAGAAATTGAGTAAACTGTATGCAGCTGGATTATTTATTAGGAATAGAAGTTAGATCAAAGTACCAAAGTCACACTAGGGCTTTAACCATTTCGGTGCAAAGAAGCATCTCAATTTAAAAAAGCTAATAGAATTTTATAGCTTTTACAATCTAGTAAAAATATTAGACACATAAACAACACTAAATGCCATTATTTACTTGCATATTTTCCTTCTTTGTGTACTTTACTCCTTAATTTTTCAGGATATGATTTAGAAACAGAGTTATGGTAAAAATGTATACTGGTAAAAAAAAAAAAAATATTGCTGAAACTGATAAGTCCTTTGAATTACAGTGGATGGACAAAAATATGGAAACACCTTGTGAAATGCATGTTTGAAAAGAAAGATTGATTTTAATGAAATATGTAGGTGGCGCTGGCGTTTTTGACTACTGACGCCACCTATACAACTTCGTAAATGTGCTAAACAGTTCAGTTGTTGTCGGAGTACTGTTATGTGAGGTTGTCATTGCATTGTGTAAGAGTTAACAGACTTCGAACGTGGGAAAATTGTTGGAGCACGTATGGTAGGTGCTTCCGTAAGCAAGGTAGCCGAGGTGTTTAGTGTTTCAAGAGGTACTGTATCGAAGATTTATTCCGTATATTTGAAAAGCGGAAAAACATCATCTGCTAAATCACAGCGCAGACGAAAGTGTGCCCTGAGTGATCGTGACAGACGATCATTAAGGGCAATTGTGACGAAAAATAAGAAGACCACAGCTGCAAAAGTTACTGTTGAAATGAATGTTGCGTTACCGAACCCTGTGAGTACCAAAACAATTAGAAGGGAGCTTTATAAACAGGGAATTGCTGGCCGTGCTGCAATTGAGAAGCCACTCATCAGTGATGCTAATGCCCGTAACAGGAAAAGGTGGTGTTTCAGTCATAAAGCGTGGACTATATAGCAGTGGAAGCGAGTAATATGGTCTGACGAGTCTTCTTTCACATTGTTTCCCACTTCTGGCCTAGTTTACGTCTGGAGAACGCCATCTCAAGCCTATAATACAGACTGCTTGTTGCCAAGAGTGAAACATGGCGGGGGTTCTGTTATGGTTTGGGCAGCCATATCGTGGTTCTCTGCTAGCCCCATGATAACTGTGTCAGGGCACATGACTGCCAAGACTTATGTGAACATTTTGGCCGATCAAGTTCATCCCATGGTACAAACTTTGTTCCCCGATGGTGATGGTGTCTTCGAAGACGACAAAGCCCCTGTTCACACAGCTCACATTGTCCAGGATTGGTTTTCTGAGCACGAGTTGTCCCATTTCCCCTGGCGGCTACCACAGTCACCAGACCTGAATATTATCGAACCTTTGTGGTCTACATTGGAACGGAAAGTGCGTTCTCGTTATCCACCGCCAACATCGTTATCTGACTTGCCACCGTTTTGCAGGAAAAATGATATAATATTCCCTTGGCAAATATACAGGAACTGTATTTATCCATTCCGAGAAGACTGCAAGCTGTTTTGGATGCCAACGGGTTTCCTACACCATATTAAGCAAAGAAACATATTTTTTTAAAGGTGTTTCCATATTTTTGTCCAACCCCTGTATATACTACAGTGCAAAGAGGGATGAAATATGTGACTAAATATGATAAATCAGATTACAATAACATTAAACAAATAACATGAAAAACTGAAAAAAGAAATTTTATTTGAAATTATTTTTTAACTCATGGAAAGACAGACAGTATTTCCAACTTATTGAATTCAATTATATTTTACCTTCGTCAAACCAATATTGGTAAGAGAGTTGTATTTAAAATCGGTGCTAAGCTAAAGCTGCTTTCTTGCCTAGTTTTATACTATTGAAAATACCGGTAATTGTCAAAGTTATTCATACTCAATATGTGTAAGATTATTAATGAGCTGCCAAACCGCAGTTAACCATCTAATATACTACATTCAACGTTATTATTTTTCTTTTTGAATGTCAGGTTTTCATTATTTCTGCCAATATATCTGTAACAGGACATAAAGATTGAGTTAATGTAGAATAGAAAATTAACTTGCAAGTTAGCACCTTTACCTTAGTGGCAGTACTTCATTCTCTAGAAAAAACATTTTAAATTATTATACTTAAACAAAAAATTAATATTTGTTACAGCAAAACATCATTAACACAATAAACCAGAGTTGAATGCAAATCTAGTTTAACTCCATTCTTGAAAACTAGTTTATTACTTTCAATTTAATTTTAAAATAATAAAAAATAAGGTACGTATTATGATGACTACCTAGATATCTCGCCTAAACTGGCAATCCTTGTAGGTTATACAGGTTAACCCTAACATAGGTTATAGAGGGTATTAATCCCACACTAGGGACTCTAACATTTGGTAGGAACAGTTTGAAAAGTGAAACACATATTTATAGTGAACCAATGCAAAACAAAAATAGATAGTTCTTTAGGGACAAAGCCCCTTTGGACTAATAAATACGAGTAAATTAACAGCTTTTAGCTATTTTTTCTTCTTGTAAAAAATAGACATACAGAATATTTTTAGAAAATAACAGTACTTTAAGCATGCATTTTTCACATATTTAACACAATAATTCATTCTAGCTCTGTTGCAATACTGGCAAAGGTACTCCTCCATTATTAGGATGGGATTTAGAAATGTACAATGAAACCTCGAGATACGAGGAAAGTATGAGCAAAATACGAGCATTAATTCGAGTAACGAGCAATGAGCCAGGCTGTTGGTACGGGTGGCGCCATTTCCCTATACGGCTCAACTCGGGAAATCCCCTCGACAGATCACTCAATGTTCTTTTATATACGTGTTTGTGCACTTGTAAGTTAATTGTTTTGACATTTAACATGAAAATAATTATTTCAAGATGCCTCCAAGAAGACTGTTGCCTCAGATAGTGCTGCAAAGAAAAATAAGGAGGACATGGCCGTCGATATCAAGAAAGAAATCATAGATAAACATAAGTATGGTGACGGAATTGGCGAAGACTTGCGGCCTTTCAACATCGAAAATCTATACTATTCTGAAGAAGCAGGAAGAAATTAAGAAACCTGATGTAGCCAAAGGAATTATCGTTTCTTCCAAGTACCATAAAAGTACTCCTAGATGTTGAAAAGCTGTTGTTGGTGTGGATTAATGAGAAGGAGTTAAAATGTTGGTAACAAAGTTAAACTATTGTTATATTATTATCCAGTGTTATTTATTAGGAAAAACTGACTTGATATTTTTTGGGGTGTGGAACGGGTTAACTGAATTTCCATTATTTTCAATGGGGAAGCTTGTTTCTAGATACGAGAAATTCGCTATACCAGTTGGAACGAATTAAACTCGTATCTCAGGGTTCCACTGTAGATATGTAAGCATGTGTATATGCATGTATGCGCATATATGTGTAAAGTATACACATACATACATAAAGAATATACACATGCACACACGAGCACCTACATTTAAAAATGCATGCATATAAACACACATTTCTGAATCTGGTCCTGATAACAGAAGAATACCTACATGAATCATAGGATTTACATTAATCAGTTTTATTAGAATTCGTAAATGCAGAGGATTTGCATTAATCAGTTTTATTAGAATTTTTAAATGCAGATGATTTACATTAATCAGTTTTATTAGAATTCTTAAATGAAATCTTCGCTATCCGAAAATTTAGTTTCATTTCCAGCTGAAACTGTATCAGGACAATCTCATTTATATTATTTCCCTCTAACAACTGAACATTTTGAAAACCTTTTCTATTCCATGGAAAACTAATGCTAAATTAAACATACATTTTCTAAATCTGAAAATTTTAAGTTAGCTTAGAAACTGTAATCATTCTTAAAAAAGTTTGATTTATGCAGATGTTAGATCAATAAAATTACTTTCCTATGAAAAAGTAATACGGCATTGAACAACACGATTTTACACATCAAGATATACTGAGTGAAAATTCCTGAAATGTTTTATTTCTTGGTATCTCTGCAAGAATTGTATAAATAAGACTACCTCCCTTTTTTAAAAAAAAAAATGTTTAGTAAATACTATGAAGAAAATTGGTTACATTATTTACAGTTCATAATTAATAGAAAATAAATCATTTCTTAGCTTATCAGAATTTATTTTTATCACATTCATAAACAGTACTAATTTAAACAAACATACCATTATGATTTCAATAACTATGAAATAGAAAATCCAAATCTGCATCTTTGATGGTCTAGTAGATTGGACGTCTCGTTTACTACAATTCAGCAGGGTGCTGACTCCCCAGACTGTAATATATATATAATTAATTTACAAGGGAAAAAGCAACAAAAATATAAACAATTTCTTGGTTTTATATAAGCATTTCTGCACATTTACAATTTTAATTTTTTTAACTATCTAGTTATATCAAAATACATGATTTGGTAAAATATAATTCAAATAATTTAAGGTATTTTAGATCAAATACTAATTTTTTCATGCAAGTCTAATAATCAACATAACTATCAAGTTTTGACTTCGAAAATTATGTTTAGAGAAACTTGAAGCTGCAGTAAATAGTAATAAATTTATTCAAAACTGAAAGTAAAGAATTCTTACTTTATTTTCTTTCTTTAACTATGGCAGATCTTTTAAAACAACAAAATCAAACAAACAAAAAAGAAATGCATTCATGAAAGGAATTAGGACTTATTTATTATTGATGAAAGGATATATTTCAGTAATTACAAGTGCATAAAAATTCAGTATATATATAAAAAAAAAATGAACACAGATTTGGAACAAAGTACCTGTGTTTCTATGGCATAAAATTACTTTTTTAATAGCACAATATCTTTGAGTTAAAGATTATATATTAAAGCAAATTTATAAAACTAAATTCAAAAATAAGAAATTAAATTATTTTTAGGGAAAACACTAAGCAAATAAAAAATTTTGAATTTCATAAATAAATGAAAGTTACATGCTTTATGTTTTGGCATAAGGTAGATAAGATTTCCATAACAGATTTCTGAACAATTAGTCATGTTAATATTGCCTTTCTTTTTCCATTAAAAGCTATTTCCTGCTTAATTACAGTATGCTTTAAGATAAATATTAAAACGTTTGAGTAAAAATAATATAACTATAAAAAGGTGAGACACATACAAAAAGGAGTGACACAAACAGTAAGAAACAGACTAGTGCAAAATTTAACAGTACCAAATCCTGAAAATGAATCATTAGGCACGTACACAAAAGAACAAACAACACATGGAAAATCACATTTCCTACACAGACGTTATTTATAAAATTTTATATAGGTGAAGAAAGTACGAGTATTAAACACTGAAAATATAAAATATTCACTTACTTTCTTCAAATAATTAGTAACTTCGATGGATTCAGTCACAAACGCCAATCCACGAACAAACAGTATTCTTTGCGACTTTACCATTCTTTTCGACCGCCATTGCTGAGTGCTGACTTCACAAATATCCCGCCACAACCGGAAGTAGAAAGTGTCTGCTTTGCCATTGGTCAGTGAACAAGAATTGCAAAGCTTTTTTTTTTCTTTATAATTAAACATATTAAGAAAGCCTCTAAATTAGCATATGAAATAAACTTACTTTTGCATTATATAAATTTATATTCACAGCATCTCTGTATTAAGGTAATAATTTAATTTTTCTACGAAAAATAAAAATGTCTGTGTATGCTCAGTGTATGATCGTAAATCCGGTTAATTTTTAAAAGTTAGCGTAAAATTAACTATGCAAATTTTGAGTTCATTTAACTGGACCCTTGTACTTATTCTGTAGATCTCCATATTAAGAATGTCTTTAACTGTTTCAGGAAAAATATAAAATATAATATAATTATTTATTTACGTTATTTATTAATTTTTTCCTCATATAAAAATTACTAAAATCGCTATATCATTTTTTCCGTACATTAAACAAAATAAAAAAAAAAAATAGCCTCATATGATTTTTATAACAAAGATTAAAGGAACTGAAATATATGTAAAATATTAGGATTCAGCTTGCAATTTCGTAGATTATTATTATTATTATTATTAAATAAAAATATTAGTATATCTTTGATTATAATTAATGATCCTTTGGTCTACATTAAACTATTGTTCAAGAAGTTAAACGTTTTCGAGCATCTTCTGCTGTATTTATTATTCTATTCCTCGACATGAAAGATTTGCTAGTTTTATTCCAATTTAATTGCCCACATTTGCTAAATAAAATAAGGCGAGTATTATACCAAACTCAGTAAGTACACAAATTTAATATACAGCTTAGTCCAGTTAAATGGGTAATAGGATTTTCATAAAAGAAATTAAATTTTGTAAATTAATGTAAGTGTTGATATGAATAAAAATAACAAATTTGATATAAGAAAATAAATAAGTTATTTTGAAGATGTTTGAATTAAGAAAATATAATTTTTTGTAAAAATGCACGTAAAGATTTAGCTCACATGTTAAAATTTATAGAAAAATTTTAGCCTCGTATATGAATGCCCCTTTTTTCATGTTCGTAGACAAGGAAAACAAAGTGAAATGCCAGAAATACACTAAATATTTTGAATTAATAAACTTCATTTTCAATCTTTTTAGACTTCGTATAATATCCGTAAAAGTGGCGAATGAAATATACCATAAAGGCAGTAGTTTCTTTCAGAACATTCGGATTCGTATAATATGCGTAAAAGTGACGAATAAAATATACCATCATGGCGGTAGTTTTATCAGTACATTCGGATTCGTATAATTTTCGTAAAAATAACGTGTGGAAAATAACGATCAAGAGTCAACAGTAACTTCAGCCTTTTTCATTCGTATAAATTTCGTAAAAGTAACGTGCAAAAAATACCATACCCTTATTTCACCAAAATTATACGTATATTTTTGGAGACGTGCTGCCTGGGTAATAATCGTTGAATATGTTTTGCATCTTGCCAGCATATGTTTTTTATGTTATAGAAATTGTAAAACCAAGCCGAAGTATTACCGGCAAACTTTTATGTTTTTTGAAGTCATTAATATCCATTATGGATAAATTAAACTCAAAACATATATGTTATAAATATAAAAATTTTGAACAATAAAGTATAATATAAAATGTGTACTTATTTTTGAGAAAGGAACACACCAAATAAAAAAGTAGCTATATGTTTAAACTTTCAAAATATTATGCACAATTTCGCTACCATCATCGTTGAACTAAGGAGTTCTGACTAAAGGGCTCCTGAGCGGTACTGTTCTGTCCTTAGCGGATGCAGAAGTCACTTTTCAAATTTTAGTATAGATAATTCAAACGAAACAATGAGCTTGCAGATCATCGTATAACAGCTACGAGACTGCAGTAAGGTGTTGGCGAAGAAATCGAGCTCAGAACGTTCCAATGAAAGCTGGTTGACGGAGTAGAGTTACGTGATGTCAGGTCACGTTTCATAAGCGCTTCATACTTGACATTACGCAGACAAATGAGAGAAGACGGAAACAGAAGTGAGACAGTAAATGACTGATGTTGGTAATCGCCAAATCGATGAAAAAAATGCGTATTTCAAATAACAGTAGATGACAACTAAGTTAAATTTAAATAAAAAGTATTTATTATTTATGACTAATACCGAAAATACAGTACTTTACCTTGGCAAATACTGGTTTAACGAAATTGCAAAATAGCATAAAATACCAGTATTCAATATGCGGGGTACCGGTATTGCAATCACTGTTCAACATCTATTACCACACTCCTAGGTCATTAAACACGCTTAATTGAATATTTATATGTATATATCAGTATCACAATGAACTATCATAATTAAATAATTTAAGATGGTTCATCAGCTTATTTCGTATGAACGGAGAAACAGTGAGTGTCCTGGGAGCAGGGATTCAATTAAATCTTATCTACCTCCTCTTGATAATGTTGAATCAGATTTGATTGTATTCCTTTTCCTAATTTACTTTTCAGATTTGATTGTATTCCTTTTCCTAATTTACTTTTTTATATATATTTCTGTTGTTTTAGGGGCTTCTTCTGGTTTCATAATATTAAGTCGATATTTTTTACATTTCTATTGGAAAAATTTGAGATTCAATTGGTTTTAAATTTCATGTGTTTGTGGATTTTTCTGTATATATATGTATACTTCTAACTATAGTAAAGTTTCCATTGACGCAAATATCCTTGTTTTGTTATTTTAAGTTTTACAAACATCAGTTTTCTTAAATATATGAAATGTGGTTTTTATAGGTTCCTCGGTCTTCATACTTACATTAAGAAGCATTTTATACACATTATCAAAATTTCGACTCTCAATATTACAAAAAATGCTGAGATATTTACTTTTAATGTTGGAAATATATTCAGGGACAGAAAACAAATTGAAAATCGAAATGTTTGCGTTTTCACGTAACTACTCGTAAAAATACACTGGTGAACAAAAATTAAGGACGAAGTCGAAAAATTAGCATATCAGCTGAACGAAGAGGCAGAACGGACAGAAAGACCAATCAGGAGATTAAGTAAGGTGATGTACGGTAGCACATGCGCAGATATGCAGGTAGACGTAATGGGGAGTGTCTGAGTAGTATAAACCATGTTGTCGGTCTAAGATCAGTATTTCTGACAAAGAGATTGCACGCCGTATAGCAGTAAAAATCATACCGAGTTGCTGCCTCAGCGAGAAATGGTAAATAATCAATCTGTTAGACGACATCTGGATGCTTTTACCCGAGGTCGAATCATTGGGAAGTTGGAGAAAGGTCGCAGTGTGGCAAGTGTGGCTGCAGAATTCGGAATTGCTCACAGCATCGTTTCATGACTTTGGAGACAATTTCAAACTACAGGAACAGCTATCCGGGGGTTTAGTAGTGGTGGTCCACGACGAACCGCACCCGCAGATGACCGGTTTATTGCCTTATAGGCCAGAAGGAACAGGCGGCAGACAGCGGGAGAAATCGCTAGACACACGACACAGGCCACTGGACGACCGATATCGCGTTTTACCGTGGCCAGAAGACTGCACGGTGGTGGTCTGTTTGCACGACGCCTTGTACGGTGTGTACCTCTAACGCCTGCCCATCGGAGAAGGCGTTCTCTGTGGTGCCGGGAACACCGGAATTGGAGAGACAATGAATGAGGACGAGTACTCTTTACAGATGAGAGCAGATTCAGTCTGAGTAGCGATTCTCATCGCATACTCATCTGGAGAGAGCGGGGAAGCCGCAATCATCCCTCGAACATCATTAAAAGGGACAGGTATGGAGGTGGCGGTGTTCTCGTTTGGGGAGGCATCATGCTTGGTAGTCGTACAGACCTTCACATCTTCGACGCAGGTTCAGTCAACTGGACCCGTTATTGTAACGAGATTCTTCTTCCATATGTGCGTCTTTTTAGAGGCGCTATGGGTCCGCAGTTCCTTTTCATGGACGACAATGCACCATGTCATCGCACAGTAGCTGCCGAACAGCTCTTAGAGAGTGAGGATATTGAACATATGGATTGGCCGGCACGATCTCCGGATCTCAATCCCATCGAGCATGTATGGGATTTTCTAGGCAGACGCTTGGCAGCTCGTACCTTACCACCAGTAACGATTCCGGAGCTTCGATTGGCGCTGCAAGACGAATGGGCAGCAATGCCTCAACAACTCATTGACACCCCAATTCTCAGCATGGGCAGACGCTGTGAAACCTGCCTAGTAGTCAGGGGAGATCATATTCCCTATTAAAGACCGGATGTTTCTTGCTGGATACCCATCACAGGGATGTTTCGGCCTTCAGTCGCATTACGCTCCATGCTACTTTTTCAATAAAGCTTCTTTTTATCCCTCTGATTTCTCTTTTAGTAAGTGTTGCTTACATTACTCATGTCCTTACGTATTGGGGATCTTACGGTATTAAATGTGTTGATTTGGAAAGCTTTTGTACAAAGTTATATTGAAAAAACCGTCTCGTCCTTAATTTTGCACACCAGTGTAAAATACAAGTTTAGAAAAAGGTTTCGGATATTAACAGAACATGTGACGAACACTCCTAGGCAGATCGATATCAAAAGTATCAGTCGATGCAATGTTTTTTCAAAAACCAGTTGTTATTCCAAGAATCATATACATCATGTTCTAGAAAATACAGGCAGACTTCACTTTTGGCACGTAGCCAAGCCGTAGCGTAACTTGCAAAAATTAAAAATATTTCTAGTTTAATGAAATTTTTGTACCATTATTATATATTTTGTATGATTATTTTAAATAATAAAACACCGTGAGAATATTAATAACGTATTTTTAGTATTTAAAAATTTATTAATTACTTCTGTGAAAAGTCTTTTTGGCATACCAGTTGCAATAAAACTAACTATTAAAGGTAATAACACAATAGTAAATTATAAAAGAATATCATTGAATGGCAACCAAAGGGGCAAAATATACTTATAATTATTCTAATTTATTTAATAATTGACCATTCTAGGCATGTTGGAAACGATGTCAAATCTCCCAAATTTTAAAATAAAATACCTGTCCATATTTGCCATCAAACGTTTTTGAGTTTTTTCGTAACGAATATAAAATTTTCCTAAGTATAGGGACCATAAGACTGGATAAAATGTTCTTTTTTTATTCAGTAACTGAACAGCCCAAGATTAGAATTTCAATCCAGGCTGTTCAATTGTTGACCTTAGTCTTCCAGGTAATGACCTAAACATGTCTCTCTCCAGACAATTCAGCTATCTAAGTTTCAGTCTCCCTCTCTTTATTGTGGGGACTCTTTAGTTCTATTTTTGGGAATTCTGATTAGGTGACCAGAACATCTTAATCTTTTGGGCGCTGATAAAATTTATGATGTCTGGACACCCATACGTCCTGCAGATTTCTGCATTGGCTCTTCTACTTTGTCAGCTTTGTTTTTTTAAATTAAGTTTTATAGATAAAAGTTAACTTTCATAATTTTCATAAAGGTGGTTTCTGTAATTTGGAAACGCTCAAAATGAATATTGCCATTCTTTCAAGAATTTTTTTTTTAATTGGCCAACGGTGGCAAACATAAAGGCCCGCTAAAGACTGTTGTGGACGCTGTATACACTGGTGTGCAAAAATTAAGGACGAAGTCGAAAAATTAGCATATCAGCTGAACAAAGAGGCAGAGCGGACAGAAAGACCAATCAGGAGATTAAATAAGGTGATGTACGGTAGCACATGCGCAGATATGCAGGTAGACGTAATGGGAGAGTGTCTGAGTAGTATAAAGCATGTTGTCGGTCTAAGATCAGTATTTCTCACAGAGAGATTGCACGCCGTATAGCAGTTAAATTCACAACGAGTTGCTGCCTCAGCGAGAAATGGCGAATAACCAATCTGTTAGACGACATCTGGATGCTTTTACCCGAGGTCGAATCATTGGGAAGTTGGAGGAAGGCCGCAGTGTGACAAGTGTGGCTGCAGAGTTCGGAATTGCTCACAGCATCGTTTCACGACTTTGGAGACAATTTCAAACTACAGGAACAGCTATCCGGGGGTTTAGTAGTGGTCGTCCACGAGGAACCACACCCGCAGATGACCGGTATATTGCCTTACAGGCTAGAAGAAACAGGCGGCAGACAGCGGGAGAAATCCCTAGACACACGACACAGGCGACTGGACGACCGATATCGCGTTTTACCGTGGCCAGAAGACTGCACGGTGGTGGTCTGCTTGCACGACTGCCTGTACGGTGTGTACCTCTAACGCCTGCCCATCGGAGAAGGCGTTCTCTGTGGTGCCGGGAACACCGGAATTGGAGAGACAATGAATGGGGACGAGTACTCTTTACAGATGAGAGCAGATTCAGTCTGAGTAGCGATTCTCATCGCATACTCATCTGGAGAGAGCGGGGAAGCCGCAATCATCCCTCGAACATCATTGAAAGCACAGGTATGGAGGTGGCGGTGTTCTCGTTTGGGGAGGCATCATGCTTGGTAGTCGTACAGACCTTCACATCTTCGACGTAGGTTCAGTCAACGGGACCCGTTATTGTAACGAGATTCTTCTTCCATATGTGCGTCTTTCTAGAGGCGCTATGGCGTCCGCAGTTCCTTTTCCTGGACGACAATGCACCGTGTCATCGCACAGTAGCTGCCGAACAGCTCTTAGAGAGTGAGGATATTGAACATATGGATTGGCCGGCACGATCTCCGGATCTCAATCCCATCGAGCATGTATGGGATTTTCTAGGCAGACGCTTGGCAGCTCGTACCTTACCACCAGTAACGATTCCGGAGCTTCGATTGGCGCTGCAAGACGAATGGGCAGCAATGCCTCAACAACTCATTGACACCCCAATTCTCAGCATGGGCAGACGCTGTGAAACCTGCCTAGTAGTCAGGGGAGATCATATTCCCTATTAAAGACCGGATGTTTCTTGCTGGATACCCATCACAGGGATGTTTCGGCCTTCAGTCGCATTACGCTCCATGCTACTTTTTCAATAAAGCTTCTTTTTATCCCTCTGATTTCTCTTTTAGTAAGTGTTGCTTACATTACTCATGTCCTTACGTATTGGGGATCTTACGGTATTAAATGTGTTGATTTGGAAAGCTTTTGTACAAAGTTATATTGAAAAAACCGTCTCGTCCTTAATTTTGCACACCAGTGTAAAATACAAGTTTAGAAAAAGGTTTCGGATATTAACAGAACATGTGACGAACACTCCTAGGCAGATCGATATCAAAAGTATCAGTCGATGCAATGTTTTTTCAAAAACCAGTTGTTATTCCAAGAATCATATACATCATGTTCTAGAAAATACAGGCAGACTTCACTTTTGGCACGTAGCCAAGCCGTAGCGTAACTTGCAAAAATTAAAAATATTTCTAGTTTAATGAAATTTTTGTACCATTATTATATATTTTGTATGATTATTTTAAATAATAAAACACCGTGAGAATATTAATAACGTATTTTTAGTATTTAAAAATTTATTAATTACTTCTGTGAAAAGTCTTTTTGGCATACCAGTTGCAATAAAACTAACTATTAAAGGTAATAACACAATAGTAAATTATAAAAGAATATCATTGAATGGCAACCAAAGGGGCAAAATATACTTATAATTATTCTAATTTATTTAATAATTGACCATTCTAGGCATGTTGGAAACGATGTCAAATCTCCCAAATTTTAAAATAAAATACCTGTCCATATTTGCCATCAAACGTTTTTGAGTTTTTTCGTAACGAATATAAAATTTTCCTACGTATAGGGACCATAAGACTGGATAAAATGTTCTTTTTTTATTCAGTAACTGAACAGCCCAAGATTAGAATTTCAATCCAGGCTGTTCAATTGTTGACCTTAGTCTTCCAGGTAATGACCTAAACATGTCTCTCTCCAGACAATTCAGCTATCTAAGTTTCAGTCTCCCTCTCTTTATTGTGGGGACTCTTTAGTTCTATTTTTGGGAATTCTGATTAGGTGACCAGAACATCTTAATCTTTTGGGCGCTGATAAAATTTATGATGTCTGGACACCCATACGTCCTGCAGATTTCTGCATTGGCTCTTCTACTTTGTCAGCTTTGTTTTTTTAAATTAAGTTTTATAGATAAAAGTTAACTTTCATAATTTTCATAAAGGTGGTTTCTGTAATTTGGAAACGCTCAAAATGAATATTGCCATTCTTTCAAGAATTTTTTTTTTAATTGGCCAACGGTGGCAAACATAAAGGCCCGCTAAAGACTGTTGTGGACGCTGTATACACTGGTGTGCAAAAATTAAGGACGAAGTCGAAAAATTAGCATATCAGCTGAACGAAGAGGCAGAGCGGACAGAAAGACCAATCAGGAGATTAAATAAGGTGATGTACGGTAGCACATGCGCAGATATGCAGGTAGACGTAATGGGAGAGTGTCTGAGTAGTATAAAGCATGTTGTCGGTCTAAGATCAGTATTTCTCACAGAGAGATTGCACGCCGTATAGCAGTTAAATTCACAACGAGTTGCTGCCTCAGCGAGAAATGGCGAATAACCAATCTGTTAGACGACATCTGGATGCTTTTACCCGAGGTCGAATCATTGGGAAGTTGGAGGAAGGCCGCAGTGTGACAAGTGTGGCTGCAGAGTTCGGAATTGCTCACAGCATCGTTTCACGACTTTGGAGACAATTTCAAACTACAGGAACAGCTATCCGGGGGTTTAGTAGTGGTCGTCCACGAGGAACCACACCCGCAGATGACCGGTATATTGCCTTACAGGCTAGAAGAAACAGGCGGCAGACAGCGGGAGAAATCCCTAGACACACGACACAGGCGACTGGACGACCGATATCGCGTTTTACCGTGGCCAGAAGACTGCACGGTGGTGGTCTGCTTGCACGACTCCCTGTACGGTGTGTACCTCTAACGCCTGCCCATCGGAGAAGGCGTTCTCTGTGGTGCCGGGAACACCGGAATTGGAGAGACAATGAATGGGGACGAGTACTCTTTACAGATGAGAGCAGATTCAGTCTGAGTAGCGATTCTCATCGCATACTCATCTGGAGAGAGCGGGGAAGCCGCAATCATCCCTCGAACATCATTGAAAGCACAGGTATGGAGGTGGCGGTGTTCTCGTTTGGGGAGGCATCATGCTTGGTAGTCGTACAGACCTTCACATCTTCGACGTAGGTTCAGTCAACGGGACCCGTTATTGTAACGAGATTCTTCTTCCATATGTGCGTCTTTCTAGAGGCGCTATGGCGTCCGCAGTTCCTTTTCCTGGACGACAATGCACCGTGTCATCGCACAGTAGCTGCCGAACAGCTCTTAGAGAGTGAGGATATTGAACATATGGATTGGCCGGCACGATCTCCGGATCTCAATCCCATCGAGCATGTATGGGATTTTCTAGGCAGACGCTTGGCAGCTCGTACCTTACCACCAGTAACGATTCCGGAGCTTCGATTGGCGCTGCAAGACGAATGGGCAGCAATGCCTCAACAACTCACTGACACCCCAATTCTCAGCATGGGCAGACGCTGTGAAACCTGCCTAGTAGTCAGGGGAGATCATATTCCCTATTAAAGACCCGATGTTTCTTGCTGGACACCCATCACAGGGATGTTTCGGCCTTCAGTCGCATTGCGCTCCATGCTACTTTTTCAATAAAGCTTCTTTTTATCCCTCTGATTTCTCTTTTAGTAAGTGTTGCTTACATTACTCATGTCCTTACGTATTGGGGATCTTACGGTATTAAATGTGTTGATTTGGAAAGCTTTTGTACAAATTTATATTGAAAAAACAGTCTCGTCCTTAATTTTTGCACACCAGTGTATATCGGCCCCATTAAATAATAATTTTTATAGTTCAAATTTTGAAATGTAAAATCAGAAAAGGATAGTTAGAAAACTTTATTACGTAATTAATCAACTGCTGTTGGACATATGCATGTTCTATTTATTAATCTGATTTTGAAACAAGAACAAAATTCATTTACCTTTAAAATTCATTTCCTAATGCTTCCTGGGATGTATCCTTGATGTCTCAGCTGGAAAGAAGGATCTTTACAGAGAACACACTTCAATTTTTCGGTACAACTCTGATATGCGCCTTAATTTCACCAAATGTGGCGATATGTGTTCTGCGCTGGTTTTTGGCACGATTGCGTGTTGACTTTGTACTGGAGCTCGTTGGTTCCCGTCATGCTCTGTGTCTGAGAAGATTGGGGGAAAGATAAAATGGTGGAAGTTGTTGAACTGAAGTTTGGCAAAAGGAAATATCACCGTGGCCATCCTGTTGAGGGGCAGTGGTTTATTTGAAGGTGTGGAAAGAGGGTCTGGGAGATTATTTTTAGTGGCTGTGCATAATAGAAGTAGGGATTTGTGATTATTTGTGATTTTATTTATTTGTGAACCATAGTATCAATTTTCTGGATAGTGTGTCTGGCTGTCATATAAATACGTTAGTGATTACGTGTCGGCATGGTAAAGGCGGTATGAAATTGGTATTTCTGCTGTTCGGAAAAGTATTAATTTATGGTAAGTACATTTTATTTTATTCTTGTTCTTATTCTATAGAATGTTATGTTCATTGTTTTTTTAGTATGAGTTTCTGTCGTTATTGCTGTTTTTTGAATTATTTGAAACTTATTTTAGTTTATTTTGTTGATTAGTGCGTAGTGTTTAGATTGTGCAATTCGTAGATGTTTTTTAAAGTTGAAACAGAACGCTGTGAACATAGTATTCTTTGAAATTTATTGTTATGTTAATTTATTAAAGCGAGGTGTGCGTAGTTCGTAGATTCGTTTGTTGCCTACATTGTGCAATTCGTAGACTTTTTTTAAGTTAAAAAAGGATGCTGTGTACATGGTATTCTTTTAAATTTATTGTTGTTATGTTAATTTATTAAAGCGAGGTGTGCGTAGTTCGTAGCCTAGATTGTGCCATTCGTAGATTTTTTTTTTAAATTTTATTTATTTATTAATTTTTTTATGTTAAAACATATCGCTGTGTACATGGATTCTTGTCAAATATTTTTGGTTAGAAACTTTACGTTTTCGCTATCTAGATTTTTTGTTTTTGTTTCGGATTTTTAGTTTAAATTGTGTGTTCAAAACGTGGTTTTTGCATGAGCGAAAACCGCGTTTTTGGAGACATTATAGACATTAATGTTCGAATTGTAGATAAAAAATTTAGATAGTAATATGGCAGCGTGGTGTTTGGAGAGAAATTTGGCGACTTGAAGGCGCATATCAGAGTAGTTAACATTTTTTCTTGACACCACACTTTTATTTACATCAAACATTCAAAAAGAAACAATCAATGGTTAATTACTATTTCTTGTAAGCCTTTCGTTATCACCCATGACTGTACGAATCAATCTATCCGTCCATACTGTTGACATAAAAAAAAAAGAAAAAAAAAGGGGGAACAAGGTTTAAATTTTCTCTCATTAGTGGAACCCGTGACGCCATCTAGTGAGGGAAAAAACACTTTAACACTGTAAGGTCCCTCACTTGAAATTCTAAGTTAATGTTGGAAGTGAGGAACCTAGGAACTGATAAGCGAATAATCGCTAGAGTTCGAAGACAGGAAACAACAAGAGAGAAGGGTAAATAACCCTTTATTATTTCTATAAGATTTAACAAGACTCCGCCTGGGAGTGAACAAATAAAGTCCGCACTTTGGACTTGAACTTAAAAGACTAAGAATTAAACTAAAACTAAGATTAACTAACTAAGTATAGCCAAAGCTATCAAGGTACAATGAGAGTTGGCCCCTTAACCTATTTGGTTGATCTTTACAATATGGTTACTGGTAGTTTGGCGACATTTTGGAGGCGATAAAGGTTACTACCTGGGACTTTGGTAATAACGTGAGCAGTACTCAGTTCCGATTACGCATTATTTTGTGTGAGGGAAATGAGAGATCATGGGATATGTCATGTGATATTAATGGACGAATTACGGTTCTTTAATCGGAAAAGGGGGAAAATCGGGAAAAAATCTGGAAATTTTGTATTTGGCTTTATTCTGTGTTGTGTGAAACAGTGTTCGTGAATTTTTGGATCCCATGGCCGTAACTAAAGTGAATTCGAAATGGGTATTTATGTATGTATTAATTTAATGTATGTGCTCATTTATATTTTAAGTAGTGTTTTTTGAATTTAATTATATTTTAATTAAATGATAGTTATTTTGTGAATTTTATGTTTGTAGGAATTTGGTATACGTTTTAGTTGAAGTAAACGTGCATGGAAATAATTTAAATATCTGACACTAAGTATTTGTAATGGTTGCGGTATGAATTCGTTGGTGATGTGTATAATGTAATAGATCATTTAGAGGTAAAAGTTTTTGGATATTTTATTTATTTTATATGTGGAAATGTTCATATTTGGAAAGGGTAAATACTTTTTCGCGATCAAGTAATTTCATATATGTTCTTTTTACCGGGTTTAAAGATTGAGAAAATTGTCATGTATTTTCGTGAAATTTTTCTAATTTATGAGAAAAAAAGCAGTGTACATGGATATAGTGAAGAGTGTGCGCAATGCCATTTTTGTGCAATTCTGGGATGTTTTTTTAAGTAAAAATAAGTCGACGTGTACATGGTTTAGTGATATTTTAATTAACTGATAGTTATTTTGTGAATTTTATGTTTGTAGGAATTTGGTACACGTTTAAGTTGAAGTAAACGTGCATGGAAATAATTTAAATTTTTGATACTAAGTATTTGTAATGCTTGCGGTATGAATTCGTTGGTAACGTGTATAATGTAATAGATGATTTAGAGGTAAACGTTTTTGGATATTTTATTTATTTTATATGTGGAAATGTTCATATTTGGAAAGGGTAAATACTTTTTCGCGATCAGGTAATTTCATATATGTTCTGTTTACCGGGTTTAAAGATTGAGAAAATTATCATGTATTTTCGTGAAATTTTTCTAATTTATGAGAAAAAAGCAGTATACATGGATATAGTGAAGAGTGTGCGCAATGCCATTTTTGTGCAATTCTGGGATGTTTTTTTAAGTAAAAATAAGTCGGCGTGTACATGGTTTATGTGTATGTGTTATTTTGAAAACGCGTAAGGAGTATGGTATTGTGCACTTTTTCCCAATTTTGCAGTGAATATTTGTCATGATTAAGCAGTTTTGTTAGATAAAATTTCTAGCATAAGTGTAATTCGGCTAGTAGATTGTTGGAAGAAGTGTTCAGTAGATAAAAAGAAAAGAAACATGTCTTTACTTAGTGAAGACAAAATGGCGGCGGGAAAAAAAATAGAAGGTTGCTGTAGGAGAGTTGGTCGCCAAATTTTCGCCAAAAAAAAACGCCAAGTTACCATAATGTAAAGATCAACTACCTATTTTACTACGAAGCTTAGCAAGGGCCTGAGTACAGCCGAGCGTAAAATAGCTTTGAGAGAGAGGCCCAAAAGGCAGACGCGCGTGGTTCAGAAACTCTGTTTCTCTCTCTATCTCAGTAAGTAACTTCGTGGTTTAAATACCGCTCCTTCTCATTAAATATTCAGCAAATTCCAAAACTACGTTCTGGCTGAAAGTAGTAAGTTGAAGTTAAGAATTTGACAGGAAAGGAACTTAAAATTTAACTGTTAATAAAATTAACATAATCCTTACATAGCTTCCGACCAGACTTTAAATACTCGAGAAAAAAGGTCTCAAAACGACCTTGTTTAAGACTTTAAAGTCTGAAAACTTACATTAACTACACTCTTCCAACTTTTACATTAACTAAATGACTTTAAAGTTTCATTTTTAGGGCCAACTTTACAACAATTCTAAAAGCTAGACTAAAGCTAGGAAAAATAAAAATTTACAATGAATTCTTTCTGGACATTATATCTTGACATAAATCTTCTTCCTACATACTCTTTATTCAGCTAGACTTATTTCAGGTCTTGATCCTTCCATATCTGGAAGAAAATGTCATTAGTAATGCATTTTTACAAAACTTTACTTTAAATCCTAGCTTTACGATTTTAATTCATTATTTGGCCCTTATGCACTTTCATTCATACTATAGATTTATTGCACCCATGCTCTCCAGCAAATGTACTGAAATGTACTTAGGGTCTTCTATGTTGTGTTACCGCGAACAAACTACCGCTACACAACACCTAACTTTGTAAAAATTTGACACACTAGACCTGCCAAGACTCCCTACACGAAAACTGTTTCCTATTGTAGGTAAGCAAAAGCTTATATTTTACTTTTAAACGTGTTAACTGGAGAGCCTAATATTAAACACATATATATATACATTCCATTCTTCCGTGACTCCCACACACAGAAATAAAAATTTATTTTCTATGTCCTTTTAATCTTTACGATATTTCAACACAAAGATCAAACATTTCTACATGAACATGAACATTTAAATATTTACACATTACTTTTGAATTTATTTTACATCAACAGTCATAGTTGCTTAATTACACTTTACCAAAATTTACATGAAATCTTAACTTTACGTTAACATATTATAGTATTCCAATAGTCTTCCGACTAAACTTATTCAGAACTTACTTCTCGCAACTTGCGAGTTCTTAACAAAAAGTATTTAACGCTAGTAGCTTCTCGCCAAATTACTAACATAAAAATCTATGCTTACGAACATTTACAAAATATCGCTATCTGCGATTTAAGTTTTCTAAACAGATTTAGCAACTTATAACAATATGATATAATTTGAAATTCAAAGAAAAATTAGCAAAGAAATTTTCACTTATCTTTTTCTGTACTCTTGCATCCTGTCTTTACAGAATTGATCAAATGTAGAAAACCTGATAACCTCTACTCTTCTTCTCGATGTTCGATGTTCCGCTCCATTCAGTTCCAGTGCTTTCCTTTTCTGTCCTTTATGTAGGAACCTGGACCCTTCCGGGCAGGTTGTGGATTCTGGAATGCCAATTTCCTTTTTGACTCCGGTGGGGCTCTCCGTCCTTCAGGGTCTTTGAAACTTCTCTTGGCCCTTCTAACTTGTTGCTCCGGCACGGTTGTGTCTACAGGTCTTTCCTGGCTTTTCGGTCTCCACGCTGGTCCTCCTTGGGTCTGCCTTGTAGTTGTTGATGCTGGAAACTGTGGTTTACGTCTACTTTTAATTCGTCGTTGAATTTTCTCCTTTCCTGGAACCTGGTCAGCAGGCCTCCCTCGTGTGGTCGATGGCACTTGAGTTTTTGCAGCATCCTGGGTTTTGACTCGTTGATCTGTCGGTGCTAATTTCCTCCTTTTTTGTGCTCTTGTAGCCTTAGTAGTATGGGTCTCCCTGGTCGAAGTTTGTTGGCTCTGCTTTCTTTTTTGCGTTGGGAAACTCGAGCTGTACTCCTGAGCTGGCGGGCTTCTCTCCTTACTTCCAGAATCCTGTAATAAATCCTGCAATATTTTAAAGTCAGTGCGGCTGTAATAAGGTTTTAACTCATCGATATTTGCCACCAGTTGTTGGCCATTTTCGGCCTTTAAATAAAACGGGGCTTCTCTTATTCTTTCCATTATGTACGGCCCTTCAAACCTGGGCTCAAACTTCGCCACTCTGTTTTCTGGTGCCGACGATAACGAATATTTCAACTTCAGCACTTTTTGTCCCACTGTATATTCCAATGCCCTTCTATTTCTATCATAATAAATCTTTTGCTTTTGTCTTGCTATATCAGAACTTTTAATAGCTTCGTCAATAATTTTTTTAACGTCTTTTAACTTAAATTCTTCTTGTCGCTGTTGTACAAAGAATAGCTTATCCAACGGCATTATGATTTTTCTTCCTAAAAATAACTCCTAAAAATAACTTCCTAAAAATAACTCCTTCCTAAAAATAATTCTGCGTAGTATCGTGCTTTGCGGTTCTCAAGGCAAAACCTAACTCATTGACACAGCTGTCCCAGCGGTCATGAAAGTTTTTTACATATCCCCTGATAATTTTTACAATATTCTTATTTACGCGTTCCGCTATATTCGACTGCGGTCTATATGGTACCATTTTTAGATGGCGTATGCCAAGTCCTGTACACAAATTTTTAAATATACTACTAACAAACTATTTCCGTTATCTGATATTACTTTTATTGGGGCCCCGTATTTTAATATATATTTATTTAAGAACGAATCTGCGACTATTTTAGCTGACGCTCGTTTAAGAGGGACTATTTCTCCCCATTTTGAAAAATGGTCAACGACTGTTAAAAGATATCTGTTTTATTTATTTTTGTCTTAGGGTAGGGTCTTAGCAAATCTATTCCAACTATTTCGTTTGCAAAAGTGGTCTTTATGTTTTTTAAATACCCGGTCGGGCTGTAATTAACATCGTTTATTAATTGGCACATATGGCACGACTTAACATACGCCGTAACAACTCTCTGTAATTGCGGAAAATAAACCGCTTCGCGTACCTTTTTTAGTGTTTTTCGTATTCCGAAATGTGCTGCAGAAGGTCGATTGTGTAACTCCTCTAAGATACTTAAACGTAGACTCGCTGGGATTACTGGTCTGTATTCCTGATTTTCATTACTTACTTTTGTGTAAAATAACAATTTGTCGATTATTTCATAATGCTGTGCCCTATTGCGGATAGCTGTTAAATCTATATGTTCAAATTTTTCAGGGTCTTCCAAGTATGCGTAAATGTCTTTAAACTCTGTGTCCTTTCTGAATTCTTCGATTATTGTTTCACGGGACTTAATAACTCTTCAGGTGAGCATGGCACACTTAATAGTGTTTCCCTCTTCATCAATTTTTATTCGCGAAAGGGCATCGGCGACCAAGTTTTCCTTTCACGGAATATGTCTTATAATTAAGTTGAACTCTTGTAATTTTAAAGTCCAACGTATCAAGCGAGGCGATAAATTTTTTCCAGAATATAAGCGACCCACTGCCGCATGATCTGAGTAGACCGTTATTGGTGAACTTCCGAAGTAGACCCGAAACTTCTGAACTGCTAATAATACAGCGAGCGTTTCTCGCTCAGTAGCGGAATAGTTCCTTTGCGTAGCATTCAAGGTTTCCGAAAAGAAAGCTATAGGTTGCCCATTTTGGGAGAGCACCGCTCCAACTGCATAATCGGATGCATCCGCTGAAATTTCTAGACCTTGCTCGCCTTCTGGGAATTTAAGGACTGGGGCATTGATTAGGGCATTCTTTAATTGTTCAAACGCGGTGTTCGCTTCGGCTGTCCAAGAAAATCTACTTTTCTTTGTTTTTAGCACTAGAAGAGGCTCAACTATTTTAGCAAAATCTTTTATAAACATTCTATAATAGGAGCATAAGCTCAAAAATGAAGACAATTTCTTAGCCGTATTTGGGGGAGGATAACTTTTAATTGACTTAATTTTTGAATCATCAGTCTCTATTCCCTTATTCGAGATTTTGTACCCGAGGTATCGTAATTCTTTCACCGCAAACTTGCATTTTCTTGCATTTATTTTGAAACCGGCCTCGTTAAGTAAAGAAAAACTTCTTCCAAATGTGTCAAATGTTCCTCTAATGTTTCGCTGGTAACTATGATATCGTCAAGATAAATTACTGTACTTTTACCTAAAACTGGCTTTAAGACTATGTCCATAGCTTTTTGGAACGTAGCTGGCGCTCCGCTCAAACCAAAAGGCATTCTTAAAAAGGCATAGACGCCTGACTTTGTTATAAATGCGGTCTTCTTGACATCCTCCGGCTTCACGGCTATTTGAAAGTAACCCGACTTGAGGTCTAGGGTTGTCATGAATTTAGTCGAGCGAATGTTTCTGATGATTTCATCAATTATTGGTAGAGGATATGTGGGATATTTTGTTATACTGTTTAACTTACGATAATCAACTGCAAACCTATACGCATCCGGGTGTTCAGGCGGTAGCCCGTTCTATTTTCTACAAGGGACCACCGGACTTGCGTAAGGGCTCGTGCTTGGTACAATTATTTTATTCTTTAACATATTTTTTCTATGGGTTTCCAAAATTTCTTCTTTTACTTTATCGTAACGGTAAGGTTTTGATCGGACTGGAGGGGCATTCCCAGTGTCTATGGAATGACTAACTACCTGACAAAACCCAGGTTTTTCGTTAAACAAAGAATTAAATTTTCTTACCAATTCTTCAATCTTCTTTTCTCTTCTAACTTCAAATGTTCCAGATTCAATTCCGGCATGGAAACTTCACCTTCTTGTACCGGGTCCATGTGCACCTGAAACGTAGAATTTTGAAAATTAAGATTTGCGCCGGATGTGCGTAAAAAATCGATCCCCAATATCACTGATGTGAGTAAATTTTTCCCGACTAAAAATTTAATTTTTAGGACCTCGTTTTTAATCTGAACATGCAGTGCGGTTTTCCCCAAACATACGCACTGTTTGCCTTGGGCGGCAACTACATTCTGTCCCGTGGCTTTAAACAGTCTGTAACGACGAAAATGTTTTCTGAAATAATTTTCCGATAGGAATGAACATTGTGCCCCTGTGTCCAGGAGTGCAGTGGTTGGTACATTATTTACCAAAATATGTATCTCCGGCATAGCAAGATTTTGTACTACGACTGTATTTAGACAAATTTCTGAGAGGTCTTCTGTCCTACTCGGTGACCGTTGCCCCTTCTCGATCACCGGTTTGCGTTTAAAGTCTGGTTACCTGCCGCCTCTTTTCGCTGATTTTTATATCCACCGCCCTTAGATTTATCTGCGCTCTTGCTATTAAACTTTTCACTTTTTCCCGTCTGCCGATATGCCTTGTACTGAACTTGTGGTTTCTTTTGGGGAGTAAATCTTGAGTACTGGCCAAACGGACTTGCACGCGCTTTCTCTGCGTTTCTTCTACTTTGAAATTTCATTGCAAGCTGGAACAGAATTTCCAACGTTTGCGGATTACGCACTTAGAGAAAATTTTGCGCGGACGGTAGAAGACGCGGTAGAATTAGTTCGATAATTTCTTTATCGGTCCTTTTCCCGTATAATAAATTAAAAATATGTACTTTTCTTAAAATGAACTCTGTCAAATCCTCGAAACCGCCTTGGTATTTACTATACAATTCTGATTCAAGCTTCGCACGATCTTTAACCACTGGAAATGCTTTTATTAATGCAGATTTGAAATTTTCCCAGTTATATGATTCAGATCCTGGGTCCTCCAACAAGAACTTTCCTATACTCCTCTGCCAGCTAATGGCTTGACCTTTTAAGGCTGTCGTAGCGATGATCACTTTTTGTAGCTGATTCACAGGGTGTAAAGTGAAATGTAGGTATAGTTGCTCCGAAAATGTCAGGACTGAGCCCTTGCCATCGAAAGTGGCTGTCGGTTTCATGGCTGCGTGCAGTGTTTCCACGAGGAATCCAAACCCTTCTACCGGATTCGTGGATGTTGTAGGGACCTGAAAAGTCGGAGGGGTCAGCGTAAACTTCCCGTAACGTAAACGTAACTTTAACTTAAAATTTAACTGTTAATAAAATTAACATAATCCTTACAACACAATTACCTAACACATGGGTTCCCAACGGGATTCGTTTTGACCCCTAGGAGATCGATGGAATTTTAAAGAGCGTCAGTGATGAGTGTTTATGTCGCTAGCCGAATACAACGCGATAATTGATTGGCATACTTAAGATACCATTGATTACAAAAAAATTACTAATAGTTAGTTATTGTTCATTTATATAGAGGTACATCATAAAATAAGGAAGCAATCATACAAAATAAATAGAAGTGAAAAATATACTAAAATGTAAGAAGAGTCGATTGCATTGAAAGAAGAGGTTTAATTGCAAGTCGGTACTTTTCCGTTTTGCCGGCACAAACGATAAAGTCGCCAATAATGGTACAACCGATGTTAAACGGAATATCTTCGCTGGTAACCTTTTACGCTTCATTTTCAAAACAAGTAGCAGCCATTTCTTATCAGATTGATTGTTTCTTTCAATACTAGCATACAATTACATAGAAGTTTTACCCGGATAGTTCAATTTTATGCCCTAGGGCCATTCGCGGTAATTAAGTCAATTAGGATGCAATCACACCGCTCACCCGAAAGCGAAAATATAGAAAAGGCAAAGTCAAGCGTTAAATTCATGTATACTAATGAGAATGCACTAGCGAAGTAAAGCACTGCGGTTTTACAGAATTTCTGAGTAAGCTATTCGTACGAATTGAAATAATTCTTGCATTTAAACTTGTATTCCAAATTAAGATTTAACTTGAAATTAATGTAGATAATTACTGAGATAATTATATTTTTGTAGCGTAGTTTACGTGAGATGAGATCACTGTGGGTCACGTGATACGAACCGGCGAGTCAGGATGTTGAACCATGAAAGCATAGTAAATTCTTAAATTAATGTCTTTTTACAAATATTTTTTCTTTATTTATTGGCTATTTACAAAATTTTAAATCATATTAATATGTTTATGCCTTCAAAATAAAAAATTCTTAGAACTAAAATTTTTTATGTGTATAATGTATGCTGCCGCCAACAAAGTCTGCTTGGCGAGATTTGCGCCGGCGAAGCGGAAAAGTACCTGCAAGTCTTATACCCTAAATTTGGAACTTAAAATGCATCCGAGAGAAATATACGTAAATAAAAGTTGTTACTGGAGAAATAATATTGACCTTTCTTCCTTGTTACGTGTTTGAAGCAGGTTATAGTCAAGTCAATCATTTACTATGAAAAACAAGAATCAAATTGAACATATCTGAACGAGGTGATTAAGCAGTTTAATGTAAAATATTGTTACGTTATTTTCTTTCTTACTTCTGACACCAGTTGTTGCGTTATTTTTCTTCCTTCACGTTCGTGCGGGGTTCGTATGGATTTGGAGTGAATAATGACGACACTACTTGATGAAGTATCCAAACACACTTTATTAGCCTGTATTGTCAGGACAGCTCCAAAATACGTTTGCAGTTGTCGAAGATCTACTATACACCCGCTGGAACAATCAGCGACACAGCCTTCAGGCTATCACGGTGGAGACAGCTTCACTGCAAAGCACCAGAGTACCCTCTCCACCATGCCATCAGACTGCGGATGTAACGGGGTCGTCTGCGTTTTCTTGATTTCCAACAAGTCGCAGAGTCCCTTGAACACAGCCGAAGTGAAGTTCTTGCCTTGGTCGGAATGAATCTGGAAGGGGGGTCCAAAATCTAGGCACCTAATTCTGTAACAGAACTTCAGCTGTCGTGACAGCCTCTTGATCTGGAACTGGGTAAGCTTCGGGCCACTTCGTAAAGTAATCCATGACAACAAGGATGTATTTGTTGCCATCCGTGGTCCGAGGAAAAGGTCCAAGTATGTCGAGGGCAATTCGCTCGAAAGGCGCTCCTACATTGTATCGCTGCAGCCTTCCTCGGCTACGTCCCTTCGGTCCTTTCCTGGCTGCGCAAGCATCGCAAGATCGGCACCACTTCTCAACATCGTTTCTCGCCGAACTCCAGAAGAAGCGCTCTCGGACCTTGTTTAGTGTCTTCATACAGCCGAAATGCCCTCCCCTTGACCTGCTGTGTATTTCCTTCAGAACATCAGGTATTCGGTTTCGAGGAAGCAGCAGCTGCCATCTCTTATTAGTTCCATCGTAACTTTCCCATAGTCGATATAAGACTCCATTTTGGAAGTGGAGTGAATCCCAGAGAGCCCAGTACCTTTTAGTTGCAGTACTGAAAATGAAAATGTCCTGCCACTTGGGTTTTGTACTGGATGATTCCTTCAGTTCTATTATTGGCCTAATGTCAGGATCCGCTGATTGGTCTTCTCTAACTTTTTCATCACTCCATGGATCTGGATCAGTTGATGTTGAAGATGTTACTTGCCGAATACTCGGATTCGCCAACCCGTACTTAGCCTCGGCTCTTGAACAATGGCTGCAGTGTGCAGGACAAGGTTTCCTGGATAAAGCATCCGCATTTCCATGGGAGGAGCCTTTACGATGTTTTATCTCAAAGTCATATTCCTGGAGTCTTTGAATCCATGTGGCTATTTGTCCTAACAATATATTAAAAAACTTGCATAAATAAATCAAGCACAAATTATTAAAATCGAGCTTTAGTGCAATTTAAATCTCTTTAAGAGAAGTTTCTCTTCTAAAATTTTTCCTGAAAAATTGTTGATATTTATAAGCAAATACAAAACGCAATAAACTTTTTTTCCTAAAATTTGTTTTCATATTCTTAGTTAGTAATTGTTATTTGTAATTTTAAATGACTTTTACGCAGTTATTTTCCCAATAGATGCCGTTTAATGTGATCGCGGTTAATATTGTCATTTGGATATTGTTATTGAAGTGCTATTAAAATAGCCCGCCTGTTTGTATACTAAAATATGGAGAATATATCTCTTATTGCGATCAAGAGTTCTGTTAACATGATCAAAGTATTATAGAATAAAGTTGTGTAAACTGAAGTAAAGTCACCAAATAAGGTCAAAATAATTTGTAAAAATTGCCATGCAAATGGCATAAAGTAAGGGATAAAATCGCCAAACAGCTTGGTTTTTAACTAACCATTTAAATTAGGAAAAAAAAATCTGTCGATTTTAAGGACTATCAGACATAGATCCTTTTTTTCAAGTAACGCGGGGGGGGATCATTCCTGGAAAGAGAGGGGGATGTCCTGAAAATATCTACGTCAAAAGACGTTGCAATTTTGCCTAATTTTAAATTTCACATTTGCATGTTATCTTTCACTGAGGGATGCTCTTAGTGTATTAACTTTAGTAGTACAGGACTCGGTGAAATAACTTTCAGAAACATGATAAACAATTCATACTGTGTTTTTCATTCATTCGTGAACTTTTTCATTAAAAGTTTTGTGAATAGTTCATAAATAAACTTTTGCATTTTCCCTTTTAAAGTGCTCTGAACGTAGCTATTTATATGTTTCTAGTTATATTAAATTAAATCAATTAAATTCCATTGCTATTTTGAAGGATATTTTTATCATCGTTTAATGTTATCAAAATAGCTGGGGAATGAAAATTTGTTTTTATCCTACAGGAAAAGATCCTTTTTCTTCCTGGAGCATTCCACCAACTGGCAAGAACTGCTCTAAATTTGACGACGATAATTTGTTAAACTTCAAATCTCCATTAGAGACTGAATGCAACAGAAAACTTAATTTTATTTGTGAACACGGTAAGTTCGAGAAATTTTCAATAAATGAAACCAATTTATGAAACAGAATTATTCTTAGACGTTAAAAAACGTTGTACCACACTGACTTTGGTCGACGCTTGCGCGACTTAAGTGATTTCTAACTTGTAATCAGCACATACTAGAGACGAAGTTGCAACTCTGAACTAGAAGTCTGCATCGTGATTTCCATAATAGAAGGGCTTTTCTTAAAATTTCCAGGGGTATCGCTTTCCATTCCTCTTCTACTACTTTCCACAGTCCATCCTTCGAAGTTGGTTTGCGCTTAGAAAAAACTTTTTTTACAGTAGTCCATAGGTGAAATATCAGGGAACTTCGCAGGAATACATCGAAAATTTATATATACCGTACCTGTATGAGTCTTCATTTTATCAAGGGATGCAGAGGTACTTTTCGATATATGACTTGTTGCTTTGTCTTCATGAAGTTTCACCCTTTGAAAATCATGGAATAAATAAATGGAATTTCTTCTGTAAATATCGGACGTAAAACGTTCCCGTGATAGAACGCTGAATTAATTTTCATGTTTCTTTTTTATTCTTGTTAATTTTGATTTAAAATTCTAAGAAAATTCTGCGACAATCGTAAACCTCTGACTGAAACGTTTACTACATCGAAAATCCCTCAAAGCTCACAATGCATTATCATTTATCTCCCGCTAAGGATTCCACAAATTGTTCTGCGTTGAGCCGCATGCCTTGGAAAAATTTGATGAACATGATGTAAGGATTTATGAACTTTAAATCTTGGTTTATTATTTTAGGTAATGCTGCTACAGATTTTACAAATGATTTCTATGTCAGCGGATTCTGTCTTGTTTCCAAGAATTAAACTTTAGAAGAATTAGAAAGAGTATGTACACTGCGGGGGGGGGATGGGACAGTTTTTATATTTCCCGTTCTACTGGGCCAATTGACGAAATTCAAATTGCGTTTTTCATGTCTCGAAAGAGCAACTTATATATATATTAGATTTATATATAGCATTGTTCTAACATAGGTATTTTGACACAAAATCGGACTTTTTCTGAAATAACATACCCATTTTTTTCCATATTTCTACTCAAATTATGCCTGGATATTAAATTTTGTAAAATTTGCTGCGAAATTTACGGAGAAATTCAAAAATTTATCTTGACGCAATTTTTTCAGTTTGCGCCAAGAATAATTCACTTGGCGATATTCACTTTCTTAATACACTGACTACCAATAAGTATTTGGACACCTATGCAAATGACGATATCTGTGGTCCTAAGGTATATCACGGACTCCGCCGGTGTATATCGTGTAGAAAACAGCATCGGCTTTAGTCGCATGCAAGATGCCTCGCAGTTCGGAGCTCTCTGATTTCGAGAAAGGTATAATTATCGGGTATCACAAATGTGGCCGATCCTTAAGGGACATGTCTAGCGATCTGAAGTACCCAAAATCGACAGTGACCTATGTGATTAAGAAATGGAAGTTGAGCGGTAGCGGAATGTGCCCCGAGTCGGCAGACCAACGAAACTGAGAGATAGAGACCGACGAGTGCTGTCCAGAGAAATTCGGAAGAACCGCACCCAACCGATGGCCCTCATCCGCGAGGAGTTTCAACAGGCATCCGGGAGTATTGTTTCAATGAATACCATCCGTAAGGAAGCACATCTGCTTGGTTTTCATGGTCATGCTGCTGCCCATAAGTCTTTGATCACAAAGTCCAACCGCGCTGCTCGGTTAATGTGGTGCAAAGCACATCGAAATTGAACCGTAGATAATTAGAAACGGGTTCTTTGGAGTGACGAATCAAGGTTCACCCTTTACCGTTCGGATGGCAGGGTCTGGGTCTGGCTTCTACCTGGAGAACGTCTCCTGCCAGAATGCATTGTGCCAACAGTCAAGTTCGGCGGAGGTGGAATTATGGTCTGGGGGTGTTTCTCCTGGTATGGGCTGGGACCCTTGGTCCCCATTCCTGGTAAGCTCAACTCCGATGCCTACTGCACTATTTTGGATGACAATGTGCATCCTATGTTGTGGCAGTTTTACGGGTTGGACCCCTGTTACTTTCAGGACGACAATGCCAGTTGTCATGTTTCGACGTTAACCAAGGCTTGGTATGGTGCTAGTGGTGTTCATCGAATGGACTGGCCTGTCCAGAGTCCAGACCTGAACCCTATCGAGAACCTCTGGGACGAGTTGCATCGCCGAATTCGGGGGTGCACTACCCGTGCAAAATCGGTGAAGGAACTTCTATGTCTTCTCCAAGCCGAGTGGAAGAAAATACCACTAGCTGTCATACAAAGACTTGTGGAAAGTATGCCCCGGAGGGTCCATGCTGTAACTACCTCTCGTAGAGACTCTACCAACTATTGATTTTGAAAAAAGTTAGTTTTTCTTTTCTATTACAGGTGTCCAAATACTTATTGGTAGTCAGTGTATATGGCTACCAATTTTTTTTCCCTTCCATTATGCCGGAGCGGAAAAAAAGGCACCTCTTTCCTACCTTTTTACATTGTGCAAGACTGGAAAAAAAGTCAACATCGTTCCTACTTTCAAATAATTTTAACGAAGTGTCTAAGCCACATTTGATGTTTTATCGCTTTCAACATACATGCCAAATTTCAAAACTCGCCAATATATAAATTCACGTATATCTTAGAAAATTTTGAATAAAAAACTGTAATTTCTTGCAGGTGTGCTTAGAAATACGTCTACTTTAAGATGATGGTAAAATTTTTATAGATAATGATTAAAAATTTTTTAAACTTTATAAAAATTATTTTAAAATACAAATTTAAAAAATAAATTTTTAAAAATGGATGAATTTTATTTGGAATGAACCTGAATTTTGAAATGTGAAAGAAAGAATCAAATAAGTTTAATATAATAGAAGAGATTAACAAATATATACCAAACTCAATTAACATTGAAGAGCTAAAATTTTGAGAGCTAATTTTTTTTTAATTCTCTTGCGCAATTTTTACAAAACTGGTAGTTTGGCGTAATTTGAGTCGTATAATTGAAAAATGGAAAGATTTTGTGTCAAAATACCTACATTAGAACCATGCTGTATATAAATCTAATACATATCCTAAGTCACGCTTTCGAGAGATGAAAAACGCAAGTTGAATTTCGTCAATCGGCCCAGTAGAAAAGAGAGATATAAGAACTGTCTTTTTTTTTGCGCAGTGTACCTTTTTCGGCTATTCGTTTAAAAACTTCTTTCCATGTAGCAGTAATGCTTGATGTTTTTTCGCTTTCTGATTCACAATGTTGCTCATTTCGCACTTAGGAATTTGAATGCGATGCATTTCACAACGTTTTTAGTTATGAAATAGGAATATTTCTCTTCAAAAAGTGCAAACACATTTGCTTATATTTACAGTGTGTTTGCAATGAGACATTTAGGAAGAAGAATGCATTTAAAAGTAGCATATGATCTTTCTCATTTTAAATAATGAGCTGATACTAGAAAATTTTTCTTTATTGAAATCTTTCTAAAATATGTATCAACCCCCTCTGTTTCACCTAGGTTACTTTAATTATACACAGTAAACGAAATGAAACCTGCAAACTTATTTAGGAATTAAAAAGGAAAACGATTTTAATAATAAAATTGTTTTCCCTTGCTATGTTGATAACGTTAACTGAAAAAAGTCAGCATATTTCGAGAGGCAGGTCTCTGATCTTCAGAAACAAAAAACTCTAGCAAACAAGAAGAAAATATTAAGAAAGGGAATATCAGTCTGAGGCTGTAAAGGCTGTGAAATTCCGATTTGAAAGAACGGTTTGTTGTTGAAGTAGAAATGTTCCTTTTTGGAAATCATTAAAAGACAATTCATGGAAGCTTTCATGAAGGGCTACATTATAACAGCAAGCTGTTTCGTATTTACGGAAAATCGGGAAGATGGAAAGAAAGCATGGAATTAAAAGTTCAGGATATCGATCACTGATTATAGGACAAACTAATAATATTCCGAGCTTTTAACTCAGATAAAGAAAAGAGGGGAAGAAAGGTCATGATTTTAACCTGGTGCCGCTGGCATGTTTTGATTTGGCCTAGAACCCGACTGGACTGGATTATTTGATAACAGGAAATCATACCAAGTCTGTTCTTGGCTTAGAACAGAACCTAAAACTTTAAACTCTGCAGACTATTCTTTCAATGCGATATCGAAACCACCGACTGAGCTATTAATTTCCGTTTGAACATGACCGTGTATCCTTACACCGGAGATTATTTTGATAAAAGGTTGGCCTATACTTTGTTCCTTACGAAAATTTTTATAGAGGCTGTTAGATCTATATAGATATTGCTATAGAACTTTATATTGATCCTCTGTAGAAATACTTCTCTATAAAATTCTTCAGCGGTTTTATAAATATTTTATGGAACAGAATTCTGTTGAAATGTTGCTTTGCAAAATCATATAGAAATTTCATAAAGCTTTTAAAGAAATATAAAAAGTTTTTTAATGTAATCAAAGGAAATTCTGATCATTATATAATGAGGTACTTTCTTCCTCCTTCCAGTATGCCTTCGTGGTGTAACGGCAGCACACGCGGCGCGTACTCGAGAGGTCCAGGTTCAAGTCCTGACGAGGACATGTCATGTTTTTCACATCTCCTGCTTCAAAGTAACTTAATTACTCTACAATATGAGATGCGGAAGAGCAAACACAGACCCCTTTTGTGCATAAGTGCATTTAATACCTTTTTAATTGAAATTTTTTATCTCTAGCTTTATCTTTTTTATCTCTAGCTTAACATTTCTTACCGTCTAAATTTATGTAACATTTCATGAAATCTTTTGTATAGTATTGATTATATGATACAAAATTTAAATCTTTTAAAAGCGCAAAATCAATTTAAATTAAATAAAATATTATATTTATGGTGTTAATTATAAAATTTTAATTCAAAACATTAATGCTTTTAATTATGGCAAATGTACTCATAAGAGAAATATGGTTTCTAAATTTAAATTAAACTTTTAAATATTAGTTAAAATCTATTTATTTTAAATAAAATATTTTTTAAACCAAAACGATTGAAAATTTTTATTAATACAAAATCACGCGTCTTCCAAAAGTATTTATTCCCTCCTATACTCGTCATAGATCATTTCAAAAGTAAATTTAAAAAGTTCTCTTCAAAAATGAAAATTTAATTCATTCTTTTTTTTATGTCAAAAGAAAACTTTGTTGGTTTTATAATGCTTTTAAATACTCAGACACTTCTAGAGAATCTTTTATAGAAAATTAAAGGGAACTTGATAGAATTCTTTAAAATTATGGCTTAGTTTTGGAGTTGACTACAGTTTCGGAGTCAGCTATAGTTGGAGCTGATATTTTCAGTAGAATGCTATTAGCTAATTCTTTTCAAATTATATAAAATTCTATAAGTAGAAACCTTTAGACATTGCCTAGAGTTTTATAGAATCTCTTCATAAATCTGCATAGAATATCTATACATGTCTCTAAGGAATCTTTATACGTAACTCTATAGCAGCTAAGTCTAACTTTTATAGAATTCTAGCTATAGAAGATCTTTGATCTAATATCATCGCAAAAATTTACTTCTAAAAGAAATTATATAAATTTAGGTGATAACGGCTGTTTCCGGCCATTATCTTTTCTGTCTTTCTTCCTTGAATTTTCGACTTGTAGAATTGTTCCTAAGAAATTCCTTCGAAACTCCACTGATTACAGAAAGACTAACATTTAAACATCTAGCTAGTTTTGATCAGCACTGATCAACCAATAACATGGCAGGTGGCCAAGGACACTTCGTAACAAATTTCTCGGTTTATGATTTTTCATTTATGTGACAGAGACACAGTGTTCGTCATGAAATTCAGTCTTAAACAACAGGTGGCTTAAATATTACACTAACTGAACTTAAATTGCTTTCGATGATTATTATAAAAAATTTAAAAAAACATATTTTATGGAGCTTAATTATCTTCATCACTTCAGTCCCTGGTATCTTCTCATTTCTTTTCTACTGAATAAGCAACCAGTAAACCTAAAGATATTTTTAGTAAATTCTCAAAATTTCTTTTTGATAATTTCCTTTTGCCAATTAAAATGAGATCAGAGCTTAATAAAAGGAAACTTACAGTATTTTCATTGCTTAATTTTCCATTCATTATTTCCATATGTATCGTTTTTTTTATATTAGAGGTATATTTAGAAAAAAATAAACTTTATTGCGCGACACTTTGCCCTTGCTATCGTCTGAATCAGATGATATCATTTAAGATCCACGAATATGCAATATTGTGTACCGCAAGTGGCATATAGAAGTGGCTATTTCATTTCTGAAAGTATCTTGTAATTTGGTGAAATGCGTCGCTCAGCAAATAATATTTTGCTGATTTTTCTTAATTAATCTTTCCTAATTTTTCTCTCGAAGACTTTCAAACTTAGTTCGATATTTGCAAAATAAACGTCTTACAACTTTCCCTCATTTATATTTCTGAAACTTTAGCAGACGTCTGTCCACAATTATTAACGAATTCTCTAAATAACTTGTGAATTAATTTTTTGATTAAGTTCTTTTTTATCATGTTCTTTGATTAATGTTCTTTTATTACAAGTTTGTAGGATTTGTTGGAAATTTATTAGAAACAAAGCAGGCCTTAGTTAAAAAAATTCAAAATCTAAATCCCTTATTTCATTAGGAATATCTGTTTATTGGTTGCTTGCTTTCAGAGCCATCGAATCCTTTGAAAGAAAATACAGCAAGTTATTTTTTGTTAAATGAAGTTATGAAACTTTCCAGCTTAATAATCAAAAGTATAATAGTATTGCAGAGTCGTCAGCTTATTTTGAAAGTGGAAACGTGGAAAAGTGCAGTGCCCTTGCCGGAACTCGAACCTGGACATCTCGAATACGCGCGGAGTGTGCTACCATTACACTTTGAAGGCATGCTAGAAGGAGGAAGAAAATATTTTATAGTATAATTCCGAATCACTCACAATTAAATCCCTGCCGACATTGAAAATATTTTCGTTTGTCATTTATCAATCTAGTATTTCTTTCTCTTCAATTATAGAACTTTTAGTTGTGAGGATACGTGTTCTAATAAAACTAGATAACTTAGCCTCTAGATACAACAAGACTAGATAACTTAGAGTAGAAAACGGGCGCCAGTTAACTTAGCTCTGTTACTAGAGTTCATTTGACATTAGGCAAAACCGTGTTTTTGTACGCACTTGATGATTTTTCAGAGGATTTGAATATTTGCTTCCTCTACTTTATATAGGATGCTTGATTCTTGAAATACTTTTGAAGTTTCCATGCACTTCTAAACTCATTAGAGTGGCATAATATAATACAGGATTTATCTAAATGAATATTAATACTCCTCGAATTAAGACTTAATTAACCGATCCCTCAGCAAACCTTGAAATTAATTATACGGTGAATTTTTGTAATGCGGCTGTCTTAATTCTTGTATTTTTATTTTTTCATAACGAGTATAAAACTTTCCCAAATGTAAGTATTATAGGAAACAGGAGATCGAAAAGTTAGAATTTGTTATTTGTCCAAAACTAACTTTTTTTTAAAGTTTGAAACTGCCAAATCATGAACAGACTTTAAAGCCGGTAAGGGTAAAGGGTATATATATATATATATACATAAAATCTGTATATACTTTTGGTACTGCTGGATTGTAATAAAAAAGGGAGATGCATTAACTGGACGTAAAGCAATCGCATGTACAAAATTGCAATATTCTGTCTAGACATCACGAACAAATCCATTCTGAATCAATTTTACAATCTGTTTTGGAGTAAAATGTCTCTTATTCTGTACGTATTCACAGAAGTCATGGAAAAAATAGTCTGAATTTGGTAACGGTCATAATAGATATTTCCGTTAAAATCTCAATAATCGAAATGTTAAATTTGCCGCGTTTCATGACTTCACATAAAGAAATATAAGAAACGAGTTTTTTCACATTACCGATTATACTTAATAAAATATAAAGCAAACTTTCGCACTGCTGACCTTTGTATTTATTTGAACAAATTAGGCATTGTTTAGAAGAACTGGAAGTGATGTTTTATTTAAAGATCATTACTATTTTAAATATGTATGGCTGGTCAAATCAGATATTTTTAAAACATTTTACATATTTATTCGCACTGGAACTTCTCAAGGTATTAAAACTTTCTAACTTATGTACGTGGGATGTTTCCAAAATTCTATAAAATGAGCTCTAGTTTAGTTCCTAAAATTTGCTGAGAACTTCTTTAATGCCTTACAGCAAACGCTAGGCCTAATAGCAGCAGTAAAAAGCCGCTCAACACTGGTATCTCGGTTCTAGGTTCGATTTCCGGCGAACGGGCACGGGCATTTTGTGGTTTTTCCCCAGTATAATGAGGATACGAACCAGTTTCCCCTAAAAAGTACTCCCGAGCACATCCCTCCCTTGCCGTGTAGTGCAGGTTGAGGCACAGCGAAGGACGCTGTAAATAATAATGTAGCGTGCGTACGGTTCGTAATAGACTGAATGCACAAGTCCCATAAAAGGTTAATAAAACTTATACCTATCACAAGAAATGTAATAGAACGCTGGATTTTTTCCTCAAAGATATTCGTACGATATCACAGTATCACGCGATATAATCAGCAGCTATATTTTAAAATATTAAAACGTTAAATAGAACGCAATTCACAGCGCAGAGAAAGCTAATCCGATCAACAATAATTATAGCGGCTAAGTAAACAACTGAGCTGAGATGTCTTTTTCTCTGACTTTTTAAAGCTTTTTTAATCGGTCGCGGAAAAGTTCTGGTAATTTCTGTTTTCTCGAGATTTCCGGAAAGCAAAAGAGTATAATTACGGTTACAGCTAACGCAGCAGTTAGTTATTCATTTAAATATACATTACGAGATATCTATTTATTAAATGTTAAATGCACGTGTTCGTGTATTTTTATTTTTCCGGCATAGCTTTCTCTTAAAATATATCTCATACTGCATTGCACGGGGATATAAAACAATTTAAATTATAATTCTACTAAAAATAGCTAACTAAATCCATAACACTGCCTCCCTTCCAAGACTGCACAACCTTTCCGGGACTGTACGTGCCGGGCAGTACAATCCCTGCACAGAAAGGTATACTTACAACTAAAGCATCAATTCAATAATACACATTACAGTAACAAACAACATAAACAAAAATTGTAATAAGTAGCTTAAACTTTAAAACAAATCAAATACTAAATAAATAAATGAGCGCACAAATTTACAAATTTAGAAACAAAAGGTACGATGGTCTTATACTATTTACATTATATACACTATGTACTATGGCAGGAGTAAGAAGCTTACCTGTCGTAATGAACAACTTTAGGCTCAGAGTTCGATGATTTACGGATTCGAACCACGACGTCGTTCAGCCTGTTTAGGACTGCAATTGTAGTTTAGGACAGAGTCCTTCCTGTTAATTCGGTTTCCACAACCACACCTTGTCTGCTTCATTAAACCCATATCCAGTAACTCTCGTCTCGTATCTTGTCTTCATCTTCTCCGTCGCCAAGTTGACTCGCCAAGTTGACTCGCTCTCGTTAAAAACTCTGCATTACTTCAAACCGGGTCTGGAGATTTTGGATATATTCCTGAGACGATGAAGGCGCATTACGAGGGCGACCAAACAAGAGGTCACAAGGCAGACGACCAAACAAGGGGTCACAAGTCACGACCAAAGAGCATCTCAGATGGGGAATAGGCAGTAGTATAGTGCAAAGCACTGCGGTAAGCGAGTAGAAACAGTGGTAACTTCTTGTCCCAGTCTTGTTGGTTTCTGGTAACCACCAATGAGAGGTTATTAAGGGATGGTTCTATTAAACTCTCTTTCACGCCGTCCGTCTGAGGATGTAAAGGTGTCGTTTGGGTTTTGTTTAATAACAGCCGAGGTAAAATTCCTTCCCTGATCGGAATGTATCTGAAGAGGCACCCCGAACTTGGAAATCCAGTGCTATACCTTTGCATACCTTATACCATTACCTTAGGGATCTTGGGTGTATTAGCTGCCATCGGAATGTGTTTCCATCATCCGATTCGAATTTCCGGTACAAGACACACTCATTATTTCCAAACGATATAAATTTGGACTTGCGGCTCTCGAACGCTCATAAAACTTATGGTGCGGCATCCATCGTCTTGAAGTTTTGCCATCCCTGATATATACTATGGAGACTACGTACTATGGCCACAGTAAGGGAATAACTTATCGTAATGAACGACTGTAGGCTTAAAATCTGATGCCTTACGGATCCGAACCAAGACGTTTTTCAGCCTGTTTAGGACAGTGTAAGAACCATCCCAAGTAACTGCAATTTAGGATAGAATCCTTTCTGTCGAATTGGATTCCACAACCATACCTTGCCACTTTCGTTGAATCGGAGTCCTGTAGCTCTCGTGTCGTATTCGGGTCTTTATCTTCTCCATCACCAAGTTGATTCGCTCTCGTGTAAAATAGAGCATCACTTCAAATAGAGCATCACTTCTGCCTTTCATAGCCTCGAAATTTTTTACTATTACGCAGGTAATTTCTCTTTCCATTTCCTCTTGACCTGCTTCAATATTTTTTGAACACCATTCATCTCTCCCTTAACAGATACCTGAACATCTGTCATCTCTTCTTTTTCAGATTTCTGAACGGCTTTCATCTCCTCATTAACAGATGCTTGACCAGCTTCCATCTTTTCTTGAGTCGCTATCATTTCCTCTTTAACTGAATTTTGTCTGCTCCTAATCTCTTCTTTAACAGAGTTGATGGCCCCTTGAATCTTTTCTTGGAATGCAACAAATGTAGATGTCAACTGCCTTAATTATTCTTCCATTGCTCTTGTTATTGGCATCGAATCCCACTTCTGACAAAAAAAAGTGTTGCGTGCGTACGAGTTCGTAATAGATTGAATGCACAAGCCCCAAAAAAGTTAATAAAATTTATTCTTGTCACAAGAAATGTAGCAGAACGCTGGATTCTTCCTCAAAGTTATTCGTACACTATCACAGTATCACACAATATAATCAGTAACTATACTTTAAACTACTAAAACGTTAAAGAGAACGCAATCCACAGTGCAGAGAAAGCTAATCCGATCAACAATAATTACACCGGCTAAGTAAACTGAGTTTTCTCCGGCTTATTAAAGCTTTTTTAATCGCTCACGAGAACGTTCTGGTAATTTCTGTTTTCTCGAGATGTCTGGAAAGCAAAAGAGTAGAATTACGGTCACAGCTAACACAACAGTCAATTACATTTATTCAATTTAAATATAAATTACGAGATATCTATTTATTAAACGTTAAATGCAGGCGCTCCTGTATTTTTACTTTCTGTCGTAGTTTTCTCTTAAAATATGTGTACTGCCGCATTGCACGGGGATATAAAACAATTTTAATTATAATTTTACTATAAACAGCTAACTAAATACACAATCCGTAACAATAATATAGGCAACTCTATCGGGCAATGTAAAATCTTGTCATGTTTATGCAGCTGTCCCGTGTAATATTATTTAGTCCGTTTCAGTTGTTTGATAAACGCGCACTTTTTAATACTGTTCTTGCAGCTATAGAAAATGCGAAAAGCAATAAAGTCTGTCAGACTTCATGTCCAGAGTTAAAACAGCTGCTATTGTTGCGAGAGGTGAATGTTTGGGGTATAAATATCTGTATGTTCCGGATATGAAAATTATCTAAAATTTTAATCTTTTCTTCTTTCCATTATAATGTATTTCAAAATAAATGTGATTCCGTTTATTCCTTTACATCATGGTGTAGTAATTTCAACGGCCAGCAATGTGTAGTTAAATGCATATTGAATGTTTTAAATTGCTACATAGAGGCAAACAGAATTTTATTAATTTTTTATATCATTCTTGAACTCGATTTGAGTTTAACCATGCCATTAATAGGTGGATTGATGATGGCTTGAATAGATTAATTTTTCGTTTGTATAATTGCAGTTAGTTTAAATGGAAATCACGTTGAAAATCTTAATTAGTTATAATATTGACGAAATAAAGAAATTGCATCTAAATTGCTAGAACTTTGGAAACATTCTACGTATATCCTATTAGAAGTGTCTGCAAAAACAAATAAGAGATAAAAATGCACTTGCTACTAAATGTATACCCCTTTCAGAATATCGCAAGCATCGTTTGGCAAAAAAAAAGTATACTTCAACGTGTCTGCAAAGATTTAGAACTGAATTAAGCAAATTCCAGCAGACTAGCCATATGATGGTTGGCAGCACTTATTACTATGATACCTCAATTCGCTTTTTCTAAATATCATCTACCTGAAGACAGAATTTCATGTACAATAATTCGTTGCTTTGTCCGAATGAACATCTGTTCTCATAGATTTGAAACGATTTGAGTAAACGGTCAGAATGCGTTCTATAAAGGAAATTACGTAGACGGAGGTTAGTGACATCATAAACTAAGCTTGTTACTTCATAATGCATTCTAGTATTTAATACTATATGCAATTTACTATTTTCTACTGAAAATAACAATAATGATTTCTTTATTACTGTAAAGTAACATTAAATCCTTTATTTTGAATTTGCATTTCTAATAATTAAGCTTTGGTTTTACTGAAAATAAGCATAAGTTATTTATTTTAAATTAACATGATAGTAAATAATAGAACTGAATTATTCTAAAACGGTGAATAACGTTCACAGTCTCACATACTTGTATTTCGTACATCTTTAATATTTTCAAAGACTTTTAAGCTTAGGCACTACAGTAGACGTCGTTTAACGTGATCACGTTTGCTCAGGATTATTTGAAAAACATCAATTGATGAGAAAATATCCTTCAAAATATCAATAGAATTTAGCTAATTGAATGCAAATATAGCTAATATTCATAGGCATTCCATATCTCAGCACATGTAGGAAATTCACCAATTTCGGTATTTTTTCTCCTCCAGGAAATCTATCGCATGATGTTCTCGGAATTGTTTCAAAAAACGACTGGCAGGTATCGTGTTCTAATCTTATCACTGATAGTTCAATTCGAATTTTTTCAGATATTTTAGCACGATATAGCAAGGTATAGAATTTCGCTTTGCTATTTGCTAATTCTGATTCATCCAGTCGATCTTTCTATAACTTGGAAAACGGGCTCTTTTGCATATGGTAGTCTTAAATCAAAATAAACTGCTTGGAGACTTAATCCCTTGCTTGGATATCAAAAATATCGTCCAAGTAACATGTCTCCGGCATTTGACAATTTTTATACTTTATTTCGACGTTATTTGGCAATTTTATATTTTATTTGGCCATTTACTTCAGATTTCCGCAATATTTTGAAAACATTAAGCGAGTTCTTAACCACAATAAACACATTTTCCGTGTTTTCGTATACAAATGGGCCACTTCGACAACAATATTCGAATGATAATATTAATAGCGATCAAATTAAGCGGTGCCTACTGTAGTTCACCAGGAACTTTACTGTGAACTCCATTTTTATAATGACCTAATGGACAGACTTTCTGAAGACACTTCAATGACATAAACCAATTGAAAGTTTTCAGATTTTATATTACGCACAAAGGAGCTTACACACATTTACACGTTTCGAGAGCATTTGGGATAGAAATACAGGGTGATTCTAAATAGTGTTTACAAATTAAGAGAGGTGATAGTACTCATCCAGATGAGCAATAATTACCATAGAATATAGGGTCGCATTCCACTCTGAGAGGCAGAAAAGAGGAATATTAGAAATCCAACCTGAAATTATAATAAACAGGGAGAGCGAATGAAAGAGACCAAAATTTGCGCAATCAGTTTAGTGAAAAACTCACAGAGAGTGCACAAAACGGATAAAACTGAAAACTTGTCGTTCGAGTGTTAATTCGAGCTGAGACTTTGATGGCAAACACTCAAATGCACATCTTTGGTTGGCAAGGTCTCAACCTCGCAAACGATTGCAACAAGTTAATTATCTAATCAATGACTGAATATTATCAAATAACTCCAACTTTCGCTGTATGCCGAGATTAAAATGAAAAGTTCATGCTCTGTTCCGGCTGTCAGAACATTCGTGTCCCATAGAAGGGCGCTTCGAGTAGAATGAGCGCAGTACAATTAAGTCTAGGAGGACAGAATAGAAGATGGTGAAGGGGGAGGAACTGCTACTTTGAGAGTATCAAACCTACCTTGAGTTGGAGTTAGTTACCTTGAGTTGGAGTTAGTTACCCTGAGTTGGAGTTAGTTACCTTGCGTTGGAGTTAGTTGATAATATTCAGCCCTTGATTAGATAATTAACTTGCTGCAATCGCTTGCGAGGTTGAGATCTTGCCAACCAAAGATGTGCATTTGAGTGTTTGCCATCAAAGTCTCAGCTCAAATTAACACTCGAAAGCCAAGTTTTCGGTTTTATCCATTTTGTGCACTCTCTGTGAGTTTTTCACTAAACTTATTACGCAAATTTTTGTCTCGTTCATTATCTCTCCCAACACTGTTGTAAATTCAGGTTAGAATTCTAATATTCCTTTTTTCTGCCTCTCAGAGTGGAATGCGACCCTATATTCTATGGTAATTATTGTTCATCTGGATGAGTATTATCACCCCTCTTAATTTGTAAAAACAATTTAGAATCACCCTGTATTTTAAAACAGCATATCTTTAGAATTTCTGATAGACAGTCTCGCGCGCTTGAGATAAAAATGTTTTATTCCGTACGGTGTTTTTAGTAATTCGACGCAAAATGCTGTTTCCAGACTAACAGCCCTCCTACGCTAATGCCCCTTTGGGCTAAAATAAAGTTTATTCACCAAAAACTTGGTTAATTCCGCACGCTATGCGCAATCATACATATGTGTGTTAATCAGACAGTTTCAAGAAAGAAAAGAAGTGTCGCACATCTTAGATTCAATCCTGTTGCAACTTGTTGAACTGCAAATTAATCCCACAAGCATATATTCTAAGATTAAGGCAAACAGTTAGAATCTGGAGTATAGTAAAAGAATGCATACCGCGTTTTAAAGCAGGAGAATTTTTATGCGCGTGTTTGCCAGCGTGTGGCGCATTCTGAAAACTTGGTGACTTCTGTTATGGTTGGTTGCGCTAATACGCAAGTACTAATAATTCCATCTTAACCCTTTCGGGCTTATTGGTGGCGTTTGCTACCTTCATGTACAGAGGTCCATAGTATCGGTAGTAGAGACCTTTTTACTATTCATAGCCAGAGATCTCATTGGAGGTTTATGAGTTTCCTCACTCGCCTGTTTGCCTTGAGACCTGACGATGGCAACTCCCACGATATGCCAGTTTTATAACTCACACGGAAAACTCTTAATATGTTGCAAAGAAATTCATGTGGTATCTGTAAACAATATTTTTTAGACCTTTTTTTCCGGCATCTCGAAAAATCCAGGCTGAAACCCCAGCGTTTCAAATCGTAAGAGGGCTTAGCAAACAAGCGATTTTTGTAAATTGCCTGTTTGTTCTTTTCTTTTCTTTCATTTATTTATTTATTTGGGGGGGGATTTTATCAATTGACATTTCTTTTTAACCGACTTTACCGATTGTTTAATTTTACAGATCCAGTTACGTGTGGTATGCCAGAGAGACCAGCAAATTCCTCCATAATTATGGGATCAGCTGTTGGCTCCGATATTGAATATCATTGTCAACCCGGACATTTGCTTCAGGGTCCCCCCAAAATAGCATGCCTAGGCACAGGATATTTTTGGGGTGCTGCTCCCAAATGTTTATGTAAGTACTATTAATGCTGTAAATAACTGTTGTTAGATTTTAAGTCTACTTATTGCAAAAACATTTCGCCATTTTTCAAGATTTTGTTTTGTTCACATGCTCCACTACTCATGAAACTTCATGGCTATTGTCTTCTAAGAGGTCCGAAAGCTTTCCTTGCTACTAAGATAATGCATTGAAATCTTTTGAAATCTTCCTCATTGTTTTACGTGTTATAAATATTATAACCTCGTAAATGGTTAGAAATCTTAAACTATAATAGTTATATTCAATATCGTAAAAATAAAGAAGTTTGAAGCAAACACTTTCTGATATTTTCAAGCAGTGATGGATGGGAAGTGATCTCAAGGGCGAGGGCAATTTGCATAAATGTGCCGAAACATTTTTGCAAGTTAAGCATTGTTCGCCAAAATACAAGGATGTACGACATTAAAACACGAAAGTTCAGTATATAACATGATGAATACAACCTTCCTTAAGATTCCGGGACGCTCTTATAAAGATCTAAATTAATAGTTGCAGACATGAATAAAAGTTCCGGCACCTTTTCAACTTAGTCATTTAATCTTCAAGACATAAGGAGTGCATAGCACTCTTATGAAGTTCGACGACCATATAAGGGAAAAGTCGCAGACTTCAATAAAGGTGTCGGCACCTATGCGAATTTCACTTTGTACCATTCGGGACTTTCCTTTGAAAATCGAAGAGTACAGTCGCCGAAATAAAGATGCAGGTACACTTTGTAGGTTAGGCATTATTCATTAAGATATGAGAGATGGCCGCCACTCTTAGGAAGTTTAGGTTACAAGACGAAGAATGCAACGTTGGTGATGCCCATAGTTGGATGTTTATTTTAGTGAATAGTCACTGACATGCATAAAAAGTGCCCGCGCTGTTTTGAAGTTAAGTTTAGAACTTACAGAAAACAACTTCCATCAATATGCCGTACCTTCAGAACGGTTTCTGTCCTGACGAATCTTCATCAAAAAGGTATTGGCCCAAATGGGCCACTTTTTACCAAGGATATTAAGTGTCACATAAAGCTGCCTGTAGCCCACACCATTATTAAGTTTATGTTTCGAAGAAAGCAAATTTATTCGGAGCTGGTACTTTGTATCTTAAAGCATCTTTATTAGGAGTCTTTGAGAATGACTCCTAATAAAGATGTAAAGTTATAAGCCCAGTTTATAACATAAAGTAAGCACCTTTCACTGAGGTGTTAATATTTTTGTGTCAGAGCACTTTTATGATTTCTTCTGCTTTGCCGAACAGTCGCCTTCTTGCTCTGGCATCTTTAATGACACGGCGGATCTATAGCCATCGGCGCCTCGGGAAATTTTCCGAATTTACGATAGCTCCATCAATCCATGTCTTCAAGGGATTTAGAGAAAAAGTGTCTGAATCCGAAAAACTGGTTTTCGATATTCAGAGCGATCATTTGATACGGTTTTTGCAGAATTAGGTTTCCAATTTATGATGTGAAAATTTTCTACAATTATCACAGGAATTGTTTCTCTGCAACAAATTACGCTAAACATTTCACAACGCAAAGAAACTGAATTTATGAAAAATTTTATGAAATCTGTTGTAGAAGCTAACGCAGAATATTATGTATTGCAGATGTTAGTATTGTGTGTTATTCCTCTAAACTTTTATGCATTTAATCGAGGTCTAGAACGAGCTTCAGATGGTCAAATTCAAATATAAGTTCTTAATTTATCATAGGGCTTTTAGATTTGCAAATTCCATGAATTTGAACCTAGCCATTGATTTATACTTCAGCACTTTTCTAGCAACAATATTGTTTTAAATTCTAGTTCTTGCTGAAATAGTCATAACTGATTTTACAGTTTGTAATTAAGAGCAAGAAACGGAAATAATATATATATATATATATTAATTTTGAAGGTTTCATCTAGTAGTTTAATACTCAAAGTTTCACTAAAAAGGTAGCTTCGTTTAACAATAGATATGTTTCATGCTGACGTGTATTTTATCTCAGATTAAAAAATACACTTTATTAGAAATTATGTAGGCAATTTAAAATACTGTTCTGGAATTTGTTGTAATAAAATTTGTTGTAATATAATTTCTTTAATGAATGTTTATGCTAACTTAAAGTACAGAGTTATAATGAAAGATCATTCCGAATTATTACATGAAAAATGCGGCACTTTAACGCAACCACCCTGGTGCAATTGGACGAATTTTTACAGATGAAAAGGTAATATTTGCTTATCGGTTGCAAGTTGATAGTTTTCGCAACTTTTTTAGAAAGATTCCTAAACTATCGATATTTATCGCAAATCGGAAGGTATTATCAGCATACGAAAAGAAAACATACTTTAGCAATTTAAAATGCAAATTTTAATAATTAAATAAGGACTATGTGATACATTTAAAAAGTGAAATATTTACATCCTTTACCAAATCTTTCTGCAATTTTTTCCGCTGTTCTTTTCTCTAAGTACACAGCGATCTCCTTTCAATTCAAAAATCGGAGAATTTCAGACTCAGTATCGCGTGAACCTCGGCAACACCGGCTATCTACCAAATGCATCTCCTTTAGAGATTTTATGGCAAAATTCCATATTCCTGCAGAAAGTTTACAATATCTTCTTCCATTACTCGAAAATTCCGCAAGCGAATATTTTAAAGTTAAGGCAAAAAATATAATCATTTGTTTACAAAAACCACTGTAACTTGAATAAAAAATATAACACACGTAAGAGAATGGCGACTTGACGGAAGGATATTTCTAAACTCATGGTTGCCAGATTTGGCACATTCTGAAAATTTAGCGTCTGCCACTAGGATGATTCCGATAACACGTAAATACCAAAAATATAGAATGTTTATGGAAATATTTCAACGCTAACAGCTTTGGATATATGCATTATATTTAATACATTTTAAATTGCACATAAAACAGTTTTATTGATAAAACTTCTTTATGCATTAGTACGCTTTCAATGTGAAATTATTTTAAACGGTGTATTTCCAACAAAATGGATTTACAGGGTCCATCACTCGCAGACTACTCGGTTTATCTGGTGCGATTTCATTCGTCTATTTTTCAGCAATAATATCAAAATAGTTGTCTGTTCATCAAAGCTATATTCTTTAAATGAGCTAATGGTCAAAATCACAAAAATAATTCATAAAAATTTCTAAATGAAAATTTTGTCAACACAAATCTCATATTTTGAATGCAGGTAGGAATCACGGACCTATAAGAATCGTAAGAAAGGTAGGACAAGAATCAGAGGTCATTCTTCCACGCCGATTGAAGGTTAGCAGTCTAAAAGGGATATGACATTTTTGTGTACATTCACTGTGCATTATGATAGAGCCTTTTAAAATGCTTTAATTTATGAAACTTTTCTTTACTAATAGCATGCTTAGTCTCAAACCTCACTTTTTTTTTTTTTTTTTTTTTTTTTTTTTTTTTTTTTTTGGTCCGCATTACTTTTCAAACTTTGTAACCAAATGTTGTTGTCATGTATTATTTTTAAACATTATATAGCCAATATATAAAAATATATATGCCAACATAAATTAAACGTTGTTGCCACCTAATGTTATCTCTATGCATTATTTTTAAATAAATTATGCTGCGAACATAAAAAAATTATAGGCAAGCAAATAAAAGGATTATGCATCGCACTGTTATCACCAAGGGGGTTAGAATAAATTGAGTTAACCTCCAGCGTATGTCTCGCGCAAAATAAGCCATGAAACGTCACGGTATGACGTCATGGCTTACGATTGCTATCATAAGCATATTTCTGGTCGGTTTTGTATATATTGTAATCTGCGTTTTCTATATATTAGCTATTCATCACTGAACGTTTATAAGTCTCCCATTCTAATTTGAATACTTAACATAAAAGATTTTTTCACTTAGTATATAGAAAAATAACAAGGATTGCAAATACCTCTTTCACATATCATAAAAGTCTAGGTACATAAAAACGTGTAAATGGTAACTATAAGATAAATGTATACATATTAAAACCTGGAAGATCAGTTGAAGTTTCAATGCTAATTTATGCAAATTATGCTCAAAAACACTTTTCTGAGCCTGCGAACGTTGCTATTTGCTTTTAAATTCATTTTAATTTTACTTAACAAAAATGTTTCGTATTCTTACCCGTACGCTGTTATAGCGGCCATGATTAAGTCTTGACGTCACATTGCTGACACTTCTTAGGCTTCATTGTTGTGATGCCAGGCTTACTCCATCTATTCTAACCTCCTTGTTATCACAATGTAGTATTTTTAATGAGCCATGTATTATTTTTAAATCTTTATGTTACCGTGAAAGACCGAAATTGGAGAATGTCGACTTTCACCGGAGAATGTCAACATTCACCAAACACGTCGGTGAAAGACCGAATATTGCATTACATTCTTGTACATTCGGACCCTCACCGGTGTATGTCGACAATCACAGATCTGCTCTGGTGTAGGTCGAAAAGAGAGGAGTAGACAAAGAGGCGACTGGCTGTTTCCCGCAAAATCCTTTGTTCTGGTGGAGTGTCAGTCTTGTGCGAGGTTTGATGGTGCAAGCAACGTTTTCTTAATTTTTTTCCCGATACCCTAATTTATACTGAATGGAAACTGCAGTGAATCGTGATCTTTTTCTTAAATAGTTAAATTCTTTAATTGCGGGTAAACGAGAAGACAATTGTTTTTATTTTTCTCAAGAAAATTACTCTAAAATACTTTCTGAAGTGGTTTCTGCTAAGACTAAGTGCAACACACCTTTGGATTACAGACGATTAAAACGTTTTGATGTTTTAAAAATTAATGATGAAGAGAAGTTAATTGTACCATTAAAACCAGGAAAAGCGAATATACGGTTTTATGTTACCAATGAGGAATTGTTCAGTATATTATATGAAACTCACACTAGAATAGGCCACGGAGGAAGAAAGAGTTGCAAATTAAATACAAAAATATTACATATGAAGTTGTAATGTTGTATTTAAATTTATGCAAACAGTGTCAAATGAAACACAGTGCACCTGAGGTATTGTTGTGAAACCAATGATCAGTTCTGAGTTAAACTCAAGATGTCAAGTTGATCTGATAGATCTGCAGAGATGGCGAATATAAGTTCATAATGGTGTATCAAGATCATTTAACTAAGTTTGTCCAGCTGCGACCTTTGAAAACTAAGAGAGCTGAAGAAGTAGCGTATCACGTTCTTGCAATATTTTTAACATTTGGTGCTCCAGCAATATTGCAATCAGATAATGGTAGAGAATTCAGTAATCAAGTCATATCCAAAATATGCGCCATGTGGAAAGATGTTAAGATAGTTCATGGAAAGCCTCGTCACAGTCTAACACAAGGTTCAATTGAAAGGGTCAATCAGGATATACAGAATATGCTAACTACTTGGATGAATGATAACGATACAAATAAATGGACAGAAGGTTTACCCTTTGTTCAATTTGCCATGAACGAGGAATATGCCAAAGTCTTTAGGAAGCCATGTTTGGCGTTAAAGCAAAAAGAGGCATAGCATCGTCTTTTTTGCCTAGCGAACAAATCGCAAATATCGAAACCGAAGAACAACTCGAAGAAATTGCCAATACTTTTGAAACCGAAGTGCAGCTTGAAGAAACTAGTAATACTTCTGAAAAAAAACTTGAGCGATAGTCATACCGAAAGTCATATTCCAAAGAAAAATATTGAAGAGGACTTGCAATCTACCACGTCTTCACATCAAGTTCTGACTGAAAAACACGAGTTAATTTCTATAAAAAGAGCGGCTGCGAAAGAAAATCTTCAACTGCAAGCAACAAAAATGTTACGAACCTCACAAAAACAATTTTCTCCTGCTCAAATTGGTGATACTGTACGAATACAAGTCCCTGATGTCGACCGTGGTCGTACAGATAACCGAAATGTGTTAGCGGTTGTTGTTGGAATAGAAGACTCCGATTTCTATAAACTTGCACACGAAAATGGTACCCTCAAGCAGCTTTACGCATGTAATCAGTTCGTAATTTGTTAAGAAAAGTTACTTTTCATATATGAGATTTATTTTCAAGAAATATCGCTCAGAGAAGCAGCTGCAGCTAATTCGAGAAGCGGTGGACAAGGCTATACACGCTGTCATTGCAAAAGGAAGTGTTCCACAAATAAATGCAGTTGTAAAAGCAAGGGCATCTTGTGCAATTCAAAGTGTCATAATAGTTTAAGTTGTTGAAATAAATAAGACTTGAATTAAGATTTGAATCATATAATTTAGTAAATTTATTATTACTATTACTTTATTTTCTCATTTAGAACGTACTGTATAATTATGTAAGTTTTCAACTTCTATTATTTTCATTTCTCATTTTCAATGTACTATGTGTTTTAAGTTCTTATGTTCTTATTTTAAGTCTCAAGTGCGTTTTTACTCAACTGAATTACGGAGAAGAAATTATAATATTCTTATATGTTCAGCATTCACCATTAGTACATTGTGAATGTGGACATTTACCGGTGTAAGTCAGAAATAAGAGTATTTGGAAAATATTTCGGACATACACCAAGCGACTATTTGAATGTTGACATTCACCGGTGAAAGTCGACTTTCTCCAGATTTCGGTGTTTCACCGTACCATATACGTACATATATACGCTTATATGTAATAAGAATGACTTGGTGAAAGTAAGTTGCAACGGATTTGGCGATGGTAAGGCTTAACTGCGTAATTAGAAAGATGACACTCAAAGACAGACGTGGCTGCTGATTTTGGAAACATAATTTTATTCCTATTATTATCCTTATTATATATATATATATATGTGTGTGTGTGTGTGTGTGTGTGTGTGTGTGTAATAAAATACGATGGCTGCGCTCAGAAAAAAAATTGGCAATCTCAAAGCGGACTATTCTAAATTTGATGTTCTCCCCCTGATTTTTAACTCGTGTACATAAAAATTATTGTATTTAACTATTATCTAAAAGTATCTTGTCTGCAAAAGGATAGTTTGATGTGAAAAAAGAATAAGCATTTTGAGTATTTGTATTAAGTTAGCTTCGTCAGCTCACTAGCGGCCGAGCGGTAAAGACGCTGAACACTGTTAGTTCGGTCCGAGGTTCCAATCCCGCGAACGGGCTGGCTGCACGGGCGTTTTCGTGGTTTTCCTCATGTATAACGTGTATACGAGCCAGTTTCCCTTAGAAAGTCCTCCACGAAGGCATCCCTCCCTTTAGGCAGATAGCCCTTGTGTGCTTTGCCATAATTAAATAATCCATTCCATGTTAGCTTCGTCTTTATGCTTTCAACCTCAGCCATTACGACTGCCGAAAGTAAAAAGTACTGGTTTCTTCTACGCATTAAAATATCACACACACACATATATATAATTTAACTTTACTATATTCTTGTGAAACAATATATATATACATAAAAGACATAAAGTAAGAAATTTAGAACTAATATTTCACAAAGACCAGAAATTGAAATTCATAATTAATAAATTTCACATTGAAATGGTTCATCGGCTAATTCTCGATACAGAAAAGCAAGGATTTTTGTAATAGAGAGATTTCAATTAGTTTCAAAGTTCCTCTCCCCGATGAAGTGACATTGAACTTGATTGAATTCCCCTTCTGTTTTTGTTCATTTTTCTTTAAATTTCATGGTTTTTGAAGAGGGGATGGACTTGTTTGAAATGTTTTGCTTTTAACATTTTTAAATTCCTTGTTGCATTTATATGATTATTTGGAATTCATTAATTATGAATTTCAATTTCTGATCTTTGTGAAATATCAGTTCTAAATTTCTTATTTTATGTCTTTAATGATAATTTTTCTGTAGCTTAATGCGCGAAAATAACTTTGCATGTTTGTGTTTTCTTTTGTTTTCAAAAGAATTGTTTTGTAATTATACATATATATGTAAGATTTATATATAATTAAATTATATCAAATAATATTTAAATTGTATTTTTATATTTTCACTATACAATAGTAGAAATAGAGAGTACTCGATAGTTAAAACTAATTTTTGGAAAGATATGCAATTTTAATAGGTACATCTTGCGAAAATTACTTCATATTAAGTTGTAGGTAAATCATGTGTCTCCTCATTTAATGTGATAATTAATGTTTTATAATGTAAAAAGGCGCACAAATGCCGATTACATTATACCACTGCTCAGAGGTGATTTGACTGTGTGTCTAAGCAAATCACCAAGCAGGTGGTACCATGGGTATTTTCGCGAATTTCCTTACGCATAAAGTAAATACAATCCCTTAGAAAGTCTTCGCAGAAGGCACTACTTCGCTTTGACAAATAATAAACGCTTAGTATTCACGTAATTTAAGAATAAAAAACTTAAAAATTAAGAAAAGGGAGTTATAAAAGCAACTAAAAGTTAGGTGAAAAACTGGTTTGCAAGATATGCTCAGTGCGCCAAAATGAATGAATGTTAGAAATGTGAAGTGTACAGCAGCTAAAATCTGGGAATAAAACTTTTGCATAGAGTTTTCTCTAAGTGTTTCTAACATCCAAAATATTACACTGCTGGCCACCGTAAATGCAACACCCTGAAGGAAGCATGCAAATAACATGAAATTTACAACATGCATTAGCGGAGGGGATATATGCATATGATTAGAATTTCAGCGCAGACGCACATCAGGCGCGCTGTGGCGTCACTTCAAAGTGTTATTTAAGGCTTGGAGTTTTCGACGATTTCAAGTTCAGCAATTGTGTTTTTCTTGTGGTTTTTTCAAAAAAAAAAAAAAAAAAAAAAAAAAAAAAAAAAAAAAAACGATCAATTGTGCCTCGTAGTAAACAGCGATCATCGTTTGACAAACTCGGATAGAGTTCGACAGAGGAAGGATAAGTGGCCTACCGAAAGTGTGGATTATCTTTCAGAGAAATCGGTAGTCGTGTTGGACGAAACCAAACAACTGTAATGCGGGTATGTGACCGTTGGATGCAGGAGGGTGCGACGGACAGACGTGTTTGATCGCATCCACCTCAGTGCACCACTTCACGTGATGACAGGAACATTGTGTGCATGGCAGTGACAGATCTCTCAATCAGATCACGAACCATAGCACAGCACATTCAGTCTGTAACGCATCCTCCAGTGTCTGCGCGTACCATTCGACTCCGCTTGCAGCAGAATGGTCTCTCCGCAAGACGTCCATTGCTTCGTCTACCCTTGACGCAGAACCACAGACATCTCCGCCTCCAATGGTGCGATGAAAGAAGGATGTGGACGGCAGAATGGAATGAAATTGTCTTTACTGACCAGTCATGCTTCTGTCTGCAACACCACAATGGTCGGATTCGAGTCTGGAGACACCGTGGAGAGAGGATGCTGAACACCTGCGTTATGCACCGCCACACTGATCCTGCACCGGGTATTATGGTATGGGGCGGTATTGAATATCACTTTCGCACTCCTCGCATTGCCGGTACTTTTAACAATAACAGCCAGCGCTACATCACCGATGTGTTGGAGTCAATTGTCCTTCCTTACCTTCAGGGCTTTCCCACAGCCATATTTCAACAGGATAATGCGCGACCACACGTGGCACGCATTGTCCAAGGGTTCTTCGTCAATCGCCAGATTGAATTGCTTCCCTGGCCGGCTCCCTCTCCGGATCTTTCGCCGATAGAAAACATGTGGTCCATCGTTGCTGAACGATTGGGCCAGATTACATCCCAAGCTGCCCCACCAGATCAACTTTGGCAACGTGTGGAAGTTGCTTTGTCTGCTGTACCCCAAGAACACACAAGTCTCTTTGGATCAATGCCGAGGCGCGTGGCAACGGTGATCTCCAACAATGGCGGCTACTCTGGCTATCGATTCTGGAAGGAACCACACTTCACAGAAGTCTATAAATTTAATCATTTGATACTTGGTCAACATGTTATCTACTAAATAAATTTTGTTGTGGTATCTCTTGTCTTTCTTGGTGTTTCAATTTGGGTGGCCAGCAGTGTAAATTTTATAATTGCAAATTGTGTTTATAAGCACCCTTCAGATAACCAGGTGAGGGCACTTCTTCAGCAAACTACCTGAAGGAATATTTAGAAATCCTAAAAGTTTAATACACTGCATTATCAGTATATGGCTATGTATACTATTATAAAATGTTATATGTGAATTGTGAAATTGATTTAATTAGTGGCGCTACTTATTATAATGAACAGCTCCTAATTAATATTTCTTTCTAGATATAGAATGCGACTTCCCTGCCAGCATTCCCAATGGCGGCTACACTCTAGTAAACGGCACGAAATATTATCAAAGCATTGTGCAGTATTTTTGCCAAGAATCATACGTATTAGTAGGACAGTCGGAGTTGATGTGTGATGCTGAACGGAAATGGAATGGTTCACTTCCCAGATGTGATCGTAAGTAAATGAAAATTATGCCTATTAATCACACACTTTCTTAAAAGACTCTTGCAATCGAATTTAGAATGCCGCTATCTGTAAACAGTTTCTAGTTATGTTAAAAATGTACTCGATTCAAGTCGAACTTCCCTTAACAGACACTCCATTGTAGCGGACTTTCCCATTAAATGAACATTTCCTGAATCCCCAGATTTTAGAAGTAGGAGAATAAATTATTCCCAATTAGGAGACGTTACCTGATAATAGAAGAAAGCATTGTTTCTTGAGTGCCCGCTAATAGGCAGTTGAACTCTAATTCTTCAAAACCGATTTTCAGCTATTTTGGTTGTTTGTACGTTTGTTTTAACTATTATCGCCTTATTTCTCATGAATGATAAAGTTTATTTCATATAACTGGCATCTTAGTACGCATCAAAGTTTTCTCCGCTTTTGCTGTTATATAGGGTGGCGTTTATTGTTTTTATCCAGATCAGTTGGCAACAAAGCTACGATGCACATGCGCATGTCAACATCCGTTTGGAACAAACTTTGCTTTTGTTTGCTATGACTTATATGATTACAGCAAAGCAAGCTAGGGCTATTTGCCCTAAGCGAAGGTATGCTTCGTGGAAGAACTTCGAAACTGGCTTGTACCCACCTAACAGATGGATAAACCATGAAACCGTCCATGCAGTCAGCCCGTTTGCCTTGAATCGAGCCCAGGCCGAATCCATGTCGACTTGAACTAGGCTATTCAGCGAAGTTACCACTCGACCGCTGGTGGGTTTGTTTGGAGCTAGGAGTTTTGTAATTAGTATATCATAGATCTGTGCTTTCTAACCGATGTACAGAGACAGCGAAGAGACAGAAAGTTTGAGACTGAATGCCTGACAGAGAGCGTTATCATCACTTTGAATTGACATAGATAAAGAAATTCGGTTGGGTTCGAAATCCATTTTCATCTTAATTAGATCACATGGTAACATTTATATGAAGGAAATTTCCCATTTATTATATTTAAAAAGTGATCGCACCGTTGATGTTGAATTTACAAATGTTCCATTACCTCTATTCTAAGTAATTACATAAACGAAGTTTCCTTCCGTCGAAGGAAAAAACTATAAGCATTCATTCTTTTATCATTTGTTACAAATGAAAAAGCAATGTTTCTTATTTTTGCTGTCATTCCGCAAAATATCAACTGTGATACATGAAATTCATACTAAAGAGGCACAGTGTAGTACTTAAAGGACAAGAAAAGTATAGCAGAAAAAATGAATAGGACGCATACAGTACGGAACAAATTGTTGACAGACTGGAGTGATGGATTGACAAAAACTGTCTAACAAAGAGGGAAAATAACAAACCCAGCAGCCTTAGTAAGAAATATGACCTTCCCCACTGCAATGCTTGTGTTGTACAGTCTGTCGAATAAACACCAGACTATTTGATAGTTCTCGGCGTAAGAGTTCCCGCTCTTCAAGGAATATCTGTTTCGGTTGCCTGGCGTTCTCCGAAGCGTAAACTCATGCCACTGAGCGTCGCCGTAAAGTATCTCACTTACGTTCAAGGGATTTAAATCAGGCAAACACGTTGGCCAGTCAAATCTGTGAATGTTTTCGCTTTCTAGGAGCTCCTCAACAACATTAATCCTGGGTGGCCGCGTATTGTTAACCATGTAAACGAAGTCGGAACCAATAGCACACCGGAAAAGGCACATGTGGAGGAGAATAACTTCCCAGTAACTGTCTCTCTTAAATGATCCTCTGTTGAAAATGGAAAATGATCTTCTGTTGAAATGTCTTAAATGATCTTCTGTTGAAATGTCCATGCATCATAATGCCTTCCCACACAAGCACGCCAGAATCCTCCATCGGTCTGTTTCTCTGATGTTAGTGGGATGAAAGCATGTCCCTGTCTCTCTCCATATCAACTGGCGCCGTGAAACTTTTATCAGACTTTAACGACGAGGGCGTGACTTCATTGATTAGGTATCCAGTCTGTATTCTCTACACCACTGTAAACAGTCCTGCCAATTACTCATACGCAGCGTTCAGGATGGCGGTCATATAGGCTACCTTTATGAAGTTGTCAGGCTGCATTAAACTGGGACACCTGTCGTCCGGTTGCCGAGCGCAACTGCTAAGCAATATTGCCTGCTGTCTGATTTCGATCTCTTTTCGCTTAGATGGCGGTATATCGGTCATCACTCACAGCTGTTTTCTTTTACCGACCACTGCCAACTTTTGTTACGGTTGTACCTGTCGTTTGGAAGACACTCTAAGCTCGTAAAACAATTCTTTTATGAAATCCAAATTCTTGGGCGACAAATGTCAAACTATGCCCCTCCTAAGCTCGCCAATGAATTTACCACGTGTAAAAGCGTCTTCATGTTTTCTTGTAACCATACTGCACGTACAATTCACTTTCACTTGTAGAAGAATGCTTGCAAATGCGCCTATCTTCACTCTTTTTAAAGTGGCTTACACTGCTCGTGCTGACTCTTCGCGTTTTCCGTCCTGTTACTTACCCTCGGACATTACAGTGCCGATATCTGCATATGCATCACCTTTCTACTTAGTTGGTTTTTTTATTGTACTTGTCGCCAAAAGTTCTTTTTAACAATTTCGTAGTTGTACGTTGAAAAATTAATTTGTTTCTTAAGTTTTTCACACTAATGTACATAAGTGAATATGTTTCTCTTCTGTTATCAATAATAAGAATTTAAAGAGATCTTCGCTGATAATGAACTGCGTGTAAAAACGATTTATTCACAGAAACGAGGTCAGATAGCTTACTGAAATACAAAGATTATATATATATATATTTACTAAAGAAATATTGATTATATTATCTCTTAAGATTAATTTTAGTACAATTATCTAAAATGATTGAATCCATAGTAAGTTTAATTCCTAAAATGTTTTAAAGTAACTTGAATGTAAATTGTTAAAAATGTTTAACGGAAACTTTAATTAAATCATGAATAACAAAATTTCAATTGTAAAAAGAAATTAAATTAAAAGGAAGTAATCATTGCCATTTATCGGAAATTAGTTGACTTTTCAAGGGGAACAAATCAACCCCCGTTCAATGAACAATAATTAAGAAATAAATACGAACTTTCTAGTGGGAAGTGGGCAAAGTGTTCTCTTCGCGTCTTACTCAGAAGGGTTGCGTTTCCGAAATTCTTTATCGGCAGCGGAGGCTTTGAATTATAACAGTCGGCGAAACTTGTAGGGAGTGACTAGGAATGCTTGAGGGACGTATGTTGTGGAGTTCTTATTTAAGTGAAACCGTCTGTTAAAATTTTTGAAAATACTAGTGAATGGAAATTAATTAATTTCTGGCTAATTGTCGTGTCACAACGAGGAAGAAATTAAGAAAAGGAAAAAGGAATTTTCACTGTAAAAGAGCTATTTGAAAGACTAAAAATTATGAAATAGGCCCTTTTTTTTTTTGGTAACAGCATAGTAACAGTCTGAAGTCAATTGGCTTTTTACATTATATACAGCTTTGTAATTGTACTATGTACAAATCCTTCAACTGATAGTCATCCAACTTATACCGCCTTCTCAGGTTTAGGAATAAATTATCATATCCCTATCAGTTAAATGATTTAGAGTGAGTATTTAACGCCTGTTCTTTTAAGGCAATGGTTAATAAACTGATACGATAGACCTACAACGCGAAATTTTGCTCCTTATTAAAATTCTCAAAAATTCTCAAAAACTGAATTAGCGAAAATGCTTAATCAAATTGAGTTCCTTAGTGTTCTGCATTGGTTCTTCATCCCTTCAATTCACGAAAATATTTTGGCCTAACTTAAATAGCCGGTTTGGCATCGCCTTATTACTTGAGTAAAGGACGAAACACCTTCGTATTTATTTCTTAATTATTGTTCATTGAACGGGGGTTGGTTTGTTCCCCTTGAAAAGTCAACTAATTTCCGATCAATGGCAATGATTACTTGCTTTTAATTTAATTTCTTTTTACAATTGAAATTTTGTTATTCATGATTTAATTCAAGTCCCCGTTAAACATTTTTAACAATTTACATTCATGTTACTTTAAAACACTTTCGGAATTAAACTTACTATGGATTGGATTCACTCTTTTTAGGTAATTCTACTAAAATTAATCTTAGGCGATAATATAATCAATATTTCTTTAGTATATATATATATTAACTGTGGCAAGAAACAATTTTCAGATATTCATATTAATACTTAGAATGTTTGTTTTGTCAATGACTTTTTATTAGAAGTATGTTTGTGCATAGGATAGTAACACGTTTCTGAATAATTAATTTTGCTTTTGCTTTTTCACATCCTAATTTTATAAAATGATCTACAATTCAGTTTCAGCTTCATTCAGTCAAATTTGGCAATTTAGTTCATAGATGCTATAAAAACCTACGTCAAATAGAGTACATTTACTACATTTATTTTGTTTGCTTCACGCTTATGAAAGAAGAAAGTCTTATCTGACTGGAATGCCTAGCTAGAATGTTTATGAATTGTCATGGAGAAATACTTGAAACACATAAACACACATACATACACATTAAAAAAGTCTTATTAAATGAATTAATTGAAGCTTTAGTTTGAAACTGGAGAAATTAATTACGTTAATAAAAATGTTCCTTTATAATATATTATTTATACTTGTGACGTACGTCGTGATATTATGCTTGTGAGATGTGTCATGGCTTGAAAAGGGTTAAGAACCTTTGCCATAGGCTGTGACATTACAGATTGCAACAGTTAAAGCTTACTTTCGTTAGAATACGTTCTGTCACAAATGTTCAAGGGGGTACTTCGACGGAATAGTGAATGTTTACAGAACTGCGGGCAAAGCAGTTAGAAAACTTATTTTGGTTCCTATAGGACGGCGTAACAACAAGCACAATTACAAAGTGATTCAGGTATGACCAGGATTGATTTTTTAACCAATACCTTTATTGCGAATAAAAGCGTTAAACATTCGTCACCCTTCAACGTACTTCTCTCCAGAATCGATAAATTTTGTAAACGATCTGGAAGCATTTTCATGACCTTTTCATAGAACTGTTTCAGCTGGCTATGAATCAACTCCCGAATACAGAAAATGACGTTGTTGTTATCCGCAGAGTGAGTGCCTTCCAAGGGGGATTTAAGGCCACTTGAAAGATCCGAGCTTCATTAATGGTCATCATTGAATTCAAGAATGCATCCTCTTCATCTTCAGACCGCCGTAGAGAGAACTGGTTTGCATGTGCCTCACATTTTCTCGTTTGTCAACAGGCGTGGAATCCACTATCCACTAGACTTGCTATAGTGCAAATGATTTTTCACAGTGGTTTCCACAATACCCTAATGAAAACATAGAGGCAAGTTCTTTAATAGTGATGCGCCTAATCTCACGAATAACCTCATCCACACCATCTGTGTTCGTCGGAAGGATGGATGTTCTCCCCTGGCTCTCATCCCTCAGTGAAGCACTTCATTTTCCCAGAGTGACACTCTTTCCCATAGTGTGCTTGGAGTCTCTTCAAAATTTAAGATGACCGAACGTTTACTCGAATGAAAAATTTGGTCATAATGCGTTATTCCACGCTCTAAAGCAGTTGTTGTTCTATCATCACTCTCGTTACTGCGAGACACGACTGAGCAATTTCAAATCTGCACTGGGGTAAAGTTGGAAATAGTGGCTGTACACACCCAAAACCGCATACTACTGTGCATGGATCAGGGTCTGTAACAGCAACAGTCCTAGATATATTTGAATCTCCTTGTATGAGCTGTACTCTGACGTCTAAGTAAAAGTAAATCTAAGTAAAAACATTTTAAGACATATCATTGAAGCTACCCGCATTGCCTCTAATAGTGTATCCAAGCAATACGATATTTAGAGGATCATACTTTCAAAATTCACTGGTGTCTGCATTATTATCATCGACAGATTACACTGCAGGAAATGCCAATGTGCATGCTGTTATTCCACAGTCATTCAAAGTTACTACGAGCGCATATCATCTTATTGTTTTTATTTAAATTTAATAAATACGTTACCATTAAAGTTCGAAAGTCTAATTTTCACTTTAGCTGGTTAATTTGCATATTACCTGATATGTTTCTTTAAAGGGAGGAGTTATCTACAGTACAAGAGGTTTTTCACTGTTTATCTAGGCAATTCGTACATTAATCTATTTTGAATCGTTAACATCCAAACGCTTTTCCTATCCCGCTTTTCTTTTTCCTCCTGCGTGATAAAACAACATCTTGGTACTGCATAGAGATTCAGAAAATGTTACTGTAAATTTAAAAGTGCCACAAATAAGCGCGTTTGCCGCAAAAGTGAATTTCTGTATAATTCCAGATGTCAGAAATTGCGCTATTAAAATGCATAATTTTATTATGTTTTCTGCAAGCTCATTTCCTAAATTGTAAAATTAATGAATAACATTATTTTAATAAAATAATTAAGCTGAGTAACACTACGTTTCAAGAACTGACAATAATTTTGAATTGCGAATCTGCTGATTATTAAAATTAATTAATCAGTGAATAAAAATTTCTTTTTCAACTATTGTACGTTTTATTTATAGAATATTTCTTTAATTATCCTATGAAATTACATACATCTTTATGGAATAAAAGTATAGTAGTACCAAATGTTACCGAGTTGCTTATTTTGAATATTAATTTAACCTACAGAAACGTTGCTTGGGTTCGAACAAAGATTTTGTTTTCACTTTAACGAGTGACTAATAGATAACGTACTGATTATCTAAGTAGTCTGAAAATCGGCTAGACAAGTGTAAGAAATGAAACAATTTTCGCACTTAGACGCATTGGCATAATTGATATGCATATTTCCTCATTAAAAAATGCTCCATTATTCTGTGGTATGTAATAAATAATAAGATCTTAATCCTTTTTTAGCAATCGTTCAGGATTACTAAATACATTCAAATTAGAAAAAGCTTTTTCCAGTTTAAATGTCTTTTCAATACATATTTACTGAATTAGTTCATAATTATTTATATATTTACTGTTATATTTCAGCTATTTTGTGCCACAATCCACCAAGAATATCTCATGGAAACGCAAGAGTGATAGTGAATATAGGAGTTCCATATACAATAGCGGAATACACATGCGAAGCTGCTTATACACTGATCGGTGAAAAGAGGATTTCCTGCGATTCTACAGGGTTCTGGACATCTAAGCCCCCTATATGTTTAGGGAAGAAAAAAATTAAGATTTGTTAGAAAACTTTATTTGCTAGAATGACGTTGTACGAATAAATAACAATAACCCAGAATTTAAATTGCCTTTTCAATAAAGTGTTTGATTTGTTGTGGTCATAATAACCCTAAAATAACCATATCTCAAAAGTCAATGTTTGACCTTGAATAAGAGTAATAACATATTACAATAATAATCATAGCATACTGCAATATAAGAATAATAATTTAAACTGCAGCTTTATTTTCACGGGAAAAAGTCATGACCAACCTTGAATAAACGTAATGTTGTCCTTAACAACTAAGACACTGACGTACGAACAAATTTCTAATGTAAGCCCCGTGCGGTGGTTTTCCGTAGTCTAAGTAGACAGTAATCTTCCTCTTGCTTTGAAGATCAAGTGCGCAAAATTTCTTCAAGATCCAAATAAAACTGTAGATGTATATAAGTTATACACATGCAAACAAAAAAAATCTGATGTGTACACCACATGACTTCCTTGTACGGAATATTAAATTATACGCATTTTTTCTTGCATTTTTTTAAACTTATTAGATTGAATTAAACCTACTTCGCCAACAGCGCATAAACCAAAATAGAATAAATGCATTCTTTAAAATTCACTTTGTTTACCATAGCGACACTCTGGCGCTAGGTTTACTTAACAGTATTTATATTTCATTCATATTATAACTCAGAATGCACAAAATATATATCATTTAAAAAATTACCTAATCGTTGCCACCTATTCTATTCAAATACTATAATAAATCTAGAACTATGTATAAAAGAAATTAAGCAAACAAAACAAAAAAGAAACAGTTTTTCACAGACGATTGAGTATTTCTCATTGAATTAATTCAGTTCTCACTTCGTGAGAAGGCAAAAATACATAAAAACTCAAAAAAATCTACTATATTAAAAATTACGAAGTAAATCTCAAACGCTTATTTCCTCGAAAAAATTCCAGAAAGAATTAAGCATGATTTAATTGGCAATAATTAATGAATGCGTTATGTTTGTTGTTGCGAAGCTAAGTTTCTCTAGATTGGCAACAAATCCACTAGTCTCCTGTTTCAAATGTAAACATCAATGGCCGCCATTAAAAACAGGCTTAGCGGCAATTAAACAACTTTAAAATTGCCGATAATTCTAAAAATATTGCACACAGATTTACTAAAGGCATAAAATCCTTAACTGGAAGATAAAAACGACATAATTCAATCATTTTTAAAGCAAAAAATTTACAATTTACAAACCTATAAGAGTAAAGAAACTAAGATTACTGAGACGAGTAAGAGAGTGGATATATATATAAATATATTTATATACGTTTGGTGCGGCCGATTGCAACCAAAATACGAGGTGCACATCTACATGTTATAGCAGTCCTATATACAAAATTTCAACGCTCTGAGGCTACTCGTTTTGGAGTTATGCGAGATACGTACGTACGCTCGTACTGACGCCACGAAAAATTCTCTTCAGAATTAATTTTAAAGCAGTTTTATAATTTTTTTCAAGGAAAAGAGTATTTTATTCTGTCCTTACGTACAGATATCATGCAAAAACATCGTTAAATTGCATTCGATAGCGGTCAAAATGGATATTTTCGTTGAAATATGCTGCCTGAAACTTTTCGCGATTACAATACTTCCTTTTTACTTCGTACAAGGAAGTAAAAAATGGACACTTTTCTTTATATATCCCGTATATTTCGGCGTATAACGCTCACCTACAATTTCATACTGTATTTTCCTAATTTACAGGTATATTCTCCGTATAACACTTACTCTTTTCTTTACGAAGAAATCCAAAATGTATATATGCGATATTCTTATCTTCTGACATTTATTCGAAGACTTTTCCTACGCTTTCGAATAATAGTGGTATACTGAGTTAACAAACGATAAGGGGAATAATATGAGGAGAAGAGTGGGAATACTTGAAGGAGTAAATAATTCTGCAAACAGAGTGCGTTGTATTTAATACAGGTGTGTACAAGAAGGTTATGATACATTTTCGAAAAGGGGAACGCAGTTTTAGGCAAGAAAGAACAAGCTTTCGAGCAAATGAATTAGCGGGGTTAGGACTCACACGTTTTCTCTTTCTCCAGTCAAAGCCGTGATTTTGAAGTGAACATCAAAGACTTTTTTAAATTGAGTGTTCCTTTCAGTAATAAATAAGGCTCCTATCAAACGAAACAAACACAGTGCTAATTTCAAATGCAAATTCATTCAGTTTGCAAACGAAAATGGAAATCGTGTTGCAGTAAAGACGTCTGGCGATGGTGTAAGCCCCTACGTGAGTGGAAGAAAAATTACATTCCAAATAATTAATATGCCAAAAAATAAATTTGCTTTGCATGAAGGAGTAACGAAATGGTCTGTCTTGGAAGAAAGTGTTTCTAACCGGCGATTACAGTTTCACTCAAAAACTAATGCGTATTAAGAACTACGAACTACATGTATTACGAATTACAGGTACATGTATTAAGAACGCCCTTGTATGGCCATGTATGTAATACATATGCTTTTTACAAACTCCTAGTATTGACTTGTTCTGGGCTGTTCGGCCGCCCAAAACAGAAGCCCATCCTGAAACAGCCCCTGGTGCATGCATCGCGCGCTGGGCTTCGGAGGTCGGTGCAAGCGGACTGTATGGCCCCTTCTAACATCTAAAGGGGTGCTACAGATAGTGGTGGACGAGGTGCTATGCTGATTAATCGTTTGGTAAAGGGATAGTGCCCACGTCCCCCATTTTCTCTCTCTCAAAAACTAATAAATAGCTCATATACACTCTGGCGGTATTTCAGCCGGGAATACACTGTATAAGCCACTGTCATGGGAAGACAGAAATAGATAATATGATATATAGACAGATGATAGAAAAATGGAATGATAGAAAAGACTCTTCTTTTTCCAACATACCAATGAAAAAAACTTAAAACCGTTGAAGCATCACTAATGAAAACAGAGAGAATGGACGGAACTTTTAACGGAGAAGTGTAGCGCTGAAAACAAAGAGAGGAGAGTTCAACACTGTCCACGATCCCTTGTTCTGACCACGATCCCTTGTTCATATAATTTTAGCTCTCAAGCAGAACGTGATAAGGAAAATAACTTACCCTGAATCCGGTCCTATAACAACGAAACATAAGGCTCTATAAAAGTGACAATTTTCTTCCTCTACATTTGTTTACATCATTCCAAAAAGCATGCCTTTCTTTGCGAAGTACACGCACGTGCACAACCAGCGTGATCACGTTTAGTACTTTCGAGGACGAATGCTTTACCCATTCATTGCACTTCCTGCAGAATAAGCCTTAGACATGCAGGTGAAGGGCTTTCTAAGAGCCTTAACATCCGTCAAAAGGTTTATTTCTCAGGAAAAGATAGGCATACATTCAGAAGTTAGAATTGATTTTTAAGGCTTATTTGTATTATTTTTTTTTTTTTTCTGTTGAAATTGTAGTTCATTTACATAGAAGAAGCAGTGGAGCCCTTTTAAGGCTCCAGTGCGCTTCAGCTGGAGTTACGACTTACTTCAAAAACTGAAAAGAACCGGAGCTCGGCTCCGGTGACGCAATTTAATCTCTGTTAGACCGCAAACATTTGAAACTGATCCATTTGCTCTTGCTTCAAAACAGAGTCGTAGCTATGGTTTTCAGCGCCCAGGGGCAACTGAAGATTTCGCGCCCCCTACTGCTTGCCAAGGATGGAAAACATTTAATTCTAAAATGTCGTAACATCAATTTGGCGCCCCTTGGATTTTTGGACAGTTGTCCCCCCTTGCCCCCCTCTAGCTACGCCCCTGCTTCAGAAATAAAGAATACGTTTGTTGAGAGTTGTTTATTGTGTTGCAAAGCAGACGAAAACATTACAATTGATGAGAAATTGTTCCTACAAAAGAAAGATGCCGCTTTTTCAGTACAAGACAAGAAACCAGATCAATTGACATATAATTTTGTCTTTTAGCTGTCGTAAAAACAAAATGCTTTGCGAATGTCCTTATTTGGGAAAACACTATTTAAATTTCAAAATTACAAGACATGAATATATGCATCTTTTTACACATTTTTGTAACTGGAAATATATGACTTCGACCAACGATTGCAGAAATAAATGCCGTGTGAGTATTTATCTAGGCATCGTACAACATTGCCAGTGCAGGATTTACGCATAAGCTACACAAGCTATAGCTTAGGGTTTCCCCTTTCTTGGGTTATATATAGTATTAAAATATAGTATAACTGACTTATAAAGGGCCACATAATCTCAAAGAGCTAAGGGCCTTATCAAGTCTAAATCCGTCTCGGAATATTGCCACGAATAGCGCGTAACGCGCAATGTCCGGGTTTTCAACCAAGAATGCCCTAGATCTATCACGTGAAAAAGAAAGGGGCTAAAATTCCTTGGAAAGTAATGAGGGAGAAGAAGGAAAATTGCATTAATAATCTTTTTCATTTTATTGTTTTCCTTTAAAAAGTGGCTAGTGCTGGCTTTACTAGTGCTGCCATCTATGAGTTATATATGGAATAAATACTTCGGATTACCATTTCATTACTACTTGGTACTGCCATTTACTGGCAAAATATTTCTTAAATTTAGTACTCTCCTTCTTTGACAGAGCTTCGTAGAGGTAATAAAAAGTCTTAGAAAACATTTTTCAGACAATCTGTTAAGTAATATTTGCAAAATGGCAAAAAAATTACTTAAAAATTAATTTTTGTAATATAAGAATACTTTGCTTTCTTCATTCCTCGTATTCGAACTTTAACGTTTAAGCTTTTAAATAATATTTTGAGTTCAATTCGTGAAAAATTTCAACTATTTTCTTACTTGGTCAAGTTTTTAATTCATTATAGTGAACTATACGAAATCTTTCTGATCTCTCTAATCTTTACAGAACATTTCTTTGGAAGTTTGATCAGTTTTATCTTGAGTACTTTCTTTCATTCTTCTACTAGTTGTGACATACAGAAATAGAACTGCACAGGTAGAAATATATATCATTCGGTCCTTGGCCTGAAATGAATGTTTTTTATGTTGATGTCATGGAATCCACTATGCAAGCATCTATTATCTGCAGGACAGTTTGGATTCAGTAGGAATCATTTATTTAACTTCTGAAAAGTATAAGTAATTGGTTAGGCACAGTTTAGAGGGAACGCTACTTATGTTATACTAAAATAAATTCTGATAACATAACCAGTTTCAAACAATCCGCCCATTTACTTACCATTAATTGAACTCCGATGACTGAATGGTATTATATACACGGATGCTCTTACAACCACTTTTCCTGCAATATTGGCAAAGCAAATACATATTTTCCATACTAAGTTACTTAAATTCTATAACAACAGCTTTAGACTGTTGTCAGCTTTTTCTCTTCATTAACCGCACTGAAGATTTTTGGTACTTGCGTATTAACACATCGACCGTTAGCCCTAATTATTCCAAACACCACGATTTAGCGCCAACTATGAATAAGCGTGATGAACATGATTTTAAATTAAGTACTATTATTGGTGAATTTTCCCCTTTCATTTATAAAAATGATTGAAATGTGATGACTGCATTCTATATATGGGAGAGTACCATCCAAACGGTGTGTATTAATAGGCATGATACCATCAGCTCAAATTACCTGCGAAAACTTTGTACTCACAGTGTTCTAAACAGAGCTTACGATAAATCAGTGAGCCTAAGTAAATAGGAATAGAAATTGGCGAAGCGCAGAAACGAAGCGAGTTGAATACTAATTGTTTGTTAAATAAAGAAGCGTTGGTTCCTTCAGATTTCCGCAGAAACAACTGACGTAATTTCAGGTGAGATCACCGTCAAATATTTTGGTTTGATGGAACCCCAACTTTCAAGCTCGACGGTTATAATATGTAAGTACAAATTTTTTCACAAATGAACCCAATCTAATGAGGGTGAATTTCACTTCCTAAACCCTAATCAAAGATTAATGCAAGGATTTTCAAATTTTCTCTTGCATCGATCCCTTTTTAAGGTACGATTTTCTTCATCGATCACCTTACATTTTTGTCTATAATAAACAGTGTGCAATATAGTCATACTACAAATAATTACACATAAATAACTCAAACATAATTAAATTAAAAAAAGAATAAAAGTTGCGAAAGAAATGGTTTAGTAGATTTATGTTTAATTATTTTTTACATTATTATTATTCCTAATATTACAAATATAAATAAATTTTAAGAAACAAATTCACAGATTATAATTACACAAGAGTTCCATTTTAATGAATGTGATGGCGGAACTTGATGTATTAATGCAATTGTTTAAATATTTGGCATAAAATTTTTTAATTATTAAATAAGCTCCTTCAAAAGTATTCAGACAGTCTCTCGCTTTCCATTCTATTTCTGCGTTCCTCGTAATTTTTTTATCGTGTTTACTTGTCTTTTTGCGTTTTAAATTTTCATACTGCACTTATTACACAAAAATGATTAATTTTTTATTAAATAATTTTAATGTTTTTCCTCCTTATATTTGTTTTATATAATTTCATTCTTATGACTCATATACAGCACAGCTTTATATCAACAAAATATAAAGGTCAATTTTATTGATGAATTTTTTTGTAATGAATGAGATCTTGGCCAATGCATATTCAGCTATTGACTCCTACCCATTTTTTCATTATAATTAACCTCCTTCAACATCTCATCGGACCCCATACGATCCGTATCTTCCCAGTTGGGAACTCTTGGGTTAATGGATGCATTAAATTTAAAAGCATATATGTTGAAATTTGTAATGCAACGAAAACTCCTTCCTAATAAGTAAAATGCTTTATTTACAAAGTTAATTTTTTTTAATTTTTGCATATTTTTTCACATAATTTTACAATGCTATGTAAGATATATCTTAAATTTATAACAGTTATATTAAGTTTATTTACCTTTCCTATCTCTACTAGCTTTAGCTTACAATTCCTTACCAGAATGAGTTTTTAGAATCGTGCGAAATGCCAAATGAGTACTAGAGATTATTTAAGTCGACGTTCAACAGAGAGAATTAGGATTCCCGACTAGCGCGCGTTTGCCTTTTGGTGTTGGTGTATTTAATTACGGCAAAGCACACTAGGGATATCTGCCTAAGGGGAGGGATGCCTTTCGTGGAGGACTTTCTAAGGGAAACTGGCTCGTATACACGTTACACATGGGGAAAACCACGAAAACACCCATGCAGCCAGCCCGTTCGCGGGATTCGAACCTCGGACCGAACTACCAGTGTTCAGCGACTTTACCGTTCGGCCGCTGGTGGGCCGTTTGCCTTTTGGCTACGTATCTCTAAGCTGTTAATACGCTCGGCAATATTACGTGCCTTTGATAGTTTGAGTTTAAACCCAAGTGGAGGTTTTGTTGTACGTCCTGAGAAAGGGATCATCTCTACATCTTTACTTTGAGCAATAAAGGGATTGACCCTTCTTGAGTCTACATTTCTGTATTTGGACCTAAGCAATTATTCGCTTAGTAGTTCTCTAGGTTCCTCAGCACTTAGAAAGAGATAAAAGTGAGGATCTCGACAGCTATGCAAAGCAAAGATCTCTATGAATGTATTAATATAAAATTTCTATTTTTAATCGAATATTCAAATAAATACGGTGTGTAAAAATTAAGCCAAAGATTAATTAATATACGTCGACAATTTAAAAATTAAAGAATGATTTACCCGAGAGAACAATTTTCAGGAGTACGATTTTAAATGCACAAATCCCTGTTTGTCACCTTGCTACTTAAGTGTTTCGTTTTCAGAAATTCAGTCTTATTAAAAGGATAAATAGATAAGTAAAACAGTTCATTGATCAAAAGGAGAAATGATCAACTAAATATAATTAACTTACGAAGTACGTTCAAGAATAAATTCAGTTCATATGGCAGATATATTTTTTCAGAATATTATACTAAAAGCATTTTCGCGTCGAACTAAAATTAGAGCTAACACTGATCAGTGCGTTCGCACCGAACGGCAAAAATTTTAGAATTTAGAGAGGCGCCGGGCAGCGAAATTTAAAGACTGCGAAATTTTTAACAGTTCATGTGCCGCAACGTTTTTTTTTTTTTTTTTACTTAGGCAGGCACACGGCAGCAGAGCACAGAACCCTCAAAGATTGCACCGGCCGGCTAAATCCATAGTACCGGTCTTGTTCTAAGATTTTAAAACACGTTTGAAAATTCCGCAAACTGCCATTCCTTTTTGGACGAAAAAACATGTCACCGTGGCGAAATTTATGAACCCCATTTCAATGTTTGGTTCAATGGCGGATAAAGAAATTTAATGAGGGTCATGATCATATTCGCAATGAATACTATAAATTGGCAGATTATGTTTTGTAAAAGATGATTTGGATGATGATTGCCGACAGAAAATTTCGAAACAAGTGGCTATGTTTTCATGTTTTTCCATGCATTTTCGAAAAATATCAAGACCTTTTCGCTCTTAGACTGTTGGAAATGATCGAATATTCAAAGCTGAACCATTGTTAAATTCCTTGTTCTTTAAAGGCTAAAAACGTATAGAGTCACCAGAAATTTCAAAGTCACCAGAAATTTCAGTTCTTGATTTATACCGTTACAGCTGACAAAAATACGGACTTCCTATGTAGCTATAAATATGAAGGAGAATTCTAAAAAATATCGAAAATTAAGCAAGCGTTTTCCATCAAAAGATCATGATATGATGCTCACGACATTTTGGAACTAATATTGAATTTTGGTCATAGGAAGTCTTTTTGGCTAATCTTTGGAATATGGTAACAGGTAGTTTGGCGACATTTTGGTAAGGCGATAAAGGTTACTAGCTAGGACTTTAGCAGTGTACAAGTCAAGAGTGTGCGCAACGCCCTTTTTGTGCAATTCTGGGATGTTTTTTTAAGTGAAAGTAGGTCGACGTGTACATTACCGTGTATGTGCAATTCTTAAAAACGCGGCACGCAGTTTGTGATTCTGCATTTTCTCCCAATTTCGCACCTAATCTTCGTCATGATTAAGCACTTTTGTTCCATAAAAGTTCTAGCATAAGCGTAATTCGGCTAGCATATTGTTAGAAAAAAAATGTTGAGTAGAAAAAAAAAATGCCTTTACTTCGTGAAAACAAAATGGCGTCCAAACAAAAACTAGCAGGTTGCAGTAGCTAAATTTTCTCCAAAAAATCACAAAGTTACCATAATCCAAAGATTAACCGTCTTTTTAAAGGCAACAGCCATAGGTACTTCACGTGCTTTCGCATACCTTGGAAGGAATAGCTAAATTTTCTGGTTGCGCCAAATTCTGGCAAACCATGCGCATAATCATTCTTCAGACAACCATGCTCATAACAAACCGTGCATATAGCAGACACGCTCTAATCAAGCAATGTAGCTATTTTTGCATGCGTTATTTTTTAATATCGCAAGTTCCAACGGTTTCTATAAGCAAATCATGATATTTTTTGCCTGAAATTTGATTTTAACATATACGCTTTTGGAATTTGCCAGCAATGGAATTAACTGCGGTAAAATATCTGTAGGAATACAGAATTCTGCAACTAAATATCTAAAGGTAACTATGAGGAGATGCGTTTGGTAGATAACTGGTGTTGCCGAGGATTTTTGGCCCACCAGCGGTCGAGCGGTAAAAACGCTGAACACTGACAGTCCGACCTCGTTTCGATTCCAGGCGATCGGGCTGGCTGCATAGGCGTTTTCGTAGTTTTCCCCCAGACATAATATATAACGAGGCAAATTCCCTTGGGAAGTCCTCAACGAAGGCAACCCTCCCGTTAAGCAGATAGCCCTAGTGTGCTTTGCCATAATAAACCAAACCAAAAATTGTCGAGGTTTGCGCGATACCTAATCTAATTTCTTCAGTTCTTTGATTATTTTTAAAGCGAAAATAGGTCGCTGTACATTCGGGAAAAAGAAAAACGGAAAAAAAAAATACAAAAAGATTTGGAAAAGAATTTATGTGTTTTATTTTTTAATGTATCACATATTGCTTATTTAATAATTAAAACATGTAGTTTACATTGCTATTTTTAATATGTTGATAATATTGGGATTTACTAGTTTATATGTTGATATCGTTCGGACATACAAACTTGAGAATCTTTTTAAAAGAAATCACGAAAACCATGAATTTGCAATCGATAAGGAACTTTTACCTTTTCATCTCTAAAAAATCACCAGACTGCAGAAGCTGGTTGCCTTGACACGAAAGCATAGAGCCATAAATACAGAAATGTGCTATGAGACTTTAAAAAACGCTTTCCAAAACTAAACGCGCGATACGCTCTCTCAAAGTATCGTAGCACTTCGAGATTATGGTCGGCCGCACATTCGGTACTTAAATTCAATTAAGTTATAAGGTATCTCTCCTTACCGTGTGCTTGCATGATGTAACTGGAAAGCATGTAGAGATGGCCATCAGGAAATTCAGTGGTCGAATCCCGGCGAGGGCACTGCACATTTCAACTGCTTTAAAAAAAAAAAAAAAAAACCCTAATGACTCTACAGAATTATTTCAAAGGAAACAAATGAATCAATCTTTCTATAGATTAACCGTCGAAACTACGTTCACTTTTACCTTAAAAGGCAACTTAAAAGGTGTTTCTTTGCTAGGTAACCATTAGCTGATGTTCGCCTGTGCAGAATTGTGCGTAATTCAGAGATTAACTTTGTGCATATTTGGAGAAACATGCTCCTTAATAAAGTTAGGAAAGGCAAAAGGTAAGCGTACAAAAACAGTCGCGAGATCTTGGTGGCAAGATTACATTTGAACTGGTAAATAATCGAAACTTTTAGTACTTATAAAAAAAATTACATTTTCTAATAATACTAGCCGTTTGAGCGACCAGCAGCCTAAAATAATTATTATAAAAAAGAAAAAATATGCAATGATTTTAATCAGTCCAGCTAGTGTCATTTCACAGGCCCAGCTCGTAATTAATAATAGTAGAGATGAAGAACTACGTTTATTGCTTTTAAATCATTTAGTTTATTAATCAGTAACAGACGGGTTAATTTTTAAAGCAAAATTAAATATTTTACGCTTACTGAATGATAACACACTCGCGTGTCCAAAAGAAATATTTTATTTGGGACAGTAACAACGTACTTCTTTTAAATCACTGAGTTCATTGATTAAATTTGATGAGCCAATATCCTTGCCGAGTAGCAACATATATCTACAAAACCGCTCAGTTTTCTGATCAAGTTTGAAACATAAATATCCTACGCTTTGTCGAGTAGTAATACATTGATTTAAAATCACTGAGTTGTTAATCAAGCTTTCATTAAGATTTCATTAAACATAAAATAAAATTTAAAACAAAAATTCGAAATTAGGACTTCCAGGTACACATATTTGGATGAAGGACTACAGGTGTCCAAAATTTGGTGCTTCTAAGTGCCGCCGGTTTTTCATACATATATACATGCATATATTCATACAGATTTTCCATTAGAGAGATTACATTAGAATTTTAATAATAATATCATATTCTGGTAAATTTCTAATAATTATGTAAATAAACTAGTGTAAGTTATACTTTGAGAATGAAAACTCGTCAGGTATAACTGTGCAAATAACTAATTTTCTAAATTTGTGAGCAATTTACACAGATCATTAATAAAATAGCGTAGGATTTCTAGTACATTTGTATTCATTTATGAATTTTTACTGTGATTATACTTATCAACGGAAATTGTTTCTTTCTTCCCATTGCTTGAAATCTTCGAACTAAATCAATATATAATCTTCGTTTCCAACAGAAGGCGGTCTTTTTCTAAATATTCTGCAGCAGTTACAGCCAACTTATATGCTGTGAAAAAGGATACGTCACATTAAAATTTATTCGCGAGATATTTATCAAATTCTCGAAATCTAACACAGCCAGCTCTTCTTGGATGATAAAAAACTGGGAAAAAAAGACACATTTAATATTATAGCAAGTTAATAACAGCATTGTGCTCATGCTAAAGCCATATGACGTGGATGCTGATCCATAAAAAAAGTAAGAATTGTCAGCAATAATCATCCTATGGGCCGTACGTGTTTAAAAATTTAAAGTTCTTTAAATACTGTATTTAAGGTAAATTAAAAGACATCTTTCTGTATTCACCATCATCCACAAGAGGCCGAGTGAAAAAATTATCTGAGTATTGGCAAATCGATCTTGGTTAGCAAACCGGAGAAATTGAAATTGCCTTATTGAAGTTTCATGGTTTTCCCTGCGTTATATACATGCATACCAGTTTTCCTTAGAAAATTCTTGAAGAAAGTATTTCACCTTTCAGGCAGTTAGCCGTTGTTTACCTGGCATATGTAAATAAGCAAACAAACCAATTTCCTGAAATCTATCAAAACAATCATATGTGAAATGAGTCAATATTTGCCTTTTTACAGGTTTCATTATTGCTTCTCGTAATCGTTACCAGAACAGCTTCTGCCACGTAATGTTGTTAGTCCATGCGATGCATGTGTTTGTACAAATGACGTACTGTAAATGTTTCGTCATTTTAGATTTGTGAATCCTTTCGAGAAGTATCGAAATCAATGCAATTCACGTATCTTCATATAATTTGTGCTGCGGGATTTCCATGTCATATCGGCACCAATTTGAATCCGTGTATTCGTTACTCAAAACCAGAACTTTGCTCCACTATTTTCAATTGCTACAGCAACATTATCCATCACGGAATGTGCTGCATCGAAGTTTCTGTCAGTCAAGCATAAACGAACCCCTTGTTCACATCTTTCAATATTGAGAACCAGTTCTTTCCTAACCCAAGAATGGTCCTTTTCGCATTACAAAATAAAAGCATGGAAAGCATAACGATCTGCTATCACCTGAGCTTTGTATCTCTCTTGAACAAGCCAAAAAAAAATATCTGATGTTCAGTTTCCATTGGTACCAAACAAATACACCGATAAAGGCCCAACACGAACAATGGCACAAACGTTCAGCACAAAGCTTTTGCTTATCACTTTCTACTGGAACACAATGTGTTAAAACAGAAGATAAATTAGCGTCAAGTATATAAACTACCTTCAAATAGGAAAGCTCCTTGCATACATATTTATCTGCAATAGATAATTATACTTATATAAGGGTTAGTGCGGCGGTACAACACCTGTACGACTAATGGTGAACTTCTTGGGTTCCACCCACATCTACCTGTTTATATAAAGTAAATAACAAATATTTACTCGTCCTGTTTCTTTGTATAAATCACGTAATATGAGTCAATATACCTTTGTCTTCAGGTTTCATTATTGCTGCTCGTAGACGTTCCCAAAACAACTTCTGTCCGGTAAGGTTGTTAGTCCACGCAATGCACGTTCTTGTGCGAATGACGTATTGTAAATTTTTCGTCATTTTAGATTTGTGGATTGCTTCAAGAAGAATTAAAATCAGTCCACTTCTCGTGTCTTCAAATAACTTATGTTGAGCCATTTCCATGTCAAACCGGCACCAACTTGAATCCATGTACTCGTTACTCAAAACCAGAACTGTCGTTCGACTCTGTTCAATAGCTGCCGCAACATTGTCCATCGTGGAATGTGCTGCATCGAAGTTCCTGTCAGGCAAACATAAACGAATCTCTGGTTCTCCGTCTTCAATATTCGGAACCAACTCTTTCCTAATCCAAGGTAAATCTTTTTCACAGTACGAAATAAAGGCATCGAAAGCATAACGATCTGCTGTTTTTTTAGCTTTGCATTTCTTCGCTCTGGAACGAGCAAGAAAAATTACATATCTGATGTTCCATTTCCATTGATACCAAACAAAAGCAGCGATAAAACCTAACACGAACAATGGCACAAACGTACAGTACAGAACTTTTGCAATATCATATTCTACTGGAAGACAATGTGTTAAAACAGAAGATAAATCGGCATAAAGTATATAAACTCCCTTCAAAGAGGAAGGCTCTTTGCACGTATATTTATCTGCAATAGATAGTTGCGAGATTGAGATATTTGTTTGATTCATCCAAGTTTGTAATTCTGTGGTAGAACAAGAAGAGCAATTTATAGGATTTTCGGAAAAGTCAAAGAACTCCAACTGCTTGACGTCACTGAACATTTGGCTTGTAAAGTGAGTAATCTTGTTTTTGGCTACTATAAAAGTAGTAAAATTTGAAGTTTTCGGTAAAAGTTCTTCATCCCAAGGTTGAATAAAATTACTTTTTAGATGGATGGTATTAATGGAATTCAAATTCATGAATATATGACTAGGTATATTAACAATTTTGTTTGAATGCAGGTCAAGAGTTTCTAAATTAGGCGTATGCAAGAATGGATGAAAATCATTCAAGAATGATATTTTATTGTGCTGCAAATAAATATTTTTCACATTCTTCAAGCCAAAGAATGTCTGATTGGATAGACTACTAATTTGTTGATAAGACATATCCAAAGTTACTAAACTGCCTAAATCTTCAAATGCTCCTTCTTCAATGAATTCTATGAATCCCCCATTTAATATAAGTTTACGTAAATTTATTAAACCGTTAAATGTATACCTCCGAATGTATTTTCGGAATGGCAAGAAACTTAAATTCAAAACTTCAAGATATTTCTGATTTTTAAAGGCATAATCCTTTATCTCAAAAGAGCTACCAGGTTCTAATCCCATATAAATGCTTAAGTCTAAGAACCTCAATTTTTCGTTCAGCCAAAATTGTCGGCTGATACGTTGTATCTCGTGTTCTTTCAGCGTTAGGTATTCTAGATTCGGCATCCCAATGAAGGCGTCATCAAAGAACATCATGTCGCAATGGATTAATTCTAACACTCTAAGTTTAGGATAATTGCCCAAAGGAAATGACAATAATCTATTGTGGGATAAATATAAGCTTTCTATATCGGAACCTCGCATCCAATACAGAAAAAAAGCAGAAAAGTAAGATATATTCGTCATTTCTCTAGCACGAAGCTCTTTGAGACTTTCTAGATGCAAGCTACGACTCATATTTCTGAAAGCTGTTTCACCCATAGGATTGAGAGATATATTAAGGGAAGAAAGTGATCTGAGTGGCTTAAAAGCTCCAATTTCGATGACAGTTAAACTGCATTCTGATACGTCCAACGCCTCCAAGCTTGAATTCATCAAGGGTATGAAGTCCGTTTCCCTAATATAACGTATCAATCTATTTTGTGACAAATATAATATTCTTAAGTACTTATGACTGCTGAGAGATCTTGTGACACTTGCTGCGGATATTAAGAAATTGTCTGTCAAATCAACGATCTCTAGATATGGATTGTTCAAAAAGACATCAGAGGATAGCTGTCTGATGATGTTTGAACGTATCGAAATGCGAGTGAGATTGTGAAGACTTGCAAACATGCGACCAGATAAAGTCTTAAGTGAGTTCAATTCAAGTTCTAAAGTTTTTAACATGCCAAGCTGAGGAGCTAATGGTTCATCCGGGAGCAAATTCACCTTGTAAATCGTGAGACTTCTTGTCATATTCGGTAAAAAATGCGGTGTTTCATTGGCTTTATAAGACTTACAGAATACATAGAATCCAGAAAAGTCATCGTTTTCCATTATTTCACATCCGGGTACACGTCTTAGAGATGTTTCTGTTAAAGATGCATCAAAATTTGTCCCAGTGCGGAAAATGGAAAAGAACAGTATGATGGCAGATGAGAACGGGAATACGTTGCTCCGCATTGCCTAGAAGGAAATACAGAACCGGTAACAGAAAAAGAGGCAAAGGTTATAAATTAATTAAATAAATAAAGAGAATAATTAAATAATCAAATAATTACAACAAAAAAAAACATATGCATCGAAACTCCCGCAAGTGGATGTTGATGAAACCTCAGCTTTTGCACGTTATCACCAGAGTGTCCGAAAAATGGAAGTGCACTAGTCTTTTACTTTCAGTATCCAGTAACGGAAAGCATCTGTTAACCCTTTCGCTGTCCTCTCCTGTCCGCGAAAATTCAATCTGTTTTTCGCAGCGTGCAATGTTGTTTTCTCTGTACATCATAACTTTCCATACATGACTTTCATAGTGGATGAATGTCAATGAATATTAAGTAAAATTATAAGGAAATAAAGCATAATGGAAAAATAATAATATCTCTGTGTTATATCAATATTACATAATATAATTTCATATGTCTTATTTACTTCTTAAAATCATTTCTGTGTAATTTCTATAATCAATGTTCATACCAAAATTTGTAGTAGGTAAAAGTATGGGTAACATAACTAAACTTTCAACCAATACAGTATCATAGAGTAACATAAACAATAAAACAATTCTAAATTTCAGAAAATTTGCGTTGTGTAGCTAAACCCATTCTATGACTAAGGTCCAGTGTAAAAGAATTAATTACAATAATTACAACAAGATAAGTAAAATCAAACTAACGTTTATTTTTGGTGAAAAGGATATTAGGTTACAATTCTGATAGAGTCATGACACTCACTATTTACGTTACAATTATTAGTTAGCGAAATTCAATCATTCAGCTTCCAAGGCCAAACCAAATGTGTCAACAACCTCCGCAGACGAAAACAAGGGGGGGGGATAATCTAGCCTCGCTCGATTATTTCCATTTCGTCAAAATACGCTGTAGAACCTTTCCCTGCTCGCCTGTCCAGCAAAACAGGGTCCTCTTTTCGGGAAACTCAACATGGTGTATCCATCCAACACGTCAGCCGCACATATGGTTTTTCTCTTGGGCGAAAGAATTTTCAGGGTGCAGTAAATCCTCTGATAAGGGTTTCCGAGAATGAATTCCAAGCCGACGGTATGGGGTGAAATTTTTCAGAACCAAGTTAACACAAATGACTTTGGGAAATTAAAAATGAAACTACTAATTACACAACATTATAATTCATAAAAAAATGTCAGCACTATATAAATTGTTTCTTCAGCAGTATTTAAAGTATACACACTTATTATCCAGACTGAGATTCAATTACAATTGAATTACCTACCACCAGTCAGAAAATATGAATTCGATTAACTTTAATAGAAAGAGGGATAAAAATTAAGTTACCAAAGTTAAGAAAAAAAAATTTAACACACCAATAGTGCAGTAACAAGGATTTAAAATAATTAAAGTTAAAAGTTAAACAACCTTAAGGGTCAAAACAACAAAATAGCAAAAACCAAAAATCTGAAGTCCCTAAACTCAAATTAAAATTAAACAACTTCAACTCAAGAAAACTTTTAAAGCAACCCAACCTAAATTTAAAGTTTACAGAAGTTACAGTTTAAACTTACAACCATCTTCAAACAACTAAACAAAAAAAATTAGATCTGTAATTGATGTAAAAATTACAGATCAAAACTGAAATAACAAGCAAATTTAAGCTTGAAAAATAATAGCGATTAATACATAACATCTGCTTATTTTTAACAGCAGGATAATTTGATAACATCTGATCCAGGCGGTCCACTCCTCCCATTTTGTTGTTGTAATCTTTTACAATTATTGGTTTTTTACAGTTCTTTTCCGTGTTTCAACATCAATCATCAAGTTATTATGGACTGTACTCATCAAAGATATATCTTTCTTGTCTTTCCAATTCACAACCTCATTTTTTCTCTTTTTCTGCTGAGTAGACGTTGAAGCCATTGCTCACTGTCTTGTATTTTATGTAAAATGGCGCAAATATTCATAAAACCCGGGGCAAATTCAATTAGAAATATAATGCCTGATTAGTGGTACCCTTTAAGGCGTATCAGAACGAACAAAAATAAAAACTCAACCAAGTAAACATTTAGGAAGCGTTTTAAACGTTTAAAAGTTTTTAAATGTAAAGCGGTTGAGGCGCGTTACGGCCGCCCTGCGGAAGTTTCACTTGAACGCGCTAGACCCGTTACGGACGACGAAGAGGTTAAAGTCGAGCGTCCGTTCATGGAGGTTGAATGTAATTTTGTCCTTAGGATTCAAGTTTAAAAATATAAACATGTATCCCATAAATATGAAACGGGAGATTCAATGAAGAAATGGAAATGTTCATTAATACATTTGTGTAGGAAACAAACCAAATAAAAACTAAAATTGAATTTTTTATAATGAAATATAATTCAATTCGCATTCAATGAAGAAATGTTCATTAATACATTTGTATAGGAAACAAACCAAATAAAAACTAAAATTGACTTTTTCATAATGAAATATAATTCAATTCGCATATACTGAAGGTAAATATATGAGAAAAGAACTGAAAAGAATTCGAATATTCTATAAACGGAACATGAAACAAAATCAGAAAGAATTCATAAAAATACAATGCACACTCTGCTGTAACTATCTCCTTACAACGACCATCTCTGAAAGTGACCTGTATTTCTATGAACATAAATACACATTAGTATTGTTTATTATAATATTTTTCGCTAAGCTGAGCGGTCAGTACTTCACCGAGGCCATCAAATAAACAGCACGGCTACCACTATAATGCTTATTTTCTCTACTAATCTACTATAAGATAACAGTATCTACATAAAATAGAGACACATTTCCAGTTCTTGATTTAACAGCAAAACTACTATCTTGCTAAACTGGAGTGAATCCTTAATTTGAAGTGTTATAATTTATTGAATAGGCTTCTTCAAATGATCTGTTTTATTAAGCTTGTGGTTTTTAATCTTAAATTTCATAAATCATAAGCAATTAACCTTATATTAAGACATCTGTAAAGCAAAAAATAATATAGAAATATCTAAAGTTCCTGAAGATACTACTTGTTGTTTATTATTGCAAAGGAGGTTGTCATTATTTATTGGACGACGATTCAGTAAATAGTGAGTGGTTTTGAAATTTAGCTTGGAACTCATTATGTAATTTTTTGCCAATTTACATGCAAAATCTGTTTTCAGTATTTTACAATACTTGTACGGAATTATGCAAGGGGAAATGTGAAAATACAATTTACTCTACTAATATAAACACTGTAACAATAATGTATGTTAATGTATATTAACAATAATGTATGTTAGTGTATATATATTTATAACAATAATGTATGTTAGTACATAAAAGTTCTTACTTTGCCTTTATTTTCACAACCGTATTTTCGCAATCGTAGACATAGGCTTTCAGTTAAAATGTAAGGTTTATCCTAAGTTAAATCTCCTTTTCTATCGTTCCTAATTTCAGCTTACAAATTTCCTACCAGAATGTGTTTTCAGAATCACGTATAATGCAAATGAGTAGTATTTAAGTTTAAGCTCCACTGACTTCGACAGAGAGACTTAAGTATTCCTGAATAGCACGCATTTACTTTTTGGCCACGTCTCTCCAAGCTGTTACTATTCTCGGCCATATTACGGGCCCTTGATAGCTTCGCTAGCTAATTCGATGTTTAAAGGCCAACTAGTTAAGAGTTGTGTTAGCTTCGGCTGCATCTCTTTAGTTAAGCATTAGTTAAGTTCTTAGTTCTTACACTTTCATGTTTAAGCCCAAGTGAAGGCTTTGCTGTACACCCTGAGAAAGGGGCGGACTATATATCTTTATTTTGAGCAATAAAGGGTAATGAACCCTTCTTGGGTTTTACGTTTCTGTTTCTGGACTTAAGCGACTATTCGCTTAGCAGTTCGTGAGGTTCCTCCACACTTAAGTTGTTAGATACAAAAAAGGAACACAACAACAAAAATGTTTAAAATAACGCAGAGATTTGTGGTTTTGCATTTTTTTAATTAAAAAAATAATCTTGTGTAAAATACGAAATTTAACTTTGTACACGTTTCTCCGGTCCCTATACCTATGTTTAGGAAAATTTTCTACTCGTTATAAAATACAAAATGCAAAACGTTTGACTCAGCAAGACAAAAGGCAGGCGTCAGTTTTGATGCACAGCCCACTCGTAATTTTATATGCCTACTCGTACACTCATTTATCTGCCTACTCGTACTGATGCACAGCCTACTCGTAATTGTTATACGCCATCAGAATTCAAAACTAAACATTTTCTTTGTGAGGCCCAGTTGAGTGATTTTCTTTGTTTCTTGGTGAGCGGCAAGTTACTGAATACTTGTATTTCCACCAGGGTTGGAATTTCGGCGAATGGGCTGGCTGTACAATCGTTTACATGGTTTTACTTATCTGTAACGGGAATAACAGCCCTTTGCTCTTAGAAAGTTCTACATGAAGGCATTCCTTCCCTTGGACACATAGTCCTTGCGTTCTTTACCGTAATCAAATAAACCAAACATCGATTTTGGCCAATGGTATAACTATTGCAACAGTATTAAAAACGATTGACTGATATGCTGCATTCAGAAAAAGTAAGAACTGTGTTCTAAAGAGCTACTGAACCTTTTCCATCATGAAACATGAAAAACTAATTATGCACTCCCCGGTATTCAAATCAAGGGTCTTTCGTTGCCAAATCGATACGCTAACCAATTACACTGTAATCTCCTCACGGAATGCGATTATTCTTTACATTCTATACATTTAAATGGTGACTGGGAAGAAGCACAAGATCCAGTCGACGAGATCCAAGTAGTAACAAGTTATCAGTCATTACATTTTAGTGCGTGCGCCATTGTAGAGATTATTAGACTCTTCATGGGACGAAATATCAACTGGGAGTTCACTGAGTTTTGAACTGCGGCTATTCGAATTTCCAGTTAATTATGCTTAATTACAATTTAACATGTTTACACGGGATACGCATAACAGTACTCACGGGGGAAGGTGATAATTTCTTACAATTGGTGAAGGAAGATATAATTTTCATGCTTAGACTATTTTCAAATAATTTAATACTTGCGATTTAGCAGTAACTTATTACTTGTTAATCAAGTGAGATGGTGATCATTGATGGGCGCAAATCCAAAGTAATTTGTGGCAAGGTGGTACTTGTTATCATATCCATGAAATTTATAGGCAGAATGTCTACACTTAGGATAAAAATGAGGTAAGTAGAGGATAAGATAAGGAAAGACTAGATAAGGAGGATAAATAAAATTATAATGATAGATAAGACAAGATAAAAAAAGGTAAAACGAATGTTATAAATTAAGGTTTTCTGCAGAATTTATAATGCATTATGCTAAACTTTGACAGTTTCTTAAGAACTGTTCGATTACTTTATTTAGGATACAATTGCCAACACTAAGGATTTTTAAAACAAAGGATTTAATCCAATGGGATTCAATCTTTTTTTTATCTCAGGTCACAAACATATGTTTGCTACATTACGAGGGTTGCAACATGATATGTTTTACGTCATATAATAATAATACAATAGTAAAAATGAAAAAAATGCTTTGTAAAATAAGCTTTTATGTAAAATTTATAAAATAATTAATGAACTGAAAGTCGAAAAATAAGTTATCGTACAATTTAATGGGAGCAAGAGATTAAATGATACAGTTCACAAAATACATATACAATTTTATGTCATAAGTCATATAAGTCATATGTCATAAGTCATTTTATGTCATATAAACACGTGGGCTGCTCTTGATAAATTTATGAACAATTCACAATGAAATTCGATTATTTGATTTTGTTATTTAGATGATGATGTTTTTATTAATTATGATACAAAATTATAGATGATTTTTGTAAAAAGAATTATTTAATTTTTTGTTTCCATTAGACTAAATGATAAATTATTTTCTACTTTTAGTTGTATAAATTTTAAATAAAACCTTATTATATATATATATTTAAAAAAATTCTATCATTTTCATCATTTTAGTGTCAAATACACATTATCAATCAAATTATTCAATTAAAAAATAACTTTCCAGCGATGAATAATCACTCTATTCTTTTCTGTTACGCGAAATGGTAAAAAAAAAAATAAATAAATAAAATAAAATAAAAAAATAAAAAAATCTAGCAATGTTGGAAAAAATTAGAAATCACTTTAAAATCTCACGTAAACATCATTTACGGGAGGCGGACCTGTTGCTTGGCCTCTAAAACCCTTCCCTGACCTTAATCCTTTGGATTTCCTCTTTTGTACTCACCTGAAGTGGATTGTTTATCAGATGCCTGTGGATACAGTGGAGGATCTCGCAGTACGGGATCGTCGTCACTTCGACAGATATCGTGAGCACGCCGGGTATGTTTGAACTTGATCGGCAGTTTTTCGTTTGTTGGTGTCGGCTGTGCAATGAGCTTCACGTCCGTAACTTCGAACAATTCCTATAAAACTAACTCCTCGCTTCCTTTCTGACGTTGAACTGTGATGCACTGTAATCCTGCTTTACGTCAAATTAATCCTTTTCTACCAACTATTGGCCCCTGTTGTTCCATTCGACGTCACACCATTTATAACTAATTTTGCGATTTTCTTTCACGAAACGTAGTTTGTGACCCAATGTTCTAAGGCAATTTTTCATCCTCTTGATGCCTACTATCATCCCTCTGAAATTTGTCGGCCGAAATCAGAAACATCCTGTATAAATAAATAAAATGCACTAACGTGTTTGTGAACGTCAGTTAACCTTGGATTAAATGAACTTCACTCGAAAAGCATTTCAAAATAATCATTTCGGAATTTAGCTTTTTTCAAAGACAACTGAAAGTTTTTAAATATGATTAAGCCTTCCACTGCTATGGTGCGAATAGTTAACTCCTAGAGTATTACATTTTATGAAAAGGTTTTTGTATTTATCAAATCAATTTTTTATTCTTGTATTTATCAAAAATGCTTTTGTATGTAAAACTTAATATAAAGTTTTTGCTAGAATATATTTACTCTCATTGGAGATGTATTGGATATATCTTTGTACGTTCATTTAAATTGAATACTTTGTCTGATTTGTGCATCATAATTGGATGCACAGAGAAGATCTGGGGTATGCAAGTGCATCATATACGATAGGCCATATAATCATTAGAAGTTGCAACATAGAAACTTTCTTCTCAATTTATAAAATTTAAAGTACTGTCATGTAAAAGGCACCAATTTAAAATGCCTTCTTATCAATTATACACATCCATAAGCTCCGGTTTAGGAGATTAGTATATAAAATAACAAAACTATAATAATCTAACAATTAATTTCTTATTCAAAATATTTCGATAATCATTTTGTAATTGTTAGAAATATATATATAAACGGTTATTTATAATGATTTTATATTTTAAACATTGTATTGAGAAATCTATACTTATAGTGTTATAAGTATGTATATATATATATATATATATATATATATATTATAAACATAATATATATATATATATATATATTATAAACATAATATATATATGTGAAGGTAATAAATATAATATATATTTATTTTTAACAATACATACTTAAATGTTTTTACCGTAAGCATAAACATTATTTTATTATTTATACGTAATTTTTCATAGTATAGACGTCAGTACTTTACGTATAATGTATGACCCATAGATATAGTTTTCGTTCGTACATCTTTATGAAGAGCTGAGAATACACGTATCTTTGGAATGTTAGCTTAAAACGTTTAAGAGCATTTCTAAAACGACAATTATTTTAACAGCCAATTAAATGTACTGTGCTATATGGTTAATGTTTGAAAAAAGGCAGAAAACGAAATAATTATAAATTACTCTGAGTAATTGATTAACTAGAGAGAGTTTGAAGAAATTAACTACAGACATTATTCACTAAAATATTGATCCTAATACTTTCAACTACAAAGTCTTTTTTAAATAAAATAAGGAAATTGCGATAAAAGTTTTATAGCTGTAACTTGACAAATTCCTTAAAAATAAAATCCAAATTCCTTTATGTTTACCATATTACAAAAGTTACAGGTAGTTAAATATTCATTAGCTTTAAATTGTTAAAAAGTTGTATGCATTTATGCGCAGAAACTTTCAAACTGTAATCAATATTTTCAAGGATCCAACTGCAAATTTAACCCTGACTGCGGTTCTCACCAAAACACGTCTATTAATCACCATAAGGAACTTCTGTTTTGTAGTTGCTCTCTAATTTTTCTTCGAAAGCTTTAAATTACAGTAATCACAGGCAAGGAAAGTATACTAAAACTCTGCTATGGAAAATTACTAACCTATATTTTCAATTACGCATCATTTCAAAACCGCGAACCGTCACATCACGCCAAACAGAAGTCTTCAAAATCATTGCTTGAAGTAAATTATGCTTTTGATAGTTCAGAAAAGGTATAAATATTACATAACAACTCTAGATAATAATTCCCTTACCGTTATGGTAGACAGCGGAAATTGCTTCTGAACAGATGTATCTGTTACCGTTAAAGTTCAAAAGCCGTTAACGTTTGCATTACCTAACTAATCTACAGATTGTATCATTTGTTTTTTTTAAGGGTGGAATAAAATATAGTGCAGTTATAATGCAAAATCTTAATAATAATAATAATAATCTATAATGCGGAATATAAATATGGTTTCTGCATTTTAACCTAAGTAAAGTGCACATTAATGTACTCCGAATCGTTAGCGAGCAAACGTTTGTTTCTTTGTTTTCCTTTTTAGCTAAATAAAACCATGAACTGGTACTTACTAAACAGGGTTTCTGAAAATGTAAGTACAAATCTAAATATACCACAAATCCGTTTGTCACAAAAGTCAGTTGTTATGCATTTCAAAGCGTCACCAGTTGTCAAATTACATTCATACTTTTATCATGGTCGCGGATACTTGCCCGACAACAATTAGTCGACACGTTCATTTTGCTGACGCGAACAGTTAGCCGTCAGACATTTACCCGACACGGACATTTAACCGATAAGACATTTATCCGGGTACCATCGATTATGTTCGAGTGTGAAATCACCAAAGACCTACATTTTCGGCCGTACACAGCTGAAAATGCCCTAGTATGGCTGAAACAACTCCAAAAAGTAAGCTACTACGAAACAAACTTAAAACCCTCATAGACTACCTGGAGAATCTAAATCTGGAGCTGCGAAAATCTAGAAAGCAATCTAAAAAAAAGTTTCATTCATTCAGCAAAGTCTTGATAGAGTCTCTTTAACAACCACAGGTCACAAATACTTATCTTATGAAGTAACTTTATAAATTCAGCTACAAATTTATTTAATTTTTAATTCAATTTTAATATTCTATAGAAATTTTTGGCTAGGCTTAGCGATAACAGAATGCTCCACCAGTTGAGCACAAATGCTGATAGTCAATAACAGGCGGTACAGCAACTCAGCTGGTGGTAAGTAAGTAAGATACGGTACACACATCCGGCAAGATACATCCGACGATATATTTAACCGACAATACGTTTAGCTGACAACGCGTACGTTTAGATAAAAAAAAAAAAAAAAAAAAAAAACAAGCGGCAATGTTTTAGTAAAATGTGTCGATATTTATCTGACAAAAGGCTATTTTTAGAGCACACAGAGAGAAGGTTTATGGATAAGTAACACATTTTTGTCTCTATTTAACGCTAAAGAATCTATAGACTTTGAAACTGGAGAGAAAAGCAAAAGCAGTGGAAAATTTTCAAATCAACTTCGAGTGCATTTATACATAGGAGCGAAACGATTTTATATGGAAAGAAATGAGTGGAGCAAAGCAAAAACAAATGTAATGTGTCAAGGAAAAAAAATACCAAGTGAAACGAGAAAAAACTAACATGTTAGAAATTTAAAAGTGATGAAAAATTAATATCATTAACTAAAGCAGAAAAGTTTCATTAATGCGGAAGAGTTAAAAGAATTCTAATTTCTTTGAACCCTGAAATTCTGAAGGAACTTTACTGACAATTTTTGCAGATAGAAAATGAAAATTATGATTTAGGGCCCCGTTGTGATTAACTAACACAATTTTATTTATTTCTCCCTTTCGTGTATACGATTATGTTCCTTGACGAGAAGTTTAAATACTCTTTCAGTTTTTTCGATATATGTCAAATCACATTAACATGATAAACCGCGTTAATCTAAAATTCCACAAGTTACATGATAAACAATATCAAGCTCAATTTCCACAAAAATTGGAATCGGGGATGGAATCTGAATTGAACAATTTTACACATTCATTTTTCACATTTTACTTCCTTAAATTTATTGATGATACTGAAAAAATAACCTTAAAATTGACTTTGTCGAGAATCCGAGCAATTTTGTAACTAAAAGAGAGATGAAACTTTATGAGGAGAAGATTGTTATGATTATTTTTAATAGTCGAAGGTCATTCATGGTACCAAAAGGAACAGTTTGGAAAGGTTTCATCACTGTCTGTCACAAAAAGTCCTCTCTCAATGGAAATTGATTTCAAATTATTAGTTTCCTGGAAAGCAAGTATTCTAAAAAGCAAATTTTAGGACCACGATGTATTTAATAGTATAAAGGAGATATTAATTAGTTGGCAGAGTGACATGATTTGCATGGAAAAGAAAAAAAAAGGTATAAATTTACACCAAATAAGTTGGGTTCTAAAGAAAGAATTATGATCAATACATGAAAAATTAGAAGTCAAATTGGCAATTTCCACTACCTGAAAATGAAAGTCGTCTAGTAAATGGCAACCGTGTTTTTAAGATAGAAGCATGCCTATAAACCAATGAAATGAAATGTTTCTAAGGCTTATAGGCTTCTAAGGCTTATGTATAAATAGGTTTCTAAGTGATAAATTAAAAAAATTCTTACTGAAATATGAGGCCAGTTCTACCTTTGATGACTACCTAATACGAGGTGTTGCTTCTAGTGAAAAATATAACGCCCATATATAGGAAATACTGTGAAATAGGATGTCTCACACTGGAGAATTTCAGAGTACATTTATGAGCATCTTACAGAAAACAGTTCTGCTTTTACTTCATCAGGTTGTTAAGTTTTGTTGCTGAAAGAAAGCAATTTGTTAAAAAATATATATATAGCTCTTTTGCAGTTACCAGCCTCCTAAGAAACCAGCAATATACGAATTGTAAAAGAATAGAGGTTTTATAAATTTATTAATTTTACTTTATTTTTACTGTTATAAATTCAACAAACTTGATTAAAGTACTTATCTTAAAATCAAGCTTCATTAAAAAAACTAAGCATTTACTCAGTTTTTCTATCCGTTCGAAATGCTCAGTTTTAAAAAATACTACATTTAATTTAATTCTTAACTTATATAAGTATTTATGAAACTTTAGTATACAATAAGAACATTTAAACACACGTTTTAATAGGTATTTATATTAAAAAACGCACCTCAAATAACAAAAAGGAAAACCCGTACAGCGCATACAATACACAATAAGCAATTAAAAAGTTCCTCTGGTTATCATAAAGCACATTTCGAAAAACAATCGTAAAAACACTGCCATAATACTGTTAATCTTTCTATCAATTTATGAAATTTCCCGGATTCTTAATAAGTTTAACTTCGAAGTGATTTTTCTCACTTATCAGTAAAATTCGTTGTTCAGTTCTTAAGCAGCCTATTTTTGATTTTAAATTATTGCTGAATTTTAGCCTACCATGCCAGTGTGGTTTGACATATACCCTCAAATTGAAAGAGCGTTGAACGTTTTCGTCAGAGAACAAGAATCGTATGATTGAAAGGAAAACTAAATAAATTTTTAGTAGCTAATCATAATTAGACAGATAATTTTCATTTTTGATCTGCAAAAATTTTTCGTAAATCAACTACAGTTAATTAAGACACAATAACACGCCGAAAAAAATACTAATTCAGAAGTCAAACAACAAAAATCAACGTTATATTTTCAAAATTTGAAAAAATTTCAAAATTTTCAAAATTTGAAAATATAACGCTGATTTTTGTTGTTTGACTTCTGAATCACCTACAGTTAGTAAACTGCATTTTTTTAAATACAAAGAACAACACTAGAACTCACATTAACAAAACGTTTCCTGTTTTAGGTAATGTCATTAATTTTTTAACGCTTTCAAAATTATAATATCTTAGCTTGCTTAAGGTGGAATTTCTGCCCAGTTTTAAAATTTACAGTCTTAAATACCGCATAAAATAAAGACAAAAATGTGGTACTAGTCCATAAACCTTCTTGCTGTGTATCCCTGAAAACAGCCTTTTATCATATAAATATGAACAAATTTTGCCAAAGGTTTGTCGTATGTTTTTTTCTCTACATATAATTGTTGCTAGATAACCGTTCTGTAGGGTAAACTTGTCGGTTAAACGTGCTGTCGGCTAAATGTCCCTGTCGGCTAAATGTCCCTATCGGCTAAGTGTCCTGCCGGCTAACTGTTCGTGTCGGCCAAATGTCCTATCGGTCCATGTCGGCTAAATGTACGTGTCAGTTAAATGTCCTGTCGGCTAAGTATCTCGTCGCTTAAGTGTCACTGACCCATTTTATTATCTCTACTCTATTATTAAATAATGAATCATTTTTATGTGTGTTTGCATGTATGTATGGATGAATGAATGGATGTATATGCCTTTCTCGCGATGTGGGGAAAAGGACGGCTCCTAGAGGCAACAAATTTGAATATCCATAATCCTCCACGAGAATATGCGCACCCCGAAGTCCTAATTTTGAATTTCAAATTTTATTTATTTCATATTTTGTACGAATTTAATAACGAACTCAGCAATTTAAAGCTAGCAGTGGCAGCTGTAAAGCGTAAGATATCTGACTTACAGACATGATCTTTCAATTACTGTGTAACAAACCAAGCGATTCAAAAGCAAAAACATTGTTCGTAAGAATTTTTTTTTTTTTTTTTTTTTTTTTTTTTGAATTTTTAATCTGACTGATTTTTAAAAAATGCATTTCTATCGTGAGATGTCTAAATTAGAAATATTGAATGTTTTTTATGAAATTAAACTAACTGGACAATAAATCATTTAATATTGTTCTTTTTCAAGATAACTATTTCAGGCGGCTGGTCGCGCAAGCGCCTAGTGTTTTACTTCCTTGAACGAAGTAAATGGAATAATGTAAAAAATTTCGAGTATCATGTTTCAGTGGAAATATGCAATCCTTTCCCGAATCTGTTTTGGCTACTTTTTTGCATGACTTCTGTGAGTACGGACAGAATAAAGGACACTTTTTTCCCGAAACGAATTGTAAAATGGATTTTTTATGACATCTATATATATGTAGTACGTATCTATCTCGCATAACTCAAAAACGATTAGCCGTAGAACGTTGAAATTTTGTATACGGCACTGCTATAACATCTAGTTGTGCACCTCTCTTTTCTATTGCAATCGGCAGGATCAAAAGTGTGTGTATATATACCCTATAAAGAAAAAAAAAATAGGCTACAAATTAAAATTTAAAAAAATTTGAAACCCGTCCTGCGCTGTAGTTGCAATATTGATACAGAAATGTAGAAGATATACGTGGCATAACAGCAGAGTTGGCATAGTAGAAACTGAGTTTATTTACAAGAATATGTAATTAAATTGCTCATAATCTGGAATATATAACATTTTAAGTCATCTTGTAAAAATAAATTGTTAAACTGTAAAATACAAAAGGTTTAACTATTAATTTTGTATTTTCTAACTGACTCCTTTCAAAATACATAGTAATATAAACAAAAATCCTTTTCTTTTTATAAAGTTTATTCTTGTTTCGAGGGCTGATTTAATTTTCCTAACCATATGAACTTATTTTCAAATTAAACTGCTTAAAAATTTAGCTAAATTACTAATAGTAATTTTCCTGTTATGCAAAAATACAATATGGGTTATTCCACTTTTCATTTCCTTGTATGGAGCAAAGGAAGAACTATAATCGCGAAAAAATTGCGGGTCATGCACTCTATAACAAAAAAAATCGACGCACCAAGAAGGAATCATCCGATTGCTTTGAAATTTTGTATGCATAAATATTTTGACCAAATATGCAAATGATTAAAATTTGGTGTGCAATGAATGAATAGTGCAATCTCCAGCGCATCGGAACTCCGCATCCAGCAAATGTATATAAGGAGCTGTTCTTGAAACTTTTTCTCTTAAGGATCTTTCTGTTTCTATTCGAGAAGAAGCTATTCTTAATGACCTATTCGAGAAGAAGCTATTCTTAATGTCAGACGGAAATTCCCGGCAGTTAAAGTGAAACAGTTTGCGAGAAACAAGAATGGTGTCCAGATGGAACTTCCGATATTTTTCGTTGAGCTGAAACGTAACCCTGCAGGAAGTCAGATCTTTCAACTGAACAACCTGTTCAGTTTTGATGTGCGTGTTGAGGAACAGAAGCCAAGGAAAAGGCCTGCACAATGTTTTCGTTGCCAGGCCTACGGCCACACTCAGCATTTGTGTAGCAACCCTGAGCGGTGTGTTAAATGTGGTGGATCCCACCGAAGTAACATGTGCGGAAAAAAGCGGGAAGAAAAACCTCGTTGCATTTTTTACAGCGGGGAGTTGTTGTGGGTATGAGGCCTATAAAGCAAGATTCGAAAAGAAAAATCAACCGAGACTTCAGCGGAGACCTGCTCCCGAAGTTTCGTCGATGAACTTTCCAAAGCTACCGAGGACTGACAGTCGCCCAGCCCAGATGCCTAGCAGACTCCGTTACAGTCAAGATCATATCAGCTCCAGTGACTAATATCATCAAAGGACTTTTATCATGGTTCAATAACCCGAACATACAAAAACTTGACAAGATGATCCTCGAGATCTTTCGTTTCATGCAGAACGCTAATATTGCACAACAGTTACGATCCGTACTCCTAACTGTACAGAAGTTCATGGAATATGCCACTAGCGAGTAATCTATGCTTTATGAACTCTAAATTTCAGTAATCTATGCCTCCTGTTCATCATCTTGAAATATTTGCCTACATTAGATTTCTCTTAATCAATTCATTTCAACATAATTTTTTATTTTTTAATTTATCTTGTTTGAGATTTTGTCTAGTTATTTTTTGTATACATTATTCGCAATAGCATAATTGTTCGACACAGGATAGGGCTCAGCCCAGGCAACCGAGTGTCTTAAGCACAATTCTACTGGACTTTTTCTCTTGTACTGCGATTTAGGATACCTTACCACGACTGAAAAAATGCTCGCCGCAGGATTCGAGCTCATTACGAGCAACTATCCGAATTTGAAAGAAGTCGTATCATTGGATTGAAAGAGGCAGGTTGGGCAAATCGGGGAATCGCTCATCATATGAGTCGAAGCGATGCGGCGATAAGAAAATGCTCGCAAGAATGGGTAGGCAATGGCAGATTTCAGCGTCATGATGGTATCGGTCGACCTAGAGCCACGACAGATCGGGAGGACAGAGTGATTGTCAAATCAGCTGTCACAGCGCCTTGATTCATCGCTATCAACCATCAGACGTGCGACTCGCACACGAGTGTCCACCATGACTATTCACAGACGGATGATAGAGCGAAATGTCAAACGTCTTTTATTAGCTATACTAATTGTGCATCAACTGAAATATAAATTTAAAAAATCTTCTTTGCAAGACATAATCATAGTCTAAAATTGGCAATTTGAGAAGAATACTTCCTAAGAATTAGTAAAGTTGGTACGGGAACATTTTTTTAAGAAGATATTACGCCAGGAATATTTCCTACGAGAGATATCAACAAGTATAATAATGGATTTCTTAAATTATCTTCTGCTACCTACAACTGTGCGCACGTAGCTCAAAAACCGTAACGTAATATAGTGAATCTAACATAATAATAATATTATTATACAATAATTATTGACTAATTATTAATTATACTCACACACACACACACACACATATATATATATATATATATATATATATATATATGTAATAATTTAGAAGTTGTTGACGCAGCATAGCGTGATTTATGAAATGACGATGCATAAAAGATGTTAGCAGCCATGGCAAATTCAGCACTTTTATTTCTCTTGAAACAGATGTTCTCAGCTTATTGGGCTAATCAACGCATCTGTTCTTGATCACAATTTAAACCTTCTTTTATATCGTTATGACAGTACAAGTGATGAAAGGGAAGTAAATGGCCATAAGTAGATAGAACGGAAAAAGAGGAAAAAGGAAAGACTTGTCCAAGATGAAAATTTGGATGCAGAATGATTTAGTTTTATTACTATTGGTTAAGTTCAAGTTTTAGTTCCTAAACTAAAAATCATTATTGGCTGAAGTGTTATATACGCCATTTGTGCCATTAGCGTCATATAAGACTTCTGCAGGGAACATTAATTTTAAATAACGCAGTTTAAATAGATTTAATATAAGCAGTTACCATTTTTAGAATGCAAACAGAAATAATCATATTAAAAGGAAAGTTGAGCGCTATTGCAAATTAAAGTTACTATTTTATATTACCTTTTCTTATCTTACATGTATACTTGTATACACATAAATACATGCAATATTTTCAATATGTATTAAAATCATTCTGCCTTCATTATGCAAGAGCTGCAAATTTTATCATCAAAAACAAAAAATAAATAAGAAAAATTTTCTTATTTCATATTGATTTATTTTTATTTCGCTTTATTTGCAATATTTATGGATTTGATTCACTGACGTTGCATAAAAAATATTTCATATCAAAATGCTGTCTTCTTGATATAAACATAATAATAGATGAGGCGGTTCTTACATATCTGTAAACATTAGCTATTCCAAATCGAAACTGCTTACGTAAAGCCACACTATTCAGAAATTATAAATTTTCATGATTATTTTATTAATTTAATTATGAATACTTAAGCTTTCGAAACTACTCCATGGAAAAAATTTCTTCTAAAGCTAAACGCTTCAACAGCATTATAAAGGAAAGAGAATCTCCATTTTAGCAGTTTGTATTCTAGCTAGTCCATGTTCTATGGTAAAAAAGGGGAAATTTGTACTTATATAAGGCTTAGTACATGTTCATTACCACCTCTACGACTAATGGTGAACTTCTTGGGTTCCACCCACATCTGCCAGTTTATATAAAGTAAATAACAAATATTTACTCGTGCTGTTTCTCTGTATAAATCACGTAATATGAGTCAATATACCTTTGTCTTCAGGTTTCATTATTGCTGCTCGTAGACGTTCCCAAAACAACTTCTGTCCGGTAAGGTTGTTAGTCCACGCAATGCACGTTCTTGTGCGAATGACGTATTGTAAATTTTTCGTCATTTTAGATTTGTGGATCGCTTCAAGAAGAATTAAAATCAGTCCACTTCTCGTGTCTTCAAATAACTTATGCTGAGCCATTTCCATGTCAAATCGGCACCAGTTTGAATCCATGTACTCGTTACTCAAAACCAGAACTGTCGTTCGACTCTGTTCAATAGCTGCCGCAACATTGTCCATCGTGGAATGTGCTGCATCGAAGTTCCTGTCAGGCAAACATAAACGAATCGTTGGTTCTCCGTCTTCAATATTTGGAACCAATTCTTTCCTAATCCAAGGTAAATCTTTTTCGCAGTACGAAACAAAGGCATCGAAAGCATAACGATCTGCAGTTACATGAGCTTGGTATCTCCTCGCTCTTGAACGAGCAAGAAAAATAAAATATCTGATATTCCATTTCCATTGGTGCCAAACGAAAGCAGCGATAAAGCCTAACATGAACAATGGCACAAACGTACAGTACAGAACTTTTGCGATATCATATTCTTCTGGAAGGCAATGTGTTAAAACAGAAGACAAATTGGCATCAAGTATATAAACTCCTTCCAAAGAGGAAGGCCCTTTGCATGCATATTTATCTGCGATATAGAGGCGCGAGATTGAGATATTTGTTTCACTCATCCAACTTTGCAATTTTGTGGTAGAACAAGAAGAACAATTTATAGGATTCTCCGAAAAGTCGAAGAACTCCAAGTGCTTGACGTCATTAAACATTTCACGTGTAAAGTGAGTTATCCTGTTTTTAGCTACAATAAGTGCAGAAATATTCGATTTTTTGGGCAATATTTCTTCCTTCCAAGGTTGAATTAAGTTATCTGCAGCTTGAATGACACTGATGTAACTCAAATTTAAGAATATATGACCAGGAATACTAATAATTTTATTTGAATTCAGCGTCAGAATTTCCAAATTAGGTGTTTGAAAGAACGGGTGAATATCATTCAAGAATGATATTTCGTTACCTCTTAAATCAATATTTTTCACACTTTTCAATCCAAAGAATGTTTCATTGGATAAGCTGCTGATTCGATGATAAGACACATCCAAATGTATTAAATTGTTTAGATCTTCAAACGCACGTTCTTCAATAAGTTCTACAAATCCCGAATTTAATATAAGTTTACGTAAACTTACTAAACCAGAAAATGTATGCCTCCGAATGCTTTTTCTGATTGGTAGATAGCTCAGATACAAAACTTCAAGATTTATTTGATTTTTAAATGCGTAATCTTTTATTTCAAATGAGCTGTAAGGTGTTAATCCAATGTAATCGCTAAGGTCTAAAATCTTCAACCTTCTGTTCGTCAAAAATTGTCTACCGATAACTGGAACTTCGTGTTCTTTAACCGTTAAGGATTCTAGACTAGGCATTCCAGTAAAGGCATCATCACGCAACACTACGTTGCAGCGGATTAATTCTAACACTTTAAGTTTAGGATAATTTCCCACAGGAAATGACACTAATCTATTTCGGGATAAGAATAAGCTCTCTATATCAGAGCCCCTCAACGAGTACAAAAAAGCGGCAGAAAAGTAAGACATATTCACCATCTCTTCAGCGCGAAATTCTCTGAGGCTTTCTATATGCAAGCTCCGGCTCATATTTCTGAAAGCTGTTTCGCTCATAGGATTAAGGGACACATTAAGGGAAGAAAGGGATGTAAGTGGTTTGAAAGCCGCTTCCTCAATAACAGTTATAATGCAACTTGATAAATCTAAAGCCTCTAAGCTAGAATTCATTAAGGGTAAAAAATCAGTTTCATCAATCCATCGTATTAACATATTTTTTGCCAAATATAATATTTTCAAGTACTTAAGATTGCTGAGAGATCCCGTGACGCTTGCTATAGATGTCAGGAAATTGTCTGACAAATCAACAATTTCTAGATACGGATTGCTCAAGAAAACATCAGGTGGTAATCCTCGTATGTAAGTTGAACGTATCGAAATGCGAGTGAGGTTGTGCAAACCTTCAAACATGCCAAGAGAGACACGAGTAAGCGAACAGGATACGATTTCCAACGTTTTTAGCATTCCAAGTTGAGGAGCTAATGGTTCATCTGGAAGCAAACCGGATACATTATAAATCTTAAGTCTTCTTGTCATAGCTGGTAAAAAATAGGATGTTTGATTGGATTTATAAGAGGTACAGAATACGTAGAATCCGGGAAAATCATCGCTTTCCGTTATTTCGCATCCCAGTGTACGCTTTAAAGATCTCCCCTTCTTCAATTCATCGACTGTTGTTCCAGGACGAAAGATCACAAAGCAGAAGATGATAGAAGGAAAAAATGGAAAAACATTATTTCCCATTACCTAGAAAAAAAAATAAACACAAATCTAGTGACCAAAAAAAAAAAACTGAAAATTTTATGGTTAAACATAATATAATAGTGGGAATAACAAAAAACTTCAAGAGAATTTGAAGTCTACTCCTTTCGCCCAGTGTCGATGCAGAGCTGTGATCATTTGAGAGCAGTCATATTTAAATACCGTTTTATAAATGACATTTGCATATTTACTAAACACAGATAATAACTAACAACCTCATCGTCGATGCAGAGCTGTTTTTATTAAAAGATATCATACTCATTCACAAACGGCATTTCTATAGTTACCAAACAAGGAGAATAGCTAACAACTTCATTACCGGTACAGAGCTGCGAACATTTGACAGATTTCATATTCAAACATTGGCATTCCGACAGTTATTTGAAAAACTAGCAAGCTAATTTTGTATGCATAGCTGCCATCATTTCAGATACCTTGTCGCGCATAATATATTTGGAAAATCACAAAAATCTCAAGCAGCGAGTTTGTTCGGTGGGTCAAACTACCAGTGTTCAGCGACTTTACCCCTCGGCTACTAGCTGCCATTTCAGGAAGAGAATTGTAACGGAAACTGACTCCTTTTTACACCATTCATTCAAAAGACTCAAATTTAAAATTTCACCTAGAATATGTAAACGCAGATTTTTTTCAGAAAAAATATAAAACTACAGTGAATCCTCTTGCCCACTATCTTCCTAAAATGACCAGTATTTCTAAGAACATAAACATAGATAGGCATTAAATAGTACCTTTTTAAAATAACCACATCCACGAAAGACTAAAAATGTATGGAATCGTCAAAGGTCGCATTAAAGAGGATTTTTTATATTAAAATTCATATTTAGGCGTTTTTACGAATACTTTAATAATATTATTATTTTTTTAGATGCATTTTATGGGAAAATTCTTTAGTTATTGCTTGAGCTTTTATAACATACAGTGATACAGTTTCTCAGGTGACCACTTTTAAAAGTGTCCAGTATAGCTGTGAAATTTTGAAATTAAATCTCTAGCTTCATAGAAGATTAAATTATTCCAGAATCGCAATTTGGTCACCTTGGAGGGGTTTACTGCGTCTCGCTTTCTATTCACGCAATTTTTATTTCCTTTAAGAAGTATTTAATTTTCGGTTTTTTGATTTGAAACTTTTTCATCTATTTCATATTCATTTTAACACGCAGTGAATCATCTCTATCGACGCCGTCTAGAAGTGACCAATAATTGGTTTATTGTAAAAGACTGCTTCCTATACTGATAGACGTCTTCTTCCAAACTGCTGAGGAATTATTGTTTAGGAAATGAGGATTCATTGAGGCCTTTTGAAGAAAAACGATCTGATATTAGTAATTAGAAAAAAATACTGATCGCAGTCTTTTATTTCTTAAAATAATAACTTTTGTTTGGAATTATAAGTTCCCAAAGTACCTTAATTTGTGCACAATCAAATCAAAAATCGGTAGAGAAATTGTATTAATATTTCTGAGTGAGACTTGATTTTGTGTGGACTTTGGACGTCAGAAGTTTGAACAAATAAGTTTAAGGCTCGTAATTTTTTTAGTAAAAATAAATATTAATAAAATAAAAAGACTGCCCTTAGGGAAGATAGATCACAAGGTTAAAAACTGCATATATTTTATATAACTTCACCGAATGAAAAGTTTAAAATACAATTTTCTGTTTTTTAACGGCTAATGTAGATAGTAAAAAATGTCAGTGTTTATAGTGTATTATTTTAAGTGTTTTATACACATAAGCGACACATACGATTTTGAAGGCAAATAAGAACTAAAAATTAATATCCATGTTTCCCTTGTTCCATGATTATTTTTTAATTAAAGTTATCAGATGTGATCTTTTTTTCAGTAAAAATAAGATATTTCATCCTTCTACTTACTAAACTAAAAGCATCCAAGATATTTTGGAAAAAGATAATTTTAAAGAAGACATATTTATTTTTATAATCTAGGTTTTTAAATTGAAAAAAATTGCTAGACACGTCAGTACAAATTAATCCTTTTATGACAGTCATATTAATGTATTTATGACAATCATATCAATATTAAGAGACCAAGCAACTTCTGCAAGTTTGGTGGCACTTGTGTCCCCAAGGCTATTTTGATAACAGAAAACAGATGAAAGTGCAGGCGACTGAAGAAACTAAATATAATTTCATACCTTGACTAATAGTAATTGTATGTTGTAAAGCTAATATTTATTTTAAAACGAGAATCCAGAAACGTATAAATCAGAGTAATCAAATATTTTTGGATTCCATTTCTTCGTTTTCATTTTAGTAAAGCCCTCTGCCTCTTTTGCATGCATGTATTCATATATACCGATTTATTTAATAATTAATTACATTAAAAAGTACGATTAATTCACATTTAAATTTTCTTTGATAAAAAACTAGCAATAAGAAACATAAGTAACGTATCACTCTTTCTAACAAAAAAAGCATATTCAAGCAGTTATAAAAGAGTAATCTTACATATTATGCTGCACTTAGATATCAAAATTATCAGGACGCAAGCATTCACAGTTATGCTTGATGGTTAATGCTAAGTATGTACGGATTCTAAAATGATTTTGCCAAATTATAATTAATGTACGGTTACCACACAAGAAATCTCGAAAAGATTGGGAAAATATACTTGTTTTTCTACAAAGTAGGATTTGATTGAAATAATAATAAAATTAATGAAATTTTTTTTAAAATTCTGTTATAAAATGTTCTATTGGGTCTTCCTCCCTGTTTTGAATGCGGTTATAAATGTTTCATTACTTTTGATATTTTTTCATACTGTAATGGCACTGAACAAATATTGAACAAAGTTGCGATAGCACTGAACTCGAACTTATTTTAGGTATACAATTTAACAGCTTGTAAAGTTCTTAAATCTTTTTGTACTAAAATGAACGTTGAGGAGACTAGTGAACTTGTTAGCAACTTATCGCTGAGGTCAAACAACTAACACGTAGACTCAAGAAGGGTTAAATAACCTGTATTTCACTCAAAATAAGATGAACAGTCGGCCTCTTTCTTGGGCTTACAACAAAGCCTCCACTCGGGTTTGAACTCAAAATAAGAAATAAGAGCTAACTTAGAACTAACTAAAAGAGACATAGCCGAAGCTAACAGAAATCTAACGTAGTTGACCCTTAATTTAAACTAACCAGCGAATATCAAAAGGCATGTAATATACGTCAGAGCGTAACCGCCTCTAGAGAGACTTAGCCCGAAGGCATTCGGGATTCCTAGCTGTTTCTTTCACGAAGTAAGTTGAACCTTCCTTAAATACTACTTCTAATTCATTTGCATTCAAAGCGACTCTAAAAACTCATTCTGAAAGGGAGTTGTAAGTAGGAAACAAGAATTGATAGACAAGGTTATCTAAATTAAAATAACTATTATAAAATTAAAATATACCTTACAAACAGTGGCTTAGCTACGATTCCAGCGACTGGGATCAACTGAAGATTTTGCTCCCCTTTCTGTGTGCCAAGAATGGAAAACATTTCCTTAAAAAATTTCGGGCATCAATTTGGCGCCGCCTGGATGTTATGCCTATTACACGTATTACAAAAAAATCAAATTTTGTCTTTGAGACTGATTATGTAAGCTTCAATCAATTTAATGTAAATAATAAAATATTCATATGAAGAAATAAAAAAGTAAGTACTATAGAAATAAATGGTATCGATATGGATGCTTAAATATACTGTGGTTTTGTGTAGTTCTACTTTTCAAAATCCGTTTTATTGATTCCCCTTTGTTTTCGGTGTCCTCATAAAAGCTCACGCAACTGTTTCTTTCGACCCCTTTCTGGTTAACGCAATGTCTATTAGTCGTACATTAATCTTCTAAAAAATTAAATACACGAAAAGTTAAATTTACAATTGCACTGAAAGAACAAATGGTGATGTATCTAACATCCACAGCTTTAAAATGTTTTTCGAATTAGAAATATGACTGATTCTTTACAATGAACGGTTAAAAAAATAATCGATATAACATCTATTTTCATATACAGATTAAATTTTTCCAAGGAACTAACGTAAATTTATATCCGATAAAATATATATAATACAGTCGTGTTTCTGTATCATTGTATGATTAAAACTTTAAATCTATTTTGTAGAGTAATGCACATTTATTTCGTATATAACAGAATACATTAAGCGTAAAAACAAATTTCTCATACTAAAGCTAAATAAGTTATACTAATGCATTATAAAGCTTATTAACTTTCGGTAACATTTATGGCATGATATTAAATATTTTCTTATAAAATTATCAAAAAATAATAAAACAGCCCCACATTTTCCGGACATATTTTTCCCGGGGATACATATTTTGAGATATTTTCTAAAGACGACGTTTTCGGGAGAATTTTTTCCCAACACCATGCGTAATAACACAGAAAATTTTCTTAACGATAACTTTTTACGAAATAATTGTTAGATGTATTTTTAATCATGATCCGTATTACCTGGGATAATCGGGATTTTACTCTAAGTAACGAAAATCTGATTAAACTAAACAAAACTTAATTATTGCAAAACCTATATAAAATATCTACTGGGGCAACAATAACGCGAATTAATTCAGATTTAAATAATTTCGTCGTTTAGGATAATTTTCTCCTTGCAATTCATAATTTAACATTCTTGTAAGCTATTCAGCCAAGGTTTTTATTTCTTTCGATTCATCGCGTTCTCTCGGTCTTGCTCTTATGACGGAAATTATTTAAATTTTCAAAAGTGTGCTCTAAAAATCAAAACTGTTTGCATGATTTAGTGCATTAGCTATGTATACATTTTAAATGTACATGTTTTGATACGTATATCCGTTCCAAAACTGCTATAATCTCATATCATATGCCCTTAATTTTGCAAGTTAGACAAGAATGCGATACAGTACATGAGAGCTATCTACCTGAAAGCCCTCGTAAAGGATTTTCTAAAGGAACAGGTTTGTATTTAATTTAAAAGTGCGTAAAACCAAACGTACAGTCAACCCTTTAGCCTGAGATCGAACGCTGGAAAAATTACCAGTATTCAGCGACCTTATCCACCAGGCAAATGGTGGATCTCACGCTTACAACAAACGAACAATATTTTTACACGTTTGAATGCCGCTAAACGAAACATTTGATTGAACAAAATTCATGACAAAATAAAAAAATAAATGCCAGAATAAAAATGGAAATGTCTCATAAAAATGTGTTGGATGATTTTAGACGTAAAGCCTATTTTTGATTTCCTTGGCGGACTCATTATGAAGTTTTTAAATAAAAATGCTTTTCTTTTAGTAGCACAGTGGCTGTGACCTATCGGGCATGACAATACATGTATAAATATAGCTATATATGCTCATTAATACACGTATAAACACAGAGGGACAGAGAATAATTAACTAAAAAAATATTTGACTGATACAAACTCATCATTCAGATCTTTAAAAGTGGTCAAGTAGTAGTAGTAAAAACAAAAGGTACTGTACGCCTTTACCGCTTTACTTACGAGGTACCGTATGATTTATGACTTTACATTATGTTCATATGAGGCATTTTTTTCTTCATACGGATAATTAAAATCGGGCTTCTAGAATTATATTTCTAAACCCTTTACGTTTTAATCCAACATCAACATTTTTACTCTGACTAGTCTCATCTGTCTCTCTTTCTTTTTGTTTATATATTACTTCTAGGTGTCTACTATCAATATTCAGTCTAATTATTTTGAGATTCAACTACAATCTGACATTTAATTTAACTACATTTTGGTTTAAGTTTAACTGTTTTAAAATAATAAAATAATTTATTTCGATTTAAGAAATATTAATATTCGTCAAATGAAACTAGAACATGTAACTTGTTTTTGTTAAATCTTTAATCTATATACATCACTAAGCATAAAATGTGCTCGTTCCTCTTAAACTAACAAATTTGATTTCAGGTACACTAAAATTAAAGTCAAATTGCAAATTGCTTAACTGATATTTTTCAGCTCACGAAATACTTTCCATTCAACTATGTAGTGACTCGAATAACTATTTAAAATTAACAAAATATAAAACCTTATTTCGGCGAGAACATGAAACAGGTGAATTACACCTGAAGAAAAGCCGAGTTTCACAATCAGTGGATACTACATACAGGGCTTGGACAAAAATATGGAAACACCTTTAAAAAAACATGTTTCTTTGTTTAATATGGTGTAGGAAACCCGTTGGCATCCAAAACAGCTTGCAGTCTTCTCGGAATAGATAAATACAGTTCCTGTATGTTTGCCAACGGAATATTATACCATTCTTCCTGCAAAACGGTGGCAAGTTCAGATAACGATGTTGGCGGTGGATAACGAGAACGCACTTTCCGTTCCAATGTAGACCACAAAGGTTCGATAATATTCAGGTCTGGTGACTGTGGTGGCCAGGGGAGATGGGACAACTCATCCTCGTGCTCAGAAAACCAGTCCTGGACAATGTGAGCTGTGTGAACAGGGGCTTTGTCGTCTTGGAAGACACCATCACCATCGGGGAACAAAGTTTGTACAATGGGATGAACTTGATCGGCCAAAATGTTCACATAAGTCTTGGCAGTCATGTGCCCTGACACAGTTATCATGGGGCTAGCAGAGAACCACGATATGGCTGCCCAAACCATAACAGAACCCCCGCCATGTTTCACTCTTGGCAACAAGCAGTCTGTATTATAAGCTTGAGATGGCGTTTTCCAGACGTAAACTCGGCCAGAAGTGGGAAACAATGTGAAAGAAGACTCGTCAGACCATATTACTCGCTTCCACCGCTCTATAGTCCAGGCTTTATGACTTAAACACCACTTTTTCCTGTTACGGGCATTAGCATCACTGATGAGTGGCTTCTCAATTGCAGCACGGCCAGCAATTCCCTGTTTATGAAGCTCCCTTCTAATTGTTTTGGTACTCACAGGGTTCGGTAACACAACATTCATTTCAGCAGTAACTTTTGCAGCTGTGGTCTTCTTATTTTTCGTCACAATTGCCCTTAATGATCGTCTGTAACGATCACTCAGGACACACTTTCGTCCGCGCTGTGATTTAGCAGATGATGTTTTTCCGCTTTTCAAATATGCGGAATAAATCTTCGATACAGTACCTCTTGAAACACTAAACACCTCGGCTACCTTGCTTACGGAAGCACCTACCATACGTGCTCCAACAATTTGCCCACGTTCGAGGTCTGTTAACTCTGACCTAATGCAATGACAACCTCACATAACAGTACTCCGACAACAACTGAACTGTTTAGCACATTTACGAAGTTGTATAGGTGGCGTCAGTAGTCAAAAACGCCAGCGCCACCTACATATTTCATTAAAATCAATCTTTCTTTTCAAACATGCATTTCACAAGGTGTTTCCATATTTTTGTCCATCCACTGTATATGTCTATATATATCTAAACTGATTATTGGTCACTTCCACAGAACATCCCTATGAGATAATTCACTGTGTATTAAGAAATAACAAGAAATAGTCTACATTTTTTAAATAAAGAAATAGAAAAATTAATGCGTATTAAAGGAAAAAATTTGATATAGACAAGGATCAATTTTTGTCGTACAAGGATCAAGCTTCTGTTAAATTTATTTTTCCATAACGACTATAAAATTTTCCCAAATTCAAACATAAAAATCGGGAGACCGTATTAAAAATTAGATTTCGTTATTTGACCAAAATATTTTTTTAAATAATTGATATTGCTGAAACAAGAATATTTTCATCATTTGAAACAGTCCTGTAATTGTATGACTACAATCGGAGCTTACGAAAATAAAGTCCGAATAAGTAAATCGAGTAAGGAAGTGGACATATATATACATATAAGTTGAAATTATTATTTAAAATACCAGTTTAAATTCTTACTAATTTTTTTTCATTCATGGTTTTAAATTGAATTTCTGTTCCTTAGAGATGGTATATGGAAAGTTTTCTTATTATAAATTATTATGAATTTTTAGTTTACATACATATATATATAGAGAGAGAGAGAGCATCTAGCTGTGCACATCCCTTTTTTATTGCAGTCATCAGTAAAATATATATATAGATAGATGTCATAGCAGTGCCATATACAAAACCTCAACGTTCTACGATTAATCGGTTTGGAGTTATACGAAATAGATACGTAAGTATATATGTACAGACGTCACAAAAGCTTCATTTTCAATCCATTTTACAATCCGTTTTGGAATAATGAGTCCCTTATTCTGCCCGTATGTTCAGACGTCGTGCAAAAACGCAGTCAAAATAGATTCGGGAACAGCCAAAATGTATATTTCTGTTGAATTGTGATTCCTAAAATTTGTTACGATTACAATACTTCCTTTTCTTCGTACAAGGAAGTAATAAAAATTATCTAAATGAGAAAGCTAAACGCAGTGAACAACCTCTAATGTGAGCATTACGGAAATCCAAATGACTTACCCTTCCATGACGTTCCTCGTCTTCGAAAAATGAGATTTCATACCAAAATTTCACAGTTATACTGGTCACTTTTAGAAACGCTTGTCTCAGAAAGATGGTTCACCCTATGTTATAAATTTCAAGCAGTACCTAAAACATTTTCGAGAAAAATGTTTTTGAAAAATTTAATTGTGTATTTTAATTATTTACAAAAATGTTTAAATATAAAAGTAATAAATCTTCTTTAAAACGATCCATATATTTTTTGCTTCTGTAGATGTGGTCATCTTAGAGAGATATTATTTAATACCTGTCTTTTATTATGCTCTCGAGAACACTGGTTGTCTCAGGCAGATAATCACCAAGAGGATTCTGTCTAAAAAAAGTCTGTATTTACATTTTCTAGGTATAATTTTAAATTTGAGTCTTCTCATTGAATGAGGTGAAAACGAATCCTCTGAACAGGCAGTTCCTGAGAAAATCCTTCATAGACTTACGTCCCCTCAAGCCAGATGTTTTTTCTTGCTTTCTCCACGACGTTTCGTACGATGATAAATTTCCCTTGCTGCGGCGAATACTTCAGCGGACACCCTTCCAATTACAGAAGTGTTTTAAATGACGAAAATATTCAAGTTTTGGCAATGTCAAATTTTAAAAAAAAAAGTTTCGAGAAATAATGAGATCTTACTTTTAATGCAGTCTCCCAGCTCGTATATTTATACTTGGGAAACCATTATATCAAAATTAAAATTATAAGAAGTTTGATCCCTGTGCCTGTGTTTGATCCTCTCAAATTTGCAATCTTTGATATCATTTTCATCTTGCCTTTAGGAATCGATTAATTAAGTTAGAATAATTCGAGGAAGTAAGTTTAAATGAGACGCAGGAAAAAAGTGTGGATAATTTAAGAGGCCATGCAATGAAGTATGGGTGTCCATACGATTTTTCCTCTTATTAAAATACGTCTAAACAAACAATCTTTTTTCACTTTTATTTCAGATTTTCGAAATGAAATCTCAATGTGGATAATTTAAGAGGCCATGCAATGAAGACTAGGGTGTCAATATGATTTTTCCCTTATTAAAATATGTCTAAAAGAAACAATCTTTTTTTTAAATTTTATTCCAGATTTTCGAGAAAAAAAAAAAGCTCAAACCTCTAGAAACAATTTAGTTACTAATCCAAAAATTCTAATTCTATACAAGAATTAAAAATTCTAGACAAGAACTATTTTTCAGATAGCATAATCACTAAGCAGCTTTAGATATTGCTGAAAAAATACGATAGGAATTTTATTCATTCACTTAATTTCTGACAGTTAAAATATGTTGGTGGAATAAAATCAGTGGCGTAAATAAGAGTACGCAAGGAATGCAGTCGCATAGGGGCCCGAAGGCTTAGGGGGCCTATGAATGTCCTGCTCAACTACATTTACATATTTAAACTTAAAACACGCATAAAAATCATGTATTCGAGTAGTTTAGTGTACTAAAACGTTTTCTTAAAAGAAAGGGGGGAAAACTTTACCATGCATATTTTCTACAAAAATTGTATGTTCAAGTAGTTTTCTTTATGGAATTTATGATAAATATGTTTTATATTTAACAAATGAATCATTTACATTAAAAAAGTTCTTATTTATGACTTGTATATTATTGCATTGTCGTGTTCGTAAGCTCAGTTGATCACAAAGCGGTATATATTAGTGTAATTTCTTTTTTATACGTTTACCTATCATGTTGTCTGTCAGCTTATAACATAACCAGTTATTTACTAGCTTGCTAAATTAAGCGAAAAAAAACTTGGATTGGCGTAGATTTTATATAAAAACTCGAAATATACTTGCATGTAAAACCTACTGGATCTTATTTAAAAATTTCCGCAAATCTAGACTTTCTGTCCCCTTTTTTTAAGCACAGTAAATTTATTCGGGGGGGGCAGGAAAATTTTTTGCACAGGGGCCGAAGAGTTCTAGCTACGCCACTGAATAAAATATAGTCTAGATGTTCACATAATTTTTCCCTTCTTAAAATATGCCTGAAAGATGAAACAATCTTTTTTCTCCCTCTTATTTCAGATTTTTGAAAAGAAATCTCAAACCTGTAGAAACAAATGAATTATTAATCCAGAAATTCCCTATTTCGACAAAGCATAAGTTTCCAGGCAACATAATCGCTAAGCAGCGTTAGATATTCCTAAAAAAATACTTTGGAAATTTTGTTCATTCTCTTAATTTCTGACACCTATGTTGATGGAATAAAATATTTTAATTTCGTTGCAATTCACATAGTCAATTTATGCAAGAGAATTGTCTGTTTATGAGTCAAATTCTGTAATACCACAAGACTACCTGCTCGCGTGCCGAATGCAAGTGTACGCAACTGTAGTTTCAAAGAGCAAGTTTCAGGTCGACTGTTGGCTTTGTGCCAATAAAAATGGCACAATAAATGAATAACTAGTAGACGTAATTTGTCTTTGTCTTACTGAAGAACTATAGATGTTACTTACCTTTCAAAAATATCCGAGCCTGATCATTCACCCGAGTAAATAAAAATTCATACTTTATTTATACTTTAAATATTTCGAATTTTTTACAGTAATTCGCGTTTGCTATAAACTTCCACATTGGTTGAACATCCCGTGTACTGAATTCTTTCGAAGCTGAATTGCGGAAAGAGAAGATAACATTTCATTTCTAGGAAGTGGTGTTTTTTATGATACTTTTCTACTTACTTTTTATTTTTTTTTTATTTACTTTTATTCACTGAAGTTGAAGTGCGTAAATATTTCTTTTTTTTTTTTCTTTTTTCACAAAAAATCCCCTTTTAATTCGTAACTCATTTCGATGTCCTTTACAGCCATTTTAAATTAGGCAAAAAATATTTATTTTGATGTTTACAGAATAAAGGAGTAGTGAAACACGAATGTCTTGCTAGTTATTATATATAACCTTTAGGTTAAAGTTAAACAAATTTAAATTCTTAACAAATACGTATAAAAGTAAAAAAGTAAAAAAGCAAATTTAAATTCTAAAAAAAGGAAAAAAGCCAAAATAATTTAAAATAATTTTAAAATATGCAAACATGTAAAAGATTCAATTCTCGAACTAATCTACAATATCATTTAAATTCAGAAGCATAAGCAAATCAAGTGCAAAATCTATCCATGAAAACAAATCCACTAATTTAACAAATTAAAATTAAACAATTTTTTTTAAAAATGCATATGTGAATGATCGTAGAGTAGGCAGGAGACAGACTTATCAAGGGGAAGTTGCCTCCAAACCTAACTCTCCAATAATTCGTGTTTCGTCATTCATGTAGGCAAGGGTAAAAGTCAAAACCAAAAGTAATTCCAACAAAGCGGTATCCCTAGAAATTTACATTTAAGTATTAACATTCAAGAAATTTCTGCGAATTTGTTGGGGAGATTTTCAGAGCTTCTCGGATATCGTTTAAATGCTATTTTGACATTATAATACGGTTTTAATAATATTTCTTCCTTCTATGAAGTTTTTATTATAATTATTGGATTGTTTCTCATATTTAAGTAATATTAATACTTGATGAGGTATCTGTGCTAAACTGGAAAACATGTGACATGTCACAACAGGTTGTATTAAAAAAAGAAAATGTACACTTGCAGGCGATCCATGCTAAAGTCTAGAACCGAGACAAGACTGTGAACAGCTAGGCGCCAAACCAGCTGCGAAATTTTAGAAATGCATATAAAAATGAATTATGATAGCTAATTTTGAAGCACCATTTTAAAGCAACATATTTAAATCAATAAAAAGGCAGCTATATTCTTGAATTACTTGCGCAACTTGCTGCTTCTCTTGTTACTACTATACACCGCTTTATAAGAAAATAATAAAAACTGTATATGATACTATTACAAATAATAAATTTAATAAAAATAATTCCTTACTATTTTCGAAAATATTTTCACATGTTATGGATCTTTCAGTCTAACAATTTTTTAACACCCAGTTTTTAAAACGTAACATGTTAGATAATTAATTTAAACATCAATAAGGCATATAATATTATAATAATAAAATATTTAACTGATATATAAAAGATACTTCGATGTGGAGATGACTTGAGAATAGCGTACATTCATCAGATGACATAACATTGAAAGAAAACGTTAGCAGAGTTGACGTTGGCTCATGCAGAGTCGGATTTAGACTTAATAAGGCCCTAAGCTTTTTCAGATATTTTCTTGGGGCCCTTTATAAGTCTGTTATACTATATTTTAATTTTTTGGGTGGCCCCCAAGAAAGTGGGGGCCCTAAGCTATAGCTTGTGTAGCTATCCTGCACTGGGTTCGTGCACAGTTTCATTTCGTAAATTAACAGGTTCCACATACCAACTCAGGTGCGATATGTACCAGCATAATTTAAAAAACTTACATTCCCGGACAATGGAGATAAAACAGAGCGGCAAAGCAACACATATAAGCAGCAGCGTGCACAGTCAATAAAAAAGTAAATGCGCAATAGTAACAGCGATATTTATACAATAGGTTCTTTTGTTTAAATCTTGAGCTGTGGAATGAGTCATATGCAATGCAGAAGAATAAGATAGTGGGAATTAGATTTCAGAATGACGCGAGTTGGATTCCAAGCAGGGGATGTAGCCAAATTAAAGTTAATAGGTTTGATTTTCATATTTTATCTTACACACACACACACACATATATATAGATATATTTATATGTTGCCAAGTTTGGCGACTTTTGACGATTTCTTGCAAAATTTGGGGACAAAACTTAATTGCTAAAAGCGTTGCCTGATTAGCAAATATCTTGCGACATTAGAGAAATAGCCATTTATAGAGTTGACCCTGTATTTTTATTTTTCCTGTACAGCATCCTCCCTCTAATTTTCATGTTACACTACAGAGAAAAATACAATAATTTCACTAACATTACAAAATTCAGAACAATATTGAAAGGAGCTCCAGTTATATATCCCATGATGAAAAGTCCACTCCTGCCGCCACTCACTGTAGATAACTAAAGCGCTTTAAAATGGGACTTCCCAATACCTGCCAATTCCGCTCGGCGACATGGCCACTAATTTGTTTCCTGCCTCTGGCTGGGAATCGGACTTAAATTCCTAGCCCTGAAGTGTTCTATACTTTCTTCGTACGTGGCCTTCACCACCACAGTTCCAGCATTTTAGAAGCATAGCAGAAACTGAGAAAAGACAATCTAAAATTAAGTCGCAAATATAAATTGCTTAGAAAGAAAGTGATTTACCTCGGATATGTTATTTATGCAGAATCTGCGTGCACGGATTTAGAAAACCTGTTGGCAATTAAACATTCCAGACGCCTAGAAAATGTTCATCACCTGAGGTGTTTGCTGGGACTTAGACCTGCTACGGGGTATTTGTGAAGGACTTTTCTTCCACCGCTAGAACCTTCACAAATTGGGAGGGAGCAAGCAAAAGTTCTGGTGGACAATAGATTGTTTATGTGGATTTAACAAACTGAAGGATGCCTCAACATCTGTGATAGGCCTGATGTATCCAGCCTCAACAAATCATTTATTCTTGACAAGTGTCTATCTAAACCAGAGAGGAATTGCGTTCGGAGGAATGTGGAAAGAGTTCGTCGCTATAGTTAAAGCCATAGAGCATTCCCACTATTATCTCTAAGGCAGAAAAATTCTGCTCCATACAAATCATGCATCTTTAACCTGCCTCTTAAATTTAAAGAATCATAAACACAAAATACGCAGATGGTTAATGATTCCAAGACATGAAATCACTATCATTGCCGAGGATCATCACAGAGAAATGCCGAAACCTTGTCTAAAAGGCTCTGCCCAGAAAGCTGTGGATATTGTTTCAGGATCAAATTGAAATACAAGTTCCTTAATCTGATTGCAAGCACAATCGCAAATTCATCATTGTCTCACCCAGACCAGTTGGAGTGAAGAATAGTTCACGAAACACCAGTTGGAATACGCGAAATTAAATCCGTAACTGACGTAAAAAACTCTTCAAACAGGATACCTTCCTATCGGATATTTTAATCTATAGTCCTACGACAATACAATTTTGGGCCCCCTGTGACCCATTCCATATTCGAAATGGCGTTTTGCACTGGAAGTTTAAATCTTATGATGGAGAGGTATTTCGAAGGCAGCTGAAACGTCCAAGATTCCGAATCCTGGACTACATAGCAATCCGACAGGAGGCCCACTTCAGAATAATGAAGAATTTGCAAAAGCTTTCAGAGCGCTTCTAGTGGAATAAATTATTGGCTGACGTGCAAAACTCGTGCTAATCTTGCAAATCTGTGCGAACCGGAAAGGGCCAAAAAAAACTCAGCCTAGACAAGCTATTACATACAGTGTAGTAATTTGAACCTTTTGAAGGCGTCGCTTTTGACAATTTGGGACCTCTTCACACGAACTGCTGATGGGAACAAATATGCCTTGGTTGTCGTTAATTACTGTGCGAAGTGCCCTGAGGCGTATTCTATTCCTGATCAAGAGGCTGTCACGGTAGTAGATGTTATGATACAGCTTTAAATTTCCAGGTTTGGAATGCTTCTTTGGTTACATTCCAGGCTAGGAAAGAATTTTATCTCAGCTGTAAATAAAGAAACCTGTAAAGTACTCGACATAAACAAAACTTAAACGAACATGTAACGTCCACAGTTAGATGGCATGGTAAAGCTTTTAGTCGAATCATCCTTAACATCGCTGATGGTTTCCAGAAATCAACAGGATTGGGACAAGAAGTTACTTCTATCTTTACTGGCCTATCACAGTGTTGTCTGCAAAACCACAAGCTATCCCCCATTCTAGATGGTCTTCGGTCGTGAGCTTCGTCTGTCTTGAGATCTCCTGTTTAGTCACCTTCCGGATGCGCCTTCATGGCCTAAGAGGTACAATGCTCCCCCCAAAAATTCTGAAGGGTTTCAGATTTTAAGTTACGTCCAAAGAGGGGTTTTTTTAACGTTTTGTGTGCTATCTTTATTCACTAAATATCGTATTGTTTGCAGTTAAACCATAAAATTCAGTTCAACAGCAATGTCGCAAAATAATTTTAAAATGAGCATATCTTTAGAATTTCCGATACACAGTTCCGCGCGCCGGAGATAAAAAGGATTTTCTCCCGTAGAGTGTTACCATTGCTTGCTTTTAAATCATTGAGTTTGTTAATCAAAAATTCGTTAAAATTTTACAAAATATGAAATCGATAATAAAACAAATTCCAAATTTCAGATTTGGGCTTTCATATGCCCATATTCTCAGTAGGATTACGTCATTCAAAATTCGATGGCTCTAGGTACCGTTTGTTTTATCTCAATGCGAGAAATATACATACATTTATGCAGATTCTTCGTTATTTAATTTCTTTAAATATAATGCAGAGCGATAATATTTGGTGGCAACGATTTGAAAAGTGATCCGCCGTGTATAGGGTTCCGGCGCAAAATCGCAAAACAAAAACAATAGTCCTTCAAGGACAGAACCCTTTTGGACTAAAAAAATTGAAGTTCTTTATCTCCCGTTCTACTTGGCCGACTGACGAAATTCAAATTGCGTTTTTCATGTCTCGAAATCGTGACTTAGGATATACATTAGATTTATATATAGTAATTATTCTAACATGGGGAATTTGACGCAAAATCGAACTTTTTCTGAAATAACATACCAATGTTTTTTTCATTTTTCTATTCTACGGCTCAAATTATGCTTAGATATTAAATTTCTGAATTTTCGGCGAGAAAATTAAAAATTCATCTTGGAGAATTTTTTTTTTTTTTTTTCTTTTTCCTTAAATGTTTCTGAAATGTATTAGATTTATACATAGCATTGTTCTAACATAGATATTTTTACAAAAAAATCGGACTTTTTCTGAAATAACATAACAATCTTTTTTCCATATTTCGATTCTAGGGCTCAAATTATACCTAGACATTAAATTTCATAATTTTCGGCGAGAAATTTAAAAATTCATCTTGGAGAATTTTTTTTTCGCCATGAATACTTCACTTGGCGAACTTCTTAATTTAGAGCAACCTATTTTCCTTTCCTTTTCTTCATTGTACGCGAGGGGAGAAAAGTCATCGTTCATTACCTTCAAATAATTTTAACAGAGTGCGTAATTCACATTTGGCTTTAATATCGCTTATAACAAATACGCCAAATTTCAAAAGGCGCGTAAATTCACGTATATCTTAGAAAATTTTGAATGAAAAACTTTATTTTTTTGCAGATGTGTTGAGAAATACATCTGGTGTAAAATGATGATAAAAAATTTATAGATAATAATTCAAATTTTTCTTCAAAAAATTTATAAAAACTATTTAAAAATACAAATTTTAAAAATAAATCATGGTTATTTGGAATGAACCTAAATTTCAAAATGGGAAAAAAGAATTCTAGTAAAAAAAAGTCTCATAATAAAAAAGATATTAATAAATATATACCAAATTCAATCAACATGGAAGAGCTGAAAGTTTCAAAACAAATTCTTTAAAATCTACTCCAGCGATTTTTACAAAGCTTGGCATTTTGGCACAATTTGAGTCGTAGAATCGAAATATGGAAAAAACATTGGTATGTTATTTCAGAAAAAGTCCGATTTTTTTGTAAAAAATACCCATGTTAGAACAATGCTATGTATCTGTCTAATACATATCCTAAGTTCTGCTTTTGAAACATGAAAAACTCAAGTTGAATTTTGTCAATCGGCCCAGTAGAACTGCTCCATTTTTTCCCCGCAGTCAACCTACCTCCATGGTTGATACCTTTCCTACCTCCATGGTATCAACACCTTCTTAAACTGTTTAAGAAGGTGTTGACAAAGTAGTGCTATATTTGTGACGACCAAATGCACTTAGCGCGGAACTGTCCTCAGAAGGCTAACCAAACAGAAAAGAATGTTTCGACCCAACGGGGGAACAACGAGAACAACGACGTGGTAATTGCGAAGGGGATTTCGCTCAACTTCGGGAGTCCTCCTAAGCAAGTAAACGCATCGGAAGTTATTCAGCCCCTGAGATTTATTACGGTAAACGTGAATGGAAGGGAGATTGAATGTATTGAAGATAGCGAAACCCAGATTACCATTTTAAGACCAAAAAATGCCCTTAATGTAAATGACGATTATTGAATCATTACCCTGAGTTCAGCTTTCGGGGAAGAAATAAGAGCCAAGTTAATTAAGACTTTTATGTCGATAAATAAGGGTAGAAGCAGTACATTAACAACACCTATAGAAGTCGTTGTAGCGGTCACAGATAAACTGAAATGACCAGGGTTAATTCCTACCAATGTATTAAAAATGATGGAGAAGGAATATGAAAAACCTCTTAACACCGTTAACATTTAGAGATTCAGAAAAATCACATAAAGGGACAGTAGTCGAAAAGAGCCTAGACTCCGAGACAACAGATGGTGGAAGTCAGCGCCAGAATTTAAATGTAATGGGAACACCTTTGTTAGAAAGTGAAAACTACAGACTTATATCGGCTAATATTAAGGTAAATAATGAAGAAATTAAAGAAACAACGTCACAGGCAGAGAAATCGGAAAGGAAAAATTGAAAGAAGAACAGAGGGAATGTGACAATTTAGAGACTGTCAGGTCAAATTTAATTTTCTTTTCATTGACGGTTTGACATATCATAATGACAAGGTTTCAGCTGAAAAGGTATCTCAACTGGTATTACCCGCGAAAAGACGTTCGAAAGTTCTTCAATTAGCACACGAATCAGTCTTCGGGGCACACTTAAGAATTAAGAAAACCAAAGAGCGGATTCGATATAACTTTTATTGGCCTTCCATGGTTAAGGACGTTGCGGAGTACTGTAAATCTTGTGAAAATTGTCAGATGAAAAATTCGGAAAGAATATATAAGAGAGCACCCATAACCCCAGTGTGCAGACCGGATTTGGCATTCGAAGTCGTGAATATGAATATTATTGGTCCTATCGATCCACCATTGGGTCGATGACATAAATATGTGCTATGTGTGATGGATCAGCATACACGATGGCCAGAAGCTATACCTATAACTTCTTTGAGTGCTAAGTCTACGTGTGAAGCAGTATTGCAAATATTTTCTAGAATAGGAGTACCAAATATAGTAGCAAGCGATCAGGGAACTAATTTTACTTCGTCATTGTCTCAGTAGTTTCTTAGAAGAATTGGGGCATCCCCAAGATTTTCATGTCCAGGTCATGCAGCTAGCAATGGTTTAATAGAACGATGGAATAGAGTCCTTAAGAATATGTTACATCATGTAATACGAGAAGACCCCAGAGGATGGGAGAAACAAATTCCATTTCTATTATTTGCTTATAGAGAGGCTCCAAACTGCACTACAGGAGTGCCACCTTTTAAACTTCTATACGGAAGAGAGGCCCGTGGACTTCTAGCAATTTCAAAGTCATCTTGGGCGAGAGATATACCTTTCCCAGTCAATATCTCACGATCCATTGTGAAATATCTAAAAGATCTGAAAATACGATTAGAGAAAGCAGTGGAACAAGCTTCTTTAACCGCTCCGGATAAGCAGAGAGCTTATACCGAATATTTTAACAGACGTTCTTCCGTTCGGAAATTGGACATCGGAGAGCAAGTACTCTTACTTATTACAGATTCCGCTAATAAAATATATGCACGGTGGACAGGGCCCGAGGAGGTAGTTCAACACACCCCGCCGCATTCTTATCAAGTTAAGTTACCAGATGGGAAAATTCGGAACGTGCACACGTAAATAAAATTCGAAAGTACACTCCTAGAATTCAAGCAGTGGGGGTAGTATTTGAAAATGAGAATGAATTCGGAGAAATTCGCCCAACTTCATCTAGCAAGACGTTTCCAAGTGATAGGAAATACAGAACGTTCCACTAGATCACCTAAACGATGTGCAGAAATAGGAAATTAAGACATAGCTATCTCTCATTGCCCGGGTGCAAAGCTTAATAATGCTGATGCTTTGTCTCGATTGCCTCTACAGGACTGATGTGCGGTAATCCTCCTGATTATTGGTGTCATCATTGTGTGGATTCTGTGTGACTTTATATGGCATTAATGGTGAACTAAGTGATTCACATCGGACTAAGTGGACACTTTATGTTGTTCTGTGTGACTTGAACTCTGTGAACTATATTGAATAAGTGACTTTATTCAATATCTGAAAAACACTAAGTGGAAGCTTAAAACAATGACAAAAACACTCTTATTGCTATTTTTTTATATTAAATAACCATATCTATCTTTTATATTTTACAGGGTCAGTGGAGACATAATTCCTCATATGGTTATTGTGTTAAGTATATTTTAATCGAAATTTTAATATTTCATGCTTTAGTATTTATGTTTAGATATAATTATGCTGAGTTAGTTGTATGATATATTATTTGCTATAATTTCTATTAATTATTAGAAAATTTTTTTCATGTATTTTATATACATAATAGTGATTAATCTATTATTGATAATTGCAATGATCAAGGTAGAAATTTGTATTGTATGAAAAATTATTCATGAAATTTATATGAATTGCTGATAGAAATATTTCAATGTATCAGACGGTTATCAGATATGTGATCTTGGGTTTGCACCCCAATCTCAATCTTAGGGGGGGTGTAATGTCTGATACCTCCCTCCCGCTGGTATTCGAGGGAAATAGATTGTACAACTTCCTCAGGTGATTTATTGCCGCAGGGGAGAGTCAATTAGGGTTTGGACAGCGTCGGAAGTGACTACACGATTATCGCAGGCGTGCACTCACCGTATATCTTATTAGGACTACACGATAATCTGAAGGCGTGTACTCTGCAATTGACTTTAATTAATGTTAATCTTACGTAAATATTTTGTAATCTACTTAATACCTCTTATATACATATATATATTGTTACGAATTTGGTATTTAAAAAGCTAATGTTAGTTCAATTATAAATTAAATGGTTTTATTTCTCGCGCAGTGCAGCGCGTGACGAATATTAAAAGAAAGCTAAGCCGGAAAAATTAAAAATACAAGAGCGCGTGCGTTAAATAAATAAATATCTCTTTTTGATTTCGAGAAAGTACTAGAAAATTCTAGCGCGTGATTTTTAAAAATCTTATAAAAGGAGGAAAACCTCTCAGTTTGTGTTTTCAAGATGCATTGGCTGTGGATAGTTCGCGGGAGGGTGACCCCCACGTGACTACCACTGTCCAATCTGTGTTTTACGGCAAGGATGAATTTGAATATTTTGTTTAGCTAATCTGTTGCACTTAGTTGTGCCATTTGTCTTCATTTAGATCGCGATATTAGTTTAATTATTCCAATCTGGATAACCTGTTTCAAAACTTGATAATTATTAATATATCCAATATTTCTCATTGCACGCGTAAGCTGCTTTGCTCGGAGTCTGAACTTGGGTGGGTGACCACCCACGTGACAGGCTCCTGCCAATCATCTCCCTCCACTCCACCTACATTTCACAAAATTTGACAAGTTTCGCCTAGTTGGCGCGGCGTAAATCGCCTTAATTAAAAACTTAAGTACCAACGCCTTAGGGTAATTTACCAAGTGCTTAGCTTAGCTTTTTTCGTGCCTGGATTACTGTGATTGCTATGTGATTACAAGTTTTTCAGTGTGTTTTGCGAATCTACAACGTGTGATTTGTGAAATTCTGTTCACTCATCATGAGTGAAGGTGATAATTGTGTGAAAATTATGGAAAAGGCTGCTCGGTAAATTGTTAATTTCTCTGAGGATTACATCGATTACGGTAACTCGGTATTAGGTGGAAACTGGTGTGACATTCTTCATAAAGAGGATTTCGGACCTAGAGATTACATCGCCTGTGTGCAATTTCGTGACAAAATCAAAGCGGATATTAACTCACAAGGTCGATATTGTGCAAACAGCCTAAGGATTATGACGGATGATACCCAGAAACAGATTGTGGAAGAAAACTACAGAAATACCAGAGCGATTGCCGAAGAACTTATTTCTGCATTCATAGGTAAGTGCGAGTTCTTTAGTAGTCTGGATCCTGGTTTTGTTAATCGATTTAAGGAAAATGTAATTAATAGGAATCTTAATTTATCTGATATTTCTGATGTTTTGAATATGTGTAATGTTATTGATGCTCATAATACTACTTACAATGATAACAAACTTAAGCCCAAGGCTAGAAAAAACTCGGTCAAACGAGTTAAAAGATCAATTAATGATACTAGGGATGACGAGGGTTTTATTCTCCCGAAGAATACCTCCCGCCCTGTTAAATTAGTTAAAAACAATATTGATCTCCCTTTGGCCAATAAATTTGAAAAAATGTCTTGTGCAAATAATGATGCTAATGAAAATGTACCAAATAATTGTAATGAAAATGAAGTTGAAATTATTGAAATGGACACGCAACAGGGTTCTGACAGTGTCATACCACCAGCTCTATCGCCAAAAATTCGGCCTATCATGGTTAAGCCTGATATAAAATTCAGCGACTTCATTAAGATATTAAAAACTGACAGCAAAGCTGACTTTGTAGGTAAAGTCAGTGGAGAATTCCTGAAAATCTTCCCGGCTACAGAAAATGACCACAGAATTGTTATGAGCTACCTGGACTCTAAAAAAGTGGATCACTATGTTATACTCACAAAGCATGACAGACCGATCAAGGTGGTAATCAGAGGGTTGCCAATCGACTGCCCAGTGGAAGAGATAAGCGAAGCGCTGCAAGATCAAGGATTCAAGGTTCGACGAGTCGCTCAAATGCACAGAATAAAAACCAGAGTTCCTATGCCACTCTATCAGGCCCAGATTAACAATGTACCAGGTGTTGAGCAGGTGTATGACATTGTCAAGCTCCTGGGATTTTATGTTAAAGTGACTGCTTACCAATCAAACGGAAGTGTTGTGCAGTGTCACAATTGCACAACACTTCCATCATTCTTCAGATAACTGCAAATTTAAACCAAGATGTGTAAAGTGTGCTGGGCCACACAAATCTGCCGAATGCTCTGCCAAAAGGCTTGATATTGTTAAATGCTGTAACTGCTTACAAACAGGGCATACTGCTAATTATAGGGGGTGCCCTAAGTTCCCCGTCAACAACACTATTAAAAACAAAAATGCAGGTGCCAAAGTTGGTTCTGATACCCTAAGCGCTCCCAAGCAGAGCGAAACCAATGTTCAAAATTTTCATGTGTCTAATGGTCGTACCTATGCTGCGGCAGTTAAAAATGTTATTTTTGATAATTCTGAAAATGTTGTAAATAAGCCATCTACTAAGCCTCGTAAAAATGAAAATGTACAATCTCATGTTGATGTTGCTAAACATTGTAACCCCTCTGCTGAGGGAGGCTTTAGTGCCATTATGGACATTTTTAAGTTATTGAAAGAATTAAGCTGTGTTTTTAAAGGCCTCTCAGTAGGCAATGTTATTAGTAAAATTAGTGCTAGGCTGCCAGAGTTACAAGCAGCTAATAATGCCATTGACAAGCTATTTGTTGTCTTTAACATTTGTGAGGACATATTTGGCTCTAATAATGTAAATAATGAATAACTTGATGAATAATTGTGTACATATTTTTACATGGAATGCGAATGGACTATCCCGTAAAATTCATGAACTTCGGGATTTTGTAAATAAGTACGACCCCGATATCTTCTTCCTACAGGAACACCGCCTTGGCCCTTCATCACCTATCTTTGTGCAGAATTATGCTGTACACAGATATAACAGACCAGCTACAGATCAGAACCCTCATGGCGGGGGCACAGCACTTCTTATTAAACGCTGCATTCCTCACAACCCTGTTCCAATTCCACGGCTTTCAGCTATTGAGGCCTCAGCCATCTCACTCATAACAAGCAATAATATAACATACATTTTTGTCTCCACATACATTCCACCCACACGTAACCCTCAACTTGTCCGTATGGACTTGCAGGTTTTACTCTCACTTGGCACACATGTTATTATTGGTGGAGACCTTAACGCTAGACATCGCGCATGGAACTGCTATAATTCAAATGACATAGGACGTGTAGTTTTCAATTTGGCCAAATCGGCGAATCTACACATAGCAGCTCCCAAAACACCAACACGGTATACTGCCCGTTCTACTGGAATCTTGGATTTCTTCCTGCTCAAAAATACCAGCGTTCCGCTGAATATTTCTGTGCTCGACGAACTCTCTTCTGATCACAATCCGGTCAGACTGATTCTGAACGTCAGCAGCTATACTCCACCAGACACAAGAGTCTTTCGCACGGACTGGCGAGCCTTCGCCAAAACTCTAAACAACATGCACTACACAACCCCCACAGTACAATCGAGGGATGACATTGATAGTTTAATCAAGACTTTCACCGTTGATATCACTCATGCTTACTCTGCAGCCAGAAAGCCTGTGCCGAAGGGGCACACTTACAGAAGCCAAGAGCTCAGACTACTCATCAGACAACGCAACGCTGCCAGACGTCAGTTCCAGAGGTCCCGCAACCGAGAGGACAAACAAAGATTCAACAGACTCTGCGGAGAGGTCAGATCTCTATTCAATACACAGGCACAACTCAGCTGGACCAGGTACCTTCAAAACCTCTCCACAGACGATAACTCGCTATGGAGAGCCATCAAAAGGTATACGAAATAACACAACAACATTCCGCCCCTTAAAGGGCCTCAAGGGATCCATTACACCGAAATTGAGAAAGCAGAACTTTTAGCGCAGCATCTGGAATCTCAATTTCGCACTAACAACATTCATGACTCCACCACTGAAAGCACTGTTCAATACTTTCATTTTACTTTCTCTACAAGCCCACGCACTGACAACATTATTCCAACCTTACCTTCAGAAGTCCTAGCTATTATCAAGAAACTCAAAAACAGGAAGAGCCCTGGCATTGATAACATCACAAACATCATGCTTAAGAAGCTGCCAGTCAAAGTCATCTTCATTCTCACCAAGATCTGTAACATCATCCTGGAATGGCAATACTTTCCTCAGTGTTGGAAAAAGGCTGAAATAGTCCCTATACTGAAGCCTAAAAAACCACCAAACAAACCAGAATCATACAGGTCTATAAGTTTGCTTTCGTCCATCAGCAAAGTGTTCGAAGCAGTCCTGCTCAAAAGAATCAACGCACACCTGGAGGACAACAACATTCTGATTCCCCATCAGTTCGGCTTCAGGAAGCAACTCTCCACGGCAAATCAGCTCTACAGGGTTGTTGAGACCATCGCTGAAGGAATGGCTAACAAGAGGATCACTGGTGGAATTTTTCTTGATATAGCAAAGGCTTTTGATAGAGTCTGGTTGGAAGCACTCACATACAAGTTACATGTTCTGGGTTTCCCAGAATACATCATTAACATCACCAATTCCTACCTAACAGGTAGATACTTTGTCGTTCATGTAGCAGGCACAAACTCAACTTTCCATCCCATCCATGCAGGGGTCCTTGCTTGGACCTACATATTTTAACATTTACGTGAACGACATTCCCACAACATTAGCTGTGTATGCGGACGACACTGCGATCCTGGCACAAAGTGCATTTATTGGTCCAGCAATACAACGACTACAGAATCACATCCATGCACTAGAGACCTGGCTCACCCAGTGGAAGATTGCAGTTAATGTCGACAAAACCAAGGCCATCCTGTTCACTAGGAAAACCAAGATCAAGAAAAATCTCCAGTTCTTTGGTACCACCATTCCCTGGGCCAAGCAAGTCCTATATCTTGGGGTGATCCTCAACAATACTCTCACATGGTTCCCACACATCACTTCTATTATCCAAAGGTTCCTGGTTCGTAAAGCGCAACTCAAACCCTTAATTGTTCGGAACAGTGTGTTATCTATGGACAACAAGTTACTTATTTACAAGTCCATTCTCAGACCATTACTCTGTTATGCCAGCCCTATCTGGGCCCACACCGACACCACCGAGACTTAGAAGGCCTTATCACTCCCCTCGCTACGTCATCTTACGTCACGATGAGGAGACCTCTTGCGACTCGTAGCCTTGACCTTTGACTGATATGTTCACGAGCTCTCAGTAGTCTTGGTGTGACCGTTCGCCATTGCTGTATTTTTGTATCTCCTGTAGAAAACGTTTTTCTCTTCCTTTTGTTTTACGCTTACGTTTTGGATTAAACACACATCATGCCAGCTAGATGTTGCGTCCCTGGATGTAAAGGAAACTACAAAGGACAGCCCAAAGTGTCAATTTTTCGTTTCCCGAGGGATCCAGATCTTCGAAAGAAATGGATAATGGCGATCCATCGAAAAAACTTCCAGCCTACGAAAGCTTCTAGGGTAAGAAACATATGTTTTCTTGATTACTGATTACTGTCTATCATACTAAATATCAATCTGTTCATTATATATTTTAATGTATTCTATATCATTCACTATATATTTTATCGTTCACTGTATTTATGCAACTGAATTTTTTGGTCTAGGTAAGAAATATTTTCAAAAGAATTAAGAGGAAAAAAAATTAGCTATATATTTTTGTATGCAAAATGTCAGATGATTTGAAAATTTCAGTTGTCACCTTTCACAACTGAATAATAAAATACTTTTTGGTTAACATAAATTTGTAATGAAAAAATTCATGATTATCCTAGTTATAATTCTAATCTTTTTACGAATCGTTAATTTTAGAAAATGTTAATTAAATGGTTAAATAATTTAAGTATTGTAACTAACAAATATTTAGAACATGCCATAGCAATCTAGAGTGATATTGACATAAGAGAACTCCAATATTAATTATAATATGTATTAAAAATGTAGCATTTTAGGCCCAAAATATTTTAATACTTAGTTCACATAAAAACTGAACAATTGACGTCCGTTCTCAAATTCAGTAATAGTTAAAAGAGACCAATTGTAAAACATTATGAAGTACATTAGTCAAAACTGTATTTATAATTTTAAAAAAGGTAAACAAAAGAAGAAAATTTCCATTAAATATATTCTTGAACTATAATGATAAATATTTTAAAAGTATATGCTCCCTAAAATTTAGCTTCGAATTTAAGCTAATAAAGAATCTGGCAAAACCATCAAATTTTAAAATAACCATATTTTGTTTTTTTGTTATAAGAAGTAATTTTTTGAACTTACTGATTAATGAAAATTCTTGATTTTCAATTAAGCTAATATTTTTTACTTAAATACACCTATTACAACATTTTAGAAAGTTTTAAAAAAAGAATTTTTTTCCTTATAGAATTTTTATGAGGATTCTAATTGTCTCTTTTATTTCATTAGGTCTGTGAGCTTCATTTTGCTGCATGTGACATCGAAAGAGTTTCAGAAATCTACGATGAAAGAACTGGCAGAAAAGTGACAGCAGTTTTACAGCATCCTCGTCTAGCATGCAATGCTGTTCCTGGAAAAATTGAAATCAGAAGTTTTGATATAGATAATATTGACCTCATTACTACTGACAAGAATTTTATTAGTGCCTTCTGTACGTTACAAGTAACTCAAAATGAACTGGATTCTATTAATGTAATGCCACTCATAACATATCTTGCTGGATATTGCGTATATAGATTTCTGAAGACTGAAATGTGAGTATTGTCGGGAAACCTAACTTTAGACAAAACTTTGGAATTGGATGAAGAATATCGTTTCATACTGAATATGGTCCGAGGCGGATTGCTATGTCCACAACCAGATGTAATAACTGTCGTATCATATACCTATATTTTAGTAAAAAAATTAGTATCTGAAAAACATGAAGACAATTTTTTAAAGTTACGCAATCAGCGATCTCTTGCATGGGCATTAACGTATCAAATTTTAATAGACGGTGAATGCATAACCCATGACCAATGTAATAACCTTAGAAAATATTCTAAATTTTGTTATAAAAGCATCATGCAATACTTTTCTTAAAAATTACTGTAATGAAAAGAATGATGTGCTGAGAAGTACTTTAAGGAAACGAAAGCTTCAAACTCTAGTAAAATAGATAATTTGTGTTCAGTTTAAATAAGGCCTTAAGTTTATGTAACTGTAAGTTTTATTTATGCTTGTATAAAATGTTTTAAATATTAATGAAACATATACATATATTTTTATGGCAATTTGAATGAATTATTTATTTTGTTGTACTATATGCAAACTTCATGATTTAATGGAAATCTAATCTTTAATTAAACATTTAGATGACTTAAATATATTTTAATTGTATTTAACGATTTCTGGTTACAATTGAAAAGAGAAAGTAGTGTTATTAGTTTTGATTAGTGTGATTAAGAATGATAGATAAAGATGTATGATGTAGTACTTGTGTACCCATAATATTTGTAATATTAATATGCAAATGTATACATTTATTTCATTTTTATACTAATTAAGTTTTAGGCGTTTTTCTAGAAAAATAAGCATAAACAATTTGCAAAGAAATATTTATATAGTTTAATTTCAGTTCTACTAATATAAATAATATGCTGTTTGCATTATGTATGATTATCAACAATACTTATGATACCAAGCGAATTTATTATAGATGTGTGAAAATGAATTCTATAGAAAGGTCAAAGTAGCAGTTTATTCTTTTTATACGACATTAAGCTTTTGATTTAGCAAAACTCCTTTATATATTTTATAAAGCACGAAATGCACTACTTTTATTTCAATGCTTTATTTCTTATGTGTATATTTTTCTAAATGTAGAAACCTTAATGTTTTGCTGCATCTAATGTGCTAATATGTAATGTAATTGTTATTTCATTTATTGCAAAATCGGATTTATTTAGATGATTTTTTTTAAACTCCAGGCATAAATAATGTGAAAATATACATATAAAGCTAATTTTATTGTTATTATAATTTTTGCTGCTAGCATTTAAATTTATATGGAAAGGAATTCACTTGCTACAGTGGTGCAGTAATTTGTTTGAATAATGCATAGTGTTTTTAAAATTTGAGTTTTGTTTTAGCTTTTTACCTGTAATTTACTTTATATACTCAACTGAAAAGGCATTTTCATGCTTTTTTAAAGCTCTATAATGTTTTGAGCTTTGAGAAATGGGATAATGCTATTAATTGCTCATTTATTCTTGGAATTAAAAACTGCAGTAATACTAAATAAATAATTGCATTAAAATAAGAGTATTAAAGAAAAGCATGTTTATGTCACTTATCTGCTACATGGAGTCTGTTTTTTTCCTTGTGAATTTTTTAATATTTTATAATCTTTGAAGTGCTAATAAAAATTTGTTTTTTGACGCAAAACTTTTTGCATTCTTTTCTTTACATGGAACTAGGTTTTTTTGGATTAACGAAACTAATGGTAATTTTTGTAAATATGTTTTTAGCCAGTAGTATGCTACTGAATATTACTTTGTTAACTTTGCTTTCTAGTTAGATGCTAGAAGATAATTATTATATAAAGTTTTAAAATACTGAATAGAAATTTTTTGGAAAATTAAAAAAAATCTAGAAAATTAATATATTAATTTTGGGTCGACGTAAACATGACTAAACAAGATATGATATTATCCATCTGAATATAAAAATTAATAATAGTTTCCTTTTATCTATATGGTTTTCTGCAATTCTCTAGGAAAAAAATAACATTCATTATTAAAAGCACAAAATATATAAACACTAGCCAAAACGCCGCTTTCAGATCTGACGCAAAGGAAGTTGTATCTTTCTATTCAATAGCAATGATCATTTTTCCTCCCGGCGCTCGAAGGTACGGGGTCTCCTTACCGTGACGTCACTTTTCAGTGATACGGCCTTCTTAAGTCTCGGTGGTATCGCCCACACACGCAAAACTAACAGAGGCAGGCTGCAGGCTTGTCAGAATATTGTTCTAAGGCAAATTACCAACGCAGAATGGTATATCAGGAATAATAGAATACATGAAGAGCTGGGCATGATGCAGCTCAGATCATTCTACTACAGGCTGGCCAAAAGATTTCACAGTAGGCAGCAAATTATTGACAATCCCTGCATCAAAATCTGTGAATATGATTATAACGATCTTGCGAATATTGATCGTCCCCTTGCTCAGCTCAATGTGTACATTATGTAATTTATTCCTGCTTTGTGTATACTCTTTCTCACCTTTTAACCTGCCTCTGATGTCATGTATGTTCTTATTTTTATTATCTTCTAATGTATCAATTATTATTGCTCATATATTTTTTGAATCATGTATCATGTACTTAATGGATCCAGACTATTGACTTACTCACTTACCATCTTACCATGTAACTTTGTAGTCACGGCTCGACAGCTTTCCTGGGCTTCCACCATAACAGCAATTTACCCTCTAAAGACCTAAAAATTTATATTAAAAAAAAATTATTTTGGTAATTACTTATATGCTTATATGGTTAAGTGTAAATATAATATTAAATGGAACCAGACATATTCTACAAGGGGTAAGGCCTCTGGCCTAGGCACCCTGGTGTTGCAAACACCGCTCTACTGGGTAATTTACCAACAGAGACGGTTAAAGTAGCGGTTGGCTACTAATTGCCGCCTAGCCATTGACTCTATTTCGATTTCGATTTCAGTTTGTGGTAGTTGCTTAGTTTGTTGTTGTTTAGAAAACTGCTCTTGTTGACTGTAGCGAATTCGCGGATTAGCTTTCTTTAGCTGTTTTGAATTAAGTTCTATTGAACGTTTGAGTAGTTAGAAGATAACTACTGTGATATATTGTGATACTGCACGATTATTGGAGGATTTATTTAACATTTTTTTTATTTAATCTCGAGCGCATGATCTGAAATGTCTGTTTTTAAAATTTCATCACTTTATGACCCATACAACACAGAACTTAATTCAAAACAGCTAAAGAAAGCTAATCCGCGAATTCGCTACAGTCAACAAGAGCAGTTTTCTAAACAACAACAAACTAAGCAACTACCACAAACTGAGAGGTTTTTCCTCCTTTTATAAGATTTTTAAAAATCACGCGCTAGAATTTTCTAGTACTTTCTCGAAATCAAAAAGAGATATTTATTTATTTAATGCACGCGCTCTTGTATTTTCAATTTTCCGGCTTAGCTTTCTTTTAATATTCGTCACGCGCTGCACTGCGCGAGAAATAAAACCATTTAATTTATAATTGAACTAACATTAGCTTTTCAAATACCAAATTCGTAACAATATAATAATGTGTGAGAAAAAAGAAGTCCCATTATTGGATTACCACCACGGATGACAGCAAACTAAAGAACGTTTCAAAATCAATCATCACAGTCTTTACTACTAATTATGTTATTTATAAAATGTTACCACTCTATAGATTTAAATTATTGAGAGAATTATTAAAAGAGCTATAATTGGAGATGAGTAAGAAAATGTCAATTAATTTATACTGTTATTTCTTTATAAAAAAATTTAAGGTTTGCAACTTATTATTTAAAGAAATAAACTTAAATAAAATTACATTACTTTATATATTGTTTAATTGTAAGTTGCTAACTATGATAAAAATTAACACGCGTAAGATGTTATTTTTTCTTATAAAATAATAAGATATCAAAATATTGCTTATTTAATAATTTCTGCTTATATTAAAACATATGCATTTTTATAATTTTAATAGGAATTTAGGCAACAATGGGATTCTATAAATTTCAAATAATAAGAATATTAGAAAAATATTAAATAGTTGAAATGTAATTAGCAAATTAATTTGTAATTTATATGGAGAGGAAAAGAAAATTCTTCTTTACAATTCTATTATGAAATTTTATGCAATTAAAAATAATTCCACTATATTTTAAAGTTCAAATATGAACACTGACAGGCAAAGCATAAGTTTACTATAATGATGGATTTCTATTAATTTGAGCTTTTAAAGACAATATTTATATATTGCAAAATTAATTATTTTTAATATTATGAGAAAAGAGTTACATATTTAGAAAGAGGAATTTTTTGTTATAAAACTATTTTAAAATTATGATATTGTGTTTACATACTTTTTAAATATTAATGACTGAAGTCAGACTTCTTTACATTCAAGAGACAAAGTATTGTTAAAAAGAATCCAACTGTCAGTCTTACAAAATTCCGATTTTATTTGTCTAATGACTTGTAGGTTGTTGGTCAACTCCTTTTAAGACTTCTGACTACTTTAAGAGTTTTTAGAACAAAAAATTTTTCAATACCTTAATACCATTTTTTAGGCCAATTCAATTCCGATCGTGAAGAGCTGATAAAATGCGTCTTCAGCCGTTCAAGATTTGTAAGCCGTTTTATGGATATCTGTAAAAAGGTTTTTTATATCTGAAACTACAAACATTTCTTTCTGATGAAATCTCATAAATAATGGAGGAATGTTTAGGATAAGATTTCGGCCCCGTGTGTGGTCCTTGAGTGAAGGCGAATTCTTACTTCTACACGAAGCGTCAAATACTAGGCGTACCTTCGTAGTAGAATTGTTTTTATAAATAATAACATTTTATATTCCCTATTCGGTACTTCTTCAACGATATTTTACAGTAACTATTCCTTAAATATATAGTCATCGTATTATCCTTAATTTAAGAAGCTTTTCAGTAGTAGTCGGACGTTTTTTCGTACGTCTTTAACCAAGGTAGTTTGACAAAAATAGCCACTTTTACCTCTCTGAACGGTTTTCGGAAAATGTTCAAGGGTGGACTGTTCCGTTTCTTCCTTAGTTTTTGTTTCGGTAGAGTCCTTTATACCTATAGTTATTATATGCAATTAATGTACAGGTTTAGGATTCGCAAGACCAGATTGAGCCAGTAAAATCTTCAACAGCAATGAGTTTTTCCGACACTTACTAATCGTGTATTTAAATTACAAGTTTGTTATAAATAGGTTCAAGAAGGGCAAGGTCAACTTATGTTATCACCTCAACTTAAGTTTGTGAATGATATTATTATTGGTATGGCATTTTTGCCTTCTTAATTTTAATAAATATTCAACTTTTTATGTAAATTCCATAGTTGCTAATCCATAGTTGCTCCTTAAAAAGAGGGAGTATATAAAGCATTTTCTCTCTCCTTTCTGCATGCCTTGGTGGTTTAACGCGTATTCGAGAGGTCAAGGTTCGGGGTCCCGGCAAGGGCAATGCTCATTTTTTATATCTCATGCTTAAAAATAACCTAATGACCCTACAAGACTTTCTCTTCAGTAGATTTCCAACCTAGTTTATTTAAAAATGTAGGAATGTTGTGAGCGAGTGTCAGTGAATATGCGTAATCGTCGCTTCTTCCCTTCTGCCTTCAGTTTCATTTGTAGCGTTTGAAGCACTATTTCATCAGAAATACATAAGTTACACGAACTAACGTCAGACAATTTTTGGTTGAAAGTGAGTAATTGTTTTGTATGAATTATTTTTGTAATTGGAGTATATGTCAACAGTTGCGAAAATAATGATTGGATAATTACTTCTGTGGAAACGGAGTGTATGTTACAACCGACAGTTTCAAAGTGAATAATTTGAATAATTCTTGCACTTTATTGGAATCCAACTATTTGCTGACTATTCTGATTAACTTTTATTTCAACTATTCTCTGATTTCATTTTCTGAAAATGAGCAAATTGAGGGAGCAAATAAAAAGTATAATCTGAATAAATGATTGATTGAAATGAAAAATAATGCTTCATTCAAGACGAGGACTTTGTGGCTGAACACATAAAGCGCTTTCAGACGAAGGCTTTTTGATCACAGGCGTTTCATGGCTTAAGTCATTAAGTCCCTTCACACCTGCTTAGCAGAGCTTAAGTTCTAGCCCATTAGAGAAGATAAAATTGCGCATGTGTAAATCTACAGCTGCCTTAGAAAAACTGTTAGTTGGTATTTTCGTTTCTGGGATTGTTCGATTCTTATATCAAGTTGGCGTAAAGTTGAAAAGTTAGAACACTTAAACAAAATCCTGAATCCAGTTTTTGTGACATAGCAAGGTCTGGTTGCCTCAAACGAAGTCCGGCTTGTATTTCTAATGCCAACAAAATCCCCATCTGAAAGGAAAAGGAGAGGATTTACTGTACTTTTATAAAAGAAGTTTTGTATTAACATGCTCAATTATTTACGTTTAATATTTGTAACCAATCTTAGTACCGATCATATTATACCCATGCCAGGGCATGCGGGGGGGGGGGGAACTTAGATTCGGTTTACAGTTAGATTCAGCGTCCTGACGATGACACCCACTCTTTGGATTTTGTATAAATTCTGGCATGAAAAATCTCTTCTGCATTTTTCACAAATTTAATTTTTACTTATCACATTCTATTACTTATCACATATTAACTACATTCTTGATTGCAGAGAATATGAGATATATACTGACGGCTCTGGGCTAAACCAGGGGATGGGCTCAACCTTTGTTGTTTATTACTTATGGACTAGAAATTTATTCTGCAAAAAGGGTAAGACCAAGCTGGCGAAATGTTTCTTTTCTATGTTTTGAAATGGATAAAAGATTAACACTTTGCTCAGTCTCATGAATTTTATATATTTTCTGGCTCTATGTCTTTTTTTGAAAGATATAAAACATCTGATAATATGAATTTGCTTGTTAATGATTTCAAAATGTTATATTTAGATTTTTGTCTCATACATCGTATCAATTTAGGGCGGATAAAAGCTCACGTGGGATATAAGGACAACGAAAGGGAGGATGCCTTTATAAAGAAGGCTGCTCGGGAGATTTATCGGGAACTCCTTGTATCCAAGGTTCCAAAAAGATCGGTATTAGAACGATTTATAACTTTTGTGTGGATTCGTGGTCTCAGAACTGGTTTAAGTCGATTAAATGGACAAAATACTTAAGGACATTGGAAGTGTCTCGTAAGAAAAATCTTACTATGTTGAAGGATGTTGATACAAACTAATTTCCTACTGGACACGGCCGCTTCCCGGACTGTTTGTCCGATTCCATATTCAAGTGAATAATTTATGTACTGTTTGTGGAGAGGTGGGGGACGCACAGTATTTCTTTGAAAAATCTTCAATTTTTAACGATTTTAGGAAACAGGTCAACATATTTTAATTTTTCTTAAAATAACTTTGAAGATTTATATAAACTATGCATGAAGGGCAATAGGCGTGCAGGTTTGAGATTTGGCTTTTTATATTGGTGATTGGTGTGTTTCTTTGTTTCGGTTTTGCAACCTTTAATCTGGTGTTAATGTATGAATTGCGTTTGTCCTTTCCTTAATCCTTAGTTTTTAATAATATAGCATTATTTTCAGTTAGCTATATTATTTTCTCTGCTTTCCTTTTTTTGTATCCACTGTTTTAATTTAATGTATTTGTATTGTATTTGGGTTTGGTTGATTGTATTATTATTGCTTTTATGATTTCTTTCATGCTATCATTTTAGTTACTGGGATCCGATTTTTGGTTTCTCTGTCGCTTATTACTAGCGAGAGCGTGGACACAGTTGGGTCGCAGGGTGGCCTAGTTTGAGCTTGGATTGGAAGGGGCCTCCATGTCATAACATCGTCCTAAAGACGGTTAGGTGGGCAGGACCTTGCCTCCCGGAAATAGTACAGATGCCTTTTGTAGTGGATTGGATTGAAACTTAGATGGAAATCAATGAAAATCTATGAAGTCGCCGTTGATCCTCTGTGAATTTGAAGCATTGCAATCATTTGAGATCTACTAAAGAATAATCGTGAAATCCGTCTATTATGAGAAAAGTTTTCTGCAGTAATTGCTAAGGAGTCCGAATAATAAATGCATTAAAAAGACACATTATATAAAGATACGTATTTGATGTAATGTAATTAACTAATTAATTAACGTAACGTAATTTGTAATTTGACGCAAATGTAAATTAGTCGGGTTACAAAACTGGCTGTTTCGAAGGGCTTGGAAAGTCCTTGTATACAGTCAATGAAAGACAATTTGAGACAGCAAAATTATTCGGTGTAAATACAATGCATAAAGCAGAGTATCGGGATGAAAAAACATTGGAGGACCACAGACTTCCAAAATCAAACTGAGCAACCAAAAGATAATGTGAAATTTATTCTGTGTTCTAGTACACATTGTGCAATAAAATAAATCCTTATAAACGGGTTTTCAGTCACACATATTCTTAGAGTATAACAGCAGCAGCCATACTATATGACGTATTCAATTTAGCTGGAATAAAAAAAGACGTTTTTCACGATTCAATTGATGATATGTCTAGTTTACTGCAAGAATAACACTAGTGTTCAGTATTTTGTTAAAAAGATCTTTATGCTAAATGTATTCTGAGTGCCTATCCTGTTTTCCACATGCTTCTTTTAGCATTAACTGAATTTTAAATAAAATCAACTTTAACTCGGCATTAAATTCAAATGACACAGCTTAATACTTTGTGAGACTAGTTTTCACTTTGTGGAATTAAGTTTTTGGTAAAATAAGACTTTGATGGACCACGAATGGCAGTCTTCGATTTGCCAGTAGAAAACTGTCATTAAATATAAAGGTTTAAGCATGTAAAAATTTCTGTCCTAAAAAATCATATCTAAAAAGAAATGGTTTAAAATTGAGCAAAAAAGGAATCTTGCATTGGCGTTGATTTTAACAAAACTGAATCGATTTCGAGGGTGGTTAGATATAGATCCTTCTTTTTTTAAAAAGGGGAAAAAGTTCCAAAGAAGAGTGCTGTGATAAACATTTTATATGGAATTCAGGAGACAGATCAAATTAAAAATAAACTCAGCGCCATTTGTAGAGGAAAACGCAAATGAAAGAGCTAAACTATTATAATTTTGAAAGCGCAGGAAAGATCTTGATTGGAAATAATGTCATTAACTAAAACAGATTCATTTTTTGTGAGTGCAAAAGGCTTCAGTGAAATCCAGTACGCCAGTTGAAGAAGCCATAAGCGGGCACTGGTTTCCGTGCATGTTCCAAGAGAATAAAAATGTTGTATTTTGCTATCATAAATTCCCATTTTCTTGCCTAATATTCAGTGTTTAAAAGCATTTTCAAAGTATTCACTTGTGCATCTCAGAACTCAAACAACATTATTCTTCGCATTAAATAACTCATATTCCCATCTGCACAAACGAAATGATAAATTGACATTGGGAAACAACATATCCTAATGTAAGCTTAATGTTTCTTCTTCTCTACACTGTTTCTATTATTTTAACATTTAAAGGTTCTTTGACGATATTTTTTTGATTGCTTACAATAAAATAAAATGTTTCAAGAATTATTTTTCAAGAGATTCAGTCATTAATGCTAAAAGGTACAATGAATTTATTTAATTAATATTTGAGAAACGAGGTATGTATAATATATTAATGCATAAAATTAGAATGAAGTTTTTGTACCCATAAGAAATAAAAAATAAAACACAAAGCATTTTTTTTTCAATCTATATGTATTTATTTCACATGTCATTTTTTAATTACATATATAATTTTATAGCTTACATTAATTAGGTGGTATAATTAAACATTGCTAAGAATTTCAGCACCTACAGCAGTAGAATAGGATTATCCTAGTTATTTAGCACTTCAAATTACTAGGCCCCATTTAAACTAAACCTTCTATCAGTGCTCCTCCTCCACTTCCACCTCCTCCCCCACTACCTCCATTACCTCCAAGAATATTTACTCCGATTCCTGAACCTATCAGCTCGCCTGTTCCAGAGCCATTACCGCCTCCAGCTCCACCATCACCTCCACTACCTCCGTTGCCTGAAAGCGCATTTGTTACTTCTTTTGCACTTCCTCCTCCTCCACCAACACCCCGTCTATGACCCGAAAGCTCTTTTCCTACTCCCTTTGAACTTCCTCCTCCATTACCACCACCACCACCACCACCACTTCCTCCCCCTCCCCCTCCGTTTCCTCCAAGAACATTTACTCCCATTCCTAAGCCAAATAGTCCACCAGATCCTGAGCCGTTACCCCCTCCAGATCCTCCACTACCTGCGCTACCTCCATTGCCGGCTCCTGTTCCTTTAACGCTGCCGCCACGTCCACCGCCTCCTCCTCCACCACCTGCACCCCCATTACCTCCAAGTATATTTAATCCTATTCCCAAGCCAAGTAGACCTCCGGATCCTGATCCATTACCCCCTCCAGCTCCACCTCCACCACCAGTGCCGCCTTGTCCTCCTCTACCATATCCCCATCTAGATCCAACTTCGTGTCCGCCTCCTGAACCATACACATACCCACTACCTGAACCATATCCATACCCACTTCCTGAACCATATCCATACCCGCTACCTGAGCCAAATCCATACCCACTTCCTGAACCATATCCATACCCGCTACCTGAGCCAAATCCATATCCTTTACCTGATCCAAATCCATATCCACTTCCCGATCCAAATCCGAAACCACTCCCATACCCATAATCATATCCATAATCGTTTTCTGTCCCGGGATAATATTCGTAGTAATATGGATCATCGTAGTTGTATGCATATGATGCAGCATGCGAACTTGATACGGCATGGGCACTACTATCTGATGACGAGCTTGATGAACTAGACGCGAAAGCACTCCCAGTGCCTGTATTACCTCTAACCGAACCACTCGAACTTTCAGCTCCTGCCGTAGCAGCCGCATTGCTTCTACCTCCTGCGCCGGCACCTGTCTCACTTCTAGCACCTGCTCCACTACCTGATCCTAAACCAGATTCAGAACCATATCCGTATCCATTCCCTGAAAAATATCCATAACCACTTTCAGAACCAGCACCAGCAGCACTTCCAGCTCCTGAGGCGGCACCAGACCTACTTCTAGCTGAGCCATATGCAGATGCACTTCCTGAACCGAATGCAGCAACACTTCCGGAACCATACCCAAATCCATTACTACTTCCAGAACCATATCCGAATCCGTTCCCTGAACCGGATGCGAAATTACTTCCCGATGCAGCTGCAGCTTCTGCTCCAGCATAAGCACTGCTTCCAGCTCCTCCTGCGCCAGCATAAGCACTGCTTCCAGCTTCTGCGCCTGCTCCTGATGCAGACCCGCTTCCCAATCCATTTCCAAATCCTTATAAAGAAATAAACATTTCCATTCATACTGAATATTTGTTTTCAAAATTAATAGTAATAAAGTTAATCGTTTACATAAATCATGAAATTAGAATTAATTCTAGCATTTATGTTCTTCTTTACTGTATTACACTATTTTGCTTACAGTTATTCTGTTGGAATGAAATCAATTGTTAAAAGGATAAGAGAGTTATATTCAAGAAGATTATAATTTAATTGTATGCAGATGTTGGACATTTAAATCCCTGTCAATTTGTACCTCAAGGATTAACTCTAACATAACCAGCATTTTATTATATTTATGAGTAATTCAGATATAGGAGAAAAGCAATTCAGTATCCTATATTGAACACAATACTGCTACAAGAGCATTATACACAGGGTTATTCAAAACAAGAGGAGCAGACTTCTAGGAGGACCTCAACATAATTTCATGGAATAATAGAAGTGATAATATGAAAAGGCTAGTGGCTTAAATACCAAAAGCCAAACATTTGTAATTAAATAAATAAACAAAAATAAATACTGAATACCTGTCCCTTTGTTTTATTTTTACTCATATAATCGACAGTATTTTATTATCTAGAAATTATATTTTACTTTAAGTATTTAACTAAAACTATGTAACTTTTTCAGTGTAGTTTATATGAACGAGATAATAAAAATGTTTTACTAATTCAGTTCACTGTTATTAATGAACTATGCTACCAAATTTCTATTTCTTTTTCCAGAATTATATATAAAATGTTTTGATTGAATATGATTAAATGAGTTTTTCAATTGTACTCTTTTATATATCCTAATATAACTTATCAGAATATTGTTTACCTTTAACAAATTATATCTAGAGAAATTAAGTTTTGAAGAAAGATAAACAACGAGATCAGTGGTTTCATTTTATGCTTTATGCATCTATTTATGTGAAAATGGAATGTAGCTATTGAATTTATGATTTGTATATGAATTGAAAAATAGCATATTGATAAAACTTTTCAGGATATTACAAACTGATATGTTGTAATAATGATATTAGTATGTTAATCATACTTCTGTAGAGAAAAAGGCAATTTATAATTACTAGGCTACGTATCCGAATGTTTTTATTATGATATGGTTTTACCAAACTACGGCTGTTTGGTTCGTTAAATATGGCTTAGGTCGAGCAAATGCCAGTCTCATTTATGAAATATTATTCCAAATGAAACAGAAATCGTGAAACGATACAAACTTAAAACAGTTTTACATTTTAAGTTATATGTATGGACATTTTAAACACTTTCAAAGAGCGTCATTTCTGCACTTTCCGGCCGTGGCGGTACTGTTTTTGGAATAGAGTAAAGACTTTATAAAATGCAAACACATTAGCACCAGGCAATGTTAATGATATAGCTAAAAATGTTATTGAATGGCTCTACGTCTATGTTTAGTTGTAATTGCAAGAAGCAAAACATATCAGATGATCCAATCCGCATTTAAAGAATTAAATGAGAATATCATATGGCCATAAAAATAAGTCTAGACTTTCCCTGATGATAAAAGTCTCCGATATTTCGAAACGTAAGGCAGAGAACCTCGGGCGTTTTGAAACGAACATATTCCTGACTACCGCGAAAGTCTAGAGGATGCCCGGCGTATTTCAAAACGTCCGATTCAAAGTTTCCATTCTAATTGGCTGTCAACGGTGTTGTAACAGGGCCTAATATTTCCTCTATCTCCTTAAGATTGTATTTCCGACTCTGCGTTGCTATGGGATTCAATGTCGTATAGGTGTAGCTTACCCCTCTTAGAAGTTTGTTACTCTAGTTTTGAATTACCCTGTGTAACTTAACTCGTTTAGCAAATTCAGCCCATGAGGAAATTTAACGATAGCATTAAAATAGAGAATTCGAAACTGGTGGAATGGATGCAAGATGTTAGCTGTTATTATCATGGAGGTAGGAAGTAAGATGGAGTCGCCCTGAACAAGATTCTCCGTACCCTGCTCTGAAGCACCGGCGATCCCTACGTGGTGACCAAAACATTGGGTCATTTACCATTGAGTTCTATGGGATTTGACGCGTTCGGGTGTAAATATTTTGTAATTACGTCGCAAATATACATATAAATGTATATATTTTCTTTTTCTACAACACTTCAGAGTCCTAAGTATGTGAAAACAACATATTTTTAAACAACATTTCATTCTGAACGGAATTAAATGCTTTACTTTTCACAGGACAGTTTTCTCAGAATGGTTTAATTTGAATGAAATATTTTCACAAGTTTTCGTTAATTACATTAGAAAAAAAATTAAGGTAATTCGATTTTATTCGGTTAAGGTACAAAAATTAAGATCAAAGTTTATTGTATTATTAATATTAAAATTATGCATTATTTCTTTTCTATTTATAGAGCTTCTTCCTAAAATACTTTCTTAAATATGACATGATTTTTTGGCTTCTTTTAAATCGAAAAATGTAAGTCAATTTATAATTAATGCTCTATTCGGTTCATTTTAAATTAGAGAATTATTAGGAATTAGCGAAATACTTTAAATAAGTATTTCGCTAATTCATAATAATTAAATAGGTATTAAATAGTATTTGACTTTCTCTGAACATTTCTGAAAAGGAATAAAATAAGTTGGTTTTTTTTTTTTTTTTTTTTTTTTTTTTTTTTGTTTCTGTTAAGTATTATTTAAAACTTGTAACTGAGTTATTATAAAATGTAAAGGGAATAATTCTTTTAATTATACTTATCAGATTTTTTTTTACCCTTCATTTCAACAATACATATTCCAAAACTCTTTATTACGTTCTTAAGTGCGCATCTCATAGCATTTGCTTTACAATACCTTTTAACAGATTGCTTTCCAATACGAACAATTCTTGCTTAAATAGTTTTATAACGTATTTGTCAACAGGATTTCAATTTATGTTTACAATTCAATATTAAGGTTATTATATATTTAGATAACATTTATAATCATTATAAATTAGATACATTTAATCATTAGATTTCTTCACAGTACTTTCACAGTTGTTTATAAGTGAATAAATTCTTCATTTCAAATACATTTATAAATAATTTAATGAATATTTAAGTATTTTGTCAAAGGCAGATACATGCTTTTTGCAAGCACATGCATAAATACCCATACATATTTCCTATTTATCATTTCCGGCATGTGCAAATCTTTAATTTCTATGCATTCACTATATTTTTCGTGTAAAGTAATTTACACTAATTTACATCTAATTAAAGTAATTTACATCTAACTACACCCGAAAGTTTTACATAAAATATATATATGAATATAATTTGAATGAAAATTATAAGTATTATTTTTAATACCCACTCAAAGGTCAGTTTTTCTTCAAAATTCCTCCACGATGGCATCTCTCTCTTTAGGCAGATAGCCCTTGCATGCGTTACTCTATTTAATAAAAACTTAATCTGACCTATGTGCCTAATTACAAATATTTTAACATACATAATTTTATATTTACATTTAGCCATCAAGTTTCAAACTTTTCAAATCTTCTAGAAAATAAATTTTTGCAGATCTCTTTTAGCAATTTTCTTAAAATCTATATTTTTGTAGTGCAACAGCTTAGAATTTTATGAAACAAATTCATAATCAAAATCGCTGTTGTTAGCTATCGAAAAATAACCAAGATGTGATTTTTGCGTAAATGTCAGTAAACTATACAAATTGCTATTATCCATCACACAAGTAATGTTTCTTTCATGCGAGAGTGTCCCTTTTTCGATTTCTATGGAACTGTCGTGTGTCGAAATACTATCAGAATCTTGTCAAGTGAGCTTCTGAATGTAAACAAAGAACACCCCGTCTGGTGACCCAAGCTTCAAAGCAGTGCTTCACTTCTAGCGCGAAATGGCCCCTCCTCCCTTTCCTACCTCCATGGTTATTATGGTTACCAACCCTGACAGCCGTAGCAATGGGTCCGAGTTTGAATCCCGGAGAAGGCGTGGCTGTAACTGTCCGTCCCTTCATAGGAGACAACGGTGGTTACCTATCAGGGTGACCTTCCATAATGAAGTAGCCAACAATTCCGTCCCTTGTTGTGGCGCAAATGTAATGGCTATTAAACAAAGCACCCGGTCATTAAAAAAGTGTTAAATAAAAGCGTCGTAATAGAACCACCGGACACATTGATGTGTCTAATAAAATACTTTATTTTAAAAAAATGGAAAATAGTATTACATACTGAATGTTCCGATTTAAGAATGAAAAATAATTTCTAGCATATATCCTCCACAACTTTTTCTATAGCACCGTATTCTCTCGATGAAATTCGTAATTACTTTCTCACGCATATACCTGTTGACATGACCGAGGACATGTTCAATTGTCTTCAAATTCTTTTATTTTTGCTATTTATGTTCAGATTCTTTGGGACTTGTAATTATACTGTCATGTAAAACTGCAACGTTTTCAACAAACCGGATTGATCGAAAGCATCGGGATTATAATCTGCATTGGAAACTGTATCCTCAGGTTTCTTTACCAGTCTGCGAGTTAGGTGCATTTTCGCGTCAAAAAACTGCACGAAACTTCCTAACAGAAATTCGTTAAAAAATTTTCAGTAAATAAGCACCAACTAGAATACCCACGATACGCTCTACTACTTTTACAATTATGCTTGTCTGTGTGTCTGTATGTGTGTGACAATTTTTTCATCCCCGATAACTTTTATATAAAACTTCCAAAAATTTTTAGTTTTCGTGTTTAGGCTTTCTGCGTTCACAAAAAAAGAGTTGATTAGACTTTGGGTAAAAACTGAACAACCGGAAATGATATTTTACAGAAAGCTTGAAACAGGGAAGTGATACTTACTTGATGCTTATATCAGTTTTTAACGAAACGCTATATTAAAATATAATCCAAATTTTTTAATATTAGTATTTAAAACTTTTATACCAATGGGAAAACATATTAAATTTGGGATAAAATTGATAAAATGGAAGTGAGACTTTACTTGATGCTCTGAACAACTTTTCTTAAAAAAGTACACTGGTGTGCAAAAATTAAGGACGAAGTCGAAAAATTAGCATATCAGCTGAACGAAGAGGCAGAGCGAACAGAAAGACCAATCAGGAGATTAAGTAAGGTAATGTACGGTAGATTAAGTAAGGTAATGTACGTAATGGGGGAGTGTCTGAGTAGTATAAAGCATGTTGTCGGTGTAAGATCAGTATTTCTGGCAAAGAGATTGCACGCCATATAGCAGTTAAAATCACACCGAGTTGCTGCCTCAGCGAGAAATGGCGAATAATTAATCTGTTAGACGACGTCTGGATGCTTTTACCCGAGGTCGAATCATTGGGAAGTTGGAGGAAGGCCACAGTGTGACAAGTGTAGCTGCAGAGTTCGGAATTGCTCACAGCATCGTTTCACGACTTTGGAGACAATTTCAAACTACAGGAACAGCTATCCGGGGGTTTAGTAGTGGCCATCCACGAGGAACCACACCCGCAGATGACCGGTATATTGCCTTACAGGCCAGAAGAAACAGGCGGCAGACAGCGGGAGAAATCGCTAGACACACGACACAGGCCACTGGACGACCGATATCGCGTTTTACCGTGGCCAGAAGACTGCACGGTGGTGGTCTGTTTGCACGACGCCCTGTACGGTGTGTACCTCTAACGCCTGCCCATCGAAGAAGGCGTTCTCTGTGGTGCCGGGAACACCGGAATTGGAGAGACAATGAATGGGTACGAGTACTCTTTACAGATGAGAGCAGATTCAGTCTGAGTAGCGATTCTCATCGCATACTCATCTGGAGAGAGCGGGGAAGCCGCAATCATCCCTCGAACATCATTGAAAGAGACAGGTATGGAGGTGGCGGTGTTCTCGTTTGGGGAGGCATCATGCTTGGTAGTCATACAGACCTTCACATCTTCGACGCAGGTTCAGTCAACGGGACCCGTTATTGTAACGAGATTCTTCTTCGATATGTGCGTCTTTTTAGAGGCGCTATGGGTCCGCAGTTCCTTTTCATGGACGACAATGCACCATGTCATCGCACAGTAGCTACCGAACAGCTCTTAGAGAGTGAGGATATTGAACATATGGATTGGCCGGCACGATCTACGGATCTCAATCCCATCGAGCATGTGTGGATTTTCTAGGCAGACGCTTGGCAGCTCGTACCTTACCACCAGTAACGATTCCGGAGCTGCGATTGGCGCTACAAGACGAATGGGCAGCAATGCCTCAACAACTCATTGACACCCTCATTCTCAGCATGGGCAGACGCTGTGAAACCTGCCTAGCCAGTCAGGGGAGATCATATCCCCTATTATTAAAGACCGGATGTTTCTTGCTGGACACCCATCGCAGGGATGTTTCGGCCTTCAGTCGCATTGCACTCCATGCTACGTTTTCAATAAAGCTTCTTTTTATCCTTCTGATTTCTCTTTTAGTAAGTGTTGCTTACATTACTCGTGTCCTTACGTATTGGGGATCTTACGGTATTAAATGTGTTGATTTGGAAAGCTTTTGTACAAAGTTATATTGAAAAAACCGTCCCGTCCTTAATTTTTGCACACCAGTGTATATTATAAATCAAAACTTCTCAAACTTGGTCCTTAAACTAGGTATGTGATTGAGAATACCATATTACATTTATAAGCATTAAACGTATTCTTGGAATTACGCTAAACGCAACATCTTCATAAGCTCATTATGAAACTCATTATTATGAAGACGAAACAATCAAATGCATTTGCCTCATTCATCTATTTTGTGCTCGTTTCACTTTTCTGTCGAATCACTTTTTAAGTAAAAGGATACTGCCACCAAATGTTATAACTTAATATTATTTTTAAAGAAATAATATAGCAAATATAAATAATATAGAGAATGTAAAAAAATGTATGGCAACAATTAGCCCTGCGGAATTCTAAAGGTATGCTGAATTTTAAAGATTTTTGTGATTACATTGTTAAATTTTATGTGGCGTAAGTGAGATGAAAGTGACGTTTTATAAATAAAGCTGAAATGACCGATAAAAATGATGTTCATCTTATTAAGAAAACTGAACATCGAAATTATAAAGTAAGTAAAGACTAGAAAAGAAGCATATGACAGCGCTTAATACACTGTCGCGAATTCTAAGATACTAATAAGTACCCGATTCTCTAACGAATTAAATAAGCGAACGCATGGAACTCGCTATGGTATGAACTGCATGGGATAATAATGGGAGAATAGAAATATAGGGATTTAATTTCAACTTTACTTTATTAAATGGTATTACGACAATTCAATATTTTGCGCAATAACATTTAATCAGTCGATTTTAAGTAGAAAAAGAATGTAATTTTTTCTCACCTGCTATACATTGCCCATTCAAGCATTGCTGTAAAACAACAAAGAATAGTAATTAATATTTTAATACAACTTAACATTTTATACAAATAATTTTGTAATCATTTTTTATTTTTAATCTATGTAGGATGCAAGTCTAATTTAATATTAGAAAGAAAGGAAGTCATAATTACTGTAATATACTTTTAAGACTTATTTAAATTTTATTTGGTACTCGCTTCAAAATTAACTCGACTGAAGTTGAAGACGATACGTAAAGCAAAACATATAAACTTGATATTATTACCAAAATATATAAGGAATAATTTTATTCTCCATTGAGTGCCTATGAGATGTAGGTGGTCGCATGATCAGCTAGTAGTCGAAAGATCTAGTATTCGAATCCCGGTGACGGTATAGCTGATCTTTAACATTCCTGGCTTGGAATATTTTTTAAATTCTAAAATTCTACAGTAACGCCTAACAAAAAAGGAGATGGCGGATGAACAATAATTCGTCCCCACGTGGATTTTACTGACTAGGTCCCGTTTTCTTGTCACCAGTAATATTTTAAGTAAATGAGAATATAAATAATTTTCCTCTTCCACCCTGCATATTCTCATTGCGAAAGTGGTAGAACACTAGGCTAACAGTCGGAAGTTCTGGTGTTCCAGTTCTGATCTCAAGCTGCTTTCTTCGGCTTCTGAAATTCTAAAGTTCTACAAAGCGAAAAGAAGAACGTTTAACGGTATTTGGTATTCTTCTCGAGAACAGTACCAAATACCAGAAGACAGTTAAAAGATAACTTTAGGAAAACTTGAGGCTTGTATCATTATCGATTAAAACCCGTTTCAATCTCATACCTAATATGCACTACACAAGTACTTTTAGAACTGAAGACACATTTAATTCATTATCAGGAAGCTGTATGTCTTAAGACACATACAGCCAACCAAAACGGTATAGTGGTTAGAGACTCTGACTGTAACGAAGGGACCGAGCTCGATTATCGGAGAAGGCATAGATGTCTGTAAATGTCCAGAGGCTGTGCAGCATGGGAGCACTCAAAATACATGGCGAGCGGAAAGTGTTCTCAAGTGGTTTGGTGGTGAGGAGAGAAAATCTTCGGAACCATTCCTCGTGATGCCCTTCAAAACTGAGATGGAACTGAGCAAAGTCGTACTGTCACCTGCAGGGTGCTCAAGGAAACGCCAGATTAAATTCGCTTGTTTTGATTTGGTCAGACAAGTGAGATTAGCCACAACAACAAGAAATAGGTTTTCGTTGCTGATGTTGTAATAAATAGCTGGATACTTGCAGTTTAAAGCATCTTTCGAGAATGACCGATATCCCTCTGCCATTTAGCCGTTTCATCACCAAGACTACCCAAGGTACCATGCAAGAGCTACCGATGAGAGAACATGGCTGTTCTATCCTCAATTTAATGAAAAACACCCAGAATCCAAGAGTCTCCTACGCCTCTTCCGCTACTACAAAATCTCTCGAGAGGACTGTTTTATATTATTTTATATGCTTAATGCCGCATAGATTCTATACACTTACAAACATCCAAGCCTTCCCCGAGATTCGAACACGGACACAAAATTATGACATCCAGCAGCTCGTACCGCCGGACCGTTCAGGGCAGCCATTATAAGATATGCTTCAGTATACGTAAAATGCGTTTGAATGGAGAAAATGCTTAAAAGTGTTTTTATTAAATAGGCTTCAATTTTAAATTCATAAAATAATTAATGAACTAAAAGAAAAAATACATACATAAATGCATCATATAGTTAAATGGTAAGAAGAGATTAAGTAATTCTGTCTACAAAACTCATCTATAATTTTTTATTTCGAATTGAATCTAAAGATGTCTCAACCAACCTTGTTAAAAGTTCAAGAATTTATCCTAAGTATACATGGAATATCAGCTAAAGATGTTTTAATGTTGTTGAAACCAGTCTTGTCTTGTAACTAGCGATAATAACGCCAAACGATAATACGCACTTTGTTAAAATTATATGAAAGAATGAATGATGACTTTTCTCCCGTTTTCCATCTTGAAACGAAAAGGAAAGTAGGTTGCTATAAATTAAGAAGTTCTCCGAGTAAATTATTCGTGGTGAAAACTGAAAATGCCCTAAAGATAAGTTTTTCAAGATAAATTTTTTAATTTCTCCGTAAATTTCGCACCAAATTTTACAAAATTTAATATAATTTGAGTCGTAGAATCGAAATATGGAAAAATATTGACATGTCATTTCAGAGAAAGTTTGATTTTGTGTCAAAGCACCCAAATTAGAATGATGCTACATGTAAATCTAATACATACCCTTAGGCGTACATTCGAGACATGAAAAACGCAAGTTCAATGTCGTCAATCAGCAGAATAGAATGGGAGATATAAAACTTTTCCCCTTTTTTCATTTTAGTTTGGTGTATCTTTGTGTTTGCCGTAGTTATTCTCCTACTACCTCTAGTTATATTTTTTATTTACATGATTTTTTTGTTACTCCAAAACAAATGTTACCAACTAACTGGTGAATCTTAAATTGTATAGAAACTGAATTTTTATTTCACTATGTCAAAGTATTATTTTTAATAAATCCTGGATGCAAGGGCATACAGAGTAATTGCATGATTTATTTATGGCAGCTAAACTCTGGACACTTTGGAAAGCTTGAAACTTTTGTTTCCTGGGCGGAACTCATTTTTACTTGTTTTTAAAACATAAAATATTTTAAAGACAACATAGGAAGGCATTAAGAGTTGACCTGTGGTACGAAGCTGGTGTTCCCAACTTTTACCTGTACTTCTATAAGGAAAAATTACAGAATGTTTTTATTATTTAGAAAAAGTATTCGAATTTGCACACTCATGACACAAGTTCGTCCTAAGTGAAAGAGATGGTATTGTACGTTTTCAAACAAATGGCAGTAAAGTAGAGAATGTTTTGCAAATAAATTAACAATTTTTCAATAAATGTTAATCTTCTCTTTGCATTGGGGGGCTTAACGGGATGCTCTAGCATTTAAAAAAAAAAGTCAGATTCTAATTACGCAACCTAGAAATTGTGTCTTCTCATGGGTTCTTGAATTCTTGTGTTTAGCAGGTATTCGTCCCTTAAACCATGTTTTAGCTTTTTGAATGCGATTTTGACTCTTAAAACAGAATTTTAAATAACCTAGGCTACCATCAACTTTTGTCGAAAACGCCCTCCAAAGAAAAATCGTATAAAGAAAATAGACAATTTTGTTTTCCCTAGATTGCACAAGGCGTGGAAAGTTATCTTTTATGGTATATTTAAATTAAAATCTTTTTTAAATTGGCAGCAAGAGTTCAGATTTTATAAGAAAAAGGATGTAAAATATTGTTTGCAATCATTTTGGATCGTCTTTTTTATGTAGATATGTAATTTATAACTGTGTTTTTTCCGTTAGACATTATATATTTGAAATAAAAGTGCTTCTTGGAATATAAATTTGAAGTATAGTTCGTTGAAATTTTTTCTAAGTAAGCTTGGCTCCAATTAGAATTTTTGGAATAAAAAAGATAAGTGAAAGCTTTTATCTTAATTTAGAAATTTGATCGAAAGAGTGACAAAAAAATTGTAGTTTCTTTTTATTATTTTAGGTTTTTAAAATGGCATCCTTGTCAAGCTTAAATAATTAAAGAATTGATTTTAGAATAAATAATTAGTACTATTGAAATCGAAACTAGAAATGATTTTGAAAAAACTTGAATATCGAACTTGTGTTTATTTTATCAATGAGAAACGTTAAAGCTTAGAATATTGAAGAATTTATATTTGAATTGAATGGAATTGATAAAGTGAACTGTGTTCTGTATACGTTTGAACAGATTGGCATTTATTGAAAATTTTATATTCTGAACTTAATTTGATTTGATATTGACTGCACTCTCGGAAATTTATACATGTGTTAAAATATGACCGAACCACAATCACATGAGTTGTTAAATGGTTGAGAACAGCTCCTACAAAGGTAGTTAATGATTTAAAAGCTGAATCATCAAACATAGATTTGAATGCTGGAAAGATAGTTGAGCTTATAGAAATTCTTTCCATTAAATTTGAGCCTCTAAGCTTTTTTTGATGAACAACTTGAACCGCTTTTGAAGACTGTGGAATTTGATATCGAATCGAAATTACACAAGAACATAGAGAAAAGATATTACTTTGTCAATTTCATGAGAAACGAAAATCCAAGAGTTTTCAAAAGCTCATGTCGTGACAACCTATGGGTTTACAACGACCCCTCGATTAAAGCAAATTTCGAACTCAGGTAGCCTTTGTATTGACGTCCCAAAACACTATATTGCCTGATCCTTTGAAATGGCGGCTCAAAATAGCTTTCCTTTTGGAATAGTTTCGAAATAGCTTGTACACAGTAAGGAATCCCTGAATAAGGTAGATAAATTTAGTTATTTAAAGTTTCATTTGGAAGGATCTGCTTTGGACACTGTAGAGGGGAAGCTATACAATTATAGCGATAATAATACAATTAATGAAGATAATAATGTATACCTTTATCGTAATAAAGCTGTATATAACTTCATTACGATAAAGCTATATAATTATTACGATAAAGCTATACAATTATTAAAGGACAGATTTATCAGTCCTGAGACAGTGATTCAAGCACATGCGAACAAGATGTTAACTATGCAGCCATTAAGAAATTTTAATGATATTAGATCTTTTAGGAAATTTGTAGAATCCTGAGTCAGTCTCCTAAACATTAGGGAAGTTTTTTTTTTTTTTTACCACATGCTATTTAAACTTATTCCGACTGATTTAATACTAGATTATAATAAATCACAAGATGTAAAATCTGGCACCACATTCAACAGACATATTCTGATAATAAACTATCTTTTGAATTATACAATCGAAAACAAGGTTCTAGATATAACTTTCTGTTGGAAAGAACTGGAATAGAAGGTAAAAGGATAATTCTTAAATTTAAAAGACCACGAGCGAATTACTCGGGAATCAAGCGTCAATTGGAGAATAAATATAGGCAAAAAAAAAAAAAATTATTTGTTTTGTGATTCCATAACTCATACGTCAGACAGCTGCAATGTAGTTATGTATCTTTCCTTGGAAATATCTTATTTTGTAAAGTAGCTTGCTTTAACTGTTGACAAAAAAAAAAAAAAAAAAAAAAAAAACATTTATCGCGAAACTGACCCATTAGGAAAACTAAATGTAAATTATGTTCTAGACTGCATCACATTTTCTCTTTTTTGCTTCTAGCCAAAAAAAAAAAAAAAAAAATGGAAAGAATAGAAAATATCGAATCAGTCTAACTATTCAAAGCAATGTTGTTTTTTTTTTTTTTTTTTTTTTTTTTTTTTTTTACAAACTGTTTACATTTAAAATGAAAATTCAAGGCAACTGGTGAGGACGATTTTTAAACGAAAATGACTATTTAACTATGTTTTCACTCCCCACTTTGAGTTTTACAAAGTGGGGAGTGAAAACGGCCTCCAAAATAATATATACAGTACGTATACAATTCTGTTTTCATCAGATGGCACGCGGCGTTACATTTTATGTTTCTTTATGTATTTAAATTTAATTATACATCATTTAAAATTCGCAATAAGAGTTCAAGTCTAAGAAAAAAGATATAAAACGTCGCCTGTAGTCTTATTCGATCGTCTTTTTTGTGTAGATGTATAATGTTTTGTAACTGTGCTTTTCCTATTATGCAAGTTTTATTTGAAATAAAAGTGTTTTCTTGGAATATAAATTTCAAGTAGTGTTCGATGAGATTTTCTCTAGGCAGGCTTGGGACTGATTAATTTAGAATTTTTATATAAAATTTGCATAAAAATTATATGTCGATTATCAAAATGATAATTAGAGAGCCTATTTTAATGATTTCCCTATTTTAGACGATATATTTCTTCTAAAGAAATCTTATCGGGTTATACTTACTCCTCTTCTACCGAAACGAGAAGGACATGGTTTTCCGTTTTGGAAAATCTCCTCCTTTGCCCCGCATGACGAACCTCTTGGTATGCAGACGTAAGAACAGGGATTTTCGGGATTCTGAAACAAGAATATAGTACATATTTTGAAATTTCATTTGGACTTCAATTGTTTGATTTTGTAGAGCATTAGATGCTTGAGCAGTCAACAAAGTAAAATACTTATTATGAATAGAAAATACAGTCCAACGCCGCTATAACGAATCCAGCTTAAAGAACGAACCTTTCGGTCTCGTTCAGTTTCCTACAGGCTTAATGTTACTTTATACTATTATAGACAGCCTCCAAGAGTATGAAATTCATATATAACCAATTGCATGGATATCTTCGATTGGAACACTTTTAAGTTAAAAAAAAATTTAAAAAACACATAACTCTTAAAATCATTTACTTTTATAATATCAGGATCCGTATTCCCCATTCCACCCGTAAGAGAAAACACTTTCACGTCTTTCTTTTATTCACATATTAGAACACCCTATGATGTATATCATCATTGAATCAAAAATGGGACTGGTCTGTCTGATTCCATTCAAACTCTTAGATTGACTAGCCAGACAGAAATCTATTCAAAACTGAAGCTGCGATGGCAATTTTCGCTAATCAGGGAAAGAAGATGTAGGAAATTTTATGAGTGTGTAAATTTACAGTAGATTTTTCTTTTAGGAAATAAAAAATTCTAATCCATATCGGTTTGTTTTGTTCGAATATAAATGCTCTCTAAGTTTTAACGTCCGAATAGAGGTTACACATTTAGATCTTTTGTAAGACATAGGATATTTTTATATTGAATCTTTGCATTATAACCGTGCATATCTTGGGGAAAATGGTTATTCTGTCACAGGATATTGGATAAAACACGCAGAAAATGACATTATTTTCTCCTTTCATCTTTTCCAAAAGATCAAAAGTCTCATTTAGTCTTTACTAAACTGTCTGCACCCTGTTTCTGTTCAAAAATTCATCCACTTGGTGAGCTGTAACGAAAATCTTCCGCATTAAAGGAAAGTTAAGTATTATTCGAAAAACTCAAAACGTATGAAACAAAATCAATATCTACCAGAAAAAACAGTTTATCCAAATCTGCAGTTAGTACCATATGAAACAAATCTAAATTCTATAATTTCTGCAGATGAAAAAAAATTGCATACAAGAAAAAAGCTGAGAAAGGTGGAGCACAGAGTGCTGAAAAAGCATTGCTGAAAGGGTTCGTGATTCAAAGAAACCCGTAATCTGCCAGTATTTGGAAAAATGCTTCAGACAAAGTCCAAAGACTTGGAGAATGAAAATGAATAAATAACAAATTTAATAACTGCGAGTAATAATAATTGCAATCAAATCTAAATATCACTATTTTCATTAAATTTAATATTGACTTCTTTTAGTAAGTGAGACAGTAATAATCCGTTTATTTCTTCATTCATCACCAAATTTTAGTGAGAAAATCGATTTTTCTTTTCGGATCCGGATATGAATCAAAATTCCTGTCACTTGAAGTTCGTTATAGCGGAATTCGACTGTGTATACAAGAACTTTAATGAGTCCAATAATGTAATTTCTCTGAGTCTGGCAAGTATAATTTCACAAAAGTATTTAATCCCTTTAAATGATAAACCAACCAAAAATATTAACCGAAAACTGCATTATTTGATTACACTAATTTAATCAACCTTTCAATCATAAAAATGAAGCAACAACCTGTGTTAGGCGTAAATTTTTAGCATAGGAACTTTATCGATTTCGAGAGTGAAATAAGTCTCTCTTCATTAGCAGCACAGAACTCTACAAATTTCATAGTAGATTTCTTTGCTCCTGATGAAGAGGGACTTTGTTCCCCCTCGAAATCGATAGAGTTTGTATGCTAAAAATCTACGCCTAACAGAGGTTGTTGCTTCACTTTAGGCGTGTTTCTCTTCTATCTTCAATCTTTCAAATCCAATTATTTTACTTTAGATGGAGTAGTAATACAGTGAGCGATAGTGAATATTACAGTTTTCTGTACAATTTTTTAATTAATATGACAAATACTTTCAACTGGGTTCCGAAATTGCCTGGATGATGAAAATATTTTAAAGCATTTTTATTTTTCAATATACTAAATCTTTTTTTTTTTTTTTTTTTTTTTTTGTTTAACAATCAAATACGAAATGTGAAATATAGCTCAGCTTGTCTCTTTCCTTCATATCTCTCAACTATATTTGTATTATTCTTGGTAAGCTATTTTGTGTTTTCATATATATATTGGCAGTATGGATATTACCTCAAATTTCGGTTGTTTAATTTTATTTTGCTTTCGTTTTATTGAAGATTTTGATGGCAGAGACACAATGGTAGTTCTATAGCAATCATTATATGCATTATTTCTGCGGGAAAACTCCATTTTTCTTCCTCCCTATGCAACAAAATACGGCAAATCTTTCTCAGCGAACATCGAAAAAAGTCAAGAATGAAGTTAAAAGCGTTTAAAATTAGTTAAAAGATAACTTAGACATTGAAGAATTTCCGTATGAATTATTAGCACAAGTCTAGCTAGGCAAGACGATTGCTTCTAAAGTCTAGAAATTACAACATAACATCTCCAAGAATTTCCTTTTAAAAAATATACAAAGCCATTAACACTTTTTAGAAAGTATTCGATATTAATTACGTACAATATGGCATAATAAAAAATTTTGACAAATTAACCCAAAAAATCCTTTAAAATTGGAATCGGATATATCAAATATTAAATGCATATTTATTTCAATCGATCAGTAAAAAGTTTAAAAAATGTTAAGAACTGCGTTTATTGTTTCTAAATTTCTAAGTCTGCTAATCAATCACACACAGGCTGGAAATGGGAGTATTTATCTCCGCTGTTTCGCCATCATATCCTTTCCACCTTTGGACCATTTTTGCCGTCAGTGCCGATTCACAGTCAAGATATATTTTTCTTTGCTTTCCCATATTGTATCTTTATAAGCTGATACTGTATCTATTTTGTTTACCTATCGTATACCTCTGGCTGCCTTGAATTTTATAGAAAAAAGCTTTTGTTACTAAACACAGCTTCTAGAATAATTAATATGTACTAAAATAATAAATTCATTAATTATATGCGGTATTCAAATCAATAATTGAAAACATTCAAAATTAAAATGAAATATAATATAATCATAAAAATAATACATAATAATACAGCATAGTACTGAGATTAAAGATAATATGATGTAATATTCGGAATAAAAAATATAAAAATGACTTTTGTTCTTCATTATAATATAAAAACTCGATTTAAATTTTTGTTTGAAATCAAATCGCATGCAAAACTTTTGCCCTCCAACCAAAGTTATAGTATAACACCTTCTTCCGAAAATTTTCCATTTAAAGAATTCGATGTTAACGTTTATATTTCAGCAAATTCTTCACATTAAAACCTCTTCAATAATATATAAAATTATTTTGTATACAATTTTATGCAAATATATCGTTACACGTGACAAGTTAACTTATTAGATTATTTGATACTCACTTGATTTTCTAAATAACTATATGTAATTCATATCCTATATTTATAAACAAATAACTACTATATACATTATAAACAACTGTTATTACGTATTCTATTTCTATTTTACTTTGAACTGGCTGACGGCGAATCAGATGTCAGCGGATTATCCTATCGGTGAAAATGCGACGGCGTAAGTCCTAGACCCTACAGTTGGCTTGCGCGACTTTATTTGTTCTTTAAACTTTTAGTCTACATGATTGGATTTTTTTCTTTTATGTGTCATTGTATTATTTTGCGTACTGTCTATGTATGATTACGTTATGTATTGATGTATTGGACTGCTGATGTATCGTTTTTCCTAGTATCGTTTTTCCTAGTATTATTTTAAAATATTATTCCATTTTTATTATTATCGTATTATTATTAAATTGGTTTGTTTTCTTTTACAGAAGTATCAACATAGTTTAATTATTCATGGTATATTATAATATTTTTATTATAATAGTACTTGCATTTCATATTTATTCTTTGCTGTCTTCTTACTTGTTACTTGATGCCACAGAGAATGATTCACAGTTTTCCTCCTCTGTTTTGTTCTTAGATAAAGTTTGCTTTACGAGAGAAGAGGTAATCAACACGTACAATGCTCATATGTAATGGTCCGAAAATTCTCACGTCACTGTCACATCGAAAGTGTAACACAAATTCAGTATTAATATCTTGGCAGGGTTTTTCGGATGTCATATGATAGGTCTACACCTTCTGCCGAAACGCCTGAATCTCAAATTACCTTGTTTTTCTGTAACACGTTCTCTCGAATTTGATGTAGGGCACTAGTTCGCAAAGTGGGCGCCGCGGCGCCGTGGGGCACCGTGAAGTGGAGACAGGGGCGTCGCGAGGCGCTCTTGTTTACTCTTTTGCAGAATCTACATTCAAATCGCGTGCGCAGTTTAAATTGCTCGTTGCGTAGGAAACCGACAACACCACTCTTCTCCCACAGACGGACTCCGAGTTGGGTTTGTACTTCGAATTCTTTGCAAAACGACGCGAGAGATTTCCAGAACTCCACATCTGACCATCGCGTCGCGTCAACAGGAGTTGTCTCTAGCGCTCATCCCGAGCACCGCATGCTAGGTGGACCTATTACTTTACCCATAGGGAAGAACTTGCATCGAAGTTAATGAGCTGTGAATTGAATTTGGTATTGAGACGTATCATAGACATAGTGAGCTACATAAAAACTAGGCCGCTGATAGCCAAACTGTTCAAAAAACTTTGTATGAATATGAGAGCGGAACACTGCTATATTACTGCAGGTCACGATGGCTTTCGGGTAGAACTGTCTTATCCAATGCATTCGAGCTGCATCAAGTACTTCATACTTTTCTGCAAGAGAAAGGACATGTCAACTTCAGATAGTTTCCAAACCAGACGTTTTACTAAACCTGGCATACTTGTGCAATGTATTTGACAAATTAAATGCCTTAAAAGTGTACAAGGCAATAATATGCACATCTTGGAACTATTGGAGAAGATTGCGGCGTTTAGAAGAAAACTACAGTTATGGATAAGAAAAATTAATAAGGATGGCGGGCAAGATTTTTTTCCCCGAATTGCATAAATACGCGTCCTCTAATGAGCTCGTTGTCTCTCAAAATTGCTCTTTCTTTTCACGGAACACTTTACAAAGCTCATTAAATGCCTCCCAAAATACCTTGCGGAAGAAAATATCGAGAAATAGTTGGGGATCTAAAATTCTTTCCATGCTCAAGCTCCATTAAAATCCACTTCACAAGAGGAAGAGAGTCTCATCGATCTATCTCTCTTGCGACAACAGCCTTAAAACAAAATTCGCTTGCTCCGATTTGGTGGAGTTTTGGATAATCATCAAAAATTAATATCCAACTCTTTAGTTAGTTAGTATCCAACTCAACTTTCCAAAGCTTTAAGGATTCTCATTCCTTTTGCAACATCATATTTATGCGAAACCGGATTTTCAGCTATAGCTCTAATAAACAGCAAATATCGTTCAAAGATCAACGAGGAGCAAGAAAGTGAGTGAGTATGGTAGTGTTAAGTCTTTTCCCTCGCTTTGAAAACCATTGTGGAGATCAGCAAGCTTACTCGTTCAATCGATTTTTTACAATTTCCTTTAATAATGATAATATAATATACTTGTGTATCAACTCAATATATACCTACATGAGCCTCAGATTGTGGCTGTTTTCATTTCTGTGCCTGATCACTAGTATCAATATGGAGTCGTATTTAATTAAATGTTGTGATTTGCTATGACACTATGTAGTAAGTGAGTTGTAAAGCACAAACCTTGTACAGCACTTCATTGAGCACGACTAGGACGCCGTGACAAAATACTAAACCTGTAAGTGCGCGGCCAACTGAAAACGTTTGGAAACTCCTGATGTAAGAATTGTACGAACTGGAGGCTCTCTTCAGCCCACCTGGACACGAGTGACCCCATAGCTCAAAAGAAGTAGGGAATACCGGCTACTGTGGCGCTAGAACATACCGCGCTCTCCAAACCTCAATCCATTGGATTTCTTTTTCTGAGGCCACCTGAAATCGATTGCTTATCAAATACTTATAATACACTGGAGAATACACAGCACGAATCGTCGCTTCAGCAGACGTCGCTCAGCAGACACCGGGGGGGGGATATGTATGAGCAAGTCTGGCAATCCTTTATCCGTCGTTGTCGGTCATGCAATGACCTTCACGGCATTACATAGCCGATACCGACGACAGCCACTTCGAATATAAAAATGTTTCGTCGTCTCCTTTCTGATGTTGAAGTGTGATGCACTGTGATCTTGCTTTAAGCTAAATAAACTACTTGTTATTGCCCTTTTCTGGCTCAACGTTACACCATTCATAATCACTTTCGCGTTTTTCTCCCATTAAGCTTGGTTTGCGACCCCATGTTTTATGGCCATTTTTCATTTTCTTGATGCCCCTCTGAATACCAATGCAGTAAAAATTCTATCAGGTTTTCAAGGAATTTTACCAATTCGATAAATTCTACTGGTTTTACGATTCAACATAAAATTCAACTAATTCATCCAACATTGTTAGGAGAGCAAAAGAAAATGCGTAAGTTCCAGTGACTGATTATTTTGAATGGGACTGAGTTTCTTACATTTCAAACTTAACTTACAAGCATTTTCGGAAACTTTTTTAACACAGGCCTAAGTAAAAGTTCTGTAATTTTTATAACTGAAACAAAGGGTATTTTTAGGCTTACTATAGGTACTTACCAGAACTCCAAAATATCGTCTACCATACTTCGTCTGACAAATGTTACCAAGTTCCACTAGACAGTCACCTCGGTAACATCTCTGTAGAAAAATATAATATTTGTAAGAAATAATTAAATGTACATGACGCTAATAAATTTATGAGTACAGTTTCAAATATTTTCAGGTATTTTCATTAGAAATAATATGAGATAAAAATGTTAATATTGTCGAGCCCCCCTATAATAAAATCCTGGTATTTTAATTAATAAGCCTTTTGATCCTTTGCTATTTCCTACACTATTAATGTTATTTTGTACTGCTATAGCGAACTTCTAAAGGTATAAAAATCGAATATAAATAACTATATGGATATCTTCGATTAAAACTTCCTTTATATTTTTCGCCTTTTTACCCCAAAGGGCTTTGACCCTGAAGGACTATTGTTTTCGTTTTGCGATTTTGCGTGGTTCACTATAAATGTCCGTTTCACTTTTCAAACTTTTACCACCAAATTTTAGAATCCTGCATTATATCTGAAGAAATTAAATAATGAAAAATTTGCATAAATGTATGTATATTTCCCGCATTGTCATAAAACAACGTTACATAGAGCCATCGAATTTTCAATGACGTAATCTTCCTACGCATATGGGCATGTGGAAGACCAAATTTGGAATTTGTTTTATTATCGATTTCATATTTTGTAAAACTTTAAAGAATTGTAATTCACAAGCTCAAAGATTTCAAAGCGAGCAATGGCAACGTTGTACAGAAAATACGTTTTTATCTCCAGTGTGCGAGACTCTGTATCGGAAATTCTAAAGATATACTCATTTTAAAACTATTTTGCGATATTGCCGTTAAACTGAATTTTATGCTTTAAGTGCAAAGAACGTGATATTTAATAAATAAATGTAACACACAAAATGTTTAAAAAAGCCCCTTTGGACGTAATTTAAAATTTAAAACCTTTCAGATTTTTTTTTTTTTAACTTTTTCAAATTTTAAAGAAAAAATTATTAGCACCTGAAATATTCCACCTTTAGAATGTTAAAATCTCCATCCCATCCATAAAGAAAAACACTTTTGCATTACTTTTCTTTTATGTTCAACTGATAGACTAGTAGCCCATTTTTCTGATCAGTAGTTCAATTATGGCCACTCATGGCCAACTAGTAACACTTAATTAGTACCCCATTTCGCCACTAATAGTATGACAGAATACTTGAGTTCTTCTTTAAGTACAGAAAATGTATACTTGCCTTGCCTTTGCCACAAGGCGTGTAGGAATCTTCGACTTGGTAAGAAATCTGTCCATCACAGATGCAGGCATAAGAACATGCCGTGATCTAAAATTAAATTAGAAATAGTTAATAGATTTATAATCTCACTGTCAATTAACTTATTTCCTTATAGACGCTAGAGGAGGTTTTTTGGATTTTTGAGAATTAGTAACTCTACTAGGAACAAACTTAAGCCGTAAACACTGTCAAAGCTACAGTGAAGAATTATGAAATGTGTGCATAAAGCTGTATTCAACTGAAAATAAAGGAAAAAAAACTGAAATTTTTAAGAGTAAAGAATGAATAAATTTACCTGTTTGAAACCGGTCTTCGCACATTGTCGTTTGGAATATTTCCCGTCACATTTAGACACACATTCAGCAGTTACAGCTGAAAAAGGGCATTGATGTTAACAGTTAACTATTTTTATATAAAAATTTTTAAAAAATCTAATTATTTATTAAAAGTTTGCAAAAAAAGGCAAATGAAATAATAAATTTCTTCTAGGACAGGTAACTTATTTATTTGCTATCAATTTCAAAAATATAAGATAACTAATATGTTCATTACCATGAGTTTTAAAACCTTATTTTAATCCTAACCTTGAAAGAAAAATTAACTCTTTACGGTTACTCTCATTCCGAGTTCTGAAAATATGAACAAATTAACATATTTCGAAACGATCGAAGTTCAGGTATAACCAATAATGTTATGTATCTTATGAATGTCCACTTTCAGAAAAGGGTAAAGAATAAAAGCATATGAAAATTTTACTTACGAAATGCACATTTTTATCGGCAACTTATATAACTTAAAAAGTGTTAATGGTTTTAAATGTTACTGTCTCTTTGCATATCGTGTCCATAAAAGTCATTTCCCAGCGTGCAATTTGGCAACCACTAGTTGTAAACATACACTTCCAGTTATAAAAATGTTTTAACCCTTTGCGGCACAGTGTGTCCGATCTTGACATGTTTAGTTTAAAAATTTCCTTCTGTACGCCTAAAATTTCCTTCTGTACCTAAAAATTTCCTTCTGTGAGCACAGAAAACTTTAATGAAAAAGGATTTATAGGTTACTATAGGTTACTCTTAACCTTCTTTATTTATAGTAGATGGCAGCTCAACACAAACCAGTCAATATATTTTAGCCATGTTTAGTTTTTTAAGACCCTTATTTTTCAAAGAAATCTTCCAGAATTTTTAGGGTATAAAAGGAATTGTTTGAAAAGATGTTATTTTTTTGGCTGTATGCTAATCTCCTTATTCTATATTAGTTTCAAAACAACCTTGAAATCTTGCCTAAAATCAAACGGCGAACCCTTGGTGTGCCCAGACCGGGCTCCCCGATAATCTAGGATAACTGAGCACTCTATTCGAAACTCTATTCAATCAGTGTGCCACTTTGGGCACACCCACAGAATTAAAACGATAAGTGCTATCTTCACAAAATTTTACTTGTGTACTCCTCTAGGCCTAATTAGACTGCCGACCTTTTTTTTTTTTTTTATGAAAACTCCAGCTTTAAAAGGTAGCGTGTCGGAAAGGGTTAAATGGCTCGTTTTAAAATTAAAAAAAAAATCTATTTTGTTATAATTATGAAATCTAACTTTTTAAACGCTCTCCGGGTCTCAACACTTATATTAAAAAAATTGTGTTCACACTTAAAACAAGCCTGAACTTCCGTACGACAGAAATTCACCGAGATATTTAATTTCAAAATGTGCGGTTTTTTGACGTTATTTTCAGTTTTATTTATAAGGGTCAGCTAATAAATAAAGCAGAATAATTCGAGGCAGTTTTTTCTTTTAAATAAAATTAATTCCTTCTCCTTTTAAATTTAGTGATATTATCTCATAATTTCCTAGCGTCTGTAATTTATAATTTTATTAGATTTGATATGCCACAAAATTCTCACAGAAGTAATTGAAAAGTTTTCAATGTCTAAATATACTGTTACGTTTTCTTTTCTTTTTTTTTTTTTTTTTTTTTTTTTTTTTCTGACACCAGTTGTTACGTTTTTTTTCTTCCTTCACGTTCGTATGCGGTTCGTGTGGATTTGGAGTGAGTAACGACGATACTACATGATGAAATATCCAAACACACTTTATTTACTACATGATGAAATATCCAAACACACTTTATTTACTACATGATGAAATATCCAAACACACTTTTTTTAGCTAATATTAATCAGGACAGCTCCAAAGTCACTTTTTTTTGCAGTTGTTGAAGATCTACTATAAACACGCTGACACAATCAGCACAGCTTTCAGGTTATCAAGCTATCACGGTGGAGACAGCTTTACTGCAAGCACCAGAGTACAGCTCCCGACTCTGCTCGGTCATTCTCGGAACTCCACGTACTCTCGAGACTCTCCACGCTACAACTCGAGATGCACGAGATTAGGAATCTTATGGTATGATATGGGTCGATGTGGAACACTTATGCATGACGTTACCTTCAAAACCCTGTCTCGTCCTTAAATTTTAAACACTTGCCTACTAGTCTTAGTTGCTTGATATTTAAAAATAAGTTTATGTATCAGTATTTTACCTGAAATTTTAATGTTCTCTCAGCTCACAGAACTTGCCGTAAAAGTTGAAGCTCCACTTGGTGTATAAGGTATTTCTCCTTCCTTTTTAGAATGCCTTTGTGGTGTAATGGTCAGCATGCTCGGCACGTATTCGAGAGGTCTGAGGTTCGAGTCTCGGCGAGGGCATTGCACATTTTTCATGTACCCCGTATCAAAATCACCTGATATCTCTACATTGCCGTCCGAACTAAAAAAGGTGGTGGATGATGATTCTTCATCGGGATTTGGCGATTGGATTTTCTAATCCCTAATCGCCCTTTATAAGGGGGAGTATATAAGGTATTTCTCCCGCCTCTTTAGCATGTCTTCGTGGTGTAATGGTCAGCACGCTCAGCGCGTGTTCGAGAGGTCTGAGGTTCGAGTCCTGGAGAGGGCACTGCACATTTTTCATGTCTCCCGTAACAAAATAACTTAATATCTCTACAGGTTCAAATTTAATTAAATTAAAATTTTAGCCTTCCTTTTCTCCTTTCGTGATTTTTATCCATATACATAGAAGTGAACAATTACTATGATGTGACAAACTTTACATAGCTCTTTTATTCGTAAAGGCATTTCTACTGTACGTAATAAATCTAAATATAAAATGATCTTTAATGCCTCGGATAACTTTATTTGAATAATTTTTTTAAAAAATCCAAATTTTATTCATATCTTTACATTCAAATTTGAGTTCTTACAGGCATTTTTAAACAAACGCAATGTAAAGCTTCTTTAGAACCAATGTTATGATAAAATATAATTCTAAGTACCACGGATGTTTATACCTTTAGAACGATTTCGATAAAGAATTGAAAAAAAGCAAATGTTTTGGAATAAAAAGTTCTGACAAAAACTCACTATCTGAAATGAGAAATATCGTCTATTAAATTAATTCTTCTTTGAAAATGTACCACGTAAACACACTTTGGATTGAAGAATACGTTTTTGAGCTTTTCGAAGAGAAATATTCTTATTCCATAATTCAGAAACGTTATCAAATGCATGGTTATTAAATTTATTATTTAAGTACAAAATAAGCAAACATTTGAAAAACTACAAAAAAAAAGTTAATCATTACTTCTACATGGTAAGAAGACTCCAAACAACTACCCGAAAAGGGTACGTACTGTTTCTAACGCATTAAAGTAAAATCATTGATAATAACAGAAAATCCTCTGATGCTGAAAACAATTATAAAGTCTTTAAATGCATCTGTAACATCAATAGATAAAATAATAAACCAAAATTTACAACTTAAAATTGCTGAAAAATATAATGTTCCCCAGCTTTTGCCGAGGTATGTAGGCCAACGTAGAACAATTTGTAGAACTTTGTATGAAAACTATTTAGCAGGAGATAAATGGAAATATATTGTGACCCTCGATGGAGCATGCATTTACCTAAATGACAGCAACAAAAAAGAGGTCAGTTTATTATCGAAGACGAAGTGGAAAAAATTTATAAACTTGAATTCGGTCGTCATGCAAAAAATGTTTCGGTGAGGGTTCTATGATTGTTGTAGGGTTCTCTTGCAATGGGAAATTAAAAATAGGAAGAGTGAGAAAAAATGTTAAAATCAATTATATACAGAAGAAATTATATTTCTTTACCCCGGTGACTTTCAAAGAGATCATCTACCGGGTGTCTTTACCCCGGTGACATCATCAAGAGAAAGCATTAAGTCATACTTTGAAACGTATCACTGCATTCCTTAAAAAAAAGGAAGACTGATACAGATATTGCATGTGTACTTTTTTAATGTATTCTGACTAAATCCCTTGACGTTACACCTACGGATTATTGTGCCTCTGGTCTATTGAAAAGAGCTATATCTAAGAACAAACTCACCACGATTGATGGACATTGGAAAGTAATGGAAGAATAAAAAATCAGTACCCCTGGATATTTTACGATAAACCTTTCTATCATGGAAATAGAGATGCAGATTTATAGTCAAAATGGCTATTAGATCGAGCATTTAAAAAAATATTTTCTCTTTACATTTTAAACATTATTTAAAAGGCCCTGGAATTAGTTAAAAGGCCCTGAAATCGTTCTAAAATTGTATAAACACCCTCTGTAGTTTCATTGAAGTTTAATTTCATAAGGATGCTAAATAACTTCAGTAATAAACCAAAAGGTTTCTTTATTTTGCTTTATTACGCTCATTTTTTCCAATGATACGGGCCAACGAGTTTTAACTTTAGATGCAACAGAAATTAGACAATGAACTGTCACGAGTTTTGCAACTCATCGTTCAATTTCTTTAACTTGACAACTAAAGTATGCTCGATTGGAAGTGGAGTGAAGAAAAGTATTTTAAAGCATTTTATTTTACAATGCCTTAGGCCATCTTATTATTTAATTATTAAATATGGAATATGAAGTATCAGTCAGGAAAATTTTTTTCCATCAGGACTTCTTGGTTATATTTATATTATTTCTGGCATACTATTCTGTATTTCAGTATATATCGACAATACTTATTTTGCCTCAGATATCAATTGCTTCATTTTATTTTGCTTTCTTTTTATTGTAAAATATGAAGTTAGGTAACAAGGGTAATTCTTCTTTAAGCAAACAGTAATATATTACATAAAGGTTCCTTTTTACCTATGCAACGAAGCTAAGCGATTTACTATCAGAAACACGAAAAAAGTCCAGAATGAGCTTAAAGAGATATTATCACAAAATGTAGGATAGATTGGATTCAGTAAACATGGCGAATTTTAGTTCTGAATTTCGAAACTAAAGAATTTGAGTACAAATTATGAGTCCAGCTAGGGAAGAAAATTACATCCAAAGTTTTTAAATTACAATATAAGAAATAATACAAAACTCTGACTTATAAATATATAAAGGGCTATAAAAAAGAATCCTGTATCAGTTACGCACTATAGCACTATAGGGCATTCGAAAAATCTTTAACAAATTACATACAGCCAAAAAAAAGAAAGGAAAAAAAGAAGCTCCCACAAATAATCATAAAAAAATTATTAATTAAAGATGCATTAAAAAATTTTGGAATATTGTTAAATTTTCATTTATTGCTTTTATAAAAGCATGTATACATCGATAGACGATGTATACATCGTTTAGTTCCTAATCAATAACAGACAGATAAAATTTGAATGTTTATACCTTACACTTTGCCGAATGGCAACACATTGGCATGTGGAATATAGGAGTATCTTATTTCAAATAGTAACAATACACTGTTTTTAAACAACAGAGTGGGTTGATTGAATTTGAAAGATAAATCGATTGGCAACACACTGAAGCGCGGATAGTAAAAGGGTTTTACTTCGAGCTATGGCAGCCCATTACTTTTAAACAATGAAGTTTATTTAACGAAAATTGATTAAATTCGAACAAAATATGAAATACATAAAAAGCAAATTCGAAATTCAAAATTCGTTCTTCTAGGTGCAGATGTTCGGATAAACGAGAATATACATTAAAAACTGGGTGGCTCAAGGTGCTGCCATTTTTCCACAGTGCGAGGATACAAAGATATTCATACTTATATACGAAGCTACGCATAGATTATTTATTATTTAATAATAGAGACGAGAATATGCTAGGCGTTGGCAACTTATGTCCAGCGGGTCATAGAGTGATCCATTTTATAATTTCAAGTGATCCACTTGAGTCCCGAAAATAAGATATGATGTATAAAACATAAATATGAAACGAGCGCTTGAAGAATAATTAAGAAAAATAAAATAAATAATAATAATAATATTTTTGTTTGATTACAAAATCGCAGTAACGAACATGCATTTTATTTTTTAAAAATCTGGTATGGACACCACATGATTTCCTTTTATGCCTACATTAAATTATGCACATTTTTTGCTGAGCTTCATTTAGACGTATTTCGTTTGAAAGTGAGATACGATCTTCCAATTCAAAGTGCCCTTTCGGCTCTTCCGATTGCAATAAAAAAGAGGGTGGACACAATTAGATATTATAGCAGTCCAATATACAAAATTTCAACATTCTAGGGCTAATTGGAGTTATGCGAGATAGACACGTATGTACATTCATACGTATATATAGATTTCATGCCAAAAGAAATTAAAAGTCCCAAATACAAAATTTCAACATGTTTTGGCGAGCCGTTTTTCAGTTATGGGGCACACGTACGTATAAACGTCGCGACGAATCGAGTCAAATCCAACGGATTACAATTCCAATGGATTTTTGAAATTGCAATACTTCCTTTACTTCGTAAATAATAAAAATTGTAGCAGAATTTCAAAGAGAAATCTATAAGTTTGTTGAATACTTGATCCATAATTCAAAAAAATTGCCTTTGCCATTTTGTCCGCATTCGGCTCAACTTCTAAATGCGAACAAATAGTTTCGCAGAGGAAATTTATTTTAAGTAAGAACAGGAGCAAATTAACTACCGAATTTTCAGATGCTTTTATTCGTCTTAAGACGACTAACTATATTGATTAAACTGACGTCCCAATTTCAGCATCAGGAGAGCCATTGATACCGAAAAGAGAAAAGAGAAGTTCATTCTATTATATTTGTTTTTATAATCATATTTATAATTTTTATGTTTAAAGTTTAAAGCATATTGTAATTATTTTCTCAATAAAATTTATGTTATTATTCACCAAGAGAGACTGTTCTAAACTAAAAATGCCACTGACCAAAATATCTTCTAAATACACAGATTTTGATTGATTTCGGCCCGCAGCTAAAAACGATTGCTGAAGCCTACAATACTTTGTATAGCATTAAAATAGTCTAATGTATAACCTCAAAACTAGTAACAAGATATGCTCATATATATAGGCAAAAACCTAACAAAGAAACGGGATTGAAGATCTAGAAATGCACAGAACAGTGTGCACTGAAATATCTGAGGCATTATGTGAAGTATCTTACATTAGAAAGGATGTTTGTGCCATGGACCCATCTGATCAATGTTAACGTTTACTGAGAGTTAAGTCTTGTTATATTTCCTTTACTTTCTTGTAGAAAGTAAAGGAAATATTGTAATCGTGAAACTTCATGGGTATCATATTTCAACGAAAATATGTATTTTCTGCTCTCGAATCCATTTGGACGATGTTTTTGTGTGACATCTGTACGTATGGACAAAATAAAGGACACCTTTTCCCAAAACGGATTGTAAAATGAATTTAAAATGGATTCAGAATAGATTTTTTTTCGTAGCGTCTGTACGTACGTACGTATGCCCCTCCCATAATTCAAAAACGAGTAGCCGTAGATCGTTGGAATTCTGTATGTGCGACTGCTATAACATTTAGTTGCGCACTTCCCTCGTTCGCTGCAACCGGACGCACCAAACATATGTAGCCATTAAGGTTTTTAATGCCTTTACTTAATCTGCATGCAATAGTTGTAGAATTATCAACAATTTAAAAGTTTAAGCGTTAAAGTTAACGAGGCAGCCATTTGTTTACATTTGAAACTCTTAGTAGAATAGTGAATTACGTGAGTCGGTGCAGCTATTTCAGTGTTTTTTTGCCCAGTGTGACTAAAAGTTAACTTTCAATTTCGTGCAAGTAAAATTTTATTTTCGTACCCCCTGGCCGTATTGCTTGTTTTTGTGTAGAAATAATTTTGATCGTAATTTTTTTTTTTTTTTTTTTTTTTTTTTTTTACTATTTTTAACTGTATTTGGTATTTTAGGTTCTTTTTGGGGGGGGTTAAATTTTTAATGAAGATTGAGTTTTTATGTATTTTTGCCTTGCCGCGAAGTGAGAACTGAATTGATTGAATTAGAAATATATGTGTAATGAAATTCGAGAAAATAAATTAAATGAAAAAACGTGCAAAAAAAAAAGCACAGCAAAAAAAAAAAAAAAAAACTTGTATAATTTAATAGTCCGTACAAGGTGTCCGCACGTGGTGTCCACACGAGATTTCTTGTATAATTTAATAGTCCGTACAAGGTGTCCACACGAGATTTTTTATATTCGCTATACTATTTATATTTGGGATCCAAACTGACGAAGGGCCCACCAGTGGCCGAGCGGTAAAGTCGTTGAACACTGGTATTTCAGTCCGAGGTTCGAATCCCGCGAACGGGCTGGCTACATGGGAGTTTTCGTACTTTTCCTCATGTGTAACGCTTTCAGTTTCCTTTAGAAAGTCCTCCACAAAGGTATCCCTCCCCTTAGGCAAATAGCCCTCGAGGCTTTGCCGTAATCACACACACCAAACTGATGAAAGCACCCAAGTGATTTGCTTCAGACATCTTCCCTTGTAAAAGTTGTTACTAGTTTGAGTTGTGAAACAGGATTTAAATTTTGATTTAATTATTTAGATCTGGCGCGCTTATTCACAAAGCTTATACGAACTGTTAGCATACAAATATACTAATTCAGTATCTGAAATCACTGGAAAATGCCAAAATGTTTTATTTATTTATTCTTTGTTTTGAAGCTGTGGATGGCAACGCTTTGCAATGCAATTCAAAATGGAATTCTAAGTTTTAAAGCTTTTATTTTGTAAAACAGATAAGATGTTATTTTTATATATTTAAAATTGTGAATTTCAAGATTCCAGTAATACAACTCATAGGCTGTTATAAACCTTATTATTATGATCTAATTTTAGGATTTGCATTCTATGAACTGTTTTGATATTAGTTTTATGTTATTATGAGATGAATTAGTTTTAAGGCATGGATTGCCTGCTTTAATTATTGTTTATCTTAGTTATTATACATTGTTATTATGAACTGTTTTGATATTAGTTTTATGTTATTATGAGATGAATTAGTTTTAAGGCATGGATTGCCTGCTTTAATTATTGTTTATCTTAGTTATTATACATTGTTATTACTTTAATCATTACTCTTAGCGTTAGCAGCGACATCAGCACCTTGGTTAATATAATTCAGAAAGACGAAGAAACAAGAACTGTGAAGAGAAAAAAATGTATGTAGCGCGTAGAAATGTAGCCGCGGTTGGCGGTATTCCACAAATAATAATTATGTTTTCTAATAAAAAGAAACTCTCGGAAAAAGAACTCAATAATACATTTTACTTAAATGTCTTGCTTCTTGTGTTTTTGTTATTGCTGTTGTTGTTGTTGCTATTCTGAACTACTAAAAAATAATAATGTAACCTCGACACTGACTGAGATAATAAAAATATTACGAACATAAAAAAAGACTACATTTAAAAATATATGTGCGTTCGTAAGAAAATGAATATAAATTGACATTTCGATCTTAAACTACTGCAGACGCACTCATTTGATCAAAATTTAGAAGTAGTGTTTTCGAAAATGAGAGTAATCAAAAACAATCTGAGAGAGATCATTGAATATGCAAGAAATTTTAGTTCTTTCTCCGCGCTAGATCGGTTCATATCAACACTGAGTAGTCAGTAAATTTTTTTAATTCTCTCCATGCGCTCGGCAAGAGTTAACATCAAACGAGAGTTAACACATTAAAAAATTATTCGAAACAGATTATTGGGGAATAAAAACAAGGGTTAAACATTGTATGTAAACAAGGTTCCGTCGTTTGGTTATTTTAATTTAAAGCATTATTCAGTTCTTTAGAGAATTTGGAGCTTACTAGTGACAAAGGACCCTAAAATTAGCTTACCTTTCGTGGCATCAATGAGAAATATCAAGAACAGAATTCCTCCGAGTAAAAATTTAGTTCTCACCATAGTTGTACTAGTGAAGTGAATGCATTTTATGTTTAGGATTATTCATCTTTTATATAGTTGGGAAAGAATTCCATAGTGGACTGAGTGAACAGGTGGAAAACAAAGTCTTTACTTTAAAGACATCACAGTCACGATATAAAGAGCAATAAATTCCAACTAATGATGCTTTAAAATTTTATAGCTAAAATATTTCTCACCTGAAGAATTTTATGTTGCAGAAATATACGTTTTCGCAAATTGTCGGTGATGAAAATATCATTCCTGATGTCTTACGAACATTATGGAAATTAATATTAAAACCTCAGAGTCATTGAACTAAGAATAAGTTAAATGAATAAACATAAATTAAATGAAATGCGTCGTGATTTAACCTTTGTTCAAGTTTTCATTCAAATAAAATTTAAAAAAAAACACGTTTCGTTTTAATAAAATTTGGAAAAAAAATATAGATTTTCTTAAAGTTAAGCAAAAACAACCTGTGTGTGGCAGATTTTAATCAGGGCTCTTTGCAAGTCCCTCTTCATCAGAAGCAAAGAAATCTGCAATGCGGGGAAAGCCATGACTATATTTATATCCAAAAGGAGTAAATAAAACGAGAACATACCGTCATTTGGAGGTAGAAATAGTAACGAAAATTGAAACCAAACAAGATAAATATTTGTGAATATGAAAAGCCTCAACAAAATCCAATCCGCCAATGGAAAGAAGTTTTCTGGATATTTTTTTCCTGCCCAAGTCAAAATTGTGATTAAATTTCCAGCATCATTATCTATCGATGATTTGTTAATTTCTCCTTTTCGAACATAAGATTCGTATTCGTTGATGGTAAACTTTAAAGTACTTTTATTTTGATCGATATATCTCAAATCACACTGACAGGATGTGCTATACATACCTCAAGAGTAAAGCCAGCTATGGAATGTTTAGAATCCAACCATGGATTTTACTGATAGACCAGAACAATATTTGAAAATTGAGCTTCTGGAAAATCCGTGCAATTTTTAGCTGATAAAAAGATGAAATGGGAGCACAACAGGGTTATTAAAGTTCTTACTAACAGCTGAATGCCTTTTTTGATGGCAAGATGAAAATGTTTGAAGACTTATCAATGATAAACGGAGAAAATCCTCGGTCAATGGCAACTGATCTTAAATAATTGAGTTCTTTAGTAAGCAAAGATTTTGAAGAACAACAAACCGACGGGGCAAAATATATAATAGTGAAAAGAAACAATATTTCTGTTTAACCAGGTGATGCATGGAGAATCCCCCCAAAAAAATTTAAAAAAAAAAATAAATAAAAAAAACAGAAAAGTGTTTACAGTAAACAGTAGTGGAGAAAGCAGATTCATTGCGGATTATAAGAATATCAAGGAAGGGAAGGTTACTGTCAGATTTAGTTCCAGGAGTAAACTGGATGGTTGGATCAATCGAATTTATAACAAATAAAATCTAGGCTAGATCTCCTTCATTACAATGAAAAAGCACGAAAGTATCATCTATGTAGAAAATCCAGATATGGAAAATTACTTTCTCAAATAATATGTCCTTGTGACCTCTTGACATGTTGTTTTCTTAGCCTTGCGGATCGTACAGCCACGTTACGTACCCTCAGCAAGGAACTTGATTTATGGGCAGAACGACAAATATCCGCATAAATAATGCGATGACGTCTGTAGCACCGCGGACTGTCAACACAGAGATTATTGCTTGCGCTTAATATGACTCTGCAATGTAGACAAGTACCCCTGCAGTGGTACGACTAATAATGACAATGGACACAGGAGTGGTACCATATCGTCTTTTCAGATTAATCTTAGTTCTAAGTATAACATCGCAATAGAAGTATCATGTAGGGAGGCACCGGAGAAATCAAAGATTGCCAGCTTGCATTCATCATCGTCATACGGGTCCAGCACCTGGTGTGCTGCATGGGGTCACCTCATTTTAGCTTAGCCAGTATTTCGGAATCCACCGTTACATTTCTTACGTGTTAAGGCCCATAGGTGTGCCCTATCTTTGAGGCCTGCATGAAGCTATCTTTTTCAACTAGGTAATTCATAATGTTGCCCGTGCTATCCTGACCGTCCTCGATACAGTATGTTCGACTGTTCCCTTGCCAGCAAGTTTCCCAGATCTATCACTTATTGAGAATCTATTGAGAACATCTGGACATGGGCTGCCAAGAGACTTGCACGCAGTTACTCACCAGATACTACGATTAATGAGCACTGGCATGAAGTTGAATTCGCTTGGAATGAAGTACCCAGAATCTGTTATCCAAGCGCAGTTCGATTTGATGTCTAGTCGATTACAGCCGTTGTTATTGCCAGAGGTGGCAGTTCTGTATACTAGATTCTGCAGGCTATGTACCCCAGATCATCTGAAAATTTAATAAGTGTAGACATGTTACTATGCTGTGCATGTTCAATAAATAAGATTTTGCCATATGCTTTCCTTCCTAGTGAAGTGATTTTAATAGCCCAACAGTGTATATTGTATATATTTCAGTATTTACACGAGAATCCTCCTTAACTGGGAATGATGGACACAGTTAACCCAAAGTAAAATTCTGGTTAATCTTAGAGTAGTTAAAAAAGTACAATAACCCATATTTAATTAGCAGAGAATATTTCTTAAATTCGCTTATGTTTTAAGCAGTTTAATTTGCAGAATAAATTTATTTGGATATGTAAATTAAATGAACATTCTAAACAAGAGCACACATCATAACCGAAGGACAATGTTTTTTATATTACTCTGATATTACTCTGATATACCGATAAAGTAAACGAGAAACAGAAGATTAATAACTATACACTTAAATTATTTTGCGACTTATAATAATTACTATCATTTATACAATTTATAGTACACACACTGGCCAATGAATTCGAAAACCAAGATCAATATTTTATTGGACCACCTTTAGCACAGATAACTGCTCTGATTCTTTTGGACATCGAGTCTACATGCTTCTGGAGTGCATTTACAGCTAGAGAATAACATGCATTAGTTATGCAACTCTTTAGATTTTGTAAATTAGATGAAAAAGACGCGCTGTCAAATTCGTCTTTCCAATATATCCTATACATTTTCTATGGGGTTAAGATCCGGGCTATGCGGCGGCCAGGGAAGTCAGACTGATATTTGGCGAACCAATTTTGAACACTTCTGGAGCGATGTATAGTTGCATTATCGTCTATGAAATATCCGTCACCATCAGTGTAAAAATGCAACATTGCAGGGTGCATGTGATCTGCAAGTATATCTCTCATGGCTGATTGTTTACCCTAGAGAAACACCAGGGCATACTTCTATGACAGCAGAACATGCCCCATATCATGATACTCCCACCAGACCCTTGCACAGTGCGAGTAAGGCAACATAGATTCACGGCTTCATGGGGGTTCTGGTCGAATTCGACGTCTTCCGTCAGTGCAAAATAAGATGTAACATGATTCATCTGGCTACATTACCCGTTTTCATTCCTCAAATGCCAAGCGTCTTCTTTCCTGACACCACTGCAAACGAATTTTGCATGTCGGGCAGAAATGAGTGCTTTCTCTCACAGGCACCCGACTATGCGTTCCTATCCTCTGCAATTCTTTGAGCATGGTTCGAGCTAAAATTTGTTGGGAAGAACCTTGGTTGACTATCTGTGTTAGCTGAAGCACAGTAGAGTCCTTGTTCTGCCGTACAATTCGTCGAAGATGACGCCAATTAGTCTCTTGTGCTTGAACCGCAGTTACGTCATCTAGAGAAGGACTGTGGGTTCTAATTCCAACTTTTTAAAACCTTTGATATGACTGCTTTTGAGAACCCAGTGAGATTTGCTGTCTTCGAAATAGAGGGTCCTGCTAAACGGGCACCAATAATAAGCTCTGCTTCAAATGGTGAAAGATCTGTCGTTTTTCACATTTTACTTCATTCATCGTGAAGAACACTCTTACACCTTACTTATACTGGCATTTTAACCTCGTGTAACCCCCGTCATAAAAAAAAATTTGCATGCTTCATCCCTAACACGCATTCAAATGATAATCGTAGAGATTTCTAATTCAATGGTCCGTGTGTGTATGTAAAGAATGATTTACCAACACACACCGTATCTATGAATTTCCTACACGCTCTTTATTTTTGCAGCCGTTGGTCATAGACATGTACTTTCAGTTATAAAAATGTTTTAAATGTCGAAAATATTTATATTTTGGTATTTTTAAATTTAAAAGAAAATTCAGTACTATAAAAATTGCAAAGTCTGTCATTTTATACTGTTCTCCGGTCCCTATACTTATATTTAGGACTCTTACATAGTCATTAGAAGAAATGAAACGCAAAATAGACTCCCGTAAAAGAAAAACTAATCGAGGTATTTAACTTGTAGAGTCTTACCTCCTTATGAAGCATAAACTAAATCGAGAGTCAAGCTGGATTCTAAAGGACTTCGCTATGTCCAGTAAAAAGACAGAGAACGCAAGAAGGATATAAAAGACTCTTTTATTAAGAACTGAATTTATTTAACAGAAGGCACTTCTTGTGCTTACAAAATCAGCCAATACTTATTGCATAACTCAAACTGATAGGACCTCAAATTTAAATCGCAAGTTAGCCAAAGGCTACGCAGAATTCATAAAGGCGCAGGTTGACTTAAACCTATACCGGCGTGACAAGCACTATTGGCAAGAATAAAACGCAAAGCCGAAGATAAACTGCTTATGCTACTACTAGTAACATGGCCTTCAACAGACACTCTGTGATTCAGAAGTCTAATAACTTCTGATTACGTTTTCATACATATTGAAGTTAAACGTTTAATCAAAACACGCTCTGATTAAACAACGTAAAAGTTCCTTTAGATACTATTTCATTATACCTCATCTGAATACGAGCGAATTAAAAATTTGTATCCTGACAGAAAACGAAACGGGAGAAATACAATAAAGGTACTTATACAGCTATATCTTAATTCTAATCTTACAGCTCTATCAACCAGTTTTCTTCAATTTTCATTCACAGTGAATCAGCTGCTTTTCTCTTTCCAGTCATTTCGAAGTAAACAATTTTAGAAGAAAAATTTAAGATATTTTACATTACTTCAGTTTAATTCAGCTTCTAGACCTTTTCATATTTACTTGCTACCTTTCATCAAAATTCTTTTCAGAGAATTTTTATCCTAACTTTCCATTTAAATTTTATCAGAACTTTCATACATTTCATTTACTGTATCAATAAATCTATTCCCCGCTGGTCTCCAGTATAATGTACTGATATAAATGAGTAAGTGTCTTTTGTACGAGTGGTACAACGCTGCCAACTAATCCACATCGTACATGCTAGAAACTTGGACTTTCTAAGCCTAAAAACACCTTAAATTCAAAACTGCATTTAATGTACTAAAATATGTGATTCAACTTTTGTGTTGGCTAGATGGCCTAACCTTTAATTTCGTGCACAGACCTAGCTTTTGCTTATGACATTTCCTCTTATTTTGCTACCTTACATTTAAATATTTCATTCACAATACGAGATTTAACTTTTACAACTGTGCAAACATTTAACAGATACTTTAACAGCACTTTTAACGTTTGCAACACTAAAACATTAAACATACAGTATATGAAAAATTTTAAACATATTATATTAAGAAAACTCAGCTTAAACTTTATATCATAGGCACATAAGTTACTTAAAATTGCTTTATAGTTTCGCCAAATTTTCGCGAACATCAGTCTCTTAGACTGAAACAAAATTTCTATTTCTAGACTAACTTAAAATCAGTGCGAATAGATGTGTATTTGAAAATCGAAGCTTCTTGCTAGTTAAGAAAAACTTAAATGATCTCACTTGAGTTAAAATCTAAAATAAATAGCAAAATTTTCAGTTATCTCTTTGTTTTTGGAACTCTTCCATACGCTTACTAATGAAATCCGCCTACGAGGGGTAGAAATTTGCTTGCCGCACTCTAATTCGTCTCTTAGCTGAGTTTCTCTGTCTGGATGAACTTTTCTCTTCTGGGATCTTTCCCAGAATTTTCTAACTTTTTCCTATAACAAAATTCTTGAAGATTTTCTGGCTCCGCTGATCGCTTTGTAGTTTAAGGATATGGTGTCGATCTTCAAGTTCCTGCTGGACCTTTCAGATGGAATTTAGGCGAACCGGACCGCTAGAATTTTTGCAACCTCCTCTGCGGTCGGTGTTGAAATTTCCTCCGCTGTCGCTTCTTTTGTAGAACCTTTCGGTGTGGGCCCATCTATGTACTTGGGAACAGGTCCTTGAATTTTTACCCACACTCTGAGCATACGAAGGTTGCCCTTAGGACGTTCGTCGGAACTCCTGCATCCTTTTAACTTTGGGCTACTTCATCGCCATCTTGTTCCTTCTAGAGTCTGGCTCCTTTCTTATTCTTTTTGGATGCTTTTCCGTTCTTTTGATTTCCCTTCTCATTTTTTCAGGAACTTAAATTTCCGACATCACTGAAACTTTTTCATTGTTCCTCGCTGGCTCTGTCTTTTCTTGTTGCACTTCCTGTTAAAACATCTTTAAATATTTGCATCTCACTTTTATCATGGTCTATGACTTGACTTGGTCAAAGTAACCCTATCTCTTCCCCATCTCTATTTCTGAGATAAATTACAGTATCCCGAATTTTTTTAATCGCATATGGTCCTTCAAAAACTGTGGACAAAACTTTCCCACTCTTTCTTCCTCAACATATGATAATGAATGTTTTAATTTAGGATTTTATCTCGCGCCTTTTCCAATCATAGTATAACTTCTGTTATCCCTTCGCAATGTCTGAATGTCTAAACTTCTTATGACTTCATCTATTAACTTTTTTATACTGTACGTTTTAAGTTCTGATGCGCTCTTTTGAACAAAAATAATTTATCCAGCGGGGTAATTAGTTTTCTTTCTAAAAATAATTCTGCTGGAATTTTCCCTTTTGCATCATGTTTAGCCGATCTTAAAGCAATGCTAACTTATTGACGCAGCTATCCCAGCGCTTATGATAGTTTTTCACATACAACGTATAAATGAAATTACATTCTTATCGACCCGCTTCTCTTGGTTTAACGATGGCCGATATCATACCATTTTTAAATGCCGTATACTAAGCCTTGAGCATAGTCCCCTCAAATATTTGACTAATAAACTATTTCCCATTATCCGAAATTACATTTTTCGGTGCTCTGTATTTTAAAATATATTTATTTAGAAGAGAACTTAAAACGATTTTAGCTGAGGCTCTCCTTAGAGGAATTATTTCTACCCACTTAGAAAAATTATCTACGATAACGAGTATCTATCTTTATTAAATTCACTACATGGGTATGGACCTAATAAGTCTATTCCGACTAATTCATTTGGAAAAGTAGACCTTATACTATTTAGATACCCGGCCGGAGTATAATTAACATCGTTAACTAGCTGACAAATATGGCACGACCTGACATACACACTTACAAACTTTTGCAACTACTGAAAATATACATCCTGTCCAACTGGCTGTACTGTTTTCTTTATTCCAAGGTGGACAGAAATTGACGAATCGTGTAATTCTTGTAAGAAGCTTAACCTTAAATTAGGTGGAAGAACTGGTCTGAATTCGTAATTACGATTAGTAGTTTTTACATGAAATAAAAAATTGTCCATAGCTTCATAATTATCGACTCTGTCCTTGATGGCCGTAATATCCTGGTGTTCAAATTGATCAGGAACTCTCAGATAAGCAAAATTGTCTTTAAATTCAGGATCCTTTTGTAATTCTGCCTCAATAGTTTCACGCGAGTCAAGGATTTTTGGAGTAAGCATATCACATTTTATTATATCACCCTCCTCATTCAATTTTATTCTTGATAATGCATCGGCCACCATGTTTCCTTTCCCAGGAGTGTATTCAATGATAAGGTATTTTCTTTAACCAATGGCCGATTTAAAATTTGTTCCTTTATTGCGTTGTTGTGTTATAACTAAGGGGCTTTGCTATTACAGGAGCCGGGTTCCCGGTATCAGTGCTAATGACAACAATCCTCGCCACGCTCAGAATCCTCTACCTCATTTGAATAAGCGCGAACTAACAATTAGCAGGGAAAAGGAAAGGGAGAAAGATAGTAAAGCTACTTAAAATAAAAGAACTTGTTAGATAAAAATAAATAAATCCTTAAAATTTCAAAATCTAAATGCTCCGCAACGATATGTGATTTCATTTTGCGCCCACCTTGAAAGACGGTTGATAAATAAGAATAATTCGAGACTGCCTTTTCCCCTTAAATGCCATTCAACTATATCCTTTTGCGATTTATTAGAGTCAGCATGCTTTCATTTGTTCAGATAGTATGCGGAAAGAATTTCTACAGAAGTAATTTATAAGCTTTCATACGCTAAAATTAGATTATTAATATTATCATGAATTTTTAATTCTTTAGAATAATAATCTAATAATCATGCAAAAATTCATTAAACTAGAATTTTTTTTAATTCACGCAAACAACTTTGCAAATTGTACTGTGTTTCAATACTATGTACGTTCAATATGAAATCTGCCAGAGGTTTTCAACAACACGAACTCTATAAGATTCTGGAGTGAGATCTCCTTTTTGAAAAACTTTATGCTGCTCAAAACTCATTATGACAATTTTACATATAAATTCTCTGTTAATATAAGTAACCTCTTTTTAAAGTGATATTTTATTTTTAGTTATGTACATATTTAAACATTTCGCTTTTCAGTTTATTTAGAAGCCCTGACTATGACCTGCAGTTCTTAAATATTTCGATCAATTTCTGTCGTACCAAAAACACTCTTTATGTATTTTACTTTTATCAGGAGATAAATTTTCCCTAAATATAAGTATAGGAAACATGTAAAAGTTAGATTTCGTAACTTTTAAAAAACTGATTTTTTTGGTTCGATTAAGGACTTGTGGACACGGTATATAATAAATATTGTTGCGAGAAAAAACGATTCATAAATACTGTGACATCTTCTGCTACCGCTGATATTGCATCAAGGATAGCCCTCATTGCACTTTCTTCTTTTTGCATTTTCCATGGAAATTTTGCTTCATTCTAATGGTGTGCGTAAGTAAATTTTTCCATCATTTTGCATTAAACAAATATAAGCTTTATTAGACAAGAGCCAGTTAATCAGAAATCCGGATAATCGGAAGTTAACTGTATAATCATAAATTTCTCACATAAAAGTAAAAAATTCAAAGAAGTTATCTTATTATGTTGTAAAGGTGCGTTTTACTGCAGCCAATACTTACCATTAGTGCTAGGCACTTTCACAAAATTATAATTTGTACTTGTACATGTTCTTTTAAGTCAATTTCATAATTTCATAGAAAATAGGTAATGAAATACATTTTTTATATTATTTAAATCAATGAAAAAATCAGAACATGTGAGAAAATTGGCTTCATTTTGCAGTAAGTTAAGAAAGAGAAGCAAGTAACTGAAATTCCGTATATATGTTGCACATATTATGAAAACCTGAAGTCCGATCAGTTTAAATTCTAGATATCTAGAATCGGGATAATCGGAGTTCTAGAAGTCTGTAGTTCTAACAACTGGACTTCTGAATATCTCTATTCTGGGTAATTAAAATTATTAATATAAAGATATTCGTAAACTATAATGCCGGGTATATGTTGTCTGGATGCAATGCTGAATATAGATAATTCCGGATAAAGATAATGGAAAACTACAATGCCGGATATATGTTGTCTGAACCGAGTTATGGTATTGTAAATACCTGCAGTCCAGATAATTGGAGTTTTGGAAATACGCAATTGGTATAGTTCTAAGTATCCAAATCTGAATAATAGAAGTTCTGCTGTGCTTACTATTCTTAATGCATAATAAAATGAAAATGAAAACAATTCTAATAATTGTAATTTAATATATGAGCATAGATCATTAAATAATTTAACACTACTGAACACTACAAAATGTGTTTTAAGAACAGTTCCGTGTTAGAATTCTTTTTAAGCATTTCGAAGCTTCTAATTAATTGCATATAAATCCTATTCGAATAATTTGCTGAAAGAGATGGTCGGCATTTCTGTTGATATATGATAGTTGCTAGCAACAAAAGCATTCCAGTTTCAGAAACATTTCGAAATTCGTTATTTATACAGCAGAATACGCTTCCACCAGCGTGAAACACCTTGAATACATTACGTTATAAGTTAACATAAAGTAAATATTTTACGAAATGTTCGGAGGAAGCATTTACTCTGAGGCTTTATGTTTCGAACTTTGCAAGGCAACTCAAAGCTAGCAAGCAAAGAGAATTTGCTCTGTGCTTATATAGCGGTTAAAATTGTTATTACTTAGAAATCACAAATATCTGATGCAGTAAGATAATGTAATAAATTAGATATTAACCTCGCGGCTAAATACTAAATGAAACTTAGAGCAACCTTTCAAACAGTGCGGGAGGGTTACGTACAATGCGGCATGCACAAGGTTATCAAACGGGGAAGACTGCAGTTTGAAAATCATGTCGGAATCACTTCAACTTATGAATCGGATTTTTAACAATTCCTTTCCTTTCTCAAATAGAGACCAATGGTCAGCCATGGCGTGGCGTGGCTTTAGCCAAAGCGAATTAGGTGTGAGAAAAAAATTAGAATTCTTTCTTCTACGGCCTACTTCGAGTTTAGGTGCTTTTTGTCTTTAGTGTATGTTGTAATTAGTGAAATTAAAATTCAGTTTTACTGCTTATTTATGTCATCAGAGAAATGTTATTCATTTTCCATTGTGGTCATAAACCATATCTCCTTGTTCTTCAGATCCAGACAGTCAGTTTCGTAAACTTTCAGATCCAGACAGTTTACGAAATCCTCTAAATTCTTCGGTTTTTTGTTCCAATCTTTTCAGTTTGCCTGATCTTTTCAGTGGATTTTACCACGCAGGTTGAAAAATTCTCAGAGCTAAACTAAATGTTTATATTGATAGAATATATATTTATTTATTTTTGAAAGTGATTCATGATGTGATTTTACATTTTCCTTTTGTGATTTAGATTTCGCCGATTCTAAGGATCTTGTATCTATTGCAGTCTTTTCTTTTTCTTTTTTTTTTTTTTTTTTTTTTTCAATTAAATCATTTATTGTCTCAAAACTTTCTTCAGTTAGTTCATTAGGTAATTTAAAGTCATGATTTTTAAAAAGATATCTAAAGTATTATCAAAATCAAATGAACGAACTTTTCTCTCGGTATGAGTACCTGTTATAATCTTTTCTTGAAATATTTTTTTTCAAAAATTACCTCATAATCTAATTCAGGCAAAATTCTTGAAGTTTCAGTTGGACGAATTTCTAAAAGAAATTATATGTTTAGTATAGCATCTTACATGTTTTTATATTTTTATTTTATTTTTCGTATTTCTTTTTATTTCTTTAGTAATAAAACTTTTTTATTTCTTTAGTAGTTCTTAAGTAGCTGGTTTATTAAATCCCTCCAAAGTTTTTTGAATGACTAAATTTTCGTTTTTTCAATCATCATTTTTCTTATAATTTCATAAGTTTAATATCATTTTCTAGTTGCTTTTTTCTCTTTAATTTTCTTTCTTTTTATATCTCGTTCATTTATATAAACGAATTTACTTATGGAAAATTAGAATGAAAAAAATAATAATTAAAGATCATACTCAACGTGGTGAATTTCATGATTCAAATCAACATCCTTTATTACCCAAATGACTTTCATGCTCTTAAATATATGTCTCTCAGGATCTGGAAATATACTCGTAAATTTAACACTGAATTTAATATATAATTTATTAGAGTTTGACACATTATATGTATGTGCAAGACAACTATATGTTTTAAACATGATATATTACTTTAAAATTATGTTTAAGATATAGAAAAGAAGTTGTAAATTCTAATATTTTAGACGGAAGTTCTTCAACATCGAAAAATAAGAAAAATTTATTAAAATTATGCGACAAATTTCAAAAGAAAGAAGTAAAATATACTTCTGATTTAAATTATTTCATTACTCTAAATGAATTAGACTCATCACTTAAAAATTTAATTATGATTGATGACTGTGTAACTGAAGAAAATAATTTTTAAAAAGATTGACTTTATATAACGCAAGTTTATTATTCAACACCTATAAGAAATAACTCTAATTATTTTATACTTTTTAAGCTTTAACCAAGAGAAATTCAAGGAATTCTAAATCTGAATCTGAATTGTGCCTTCGTGGCGCCGATCTTGGCGTCAGAAAAAATCGCCAAAAAACAATGGGCACCCATTTGTAAACTTTTACTTTTTTCCCTTATATAGTTTTCATTGTCGCGAGGTGAATAACTTTAACACCAGACTTAAAAATATATTTGTAAAACATATAATTCACTTTTTCATTAACAGAGGGCAACATCTGTATATCACCAGAATTAAGATGTAGAAAATATTTCCCGTTCCCAATTTTGAAAAACTAACTTTAGATGAAAAGCATGTCTACAACTCAATCAGCAACCTAAAAAGAACTCAACTCAACTCGTGATGTCATTGTCTACGCCGCCCTGGTGTGATGTCATCGATGATGTTGCCCTTGGCCCCGCCCTCTGTGTGACGTCATTGGCCACTCCCCTGACCCACTGACCCGCTGATGCAGAACTGTCATTTGAATGCTACTAAGACTAATTTTTATGTCGTACGCTTTTAAATTGTGAAATTTAAAAAATTACGCGTTGTTGAAAATATTTCACTGAATATATCCATTTGGGTAGGAAATAAAAGAAACAATACAGCAACCAAATTTCATATATTACTGTTGTCTCTTTGAAAATTCCCATACTTTTAATGCTGTAGCTCTGTCAATGATTTAAAAAAAAAAAAAAAAAAAAAAAAAAACATCGTTTAACAGATAAAATATTAATTATTAATTTAGGTTTTAAAAAATAAAATATAACTTCGAAAATTTCAGTTCAACAATGACATTTATAATTGACGCATCAGTGATAATGATATTAAACCAAATAATATTTCTATTTGTGCAGCAGTGTTTCCAGAACGTGCAATTTTTCTCAAATTTCTCACTTTTGGCAAACTTTTGCTGCTAAAATTTTAGTAGTTGCAATTTTGTAAAATTTTTGCGACGTCCATCATTTCCTTATGCTACATTTTGCGACTTCAAAGATTTTTTTAATATATTGCAAAATGCCTTCTAAAATACAGAGCTATGTACCTTAATACTAATATTCATGATTTTAGTGCTCTACAAATTTTGTTTTTTAGACATCCCCCCAGTTGTTTTGTGATAAAGAATCGAACAAAATGATTTTCATCTTGCGAGCCATATATTGGGTACCCAAACAGAGAAAGAAATAAAATTCATCCTCCTGTTATAATAATATTGTTGAGAACTAAGGAATAGAAATGACTTAAAAATCTAATCAACTGCATTTTTCTAAATAACAACACAAATAAATTTAGCAGTCAACGAACAAACAAGGCTTTCTTAAGTAATCAGAATCAGAAATAAGTCCAACACCCAGAACGGAAAACTCACTGAAAAGCATTCCTCAATAAAAATGTTCACAATTAAGGGGAAAAAAACACTGGATTAAAAAAAAATTAACTGCCAACTCAAAAAATTTGGTACAAAAGCGCTAACAATCTAAACGTCAGCCATATCTTACAAATTAATTTTAAAACATAAATATAAATTAAATGTGAATTAATTACAGAAAGAATGGATATTTAAACAATTGAAAATGAGCAATATACTAGTTTTAAAATTTTTGTTAAGCTAGAATACGTAGTTAAAATGACTAAGGATCGAATAATTTGTAACTTACCGAAATGTGTGATGACGTCAGAGGTCACATGAGCACGCGCAACTATGACGTCACTAATATCACGTGATCTCTGACGTCATTTGCGACTTTTTGCGAATTTTTAGTCTGCTTTTGCTACTTTAGTTAAAAATTTTCTAGCAACACTGCTGTGCAGTTTTTGTGAAGAAATGAAATACGTATATTAGGCATAACATTTCAACGCAATTCATTGTTCAGAGAATGATCCACGGAGTATATCCTCAGGAACTCGATATCATTTTAAACTTTCAGCTATTAGGAGTGACAGTGATGCCCATCTTTGCTTTCCTGATACAGCCCCGCTGTGACAAGACCGTTGTCTCCACAGCATGACCAAATAAGCTATCAATCACCACTTTTTATTTTCGACTCATTCTGGGGGTTTGAAAAGACACACTGTGACGAATCTATCTCGGGGCGTCACGATCCAGCCCACATTTCACCCCGATGATAGTATGCCATTATTGACGGATGAAGATGCATTCCAAGTGCACGAGTCTTTCTCGAAGCAAAGGCTGAACTGGATAAAAACACATAAATTAGACCTGCTTGATATTTTACAACGCCTGGTTTATCTTAAGATACAATGTTAAAAAACACAAATTAAATTAGATTTGATAAGTAATACTAATATGGTTTCAATGATAGAAAACGGAATAAGAGGTGGAATATGCCAATGTCGCATCATGCTGAGATGAATGCAACAATAAAATCGGTGAAAGACTAAGCGAAGGTGTTCAAGGTGCTCATTTTCCTTTGCCGAGGCTACAAGAATATAATCGAAAACTGGTTAAAAACATATAAATTAGAACTGCTTGATATTTTACAACGCCTGATTTATCTTGGGATACAATGTTAAAAAAGACTGAAATTAAATTAGATTTGATAAATAATGCTAATATGGTTTCAATGATAGAAAAGGGAATAAGAGGTGGAATATCACAATGTCGCAATGAACATTGGTATGAACGTTAAATTTATATGCTGAGCTGAACGCAACAATAAAATCAGGCAAAGATTATACGAAGGTTTTCAAGGTGCTCATTTTCCTTTGTCGACGCTACAAGAATATCATCAAAATATGGCAGACAAAAAATCTAACTTGTTAAAGAGTTTATAAAACTCTGAAACGTCATAATAGGAAATTCGAACAATCTAAAAGGTGTTATTACAGCAGTTTTGGGTATATCAGGTGGCTTGAATGGGATCTGATGATAAGCACGAGTCAAAGCCTAACGTAGAAAAACATTCTTGCCTTCCAAGACTTGCATGCAATCCTGAATATGAGGAACCGGATATCTGTCAGGCAAAGTAACTGCATCACGACGTCCGTATTCGCCACAAGGACGCCAATCGCCGTTTTTTTGGGAGGGGGAGGAAGCATGTGCAGTGGACTGGCCCATGAACGTTTTGAGGGCCGACAAATTCCCTGTTCAAACATATATTTAAATTCTTGTTTGGGGGCCCTTAATTTCTCAGGAGGCAACCGCCTTGCCTTAGGAATGATTGGTGGTCCAGTGGTTTCTATGTGATGTACAATACCGAAGTCAGCAGTTCGTTTGGCTGTTACCGAGCACATCACGTTAGGATACTGCTCAGTTAGTTTGTGGAAAGGGGAATTAGCAGAGATGAATTTAATTCCAAAATTAATGGCATTTCCGATACCAGACACAGTGGACAATTGTGTGACTGAGCCAAGTAAGCGTCGATTTTTTAATGTTGACCAAAAGAGAAAATTTTTGCAGCACCAATAAGTCATTATTGGCGCACCCAATGGCCTATTGTTCAATAAGTATCAAGTCAGCACCAATTATTGGGTGCGAAACCGCAGCTATGACAAAGAGCCATTGAAATTTGCTACACAAATCCAAGTCTAAAGACAATAATATTTCCCGTCATGCTGCGATTTTGATCCATTATTTGCAAAAAAGTTTAATTTTCCTGGCGGCCGTCTCAATTCGGCAAGAGAGGAAGGCACGAGTGAAATGTCTGCACCTGTATTAACAACAAGAAAGCGCCTGCCAGGACAATTTATCAGTTACAAATAATCGACTAATGCACTAGCCGCTGCCACTCGTGGCTTCAAGTGACAGCCCGCTCAGTATAAAGATGTCTGCTGGACTGGTCATGGAAGCTTACATACCACCATTTGGCGCTTTACCACCAAATCGGGAATGACAAAAACATTTTTTTTTTCTTACTGGACTGCATGTGTTTGTAATCCCTATTATATTGATTCCGGGACTTTGATCGCCGCGCGGGTGATATACTGAGTTCACGTTTGTAAGGTTGTGACCTGCTATGATAATTACTGGCTTTGTTTCAAGAGCGATGAAATAGCGACACTGGGATTCTGCACTTGATTGATGGCTTATGGATGGAGAACATCATGAATTTTATCTGACATCTGGGCCAACTAGGGTAGATTTTCGTTACTAGTGGAAAGAATAGCTTGGAAATTGCTCGGGAGACGGTTGAACCACATTAATTGTAAAACACTCAATTTAAAATTGTCACCTGCAAGTTCCTGAAATTTTGATAACTAGGATGGGCGCATATCGCCAAGTTACAAATCTTGTAACAGCTGCTTTATTTTGGTATTTTCAGACTCCTCGTGTGCTGAAATTAATTTAATTTTCAATTCTTCGTATTTGTTATCCGAGGGTTTCAGAACTACCTCGCGGACTGACTGAAGAATTTCGGTGTCGAGGGCAAAAACCGCAGTATAAAATTTCGTGTCATCGCGTGCCATACCTCAGAGCTTGAACTGGCATCTAATTGAAAAAACGTTTGGGGTCATTACGGCAAAATAGGGCAGGTTTTATAGCAACGGGGAGCCATCTGTTTGTTGTCAGCGATTGGAGGCCATTAGTAGACATTTCAGTAATACATATGAATAAACACAGATGAAAATAAAATGAAGCAGTTCAGGAATGCACTTTTAGTACACATGGAGAACTAGTTGCACTGTTGCCACTCGGAAAAATGTGGGCGAAAATTAACGTTCAAAGAGTTTTTAATTAATATCTCTAATTCTAGCGGCTTTTTTTTTTTTTTTTTTTTTTTTTTTTGAAAAAGTGGAACCTTTTTTAGAACCCAGAAAATAATAGTAGGAAATTTGGTGACGATAGCTATAGTAATGACTGAGTTATTAGCGAGCAAACACACAAACACACAGACTTTCTCGCTATGCTTTGTATACTGGACTGTAAATATTAGTATTACACTTTACACTTTCCTTTTCAGATTTTTTTTTTTTTTTTTTTTTTTTTTTTGTATGTGTGTGTGTGTGCATGTATTTTTTTTTTTACGTTATTTATTGCTCATTTCCGTGTTTTTAAGATATTGAAAAGTTTTGCATGATTTTTTTTTAGGAAACAAAGTTCTTAACTTCCTTTATACCATTTGAATTCTTAAGATTTTGCAGCGGAAAGTTGATTAATTTATTTATTAGGATAATTAATATTTATATTAAGGGATATAACTTTTTTCATCGTAATTTTTTATATTATGTTTTAATTATATACGATTTTAATTACATTACAATAATGCATGGTATTTTTAAGGAAACTAATTTTTTTAGCTTCCTTTATACCATTTTAAATCTTTAGATTTTGCAACGGGAAGTTGGTTAATTTATTTATTGGGATAATTAATATTTGCACTAGGGCATATTGCTTAGTTCATATTAATTTTTTATATATAATAATTTTTATTGATTTTTTATGAAGTTGTTCTGCAGAGAAAAACTGCCGTTTTTAAATTTAATGTTTGGTGTTCTTTTTATGTTTATTTATTAAATGCTAAACACAGGTGATTCCCTGTTTTTTTACTTTTTCGGCTTAACTTTCTCTTAAAATTTATCATGCTTATTTTAATGCTTTAATGCTTTACTAGCCAAGAAAGCTTGGCTGTCGAAAGCTCTGCTGATGTAACGTCCTGAGGGCACTTCACATGGAAGCAATCATATGAATTCCCACAATGGGAGGATGCAGTGAAGGAGAAAAAGAAGGGGAAAGGGGACCATGGTCCCTGAAGGAGTCGCAAATAGACCTGGCATATGGGAGTGTGTAAATTAGTGAGGGAGGCAGTCAAGATGAAAATGTGTAGTGTGAAATACTAGAACGGTCAGAAAACTCAGTAATGTATGAACAGATACATGAAAAGTATATACAGGAATATGTTACAGACAATATATACTACAAATAAACAAATGCAAGCTCATGAATTCAAGAACGCATGCCAATTATGCAGGAGAGATGAAGTAGCTCAGGTCACGAAATTATAGTCGCGCCATCTATGCGCAGTATATGGACGGATGGTAAAGTCCTTCTGATCTATGCAGTAATTCAGTGTGGCACTAAAGTTTCCTGCGTCAGTGAGGAGTCCTTTTTTGAAAAAATTATCATTGAGTCTATGCAAGTAGACGTCCATTGGCTCTAGCTTGAGATCATTGTGAAACAGGGCATTTCTGATATAAAAGTGGGCCCCTGTGATAATTCTCAAAATTTTGTTCTGCACTATCTGCAGCTTCTTGATCTTAGCAGGAGAAGCGGCGGCCCAAGCCGGTGATGCATAACTCATGATGGGATGCAGAATTGCAATGTAAATATGACGTTTCCTAATAAGGCTAAGTGCAGAGGTTTTACCTAACAGGACATATAGCTCATTAGTAGCCGCTAAGGCTTTACCAGCAACATGTCTAATGTGAGTATGCAGTGTGAGCCTCTGATTGAGTATAACCCCCAGATAATTCGCATTATTAACTCTTGGTACACGTTGTCCAAAAAGATACAGAGGTTGCACTGAGGTATTATGGAGGCTTCTGCGCCTTGTAAGTAGGAGTTGAGATTTCGCAGCATTGATGGAGATCCTCCAATTAGCACACCAGTTTTCAATTTGAATAGTAATGTCTTGAAGAATGCTAATGGCTCTGTTGGATTGATCTGACAGCTACTGCAGTATCATCTGCATAGCATGCCAGAATCATATTGCTACTAAGATTCGCCTTAGGAAAGTCCGCTGTATAGAACAAATAGAGCACCGGTCCAAACAGGAGCCTTGTGGGACACCGGTCTTAATCCTAGTATATGTGGAGTGGCTCTCACCACAGTTCACAGTAAACAGTCTATTAGTAAGGTAAGATTTCAATAGCAGAATGAGTTCCCTCGGAAACTCTAATTGAATCAATTTGTAGATAAGTCCCTCATGCCAGACGCGGTCAAAGGCTTTCGCCACGTCCAGCATGAGGATGGCAGTGCAACATTTATGGTGCTGGGCAGACCTTGAGAATTCTATAAGTCGAACAAGTTGCTTGGTTGTTGAAAGATCCTTCCTGAACCTGTACTGGAAATCAGGTAGAAGGTGCATATAAGGGTTCATACGGCCGAGGATGATTTTTCAAAAATTTTACCTAGCGTGGGTAGTAGGCTGATAGGGCGAAAATTTTCAGCTTTGGTATTGTCCTTTCTTGGTTTGGGAAGCAGTAAAATCTTTGCAATCTTCCAATGCTGCGGGAAGTAGCACTGAGTAAAACAAGCGTTGAATATTCCTGCAAGTTTAGAGACTGCGTTCTGGGGCAAGTTACGAAGCATGTAATTACTGACTCATCTATACCGGGAGCTTTTCTCAGCCTGAGCTTCTTGATAATGCTTACAATTTCTTTTGGGGAGGTGAGACTAAAGATATTAACTGCAGTTGGTTCATTAAGCCAGTCCATAAGCTTATTTTTCACTACGGAGGCAAAGTTGACGTTCACAGGGCTTGAATTGGATGAAAATTGCATTTCTAGAGCATTCGCAAAGATTTTGTATTTTTCAGCATCAGAGTAGGCAACAAGACCATTGTGGGTAATTGGCTTAGCACATTCATGTGTCTTTTTGAGACGCTAATTATATGAACCTTCTGTTTATAATGCAGACTTTTGACTAACTTTTGAATTGTGTATCACATGACAATCTACTCCCTTATGAGTGCTACGCTATTGGTACTTTCGCCTCAGACGAAAGCTTAAAATCTCTGGGACTTGTAAATATTATTTTCTTCATTTACTTTGCGATATTGTGTGAAATTAAGACAGCGTGTAAAAGATATGCCTGATGTTATTTAATTGCTTTTATTGCTTACATCTACGAACAACAGATGGCGACACATATGCTTCGTCCACCGAACGATGATTTCAACAGTGGCCCATAGATGAAGCTACACCTGCACTATTTCTTCCACTGAAGACAACGCACTTTAATTAAGTGCACAGAACCTCCGGTTCGTACACCACTTAAAGAATGATGATCTCCGATTTATCACGCACTGCGTTGCACAGGGAAATAAAACAATTTTAATTATAATTCTACTAATATTAGCTATTTAAATACAAAATTCGTAACAGTATATGAAAAAGTATTGTTACGGTTTCTATATTTATTTAGCTGTGTTTAGTAGAATTAATTAAAATGGTTTTATATCATGCAATGCAGGTAGGAAATAATTCTCGTGCAATGCAGCACGAGACTTATTTGAAGAGAAAGCTACGTCGGAAAAATTAATATACAGCAGCAAGCGCATTTAACATTTTAATAAAATAATTAGTATCTCTTAATTGTACTCTTTTGCTATCCAGAAAAATCGAGAAGGTTCTCGCGCGTGATTAAAAAGCTTAGAAAAGCTGGAGGAAAACATCTCAGTTCAGTTGCTTACAAAGTAGTTTACTTAATACTTGTGGTTTACTGTAGCGAATTCGCGGTGAAATTGGATTAGCTTTCTCAGTTTTGAATTAGGTCTTGTTGAACATTTCAGTAGTTTAAAAGATAAATACTGTGAGACTACTTGTCATCATCAAGCTTTACTCGGAAAGTTCCGAGCTTTACCCTGATAAACTTTGGAATATCATTATATTTTTATGTCATTAGTTTAATCTTTATTCCAAAAAATTCAGATTTGTGTATATATTTTCCCATCAACAATTCAAAAAATTTCAGATTTTTCATGTCATTTGTTTAGATTATGCCATATGAAAAACAAACATGTTTGTTTAAAAAACTTGATAAATTTTTCCTGTGAAACTTGAGACGTGTGAGAGACTTTAGCACTTTAGCAATCTTGCTTTTAAGCAAGAAGATGAGGACTTTGGAGGACGCCGTTTCCTCCAGTACGTGAGAGATGTTCGGTTTTTGGTATTTTGATTTTATTGAGCCTACGGCAAAGCACACTAGTAGGGCTATCTGCCCACACGGGCGGCTAAAACTCGCCGGAAACTGAAAAAGTTCAACCAATTAGAATAAGCTACCGCCGGAGACTGTTTTCGGCGACCAATTTTTATGCCAGCAATTGAAGTGTGTTATGATTTCTAATGAAGCGCTTCAAGCTTTACCGAGAAAATGCATTGTCTTAATTACAAATATCTTTAATGCTTGTATCAGACTTAGTTACTTTCCTTCTGAATGGAAACACTCGATCATAGTTACCATCCCAAAACCACGAAAAGATCCAAAACTTGCTAAAAGCTACAGACCTATTAGTCTTCTGCCAGCACTCGGGAAGTTTTCGAGCGAGTACTTAGTGCTCGGCTCAATAGTCATCTAGAACGCCTTGATCTTATAGACAAGCATCAGTTTGGTTTCCGCAAAGGACACAGTACCACACATCAGATTCTAAATCTAGTTGAATTTATCGCCCAGGAATTCACAAAGAAGAACGGCGTAACGGCATGCTTCCTCGATTTTGAAAAAGCTTTCAATCGAGTGTGGCATGCTGGCTTACTTAATAAGCTTTCTAACTTCCTTCTACCAAATAGCTTTATTAAGCTTATGCACTCATATTTTAAGCGCCGTACCTTTCAAGTACGCTGTCGTGAAGCAATATCCTCTAAAAAAGTGATTTACAGCGGAGTAGCTCAGGGCAGTGTTTTAGGTTCGAAGCTCTTTGCAATATTCATAAATGATATGCCTCTGCCATTTCATCCAACCATTCTCAAATATGCCGACGATATAGTCATTCTCACCAGTTCTAGAAGCCCAAATAACGCCCTAGAGAAACTTCAACTCCAAGTCAACATTATTAATAAATTTTGCCAAGACTGGAAAATCAAACTGAACACTGAAAAAATGCTGCGTAGTTCTCTACCGCAGATACAGGAAAAATGTTCCAGTGAATATCAATATCCGTCTTAATAATCAAGAAATTCCTGTTGCAGACTCCTATAAATATTTAGGCGTCTACATTGACAAATCCCTTAATTTCAAAGTAACAGGTACAATATGTTACTAACAAGGCTAACGCTGCTTTCATCGCTCTCTACTCTTTAATTGGAAGAAACTCTGAGTTAAACCTCCGTACTAAAAAAAATCTCTACATCTCACTTATTCGCCCAATTATTCTCTATACAGTTCCTGCCTGGGCTACTGCCCGAAAAACAGACAGACAAAAATTAAATGTTCTTCAAAATAAAATCTTACGCAGTATTGTAAAGGAAATTCGTAAGGAATTCTCAAATCGTTCGTAAGGAAGGTTCGTAAGGAATTCTCAAATCCATAAAGACCTGGATATATATCTCATTCATGACCAAATATTAATTTCTGCGCACAACGTTTTTGAAGATATGAAAAATTCTCCCTATGAAGCTAATAAAAGACTTACTGATTACGATCCTACTACTGAGCACGTAAGAAAAAGACCTCGAACGATCCACCACAACTCTAAGTGGTAGTAGTGTATTTAACCCACCGGGCGGCTCGCATTCAAATCTATTTACGTCTCGAAAACTGCAGTAAAAATTAACCATGTTTACAATTTTTTTTTCATTTAGTGTGAACCAAAACTGTCCTGAAAACGGCCTTTGTTAGATTTTCTTTCCCCCTTCTTGTAGGGCTATCAACAAGTGGTTTCACTAAGTGATGGTTTCCTACTGTCCTTTGATTACCGCCTAGAGGCGAGTAAGCAGATGGGCTGCTTTTGCCCTTACGGAGGAAGGAACACGTTTTGTGTTTTTGTGTCCATGCTTTGGTTAGACGAAAAAAGATATTTTTTTCTGGAAATCCAAAACAGAAAAGGAAGTTTTGTATTGCCTTATTACTAATTTTGTGCATATTTGTAATCTTAATTGCTTATCAGAGCCGTGCCAAGATAATTTTTCACCTGAGGCAGAAAGGTCAATGCGTGTCCATATAAATATAAAAATAGCTACACTTGTATTAAGCAAAAGTAATTGTATTAAATCAAAATGTCATAACTCTTATAGCATAATTATACCATAATTCTTAAAGTATTTTTTAATCGTAGTTTTATAAATTCAGAGAAATAATGTAGCCAATTATTTATAATTTTCAAATGAAAACGTTAAAAAATTCGTTTTTGATAAATAAGAAATAACACTGAAATGCATATTGCATTAATTTCCAGGTTTTCTTGCAATTTTTTTGGTTTGTTTTATTGATTTAAGTTTGACGAAGCCTATTTCCTCTAATAATTAAGGTAATTTTCGAATTCGTATAGCCAATTTGGCGCCTCTTCTAGTGATTCACATGAGCCCGGCTTTGTTGCTTTTTAAGTATAAATGTTATTGATTTTTATTGCGTTTCGGTATTTTAATGTACGTTTATAAAATGTTAATTTGTTTTTATATGCATATTTCAGTAATATAATCTTACGACTAGTGAGACAGTGTAGTTTAACTAATTTTCTGCTTTTGATTCATGTTATCGAGCTTTAACGCTAAGAAAAAATTTATAAGAGGCTTAAAATACCTAATTCCTATTGAAAGCTACATGTAATTGATAATTAAATTACTATTAAAATAACAAACACATGCTCAGTGTCAGTCATTTCGACATAATGTTTGTAATTCATTTTACCATAAATTTATTTCGTTTATCTTGTTTCATATTTATAAAAGATGAGTTTACCTTTATCGCATTTATTGGTTGATAGAAGTTATGAAATATTGAATATTTTGAAACAAATTTCAGTTATAATAACCTTATTAAAAATTTTCTACATATAGACAAGAAGTCACAGATACCTCTCAGTTTCCGAACTAAATTACATGGTACTGAAATTCGGTGCATTTTCATATGATTATTTTTGACAGAAAGAGTTACCTTACGTTAATCACAAAAGAACATTGTTTTAATTCTTAATTAAATATAGCACTTATATTAAATTGCTAAAATTCATTGTTAGGAAAATCTCGCTCTAAAAAATTAGACACTTTTACCTTTCAAAGTGGAATTTTTGTGGTTTTCTCTGTGCATAATGTGGGCGCGAGTAAGTCTTTCTTAGAATGTCCTCCACGGATGCATTCCTCCCTTTAGGCAGATAGCTCTCGCGTGCTTTGAAGGAAAAATAAAGCAAACCAAAACAAAAGCTTCAAAATTGGTCTTTAACTTTTTTTTGGGTTCAAATACGCAAATTACTTCTTGATCTCAATTCACATTATCAAATGTTATTATTTAAATAAATAAAAGCAAGCTGAGGATTTCCATTTAAATTGTTTGTTTTAAAATAAAAAATAAGAACAGTAAGTTTTGAATAAATCTTGTCAACATCAAGCAGGTACAGGAACATGCCAATGTAAAATTTAATATTAGGCCAAAAAGAAACGCTTTGACGTAGATTTTGGATAAAACTTAATCAAATTCGCAGGTAATCAGAGACAGGCCTTTCTTCAGTAGAGAGAAAAAAATGTTTCTGAAGTATTTGTGTATTTATTACATAAATGTTTTAATGCTTCCATAGCACTGCTAATCGATAAAATTTATTTGATGAAAAGTAGGAAGTTTGCTTTTAAAATCCCGATTTTTCAACTTTTTCAGTGACATATGTGGCATCGAAAAACACGTATGGCCAGGAGGCAGATTAATGGCTGAAAAAATTCTTAGAATTTAAAGAGGCATCGAACAAGAAAATTTAGGGATGGCGAAATTCTAAGAATTTGGCACTTGACAACGGCAAAATTTTTAGAATGTAGAGAGCTACAGAATTTAGGCAGGGCAAAATATTTTACATTTATAGAACATCGGTCAGTAGAATTAAGATCCCACAGCGATTGCACTGAGAAACAAATCGACCTGCTCCTCGATTATGCGGATGGACGCAGATTAACTTCTGAAAGCTCAGCGAAGCAAGAGCTATACATAATGCAGCTATTTACGATTTCTGCTACAATAAACTGAAATTTAATATAATAATTTAACACTATATATCAGTTTACGAAAACATGATGATACTTTTGAGAAATTTTCTTTAATTCCCCAGTACACTAAAAAAAAAAAAAAAAAAAGTACAATAGATTATATAATGATATTACTAACAAAATGATGTCGATGATGACGCATTTAATTTTTATCTTTTTATTTATCTAAATAAACATGTCATTGAGTTTTCCATAACTTATAGTTTTGCAAATTAAAAATGTTCAATAATATAATATGTGATTATGGTATTATTGGTATGGTGCTATTCAAGGCAAAGCACACGAGGGTTATCTGCCTAAATGGAGAGATGCTTTCGTGGAGGATTTTCTAAGGGAAACTGACTCGTATACACGTTACACATGGGGAAAACCACGAAAACGACCATGCAGCCAGCCCGTTCGGGATTCGAACCTCGGACCGAACTACCAGTGTTCAGCGTCTTTACCGCTCGGCCGCTGCTGGGTAATATATGATTATGAAAGCTGTGTAAAAGAAGAAAAATTCTTGCACATTCGTCAGGCAGCATACGATGGGCACCTGCTTGAGGAAAAGGATGCGTTTGTAGATGACTTTTTCAGAGAAACTGGTTTGATATATTCAACCTAAAATTCACCAAAATACCAAGCAACGAACGCATTCGCCGGAATTCAAACTTAGGCAAAACTACCAGTGTTCAGTTGCAAAAGAGAGTTAACAACATAAACAGGCAACATGTCTGAAATTAGTATTTATTGCATCCATCAGTGATATGATTTTCTGATATAATTTAATGGAATATCACTGTAAAAAAATGGGAATCTCTTTTTTTTTTTTTTTCCTTTTGTATGGAGATTTTTTTCCGCTTTGTTTTCCACATTTGGTTGAAATGCAAATTAAATAAATATTTACAAATGCAGAATATTGGATAGTTATTGATGATTTCGAGATTCAGTTTCTGAAATCCATTTCATGTGTCATTTCCTTAAAAAGGTGATACTGAAACCAACTTTCGAGGAGTAAAATGATTACTAGAAAAGAGTTTCCGATTTCTTTCATTCTTTTATTCCCATTATAAATTTGTCCCGTAGTTCTTAGAACATTCTTCTATCCGTAAGTGATGATTTGCTTTCCGAGAAAATTTTCTGAAAGGAATAAATTACTTAGTCTTCAAACCATGGGAAAATCTTGCCATCGCCGGTACTTAATTCCCTTCATTTACTGAGATAACCTGCTTTGTTATAAGTATGGTACTTGTTTTCTGATTTTTACTGAATTTGCATGCTCAAAGCTATCTAAATAAAGAAACGCTATTGTAAATATCAGGGTATGAGTACATTTATGAAAGGGTTATATATTTTTCAGAATTCCCCTATGAGCTGTTTATTCTTAGGGCAGAAAGAGGAAAAAGCTTGCATACATCGCCATTCCCGGAAACTAGACAGTACCGAAAACATTACTAGACAGTCCGGTTTACCAGACAATAGAGTTTATCTGATTCCTAGTTGTAAAAGCTGACAGTTATAAATTGTTACATTCATGGCGACCTTCAGAAGGCATGAAATTACTTCAAAAGTTCCGCTGCTATAAATTTTCAGACTGCAATTTTGTTCCTTTAAAGTTTCGAAAATACCTATTTTTTAAGTATTTTTCGGTACTTATATTAATATTGATATAAATAATATAGAAAGCACCAAACGTAGCTATGATGTATTTCAATTTGTCCTTAGTATTTTCTCACATATAGTATTAACACTTTGTCTACACGTTTCTAATGTTTCACCATAGTAAGCCTTCTCTTTCCGAATGTATTCAGTTCCTTTTCGCTTTCGTTTTCTGCTTCTTCTTTTTTTTTTTTTTTTTTAATTTAATTTATTTATTTATTTAATGTTACCATATCCTGAGTTTTACTCTAGCTGTTAACTAGAGTATCTACTAGGTAGCATTTATTATAGTACATTCATTATATTCATATAGCTACTAGCTAGCATTCATTATAGTACAAAAACTAATATAGCTTGTCAATATCAACACATTTTTATCTTCAATAAAATCCACTAATTCGATTGATGCTGTAAAAGTTACAATTTAATACTTTAGCCAATTATTTTGATTATAGTGATTTAAATTCGATTTTAGGCAACATATGCATTCTTTCAGAAAACGCGGTATATTGAGCACCGCTGTTACAAGTAAATACTCTACATTCAACCGTTTCATAATATGTAAATGTAGCATAATTTCTTTTCGAGTGCTTGCACTGAGAGTCTCCTTCAAGTAAACTTTAATGGAACTTTATTTCATGAAAATTTAGAAGTATTATAAAAGCCTCAGAATTATTTCCATTGCAAACATTTATGAATTATGCAGAAAAATATATAAGAAAAACATTAATTAGAAACTATTATCGAATATACATTTCATGACAGTAGTAAAACATTTTTTCAGTACCGACGGTATTAAAAAGCTCAATATTGTGATAAGCTAAATAAAATAAAACAGCATTAAAAGTTTAATATTGTGATAAGTAAAAGTATACTAATCTATAACACTGATTTGATATTTTTGCCATTAGAACTATAATGTAATTCTAACCGTTAAAGTAACATTGTATTTGTATTAACTAAAATTATAATTGTAATTTCAATTAAATTTATCAGTACTTGTTGTTTCCTGCACCTTGAGGGAGACGCATTATTATTATTATTTTTTTTTTTTTTTCTATTATATAAAATACTGTCCTCAGAAAAAAATGTCTCTAGACATAATTCTGCTCCAAAATTAATGGATGAGGTGAACAGAAATAATCTTGGAACAGCCTTTGGGCAAGTGCTGCGAGTATGCGAAATGTAAGACTGTAATTAAACTTCGAAAATCCTGGAGACTACACTTTCTTAGAATATTGCCATTCGACAAATTATAAGACCTTCCATTTATCTTTAAAGTTTAAGCTATCTGTTATTGACTGAGAAAAGCTGGTTATTCATTGTAGTTAAAACTACAACTAATGCAGTTATAACTGTAATTGTGCCGCCCAGATGGTATAGTGGTTAGGGAAGCCTGACTGCGATACCGAAGGGCCTGGGTTCGAATCCCGGAGAAGGCATGGCTTTAACTGTTCGTCCTTTCATAGGAGGCGATGATCCCACATATTAGATGCCTCCATAATAAAGTGACTGCAACTTCTGGCCTTGTATAGACTAATGGAATGTGTTGCACTGTAACTGTTCACAATCTGCCTTTGGGGAAAAAATAATAATAATAATTGCAATACAATGATTGTTCGAATTACAATATAACTTCAAAAGCAATTAGATTTTTCGCTCAGCAGAGTAATAAGTCATCTTTTGAATACTACTAGTTCAAATCGGATGCCCATTTTGGCAAACAATCTAAATGTTTAGATAGCTCCGTGGATTTCCTTATGTGTAACATGAATACAAATCATTTTATTTTAGAAAGTTCTCTATGAGTACATCATTCTTCTTAAACGTTTCGTTGCATTCAATTAAGTAAAGATCTTTTTCTGCTTTTATTAACGGGTGATGTGAACATGAGCCAGTTTCCCTTAGAAAGTCCTCCACAGAAGCATCTTTGCAGTCTTTACCGTAATCCAAATAATATGACAATCACAGGTGCATAAGAAAATTGTACTTTTATTTGTTCTTACGTGAAACAATGATGGAAAATAGTTCATGCAAGTACTTTCACTTGTAACTGAATAATGCATTTTAACTATTTATGGAAAATGTGTGTTATGTTGAATAAAAGACCAATTCGTAATTTTTTTTTTTCCAATGGCAGGTAGTAGCCGTTTATAGACATTGATCACTACTAAGGCCGGTCATGTTATTAAGGAGGGAACTAATACGTGGACCAGCGTTGCCACCTATGAAGAGGACGAAGAAATTACATTCATGCCCTATCCGGGATTCGAAACCAGGCTCTTTGGTACGGCAACCAGAGTCACGAACCGCTTTACTGTCTGGGCGGTAATTCATAATAAATGGATTTAGTAAAATGTCTAATACACACAGCAATTAAGCATACTGATTGCTGATCAGAATCCTTTTTTACCAGCTAAAGCAATAGGTTGGATAAAATTATGAGGCTTAGTTTAGTCCTTGATGATCTCCTTTCTGAAAAGAGACCCACCAGCGGCCGAGCGGTAAAGTCGCTGAACACTGGTAGTTCGGTCCGAGGTTCGAATCTCGCGAACGGGCTGGTTGTTTTCGTGGTTTTCCCCATGTGTAACGTGTATACGAGCCAGTTTCCCTTAGAAAGTCCTCCACGGAGGCATCCCTCCTCATAGGCAGATAGCCCTAGTGTGCTTTGCCATAATTAAATAAACCAAACCAAACTTTTCTGAAAAGAAAAGGATAAATGTAATTTTTATGATTTATTTCTTGTGTAATGTAAACAAGACAAGCGTCCCGTAACAAATCCTTTGCGAAAACATCCCTTTGCACTGGCATAAACTCTTTGCTTGCTTTCCCTTAATCTTGTAATTTAAGTTCACATGTATATCGAAGATCATAAACATACATATTTGCTTACTAACATTATGTGCATTTCGGTCTATATAAAATATTTCCTTTAAATAAACTCCTATTTATGCTGGTACCACAAACTACAATATATATAAGGTGATTCAGAAGACATGACAGAAAATATTAATATTTTTCTTATAGGTGATTATCCCGTTGTATTATTTAAAAACTCATTATCCAAAATGCAGAAACATTTTCGAATATAATATTATTGACTGTAATTTTCAAATATTATCACGATTTCCTTAGCCTATGTCACTGAAATTATAAGGGGCAGTTGTTTTTCTGATTAAATAGTTACAATCATCTGCTGCGCAATTTTAATTAAGAGGTCATTACAATTGCATTGTAATTTTTATTAGATTATATAATTACAGTTATACTGTTTATTCAATTAGATTTCACAATTAAAATGCAATTATAATTAAAATGCATATGAGTAAATTGTATATGTAATTAAAAATTGTTACATTGTAATTGCAAGATAACTGCATAATATTATTCCAATTACTATGTGTTTTCAATTGCATTCTGCAATTACATTTGCAATTAAGATCATGATTTTCCTGGGCTACGTAACTGCTTTTATCAGAAACAATTGCTATCCTAATTACATTATTATAATTACTTACTGGAGTTACAATGACAGTCTTCTAATTGTAATTAGATTATATGATTGCAGTTGCATTGAATATGAAATTGGATTTCACAAATATAGAGTAATTGTAATTTAAATGAAATTACGTAAATTGTAATTGTAATTAAAAAAACAGCTACTTTTTAACTATAACTACTTAGTAATTGCATAATTTTATTACAATTGCATACTATACTTAGAATTACAGTTATCATCATAATTTCACTTTGTTAAGTAATTCTAATTATCAGAGACAATTACTTTCCTAATTACGTAGTTATAATTACCATCTGCAATTGCAGTTAAAATTACGTTATTAGATAATATTACCGTAGTTGTGATTAGATGCAATAAAATTTTTAATTGTAATTAGATTATATAATTATAATGTTTGTGATTATCATTGCATTGTAATTGTAAGACTTAAGAATTAAAATGCAATTACATACATTATTGTTGCATTTAAAAAGTACTTACTTTCTAATTGTAATTGCGAAGCTAATTACAATTGCAATATAATTGAAATCACATATTTCAAAATATTGTTGCAGTTTCTTGCAATTTTAATTTTAATTCCAATTACATTTTGCCAAACTGCATCTAAAATTTGGAGAATAATTAGGCTGGAAAATGAAAATTCTCTTTACATTTATATATAAACATTTAAGTTTACTATAGCTGGTATAAGCACAGAACAGCTGGAAGTTTTGAACGAGCTATTTATTTCGAACTGTTATTCAAAACCTAACGATAAAACCTATCGAATAGATAGTTTCCTCTCCTCAATTACCTCCCGATGAACTTTCGTATTTATTATTTAACCAAGATTTTATTTTTTTTAATTTTTTTTTTTTTTTACTTTATTTCGTATCGTGTGGGAAAAAATCAAAGTTCACGGTCTTCACCAAGTGCTTACTCTCATCTCATTGGCCTCAGCGAGCCAGATGACCTCATTTTTGTACTGTACAGTCTTCTATTTTCCCATGAATTTATCGCATATTGAGAAGTTTTCATGTACTTCAAAAGACTTAGGACTTTTATTCTCAACATATTTTGTTGTGTTTTACCATGTTTGTACTTTATTTATTTCTAAAAACATAAATGTATAAACTCTGACAGAACGCTGATCATGTGATTTGCTCTTCTTGACTCTCCCAAATGCCAATTCTTTCATTTCGCCTCTCACCGCCATTGATATAGCTACGCTCCCATGATATGCCATGATATGCATTTTAGCAAACTTAGATTATGAGTTCTCTCATTTAATGATCTCGCGCTTAACCTTAATGGCCTATGGTTTAAAGATTATTTACTGGTAAGAGCTCTTAGTAGCTGAAGCCAGAAGTATAGAAATGATCCAAGATCCAAGAATTGAAGTTTTGTTTTGGATTTATTTTTCGCTCATATTCCTCTTTTCGTGTCTTTTGATGACGTCTTTTTCGCTTCGATTATAATAATTTTCTAACTTTCATTTCTATAAAAAACAGCGGAGTGAAAATGGAAAATTTGGCGGATTCTCACGTGAAATGTGTAATAACATTTTTAGCCAGACCTCGCAAAAGAGATGCACAGTGTTGTATTGCAAAAATTATTTGCTAAATTGGAAATTTCGCTTCATTTTGTAGTCCTGAAAATTACGGAAACCATTTAATTTTTTATCACAAAGTAAAAAATGCACATGAAAAAGGCTTTCCCAAGTTTTCCTGTGCAGAAAATACGTTTTTTTTTTTTTTTTTTTTTTTTTTTTTGTTTGTTTGTTTTGTGTGTGTGTGTAGTGTGTATGTGTTTATATTAGGTACCCAGATTTAGCTAACAAAGCCACAAGCTTATATACTTTTTTTTTCAGAAGTTTCCTAAATACTAACAAATTACAATTTAATTTTTTAACTTTTTATAAAATGTATTGCAGTCTTTATGTGATACTTCTTTTTTAAGAAATGTAATATAGTGAATAAATTGATAGCACAAATCTCAAATATACTATATTTTTGAAGAGGTTTCTATGTAATTTCTTAAATTGTTTTGTGTATCTAGTAAAATCTGCAATTCTCTCCCAATTTCGACACATAAGAAATGTACAAAATACGTTAGGAAAGTCTTCCAATTTTTATATTTGAATCTCTTGAATTAAAGCACTTCATTTATCTTTGATTCCCAAAGCAATATTATCTTACAGAAGATTAGGTGCGATACTTTTACAAACATAACATGTGTGAAGGATTAATGCATGTAACAAATAGATTTTTAGAAAAACTGTCAGTAGCATAACAGGAGGAATGTAAAATGTGAAGATCTTTATAATGTATTATATACAGTACAAAGTCTTTAATCCGGACGTCCATAATCCGGACCTCAAAGCTAAAATTTTCTGCGTATGCGTAGCGTTTACGCATGCGCATATGCATTTACGCACGCACATAATACGTTTGCGCATGCGCGTTTAATGTATAACGGACGGTATAAGCTAGGTTAAAATTATCTAATTATCTATTTCAGTTAATGTTGCAGATTTCGTTGTTCCTTAATCTTCTAATTGGATCCGGCTTATTATATTTTGCAGACTGTTAGAGCAATTTTATAAAAAGTAAGCTTGAACTTTCGATTATCTCAAAAAGAGTTTCCGATTCTGGAGCTGCCAAAGAATCTACAAAGCGAAAGCATGTTTCGATGTCCATCAAACAAAAAGTGGAATTGCTGCAAAAAATGAATAAAGTCATGAAGAAAGTGACAGAGAGGTTAGTGAAAACGAACAAATTTAGATTGACAAGTTAGTCGGTATTCTCGGCACAGCAATTACAGGACTTGAACAGCGGAACTTTGTAACTGAACAAGAAATTATGTCTATTTATAGAATTAAAGAGAAAGTATTAGCACATAAAACGAAGCAACTTAAACAACTTACATTAAAATAAATTTTTAACATTAAAATAAATTTTTTTAAATAAATTTTTAAGTAAACAAATAAATATTAAGCTATTTTTTTTGTAAATTTTGATACCCTTTAGATCATAATTGCTCTTTATTTCACAAATTACGATTTCATATTTTTAATTTTATAATTTCTGCATGCCATCTTACCAAATTTAAATTGATGATCTATAATCCGGAAAACCCCTAATCTGGAATCGCCGAAGTCCCGACGAGTCCAGATTAAGGACTTTGTACTGTATTAGATATATGCAGTTCTAAATTATCCAAAAAAAGTAGCCCATGAGTGGTAAGACTGCTGAAAACTAGCTAGGTTTACAGCCTAACAAATGTGATTTTGGACACATTTTGCTCAGCTTACTTGGTCTGATGATCTTCATAAAATGGTAAATGAAAATCAAAGTATTTGTACCCAATATTATGCCTTATCTGCAAATAAAATTGCTGTGACTGTGGAGACCAACATGCCAGTGAAATTGCTATGCGTCTTGTAGATATTGTACAATACACATCAGCTAGAGTACTCTTATCAAGTAGTATGGGGATAGATACCATATAACTAAATATGCACATATCAGACATTTGTAAGTATGTATTTCAAAGTTATTAACTTACAATACAATTAGAATTTATATTTCTGTAATGCATACTTATGAATATTCTGTGAAACATACTTATTTTGCTTAAATCTACTTCCAAAGAACTTTATTTTTATACAACCCATGGTTTAGAAAAATTAATGTTTCTATCATTCTTAACTGACAAAAACATGTAAAATTAAAGTAATGGAAAAATAGCAGCTTAACATAAAATCTTGTGTCCTTCTTCAGAATTAACTGATAAAAGTCCCTCTTTAGGAAATTAAAAAATTCAAGAACTTTTTCCTTCCTGTGTTTTTGAAAAAGGTATATCAGATAACCCTCAAAAGTGATAAGAATTATTCAAACTCTGCATCAGTCTAAGCTTTTTTGGCTTATTTTAACCTTTAAATTACCTGTCAAAATTTTGAATTTTGTGACAACTATGTTTTTGAGAACTTGGAATCACAGGTGGATTTGTTCAAACAGCATTCCAAGTTCTTCAGTTACATGATTGAAATGACTGCATGAAAAATATACAAATTAAATTTATCAAAAGTTTTAGAAAGTGAAATCCAATGCACTTAGTAAGCTGCTCTTTCTATGTGAGGAAATCATGTTTTTCATTACCATCTGTTCTACAATGGAAATGAACCTGTTTGGCAAGTGTCTTGAAATTTCTAAAATTTCCCCAAATACAGCTTTGATATATATATATATATATATATATATATAAATTGATTAAATTGTAAAATATAAAAAAAATACGATGGCTTTGCTCTTTGCGAACTAGCAACCTTTAATTAATTTCTGCAATTCAGGATCTTCCCTTGACCAGTACCTTCTAGAACATTCGCGCATATTACATAACCTCCTCATATAAATCCTGCGTCATAAGTTTTTCTACATTTTTCTAGAAGCTACTCTGTTACATAACCTTTCATATAAATGCTGCGTCATAAGTTCGCCTACACAGATGCCTTCTCGCCTTCGTTCTGCTAATGCCTCTGCTATGCTCCTCTTTCTTTGTTAGAACGTTATAACGTATTAAAGTCAGTCGTATCTAATAATTCAATTACTGAATAAGTTATTTGAGTAACTTCATCTATAAAAAATCATCTGCTCTAAAATAAAATAAAGATATAATGTTAAAGGTGAAAAGTCCTGAGTCGTCATTTTTCTCCGTGGTGCAATCATCCCAGCTTCGTCAACCATCTGCCAAAACGGGGAAATGGAATAGCCTCACCATTCACCCACGATGTGTTGGAATAACTGAAAACATTACATATATATATACAAATAAAATCTATTTAGCCTATTCTTAGTATTAGTAATATTAGGTTTGTGCAACATTAAATGAGATACAAAAAGTCCATTATGATATCTTTAGTGATGACATGTATGAAGTTTGCCCGAGTGCTTTGTTCAATTTGTCTTGCAATTGCAAACTCCGTGTTCTTTTTGTTTGCTTATTATTTACTCCAAGAAAAACGCATGTCTGGTATGTTATAACCATACTTTAAAAAACATTAAATTTTATATTAAGACATGAAATATAAATAAATTATTTTTGGGATTTTCATCGAGATGGTTTTAACATGAAAACTGCATAATGAAATCCCTAATAGTGTCAAGGAAGGTACAGTTATTATAGAGACTATTGGTATAAACAGAGGTGAATCTAAACAGACTTTAAGTTCGATGAAGAGTATTTACACAATAAGATCTTCTTTGACTCACAAAAAATTTTAGATTTAAAGACAATGTTAAATGGGGAAACCTTTAGCAGAACGCAAAAATTTTTTTGAAAAATCTCTACTTGATTCTTAAAACCTTCCAAATGATGAACTTCGGTGAGAGAAGAAAATAGTGAGTGGCAACTTCTGGTACAATTGTGCATATCAGGAAATTTACACTCATGTGCATAAATTAAGGATAATTCGGAGTCACACGGAAATCGAAATCTAAAATAAATATATCACCTGTAAAATCACTACACACATCTTTAAGAATCATATGCAAATTTCAGGAAGTAACCAGATGACACCGATGGTACGTCACAATGACGAGAGTGTAAGAGAGTGATATATAAGGAATACATGCAAAGAAGTAAAATTGTTCGCAGGCGCTTTATAAGCATTTCAGTGCAATAACCGAATAGTTATGACGCAAAGGACGCATTTGGATGATTTTTTACGTGGTAGAATTATCGGCCGTCTGGAATGTGGGCGTACCCAACTGGAAGTATCAGACGAACTTGGAATTGCCCAGAGTGTCGTCTCCAGGCTTTGGCAACGATTCCAAGATGATGGTAATGTGAGCAGACGTTACAGCACAGGTCACCCCAAAGTTACAACGCCGAATGAGGACCGGTATTTGGCAGTTACTGCCAAAAGAAACAGGCGGAGCACAGCCTCAGACCTGTCTCGTCAGCTCTCTTCAGCCACTGGTACGACAATTTCAAGGCAGACCGTGTACAGACGCTTAGGACAGATTGGTCTATATGCTCGTAGACCTGTCAGATGCGTTCCACTTACTGCAACTCACTGTCGCCTGCGGTTAGCCTAGAGTAGAGCGCATGCATTGTGGACACCGCAACAGTGGGCTTGTGTGATGTTTTTCGACGAGTCTAGGTTTAGCTTGCAGTCTGATTCTCGGTGGACTTTCATATGGAGAGCTCCAGGTACCCGTTACTACCAAGAAAACATCATTGATCGACACCGTTTCGGTGGTGCAGGAGTGCTCGTTTGGGGTGGAATTATTCTGGGTTCCAGAACTGACCTGCATGTTCAAATTGGAACGATGACAAGCCAAATCTATCGGAATGTCATTCTGGAACAACATGTATGTTTGTTTCGGGGCGCCATGAGCGCACAGTTTGTGTTTATGGATGACAACGCCCGTCCTCACCGTGCAAACATCGTAAGCGAATGCCTTCAATCGGAGGATATCACCCGTATGGACAGGCCAGCATTCTCACCGGACTTGAATCCAGCAGAGCATGTGTGAGACATGCTTGGCCGACGAGTTGCGACCCCTCAACCTCCTCCTACATGTCTACCGGAACTTCGGAGAGCATTTGCTTTTTGAGTGGTGTAATATCCCCCAAGATCAGATCGATAATTTGATACTCAGCATGCGTAGGCGTTGTACGGACTGTATTGCATCGTCTGGGAGACATACAATGTATTAACAATCATACAAACCATGTAATATTGGTTTTTTGTAAATAGGTTTTTTTTGTAATTTGCTGCAGGAAGAAAAAATCGCTAATTTTTTTAATAATATCAAACATATAGCATCTTTTTTTGCTCTTTACCTTTTGTTTCATAAATAAGCTTTACAAATAAGTCAAATTTGTTTTGCTTCTAACTCTTCCTTTGCCTGATTTTGCATTATCCTTAATTTATGGACATGAGTGTATTTGCTATTTTATGTAATTTCCATATTTCTTATTTCATGTTTTTTTATGCACAGTTATATGTTTTCTGCTTTTCTAAAATTTAAAACTTTTAATTATAATTTGGTATTTTGATTTTATAAAATAAAGTGTATGCTCTTTGTTAATATTTTAATAGCTCACCACTAGATATTTTAATCAAAGATTTAAGTTGATAAATCGCAATTTAATATATATTGCCCAAAACATCAGATTATATTGCATAATATATTTTTTTATAAATTCTTAAACTCTGTAAATTTTAACTTTTCAATACTATATTTTAAAATATTTTTTGCGCATGGATCATATGCATAATCACAAAATATAACCGGAAGTTGAAAATTTCAGGTGCTTGTTTTCTTTGTACAAATAAGTTGTTTTTATCAATTTAACATTTCGTCAGTAATTTCTTAACACATTAAATATAGCACTGGTCCTAAGGAACAAACCTTAAACCAAGTAAACTAGACTTGTTGTTTAACATGTTAAATATTGGGAAAACATAACATTAGTGTAAACAATTGTAAAACAATAAATGAATGCTAATTATGTAATGTAATGCACACTTATTCTCAGATACCACCCATTTGTCTTAAAGCAATTTTTGACTCTTATACAACAATGGTATAATAAACTGAATGATGTTAATTTATTAAATCTCCTTGTAAATTAACAATTATAAACATAGTCCTTTTTGTATAGCTAGTCTTCTACTAGGAACAATTATTTCAAATGAAAAAAAAATGCAGTTTCCAAACCAGTTTTGATATGAAGAAAACACGATGATACATCATGTGATAATAACTTCATCGGAAGATCCAAAGCAGACTAAAGGGAGAAACCTTCTATAAAATGGTCACAAAATTTAGAAAAATTATTACCAGCTTCCATAAGTAGTATTCATCAGCAGCCGAGTGGATAAGACTAAGGTGCACTGGTAGTTTGAACGCTGGTGGGCAGGCTAGCTGCATGTGCTATTTCTCATGTGTCGCATAAATAGAAGTCATAATCTTTAAAACATACTTCATGAAAGACTTTGTAGCGGCAGCGCCAAACAGATAATGCAGACTCAAAAACTCTGGAGAAAAGCGCCAATTGGCGAAACAGTAAACCTGCTTGACAACCCTACGGGCTGACGGGAAGAGAAGAATTTTCCCCGGCAGTTCTGGGTAACGACTTCAGTCTGTGTGTGTGCGTCTGTGAAACAACTCGTCTTGTGCCTTCCACGTGATATGTAACGCCGATCTGTATGGGGACTATACGCTTCCTTAAGCCATTATTATGTATCTATATTACTTCTCCTTATTAAATCTCATTCTTAATGATAAATGCCTATCTCAATTAAGATTGCTATTTTTCTAGGTAAGGTTATCTATACTTTTGTAGGCACGCGTTACTCGCGCGTACCTCACTGGTGACCCTGTCTCTCGCTCCTTCTATTTCAGATTCCTAATTGCTATCCGTCTGAATCTTTCTTATAAAGCTAAAAATATGCCTTATTTTCATGAGCATGCTCTTTTTTCTGAGTGATAACTGCTCCATCCTATTTAATCTCCTTAATTTCTTTCTCATTTTATGGTACGGATTACACGTGGTTTATCACACTGTTAAGGAGGATTTATAGGTATGTGGTCAAATTTTTTTCCTTATCTGGGATTGGTCTTAATGTGCTATTGTGATATATTTTGCTCTAAGATTATAGTTTTAATTTAAACTTAATTATTCATTGTTTAAAATTGATCTTTGTATAATATTGGTGCTCGCAATTTTATTGAGATATTGAATGACTTCATTATTTTATTCTAAACTGATATGTAAGTCCTAAAGCATAGTGCAAAACATTAAGTTAACGATTTACGATATATTTATAATTGTTAACCATGCCAGGATCGGAAGGCCAAACCAACGACAAATCGAATGTGATGGCACAGGAACCACAAATCTCCCACGTGGCGGTTAAAATTCCCCCTTTATGGAAAAATAATGTTAAACTTTGGTTTATTCAAGTTGAAAGTAACTTTGCTCTAGCAAAGATTAGTAACGTTATTACGAAATATAACCACGTGATTTCTTCCACAGATCCTGAAACTCTTTCTGCAGTATCAGATATTTTATTTAATCCCCCCCCCGCGACGTAAAAATATAATGCCCTAAAAGCTAGGTTAATAGCGGAATTTTCGAATTCGGAAAACGAACAAATACGCAGACTTATTTCTGAATTGCATTTAGGGGATGACAAACCATCTCACTTATTGAGAGAATTGGTTGGAAAATGTATAACTAACGAATTTTTAAAATCATTATGGCTGCAAAAACTACCTACCGAAGTGCATGCCCTTTTATCAATAAGTTCTGAATCCTTAGATAATTTAGCAAAAATGGCTGACAAGATAGCTGAAGTGCGCACGCCAACGAACAATAGAGTGTTCGCTGTCCAGGCAGCTTCGGCGAGTTCCCCCAGCGATCCGAATGATTCTTGTGGTCCCCTCGAAGAGCTTAAGGCCTTAAGGAGTGAAATTTCTGCCCTAAGTAAACAGGTCGAGAGACTCTCCCGTGAAAAAACGAGGAAATAAATTCCCTCGGAATCCACATAACAGACCACGTAGTTTTTCACGTTGGCATTCTCGAGAGCGCGTTAGCAATTATTGTATTTTCATTCGCGATTTAGTAGCAATGCACGAAAATGTCGAGCACCTTGTTCTTTTTCTCAGAATACTACGGCTCAGGAAAACTAGAAGTAGCGCCTGTCGACCGAAACTCGTCGGCAGTTGCGCATTCATGTCGTTTACATGTTTACGATAAAAGATTAAATTTAAAATTTTTGATTGATTCGGGTTCAGATGTCTCATGTGTGCCAGCGACGAAGTTTAAGAAAATGTATCCTGATTCGTTACAATTATTTGCCGCGAATAATTCCAGAATTTCTACGTATGGAACAAAATTGTTGAATGTGAATTTAGGACTTAGACGAAACTTTTCTTGGAAGTTTTTAATCGCCGATGTACCAGTGCCTATAATAGGAGCCGATTTTTTAAGAAATTTTGATCTTTTAATCAATTTAAAACGAGGTAGGCTTATCGATAATACTACGAAATTAACTCGAATTGGTTTTCTTTCTGATTCTGAAAATTATTTTTTGGTAAAGCCAATATCGGGTGATTCATCGTATGACAGAATCTTGAAAGACTTTCCGGATTTCTTGAAGTTAAAATCTAATTTGGGCAGAGAAAAGCATAGTACGGTTCATTACATCTAAACAAACGGTCCTCCCGTGCATAGTAAACCGCGAAAGTTAAGTCCTAAGTTATACGAAGCTGTAAAAAAAGAATTTCAATTTATGATGGATCAAGGTATTTGTAGGCCATGAAAATCGGCATGGTCATCACCTCTTCATGTAGTTTCTAAAAGTTCAGGGGCTATATACGGCCAGTAGGAGACTACCGAAAATTAAACGCGTGCACCGAACCCGATAGATATCCTATCCCGCATTTTCAAGACTTTAATAATACACTTAGCAGAATTTTTTTTTCAAAAATTGATATCGTTCGGGCATATCATCATATACCAGTTCATCCAGATCATATACCGAAAACTGCAGTTTGCACCCCATGTGGTCTTTTTGAATTTCCGTTTTTAAATTTCGGACTGTGCAGTGCAGCTCAAACCTTTCAAAGGTTTATGAACGAAATTCTTGGAGATCTAAAATTTTCCTATGTCTACTTAGATGATATTTTGATATTTAGTGATACAGAAGATGATCATAAATATCACTTACGTACTCTTTTTGAAAGATTAACTACATATGGATTGACAATAAACGCTTCGAAATGTGTTTTTGGCGTTCCCGAAATATCTTTCTTAGGACATTTAATTAATAAAGATGGGACCAAACCTCTGACGAACAAAGTTGAACCGATACTTAACTACCCACTTCCTTAAAAGGTAAAAGATTTGCAGAGATTTTTTAGGATTTTTAAATTTTTACCGTCGATTTTTACCCAGCGTAGCCCAGAATCAAATACATTTAACTTCGTATTTAAAAGGGGCTAAGAAAAATGATAAGACAACCCTGAATTTGTCTGAGAGAGCGCGTAAGGAATTTCGTAGGCGTAAGTGTAAACAGTTAATCGCGAATGCGGTTCTTTTAGCATACCCGAAGAAAGATGCCCAGTTGGTTTTACAGGTTGATGCGTCAGACTTCGCGATAGGCGGAACGCTATCACAAATAGTTGATGGAAACTTACAGCCTCTCGCATTTTTCTCACGAAAGCTTTCGCAAGCAGAAAGAAACTATAGTGCGTATGATCGGGAGCTATTGGCAGCTTATGCTGCTATTAGGCATTTTAAGCATATGTTGGAAGCACGGAACTTTTCTTTAATCACCGATCACAAACCGTTTACGTATGCATTCCGACAGCGTTTGGATAAGTGTTCACCTGGTCAGGCTAGGCAGTTAGACTTTATCTCACAATTCACCACTGAAATATACCATATAAAAGGTTCGGAGAATATCGCCGCGGACGCACTTTCGCGCATAGAAGCGATAAGCATGCCTAACCCTATCGACTATGAGAAAATTGCTAAAATGCAACAAATTGATTTAGAATTACAAACTTTACTTAAAGATTCAAGAGTTCTACAACTCAAAAAAGTTACCTTACCTAATTGTAGTTTACCAATATATTGTGATTTGTCAACAGGTACCGCCCGCCCTTACATTCCCCCGGCATTCCGTGAGAAAGTTTTTGCCACATTGCACAATTTGTCTCCCCCCGGCATTCGTGCATCAACAAAGTTAATATGTTCTCGGTTTGTTTGGTCTTCCATCCGTAAAGATTGCGCACAATGGCCACGACAGTGCATTCCATGTCAGAAAGCAAAAGTAAGCAGGCATATTAGAACCCCGTTAATGAATTTTCCAGACCAATCACAGAGATTTGATCGCGTCCACATTGACCTCGTTGGTCCGCTACCTCCTTCTCAAAATAATTATTACTGTTTAACTATGATAGGTTTACTAAATGGTCCGAAGCAGTACCCATACCAGACATAACTGAATGCACAGGTGACAGCAGGACAGGGCACCCGGACGGCTTTCTATGACTACTCGGGTATTACCCTGGCCCTGCAACCATCTTGAGACTTCACAGTTGTAAGATGCTTTTATGTTTATTGCAGGTGCCCTATTCCGGCCTGCAGAGGTCTATGCCCATTTTTTCTAGTTTGGCCATTATGCATTTAAGCTTTTGCCGCGTGCCTCGATGTTTTATGAGAAGGCGTTTGAAAGGCAGAACATTGGTAGTTGGAAATTTTATGTGCCATTCTGCTGTTAAGGGGCACTCCGTGACATAATGGTCTGGTGAGCCCACGTTGCCACAAACACACATATCAGTTGTTGCTAGACCCCTTTCTGCAAAGTACGTCGGAAAGGGGCCGTGGCCTGTTATATATCGCGTGAGGTAGGGCGATGAGATGAGCCGGTCGACCTCTACCTTGGGCAGGAACTCATATGCTCTGCGGCCTTGCGGGATTCGGTCCCATTCATTCTGCCAGTTTCCAATGGCGGACTCCTCTATTTGCCTCTTTAAGCATGACCGGGGCAGGGGCACCTGAATCTGCTCCGTTTCCTCATTTTGGGCAGCCTTCTTGGCAAGAGCGTCTGCTGCTTCATTTCCCTGGATTCCGGCGTGCGCCTTCACCCAGGAAATTTGGATTCTCATTGACTTTTCTTGTAGACGGAGGACTTCTTGCAGGTGCGAGATTAGTGCGGAGCGCTGGAGAGGGTTGTTGATAGCATAAATGCTTGACAGGCTGTCAGTAAATATCGTAGCTTGACTCTGCCGTGTGTCAATTGCCCATTTCACTGCCTTTGTGAGGGCAACTACTTCCGCTTGGAACACTGAATTCTGTGCTCCCAGACGGCCCTTCCATTCCTTTGCTATGTTTCCATTTATATGGAATCAAGAGGATCAGGACGTCTCCGTACCATCCACAGGCGAATGGACTTATCGAGGAATTCCACCGTCTTTTGAAAGCTGCCTTAAAAGCTTATGTTACCAGTAACTGGGTGGCGGCTCTTCCAGCGCTTCTGATGGGTTTCCGCTCCGCTCTCAAGGAGGACATAGGAGCAACTACTTCTGAACTTGTGTATGGAAAGACGATTCGTTTACCAGGAGAATTTTTCAATTCGACATCTGTGGACGCGTTCCCCAAACAGTTTGTGGAGGATATAAAACCCCATTTTGCCAGTGTCCGCCCGACTACGATTTTAGCCACTGTCAGCGAACCTGTTTCGTTCATCCACGGCTTCACGAATCCACGCATGTGTTTGTTCGACACGACGGAGTTCGAAAACCACTGCAAGCTCCCTATGATGGACCATTTAAAGTGCTAGAAAGACGAGATAAAAAGTTTGATCTCGAAATAAAAGGGACTAAGCAAACAATCTCCATAGATAGATTGAAACCCGCTTTTGTAACCATGGACTCTTCACAAGTTGTTCTAAAGAGTGTAAAAAAACCTTCGGACATTGGTATCACCCGTTCTGGACGATTAATCCGACCCCCACGTCGGTATGTCACATTTCGTTGACACTGCGGAGGGAGTATGTAGCGGCAGCCCCAAACAGGCGATACAGACTAAAAAACTCTGGAGAAAAGCGCCAATTGGCGAAACAGTAAACCTGCTTGACAACCCTACGGTCTGACGGGAAGAGAAGAATTTTCCCCGGCAGTTCTGGGTAACGACGTCAGTCTGTGTATGTGCGTCTGTGAAACAACTCGTCTTGTACCTTTCACGTTATATGTAACGCCGATCTGTGTGGGGACTATACGCTTCCTTAAGCCATTATTATGTATCTATATTACTTCTCCTTATTAAACCTCATTCTTAATGTTAAATGCCTATCTCAATTAAGATTGCTATTTTTCTAGGTAAGGTTATCTATACTTTTGTAGGCACACGTTACTCGCGCGTACCTCAACTTCTACCCTCAAGAAGATACTGTTTTCATGCTTTGCAATAATGAATTAAGCAAATAAGAAAACATCCTCATTTACTACCATTGATACATAACTCAAGGGGAAAAAAGAAAGAAAAGAAAATTATACAATCTCTTATCAACTGACATATTTTTATGCATGCATTACAAAAAATTTATTTATCAAAAATCAACAATTTTAGTTTTTCATACTTACATTTCTACTGAAGAAATACAGAATTAGGAAACTCGCCACAATTCCATGATCAGAAATGACGGCAAATTAAAGGAACATAGGCAGCAGTTGTGTAGGCTACAATATACAATTTGTTGCTCCTTACAAAATAAAAATAAGAGGCTTCCAATGGTGGTAGCTGTTGTTGGAATATTTTATTTATACAGAAAAGGAAAATACATAGTATTTCAAGAAAACTTATACAGAATCCCTGCTAGGAATTAATATATGACATCTGAAATTATAAACAAATGAAATTAAAATTGCAAATTAAAGACTGTGTGATTTGCTAATATATAATTAAAAACTCTGGAGACTAATTAAGGTGATAAATTATGACGTTATTCAGAAAAGTCCTAACAAGAAAATAATGTACATAGTAACACATACAGTGTAAATTACTCTACAGATTCGTCATGAATAAAATTTACTTGATTGTGCTAATGTTGCAAAACTTTGTGACTTATCAGACATCAGCATTTTAATATATTGATTCTTTGAATAATCATTGTATTTTCTATATTTCAGTAAAAGCTTTTTTTAGTATACATACGGAAAAATACACAGAAGAGAGATTTCTAAAAGTTTTAAAAGTAGTTTAAATAAAAAAAGACATACTCTTAAAATAATTTTCTTTATTGAATTTCCCGATGCTTAGAGTACATGAAATAATAAAAACCTAGATATCACCAAGTTTTTTCCAAATACATAAACAGCCAAGAAATTTCACAATACAGTAATTTTTATCCATTATTATTTTTACCCTTTATTTAAGTGTATCGAAAAGTTATTCGGTATTCAGATATCAAATTAAGTAGAACATAAAGTTGTATTTGTTTTCGAAATTGAGATTTTCATACTCACTTATCGCCTCTACAGTAAATTAAATATTAAATCCTATCAGCGTACCACACAATAACAAAACCAAATGAATCTTGAATCGTCAGTTTCACTAATGGTACCAACAACAAAAGAGTTTTCACCGGTTACAGCCGAAAACATCGCGGACCAAAACGTCGCGTAGAAAACAACGCAAGGCGAAAACGTCGTGCTACAAAACATCGTGGGAGAAAACATCGCAAAGAGAAAACAACGCAGTTCTAAAACATCGTGGTACAAAACATCGTCGTCGAAAATAAAGCGGTTCAAAAACTTCGCAGTTTAAAAACATCGCCGTCGAAAATATCGTGGTAAAAAATAAAGTATCTACAAATCATCGCATGACGATAACATCGCAGACATGCTTTTTTTCAGGCTTTAATAACTGTAAATGGATATTCCCATAATAATTTGTAAGCGCAAGTGATGTAAGGAAGGATAAGTTTTACTTTCACATTTTTTATTAACTAATAAATTTTTGCTGAAAAAATAAGAAGGAAACTTAAGCATAGAAAATTAAATGCAACTTAATAGATTATACTTTTTATGAAAAATTACCTGTAAAATCTTTATAAAAAATTATTTATTAATGGTCTTTGTTAGTTAACTATGTCGATTTAAAATTCTATTAAGTGCTATAAGTTGCATTAATTTTCTATGCTTAAGTTTTCTTCTTATTTTCTCAGCAAAAATTTAATATTTAATAAAAAATATGAAAGTAAAAATTATCCTTCTTTACACGCGCTCACAAATCATTATGGGAATATCCATTTACAGTTATTAAAGCCTGAAAAAAGCATGTCTGCGATGTTATCGTCATGCGATTTGTAGATACTTTATTTTTTACCACGATATCTTCGACGACGATGTTTTTAAACTGCGAAGTTTTTGAACCGCTTTATTTTCGACGACGATGTTTTGTACCACGATGTTTTAGAACTGCGATGTTTTCTCTTTACGATGTGTTCTCCCACGATGTTTTGTAGCACGACGTTTTCGCCTTGCGTTGTTTTCTCCGCGACGTTTTCGTCCGCGATGTTATCGGCGGACACCAAATGAACTACTTCTACCCAAGAAGTACGAACAAGTTACCATAAAATTGAGAAGTGCATTCTTGTATACCAGTTTTGCACAAAAATTGCGTCTGGCGATCGGAAAATGATGCCCACGGAGTATAAAGTCATTGTACTCCGTGGCCCACACATTTTTGTAAAAATGCGCCAGAAAGGTTATTTCGACTGGATCGTATGGCAACACCCAGAAAAAACAGCGGGAAATGACGGCTTTGTGAATTACACAGAGAGTTGCGAAACGCATCGCTGTATTTATTAAACTATAATAATGAAGCGGAAAAGTAAAGCAAGGCAAAGAATTACGTCAACGTAAGATTAAAAAATTTTTAACTGTTCTAGTTACATTAGAGTGGAATAGTGAGACATCCTATGCTCTAGTATGATGCCAAACTCTTATAGTGACACTAAATATTTGGGAAATGATCTTGTGTTTCTTTCATATATATATATATATATACTATTAATAATATTTTTAAAAAACTTATTTGAATTTTAAAAAAGTTATCACAAATTTTTTGGTCAATAATAATTTATTCAAGAATAAACTTGCATAAGTATTTGAGCACTTTAAACAAGCACTTTGTATTTAATGAAAATAACAGCACACTCCATACATTGTGAGTTGTCGTCTAGCCAAAATTTCACTTTTTACGTGCTTTGGCATGGATTTAATTAATGTTTTAGGGTAAATGTAAGTAAGAATGCCCTTATTTGTTCCGTTCCTCCCTAAGAATTTATATTAATAGAGCTTTCAAAGTGCCGTGCTTGCTTATTCTTTTCTTCAACTCATTCCACACATGTTAGATAGAATTTAATTGGGAAGAATGTGGAAGAGTTTTGATAACTTCAGGACAGTTGTATAATAACTACAAATGAACATTTAGGGCTTTACTTTTAGGATCATCATCCTGATGAAACTTTAATTTATTTTGCATTCCAAGTTTTTCTTTATTTTTAACATGCTGTCAGGTTTCCATTAAGAATATTTACATATTTATACTTATTCATATAATTTTCTATAAAAAGTATGTTTCCCATCCCAGAGCTGTGAAACATTCCAAAACTATTATGCCTTCATTCTCATGCTTAACAATAGACAACTAGTTCGTCAGATTCAGTTCTTCATTCAGTTTCACCACACTGCAGTTCATCTGTTTGATGTTAAACTGTGACTCGTCTGCAATATAATATTGTTTTAATATAATAAACTTTGTTTACCATAAATTTGCCAAATGCCAGTTGAATTTTCCTCAATTTCTTGTTGATAAAGTATTTCCTTCTTCATGATCATTTATTGTATCCATGTGACATAATAATGCTTCTAATAGTTTCAGGGCTAATTTTTATTGTAAAGTGAATTTCTTTAATCGTCTAAATATCCTGCAAGTTTTATATGACTAATTTTTGGGTTTGTTTGATTTTTGATAGGATAAATCTTTAATTCCTTCATGTTTTCTTTGAATGTGATCTAGACTTGGGTGTGTTTTCGACAGTTCAATGCGTTTCTCATCATTTTATAGCGTCAAAGATAGTCGAACGATGTATGTCAAGGATTTTTTCGTTATTTCGAATACTTTTACATCTTTAAAATGATAAATTATTAAATTTATAGTATAACTTGTCGTTAATCTGTAGTGCCTTGCTATATTCACTTCAAATATGGAGCTGTAATATACTTTTATAAACAACTAATAATTTACAAATGCAGACAATAATTCTTATGATGCATTTTCATTTAAAACAAAAACTGTGATAGGCAGCATCGTCTACCAAAACATTTCAGCAAAATTTTCGTCTCTGAATTATTATATGACTTTGAGTGACACATTTTAAATAAATTATCTTATTACAAGGAATATTTTTATTATGTTTATTATATAACAAGATAAGCTTAAAAAAAAAAGTAATATATTAAAAAAAAATGAGTCTGTGTTTCAATATTTATACAAATAAATTTTAAAAACTACAAGTTTCAGAAAACAAATGCAAGCCACTGTAAATATTTACTTTTGCCAATTTACTTTTATTTTTTCGGGCATTTTACTGGATAACTTTTTATTTTCAAAGCATATTTTATTCATTTATGTTCTATACAGAAGTTCTGGAACTGAGGTGGGAGAGGGAATAACAAAGTTTCAGTGGGAATGTGATTAGTCTTTATTTAGCTCTTAAGTATTTAGTTTTAGTTTCTGAATATTAGGAGCTACTTTTATTGAAGTTTTCATATCTACCAACATTTTCTCTACTTTTTGTAGTTTAATATATAAAACATTAAAAAAATAATTTAAATCTAAATAAATATATGCAAGATAAAAATTATTTAAATTGGCTTTATGATTTAGTCTCTTTAATTCCTCGTTTTTAATTTGGGTATTTCTTCTTTATTTAAAAAAAAGTCAATAACATTTCTGAACTGCGTCATTTCCAGATCAATCAATCTTGCATGGCTTGTGTAACACTATGATGTTGCTGATTTGGAACCTTCTCAAAATTTCAAGAACTGAAAATTTTCTAACTTAAACCAAAACCTTCCTTTTGGCAATCTTCCACATTGGATAAATACAGACTTTTAGCTTGAACTACTATGTTGCTTGAATGCTATTTCCCTCACTCTCTTCCTATCGCATCAATATTAAAAAATATGTATGTTCTGGAAAATAGGCAAAATTAGAGTGCCAAGTGAACTGTAGCCACATATGTGAATTTAAATAAAAATGGAATTTAATCTGCATCAACTACCAAGTTTCCTATTCATTATGGATTAGCCTTCTACGCAATCAAAATTCTTCCTCTTCAATATGGATGCACTATCTATCCTCGCTACATCTTTTTCTGTTATTTTCATCACACGTATGTATATATTTTCAAGTTTTGAAAAATAAGGAGCTGAGTCATCTTCTAACAATGGTGAAAGGGGTGCATGATAAAAAAAAAAAAAATAAAGTTTAGAACCACTGTTCTATACATTTATATTAAAAAATTCAACAGAAATAAAAACGTTATTGTTTTGAAATCTGAGTTTTTTTTTCTTTGTGCAAGATTTGAGATATTACGGGTTTGACGGTTTTTGCAAAAATCTTCTTTTATCAGGCTATGTGGTTATTCGAGTATTATTCTAATGATGATTCAGTTCTCAATTCGGTAAAAATATATTTCCAGGTGCCCCTTTGCGTAAATTGGCGATTTTTGGTGGTACATGGATACTGAGTTTGTGCAATTCTTTGACTTGTTATTTTGGCTTTATGTGCCGCTACACAAAGCCAAAATAACAAATCAAAGAATTGCACAAACTCAGTATGCATGTACACATCGACCTAGTTTCACTTTAAAAGACATCAGAGAATTGCATAAACTTGGTATTGTGCACTCCCTTTGTCCATGTAAACATCGATCTATTTTCCTTTAAGTCAAGGGGCAGCCAACAAAAAATATATAATCTCAGTAAACTACATTGGTAAAAGCGCAGAATAGGCTGCATCAACAAAGTTCAGTAGGAGGAGCTGTGTGACGTCCATAAATGGGTGGAACTAAGCTTATGACGTCACAATGTAGTCTCGCATTTACACTATGTGTACTTTCTATTTTCTCTTAAAAATAACAATAATAAATTGTTTATTATTGTAAATTAAATATCAAATTCTTTACTTTTAATTTATATTTATAACATTTAAGCTTAGGCGTTACTTTTAAGTATAATAAATTGTTTATATTTAAAATTACCATGATACAGTGAGCCAATTATTAAAACGATAAACAACGTCGCAGTCTCTAATACTTGTAGAGCTTCAATATTTTCAAAGATTTTTATTAAATTATTATTATTTTTATTAATTTTTTTATTTATACAAATAAAATATTTTTTTTAAATTTAAATTCATATTGTGGAACATTTCAATTTTATCATTTTTACAAATTACCTTCTTGCTACGTAACGACATAATTCCTTACATACCAATAATTAAACAATTTTCATTATTTCTAAAAATTTTAAACTTTACATTAATAAAAAAAAGAAGAATATTTTTTATTGCATATGAACATCATTACACAGCTTTCATATCAGTTTGTAAAATTCTTAAATCACGCCATATTCTGTGTGGGCATGCTAGAATTCTACGCATTAATAAATAAAAAAATCTAATTTCTCAGAATGAAAGAAAATAATATAATAAAATAAATACTACAAACTTGAAACACTAAGCAATGCTTCACATACGCACACACACACATATTATCAATGAACTCATATTATCAAGTGCAATTACAATACCAAACACTACGTATTAAAATATGAGGTAAACGTTACTTCAAGAGTTAAAGTTAACAATTTTGCTACTGTTGAGTTGATCGTCGGGCTATCGATATATAACTTAAGTCGGAAAGCGTTATAAACCTATCCAAAAAAAGCCAAAAAAATAAAAATACAATTTAAATGAAAAATGACGTCTTAAATACAATTCACAATTAAAACAATAATACAAATTAAAAATACACTAACGATATGTTAAACATTGCACATAAATAAAGTTACATTACTGCTTGGCATCACACACAACCTCGTTTTCTCTTCTACACAACGATCAGTATTCGCTCGAAAAACATCAAAGAATTCCCCAATCTCGGTGTCCATGTGCTCATCCATCTATTTTCACTTAAAGAAAAATCAGAGAATTGCTCAAACTCCGCATTGCGCAACACATTGACTTTCACCATGTGCACATCGATCTATTTTCACTTAAAAAACATCCCAGAGTTGCACAAACTCGGCATTGCGCACCATATTGGCTTTGCCCATATGCACATCAATCTATTTTCACTTAAAAAAATTCCCAGAATTGCACAAACTTGGCATTGCGCACCACACTGGCTTTGTCCATGTGCACATCGATCAATTTTCACTTAAAAAAACATTCCAGAATTGCACAAACTCAGCATCGCGCACCACATTGGCTTTGCCCATGTGCACATCGATCTATTTTCACTTAAAAAAAATATCCCAGAATTGCACAAACTCAGCATCGCGCACCACATTGGCTTTGCCCATGTGCACATCGATCTATTTTCACTTAAAAAAAATATCCCAGAATTGCACAACCTCGGCATTGCGCACCACATTGGCTTTCCCATGTGCACATCGATCTATTTTCACTTCAAAAAACATCTCAGAGTTGCACAAACTCTGCATTTCGCACCACTCAAAATCATCTATATGTCTCAAAACCGTCTCTGTACTAGTTTCATATTTGCTCCACAAATTGGGCACTTATACGATATTGCAATCAAACTTTTCTCCATACACCACTCAATAACGCTCTTTTTGCTTCTTCGCTCCAACTGATTAAAAAAATCCAGATTCAGATAAACATCCATTCTGCAGTAAGCACCGATTTTGACACACTCATCAATAATCAAAGCATTCTTTAAGCAAAAGAATTCTTTTCTGTATTTTCAGAAGTTACGGTTATAATTTTTAACTCATGCATTCAATATTTTCAATCGTTTGGTATCTTAATAATACATTTATCAGAGATAATTCGTTGCGTTAAATGCTAACACTACCACACACCACACAAAAGTAGATTTATAATTAAAAAAATCTCGTGCAGAACATTATAAACCTACCATTTCAACTCAGTTTAAACTTCATTTAAGTTTTCTTTAAATACGAAGCTATAGTATACTTATAACTTGTTTTTAAGGAGAGGCGTAACCAATATTACGTCATAAAAAGGCGTGTCCAAGCATAAGAGAAGTAAATACAGCATCGACTGATGCAGCCTATTCTGCGATTTAGCCACTACATTCTATATCAAACAATGAAATAACATAAAAAAGGAAATGCATCTTAGCACTGCACAAAGGAAATATTCACTTACCTTATTTAGAAATTTTCCTGTCTTAAGTCAAACAAAATTCCTTAACAGCTTTCAAAAACTTCCTTAAAACTATCTGAACTAGAATCTGTGTACTGGCATCACTGCATAAATTCACAAAGATAAAAGTCATACCTTGCAATGCTCCACACAGCATATTTTATATTAATGCTTAGAAGACAGTTTCCGAAATTGCAGTGCAACTAAAGGATAATATGGAAAAAGAATACACACATTAAAAAAGAAGAAAATAAAGCTATTAATCACAAAAATGCAAGAAAGCAAAATGAATGGTGATGTAGTTTGAATGATAAAATATTTATTGGAATACAAAGAGAAAAAAATCAATGCAAGTTTTTTAAAGACTATATTAGAATATTAAGGACAATACTCCAATGAGGGGGTGGGAAATGCTAATATCACAAAACTGCAAAGGAATTTGTTTAACATATATGTACAGAGCTAAAATTGTTACTCAATTTTCTTAAAAAATTAAGGCAAATTTCCAATTTGTGCATGAAACGATGAAAAATTATTTTCATGAATAAATAAAAACTTAATCAATATATGTATTTATAAATTATATTCATTTTTAAAAACAAACTAAAACTGATTAGCATATGTGTTGATTAAGACACAATGACACGCCGAATAAATACTAATTCAGAAGTCAAACAACAAAAATCAGAGTTAATTTACAAAATTTTCACAGGACTTTCACATCATCTTCAGCTGCAAAACCGCATTTGCGGTTTTGCAGCTGAAGATGATGGTTCGGTAAAACCATCGAAACTAGTCCTGTGAAAATTTTGTAAATTAACGCTGATTTTTGTTGTTTGACTTCTGAATTAATATGTGTTGATGTTAGGCATATCTAAGGAATCTTTGCTATTTGCAATATAAGCCAGTGTTTGCGAAAATTAATACAGTCAAAAGTCGTTAATTCGGACACCCATAATTCGGAATGATCTATAATCCGGACCTCAAAACTAAAAACTTTCTGCGCATGCGCCGCGTTGACACATGCGCATAGGCGTTTACGCGAGCGCGTAAGACCTTTTACGACTGCGCATATGAGTGTGCGCAAGTGCAGAATACGTTTTCGCGTGCGCATTTTATGTATAATGGATGTAAAAGGTAAAATTATCTAATTATCTATTTCAGTTAATGTTGATGATTGCGTGGTTCCTTAATTTTCGAATTGGATCCGACTTATTATTTTTTGCAGACTGTAAGAGCAATTTTATAAAAGTAAGCTTAAACTTTCGATTATATCAAATAGAATTTCCGATATATATTTGTTGATATGTAAAGGATCTAAAGCGAAAGTATGTTTTGAAATTCGAAATCTGTTTATCAATTTCACGCTGCTCGGCGGGGGGATCGCCGCGGCGGGCGCGTAATGAATTGGAAGTTGATCTGTCAACACTATCCTTATCTTCAGCGCAGATGTTTTTATTTTATTTGGCTTATAATTCCTTACCAAATGTAGTATTTCATCTCGATATGCTCCGTCTTTGATATGATTTAAAACAAGTTCCTCGTCATTATAATTCGCTTTCGATAGCGAAGAAAGTGACAGAGGTTATTGAAAACGAAAAAATTTCGATTGACAAATTAATCGGTGTTCTAGACACAGCAATTATAGGACTTGAACAGCGGAACTTTGTAACTGAACAAGAAATTATGTCTGTTTAATAGAATTAAAGAGAAAGTATTATCACATGAAACGAAGCAAAACTTAAACAACTTACATTGAAAGAAATGTTTAATTAAGTAAACAAATAAATATTAAGCTTTTTCTTTTTGCAAATTTTGATACCCTTTAGATCATAATTGTTCTTTATTTCATAAATTACGGTTTCATATTTTTAATTTTAGAATTTCTGCATGCCATCTTACGAGATTTAAACTGATGATCTATAATCCGGAAAAATCGATAATCCGGAATCGCCGAAGTCCCGACGAGTCCGGATTAACGACTTTTGACTGTATAACGTAATTTGATTATGTAATAGCAACTTTGTGAGTTTCTCTAGTTTAGGGATAAGAGTCAGAAAATAGAAAAGTTCTTTTGTATTCCTTAGCCTCTTATCTGAAAGTTAACAAAAGCAGTGTTAAACCCTAAAGAAAGGTTTCAGAAGTCTTTGGTAGTTGTTCCCTTTGCAATCCCAGCTCAAATGTGGATGGATGTGCATTCCTATTTCCCATCTTTAAGTGAAATCTTTCCAAGCTTTATCATCTTTTAAAGGTTAAACTATTTCAAGAAGTTTAAGGTTTAAAAAAGCTACTTTAAATGTGCATTTCCAGTGCACTTAAAATAAAATGCAAAATAATGAATTTTCTCCAAAAATCAAGTAGAGAATGCATTACAATTCTCATTCATTTTTTTATGTATTTCATTAAGTTTCTTGCCTATCAGTACATGTGTAACGTGTATACAAGCCAGTTTCCCTTAGAAAGTCCTCCACGAAGGCACCCCTCCCTTTAGGCAGACAGCCCTCGTGTACTTTGCCATAATTGAATAATCCCAATCCCCGCCTATCAGTATTGTTGGCCCCATAAGAAAATGATCGTTATAATTTATGATTTTATAAATGTATTTTATTTTTTAATCTGTATATTTAAATATTAGTTTTTAGGAATAGTTTTATATTTTAAATGTGCTCTAATTTATAAAATATTTTAGTTTGCTTCATTTCTTTGTCCACATATGTAATGAAAATGTTTAGATTGATTATGTAATAGTGTTATATATTGATCATGTAATAGTGTTATATATTGATCATGTAATAGTGTTATATATTGATTATGTAACAGTGTTATATATGAATAAGTATGATGATATTAATAGAAAATAAGTAAAAAATCAAATTATGGAGGAAACTCTGGAAGAAATTTACCAGTCCTGTTGAAAATATGCCACTTCCAAAACCTTACTTTTCCCTAATGGCATTTGCAATGCATTAAATCTTGTATGACAGAAAGAAATGTATCACTTCTGAAATTTCTCATGAACTGTGTGATGTAGTTGAGAATGAAATTCAAAATTCCCCCCTTTTTTTCGTTAGAACAAATTTTCTCCTTTTTTGAATTTATCCATTCAGAATTGCAAAACAGGCTGTTATATGCAATAGCAAATATGTTCTGTTTTCTTGCATGGTTTTTATGATGTAGATTGAGGTTTGTGCTACTGTTTTAAAGTTCAATTCTGATTCTTTGTGAATAAATATTTTATTTTCTGTTACTGATATGAACTGAAATTCAGTATTAGAATCTAAATTTACCAAAGTAAAAACAGATCTCAGAGCAAGTACAGAAAAATACAAATATATATATGTATATATATATATATATATATATAGTATATATATATATATATATAGTACATACAAAGTCTGAAATCCAGACTAGTCTGGACTTCGGCGATTCCGGATTTGGGGATTTTTCCGGATAATAGATCATCAATTTAAATCTGGTAAGATAGCATGCATAAATTATTCAATTAAAAATATCAAATCGTAATTTGTGATATAAAGAACAATTATGATCTAACGGGTATCAAAATTTACAAAACAAAGCTTAATATTTATTTGTTTACTTTATTAAACATTTCTTTCAGTGCAAGTTGTTTAAGATGCTTCCACAAAAAATTCAAAAAGTTTGTGTCATATATAGTGGACTTTCCAATGCTATACTCCTCGCATAATTTTGAGATGGATATGCCTTTATCCATTTTTTGCAGCAATTCCACTGTTTGTTTAATGGACATCGAAGCATGGTTTCACTTTGTAGATCCTTTGGCAACTCCATAATTGGAAACTCTTTTCGACATAATCGAAAGTTCAAGCTTAGTTTTTATAAAATTGCCGTAATAATAACAGTCTGCAAAAAATAATAAGCTGGATCAAATTAGAAGATCAAGAACCAGCCAGTCTGCTACATTAATTGAAATGCCTTAGTAAACATAATTTTAGCATAACTTAATAGCCATCCGTTATACATTATTGGTTGTGTATCACAAGATTGGTGACGAAAGCCAAGTTGTTTCGCCAAATTTTGTCTTGCTCCTATTGCGTACTGAATTAATTCGAATTGTATTAGTTTAGTTATTTACTATACCTATGTTTATTTCTTGCACATGCTTCAAACAAATCTGAGTCCTGAATAAATAAACTCCTACATATACTTAAGGCTTTATCTAGGGCCGGTGCTTAATACCGCCTGCATACGCGTCCTAAATTCTGCTACAAAGTGCTTTCCTAAGTTCTAAATTTTCACCATGCCTAAACTTTGGATCCCAGTGCTTTCCCTAAATCATAAATACTTTTCATCCCTTAATTTTGCCGCTTGGTGCTTTCCCTAAATCATAAATACTTTTCATCCCTTAATTTTGCCGCTTGGTGCTTCCCCAAATTCCAAAAGTTTTGTCTTTTCTAAATTCTGCCGTCGCTTCTGGGTTTATGGTGAATAACATATCAGTTATTCTTAATTAAATTGAACTAAATGTAATCTTTTGGCCTATGAGTTTCATTAACAAAATCTATTTTTAGCATATGAAAAGAAATTTTTATTGAAATTTTCCTCATCAACATTTCTTAGAGCATTTAAAAATTTATACCAAGCGTAATGTTAGCATAAAAGGTTGCCATACTCTTGTTATTCAATTACTTATATAAAAAAAGTTTAGACATCATAGCATAAGTTATTATTGAAGCTGTCATGTCATGTATTGATAAACATGCGGTGATGAAAGCAAAATATAATAAATAATAACTCGCCAGGTCGGTGTCAGGGATATCAAATAAGTGAATGCTTCGGTTTGAGATGGATGCCAAGTAGATACTCAGCTACGGAGCCAAATTATTAATCTCAATTTATGCTTGCATGATTTTTTTTCCATAACGAGGTATTTTATTTAGTGCCTAAGTAAAATTAAGAATCGGAAATTTTAAGTTAAAATCTCCACATGTTTTATTATGGAAGAAAAAATCAAATGAGCATGCGTAAAGCATTAATAAAAAATAAAAAAATTTTTTTGGCTTTGAGATCCGGATTTTAGATCATTCCGGATAATAGATGTCTGGATTTCAGACTTTGTACTGTATATAGTAAAGACATAAAGTATACATAGGCATCCAAAATTTTAATTAAATTGGAATCGAAACAAGGCATTTTTCCAACAATATTAAAAACTGCATCTGTGGAACAAAGGTCTAACATTGTAGATAAATAAATCAAAATTACTATAAGAATTCATCAGTAGAATAAAGCCAAAAAATAAAAATGCAAATAGGAAAAAGAAAAATATAAAAATTAATCTCCTTTTTCTGAAACCCTAATCCAGAACTCATCAAGGGAAAATGAATTTAAGTTTCATAAAAGTCAATGTGTTTCAAATACATGTTTCTTTCTTCTGAATCATTTGAGATCAAGAACTGAAGAAAGATTCAATTAAAGTTTCATTTTAAACTGTGACTAGATCGCATAGTTGTTCTTTGTCTGGTTGCCCAGGGGACTGATTTCTGAATGCAATGGTAGCTCTTTCACATCAGTGTCCTGTTATAATGATGTCCCTTTGTTAATTATTCCGGTTGCACCTTTGAAGGTTACTGCAACGGTTCCCGACATAAAAGAAGTGTTTCAGCGACTTCGGAGTTATGGACCAGGAGAGAAATCTCTCCCGGAGTTCAACAGAGATAACGTCAGCGGGGGTTAGAAAGGTTTTTGGCAGTGAGAAGGTAAGATGGTTTACTGAGAAGAGCCCGGACTTCCCTGCTGGAGCTATGGGCATTCTGGCCCACTAGAATTATCACTTCCTGTATATACTATTAGTAGCGTACTTTCCTGTTTAACAAAATTCTGAAATTATGGGACTGAATGTATCCCTCCTGCATCGTCATAAACCACAATTGTTAATGTTTCTATTTTATTAAAATTCATGTTATTGTTAGAACTTGAGTTAGAAGTTTATTTCAACCGTGTATCAAAACTTGGTTTTGTGTAGTGGTTCCGACTTTTACGCCACAAAACATTAAAATTCAATTAAAATCGAAAGGTCTAATCTCAAATAAATCCTGAATTTTCCCTACACATATTCGAACACTTGAAAAAAAGAAAAGAGAAAAATGAATAAAGTATTGCCTTTGCAAAATGTCATTGTGCTATTGGACACTTTGACTCCTACCTCATACTTTTTCCCAAGAAGTTCAACTTTTCTGCTTCTCCAAGAGTAGCCTGGAATTCAACTTTCTTTTGCACAGTACACAGCTTGGAAAACGATGGTCTCCTTTAGAAATTCAGTTAAGTTTACGTTTTGTTCAATATTTTTGTTTTTTATAGTTTTTTAGTTTCTTTAGCTGATTAAGGATCAGATTAGAATTTTATATTATTAATAGAAATCTCTTCTAAGTTTTTCATTTTCTTGGTATTAAAAGTTTAGGATCACTTAATCAGGGACCACTCAATTTTTTTAGTGTTTTTTAAAAGTGTATTCTTTTACTGATTAATTTGTAATTGCTTTTCATGTCTAATTTACATTAAATGTAGCTTTGACAGAATTTTTTTACTTTCAGTAGTCAGTTTAGTATAATGTAATTTTTTTTTTTTTTTTTTTTTTTTTTAAATGTTCAAATACGTATAGGGAAATTTCTGGATTCATTCGAGATTCAGTCTGTTAGTTTTAATTTAATTTTAATGTTTTAAATGAAAATTTAATTGAATCTTTTTTCGGTTCCTTATCTTGAGTGATTCAGAAGAATGAAATATGTATTCGAAACATATTAATTGACTTTTACGAAACTTTAATTCATTTTTCACTGATGAGTTCTGAATTAGGGTTTCCGAAAAAGGAGATTAGTTTTTATAATTTTTATATTTTTCTTTTTCCCATTTGCATTTTTCTGATTTATTCTGTTGATGAATTCTTATATTAATTTTAATTTATTTAGCTACAGTGTTAGACCTCTTTTCCACAGTTGCAATTTTTAATATTGTTGAGGAATTCCCTTATTTTAATTCCAATTTAATTTTAATTTTGGATGCTTTTAGTTTAATTTACTTCAATCCTGCACGACTGGTTAAATTTTTGTTTTTGGCATTTTATTATGTTTCTCTTTGTGTGTGTATATATATAATGATGGTACCTTGGTATCCATTCTAGGTCTGACGTGGTCACAGTGGTATCGATTTTTCCAAGTTGAATGTGTAACTCTTACTTGCTGATTAATCTTATTTTATGGGATTGATTTCAGGTGGAAGACAGAAAAAGTACACAAAAACAAATTTTTCTCCCACCTTCACTTAAGATGATAAGAATGATAAGATTTCCACAATTTTGGAAAAAACTGTTAGGTATGAGTTCATGCTATATGAAAGAAATCTTGTCATGTGTCTGCTGTAGGAACTTCTTGCAAGAAATAAGATGAAAGGAATAACTGAAATTATCGGATTTTCTCAATCTTTCAAGGAAACTGTTAAGCATGATTTTATACTCTGTGAAAGAGATTTTGCCACATGTCTGCCAGAGGAGCACCTTGCAAGAATGGGAACTATGAAGAATATCTATGGGGGATTGCAGGAAGAATTAGAGTTTGACAAAAACATGAGAAGAAAGAATGCCACCACATATCTGAAGGAAATGAAAAAGAATGAACAAAAGATATCTAAATTTGATGAAGAAATGGATATGGAATAAAAACACTGCTAAAAAATGCTGACCGACCAAAGTAGAAATGCACTGTAAAACACAGGCATACCAAACTGTGAATGGAAATCCTAGAAAGAGTGAAAGCAAGAAAGACTGGAGATATAAATGTCATGATGAACTGGAATCTCAGACTGCAAAAAAGACCACTACAAATCTGAAGCAAGGTAAAGAAGAAATAAAAGAAATACCTGTTCTTGGAAAAGCAACACAAAACTGGATTACTCCTAAAAAGACAGTCCGTCCATTAGGAAAAGCGAAGCTTTTGTAAAATAACTCATACGTGTCCTTATTATTTGATGATGAAAACTCAGAAGAAGAACAAATGGATGAAACCCCCAATCTTACCAGAAGAAAGATGAAAAACAAGACCATCAGACTGAGAAGATTCTGCATATCATACTTCCTACAAATGTCCACTGGACACAGCTTTGCAAAGAACTGCTACAGATGCATAAAAATGACCTGGAAGCTAATGTGCAGTAATTTCATATAGGCAAAATATGCTGACTCACACAAAGATGCAAGAAAATTCCTTCTCAAAAGAAATTTCCCATTTCACTCTTTTATGTTACAGTCTAAAAGAATTGAAAGAGCATTTTCACAGAAACTAACTGGAAATATCCCAGAAATGGCCATTTTAACAAGAAAATATCCAATAGTTAAAGTTTACGAATGGAAAAATTGTAAATTACCTATCTGTCCTCTTACCAACTACTGAACGAAAAGCAATTTACTGCCTCCAGTATGTCATGAATATCTGTAAATGTTAAGAAACCTGTGCAGTGCTTTAGGTGCCTCAGCTGTGGATACTCCAAACACCTCTGGTGTAACAAACCATGGTATTTCAGGTACAGACTCAGCCACAGAAGTTTTGAAAGTAAACTGCAATAGACAGGAAAATCTAGATGTTATTTTTGCAAAAAAAAAATCCAACATCATATTGGCGATGCAGCAAATACCGGATGCATGAAAAAGGGATGAAGGACAAGAAAAAGATATTTCTAAACTCAAAAACCAATGATTAAAGAAACTCCCAACTGTAACTTCAAAGAAGATGATTTCTCAGCTTTGAAATTGAATACGAATACTGGGATTATAAATCTTGAAACCCAAAGCTAGAACGAAGAAAATATAGTGATACATTGAAAAAAGAAGAAGAAAATCAGATTACCTGATTCAGAGAAAACAGTATTCTTTCATCAGTAAAGAAGATCCTGATATTAGCAAGGGATTACAAAATTGTCAAAAGAGCTGAAGTGAAGTTCAGTATGGCCATCAAAGTGGTCAAAATACTTGAAGAAATGGGAGAGTAGATGATTAATTTCATGAAGAAGAATCCAGACTTGAACATCACTCTTTCCAGTATTTTGAAGCAATATGAACGAACACAATGGTACTGTGGGTGGACTTTCACTCAGAGCCTGATGTAAGTTCAAAACCTGGTCTGACGCTGAAATTTTTTTATTATCAATAGATTATCAATAGAGTCGAAGTGCTATTTCTGACCAATACATGGCATCACATCTTCTTCACTTTATCAGCTCAATTTCATAGTTTTGTCATTTGATGGCACAGACCTGAGAGCACTTTCCACTTACAACTTAAAACGTATTGGTTGTATGATTGTATAATCCCCAGGTTAACGATAACCTTAATATATGTCCACTTTAAAATAAATAAAATTTGATTTGTTTGGAATACAAATCGATGAGTCATGAATGTGCACATTATCCTTTTTTTATCTCTCAGTGCTGCAATCATCCATGAGCATCATTATGACTGTTGCTACTATTATAAAGAGCTGCAATGTGACAAAAAATTTTTCGCAAAAATGTTTAGTAAATTTGTTAGCCATGAGTTTTAAGAAAGTTAATGTGAAAAGTCAAGCAATAAAGAAAATTGTTAAGATCACCATGGAGGTGAAAAGAGATTTTTGAAAAGTATGAAGACATCGTGGGTATCTGGGACTTGGCTATTCCATTTCATATGCCGAGAATGAAAATATCAGCGACTGTATAAAACAAAGGTGCGTTTACAAAGGACAGGAAATTGATTGCCAAACAAAGTTCAAACACAATAGAGTATGTTGAGAAATTGTTTTTGATCTGGGTAGCAAAAAAACATTTATATACAGTATTTCATTTTCTGCACAATATTATGTACAGTATGTAATTCATCTGCTGCATTTTTATTTTAGTATTAAACAGTGTAATAATAATAACAAATGATTTTTATGAGAAATGATTATTTGGTATTGTCCCAACTGGCGATCTACCGAATTTTATTAGTTAGTTAGCTAGTTTTATAATAAATGGCACTGTCTCTTTTTCAAACAATATTTTGTTTGTAAAAGCAATGTTTATGCTTATGGTTTCTTTCATATGCAATTTTTTTTTTTAATTTATTTATTTATTTGCGAAGAGCTTTTAAAATGCTGTCTTCACATCTTTGTTATCAATTTATTCTCAATTAAATTTCACATTTACATTACAAAGATTTGAAATAAGAATCAAATCAAATAACTGTTATCTTAAGCAGCAACAGTGTTTAATTTATCTCTCTTCTTTGAATACTTACAACTAATTGTTTGTACATAGGTTTGAAGCAACTAAATATAGCAGTACAAAATCGGTTGTATTTTGTCTTGCCTGTTTCATTTATTATATGCGTGAAATTCTTGATATATCTATATTTAGGGACTCACTTTCAGTTATATTAATATTGAGTAATTCATTGAAATACATAAACCAGCTAATCTAATAAAAAATATATTTCACCCTTTTATTCGCACCCTGAAAGTTTTGTTATATGTACCGTAAAACACATAAAAAAGAAATAAATATTTGGAAAACATAAAAAATTATTAATATTAGATGATAGATCTGATCATGCAAACTTGAAAGATAGTTCTGAATTTTTGATTGGCTGACAGCGTGTGATAAATGACTGGGAAAAGAGGTGGTGCTATGTGTAGATCATCAGTTATGACAATACCAATTATTTTTTCTTTATTATTTATTATAAAAGTTTGTTTGCAATAAATACTGAGCTTTATCCAAGATCCAATATCTGGAATGGATTTCTAATAATACAGGGTTCGTACGGACCTTAAGAGTCCTTAAAAGTCTTTAAGTTTTTTGGAATCGATTTTTGGTCCTTAAAAGTCCTTAATTTTAATCATCTGAAATTTCTGTTTGTTTTTACGACTGCCATTTTGGGTGTGAATTAGCATTTTGTAGGAATATTTTTGGAAATTCACTGGCAAATATGGCTACTTTTTGAATGGGTTCATGAGTTATAATTTGTTCATTATTTGTAGTATATATATTACATTATTCCTTATTTGTAATATGAATAAGGGTGAGATACTCAAGTTTCTGAGCCAGAAGTGAAACATAAGCATTTGAAAATTATTTCATTTTTTGTAATGAAGGGCTCTCAAACAACTTTCCGCTTTTGGGGATGTGAATTCTTTTATTAAATGGTTCTAAATTTGGTATTTATCAACATTTTGGCGATTTTAAGATCAATTTCTATAGAAAATTTTTAATTCTGAGATCTGGGAATTTTTTGACGATTTTTTAGACTATTCTAACATTGATAAATTTCATTAAAATAATAGTTATATATTGGAATTATATTTAAGAAATAACATTAAAATAAAGCATTTTTATTTTTCACTCATGTTATAAAGTTACATTTTTTTTTTGCTTATTACGTGCTCCGCCCTTAGGCACTACACGGAAAGGGAGGGATGCCCCGTGGAGGTCTTTTTAAGGGAAACTGGCTCGTATCCACGTTACACATGGGGAAAACCACGGAAACGACCATGCAGCCAGCCCGTTCGCCGGGACTTGAACCCCGGATCGAACTACCAGTGTTCAGCGGCTTTAACCACTCAGCCGCTGGTGGGCAAAGTTACATTTTGGCTGTATATTATACAATTTTTTGAATTTGAAAAATAAGCAAGGAATAATGCTATAAAGCACAGTTTACGAAATAGTTTTTTTTATCAAAAGCAAAATAGCAATGTAATTAATTAAAAATGTCTTTTTAATTTTTTCATGGTAAGAATTTTTCCCATTTTTCAGAATGATCAGAAGTCTCAGAATATGCATCAGTTTTCTCTATAAAATTAATTTCACACTTTTTTCCTCCGATTTTTTTCTAAAAACATTTATGGATTTTTGCTGTTACAGAACTGGTAGGGGTAATTTTTCTTTAGGATTTTAGACATTGAAGCTTGGAAAGTTGAGAAAGATTTCAAGGCAAATTTATAGACCCATGATTCTAAAAGATTCTAGAAAAATGTGATAAAAGGAAAAATGTCTCCATGGTAGTAACACGCATGGTAGTAACGCAGTTTCCATGGTAGTAATGCAGTTTCTTATATTTTGGAGAACATCTGGAAGAATAATGAAAACATAATAGTTGAATGTTTTACTTCTGATTCTAGAATTGCTTTCTTAACATTTTTATCTTCTCTTTATTTTCTCTACTTTTTACTAGATACAAACATGGAAAATATCAAAAGTTCTTCTAATCTTATCATATTCACAGGCATTATAGAAAGGAATATTTTATTAATAAAGAAATTGAAAATTGACAATTCAAAAAATTCATCTAATATGTCTTAATGCATCATACACAGAGCTGGCGCTAGGCATTTTGCCACCTGATGCAGTCTCTGTGGATCCTAAATTCTGATGCCTGGTGCCTTTCTAAATTCTGCTTTCAATGCCTGCTCTAAATTCTAAAAGTTTTGCGATTTCTATATTTTTTTTTGCTCAGTGTGTCCCTAAATTCTAAAAATTATGCCCCCCCCAGCTCTATGACCAGACCTTACCATATGTATTTCATATTTCTTCTGAATGTTTGTATTACTAAAGAAATAAAATTAGCAACTTTTTCCATACATTCAAAATGCATTTAGTCTTTTAGAATAACAGAAGTCTTTAATTAAATCCAAAAAATTTAAAGTGAAAAGGAAACGTTTTGAAAAACGAAACTAAATATGTAAAGAGAAAGAAAATTATTCTTCAAAGATATGTACAGTTGTTATTATGTAAATTACCCAGTTGTTTACAGTTTCAGCCTTTACTATAATTTCCCATTTCTATTTCCTCATCAGAATGCAAATCACTTAGACAGTTTTTAAACTGAGTTTTTTCGAGTGTAAGACGAGTGTTTCTGCACTCCACTTGCTCCCTGCATTAGTTCCTGTCTGGCTCTGATGAGTTGTAATTATTAGTCTTTCCATTACTGCTGCTGACATTTGAGTTTATTATGACAATAGAGTTACTGAACCAGATTAAATTGAATTAAAATTGTAGTTTTTTGACCACTAGTCCATATTTTTAGTTTGAATTTCACTCTTCTTGTTTAATTATATCACCACAAACTGTATTTTATTTTGTTAGCATAAAAACATGCCAATATGTTTCAAGTTCTTTTTGAATAAGAAGCTTATTTAAACCTTTATTTAAATTTATTATCTGATTTATAGTTACTTTCAGACATAGTGATAATTTGCTTCACATCTGTCGGCGGGGGAAGTCGGACTATTTAACTTTTACCAGATCAAGTAAACCCTCATAGGACCCTGCCATTGTGGAGAGGTTGGCAGTTAGGAGATAAAACACTCAGAAACTAATGAGAACATTGTTTTGCATATTGAGACAAATTTCTAATTGTTAGAAAACATGCTTAAGGAGAAGGAATAGATATAAATTAGCCAAAATGTCTGGGCAGGCCTTCAAATTAAAAAGAGGCATAATTATTTTGTTGAGTTTTATGTTTTGTAGCTTTTAATGTGTAATTATCCTAATATTGTTTAAAAATCAATGTCATAAATTGCATGTATTTTAAACTGTGAAATTTTATGAGATTGTGATATTAATAGGGTTTTTTAACAAATATTATTAAAAAATAAATTAAATTTAGTAGTGGCCATGTAAATGTATAATGACTAAGATTACCTAATACCTAATTTAATTATAACTAAATACATTCCCTTAAAAATTATCACTATATTAAAGCAAGTTATTGCCTTTCGTTAACACGCTGAGCCTGGCGTCGGTCTCTGGGGACCGGCACTGGAATTTTCGTTTGGCTGGCGTCGGCCCATGGGGGCGACAGTATTAAAGTTTAAAAATAAGTATAGTCTCAATGAAATGTGATCAAATGTAGTTTTAATGAAATTTATTGAAACATTCTAAACAAAAATACGGCTTAGCTTTACACATATTACAATACGAAACAACTGTTTTGGTAACATTTTTCGCTATCTTGCATCCAAATAGTTTTAAATTGTCATCATAACATTTCGAACAATACTTTCAGACTTTATGTGCATCTCCTTCCTTTTTGTATAATTTATGAATAATTTAAGTCGGCAGTATTGCACCGCTTAATCGCTCGCTGCCGGCTGAACGGAAAGGACAGCAAATTTGGCGCCGGGCTCAACATGTAAAGCTTTACCATGGTCACAAAGTAAAACACAAAAATATAAAAATTCATGTGAAACTTATTCTTTGCATCTAGTGAGACTTAATGCAAAACAACTTATCACTGCTAATGCTTTAGTGGCTTGACCTTAAAGTATATTAACTGAGTTACAACCCCTGGAACTCTACACTAAGTTACAACACTACCAGCATCAGACAGAGGTCAGCTAACTTTCAAAACTTGCTTAACTGTGCCTACATCGGGCCTTTCAGATGTGTTCTGATCAGCAGGTTTCTCTATAGGCAAGCAGGAGCAGTGACAACAGCCAGTCTTTTGTTATGAATCATGCTGATTATGATTTTAATGCTCATTTTAACCTGTGCTGCTTGACATAAAATCTACTTGCTATTTACTAAACCTCTAGACTGAGCAAGTATGTGACATAATGAGACATTAAAAAAAAGCTAACTGTTAGTAAAACGTAACTAAAATGTCACTTATCTTCTTTCAAATATGTCCAGTTATTATAAATGTAAAATATTTAATGCTACTTGATAAATTTCATAAAATTAATTTTATTCTCAAATGTATTAATAATTATGTTAATTAAGTTATGTTTAATAATAATGCATCCTACTCACATTCAGGCATAGATATAATATTTTTAATTGAATTTACTCAGTTCCCATTTGCTCATAGGCCTTAATTTTTTGGTCCTTAAAAGTACTTAATTTCCGTGTGCAGAAATGTGTACAAACCCTGTAATATAAATCTGGAATGGTAAGATGATCCAAGATCTGGAATGGTGGAATGGATTTATAACAAATTTTGACATCTTGTTATATAGATATAATAGTATAAATAACTTCAAAAATTAGTTTCTTCCGATTTCTATTTTTTTTTTTTTTTTTTCCTGTAAAGACGCTTGAAATTCCCCCCCCCTCCCAAATAAAGTCAGTGCAGAGTGCATGCAATATTCTACTCCAAAAAATATTGTTCTTTGGGGTTCATTTATTATGAACAGGTCTTGATAAGATAGAAAAATGCTGCCCATTCAAAGCCAAAAGGATAAATGTTATTTGCTAACCAGGTGGTATTTAAAGCCAAAACGTTATGCAAGGTGATTTGATATTATCATTAATAATGATGTTTATTGAAAGGGAAGAGAAAAAAAGAAAAAAAAAACTTTAGCTTATCAGAATGAATTTTATTTAAAGACACTTGTATTTGATTGAATGATATTATGAATTTTTTAATATGAAAAAAGCGGGAAAGAAAATTATGGAAGTTCAGATAATAGATCATTCTAGCCATTGGATGTTCAAATTTCAGACTTTGTACTGTATGATATAGAATCTGTAAAGTTCAAAAAATTGTTTTGTGACCAAGCTATTTGATGCAAACTTAAGATCAGAGTTGCTGTTCTCAGAATTGTAACCTGTGTATTTGCAAGCTATGCAGACAATATATGACTGGGACTGCAGACAGCTGGGACACACAGTAACATAATAATTACAAATTTCATGATATTTTAATGTAACCCAAGTCTGGTTAATTAAGATTTTGTTGTTTGGATGTGTCTCAAGATGAAACACAGCTTTCTTTGCAAGAATTATTTATCTAGTTCAAATTTTAAACTATGTTTTGGATATAAAAGGTAATATAAATTTCTTAGTTTAATCATCAAAAATAAAAATGTTGCTGTAATTGTTTCAATTTTTGGTAGTTATATAGCTACATTTGTTAGTATTTATACTCCTACATTTATTACAATTGGTAGTTATATATCTATAATTTTTGGTAATTATATTAGCACATATGATAATTTATCTCGCAGATGTTGAATTTAATCTTGTGATAATCGTAAAATATCAATAACATAGTACATCTCCATTGCACAGCTGCCTTAGTACTCTTATTTAGAAATATGTGTTTGTAAAATTCCGGCAATGAAAAATGTTCCTTGAGACTTACCATACTGCCCTTTTTTGGGGGGGGGGGAAGGGAAACTTGATCCTGGATTTAAAAATAAAGTAGTTTAATTTTCAATTTATTTGCATCAATCATTATTATTTGGAGTAACAACTACTATTAATTTCTATGCAAGAAATTACAAATAATATTTGTGTGTGTTTAATTTTTTAATGTTTAAGTGTTTTATCAAAATATTAATATTATTGTCTTTCCAAAGGGTTGAGAGTCCCTTGACTAGTCAACCAGTTACGTCTACACCATTAACATCTAGACCACAAGAACTTCACTTTAGACCAAGGCCAACTCCACCAAGTCTTAGCAGCTCTTCTGGTAAGTTACAAGGTCATTTTTTAACATGTGCATTTTTTTAATTGTTTTATTAGCTGCCCATGGAAAGTGAACTGAAATTTCCGATTATGTATAATTAATGCATAGATAACTATAAAGATAGCTATAATTAAAAATAGTTAATAAAGCTGTAATTAATGAATTACTTGCTTAAAAATTAAAATCTTCATTGGTGTTGAGGGAAAAAATAGATATAGTTTAAGTAGTTGCAAATAGGATTCATGTGTAACAATATTAATAGAGTTCGTACATTCCTTAAGTCCTTAGAAGTCTTAGAAGTTTTTTAAAATCTATTTTTGCTCCTTAAAAATCTATAATTTCAGCCAAAATCGCCAGAAGGTATTTAATTTTAATCATCTGAAATTTCTTCCTGTTTTTACGACTGCCATTTTGAGTGTGAATTAGCATTTCGGAGGAATATTTTTGGCGATTCACGGATATATATGGTAATCTTATGAATGGTTGAATGAGTTATAATTTGTTTCTATTAAGGATCATCTTAAGAATTAAGAATTGCATAGGAACCCATGCCCGGAAGCATCAGGGGTAAATGATAGCAGAGGTAGAAGGTGGGAAAAGGAACAAGGGTGATTAATTTGAAACATTTATTGGACATGAATACAAATGGTGTACAACAGCTTGAATATTAAAACAAACATGTTTGGCATCTGATGGAGCTCAAAGTTTGCACCATCAGACACCAAACATGCCTGACACTGATGGACCATGTGAATACCACAAATTATTTGATCTTTCTGGAGCAGAATCTTCCCAATTTGCTTGACAATGTTCCACCAAATGTGATTTCAGCATGATGGAGCCCCTGCTCATTTTGGACTGGATGTTTGTAACCATTTGAACATATCATTCCCTCATCAATGGATTGGGAGTGGTGGACCAGTTCCCTGGCCCCTACACTCACTGAGTTTATTGAGCCTCGATTTTTTTTTTTTTTTTTTTTTTTTTTTTTTTTTTTTTTTTTTTTGTGGGAAACCATAAAAGTGTCTTGTATCACAATCCTGTTATGTCTGAAATGGATCTTGTGGCAAGACTCACCTGCACAGCTGCTATAATCAAAGAAAGACCCTGTGTGTTTGAACATGTCCGACAATAAATGTTTTGTTGGTGTCAGGCATGTTTGCCGCCTGATGGCGCAAACTTTGAGCATCTTTTGTAACATTCAAGCTATCGTACACCATTTTGTATTCATGTCAAATAAATGTTTCAAATTAATTACTCTTGTTTCTCTTTCCATCTTCTGCCTCTGCTAGCACTTACCCCTGACATTTCCGAGCATGAGTTCCTGTGCAATTCTTAATCCTTATGATGTGCCCGATCTTCCTTAGAAGTTTGTTGCAACATTTACGGTACACCCTGTATATACATATATATCAGTATTACGTTCATTTTTATTTTGCGCAGAATTATATGTAGGAAGAATTTATAGTTAAGGCAAGCTATCAATTGAATTTACTTATAGATATCTTTTTAAAATGGAAAGATGAAATCTTTAGGAACATTTCTACTGCGCTTAAACCCATAAAGTTTTAAAGTACATTAAATTCATCATAACTACTGTCTGATATTCAAAATTTAAAACAACTTTTCACTATTACCTAAATAGATAAAGCAAATAATAACTAAAATTCTACATGACAATTTTTAATAAAGAACTTTTCAACACAACTGCTTATCAATTAGCAAACGATACAGAAAGATCTATAATTAACAGAATTAAAACTTTTCATAAAAATCTCAATAGCTCTTTAAATCCAAAGTACAACAGGTTTACTAACCTATATGCTCTTCCCAAATTCTGTAAAAGACCATTAAAATTCATATTTATAGCAAATGGCACTGATAACTATAAGCAAAATGTAGACTGTTATTTTGCACTACAGCTTTAAAAAGATTTGTAAAATTTTCAATGCCTGCAACACTGATCATAAATATTGCTGGATCACACTCCTGTCATTAATGCCTTTCTATTGACATACAAAACATTAACTGCTGTGACTCTGAGAACTTGCATGCATCACTTCCATTAGAAGAAATCTATACTAGTATACTAGATTTGCCTAAACTCTTTCCTGCTATGCTCACAATTATGAACATTAATAAATGGGAAACCTACCTACCTAAAATGCATCATTTTTCATAACCAAATTAAGTTTCAAAATCAACTTTTAAAACAAGTCAGAGGTATTCCAATGGGTGCACATTCGAGTATTTCCGTCTGTAATATCTTTTTATTCATAAAAGAATTTACCTTCCTAAGAAATGTACAACAAGATTTAAATTATTACACGCACACCTACAGATATATAGATGATCTTATTACATTTAATAATTTGAATAAGATTTAAAACTCAGATTTATCCAAACTGCTTTGCTCTTAATAAAACTAATCATTCAAAAAATATCATTGACTATCCTGATCTTCAAATAATTAATTACAAAAAAAAAAAAATTATACTGTTTCACAAAACTAGAGACTTCAATTTCAGTACTAACAAATTAATAAATTCGACTTCCCAATGTCTCCAAGAAAGTAATTAGTAATACTATCTTAAATCAAATACAACATATTAAAAGTATTTGCACAGATATGATAGATCTACAATGCAAAATTCTGCTCCTTATTAAAATTCTCAAATACGGTCAAAAGTCTTTAATCCGGACTCGGCAATTCCGGATTATAGATCATCAGTTTAAATCTGGTAAGATTGCATGCAGAAATTATAAAATTAAAAATATGAAACCGTAATTTATGAAATAAAGAACTATTATGATCTAAAGAGTATCAAAATTTACAAAAAAAAAAAAAAAAAAAAAAAAAAAAAAAAGCTAAATATTTATTTGTTTACTTTATTAAACATTTCTTTCAATGTAAGTTGTTTAAGTTGCTTCATTTTATGTTATAATATTTTCTCTTTAATTCTATAAACAGATTCTTGTTCAGTTACAAAGCTGCATTTCTTGCTCAGTTACAAAGTTCTGCTGTTCAAGTCCTATAATTGCTGTGTTCGTTTTCAGTAACCTCTGTGTCACTTTCTTCACTATCGAAAGTGAATTATAATGACGAGGAATTTAATTTAAATCATATCAAAGACGGAGTACATCGAGATTAAATACTACATTTAGTAAGGAATTATAAGCCAAATAAAATAAAAACATCTGCCTTGAAGATAAGGATAGTGCTGACAGATCAACTTCCAGTTCATTGCGTGCCCCCCCCCCTGCAGAGCAGTGTGAAATTGATAAACAGATTTCGGAATGGTTAGAGAAACAAAGGATATGCCTTTATCCATTTTTTGCACCACTTTTTGTTTGATGGACATCGAAACATACTTTCACTTTGTAGGTCCTTTGGCAGCTCCAGCATCGGAAATTCTATTTGACATATCGAAAGTTCAAGCTTACTTTTATAAAATTGCTCTAACAGTCTGCAAAAAATAATAAGCCGGATCCAATTCAAAGATTAAGGAACAACGCAATCTGCAACATTAACTGAAGTATATTATTAGATAATTTTAGCTTAGCTTATACCATCCGTTTTACATTAAATGCGTATGCCGCATGCGTCAACGCATTCGCAGAAAGTTTGTAGCTTTGAGGTCCGGATTATGCGTGTCCGGATTAACGACTTTTGACTGTACCTAATTATTTTATTAATCATTGTTTTAAAAGTGCAGGCGTTAAATACTTTCTCTAAATCATTTAACTGATAGGGATATGAAAATTTGTTCCTAAACCTAAAAAGGCGGTATAAGTTGGATGACTATCAGTTGGAGAATTTGTGCATAGTGTAATTACAGAAATAATCGTATATAATGTAAAAAAAAAATCGTTGTTTTCTGGCTTTTTCTTATTCCTTTTGCTGTTGCTAAAAAAAATGAGCCTATTTCATACTCTAAGTCTGCTAATTAGCTGGTTAGCAGTGAAAATTGCTTATTTATCTTTTTTTCCTCATTCTGCAGGGACAGTTAGCCAGGCATTAATTTAGTCCGTATAATATAAAAATTTTAACAGATTTACACTCGTAAAAGAGATCCGCAAAGACTTCCCTCCCACATTCCAAAAGTAGCTTCTCAAAGGTTAACCGACTACTAATCCCCACTGCAAAGGATCCCCACTGCTGCTCCCTACATCTCGGAGAGCATAGCATGTCACACTCCTTCTGAGTAAGAAAACAGATACAAACACATCACTGTCCTCCTACTAGAAAGAATACAGTCAAAAGTCTTTAATCCGGACGTCCATAATTTGGAATGATCTATAATCCGGACCTCAAAGCTACAAATTTTCTGTGCATGCTTAAACGCATAATGCATTTACGCAGGTGCATATGCATTTATGCATGCACATTTAATGTATAACGGACGGTATAAGCTAAGCTAAAATTATCTAATTATCTATTTCACTTAATGTTGCAGATTGCGTTGTTCCTTAATCTTCTAAATGGATTCGGCTTATTATTTTTTGAAGACTGTTAGAGCAGTTTTATAAACTTAAGCTCGAACTTCCACTTATGTCAAAAAGAATTTCCGATTCTGGAGCTGCCAAAGGATCTACAAAGCGAAAGCATGTTTTGATGTCCATCAAACAAAAAGTGGAATTGTTGCAAAAAATGGATAAAGGCATATCCTTTGTTTCTGTAACCATTCCGAACTCTGTTTATCAATTTCACGCTGCTGTGCGGGGGGGGGGACGTCGCGGCACGCAATGAACTGGAAGTTGATCTGTCAGCACTATCCTTATCTTCAGGGCAGATGTTTTTATTTTAATCAGCTTATAATTCCTTACTAAATGCAGTATTTCATCTCTATGTATTCCGTCTTAATATGATTTTAATCAAATTCCTCGTCACTATAAATATCACGAATACACATCAAATAGTTTTCTGGTTGCAATTTTCTAATTTTGACTATGCGTAATGTATGCTTTACGCATGCGCGCATTGAAAGAAATGTTTAATAAAGTAAACAAATAAATATTAAGCTTTTTTTTTTTTTTTTTTTTTTTTTTTTTTTTTTGTAAATTTTGATACCCTGTAGATCATAATTGCTATTTAGTTCGTAAATTACGGTTTCATATTTTTAATTTTATAATTTCTGCATGTCATCTTACCAGATTTAAACTGATGATCTATAATCTGGAAAAACCGATAATCCAGATTTAATTGGGACTGGACTCGCCGAAGTCCCGACGAGGCTGGATTAAAGACTTTTGACTGTATAAGTTAAATTAATTCATATTCTGGTCTTTTATATATATTATGTACATTTAACTTTGTACATTTCCCTGTACCTTATTTTGTAACCTTTCAATTTTTCAACTTATAGTTTATTAATTTTGCAAAGATTGCATTGTTTATTATGTTTATAAAGATAACTTTGAATTCCGTTTCATAAATATAGCTAAGATTAAATTCTGTTTATATTATGTTTATAAAAATAGCTTTGAATTAACATGTATGAAAGCAAGAGTGTCAGGAAACACTTTACTCAAATAAATGATAAAAAAAATTTTACTACTACTTTATCCAGCAGAGAAATTTATTTTTGCAGATTATAGTGTTTATTTGTTTGACAATTACTCAATATTTTTGTTTTTTTCTTGTGTGGTAGAAAGATTAATATATTTTGGTCATCATTTAGATAAATTTGATTTTATCTAATGAAATTTTTAATGCAACTGTTGATTTTTATTGACTTTTTGCAGGCATTTTAGATTTATTTTTAAAACTGCTGTGTTATTATATGTGTATAAACTCATGTTTTTTTTTTTATTTTAATGATTTCTAAACAATATTTTTTATAGATGAAAGTGAGGATTATGCTGTTAATTTCAGAAAGGTAATATTGATTTCTTCTGTATTTTTATGGTTAGTATTAAATATCATGTGCAATAGATTTAACGTGCATCAGATAAAAATTCACCTAAAAGGGAATTATGTATTTATTTATTTATTTTTAAATTCAGCAAAGTGTGCAAATGTGTGTTATTTCATTCACTTACATTTTTATCATAACATAGCATTGAAGAAGCCTTCCCTTCCAGAGTGGTCAAGAAACTCACCCGATATGTCCGAAACGTAATAATGAGCAGGCTTCTCCGGCACATATTCTTATGTGTCTGGTTTGTTCTATGACGACCTACTAGAACTTCCTATGCTAGTCTGTGACTTTTTTAAAGTGAATAAACTCGTGGATCTCGTCTAGCAGAAGCTGGACTCGAGGATTAGCAACAACAACACATTTTTATCATATAGTCATCCTCTGATTAATCAGGGTGTAAGTGCAAAAGTTGTCCATCCACAATTGATTCAAACCCAAGGGCAATTTTAGAAAGTGCAGGAAAGAGGCATACTTTAATAAGCGAAAAAGTACTAAAGTACAAAGTGCAGTATTCAGAATGGTCTAAAATCCAGACTTCAAAATAACTAGCCAGCTCCCTCCCTCCCCCCAGATTTTTTTTTTTTTTTTTCTTTACGCTTGTTCATTTGACATTTTTTCTTCATAATAAAATGTGGAGAGTTCTGTTTCTTAACCCTCTGAGCGTTACGGGTTTAGCCCTGAAATTTCAAAGTTCCTCAAAATGTCATGAATAAGTGATATTTTCTTGATTTTAATTTAAAAAAATTACTCTTTCATTTTGTACCTTGATTCCTTTTCTTCCAATATACATCCAAACTGAAATCAGATACATTAAAAGCTAGCAGAAATTTTCATGTATAATGAATGTGGAAGGCAACCTTCTGTGCGGAATTTTCCGGCCATAACGCTGAGAGGGTTAATTCCACTATGGCACTGACACCATCCTGGAGAACCATTAATTTTTGCTTTCATACCGCATGACTATCAATATACTGCAGCTTGAGAAAAGCCTCTTGCAGTGATGTCTAAACAATTTTTTTAAAAATTTAATATTAGTAATTTAGTACCAAACAGCATGGTAACCTTTTATATTGGCAATGGTTACAGACTTCAGCTAACTCCTCTCAAACTGTTGAGTGTGTTGATGATGGGAAATTTAACAAAAAACTTTTCATATAAAAAATATTTTGTAGATGATGCTCATAACCCATAACTCATATAAAATTTTCAGAATTTAGATAGGCACCAATCAACCAAATTAATAATATAATTCATCCTTAATTTTGTCAGTGTAAAAAGAAGCAAGAAAAAATTTACCATACAACTTATCTTTAAGAAGCTAATCTCATGATATGTTGCCATTAGTGTATATTGGATGCTAGGTAAGCTTTATGATGATAGCCATGAATTTGAAGGTTTTCAGATGTTGCAAACAAAAAGTGAAATTTTCCAATTAATGGGATTTGTAAAGAAATGTAGAGAAGTCATAATAAATGAAGGTGATATAACAGAAAATTTTCATTGCCATCACAATTCCCCAATCATGTATCAACTAACAGATGGTGAAATCTGTAATACTGATCTAAATCCATAAAATATTGCTACCAATAGCAGAGTTGCCAACTCTCCCAATTTCTGACCATACTCCCATCAACCCGATTTTTAACTTATTTCTCCCGACTTTCTTTTATTCTTAAAATTTCTCATGATTTTTTGTAGCTTTATACTTTGTTATTTGCCCACAAAAAAGTGATTTTGGGCATCTGAAAGCACTTGCTTTTTCATGATGCATATAAAAGTGACCGAAGTTGTTTCATCCCTGAAATATGGTGCGTTTCTGCTTTGTGTATAAGAGTCCGAAAGCATCGTGTTCCTGTTCTCCAATGAAAATCAAGCGCCGCTGCAGGTCATCTGGCATATATTTGCCAATGAGCACAAAACAAGATCGTGGTTGTTTATCTCGTTCGTCTCGCCAGTGAGTAGCGTAAGTTTCACATGCTTCCCTGAAACAGCTTAAGAAACTGCGATATTTTGCATTAGTTATGTCTGCGAAAAATGTAAAATGCCCATGTACTTTTCAAAAATCATACACAGATGATCTAAAATCCAGACTTCGAAATCACTAGCCAGCTCCCTCCCCCCCCAGATTTTTTTTATTTATTTATTTTTTTTTCCTTTACGCTTGTTCATTTGATATTTCGTCAAGCAGATGTAATATTGCAGTCTGCATCGTTTTCCATTGCAATTTTCCAATTTTGCACGGTGGAAAAACCGATGTTCTTAAACATGTGCATACACAAGGACAACCTCTTTCTCCCAGTAAAACCAAGTGTGAGTTGTACTGGGAGAAAAAATTAAACTTTTCTGTGGAAACAAAGGACCAAAATGTTAATAATGCTGCATACCTGTTCTCTGCCTTTTAACTGGAGTGTAACCTGCCTCTGAATGCATCGAATCATGCTGCGGCGTTTTTAGAAGCATGTTTCCTGGAAGTAAAATCGCTAAGAAATAATCAAGTGCAAAAACAAAAACTGTTTAAAGTTAAAAACTATAAAAAGTTTTTAAACGTGTTTATTATCAGATATTAATTAGTTACTATTTAAAGTTAATAAATACATCATTAAAAATATATTTTCTTTCTACATATTTTTATTATTCAAAAAACTTTTTGTTATTGAAAAATTCTCCTGATTTTTGAGTGTCGTAGAATGGCAAGTATGCAGTAGTGAAGAAAGTGGATGAGAGGTTGCTGAGAAGAATAAAATTTTGATTGGCAATTTAGTGGGAATTCTTGATGGGAACAATGAAATTTTGTAACTGAGCAAGAAATTATGTCTATCTGTAGAATTAAAGAAAAAGTATTAGCTCAAAAAACAAACCTTAACAAATTAAACAATTTCATTGAATGAAATGTTTAATAAAGCAAACAAATAAATAAGCTTCTCCTCCCTTTTTTGTAAGCTTTGATTTTTTTAAAGTTATAAATGATTCATTATTTCATAAATCACTGTTTTATATTCTTAATTTCTACATATCATCTTACTAAATTTCAGCTGGCGATATAATATCGAGAAAAATCACAAATTTGGAGTCACCAAAGTCCTAATGAGTTCAGATTTCAGACTTTGTATTGTATAAGCACTGTCTGTATCTGTATTTTTCAGCAGTATAATCTGAAAAATCAGTTAACATAAATGAAATGTGTGTTCAAAATAAAAAGAATTTGCATGAATTACAGAAGAATAAATGTTATTAGAAATAAATGACTTACGCTATCACTACTACTATTGTAGGCATTTTGCTTTCCCTTTTCTTTTTCATTTTCCATATGTAGTTCTGTTTTATGCTCATTGTTTGTGATAGCATTTTTCCATAGCTTCAGAATGAACAAACTTTTTCTTGTGCAACATCCAAATAAATCATATCCTCGTTAGTTCACCCGTCTAATTATTTCGGAATTGGTAGTTTGTATCTTTTATGTAGAAAGTTAATATTTCCATTTATATATAAATTTACCATATTTGACATTATTATACCCTTATACTTAAATATAATCAACTAAAATATTGAACAAAAATAGATAATAATAAAGACCTTTAAAAATGAGTTTATTGTACCTTTTATGAAATAGTTTTTATATGTCTGCCGCACTAATATTCGGAAACGTGAAAATAGCTTAAAAGCAAGAATTATGAGCAAGTGAAATGCAAGTTTTTTTAAGCAGTATTCATGTGTTATTACAGTGTGTTTAAGCAGTATTCATGTGCTGTTAGAGAATTTTAGCTAAATTAATTGCTGGAAATCTTGTTACTTTTCCACAGGTAGTTGTTAATTTACTTAGCTGCATACATTACAATTTTCACTTTAACCCTCTGAATGGCATGATTTTTTTTTAATCTAGTAATGAAATTGTTTGCTTGCTGCATTGTATTTATTGCTGTGTTATTCAGAATATTTTGCTTTCTTATACTCTTCAGTGGTCTTAAAATTTTCATGAACAAGTGTGTCAAAGCAACAAGTAAAAAAAAAATTTGCAAAAGCTGAAAGGGTTTAGATTTTAACAGCTGTATTTTATTAAGGTTTTTCATGCTCTTGCTGAGCTTGCAGCCTACCAATCTGCTGTTGCACCTCTTGCTGCTAACTCATTTCTTTTTGTCTAGCTTTAAGCATAATTTCCTTCGCACTTCTGCATGTACAATTCAACAACAAAATTGCAAAAATTTTAAAAGCAGCATAAGTTTAGAATTGCCGATGCAGTGTTAAGTGTCGCATGCATTTATACATTTTTATATTTTTTCTCAGCCTAAGCCTTTTCTCAGTTTATCATATCAATATTCAGTTTTCTTAGTAAGATGGCTTACAAAACTTTTTTTTTATCTTTTTATTATTAAAATTTTCTGTGTTCACTTTATTTATTAAATATCACATTCTTAGCACTTACATAAAAGTTGATTCAATAGCAAAATCACAAAATATTTAAAAACATCACGTCTTTAGAGTTTCTGATGGACAGTCTCACACACTGTAGATAAAAATGTTTTATTCCGTACGGTGCTGCCACTGCTTGCTTTGAAATCATTGACAGCGCAGGATTTACATATAAGCTACACAAGCTACAGCTTAGGGCCCCCACTTTCTTGGCCACCCCCAAAAAAATTAAAATATAGTATAACAGACTTATAGGCCTGGTGGCGCAGTGGCTAGCGAATTGTGCAGCAGCACCACAAAGCAGGCTTCGATTCCCAGACTCGGAGTTATCGACTCAGCCTTTCATCACTTGGGTCGATAAAATGAGTACCAAGTTCACTTGGGGACTAAACACTGGGGGTCCTGCGGCCAAGCTGACCACTTGTTCAGGGCATATGCTTATGCACCTTGGGGTCCACGGTCAAGAAAGCAGATTTTCGGGCACTGCAGGCCTTGGCCCATTAAGGCTGTTACGCCACTGAGTTTTAGTTTATAATAGGCCCCATATCTCAAATAGCTTAGGGCCTTATCAGTTCTAAGTCCAGCTCTGATCATTGGGTTTGTTTATCAAAAATTTGTTAAAGTTTTACAAAATATGAAATAGATGATAAAGCAAGTTCAAAATTCAGGCTTCCAGGTGCCCATGTGCAGGTGGAAGAGTACATTATTCAAAATTTGATGGCTCCTAGATACCATTGTTTTTTCACAGTGTGATAAACATGCATACATTCATGCAGATTCTTCATTATTTAATTTCTTTAAATATAATAAGCTATAACGTGTGGTGGCAACAATTTGAAAAGTGAAACGCCGTTTATAGTGATTCAACACAAAATACCGTTTCAAGACTAATATCCCATCTATAACTTCCCTTCTGGGCTAATGTTTTGGGCTCACCTATTTCAACTTAATTCGATTATGCAAAACTCTTAATAAATGTTATGGAAGTATATCATCATGAGTGAAATAAAAAAGTCTCAAAGGCAATAAGTATGTAATTTATTCTCAGCTAGCAAATGACAGCTAGGATACAAATAAAGAAATTTAAATGGCAAGACCACGGGTTATATACTTGAAATGCATCATTTGGCAAAAGATTAGCTCTGATCATTTCAATTTCTTTCACTATTAAAGTTTAATCATTTGATCTAACTATTTTGATAATATAATTATATACTAATGTAAATTATCTAAGTTCACTAACATTGGCACTTGCAAAGATAATTTATCCTTTGCACCTGAGAAGTGTCTGTCAGTCGCTGCTTGATGCATTTATTTTAATGTATGAAGAATCACCTCTAAAGTGTAAAGGGTTAATTTTAATTTGATTTTTGGAAAGATTTAATAAGTGGTAATACATTCTAGCCACCACACAATGAGACCTTAAATTTTATTACTTTCCTGTTGGATTACAAGATACATTCTCATCAAAGCAGAAAAAGTTTTTTGTAATAATGTGCAAACAGTACAAAAAATATGATCTGTTGATAATTATTTGAAGCCTGCAACATATGATGCTAACTTTAATTCAGAAATTTAATATTTTTTAAATACCTGCAACACAAATTCTTACTTTATTTTTGAAAAAGAACCAGGAACCTTTCATGTTGTATTTAAGTTTCATTCTATGATAAGTCAACACCACCTAGAGTACATTCTACATAGTGGAGTGCACCTAATGTACTCTAGATGGCATTGGATAAGTACTCTGAACCATCTAAACCTCGAAGTCGGCAATTCAGTGTACCTAGAATCATTCATAGTTGAGCCATTCAGATGTCATTATAATAATGCTCTGCTGTTGGTTACCTTGATGTTATTTAGAAATAAATTTAAATGCATAAACTCTCCAAATAAAAATTGTTGTCTTTCTTCTAAAAATTCCATGCTAAATGCTCGTTTCATTTCAAATACGTCCAACCTTATACTCTTAATTGGTACCTTATACTCTTAATACATGAAAATAAATGTGTTGTGTATTAGGAGATTAATTATTGTTAACATTTGCTGTTTTTTCCCTCTATATTTTAGATGTATTATTAATTTTATCTTACACGTCAAAATCTTTCTCCTTTTTTTTAGTGATGTTTATAATGGGATGTGGATCCTATGATTGTTATATATACAGAAATAACTGTTTCAGCTTAGTAGTGCCCTAGTAAGATCTACATATGGATGTATTCATGGTTATGGGATCTGCAGAAGTTATTTTACCATTATCACTGAAAGCATCTGTGGTGGTTCTTGAAGTAGAGCAAGTGAAATCATTCAGAATATACATAAACTTTAGGCTAATAGCTATTAAATAAAGTGCACAGCCATTAAATATATATATACGAGGGTTGGAACTTTAATAGTGGCAACACAGCTGAAAAAACGCTACGCAACAAAACCAAAGAATATCGCATATACCACACGTAAACTACATACCTACCTTACCTCTCAGCAAAAAGACTCGTCATGCGCATGCGGAGTGACGCGAAGAACGGATCCTTGTATTAGCTCACGGTCTAAAGTAAGTATTCTCAGGATGTTTTCAAAGCAAGAACAACGACTTTGGATAAAAATTGAATGTGCCAGAGGTCGTACAGCACGACAGTGTCATCAAGGGCTTCAAGAGGCTTGCAGGGAATCTGCATTGCCTTACAGAACCGTAGCAAGATGGGTGAAAGCATTCAATGAAGGACGCCAAAACATGGCAGACATGCTGCGGCCAAGTCGTCCGAGTGTCAGCAATGCAGACGTGCAAGCTGTTGCCACACTAATGGATAGTGATCGCCGCCAAACGATTCGTCAGTTGGCCGGACAAACAGGATTAGCGCATACGACTGTGCTGCACATTCTGAAGGAACGCCTGTCCATGAGAAAAATTGCTTCACGATGGGTTCCACATCAATTGATGGAAATGCAGAAATGGCTACGATACGATGCTACCCGAACCCACCTGGAGATGCTTTTTTACGCCGTATCATAATGCTGGATGAGACTTGGGCCCGATCATACCAGCCAGAACTGAAACACCAATCAAACAAATGGCGTCATCACGAGTCACCACAACGTTCAAAATTTCGTCAGAACCCCAGCAATGTGAAAGTTATGGTGATTCTCGTGTACGACTGTGATGATGTCATCCTAACGCATACCGTTCCCCCACAGCAGACCGTCACTGCGCAGTATTACTGCTCATTTTTGGAGCATAATCTCCGACCAGCTTTGAGAAAAAAACAGCGATACTTTCTGCAGAACGTTTCTCTCATTTTACATGACAATGCTCGGCCGCATGCAGTGCAAGCTATGGGGCTGGGAAGTGCTTTACCATCCACCATACTCCCCAGATCTAAGCCCTTGTGACTATGACTTAATTCCTAAGGTGAAGGAACCACTTCGTGGCACTCGCTTCCAAACTGACATTCTTGCGGCATTAGACCGGTCCATTCAAACTATCAACAAAACAGGTGCTGCTACAGGTGTTCTGCGACTTCCAGATCGTTGGAAACGGGTTGTACACAATGCTGGTGACTATATTGAAGGACTGTAAAACATGGTGACATGAATCACTTTTGTATTCCTTGTAAATAAATAGTTGCCACTATTAAAGTTCCAACCCTCGTATAAAAACTTTATATATTTAAATTTTATATTTGCTTTATATGAATAGATAATATTTGTTAAATTCAAATTTCATTCCTTCTAGTTATGGCACAAGAGAATTATTTAAATTTAACTTTACTATTTTCTTGTGAAATAAACTATATACAGTCAAAAGTCGTTAATTCGGACACCCATAATCCGGAATGATCTATAATCCAGACCTCAAAGCTAAAATCTTTCTGCGCATGCGCGTTTATGCGTGCGCGCAAGACCTTTACGACTACGCATATGTGTCTGCGCAAGCGCAGAATACGTTTTCGCGTGCGCGTTTAATTTATAATGGACGGTATAAGCTAAAATTACCTAATTATCTATTTCAGTTAATGTTGATGATTGCGTTGTTCCTTAATCTTCGAATTGGATCCGGCTTATTATTTTTTGCAGACTGTAAGAGCAATTTTATAAAAGTAAGCTTGAACTTTTGATTATGTCAAATTTCCGATGCTGGAGCTCCCAAAGGATCTACAAAACGAAAGTATGTTTCGATGTCCATCAAACAAAAAGTGGATAAAGGCATATCCTTTGTTTATCTAACCGTTACGAAATCTGTTTATCAATTTCACGCTGCTCTGCGTGGGGGGGGGACGTCGCAGCGCGCAATGAACTGGAAGTTGATCTGTCAGCACTATCGTCATCTTCAGGGCAGATGATTTTATTTTATTCGGCTTATAATTCCTTACTAAATGTAGTATTTCATCTCGATGTACTCCGTTTTTGATATGATTTAAACCAAATTCCTCTTCATAATAAATATCACAAATACAAATCAAATAGTTTTCTGGTTGCAATTTTCTAATTTCGGCTATGCGTAATGTATGCTTTGCGCATGCGCGTGTTGAAAGAAATGTTTAATAAAGTAAATAAATAAATATTAAGCTTCTTTTTTTGTAAATTTTGAAACCGTTTAGATCATAATTGCTCATTATTTCATTAATTACGGTTTCATATTTTTAATTTTATAATTTTTGCATGCCATCTTACCAGATTTAAACTGATGATCTATAATCCGGAATCGCCGAAGTCCCGACGAGTCCGGATTAAAGTTTTTTGACTGTATATATATATATATATGTGTGTGTGTGTGTGTGTGTGTGTGTGTAATCTTTATCTTATGTTAACAATGTTAAAGAAATCAGTTTAGTGCTTTACTTTTGTTAAAATTACTTATCCTTACAAATGTAAAATAAACTAAATTGAAATATAAAACATTAGTAGAGGTGGTTTTTTTATTTATTTTTATTTATTTATTTATTTATTTATTTTTTTTTTCGATTACGAACGTGGCACCTTGAAATTATTCGTATAGAAGGATGTAACTTGTACTGAACTTAATAAATAATAATTGTAGACACATTTCAAGTATGTATAGTGGTTTCCTAGGGGAATGATTAATGTGGTACTTGGCAAGGCTTGAGATGAGGACTAAAATAATTAGGAATCTGCAATGTCAGCAAGAGATCATTTCTTCCAAGCTATAGATTTCATGGAAAATTTAATTTCACATATAATCAAAAGATTATGATTGTTATCTCAAAAAGTATTTACCTTTAACTTAAGTGCACTTTATTTTATAACAATTAAGTGCGTTAAAATAGTATTATTCTGAGCTGTTGCATTGCATGGAAGAACAGTTAATGCTATAAAATTTTAAAATAAGCAGCTTTTACTTAAATGCGGTTGTACTTTTTAGGCGATGTATGAGATTTTTTATGAATATTGCAAAGTTTTTATGGAAAAAATTATGGGAGACATTTATACAATATGCTAACAGCAAAATATTGTTTTTTATGACAAATTATTTCTATCAGATGTAAATAAATTTGATGTCTGTGGTAAAGTCTATTCAAATAGTACCATGGGCAAAGATGACAGCCCTGGCAATCTGCAAAACACTATCGTCATAGATGTCCACTCTCTTAGCATGTTTACGCCGGGGCCAATTTTTATGTTCTTCGCTGTTAGACAGCGCTCAAAATTTTGCCGCGTTTCATCTGGCTGCGCATGATTATTACCTGTTCAAACCTGTATACGAGTTGTACGTTTGCTAATAGTTATTAATTATAATTGTCATTAAAATGTTTTTATAATAAATAAACATTAATTTTTCATTATTTTAATTTTCAGCATCTAATAACACAATCGAATGTGTACCATCAGTGGCACACGCCGCCTGATAAGACAGACTAGTGCGGGCCACTGGTGGTACGTGCCGCCTAATGAGATGGACTAGTGTGGCCCACTGGTGGTATGTGCCGCCCTATGAGACAGACTAGTACGGGCCACAGGTGGCCCACGCCGGCGTGAGAGTGATAAACAAATCCCGCAATTTTTAGCAATTCAGCAAGGATATGTGTGCTGTTGTCAGTTTTGTGTCCGGGCAGTTATCGCAGTTTCTGTAGGTTTTCCTGCCATCTTTGACAATTTTCAATCCTCTATGATGGACAGTTCTAAGTCTGACAATGGTTTTAGTTATAAGTCGATCTCCACTGATGTTATAAAGCTAGTTCTTTATTGAAATTGAAAGTTCCTTCAATATGTATTTGGGCATGGCATTTATGTCTGAAAGGTGACATTAGAATTATTACTATTGTTGAGATTTGAGCCTCTTTTGCCAGTTTATCTGCATTCTCTTTACCTGTGACGTTGACGTGCGCTGCAACCATTGTAGAATGCAGACCTTATTTAACTTTTGAAGCTCATTTAGGCAAAAGTGGATACTGTTGATAAACTGGGAGCTTCTATCCAGGACAGCCTGTAGAGCTGCCTTTTAGTCACACGAGACAATGATTCCTTTTGCTTGCTCAAAAATGGAAAGAGATCTATAAATGTCAAGTGCCTCTGCTATTGCCATAAGCTCGCAAGTGAAAATTAGAGAATATGGCTCCAGCGCCAATTTTGTTTTGATAAGTTATATCACCTGGAGTAGTCAGAAATACTCTAGAACCTCCATTACTGATGGTCTCATCTGATGAACCATCTGTATAAGTGTACAAAGTCCTCGTTTGGATACTGTTGAACGGTCCTGATCACTTTGGCTTTAATGATATTGATCATTTTCTTTTTAATACAGGGCTCTAGTAGATTGAGTACTATTTTAGAGTTTATAGAAAGCCTGGAAGAAAATGTTGGCTCTTGGAAGGTGGAAAATTAGTTGTGATCAAGGCCAAAAATTGCTCTAATATTTTTGTTAAATTACATAGGGCAGGGTTGCCACACTACCTGGAAAACTGTGAAAACCCAGAGAATTCGAAAATTGACCAAAAAAGTTGGGCCACTTTTTCATTAGCATCTACTGTTGATCTAGCTGTATCAAGGACGTTTGAAGATTGGGCAGCAGTTGGAGTGAAGGAGTTGTTCAGTGATTTACCGTATATACACGCGTATAAGTCGAGATATTTTGGACCAAAAAAAAAAAAAAAAGACTTCAAAGGGGGGGGGTCGACTTATACGCAGGGCCATAAAAAATTTAAAAAATCGGAAGTTCAAAAATTTCTTTATATAATGCAGTTGTTTTTTTCCCGCACTCAAATTGGATGACTTATCAAATAAGTTGCTTACTTGAAATAATTTCATGACTTAAATTTATGTGACGAACTAATCACAGAGTTTCATACTTTAACTAGAGTAAGTTTCGATTAAACCAAAGAATTTTCGGCCCCCGAACAACCGATCAATATCGAGCAATAAAAAAGTTTCGCCAACATGCCAAGAAAAGAGAAATGCAGATAGTTTTTACGTATGTATAAGTCTTTATAATAGTTATTGTTCATTCATGAAATACTTTTGTTAACAGGCGTACACGTTAAAATTTTAAAAAATAGACCACGCAATAAGCCCTTCAAAGTAAATGTTAGAAAATATTGGGCAGAGTGGATTAGTTCCGGTCGAGCAACATTTACAAAGGAAGGCAACATTAAAAAGCCTGATATTACATTAATTGCTCAGTAGGTTAAAGATGCTTGGAACGAAATACCCTCTGAAATGATTATAAAATCATTTAAAAAATATTGTATTAGCAACGAACTAGACGGCACGGAAGATGATGCTGTTTTTGAAAGTGAAAATGACGACGAAGGCTCTAGTAGTGATTGTAACAATACAAAGTTCGAGACTGAAAATATGTATGATGACAAGCCAATGACGACAGAAGAGTTCTATGAAATGTTTGGTGAATCTGACCATGAATCGGACGTTGAAGGATTTTGATTTTGTTTATTTAAAAAGGTATTTTTTATCGTATGTTTACTTTTTTTTCTCAGATGATTTTGATTAAATGTAGTACTTAAAAAAAATTTTCCGAAGTTTCTCGATCGGTTTCGGAAGTGGGGGGTCGAATTATACGCGGTTTCTTATTTTCTACGAATTTTTTATGTCGAAGTGGGGGGGGGGCGACTTATACACGGGTATATACGGTAGCTATTTTCCAATATTTAGCATCTTTCCTGGATCTAGGGTCTTACAAAGCACGGCCTATTTTTGTTGTTTGTTGGCACAAGCTTTTCTTACACTCTGTTTGATGCCTCTGATTGCAGTCTTCTGTTTTCTTCACTTTAAGTTGATCATTCAACAAGCTTCTGTCCTTGATTAAGGAGTCATATTCTGGTCCTTCCTATGAGAAATAGAATTTTGTTTCTTTTTTCCTGTTGGAATGAATTTCTTAGCTGCAGTGTTGAAGTTATGTGTGATCTGCTTTCTAGTTGTTCCTCAAGTGTGTCTGTTGGGAAATCAATACTGTGGCTGAGGCTGTTGAGATACTAGGTGAAACCTACCCAGTCTGCGTTTCTAAAGTTCCAAGATCTTTTTTCTTGCACAGGATTTCAAAATTAAAATTGAGCTTCATAACAATTGGTTGATGATTGCTTACTGCATTATCAATAATCTTCTATGTACAGGTGTTAAATATGTGATAATTCACCATGGCAAGATCAAGAGCTGACTGTATACCTGTTGTTCTTGAAAGATAATTTCTCCATTGTTTAGGGTAGCCGAAATTTTCTGTGTACAGGTGTTAAATATGTTATAACTCTCCACTGTGATTTCAAGAGCCAACTGTGTACCTGTTGTTCTTGAAAGATGAGTATTTTCTCCATTATTTAGGGCAGTGGAATTTAGGTCTATCAACAGATCCTGCATCTGCTATCTTTTCTCATCCAGAGAATGTGAGCCCTATGTTGGACTTTTAGCAAATAAATTTATGAACAAATAGCATAAAATAAATATCAAAATATTATTCTATTAAGCATTTTTTAGTTAGTCCATTAAAAGCAGTATTTCTCAATAATTTTCTTTTTTAAAGTTATTTAAGAAAGTTAACTGATAATGCACAACATCACCTACAATGTGATGTGATCTGAGATCTTCTTGTCTGTAGTTGTAGAACTTGCAAACAGAAAACTTGATGAACTCCAGAATTTGAACATTATAAAGTCACTTGAAAGTCTAGATTCGATTTCTCTTTGCTTTTTTTATCTTCTTTTTATTTTTAGAGCTTCTTGCTGACACTTCACATGTATAGAATTCCTTTAGTGAATTAACCCTTTGATGTTCAGTGCAGAAATTTTTTTTTTTTGGGGGGGACTAACTCTACACACGTTATGAGCTTACACATAGATAATTAGCTCCTAATACAATGTTATTTCATGGGGGGGGAAGTAAACCTTTAAGTTAATTCATGACGCGGTGGGATACCGCTTGTTCCACCTTGCATCTAGAGCAGGGGTTCTCAACTGGTGGTATACAAGAGAAAAATAGGTGGTACGCAAAGAAGCAAAGTATTTTTAACTATTAAATTCAAAAATTAAAACTCCAACATCCTGATTGACTGTTTCTCTAACACTTGTAAATTTTTGCGATCTAAGCTTTGTTCAAGATCAATAGTCGCGTATAGGCTTTAGCAAGAAGCGAATGATCTGTCTGCATGGCTGTTTTCGTGGTTCTTCCATGTTGTACATTTCGCAAATGTTCTCTTAGCCGTAGACATAATAAAATTTGCCATAAATGATTTTTTTTAAAGGAGTGATAGAAATGGGTGCTGTATTTAATAGGAAATAAAAATAAGTTCCTATAAAAAAGATAATAGTATCTCATTAATTCTCTTAGAGTTCATTTATTTATTAGCATGTCAGCACTTTATGTCGCCATTTCCGGGCTCATTTTCAATGAGAATCAATTTTTGTATTGGTTTGCTATCTCCAACAGCAGGTATTTTGTCTTCTTGTTGCTTTGTGTTCCTTACTTTTCTACATGATTTGAGAATATCATCATCTGTTTTTGGAGAACTTGTACATATTGTGCATTTAAATATTTGTGAAAAAATAATAAAACAAACCTAGATTTTCAAAATCGAAAAATGGCTAGGATTGACTAAGCGGAAAAATGACAATTCTCGGCTGATGGATCCAGGACAGTCTAAGGATGCCAATTTAAAGGATAAATCTGAAGAATATTTTAAGAGGAAATTATCGGAGATTAAATATACTATACAAGTAATGAAAGTTTTTGTTACTTCAGGTGAAAAAGCTTTGGAAGCTAGTTACCTGGTAAGTCTAAGAATTGCTAAGAGTGGGCAGTCTGACACTATTCGAGAAAACCTTATACACTCTATAACAAAAAGAAATCATAATTTTTTTTACCAAATATGCAAATTATTAAAATTCTGTGTCCAATGAATGACTAGTGCGATGTCCAGTGGATTGGAACTGCGCATCCAGCAGATGTTTATAAGGACCCGTACACGAGTGTCCACCATGACCATTCACAGAGGGCTGATAGAGCTAAATCTATGTTCGTACCGACCGTTACTTCACCTGCCACTCACACCTGCACACTGTTGAACCAGATTACAGTGGTGCTTGGCTCGATCAGGTAGGAATGATGCTGACTGGAGATGTATAGTTTTTAGCGACAAATCCCGCTTCCTGCTGTGTTGTTACAATCATTGAAGACATGTCTGGAGATGCCCAGAGCAGCATGCCGATCCTGCTTTCACTATTGCACGCCACACAGACCCTAAACCAGGAGTTATGCTCTGGGGTGCCATTTTCTTTGATAACAGGAGAAATTTGGTTGTCATTAGAGGCACACTTACAGCACAGTGATATACATCAAAGACATTCTGATACCTGTTTTGCTACCGTTCCTTTTGCAAAACACTGGCAATTTTTTTTTTTCAGCAAGATAATGCCAGACCACATATGGCTTTGTTGCTATGACTGTCTTACTGCTTGTCAAACACTTCTTTGACCAGCCAGATCTCTCTCTCATTGAGCATGGTTGGATTATGATGGAAAAGCGACTGCATCTACCAGGAAATGTTGATGACCTAGTCCAACAGTTGAAGCAAATTTGGCAAGAAATACTGCAGGAAGCAAATTTGGCAAGAAATACTGCAGGCTGGGAGCTTTATCAGTCTATGCCACACTGTGTGGCAGCTTTCATCCAGGCTAGAGGTGGGTCAACACCTTATTGAGCTTGTTACTTTGTATCTATCTAACTCTGAAGTAAATCATTCAATTTTTCTGAAATTTTAATCATTTCCTAGTCTGTACATAATCTTCTTATCCAACAATTTTTGTCTCCGTCGGACAACTCCTTGGCGTGTCACTGTTTTTGTTTTGTATTACCAACAGCTAAAGATATCGTTTTAACAATATTCATTGAAAAAGAGGCTAATGAACTTAATAATATTCTGTTATCAAATGATACAGTAAATCGACGAATTCATGAAATGCTAAATTCCATGAAAGAGACTCTTATTAAAAAACTAAACATAGTGAGTATTTCGTATTGCAGTTGGATGAAAGTACTGATGTAACGAACTTTGTTCAATTATTATTAGTTTACATACATTTCGGAAAAGATAAATGAATTGCTGAAGAGTATTTATTTTGTAAATTTCTTCATGATAGAGCAACTGCAAGTAAAATTTTCGAAGTAATTGGCTATTTTATGTCTAAGAATGCTATTCCTTGGAAAAGTGCATTGTAATATGCAGTGACAGGGTTTTAACAGGAAAACATTCTAATGTTATTTCTCAAATAAAGAAAGTTACACCTGAAACTAAATTTACTCAATGCTCCGTTCATATTGAAGCTTCAGTAGCCAAAACAATCCCTGAAACCCTGAAAATCATTTTAAATCAAGCTGTAAAAATTGTTAATTTTATTAGAAGCTGAGCTTTAAATTCAAGAATATTTACAATTTTATGCCAAAAGATGGGCAGTGAACATTAAATGCTTTTGTTATATTCCAAAGTAAGGAAGTTATCCAGAGGCAAAGTTTTAAACCATCTTTTTGAAATCCGATCAGAAATTCAAATTTTTCTTTGATTCAAAATTTAAATTGCAAAAATGCTTATTTAGTGAATTATGGTTGGCACATTTAGCATATTTAGTTGATATTTTTGTTAAATGAATTAAATTTAGGATTACAAGGACAAAATATTAGTTTACTTATAGAGGTAAAATAAAGGCAATGATAAAAAAACTCGAGCTAATAATCAAAGAATATTATAATAATATTTTAAGCTTTTTGCCACTTTTAGAAAGTTTTCTAACAAAAAATAATTTGAAAATAGAAGAAGAATTAGCATCCGACATTAAAAATTATTGTTTTTCATTGATAAATAATTTTAAAATGTATTTTCCCAAAGATTATGAAAAAGAAAATTGGATTAGAAATCCATTTTATTCAAATATACCTGAAATTTTATCTTGTGAAGAAAAGAACAAGTGATAGAAATTTCCTGTGATCGAACTCTAACTGTAGGTTTCAAAAACAACACACTTGTTAACTTTTGGTTTAACCGAAAAAAAAAAAAAGAATTTCAACTAAAGCTATTAAATTCTGATTGCCTTTTTGCACAACCTATATGTGTGAACAAGAATTTTCTTCCATGTTATGTTTAAAAAATAAATGCAGAACAAAATGAAATCTAGATTCTAATTTACACTTAAAACTAATTGAAATAAGACCAGACATAAAGAAATTGATTTCTCTTAAAAAGGCTCAAATTTCGTGCTAAATTTTAGAATTAAAGTATTATAACTTAAATTTTGATAATTAAAATGGTAACCAATTTTTAATCTGATATTTGTATGCGTGCCTATTTAATTCAAATAGCCAATAGGTTGTGCAAATGGCAAAATAATTTTTATCCCAGGAGAGCTATTGATTTGAAAATGGCATTTTGCATCGATTCACATTTCAAACTGTTGCCACCAAATATTATCGCCATGTATTATTTTTAAAGAAACTAAATAATTAAGAATTTGCATGAATGTTTTTCACACTGTGAAAACACAACGGTATCTAGAGCCATCAAATTTTGAATACCATAGTCTTCCAACCAAAGATGGCCACTTGGAAGCCCGAATTTTGTATTTCGAATTTGTTTTTTATCTATTTCAAATTTTGCAAAACTTTAAAGAATTTTTGATTAACAAACTCAATGATTTCAAAGCGAGCAATGGCGGCAACACTGTATGAAAAAAACATTTTAATGTCTAGCATGCGAGACTGTGTATCGAAAATTCTAAAGGTATGCTGTTTTTAAATCTTTTGTGATATTGCTGTTGAATTAAATTTTATGTGTTTTAAGTATGAAGAACATGATTATTTAATAAATAAAATACCAGATACATACCAGACATTAAAAAAACACCCTTCTGGGCATAATGTAAAATCTGAAAGCTTTCATATTTTTATTTTTATAATTTTATATTTGCTTTTGAATTTAATAGTATTGTGGAAAATACTCTTTTATCTGTTCTTTCAGCCCAAAGGGTATTAGCCCATAAGGGCTGTTAACTTTGTTTTGGCATTTTGTGTTGAAAACTTAACTGTCCGCTTTACTTTTCAAACTGTTGCCACCAAATATTATCGCCCTGTGCTATATTTAAAGGTATTAAATAATGATGAATTTGCATAAATGTATGTATGTTTGTCGAATTGTGATCAAATAATGGTACCTACAACCAGCAAATTTTGAATAACGCAGTCCTCCACCGAATATGGTTATCTGGAAATCCTAAATTGGAATTTGTTTTATTATCGATTTCATATTTTTTAACATGTTAACGAATTTTTGATTAACAAACTCAGAGATTTCAAAGCGAGCAATGGTAGCACTGTTCGGGGGGTTGATATTTTTATCTCCAGCACAAGAGAACAGTGTGTTGGAAATTCTAAAGATATGCTCTTTTAAATATTTTGTGATACTGCTGTTGAATTGAATTTTATGGTTCAAGTGCGAAGAATGTGATATTTAATAAATAAAGGTGAGACACAAAACGTTCAAAAAAGCCCCTTTGGGCATAATATAAAACCTGAAAGCTTTCAGAATTTTGATTTTAATATTTCTATTCAGAAATTGAAAAATAGTCATTCTAAAATGTATACTAAAGGTTTTCAATTTTCATTTAGATTGTCTGTTTAGTCAAAAGTTTGAGAACTGCTGATCTAGAGCAATAAAATGGCATCTTTGCCTGAGTGTAAGAAAATGCAAGATATAAAAAAGATTTTGAATAATTTAGAAAATATTGACCATATTCGCAAAAAAAAATTAAAGTGTTTTTTTTAAAAAAATCACTCACTGTACGACTTTTTAGATATTTTTTAATGATTGCATAATATATTTGGAACAGAGAAGCTTTTCGCTCCAATACTTCATTTGCTACAGGTTTGAAAAGAAGGATAGGTGGAAGATTACGTTATTCAAAATTTTACGGCTCTAGGTACCATTGTTTTATCACAATACGAGAAACATACATGCATTTATGCAGATTCTTCATTATTTAATTTCTTCAAATATAATACAGGGCAATAATATCTGGTGGCAACGATTTGAAAAATGATACAGCCTTTTAAAATTTTAAACGCAAAATCGTAAAACGAAAACAATCCCTTCAGGATAAAGCCTCTTTGGACTAAAAATGTAAACATCTTTGAAATACATGACCTGTAAGATGCAAAATTCTCTAATTCAGAATCGCTTAGGATTCCTGTTCTATTCATTTTAAGGTCTTATTAAGGTATATAAATTTAGTACAAAATTAGTGTGCCCAAGGTCAATTAATCATATTAATTCTAAATATTCATAGTTGGTTATTGTACTTTCTTGTATTATTATAGGCACAGACGTTCGAAAGACGTCGCACAAATGAGTTTAATCCTCAGACTGGTTCCCCGTTGCCGGGTACATCCCAGCAATTTGATGCTGTGCCACAAGTTCCTATTCCATCTTCTCATCGAGCTGTTGTGAGAAGAACGCGTCCAAATCGAAATACCGATTTTTTGCGTGTAAGACGTTCACCTTATTGGGACCCAGAGGTATGTAATGTATAAAAAATTCTCTATTAAATTCCATATTTTATGTTCATTTGTATTGCCTAAAATTAGTTTATTATTTATTATACTTTCAATAAGAGGATTAAAATAAGTATAGGATAAAAAATCTTAGCAATGTAGTGATATTAAAAACTAAAAAGCTGAAAATCTTTTACTTTTTATTTAAAGATTTTTTGGAGGTTAATGTAATTAATTACCTTCCGCTAATTAAAATCACTTCCATTCCAGACATATTTGAGTTTATTAAGTAGCTGACTTTTATCCATCGTGATTAGTGAATTGTGACATCAGTTTTAAACATATTTAGTAATTAATTGAATAATTAATACCTAAATTAATAATTAAAAGTTACCTCTAAATTTATATTATTTATGCAGTTTTGAAATTTGTTTTTTAATTTCTTTATAAAAAATTTTAATAATTGCATACTTCATGAAGTTTTTAACTTTTACAAATGATTGTTCCATATGGGTTTGTTTTGCATTGTTCATCAACAGTTTTTCAACTATATGCTCAATTATGTAAAATTTCTGGTTACGTTTTGGATAAGCACCTTTCTGTTCAAAAGTTTTTCTTAGAGTTTTCATTGCTTTTCTAGATTTGATTAATGTAGGGATGCTATCACGTTCAGTGTTAGTTTTTGCAATTCTTTTAACACTTTTTATCATACTACAGTCAGCTTTTACACAAGTTGTCTCAATATTGTCATCAGTTGATCCTTATTCTAAAGATGAATATTCGTAACTTCCCTCTCTGACATCAGACATGAACTATAATGTGCAGTTCCTTAGTTGGCTTTTTTACATAAAAGCTACATTTTCGAAAACAGTTTTTAACTGTATTTTAAGAGATTGATCCCCCTGCATTTATCATAATAAGCATAGCTTCTGGCAGATACTGTGTGTATATTAACTTAATTACCTCCTTAAAAATGCTTCCATTTTCACAAGATAACATTTTGTTGAAGTTCACGCAAGTAGTTGTGCTTGACGCCTATATGTTTTGTTCTGGAAATATTTTTCTCCGATTATGAGAATTTGATGCATGACTTGTTATCTTCATAGACAGTAATCGATAGGTTTTGTTTTAGCTCTAAATAATCTTCAAGTAAATTTAACAGCCGTTGTGTTTCTTGAGCTGTATTAGCTGCTGCAACATACTGTGCTTCACTTGAAGATAATGCAAGGCAATTTTGCTTTGCATTATCAATTCAATTTTCATTTTTATAATATATTTTGGCCTTGTCTGGCAATCTTTCTTCATTTAGGGTTCGTATGGTCCTTCAAAGTACCTTAAAAGTCTATGTTTTTCAGAAATGACTTTTGGTCCTTAAAAGTCCTAAATTTCAGCCAAAATCTTCAAATGGTCCTCATTTTTATTCATCTGACATTTTTGTTTTTTACGACTTCCATTTTGAGTGTAACTTAGCATTTTGGAGGAATAATTTGTGTTGATTCATTGACAAATATACATTTAATGGGTTATTGTTTGAATTCTTTCCTACTTCTTAATGTAAACGATGTGATACTCAAGTTTTTAGGCACAAGGCCCTGCCTCGATTGAAACATGAACCATTTCAAAATTATTTCCTTTTTGTGAATGAAGAGTTCATAAAATATTACATGAAAAGCAGCTCTCACCTTTTGTGGATAGGAGTTTTTTTATTATGTATGGCTAAATTTGGTGAGTTATCAATATTTTCACCTTTTCAAGTTCAACTGTGTACAAAATTTTTTATTCAAAGGTTTGTAGATTTTTTTTTTTTTTACAAATATTGATGAATTGTTAAATATCATTAAAATAAAACATTTCCATTTTCCCCTGTCATATTTTAAACTGACATTACTTTTCATTTGGGAGAATTATAAATATTTTGATTCTGAAAAATAAAAAAAGATAACAAATGTTATAAAGCACAGTTTCTGAAACATATCTTTGTAAATGCAAAAAAGGCTGTTGTAATAATTTTGAAGTTAATTTCCTTTGCCTTATTTTATATTTTTTCATAAGAGGTTCTTTCCCCCATGTAAGTGTTTCAAAATTTTCCAATTTGTATCAGTTTTCTCTTAAAAATTTATGCTCTTTTTTTTATTTTTTTATTTTATATATATATATATATATATTTTAATTTCTTTAAAAAAATCTTCTTCACCCCCTCCCTTCCCTCTTATAATGTTGTTAGGTATAATTTTTCTTTTATGATTATAGAGTTTGCACTTTAGGAGTTTTAGAAGCATTTGAAGGTAATATTGATAGCTATGTTGTTCCAGAAAAAAAATGACAAAACGAAAAATGTCTTCATTGTATTAACATATAATGGGCTGTTTTGTAGGAAGTTTGTGATTAATCTTTTTTTTTTTTCAATGGGCGGGAAGGGGAGAATTTTTAAACAGTGAAAACAAAATTATGTGAATTTTTGTGGAAGTCTTTCACTTAACATGTTTATCTTCATTTTATTTAATCATCTTTTCATGGAATTTTTTTTTTCTTTTTCTTTTTCATGGAAAATTGCAAAAAATTGTTCTAATCTTGTCACGTGGACCTATATTTATAGAAAGTTTTTTTTTTTTTTTTTTTTTTTTTTTTTTTTTTTTTTTTTTTTTTGATTGATAAAGAAACTGGAAACCAACAATTTAAAAGCTTCATGTTGTGCATGAAGCTTCATGGGAGCACCATATACCATACTAGCACTAGGCATTTTGCCACATGGTGCAGTCTCTGTGAGTCATAAATTCTGCTGTCCAGTGCCTGCCCTAAATTATGAAAAATTTGCCATCCAAATTTTGTTGCTCAGTGCTTAACTAAATTCTAAAAGTTCTGCCACTGGCGCTGACCTTATATCATTTCATATTTATTCTCAGTATTCATATTATTAAAAAAAAATAAAATTATCAGTTTCTTCTATGCATTCTAAATACATATAATTTTTTAAATAAATCTTTAATTAAATTGAAAAATTCTAAAATGGAGGAACTTACTAAGGGGCAGTTGTACAATCAGTTCTTTAGAACAACATAAATCTGAAAATTCTAAAATGAAGGCGAAACTTGTTCAAAAAGAAATTTATTTTATAGAGAGAAAAATTATTCTTAAAAAGTTTTGTGATTTTGTTTTTAATGGTGGGCACTGGCCATTTTAGGCTGTTCTTCAAAGGTACACTGTGCCAAAAAAAAAGGGGGGGACAGTTCTGTATCTCACGTTCTACTGGGCCGATTGACAAAATTCAAATTGCGTTTTTCATGTCTCGAAAGCACGACTTAGGATATATAGATTAATATATAGCATTGTTCTAGCATAGGTATTTTAATACAAAATCGGATTTTTTCTGAAATAACAATTTTTTTTTCCATATTTCGATTCTACAACTCAAATTATGCCTAGATATTAAATTTTGTAAAATTTGGTTTCAAAAGTTGCAGAGAAATTCAGAAATTTATCGTGGCTCAATTTTTTCAGTTTGCGTCAAGAATAATTCACTTGGTGAACTTCTTAATATATAGCAACCAATTTTTCTTTCCCTTCCGTTATGCTGGAGCGGAGAAAAGGCACCTCGTTCCTACCTTTTTACATTGAATATGAGTGGGAAAAAAGTCAAATCGTTTCTACTTCCAAATAATTTTAGCAAAGTGTTTAAAAGCACATCTGATGTTTTATCGCTTTCGACAAATATATCAATTTTCAAAACACGCCAATATATAAATTCACGTATATCTTTGGAAATTTTGAATAAAAAATTGTCATTTTTTGCAGATATGCTTAAAATACGTCTATTTTAAGATGATGGTAAAAATTTTATAGATTATAATTCAAAAATTTTTTTGAAAAATTTATAAAAATTATTTTTTTAAATACGAATTTTAAAAATAAATCATAAGAAATGGGTAAATTTTACTTGGAATGAATCTGAATTTCAAAATATGAAAGGAAGAATCAAATAAGCTTAATAAAAAAAGAGAGATTAATAAATATATACCAAACTCAATTAACATTGAGAAGCTAAAATTTTGAGAGCTAATTTTTTAAAAAACTACTCATGCGACTTTTACAAAACTTGGTAGTTTGGCGCAATCTGAGTCGTAGAATTAACTTAATTTTAATGTTATTCGTATCGTTTAATGTCTTCTTCCTTCTGAATTTATTTATTATTAGTTAGTAATACTTTGAAATTTCAGACAATTTTCTCTGCCGTACTTGTGAAATATTTTGACAGTAATATGACATACCATCACGAAATTTAATGTACATATTTTTTACTTATGTATGCTGTTAAATAAATATAAAATACTTAAATTTATTTTAAAATATCATGAAATAGATTTTTTTCTTGCTTTAGCTGCAAAATGTTTACAGAGAAACATATTTAAATCCCAATTGAGCAGAATCTAATCTCAATCATAAGTGGAGAAAACAACTATTATAGTTACAAAAGTAATGCTTTGGTAATTTTATATATATAGAAAGTCATATGTAATTGGCGAATTTTTGTGTGTTTTATTACCATAATTAATTTACCCTCAACACAGCCAATGGGCATTACACAGATAGCCTGGAATTTTCTTAAAACACACCTGGGGGAAATTTAATTCTCCTGTTTGTGTGGCAACCCTGTGATAAGAACTTAGTTCATAAATTCTGTGATAGTGGCGGCGAGTTTGACAACCAAGCAGTTCGACAGATCTTTAACAAGCATGGAATCTCACAGAGGCTCACAGCTTCATCTACATTGGAGCAAAATAGTAGCGCTGAAAACCAGAACTCTCAAATATTCGAATGAAGGAGTGGACTTTCTAGCTTTGTTATGGGCAGAGTTCGTCAGCACTTCAGTTTACATACTGAATAGGATGAGCAAGTTTCCAGTTCCTAATTCAAGTCTTCATGAATTATGGATGGGAAAGAAACCCAGAATAAAGCATATGCTCATCATTGGATCAGCCTGCTTTGCTCATGTTCCAGTTCAGAAGAGGGAAAAGATGGACAAAAAAATAACAAAGGCAAAAAAATAACAAGGATGGACAAAAGGCTTCTTGGGTATAATGGAGATGAAAGGTACTGAATTTATATTAAGGAAACCAGCACAATGATCTGTTCCCGAGATGTCATATTCGAAGAGAAAGCTTCCATGACAGGAATTATTATAACATTGCCCCTCCAATAAGTTTCCAAAAGAAACTTTTCTCAAGATGATGTTGAAAATAAAGAAAGAACAGACAAAGGCTCCAAACAGGAAGAATGGAAGTAGAGGATATACCAGAAAAAGGTGACTCGATCCAGAAGACAAATTTCAGTATCTGATTGGGCAAAGGATGTTGGCATGGAAAATTCAGAGATTTATGAAGAAAATCCTCCAGAAATAAATGGAATGCAGTGCAGCTGACAGTTCAAGAAACAAGAATGTAAAGACTCAATATCCAAGAAAGTTTTTTGGAAGGATCCTGAAAACTTTGGAAGAGTTTTCAGGATATGGACTAGTTAATGAAACTAGTCCATATGCAGAAAAAGGGAACTTAGCGATAGAAGAAGAGTTGGAAAATTTAAAAGGAAATGAAACTCAAGACATAGTGCTTAGGCCAAAAGAAAGGAAAATTGTGAAATGATAGTGGGTCTTCAAGAGAAAACTTAATAAAGATATACAGGTGGAAAGACATAACGTTTTTTTAGTTGCTCAATCGAAATCTACACCCAAATCAAAGGACAGTTTTCATGGAACGGCCAACTGTGAGGCTGCATGAGAAACCACATGGAAAAGTTTGCTTGTTAAAGAGAAGTCTTTATGGACTTTGTCAGTCTGGAAGAGAATGGAACATCTGCCTGGATAAATTTCTAAAGTCAGCTAACCAAACAATATCCACAGCAGACCCTTGCATTTACTTTGATAAGGAAAAGGAAGTAATCGTAGGTGTGTGGGGAGGATGACCTTCTTGTAATTCTCAGCAAAGTCTCCTTCATTCAGGAAATTAAGGACAATATTGCAGACACATTTAAAATCAAGGACTGGGGAGAAATACACCACCTTCCTTCACCTAGGATAAGCAGAAGGGAAGATAGCTCGATGATTATTTATCAAAATGTCTATGCTAGTGTGCTTTTGGAAACAACCAATATGCTAGATGCTAAAGGAGCATCAACATCGTTAGACCAGCCACCTTTGTTATGTAAAACAGACCAAAAAATTAAAACCGACATTCCAAAAGACTGGAAAGGAAAGTGTTTTGCGATTTTGATTGGGTTGATGATAAGATTGATAGGCCATCATTTAGTGGCTATGTTGTATTGCTAGCATGTGGAGTAGTAAGAAGCAGCAGATGACTGCCTCATCAACAGTTGAAGCTGAGTACTTCACAATGTGCAGTGCAGTCAAAAAGGTGTTGTGGTTCTAAAACATTTTTCAAAAATATGTAGGGGAACATTTGTTGAACTTTCCACAAAACATATTTGTTGATAAGTCACTTTTTCTTTGGCTGAAAATTGTTACTTCAGAGCATAACAAACATATTGAACTCAGGCATTTTTTCTTAATAGAAAAGGCTGAAGACTAGTTATTGAACGTGCTTCCAGCTCAAATGCAGCAGACATGGTGACTAAGAGTGTGCAAAAGAAAGTCTTGTATAATCAAAGCTTCAGTGTAGGACAGATGGAAATTTAATCAAAGGGTAGTGTTGCAAATAACTTAAAATTTGTGATTATATTTCCCATTATAATTTGCAACCTGTGTGGCAACATGGTTTTTACTTTTTGACAACACTTTTTAATAGTTGTCGCTATAATTATGTTTTTTTGTTTTGGTACGCTTAATAAATATATATGTTAATGCAGATGAATCTCTGATATTTTTTATTTTTTGTCTTCATTTGTAATGTTAGATTATAACAATATCATATAACTGCTGTAGAATGTCTTTAGTCATTTCAAATAGATTACTTTGCTGAATTTAAAAAAAAAAAAAAAATTGTAATTGTAACCATGTAAATCTATTATGGCTAACGATATCTATCTAACTATGTATTTTAATTATTTGCAACAAGCTACTCACCATCAAAGGTTGTCGCAGGGTTGCCATGCTACCCGGAAAACCGGAAAAAGTCAGGGAATTTAAATATTTTAGTCAAAATCTGGAAAAGTCAGGGAATTTCATATCGCGATCCCAAAAAAAGCGAGTTTTGATCGAGACAACATGATCACTTTCTTGGCAAATTATGTTTTGCCCGAGCCAATTTTTGCAGCTCCAATCAAATTGTCTTTTAGAAAGGCAAAGCAAGTTTTCAGTAACTTTGGTTTCCAGTAACCTCGAGAATCGAGAAACTCACATGTGCAGTGCATGTTGAAAGAAAGAAAATACCTTCCTGTTCTCGTATGAAACAAAATTGGTTTAATCCGAGTAACAATACACACGGGATTTGTCTGCAGTGCATGTTGAACAAAAGAAAATGCATTCCCATTCTCATAAAAAACAATCGGTTTAATCCTAGCAACAATACACCCGGGATCTGGCACCAATATGATGAGCAGTATGTGGATCATTTTGGTGTTGGCGACAGTTTTCAAAATCATTCCAACGTCATAGCATATACTGGGATTTTACCACAAAATCTTTTAAACCTTTATATATATATATATGCCTTATTTGTCATTACCAAAAACTCGTTTATTATTATTGTTTTTAAGTAATTAAATTTATTTTAATGTTATTTGTATGAATTCGTATTTAATGTTATTCGTTATGAAATACTATCACAAAATTTAATGCACATATTTTTTGCTTATGTATGCTACTCAATAAATATAAAGTGCATGAATTTATTTTTAAATATCATTAAGTAGATTTTTTTTTCTTTCGTTTAGTTGCAAAATGCCTGCAAAAAAAGCCATTTTTAAATCCAGATTGGGCAGATTCTAATCTCAATATTCAGTGGAAAAAACAACTCCTATTATAGTTATAATAGTAATGCTTATATATAATATATATAACATATGCAATTTGGCAAATTTTTGTGTTTCCAAGTGGTACCATAATTAATTTATCTCCCAGCACAGCCAATGTGCACTACACGGATAGACTGCAATTCTCTTAATCATTTAAAGGACCATAGCTTATGACTTAAAATTAATTTGATTTTTAAGAACCCCGCCTCCCTCCTCTTTGTTTGTTTGTGTTTGAGGGGGTGACATTGTTATGGATTTTGTATTCAATTTGCTATTTTTAGTATAATTATAATAAAAATTGTTTTATTTCCTCATCTAATGCAGCACGTGATGAGTTTTAAAAGAAGACTATGGTGAAAAAGTAAAACTACAGGAGCACACATGTTTAATAAATAGTTATCTTGTAATTGTACTCTTTTGCCTTCCAGAAATCTTGATAAAATACCAGAATATTCTTGTGCATGATTAAAAAGCTTATAAAAGCCAAAAGAAAACATTTCAATTCAATTGTTTACCTAGTTCTTGTTGTTGATTGTAGCGAACTCGCAGTGAGATCTGATTAGCTTTCTGTGCTTTGAATTGTGTTCTATTTAACATTTTAGTAGTTTAAAAAATAACTACTGTGAGATACTGTGATATTGTACGAATATCTCTATGGAAATTTTAGCATTTTGTTTTATTTCTTGGGATAAGAATAAATTTTATTAACTTTTTACTGACTTGTGCATTCAATCTAATACGAACATGTACACACCCAACACTTTTTGGTGTCAGGAGTGGGGTTTAAATGCCAATCACAAGAGCGATGGAAGAACAATTAAGGCAATTCATGGCAGCCTTTGATGCATTTAAAAAAGAGATGAAAGATTCTGTTAAAGAAATGAAAGTGGGACTGAAATCCATTAAAAAAAAAAAGGAGATGGATGCTGTTGAAAAAAAAGATGGATGCTGTTGAAGAAAAGATTCAAATTGGTCAAAAAAAGATTGAAGCAGGTCAAGAAGAAATTACTTGCATTATAGAAAACAAATTTGAAGCTATGGAAAACAGAATGGATGTGGTTGAAAATAAAGTTGGACAAAACTGTAGAGAAAGTTTCTTCTGTCAAGGAACAAATAGAAGAGAGAGTTTTTGCCATAGAACAACAAATCGATTACGGAGTTTCTTCTGTGAAATCACAAATAGAAGAGAGAGTTTCTGCCGTGGAACAACAAATTGATGTCAGAGTTCCTGCGGTTGTCAAAGAAGTTAATACCTTATAGAAATTTGTAGCAATAGCAGGGAGCAGTACAGATAATTTTAAATTTTTATCCATGCTTACTCACCCTTCTATGAAATTATCCACATATGATGGGAAGACCTCCTGGCAAGTGTGTAAGAGACAATGTTCTGTAGTGGTGAATCCGAATGGATGGAATTCCCAAGCTAGGGCCTGTCATCTCGCCGCTTCTCTGAGAGCAGACACTGTGGATATTCTTCAGACTCTTCCAGAAAAATCACAGGCTAGATTTCGAAGCTTTATCCGGCACGTTGGAGCTGTACTTTCGCAAGAAATATGTAAAAGATAAACACCAGGCTTCAATTAAAATCCCGTCAACAGAAGCCTACCGAAACACTCAAGGAGCTCGCCACAGATGTTGAAAGGCTGTCCGGTCTCGCCTTTTTGGAGTGCCTGACAGAAACAAAAGAAATACTGTTCCTGCAGTACTTCATCAATGGCATCCAGGATTCGGAAATATAGAAAGTTCTACGAATGGCGGATATCAAGAACTTAAAAAGCGCTCTGTTGTATGCCATGAAATTCCAGGCAGCCCAGCAGCAACTTGCAGAGATTGCCACCCAGTCAGAGCTGCTCAAGTACAAAAGCCAGTGGATCAACTAACTGCTTGTCTAAACGATTTAAGTAGACAAGTCAATGTCTTGAGGCAAAATAGGAGTGACATGAAACAAACACTAAAGTGCTTGAACTGCGGTACTGAAAGCCACATACGAAGAAACTGCAGAACACCGCAGGGTTGTTAAAACCTCTCCCAACAAGAAACAGGGAAACTAATTAGTGGCCATCTCGCAGGGCGGAGGTTGCCAGGTAATGAGAAGCCCCGTTTTAAAGTGCTTCAGATCTCTGCATTGAGTGGTGGTAGTAATGGACTTATCATCATGGGACATATCAACGGAGTTCCCTGCAATATGACGATAGATACAGGAGCCAAGGTTAGCATCATCGAAAAATATTTGGCTCAACAACTGGAAAATAAACTTATCTGGACGCCGCCCTGCATTACCCTCCAGACTGTGTCGGGTGAGAAGATCGACATCAAAGGAAAATTAAACATTAACATCACGTTTGGAAGTGCCATGTACAATCCCACAGCATATGTGGCAGATATTGCAGATCCTTGCATACTCGGATTGGATTTTCTAAAGAAATACAATTTTTCCTTGGACTTTAAAAAGAACGAATTCTGCTCTATTCGGAATTAATGATGAAGGAGTAAAATCTATCCACAAAAAGTCATAGCTCAAGACGCTATTACAATACCACAAGAACAGAATTTTTACTTCCTTGGTCTATAACTGAAAATAGAAATTTCCGCTACAGCATCTTAGAATGTCCCAATAAATGTAATTATACTCCTGATAGCTAAACAGGAAGAGGTAGGAAAACTTCTAAAGGACATGCAAAAAAGCAATGTCATGAAGCTTTCAGCAAGTCCCTGGGGATCTCCCATCTTCCTGGTGAAGAAAAAAGACGTTCAACCAGATTTTGAGCTGTCTATCGCTGGTTGAACGAGGTTACGAAGAAAGACGGCTGCCCTCTTCCTAGAATTGACGACATTCTGGACACTCTTAACTGGAAGCAAGTGGTTTTTGTTGCTTGATTTTAGAGTGGATATTGGCAAGTACAACTAGATTCTGATCACCGAGAAAAGACAGCATTTACTATACAACAAAGACTTTGGCAGTTCAAGGTGATGCTGTTTGGACTGTGTAATGCACTGGCAACATTCGAACGCCTCTATGCAGATTGTTTCTAGATTCCTTTCTTACAAAGCCTGTCTGATATGCCTGGAGACATCACCATCATCATCATCAGAAAGAGTTTTGTAGAAAATCTAGAAAATCTTAGAAAGGTACTATAGAGACTAAAAGAATCCAATTTAAAGTTGAGTCCTGCTAAATGCAAGTTATTCAGACATGAAGTGACTTATGTCATCTCTGCTGAAGGTGTAGAAACAGATTCTGAGAAAGTGTCAGCTGTTAAGAATGGAAACACCCCAAAAAGTCCATCAGCTGAGAAGCTTCCAGGCATTTTGCACCCACTATAGGAGATTTGTGAAGGACTTTTCTTCCATTGCAAGACCCGCTTCACAAACTGGCAGAAAGGAAACAAAAGTTCTTGGGGACAAAAGAATGTGAGGATGCATTTAATAACTTGAAGGAAGCTTTAACATCGGCTCCAATCCTGATGTATTCTCAGCTCGACAAACCATTTATTCTTGACACCAATGTGAACAATGAGAGTGTCAGTGCTGTTTTGTTCCAAGAGAGAGAAAAAAAAAAAAAACAGCCAAGAATGTGTCATAGCCTATGGAGCAAGTGCCTATTAAAACCATAGAGGAATTACTGTGTCACCAGAAAAGAGTTGCTGTCCATAGTTAAAGCTGTAGAGCATTTCCATCACTATCTTATATGGCAGAAAATTCCTGCACCACAAGTATCATGTAACATTGGCCTGGCTCTTTAATTTCAAGAATCTTGAGGGTCAAAGTCTCGCAACAGATTACAACATCAACATCGGCTGATTGAGACCCATGAAGTGACAAAGAAGTCAGTAAAGACTAGCTGGAAGACTGCGACATTAAACCCATAATTGAATTGATGGAGGCTTCAAGCAGGTTCAATCTCTAGTCCTACGACAAAACAATATTGGGCTCTCTGGGACTCACTCCACATTCGAGATGGCATCTTGTACCGGAAATTCGAATCAGATGATGGAAGGTCGTTCCGATGGCAGCTGATACTTCTAAGATACCTGATGTCCTTACAGAACTACACAGCAGCCCCACAGGAGGCCACTTTGGAACAATGAAGACCTTGCAGAGAGTTCAAGAAGCTTGGAATAACACAAAGGATGATGTGCAAAAGTGGTGGCAATCTTGGCAATGCCTGTTTAGGTCTTAAACAACCGAGGTAAAGTCCAACGTTACAATGTAGGAACGCCTTTTGAACATATCGCCTTTGACACCTTAGGACCTCTGCCACAAACTGCTGATGACAACAAATACTTCCTTGTTCTCATTGATTACTTGATCATTACTTGATTGACACATTGATCATTTTTCACCAAGTGGCCTGAAGCATATCCTATTCCTGATCCAGAGGTTGTCACAGTAGCAGAGGTGATGATACTTCTAAGATACCTGATGTCCTTACAGAACTCCTTACAGACTCAGTCCTAATTTACAGTCACCTTGGATTTCCAGGTTTGGAGTACCTCTTCAGTTACATTCTAATCAGGTAAGGAATTTTACATCGGCTGTAATCAAGGAACTCTTGGTGGTTTCTAGAAACCAACAGGACTGGGACATGATGTTACCACTCTTTTTACTGGCTTACTGCAGTGCTGTCCACGAGACTACCAGCTATTCCTCATCTCAGATGCTCTTTGGTCGTGACCTTCATCTGCCTTGTGATCTCTTGTTTGGTCGCACTCCGGATGCACCTTCATCACATGAGGAATACATCCAAGATCTCCAGTACGGGTTTGAAGTGATGCACAATTTTGCATGAGAGCGAGTCAACTTGGCAACAGAGAAGGTGAAGATACGACCGATACAACACAAGAGCTGCTGGACCCAGATCCAACAAAGAAGGTGTGGTTGTGGAACCCGATTCGACAAAAAAGACTCAGTCCTAATTTACAGTCACCTTGGGATGGTCCTTACACAGTCCTAAACAGACTGAACGACATCATGGTTTGAATCCATAAGTTCGAACTCTAAACCTAAACTCGTTCATTGCGACAGGTTCTTACTATGGCCATAGTATGTAATGTATATAATTGTAAATATGATAAGACCATGGCCCTTTTTCTTTCTAAATGTGTATTTGATTTGATTTGTATTTAGTATTTGATAGCATTTGATTTGTTTAGAGTTACATATTGCAATTATTGTTATGTTGTTATTGTAATGTAATGTTTATTATTGCATTTATGCCAAGGTTCGTACAGTCCTTAAAAGTCCTTAAATTTTTTGGAATTGATTTTTGGTCCTTAAAAGTCCTTAATTTTGGCCAAAATCAGCAGAAGGTCCTTAATTTTAATCATCTGAAATTTCTGTCTGTTTATATGACTGCCATTTTGAGTATGAATTAGCATTTTGGAGGAATATTTTTGGCGATTCACTGACATATATGGTTATCTTTTGAATGGGTTCATGGGTTATAATTTGTTTCTATTTCTAATAGAAATGATGGAATACTCGAGTTTCTAAGCAAGAAGTGAAACATAAGCATTTCGAAATTCCTTTTTTCTAATAAAGAACTCTTAAACAACTTTTCGCTTTTGGGGATGTGAATTCTTTTATTAAACAGATTAATTTGGCGACTTGTCAACATTTTGGCGATTTTAGGATCAGTTTCTATAGAAAATTTTTAATTCCGAGATATGACAATTTTTCGAGCAGTTTTTTTAAAGCATCATAACATTGATAAATTTCATTAAAATAATGGTAATATATTGAAATTATATATAAAAAATAACATTAAAATAAAACATTCTATTTTTCGCTGTCATATTATAAAGTTTCATTTTGGCAACTTATACAATATTATAAATCTGATAAATAAGGCATATTGCTATAAAGCATAATTTACGCAACAGCTCTTAACAAGAGCAAAGTTAGCTATGCAATTAATTAAAAATGTCTTCTTTTTAATTTTTTCATAGTAAGCGTTTTTCCCGTGCAATTGTCTCGGAATATTCAAAATTCTCAGAATATGCATCAGTTTTCTCTATAAAATTAATTTTACACTTTTCCCCTCCTTTTTTTTCAAAACATTTCTGACTTTTTGCTGTTACAGAATTGGTAGGGATAATTTTTCTTTAGTATTTTATACATTGCAGCTTGGAAAGTTTAGAAGGATTTGAAGTCAAGATTTATAGACTCACGATTCTAGAAGATTCGAGAAATATGTGACAAAATGAAAAATGTCTCCATGATATCGATACGTAATGGATGTATTTTACAGAAGTTTGCGATGAATTTCTTACCTTTTGGAGAACGTCTGGAAGAACAATGAAAACATATTTAAATGTTTTACTCCTGATACTAGAATCTTTTTCTTAACCTGTTTATCTTCCCTTTATTTTCTCTATCTTTCACTAGACACAAGCATCAAAAATGCTTCTAATCTTATCACTGGGCAGGCATTATAGAAAGGGATTTTTTTTATTCATAAAGAAATTAAAAACTTACAATTTAAAAGATTCATCTAATATGCCTTAATGCATCATACACAAAGCTGGCACTAGGCATTTTTCCACCTGATGCAATCTCTGTGGATCCTAAATTCTAAATGTTTTGCTATTTCTAGATTTTGTTGTTCGGTGTGTCACTAAATACTCAAAATTCTGCCACACCAGCTTTGTAACCGGGCTTTACCATATATATTTCATATTTCTTCTGAATGTTCATATTACTAAAGAAATAAAATTAGCCACTTCTTCTATACATTCTAAATGCATTTACAGTTTTTTAGAATAACAGAAATCCTTAGTTAGATCCAAAAATTCTAAAATGAAAAGGAAACGTGTTGAAGAAAGAAACTGAGTACATAAAGAAAATTACTCTTCAAAGATATGTGTAGTTGTTATTATGTAACTTACCTATTGTTTACGATTTCAGCCCTTCAGTTTATGATTCAGTCGAGGGTTTGGGACTATTTCACTTTTAGCAGATCAAGTAAATCCTCATAGGTACCTTATGGAGAGGTTGACAAGTTAGAAGATAAGCACGCAGAAACTAGCGAGAGCATTGGTTTGCATATTGAGACAAATCTCTAATTGTTAGAAAAGATGCTTAAAGAAAAGGAAATCGATATAAACTAGCCAAAATGTTTGGAAAGGCTTCAAATTAAAATGAAGGATAAATATTTTGTTGAGTGTTGTTAAAAAGAGAAATGTTTTGTTGCTTTTAATGTGTATCCTAATATCGTTTAAGAATCAATGTCATAAATTATATATATATATTTTTTTTAAACTGTGAAAATTTATTAGCTTTTGATTTTAATAGGCTTTTTTAACAAATATTGTTAAAAATAAAATTTAATAGTGGCCATGTAAATCCATTATGACCAAGGTTATCTAATTACCTAATTTAATTACTTATAACTAACTGCTTACCCTTAAAAATTATTTCTACATATTATTAAAGCGAGTTATTGCCTTTCATTAACACTTACTGTGGTCACAAGACAAAACACAAAAATTTAAAAATTAAAGTAAAACTTATTCTTTGCATCATTCTTTGCATCTAGTGAAACTTAAAAATAATACAAAACAACTTATCATCTCTGGTACTTTAATCGCTTGTTGGAACATTAAAGTATATTAACTGGGCTACATTCCCTTGGAATTCTACACAAAGCTATGACACTAACTGCATCAAACAGAGCCTGACAAAGTTTCAATACTTGCCAACTGTGTCTACATCAGACCTTTCAGGTTTGTTCTAAAGAGCAGGTAGACAAGCAACAGCGGTGACAACATTCAGTCTTTTGTTATGAATCGTGCTGATTATGATCTTACTTCTCATTTTAACCTATACCGTTTGACATAAAATATACCTGCTATTTATTAAACCTCTAGACTGACTAAGTATGTAACAAATTGAGACATAAAAAAATCAACATAAAGCTAACTATTAGTAAAACGTAAGTAAATGTCATCTTCTTTCAAATGTGTCCAACTATTATAAGTGTAAAATACTTAATCCTACTTGATAAATTGTATAAAGTTTATTTTATTCTCAAACTTATTAATCATTATGTTAATTAATTCATGTTTAGTAATAATGCATACTACTCAGGGATCTATTTTATTTTTAGGATGGTATTACAAAAGTGAAATTCAGGCATAGAATAGTATTTTTAATTGAATTTATTCAGTTCCCATTTGCTCATAGGTCCTTAATTTTTTCATTAATGGTCCTTAAAAGTACTTAATTTCTGTGTTCAGAAATGTGTACGAACCCTGTATGCCTTAGTTGTGAGTTTGGCTTCCTGCCCAGGGATTGTACTGACCAGGATGTGCAGCAGTCCTTTGGAAGGGGTAAATGTTACGGACCTTGTATTTAATTTGCTATTTTTAGTAGAATTATAATTAAAATTGTTTTATTTCCCTGTGTAATGCAGCGTGTGACGAGTTTTAAGAAAAAGCTACAGCGAAAAAGTAAAACTACAGGAGCACATGCATTTAATAAATAGTTATATTGTAATTGTACTCTTTTGCTTTCCAGAAATCTTGATAAAATACCAGAATATTCTCATGCATGATTAAAAAGCTTATAAAAGCCAAAAGAAAACATTTCAATTCAATTGTTTACCTAGTTCTTGTTGTTGATTGTAGCGAACTCGCAGTGAGATCGGATTAGCTTTATCTGCTTTGAATTGTGTTCTATTTAACGTTTTAGTAATTTAAAATATAACAACTGTGAGATTGATATTGTATGAATATCTCTGAGGAAATTTCAGCATTTTGTTTTATTTCTTGGAATAAGAATAGATTTTATTAACTTTTTTCCGACTTATGCATTCAATCTAATATGACCCCGTATGCATGCAACAATAAGTTTCCTACCGTCCGTTGGGAGGTATTCAAAGGCAGGACATCTTACGTTTTGCATTTCTTTTTATATCGAATTATACGATATTCATAATATATAATTTGCAAATACTAAAATGTAAAAAAGAAATTATAAATTAGATATTGTTTGTATTAAAAAATTTAAGAATTTATACGCATTACTTTCCATGAATTTTTAGAAAACAGGGATCAACACATAGTGAGATATTGCATGCTGTACGAACAGATCTGTTCTCTTCTCATGGGCTTTAGTGAAGCACAAACGGCAATGTATATATGTTTTTTGTAAAGCTGGCATCTGGTCACCAACTTTAGTCAATCGCACGTCATCTGAAACAGTTTTCTTGCTGCTCAGGAAACAGGTCATCCTTTGCGTTTATGACTTGAAAAATCCAGAAATCAGTTGTCCTACTACATCTAGTCAAAAATGTAATTGTTCTTGAGGTTCCAGATCTCTTCTACTTACTTTCCAGAGAATAAAGACATAAGTTTCTTTGCTTGACAGTATGTTCTAAAATTTCCTCACTGAATATTTGGGGAAAAAAGACTTTTTCTCTACTGGTTTGTGTTAGACTAGGATTGATAATTCCTTCTGTATCTGTACATGCCTGGCATCGTCAGACCAGTCCTCATCTGCATCATTTGCATTGTATTCTTCAGTGTCACTAGAATCATTTTGAACTCCTATAATTCTGGATTTTGAATCAATTCTTTGTTTCATTTCCATTTCTTTGATTGCTTTATTTGTACTGCTGCTTGGCTGTGGATCATCAATATGTCTATTTTCTAGACTAGAAGAGAAACACGCTAATGTGACAATCAAAATCGTAAAAACAACCTTGTATTTAGCGTAGGTATACCTACGCTAAATACAAGGTTGTTTTCATGATTTTGAATGTCTATTTTCCTTGATTGAAATTCTTCTTTTGTTTCACCATCTGCATCTTTGAATCTTCAAGATCATTTGGGAGGGCAAAAAATTAATTCAACAGCCTCCTCTGTTGTATATTTCTTCTGTTTTTTATACATTTCCATGGCAAGTGCAAAAAATAATTTGACTACAAAAAATTAGAAATTTCGATTGGAGGTCAGATACTAAAAACTAGCAAATATAATGCAAAATTTTACCTGCTATTAAGAATTAGCCATAAACTTGAACTTCAGTGCTTATCAATAATCCACAAGACAAAAATGGCTCCCAGTATAGGCATCTCTTCTTGACCGCACGCTAACCTTTGTTGTTACCCCCATTTATATAAACAAAGCCTGTCATCAAGTGTTTTTTTTTTTTTTTTTTTTCTGAAGTTATTAATAGATGGCAGAACAGATCATAGGTTGGAAAATAGCTCCCTATCAACATAAAAATTAATGAAGTTGGTGGAAAACATACTTCCCATAGCCTTATAAAGGGTTGAAACATACCTGGAAAGGTTAGGGAATTTCATTCTCCTGTTTGAAACGGGCCGGCTGCATGGGCGTTTTCGTGGTTTTCCCCATGTGTAACGTGTATACGAGACTGTTCCCCTTAGAAAGTCCTCCATTAAGGCATCCATCCCCTTAGGCAGACAGTCCTCAAGGCTTTGCCATAATCACACACACACACATTCTCCTGTTTGAATGGCAACCCTGTTATTGCTAGGGTTAGTCAGGGTGAAATATCACCTTTCCTTAATCCCTGTTGTGAATGTAAGATATGACACAAAAATGAAAACATTAACACAAAACTTAAAATAATACAAAACAACCTGACACCTCCGGTGCTTCACCATCTTATTGGAACTTTATATTAAATATTACCTCTTGTTACAGCTCTAGCAAATCTACATGAAACTATGACAGTAACTGGGTCAGCTAAAGTGCAAGTAACTTTCCACACTTACCAACCCAGGTGTTCACAACTGCTCTGATCAGCAGATTTCTGTGTCCAAGCAAGTACGTAGCGTATTCGGAAACTAAGTACTGTTTCATTCTAGCGCGGTCGCAGCGTAGTGGTAGGCGTCCCGCGCATGTGCACTAGTCTTTCTTGTTCACTGACTTTCAATTGTCGCCATTTTGGTTGCTCTATGTTGTGTTTTCAGTTTGCCGTGCACATTCAAAATGTTTAAGACAATTAGTTCTCCCGCTGACTGTGAGATTCGTGCCGTGATTAAATTTTTGAACGCGAGGAATGTTAAACCGGCCAAAATTTATCGTCAAGTGACAGAAGTTTACGGTGAATACGCGATAAGTGATGGAATGATGAGAAAGTGGGTGAGAATGTTTAATGCAGGTCGAACAAATGTCCACGCCGAGGCTCGGAGTGGTCGGCCTTCTGTTGTCACCGATGATTTGGTAAGGAAAGTTGATGAAGCAATTCATGAGAACAGATGCTTCACAATGACAACTCTTTCAGAGGCATTTCCACAAATTTCACGTATTGTTTTGCTCGAAATTGTGTCTGACCGCTTGAATTATCGCAAACTGTGTTCCCGATGGGTTCCAAAAATGCTCACTGATGTTCACAAAACAAAGCGACTTGGTAGTGCCCTGACATTTCTCACGCGGTACAGTGATGAGGGAGAAAACTTTTTAAACCAAATTGTGACAGGTGATGAAACTTGGGTGTGTCATTTCACACCAGAATCTAAACAACAATCGATGGAGTGGAGACACACTCATTCTCCGAAAAAACGACGTTCAAAGTGACAATGTCATCACAAAAAATCATGTGCACTGTCTTCTGGGATAGGAAAGGCGTTTTGCGTACTGCATTTCTTCCCAGAGGTGAAACCATTAATGCGGCACGATATTGTGAGGCTTTAACAAAACTAAGGCGTGCCATTTCAAAACAAACGAAGAGGAATGCTCAGTAAAGGAATTGTGTTGCTCCATGACAATGCTCGGCCCCATACTGCTGGTGTCACTCAATCGTTAATTCGACAGTTTCATTGGGAGCAGTTCGATCACCTGCCGTCCGACTATCACTTGTTCCTGCGCATGAAGCGCGAGCTTGGTGGCAAGCGCTTTGGATCTGAGGATGACACGAAAAATGCTGTGGAGTCATGGTTATCGAAACTGGCGGGAAGTGTCTTTGATGATGGTATACAAAAACTGGTCACCCGCTATGACAAGTGTTTGATCATTGGCGGAAACTATGTTGAAAAATAGTTTAAGGCATGTATTTTCATGTAAAAATAAAATTGGATTCGAAAAAATTGTTTTACTATTTTTTTTTTTTTTTTTTTTTTTTTTTTTTTTTTTTTTCAAAACGGTATTTAGTTTCCAAATACGCCTCGTAACTGCTGTGGTAATAGCCAAGGCTTCTGTTATGAGTCATGCTTACTGTTATTTAACTTTACTGTTTAACTTATGCCTCTTGACATAAATTTTGCATATACCTCTGAACTGAGCGAGTACATGATGAAATGAGACATAAAAGAAAGAATCAATATAAATTAACTGTTGGCACAGTGTAAATGAAAAGCCTCTAATTCTCTTTAAAATGTGTGGGAATGTTATAAGTGTAAAAATATTAATGTTTCAAGAAATTTTATAATTTAGTGCTAATTACTTGAAAAAGTAATGAAGGTGATTTTATTTTTGAATTTATTTCACTATTATAGTATTAAATACTGGAATATGTTTAATAATAATGCATCCAACTTGCAGATTTATTCTATTCTTTGAAATTACAAAAGTGGTATCTCTGGTTTTTCAAAAGGAAAGTTTGTGTGTAGATAATTGTTTTAGTTTATTCAGTTCCTAGTTGCTGATAGGTCCTTAATGTTTTCATTGATTCCCCTTAAAAGTGCGTAATTTCCAAGTGCAGAAATGTTTACAAATCCTGTTTACAAAAGCTTTTACTTTACACTTATATTTCTTTTCTCTTTCTGTTATTGCTCCCTTCTGTACTTGCACCGAATAAGTTACTCATCTTCTCAGACCCTGTATATTTATGAGAAAATGCATTCAATACTATTATGACTAGCATTAGCAACAACTGGGACAGAATGGATATTATTTGAGCCATCATGGATCATTGTAATTATTTTATTGCTGATTTTCTTTTCAATCTCTGATTTCAGTTTATTGTTTAAGAGGCGTGTCTGGGAAGTACATTTCTTTTCATTCTTCCACAGCGCTACTGAGAGCTTCTGCTTGTTGAATTTCTTCGAAGAGGTGAATCTGCCAATGCTACTCAATGCTGTGAGACTGAAAAAATTCAGCATGCAGTTCAAGACTAAAGGAGAGGAATACTTAGTCAAGGAATTGTCTTCCTTTACAGCAGTGCTCGACCATATGCTGCTGGTGTCACTCAAAGGCATTGGCACTGTCTGACTATGATTTGTTCTTGCATATGAAGCATCACTTTTGAGGTCAATGCTTTTAAAATAATCATCACTGCAAGAATTTTCTTTGAGGAAGGTATAGGTAAGTAGGCCACCCACTACTACAAATGCCCCAACATCAGTGGAAACTATATAGGAAAACAAGTCAAGAAATTATCTTTCATGTAAAAATAAAATTAGCTTGAAAAAACGTTTGTGGTGTTTCCTTTTGCAAAACAAAACTGACTTCCTGGACATGCCTCGTATTCTGTCTAATATTTTTCAACCATTTGTTAATTGTCTTTGTAAAATGACCATAAGTACAAAGACTGAATATTCATTGCAAAGAATGAAATATTGAAACTAAAAATTTTTGTTGTTACCACACCAAAGTCTTTGCCCTGTGAAGTCATTTTTATGACGATCTCTCATATTGACAGGTATGTGTTCTTCGGGCTATTTTTCTTCTTAGATCAGTTTCTTTGAAAGTGGAGTTGAATTATTTTATAAATAATAAAATGCTTCCATAATCTCCTTGTCAGAAAGATATACATACTGCTTATTCTTAATATTGATGTTACCATGGTGCTTTTATATTTTGCTCTAACAACTTTCTTGTAGTTGATATATTCTGCTGTTTTTTTTTTTTTTTTTTTTTTTTTTTCGGGGGGGGGGGACTTCTTTCTGAACAGTTTGGATCTATTGGCCAAACATCTCTAGAATTAGACAAAAAAGCATTCAAAGTTGTCAGAAAATTACATTCCAACTTCATGTTTGTTAAAATGCCTAAACATGAAACTACTTCTGAAGTATTAAGAGAAGCTCTGATTAGTTGTCATTTGAGATTCTTTGGATTTGGTAATACAGCTTATCCGAATGGTGTGCTTAGGGCAATAATCCGGTCAGAATCAATTAATTAATTTAATATTAAAGATTAAAATTTAATTCACGTGCATATTTTTGTAGTAATATGATGACAAACACTTTTTTTTTTTTTTCTGTCTAATTTTTAAAATCAGTGAGATAAAGTTTGTGTGCTTTCCTTGTTGATTTTTTCATTGTTTTAATTAAGAATAATTTCATTGTAACTGCTAAGATTCTGTGCATATAATTTGCTCTTATTCCTTTAGTATTTTTCGGTGAGAAAGCTGCCGTTTAGCCGTCTTGTTAGAGAAATCTGCCGTTACGTCACTCAACAGGATCACTTATGGGCAGCTGAAGCACTTCTAGCTCTTCAAGAAGCTGCTGAAGCTTATCTTGTTACTCTAATGGAAGATGCATACCTGTGTACTGCTCATGCCAAACGTGTCACTCTCATGCCCAGTGACATACATCTCGTTAGACGCATTAATAGGCGCTGAATAATTTTTTTAATATATTAAAAGTTCTATGAGAACAATTCTTAAAGTAAAAACTAATGATGTCTTATTAATGAATGAGTTTTACTGCCATGTGGGAACTCTAATGTGAAATATTAATGCAGGGAGAATTCTTACATTCTTCTGTAAACATATAAAGTGTTTGTAAATATATACAGTGCATTCATACTTCATAGTCATGCAATCTGTAAGATGCTATTTTTATTTTTTTTTTTACTTATTTTATGTATTCTAATTTTAATGAGGGTAATGCTCATCTTTTTAAATTAGACAGTGTAATTTTTTACTCAATTAGTTTTAATAAATAAATATAACAAATCTTTATTACCCTTATGACAGTCATTTGTTGTGTTGACACAAATTTATTTTTCCCTTCATTGTCAGAAATTGGCCTTTTATATGTTGATTAAATGAAAAGGAAATATATTTCTATTAGGTTAGACATTAAAATGGATGTAAGGATGAACAGGTAATTAGTCAAAATCTTGATATAAAGGATTTAACAGTTAATGGCCTTCGTGCAGAGTTCTGCATAAACTTGGGTTCAGCATTCAAAGTAAACATTTAATGTCTGCCACCTTTTTAATTTGTGTTGGATGTCTCATGTTATTGTCATACGACCTCTAAATGTGAAAATTAATGAAATTTTAATTTGTGAATGAGACATCTTACATTTGCTTATAAATATATATTGTATATATAGTACATATACACCTTACACACAAAAAAAGGACAGTTCTATATCTTCTGTTCTACTGGGTTGATTCACGAAATTTAAATTGTATTTTTCTTACCTCCGAAGCGAGACTCAGAAGATATATTAGGTTTATATATAGCATTGTTCTAATATATGTATTCTGACACAAAACAAAACTCAAAATTTCAAAAGATATACATGTGAATTTATATATTGGCGGATTTTGAAATCGTGTGTTTGTTATAAGCGATAATAATGGCAAATATGTTTTACACATTAAAAAATTATTTAAAAGTATCAAGGATGCACTTTTTCTTCTGCTCATGCACATTTAAAAAAAAGAAGAAGAAGAAGAAAAATAGGTTGCTATAAATTAAGAATTTCGCATATTGAAAAAAGTGTGCTAAGATAAATTTAATATTTGGGCATAATTTGAGTCGTAGAATTTGAAATATGGAAAAACTTCGACATGCCATTTCAGAAAAGGTTTGATTTTGTGTCAAAATACATATTTTAGACGAGCGCTATAAATCCTAAGTCACACTTTCAAGACATGACAAACAAGGTTAAATTTTGTCAGTCAGCCCATTCAAGCGAGAAATATAGAACTGTTGCTTTTTGTTTTGTGCATGCAAATTGTACATATATATATATATGTTACTGTGAAAGACCGAAATTGGAGAATGTCAACATTCACCAAATACGTCGGTGAAAGATCGAATATTGCATTACATTCTTGTACATTCGGACCCTCACCGGTGTATGTCGACAATCACAGATATGTTCTGGTGTAGGACGAAAAGAGAGGAATACATGTACACGCTGTCATTGCAAAAGGAAGTGTTCCACAAATAAATGCAGTTTTAAAAGCAAGGGCCTCTTGTGCAATTCAAAGTGTCATAATAGTTTAAATTGTTGCAATAAATAAAATTTGAATCATGTATATTAGTAAGTTTTTAACTTCTATTATTTTCCTTTCTCATTTTGAATGTACAGTGCGTTTTAAGTTCTTATATTCAAGTCTCAAGTGCATTTTTTCACGACTGAATTACAGAGAAGAAAATATAATATTCTTATGTGTTCAACATTCACCATTAGTACATGGTGAATGTCGACATTTACCGGTGTAAGTCAGAAATAAGAGTATTTGGAAAATATTTCAGACATGCACCAAGCGACTATGTGAATGTTGACATTCACTGGTGAAAGTCGACATTCTCCAGATTTTGGTGTTTCACCGTAACATATATACACATCTAGATACACAACTGTATTTGCTGTGGATAAAGATATGTTATTTTTCTACTTATTTGCAACATACGTGCTAAGTCATGTTAGAGTTATGCACAAAACTATATCTAAAGTAATATTTTAACTAAATAATAATTTTTGCACTTCTTTGTTATTGCCTGAAGATTTGAAACTGATCTACATTTATTTTACTTTTAAAATAAATTATATTATGCATATTAGTTTTGAAGTAAAATTATAATGAAAAAATAATTTTCTTGATCCATATAAAGTGTACATAGCATTTACATATTTTCAGTGCTTTGTTATAAAAAATTTGAAAATTGCGGATTAATGGTATTTTTGTCAGTGACTAGATTTTACAGAAGTGTTTTAAAATTATATCATCTATATATTGTTTCATAATTTTAAACTATTTTATATTAACTGCATGAATAATATTATGAAAGAATTTTTTTAATCTATAAATTCTGTAAAAAATAAAAGCATTGTACAATTCCATTTATATGGGACTTTTCCACTACTTTGTTGTCAAGCTTGTTTTTGTATAATAAATTAGAAATAGCTTGTTTCTTGTATCAAATTCTCCAACAAATAATGTTAAATTTAAATATACTTACAAATTTCCATATTTTTATTATTTTAGTGTTATAAAAAGTAATAAATGTATAATATATTTTTTTTTTCATTCTTCAGAAATTTGATATTTAAGATATATTTGACAGCACCCCCTTCCGATCCTTCTCTGCCAGCTTACAAGATAAGAAAGTACTGTTACGTATAGATTAGCAAAAATTCACTTTAGGTACTTAAATTTTTAATTGAAATCTTTGGTGCTTTCTATTTTAGTAGTTGAATCACTTTCAAAGAAATACTTCAATGAATATGAGCATCAAACTATTATTTCAAGGGCTAAGATATTATTTTTGAATATAAATACAGCTCACTATTTTTGAATATAAATACTTTCTAGTCACTTCTTTAATATATGTATTTACTTTTTAATAATATGAAATTGAGAATTTATGTAAAGAAAGGTACCTTATTTAAAGGTATTATGTTGAAGAAACATTTGGGAGGTAAGATACATAACTATTGCTAATGCCACATTAGTCTTTCTGTAAACATAATTTAAAATATGTTTTCAACTTAACATTCATTCTGATTTTAAGGCTATTAATTAATCTTTTAATGTAATTATTGCAGAGTTGCCACATTACATGGAAATCTGGGAAAAGTCAGGGAGTTTAAATATTTTAGTTGGGGAATTTCATACAGCAATCTTGTTCCAACTAAAATTCCGTAAAGGGTTAAACTGCTGTCAGCTTTTCTGGCGACAAGGGGGCGGAATACAGTTAGAACAGAGCATGATGATGAGATATATAGATTGATTCAGCACTGTGCCGCATAAGATGTTTAATATTTGTTTGAATCATGTTTGTTATTGTTTTCAATAAATGATCTGACACGAAAGTTTACGCTATGTTGAAATTTTCTTTCTGTATCTTTCTATATGAAGAGCGTTGTATCTATATCTATGATTGACTCAAAGCGAGGTTAAGTTAAATATTTATTTGTACACTATATACTTACAATTATTTACTGTTACAAATTTGCAAAAAAATAGGGGTGGAATTCTTGAACATCTAGTAAAATACAAAATAAAGCAAATTAATCAATTAAACATAAGAAATTATTGAATAATCGGAAAGTTCAAAAATTTGTCATTAAATGTTGGAGTCAAGAGTTCTCAAGTTGGTTCACAACTTCTAAAGGATATATGGGTCTCTTAATTTGTGCTTTGGACGTCTTAATTAAACAAGAATGAACATGTTAATCTATTTTATATTAACTGCATGAATAATATTATGAAAGATTTTTTTTAATACATAAATTCTGTAAAAAATAAAAGCATTGTACAATTCTATTTATAACTCCACTAACAAACCAACCTATAAGAGTTTGGACTTTGTACACCCATCTAAAAGAATGACATCTCCAACTTTTAATTCTTTACTTGAGTTAGGAGTATCCGAATGGTGGGCCGTTCGCAAGTCAAGTAGATATTGTTCCTTCCATCCTTTCCAGAGTTGTTTTAAAAGTATGGTTTGATACACTTGTCTTTTCACCAGATAACTTCTATTTGAATTTTTGTCATTCATCTGAATAAAATGAAGTGGATAATTATGACTTTTTCGACCAAAGTCAAGAAAGTGAGCTGATGTGAGAGGGTCTGATTCTTTCAAGTCATTTCAACTTCTGGCAAAATAGTAGTGATCTCCTCAAAATTTAATAGGGCCTTTCCAAGCATTTTTCTAAAACAATCCTTCACAGACTTCACTAAACGTTCATAAAAACCTCCCAACCATGCAGCACATTCTGCCATAAATTTCCAGCTTATCTTACTGGCAATAAAATCTTGGAATTTGGAATCCTTTAGTATTTTTGAAAAATGCACAAATTGCCAGTTTATGTCTTGAAAGATTTTGGCATTCTCTGAGTAAATTATGTCACAATGTCTTTTGGCAGCTGCATAGTCATCTGTTGAGCAGGTTTTGCTGTATATGTTCTACAAATAAGACAGTTTCTAAGTATCTTCTTCACAAGCTGTCGGCCTTTCCGTATCCAGTATTCTTTTCGAAGGCTGGTCAAAGTGGCTGTAACCCTACTATATTCTCTTTCAATAACCAGTTCTGTAAATTTTGAATTTCGAGGCAAGAGGATAGGATGTTTTTCTTCAGTGCAGAAATCGGAGAATTGCAATCTTCCTCCAAGCCGTAAGATTCCTTTATCATCTAAAAACGGGAAAAAGGAATATATTGATAACTTCTTACATATGTTTTTATCATTTCTAATGCCAAAATTTCCTAATCATATGCTACTCTTTGAATTCTACGGATCTAGAATTCTTCTGCATCTTTAAGCTCCTTCAGCTGTGGGATTTCTGCCGTTCTATACCTGATATCAGATTCGAAAGATTTCGTAATTTCTAAATCAACAGTTTTGAGTATCACTTTCTAAACCTAAGTTTTCTATCTTCCAAAACTCTTGTAATTGATCTGATATCAAGTTTTCATTTACTATTACTTTCCCAGTTAATAATTCACTAAACTGATTATTTACTTTACCCTGAAAACACCACCCAAATAAAGATTCTGTGGCTACTATTTACATTTTTAAAAATTCTTTTAGTTTTACCTGTAATTATAGAATAGTAGAAATCTACCCCTAGGAGAAAATCAATTTTGTCACTTTGTTTGCAACAGTCAGCTAATTGTAAAAATTTTAAAACTTTATTTTCCTTAGCAAAGTTCAAATCTGGAGGGGAGATAATAGTATTGGATATACTTTCGGTTCAATATATATATATACTAAGATTGGGACCGCTGACATTTTCTAGTTTTCCCTTAACAACATTAAAGGTTTTTTTCTAACACTGTTTTTATCTCCAAATGGTGTAAACAGAAAGTGATTCTTTTCTAACAATCGAAAGATCCATTTTACTAGATATATATTTAGTTATAAACGATCTCATTGAGCCATTATCAAATAGAATTCTCACATTTTCAGATTTATCATTATTTCGAATCAATGCAAAAGCAATCTATTTTCATCGGAATTATATGACGAAACAGCGGAAATAACGCTCGAATCCGACGTTTTCTTTTCAAGTTTTTCATTATCTTTTTTCTGATGGAATGAATAACAAATCGCTCTTGAGTGCTTATTACAGCAGAAGCTACAGTTTACTTTTTGTTTGCAATATTTAATTCCATTCTTTTTATCCAAACATAAAGAACATCTGCCTTGCTTTTTCAAAATCTCCTTTTTCTTTTTCACACTTAAAATTTCGCAATTCATAGATTTATGACTTCCGCTCCCCCAGAACAGACACTGATTCGGCTGGCGCAGTTAATAATTCAACTGTCGACGGTTTACTTGTTTTAACGGGAGAAAGTTTCCATTTAAAAGATACTTGTTTTTCTAATCGCGAGAATTTCTCTTTAGAATTATAATTAACAGAAGTCTTGCGTTCTCTACTGAATACTTTTCTCAAAAATTCTAATAGACCCTGTAAATCTCAATTTTCATCTCTAATTTTTCGGCTATATTAGGAAGTATTTTCAAAATTAAAGGCGTTAAAAGATTTCCGTAGTAATGAAGAGTATTAGTCTTTAATTCGTTTACATCATTAGGAAATACTTAAGAGTTGTCCCAAATGCGAATTAATTTAAGGTGTTTGTTTACCCAAATCTGGAACGTAACAGTTCAAGAGCAGCTTCGTAATTATCTTCAATAACATCGAGACCAGAAATAGCTTTGGCGGCTGAGCCACCAAAGCTTTTCTATTTTTGATTAATTCGGATTTTTATCAATCGCATTTTCTAACTGACCTTTAAATTCTAACCGATCCGAAGGATCACCATAAAATTTAGAGATGGTTAGTTTTGGAAGACAAGTGAATTTATTACTTTCGTTTTGGAACCTTTAGCGGTTTCATTAGAAATGTTTCCTATTTTCATTGTCCGAATTTTTTAGCTTATTCAATTTTTTCTTCCCTTTAAATTGCTACAATTGAATTTTCTCTTCGTATTCCAAAGCAGATGTGAGTTCAAATTCATCCTCTTCGACTTTCAAATCTCGTTCTATTTGTGCGTCTAAATCACTCAGATTTTTTTGGTTTTTCGTTTAACTGGTCTAAAATTTCTTTCTAATATATTTACATTTATACTAATATCATCTTTACTTAATTCAATCTCGATTTTCATTAATATATTGGACACTGCGGTCCTCAATATTTTTCGTTTCGATTTCCGTCTAGCAATAAGATCTTCCATTATACCAAAGCTAGAAACCGCAGTCTTACCTTGGCAATCTTCGCACACTTACGTACTAATCCAAAATTTAAAAAAAAAAAAAAAAAAAAAAAAAAATTTTTTTTTTCAAAATACCTAAATCTTGGCGGTCAGTATGCACCGTGACGCAAAACGTTGTTTGTTCTAACTCGAAATTTTCTACCGTATCTAAAACAGTCGTTTTACATAAAGAGCATTATATCTATATCTATGATTGGCTCAGAGCAAGTTTAAGTTAAATATTTATTTGTACACTATATGCCGTTAATCAGTTAACAAATCTGCATATGAAAATTCTACAAATCAAAGGATATGGCTTAGTTATGCTATTCCTGTCTAGAATATAATTAACTTTTACTTCAGGTGGGGGCGCTCCTATCGCTCTATGACATATTTCTCTACATAATCAAAAAGTACCTGTTGTGAAATGAATGACTCAACATTTCAAAACGAAGACGCTGCATTGTTGGTGACCTGGACGATGCTGATTAACGCTGACCTTCTGATGGAATGTTTCTTTGTCTTAAAAGTTTTTGATTCATAACCATGTAATTGAGGTAGGTTCCTTTAGATTCAGTTCTTGAAATGTTATAATGTTATGATTTTGTGTGTGATAGGAAGTTTTGAATTTATAATGGTGATTTGATTATTTAGTTGTTTAAACTGATTTGAAATTTAGTTTTGAAAACAGAAGTAGTTTATGCAAACATGGTGAAAAGTTGAAAGGTTAAGGCAGAAACGAAACTGCATTAGACACCTTTTTTGTAATCTTTTGACAAAAATTGAAGATGCAATAAATAAACCTTTAAGTGAAATTTACAGTAAAGAACAAAAACTTGATAATTTTCATGACCGAAGAAATCAGTTAGTTAGAGAATCTTAAGGGTTTTAGATAATAAAATAGAAGCGATAATAGGTATAGATGAGTTAGAAAACAAAATTACTGAGAGTGAAGAATATCGGGAACACGGTATACAATGGAAAATGAAAATAGATAGGCATATAAAAGTGCTTTTAACGTAGTTTCGCAAAATGAAATTCTGGTTAGTAATTCGAGGGAAAATGTTAAGCTGGAACAACGCGTAGTAAGAAACGAAAATAATGTAGTTAAGCTTCCGAAATTAAGTATTGAGAAATTTTATGGTGATTGTAGTTCTTGGTTGGATTTTTGAAATTCCTACGATGTAGCTATTCATAATAACAATTCTTTAAGTAAAGTTGAGAAGTTTTCTTATCTGAAAACATTTTTAGGAGGTAATGCCTTGTCAGTAATTTCGGGATTTTCGTTAAAAAACGAAAATTATGATTCCTCAATTAAGTTGTATGTTAGAAGAAAGATTCTGCAGGCTAGATTTGATTATAAGCTCGCACATATATAAACTTTTACTGATTGATTTCGTTAAGACATGTACGAAAGTTTGAAATAGAGCACTTAGTTGAGTTTTTGAGAAAGGAGATAGAAATAAGAGAAGCGTCCTCTTTATTATTAGATTAAAAAAACTTTAAGCAAAATGAAATTCCTTTTAGTAATAGGGGAATGACCCAAAACTATCAGAGGAAAAATTATGTTGACTCACAACGAAATATTTCAAAAGCGCATATTCCAACAGCTGCTGCTGTAACAGCAACACATAAACACGTAAGATAAAATAAATCTCGCGTAACTCAGAAATGTCCTTTAACATTAACCGAAAAAAGAAAATTGTTAAAAACACAGGGACGATGTTACATTTGTCTAAAACGTAGGCATACATCAAAATTTTGCTAGAAAAAAAGACCAGCTGTGTAAAATATGTAAAAAACCTCACAATTATTGAGTATGCGATAAGGCTGAACCGATAAATAGTGCAGCCGAATCAAATGGTAAAGAAACAGACAACAATTTGTCTACGGTACAGTCACTGCATTGCTTCGGAGGAAGTAAAAGGGAATCCGTAAACAAAACCGAGAGCGCAGGAATATCGTCCCCGGTTTTATTACAAACATTCAGCACTATACTAAAAACAAATCAAAAAAGCGAAATGGTGAGAGTGTTAATGACGGCGGGAGTAATAGAACGTTTGTATGAAGGAAAACTGTCGGCTTCTAAGCTACCAGATGTGAAACGTTTGAAATAGATGGGTTTGGCAGCTAGCATAAACCTAAACAACAGTATAATATAGTTCAACTTGGTTTGGGGAATAGAATCAACACTAGTAAAAACTCAGCATAGAAGCAGTGGTAATTGATGCGATTACGCATGACCACGTAGAAGTTCTTTCAAAGTGGGAACATGGCTCTAAGTAAGGGAATAGAATTGGCCGACATTGGAATTACGAAGGAGATACGCATTTTGATCGACTCAGATTACATTTGGGAAATTTTATATGAAAACGATTAGATATTACAGATAGTTTGTTTGGGTCTGTAATACAAGGTAAGGAAATGGGATCGGATAATCATGGAAATTATTATTATGATAACACTTGTGTAAATCATATCTCTGTGAAGAAATAAATTTTGAAAGTGTTCGGAATTTATTGGATTTGGAGGCTATAGAAATAAATTAGTAGAAGGAAATTTCATGATCAGATGCAGATGTCATAGACATGTTTGAAAGAAATACCACGTTTAAAAATGGGAGGTATGAAACTAAATTATTATGGAAAGAGGGTTGTAACACATTGAACAGTAATTAAGAAGTAGTAGAAAAACGTTTGATAAGCTTAAGTAATAAATTTAGGCATGATTCGCATCTGTACTTTTGTTATAAAGAAATAATTAATGAGCAGTTAAGGGATGGTATTATTGAGCAAGTTGCATTTCATGGAGATGATGATAGAAAAATTGGGTATTTTATGCCTCATCATGCTGTAGTACGCGAATCAAAGTTAAGTGCGAAAGTTAGGATTGTGTATGATGCGTAGTCAAAAGTTACAGTCGCTGAATGATTGTTTAGATAGTGGTCCCACCCTTAATCCAAATTTGCTCAGGGTTATTCTAAGATTTCTTTATCATTTAATTGCATTTTGTGCTGATATTCAAAAAGCATTTTTAGAGATTGGCATAGTAAAGGAAGTTAGAACGTTTTTGCAATTTTTATGAAGAAATAAGGGGGGAACCGAACTTGATTTCAATTGTCGTAATATCAGAATTTTACGAATGACACGTGTTTCCTTTGATGTCAAATGCAGTCCTTTTATGTTGACAGCAACTATACGACTCTATTTAAAGAAATATGAAAGTTCACACAGTGAAGCTTGTTCTATTTTAAAAGACCTTTATGTTGATGACTTAATAAGCGGAGCATCGACTGAAGAAGCGGCTTCTCTAGCAAGATACTCTAAATTCATATTGAGTGAAGCAAACATAAATTTATGGCAATGGTCTTCGAATTTAGCGATAGTAGTATTATTGTGATGGTATTATGGTTTTATACACAAAGTTGTTGGCTATAGTGGCTATGGCGATGGTGTGTAAGGAAACTTGATGTCGGATGATATGTGGATGGTTATAGAGTTTGATGGTGATCGGTGTGGGTTATGATTTTGTTGTGTTGTTGTCGAGTTGTTAGATGAGTTAAATAATTTCAAATTCTAAAATATAGTCATATCAAAAGATACATATTCTTCTTCTGGTTTTATAATTACTCTCTGCGGAAATTTAACAGTTAAATTCACTGACTTGTGTAAACAATTGTATCATCCGTTCTGTATTTCTGGGGATTTAGAGTCTCTCACTAGAGAAGTTTCTTCTTTTCCGTCTGAGTTTCAAAATTTTTCAGTAGCATCACGAGTGGAACATCACGAACCTATCAGCTATGCGATTCTTGTAATAAACATTAAAAACGAAATTATATTTATTGAACATTATACCGGTGATGATGCCATTAATAGCTTTCTAAAAACTTAGATAGAAATATCTAATAGATGAGGGAAATCTCTGAAACTTATGACAGAAATTGTTGTTACATGCATCAAAAGCAATTTTTTCCCAATGAGATGCGAGTCCGAGGTCACTGGAGTGGATTAGCGTATACGTGGATTAGCACATCAGTCTTGTAATCTAAATTATAGGTCCACATATTTTATTCCAGTTGTAATACATAATTCGCGTAATTATGTTTCACGTTTAATTTCACAAAATATGCGAAAAGATGTTTTCAAATGCATTAATATCATACCGGTAAATTTAGAAAAATTTACTTTGTTTACTTTAGATGAAATTAAATTCTTGGATTCTTATCAGTTTTTAGACGCTTCCTTAGATACCTTTGTTGAGAACTTAAAAAAGTCTAAACACATATTCGAGATTTTAAAAATTTGTTCAAAGATGAAGCATTGACATCAAGGAGACGGCCCCTGGCCTAGGAGAATGAATCTCCCCTTCAAAGTTTAATAGAACCGCAATCTCAGGACCATACTTGGAGCCACCAACCTCAGACCATTACTGGGACTATACTGCAGCCACCTCTCCCGATCGTTGCAGAGGGAAAACTTCCCTGACAGATTTATTCGTCAGTGAAGGGAATAACAGCAGGCGACCATCACGAAGAGATCCACAAGGCCGGTCCCAACTCCGACTGCTTTGCACAGTTACAATGAATCAATGACCTACAGCTTTGGTCACCGATAAGAAATGACCGAATGAACGATGGCTCTAGTCTTTACCGTGAAGACTATTTATTTACTCTGCAGTTCAGAGCTGTCTAGACACAAATCTAGCCAGTCGTCTGGAGGAACCCCGGGTCTCCTCCCATAAATGGTCGGTTCCGGAAATCCCAACCAGCCGAACCACAGACATCGTTGGCCAGCATCTGTTGGCCTATACTAGCCAGCCTATATCTAGCCTATTGCCGGCATAGTTTCCAGCGGGCGCCACGAGGAGGCTGAAGCTGAACTGAGGGAGACGAGAACTGGTCTCCATCCCTCAACACCTGCCCTTTGACCGAAAGCTGGGTCTCCTGCCTTCCCCCACTGCTCACGACGGTCTCCCGCGCACGATTCTCGCCACTCACAGTGGATTCCAGTCGGTTTCAGACATCCGTCCTCCGGACAGGTGCCGGTAGTTCGTTTCCTAAGAGCAGACACCAGGTCTTCTTCCTCCAGCAGTCGGTTCTGAATATCTGTCGTCGGGTCCGAACGCCACCCGCCCAAAGATGAAGCAGACAGTTTTTTACTGTTGAGGAAAGGAATATAAGGTATTACTCCCACGTTCTTGGCGTGCCTTCATGGTGTAGTGGCTCTGCACGCTGGGCCGGTATTCCAGAGGTCCGTGGTTCGATTCCCGGCGAAAGCGTTTGCTAATTTTTCATCTTTCCTGCTTCCAAAGTACCTAATGTTTTCACAGGAATATTCCCGTAGAGTCATCTGGATTTTGAAGCAGTTTTAAAAGAAATCTGCTTACGAGATAAAAAAAAATGCTTCTTTTAATGTTTCGACAAATAGTCATATATAAGATGATGAGTATGAAATGCCCAACTCGTATATAAAACGTTTCACTGCCAAACACTGGGAGATTATTTAGAACTTTATCAAAATGTTGATACTCTTCTATTAGCCGATATATTTTCAGCCTTTCGTCGAATGTCTATGACATATTACAATTTGGATCCCATCCATTTCGTGACTGGAGCAGATCTCACATTTAATGCAGGATTAATATATATATATATATAAAAATAGAATTGCAACTATTCAACAACGCGAATGATTACATGTGGATAGAATCACAAATGCAAGGGGGTTATGTCAATTAGCCAAGCGACACGTGATGGCTAATAATCCCTATATTTCAGATTATGACTCGAGCAAATTTGATCCGTCTTTTCGGTAGATAGGTGGCGCTCTTGCTGCGCTCCGATGAAAAATATTCTACTTGACGCTTGAACATGAAGAATGACGCATGTTATCCCTTTTTGATGCTTGGTTATTTTTTATGGCCGCTATATGCGGAAGTAATATACTATATCATTAAATTTATCATTAATAAATGTTATTTTTCTATGTTTTGTGAAATCTTGAAATTTTGATTGCCAATTCTAATGCTCTGCCAACCTGACTCCTGAAAACGAAACAACTTAGAAATTATGACTCATGAATACAAAATCACATAATAATATTTTAGCACCTGATGCATAGATTCTTTCTCTCTTGTTCCACAACTAGAGCAGATCCTAAAATGACCTGGCGATTTCTCGCACAGGCGTTGTTGCGAAGCGGTATCTTAAATTTAAATTAATAAACATAAGAGTACATCAATGCGAGTGGACTGTAGTTTAACTTTTATTATTGCGATTTCAACTTTAGAACAAACACAGCACAGCAAAAAGTGAAGTTACAACTAGCGTTTGCAAAAACGCAAAAACAAAATGCGAGCTGCGCATACGATCTGCGCATTGCGAAATACTATCTCACAGACAGGCAGACGAGACGACTCTGGTGGCCGAAACATTTCGGCCGGCGTTGAAACATCGTTTCAAATCTAAATACCTTTTACAAAATAAAATTTTCATAACAATATTAAATTATGTAAAAATGTGTCATTAAAATATTCACAAGAAAATATAATATGAAATTATGAAATGATACACAATTATTCTCAAAACAGATGCATAGAAGCCTTGATACAATTTAGGAACTTAATTATATTTAAAGCAAAGTACAAAGTTATAATGCTTTAGGAAAAAAAAAATCTTAATCACTGATAGGCAAAACACTAAGTTTGTGAATTGGCCTTTTGAAAACTCCATTAGCAGTTTTGAGCTTCACGATACGCACAATATTATCTGAGGTAGGAAAAACTTCCATTGCTTTTCCTCTTCGAGACACAAAGCGCTTCAAAGCGGCAATAAATGATTCTGATGTTAGATTACCTACTAATTCAATATGTATAGCTCATACACACGAATACACAAATGTAGCATTTCATTTGTTTTACTCCTCGACCTTGCCTGGGCTTCACTTGAAATGGCCCGGCGTAGTCAATTCCAACCTTGGAGAAAAACCTTTGACGGAACGACTGTAGATGATGGTAAGTCAGACATTATCTGGGTAGATGTTTTAGCTTGTACACGATGACATATCACACATTTGAAAATATGTTCACGACCTAGCGTGGGTTATCCTCACAACTGACCTAGCGAGGGTTATCCAATATTCTCTTCTAATCACTGATAGCAATAGCATGGGACCAGCATGAAGATGGGATTCATGAAAATGATTCACTATATTCTGGGTTTATGTGATGTTTCTTGGGCTACAAAATAGGATATTTTCTGTCCTGTGCGATGTTGGCTTGTCTTAATCTTCCCCCGACGAGTATAAGTCTATTCTTATCGATAATGGGGTTCAAAGAAAGGATCTTACTATTTGAGTTTAACGGTTGGTTCTTCTTCAGAAGATTATATTCATTAAAAAACTCATCCCTTTGAACTTACACTCTTATTGTATCTAGATACTTTTGACATGTCGACTAAATCACATTGCATCAGTTCATCAATTGCAAAAGATAAAACTTTTCCTTTCTTAAACTTGTATCTTATTGGTTTATGCAGTGTACAAGTGTCTTGTGTCATTAACCATTCTTTAGTCTTACCATTCTTTACTCTTTAGTCTATCAAGTGCAACTGATTCCTACTCCAAATGTCAATGAAATATATAATATTGACCGTTTACTGCAATTCGTATCAAAAACAGAGAAATTTAAGTCCTAGAACTTTATCCTCCAATGTTATAAATGCCAAAATATTTTGGACATTCATCCGACAGCTGTAAATTGCAACCACGATGAATGAAGTGTGCGAAAAATCACCTTTCAAGCCAGTGTGATCTTAAACGCTCCGATACTGCAACGTGTTCTAACTGTTTAGGATAACATGTCAGTTCCTGTCGTGGATGTGTTCACTTAAAAAAGTTCACTAGAAACCCACAAATTTCCCGTGTTCGACAGGGTGTTAGTTATGCGGCTGCAGCTAAACTCTCTGTTACCAGTCTCTCTGTCTAAATTATCAGGGCCTAGATTTGTTATGCCCACTGTTAATGAGAATACTTACTGTTATGAGAAACTACAGTGGCTAACATTTTGGAATTTCTGAAGAAAGAAGTTGAAAGCAGAGAGCGTACATTTTTCCAAACATCGCAAATTATTCTGAGTTTAACATACGAACCGAACAACATAAACATCAATCACGAGACCTTTTTAAAAGTGAAAAATATCATACTGCCATCAAAAACAAACATTTTGTCCCAGCAGTTGCATCGTTGAATACGAATACATCAACAGCCGATTGTATATTTTGTGGGAAGATATAAAATGAATCTTTGAAACATTCTACTTCAAATTGCACAATTCCAACTGAGGAGAAAAGAAAGAACTTAAAAATGGCTGGCATATGCTATTTATATTTTCGTAAGGCTCATATGTCAGCCCGTTGCAGCTCAGATATATGTTGTGATTTATGTTCATTAAGGCATAATGCTATTGCTGCGTGCGTACGGGTTCGTTATGAAATGAATGCACAAGTCCGATGAAAAATGAACAAAAATTTATTATTATCACAACAAAAATGCTTAAATTTTCTCAAATTATCATGCAGTATTACAATATCTCACAGTAGTTATCTTTTAACTACTCAAATGTCCAATAGAACGTCATTCAAAACAGCTAAAGAACGCTAATCCGCGAATTCGCTACAATCAACAAGAGCAGTTTTCTAAACAACAACAAACTAAGCAACTACTACAAACTGAGATGTTTTCCTCCTTTTATAAGATTTTAAAATCACGCGCTAGAATTTTCCAGCACTTTCTCGAAATCAAAAAGAGATATTTATTTATTTAACGCACGCGCTCTTGTATTTTTAATTTTTCCGGCTTAGCTTTCTTTTAATATTCGTCACGCGCTGCACTGCGCGAGAAATAAAACCATTTAATTTATAATTGAACTAACATTAGCCTTTTAAATACCAAATTCGTAACACTGCCCCTTCCCAAGGACTGCACGTCCCGGGCAGTACAATCCCTGGACAGGAAGCTAAACTTACAACTGTGGCATAAATGCAACTGAGGCATAAACATTACATTACAATATCAAACAATATAAACAATAAATGCAACAACTAACTTAAACAAATCAAATGCTATCAAATACTAAATACAAAACAAATACGAAATGCAAATCAAATACTAAATACAAATCAAATCAAATACACATTTATAAACAAAAAGGACCATGGTCTGATACTATTTACAATTATTTACATTACGTACTATGGCCATAATAATGAGCTAACCTGTCGTAATGAACGACTTTAGGTTTAGAGTTCGAAGACTTACGAATCCGAACCACGACGTCATTCAGCCTTTTTAGGACTGTATACAGGCCATCCCAAGGTGACTGTAATTTCGGACAAAGTCCTTTCCGTCGAGTCGGATTCCACAACCACACCTTGTCTCCTTCGTGGAACTGATGTTCAGTAGCTCTTGTGTCGTAGCGGGTCTTCATCTTCTCCGTCGCCAAGTTGACTCGCTCTCGTGCAAAGTTGTGCATCACTTCAAACCGGGCCTGAAGATCTTGAATATATTCCTCGGACGATGAAGGAGCATCCGGGCCAAACAATAGATCACAAGGCAGACGAAGGTCACGACCGAAGAGCATCTGTGATGGAGAATAGCCGGTAGTCTCGTGGACAGCACTGCGGTAAGCCAGTAAAAAGAGTGGTAATTTCTTGTCCCAGTCCTGTTGGTTTCTGGAAAACACTAATGAGAGGTTATTAAGGATGGTTCGATTGAACCTCTCTACTATGCCGTCCGACTGGGGATGCAATGGCGTCGTTTGAGTTTTGTCAATGCCGAGTAGTTTGCATAGTTCTTTGATTACTGCCGAGGCAAAATTCCTTCCCTGATCGGAATGTAACTGAAGAGGCACTCCGAACCTGGAAATCCAGTGCTGTATCATTACCTCAGTTACTGTGACAGCCTCTTGATCAGGAATAGGATAAGCTTCAGGCCACTTGGTGAAGTAATCAATGACAACGAGTATGTATTTGTTGCCATCAGCAGTTCGTGGCAGAGGTCCCAGGATGTCAAAGGCGATACGTTCAAAAGGCGCCCCTACGTTGTAACGTTGCAGCTTGCCTCGGCTGCGTCTCCTCGGTCCTTTCCGACCTGCACAGGCATCGCAAGATTGGCACCACTTTTGCACGTCATCCTTTGCATTATTCCAGTAAAAGCGCTCACGAACTCTTTGCAAGGTCTTCATTATTCCAAAGTGACCTCCAGTAGGGGTGCTATGTAACTCTTTAAGGACATCAGGAATGCGGGATCTTGGAAGTATAAGTTGCCATCGGAACGTCTTCCCATCATCCGATTCGAATTTCCGGTATAAGACGCCGTTTCGAATGTGAAGTGAATCCCAGAGTGCCCAATATTGTTTGGTTGTAGGACTACAGATAGAAATGTCCTGCCAGGTAGGTTTTCTGTTTGATGACTCCATTAAATCAATTATGGGTTTAATGTCGCGGTCTTCCAGTTGGTCTTTCCTGACTTCATCATCACTCCACGGTTTTCGATCAGCCGATGTTGATGTTGTAATTTGTCTTGCGTCCGGAGTCAGCAGCTCGTATTTCGCTTCCACCCTGGAACAATATCGGCAGCTTTCTTGGCAAGGTCTTCTAGACAGGGCGTCGGCGTTTCCGTGTGATGATCCCTTACGATGACGGATAGTGATGTCATATTCTTGGAGTCTCTGTATTCACCTGGCTATTTGACCCTCAGGATTCTTGAAATTTAAAAGCCAGGTCAATGATGCATGATCGGTGCGGAGCAGGAATTTTCTGCCGTATAGATAGTGATGGAACTGTTCTACAGCTTTGACTATGGCGAGCAACTCTTTCCTGGTGACACAATAATTCCTCTCCGGTTTAGACAGGCACTTGCTCCAGTATGCCACTACACGTTCTTGGCCGTCTATTTCTTGGGACAAAATAGTACCAACACTTTCATTACTCGCGTCGGTGTCGAGAATAAATGGTCGGTCAAGCTGAGGATACGTCAGGATTGGAGCAGATGTTAAAGCCTCCTTTAAGTTGTTAAATGCATCCTCGCATTCTTTTGTCCACAAGAACTTTTGGTTGCTCTCTGTCAGCTTGTGTAGGGGTCTTGCGATGGAAGAAAAGTCCTTCACGAATCTCCTATAATAGGTGAAAAGCCCTAGGAAGCTTCTCAGCTGATGGATATTTTCGGGACGTTTCCAGGATTTAACGGCTGATACCTTTTCAGGATCCGTGCACACACCTTCTGCAGAGATGACATGTCCCAGGTAAGTCACTTCCTTTCGGAACAATTTGCATTTAGCGGGACTCAGCTTCAGATTGGCTTCTTTCAGTTTCTGAAGCACCTTCCTAAGATTTTCTAAATGTTCTTCAAAACTCTTTCCGACGATGATGATGTCGTCCAGGTATATGAGGCAGGCTTCGTAGGAAAGGCCTTTCAAAACAGTTTCCATAAGACGTTCGAATGTTGCCGGCGCATTACACAGTCCAAACGGCATCACCTTGAATTGCCAAAGCCCTTGTCCCGTAGTAAATGCCGTCTTTTCTCGGTCTTCAGGCTGTATTTCTACCTGCCAATACCCACTCTTTAAATCAAGTGTTGAGAACCACTTGCTGCCAGAAAGAGTGTCTAGAATGTCGTCAATTCTAGGAAGAGGGTAACTGTCTTTCTTCGTAACCTCATTCAACCGGCGATAGTCGACGCAAAATCTTGTTGAGCCGTCTTTCTTTCTGACTAGGACGATTGGAGATGCCCATGGACTTACTGAAGGCTCGATGACTATGCTTTCTTCCATATCTTTTAACAGTGTTCGCACCTCTTCCTGTTTAGCAAACGGTAGACGTCTTGGATGTTGCTTGATCGGGGGATGATCGCCGGTATCTATTCTATGTTGTGTCAAACTATTTCGACCCACGTCAGAAGACGAGCGGGAGAAAACAACTTGAAGATCTTTAATGACGCGATCGGCAGCATTCCTCTCTTTATCGTTTAATTGCGCATTCTGCAATAACTCCGATGTAATTCTCTCTGAGGACACGGATTCTTGGATGTTACTCTTTCTTTCAACGGTGGTTACTGGAGTACATGCTGCAACCACTTCACCTTTCTTAATAATTCTCCCCTTCTCAGTTACATTGGCGACTCTCACCGGGATAACCGTTCTGGATAGGTCGACGAGTGTTGAGGCTACTAGTACTCCTTTTGGGCTATTACAGTTATTGGGATATTCTATGATGCCGTAGCGGAAATTTCTGTTTTCGGCTATGGATCCAGGAAGTCAAATTTCTGTTCTTGCCGGTATTGTGATATTGTCTTGTGCTATGATTTTATGGACAGATTTAACTTCATCATTGACTCCAAATAACGCTATGTCCTCAGATGTAGAATGCAATTCGTTATTTTTAAAGTCCAAGGAAAAATCGTATTTCCTTAGAAAGTCCAATCCGAGTATGCAAGAATCAGTGATCTCTGCTACATATGCCGTGTGATGGTAAGCGGCACTTCCAAACGTGATGTTAGCATTTACTTTTCCATCGATGTTGATCTTCTCACCGGACACAGTCTGTAGGGTAACGCAGGGCGGCGTCCAGATAAGTTTGCTTCCAAGTTGTTGAGCGAAATCTTTTCGGATGATGGTAACGTTGGCTCCTGTATCTATCGTCATATTGCAGGGAACTCCATTAATATGTCCTATTATGAAAAGTCCATTACTGCCGCCTCTCACTGCAGAAATCTGAACGCTTTAAACTGGGGCTTTTCATGATCTGGCAACCTCCGCCCCGCGAGATGGCCACTAATTAGTTTCCCTGCTGTTTGTTAGGAGCGGTCTTAGCATCCGTGCCCTGGGGTGTTCTGCAGTTTCGTCGGATATGTCCTTCAGCACCGCAGTTCCAGCACTTTACGGTCGGTTTCTTGTCACCAATATTCTGTCTCAAGGCGTTCAGTTGTCTAGTTAAATCGTCTAGACGAGCAGTGACTTGATCCCCTGGCTCCTGGACTTGAGCAGCTCTGACTGGATGGCAGTCTCGACGGGTGGCTTGCTGGGCTGCCTCAAATTTCATGGCATACACTAAAGCGCTTTTCAGATCTTTAACATCCGCCATTCGCAGTGCTTTCTGTATTTCAGGGTCCCGGATGCCATTGATGAAATATTGCAGGGACAGGATTTCCCTTGTTTCTGTCGGGCACTCCGAAAAGGCGTGATGTGACAGCCTTTCAACATCCGTGGCGAGTTCCTGAAGTGTTTCGGTGAGCTTCTGTTGACGGGATTTTAATTGGAGCCTGCTGTAGTCTTTTAAACATTTCTCCCCGAAGCGCAGCTGCAAGGCGCCGGACAGAGCTTCGAAATCTAACCTTTTGTTTTCGGGAAGAGTCTGAAGGATATCCGCTGCGTCGGCTCTTAAAGAAGTGGCGAGATGACAGGCCTTAGCTTGGGAATCCCATCCATTCGCATCCGCCACGATAGAAAATTGTGTCTTATACACCTGCCAGGAGGTCTTCCCATCATATGTCGATAGCTTCAGAGAGGGACGAGCAGGCATGGGTAGAAATTTTAAACCATCCGAAGTGCTCCCTGCCGTCGCTACGAATTTCTTTAAAGTGTCAACTTCTTTGGCGACGACAGCAGAAATTCTGTCTTCGATTTGTTGTTCAATATGTCCTTGGACGGCAGAAACTCTTTCTTCAATTTGTTGTTGGAAGGCCGAAACTCTTCCTTCGACTTGTCGCTCCACAGCTGACACTCTATCTTCTATTTCATCTTTGACAGAAGAAACCTTTTCTTCAATTTGCCCAACTTTATTTTCAACCACATCTATTCTACCTTCCATAGCATCGAATTTGGTTTCTATTATGCAGGCAATTTCTCTTTTCATTTCGTATTGACTTTCTTCAATCTTTACTTGTACGGCTTTTATTTCGTCTTTAAAAGTTAATTGACCAGCTTGAATCGCCTTCATCTCTTCCTTAACGGATTCTTGGCCCAATTTCATCTCGCCTTTAATTTCTTCTTTAACGGAGTTGACGGCTCCTTCCATCTTTTCTTGGAAAGCAGCAAATGCAGTCATCATTTGCCTGAATTGTTCTTCCATCGCTCTTGTTATTGGCATTCAAATCCCACTTCTGACACCAAAAATTGTTGCATGCGTACGGGTTCGTTATGAAATGAATGCACAAGTCCGATGAAAAATGAACAAAAATTTATTATTATCACAACAAAAATGCTTAAATTTTCTCAAATTATCATGCAGTATTACAATATCTCACAGTAGTTATCTTTTAACTACTCAAATGTCCAATAGAACGTCATTCAAAACAGCTAAAGAACGCTAATCCGCGAATTCGCTACAATCAACAAGAGCAGTTTTCTAAACAACAACAAACTAAGCAACTACTACAAACTGAGATGTTTTCCTCCTTTTATAAGATTTTAAAATCACGCGCTAGAATTTTCCAGCACTTTCTCGAAATCAAAAAGAGATATTTATTTATTTAACGCACGCGCTCTTGTATTTTTAATTTTTCCGGCTTAGCTTTCTTTTAATATTCGTCACGCGCTGCACTGCGCGAGAAATAAAACCATTTAATTTATAATTGAACTAACATTAGCCTTTTAAATACCAAATTCGTAACACTGCCCCCTTCCCAAGGACTGCACGTCCCGGGCAGTACAATCCCTGGACAGGAAGCTAAACTTACAACTGTGGCATAAATGCAACTGAGGCATAAACATTACATTACAATATCAAACAATATAAACAATAAATGCAATAACTAACTTAAACAAATCAAATGCTATCAAATACTAAATACAAAACAAATACGAAATGCAAATCAAATACTAAATACAAATCAAATACTAAATGCAAATCAAATACTAAATACAAATCAAATCAAATACACATTTATGAACAAAAAGGACCATGGTCTGATACTATTTACAATTATTTACATTACGTACTATGGCCATAGTAATGAGCTAACCTGTCGTAATGAACGACTTTAGGTTTAGAGTTCGAAGACTTACGAATCCGAACCACGACGTCATTCAGCCTTTTTAGGACTGTATACAGGCCATCCCAAGGTGACTGTAATTTCGGACAAAGTCCTTTCCGTCGAGTCGGATTCCACAACCACACCTTGTCTCCTTCGTGGAACTGATGTTCAGTAGCTCTTGTGTCGTAGCGGGTCTTCATCTTCTCCGTCGCCAAGTTGACTCGCTCTCGTGCAAAGTTGTGCATCACTTCAAACCGGGCCTGGAGATCTTGAATATATTCCTCAGACGATGAAGGAGCATCCGGAGGGCGGCCAAACAATAGATCACAAGGCAGACGAAGGTCACGACCGAAGAGCATCTGTGATGGAGAATAGCCGGTAGTCTCGTGGACAGCACTGCGGTAAGCCAGTAAAAAGAGTGGTAATTTCTTGTCCCAGTCCTGTTGGTTTCTGGAAATCACTAATGAGAGGTTATTAAGGATGGTTCGATTGAACCTCTCTACCATGCCGTCCGACTGGGGATGCAATGGCGTCGTTTGAGTTTTGTCAATGCCGAGTAGTTTGCATAGTTCTTTGATTACTGCCGAGGCAAAATTCCTTCCCTGATCGGAATGTAACTGAAGAGGCACTCCGAACCTGGAAATCCAGTGCTGTATCATTACCTCAGTTACTGTGACAGCCTCTTGATCAGGAATAGGATAAGCTTCAGGCCACTTGGTGAAGTAATCAATGACAACGAGTATGTATTTGTTGCCATCAGCAGTTCGTGGCAGAGGTCCCAGGATGTCAAAGGCGATACGTTCAAAAGGCGCCCCTACGTTGTAACGTTGCAGCTTGCCTCGGCTGCGTCTCCTCGGTCCTTTCCGACCTGCACAGGCATCGCAAGATTGGCACCATTTTGCACGTCATCCTTTGCATTATTCCAGTAAAAGCGCTCACGAACTCTCTGCAAGGTCTTCATTATTCCAAAGTGACCTCCAGTAGGGGTGCTATGTAACTCTTTAAGGACATCAGGAATGCGGGATCTTGGAAGTATAAGTTGCCATCGGAACGTCTTCCCATCATCCGATTCGAATTTCCGGTATAAGACGCCGTTTCGAATGTGAAGTGAATCCCAGAGTGCCCAATATTGTTTGGTTGTAGGACTACAGATAGAAATGTCCTGCCAGGTAGGTTTTCTGTTTGATGACTCCATTAAATCAATTATGGGTTTAATGTCGCGGTCTTCCAGCTGGTCTTTCCTGACTTCATCATCACTCCACTGTTTTCGATCAGCCGATGTTGATGTTGTAATTTGTCTTGCGACCGGAGTCAGCAGCTCGTATTTCGCTTCCACCCTGGAACAATATCGGCAGCTTTCTTGGCAAGGTCTTCTAGACAGGGCGTCGGCGTTTCCGTGTGATGATCCCTTACGATGACGGATAGTGATGTCATATTCTTGGAGTCTCTGTATTCACCTGGCTATTTGACCCTCAGGATTCTTGAAATTTAAAAGCCAGGTCAATGATGCATGATCGGTGCGGAGCAGGAATTTTCTGCCGTATAGATAGTGATGGAACTGTTCTACAGCTTTGACTATGGCGAGCAACTCTTTCCTGGTGACACAATAATTCCTCTCCGGTTTAGACAGGCACTTGCTCCAGTATGCCACTACACGTTCTTGGCCGTCTATTTCTTGGGACAAAACAGCACCAACACTTTCATTACTCGCGTCGGTGTCGAGAATAAATGGTCGGTCAAGCTGAGGATACGTCAGGATTGGAGCAGATGTTAAAGCCTCCTTTAAGTTGTTAAATGCATCCTCGCATTCTTTTGTCCACAAGAACTTTTGGTTGCTCTCTGTCAGCTTGTGTAGGGGTCTTGCGATGGAAGAAAAGTCCTTCACTAATCTCCTATAGTAGGTGAAAAGCCCTAGGAAGCTTCTCAGCTGATGGATATTTTCGGGACGTTTCCAGGATTTAACGGCTGATACCTTTTCAGGATCCGTGCGCACACCTTCTGCAGAGATGACATGTCCCAGGTAAGTCACTTCCTTTCGGAACAATTTGCATTTAGCGGGACTCAGCTTCAGATTGGCTTCTTTCAGTTTCAGAAGCACCTTCCTAAGATTTTCTAAATGTTCTTCAAAACTCTTTCCGACGATGATGATGTCGTCCAGGTATATGAGGCAGGCTTCGTAGGAAAGGCCTTTCAAAACAGTTTCCATAAGACGTTCGAATGTTGCCGGCGCATTACACAGTCCAAACGGCATCACCTTGAATTGCCAAAGCCCTTGTCCCGTAGTAAATGCCGTCTTTTCTCGGTCTTCAGGCTGTATTTCTACCTGCCAATACCCACTCTTTAAATCAAGTGTTGAGAACCACTTGCTGCCAGAAAGAGTGTCTAGAATGTCGTCAATTCTAGGAAGAGGGTAACTGTCTTTCTTCGTAACCTCATTCAACCGGCGATAGTCGACGCAAAATCTTGTTGAGCCGTCTTTCTTTCTGACTAGGGCGATGGGAGATGCCCATGGACTTACTGAAGGCTCGATGACTATGCTTTCTTCCATATCTTTTAACAGTGTTCGCACCTCTTCCTGTTTAGCAAACGGTAGACGTCTTGGATGTTGCTTGATCGGGGGATGATCGCCGGTATCTATTCTATGTTGTGTCAAACTATTTCGACCCACGTCAGAAGACGAGCGGGAGAAAACAACTTGAAGATCTTTAATGACGCGATCGGCAGCATTCCTCTCTTTATCGTTTAATTGCGCATTCTGCAATAACTCCGATGTAATTCTCTCTGAGGACACGGATTCTTGGATGTTACTCTTTCTTTCAACGGTGGTTACTGGAGTACATGCTGCAACCACTTCACCTTTCTTAATAATTCTCCCCTTCTCAGTTACATTGGCGACTCTCACCGGGATAACCGTTCTGGATAGGTCGACGAGTGTTGAGGCTACTAGTACTCCTTTTGGTCTGTTACAGTTATTGGGATATTCTATGATGCCGTAGCGGAAATTTCTGTTTTCGGCTATGGATCCAGGAAGCAAAATTTCTGTTCTTGCCGGTATTGTGATATTGTCTTGTGCTATGATTTTATGGACAGATTTAACTTCATCATTGACTCCAAATAACGCTATGTCCTCAGATGTAGAATGCAATTCGTTATTTTTAAAGTCCAAGGAAAAATTGTATTTCCTTAGAAAGTCCAATCCGAGTATGCAAGAATCAGTGATCTCTGCTACATATGCCGTGTGATGGTAAGCGGCACTTCCAAACGTGATGTTAGCATTTACTTTTCCATCGATGTTGATCTTCTCACCGGACACAGTCTGTAGGGTAACGCAGGGCGGCGTCCAGATAAGTTTGCTTCCCAGTTGTTGAGCGAAATCTTTTCGGATGATGGTAACGTTGGCTCCTGTATCTATCGTCATATTGCAGGGAACTCCATTAATATGTTCTATTATGAAAAGTCCATTACTGCCGCCTCTCACTGCAGAAATCTGAACGCTTTAAACTGGGGCTTTTCATGATCTGGCAACCTCCGCCCCGCGAGATGGCCACGAATTAGTTTCCCTGCTGTTTGTTAGGAGCGGTCTTAGCATCCGTGCCCTGGGGTGTTCTGCAGTTTCGTCGGATATGTCCTTCAGCACCGCAGTTCCAGCACTTTACGGTCGGTTTCTTGTCACCAATATTCTGTCTCAAGGCATTCAGTTGTCTAGTTAAATCGTCTAGACGAGCAGTGACTTGATCCCCTGGCTCCTGGACTTGAGCAGCTCTGACTGGATGGCAGTCTCGACGGGTGGCTTGCTGGGCTGCCTCAAATTTCATGGCATACACTAAAGCGCTTTTCAGATCTTTAACATCCGCCATTCGCAGTGCTTTCTGTATTTCAGGGTCCCGGATGCCATTGATGAAATATTGCAGGGACAGGATTTCCCTTGTTTCTGTCGGGCACTCCGAAAAGGCGTGATGTGACAGCCTTTCAACATCCGTGGCGAGTTCCTGAAGTGTTTCGGTGAGCTTCTGTTGACGGGATTTTAATTGGAGCTTGCTGTAGTCTTTTAAACATTTCTCCCCGAAGCGCAGCTGCAAGGCGCCGGACAGAGCTTCGAAATCTAACCTTTTGTTTTCGGGAAGAGTCTGAAGGATATCCGCTGCGTCGGCTCTTAAAGAAGTGGCGAGATGACAGGCCTTAGCTTGGGAATCCCATCCATTCGCATCCGCCACGATAGAAAATTGTGTCTTATACACCTGCCAGGAGGTCTTCCCATCATATGTCGATAGCTTCAGAGAGGGACGAGCAGGCATGGGTAGAAATTTTAAACCATCCGAAGTGCTCCCTGCCGTCGCTACGAATTTCTTTAAAGTGTCAACTTCTTTGGCGACGACAGCAGAAATTCTGTCTTCGATTTGTTGTTCAATATGTCCTTGGACGGCAGAAACTCTTTCTTCAATTTGTTGTTGGAAGGCCGAAACTCTTCCTTCGACTTGTCGCTCCACAGCTGACACTCTATCTTCTATTTCATCTTTGACAGAAGAAACCTTTTCTTCAATTTGCCCAACTTTATTTTCAACCACATCTATTCTACCTTCCATAGCATCGAATTTGGTTTCTATTATGCAGGCAATTTCTCTTTTCATTTCGTATTGACTTTCTTCAATCTTTACTTGTACGGCTTTTATTTCGTCTTTAAAAGTTAATTGACCAGCTTGAATCGCCTTCATCTCTTCCTTAACGGATTCTTGGCCCAATTTCATCTCGCCTTTAATTTCTTCTTTAACGGAGTTGACGGCTCCTTCCATCTTTTCTTGGAAAGCAGCAAATGCAGTCATCATTTGCCTGAATTGTTCTTCCATCGCTCTTGTTATTGGCATTCAAATCCCACTTCTGACACCAAAAATTGTTGCGTGCGTACGGGTTCGTTATGAAATGAATGCACAAGTCCGATGAAAAATGAACAAAAATTTATTATTATCACAACAAAAATGCTTAAATTTTCTCAAATTATCATGCAGTATTACAATATCTCACAGTAGTTATCTTTTAACTACTCAAATGTCCAATAGAACGTCATTCAAAACAGCTAAAGAACGCTAATCCGCGAATTCGCTACAATCAACAAGAGCAGTTTTCTAAACAACAACAAACTAAGCAACTACTACAAACTGAGATGTTTTCCTCCTTTTATAAGATTTTAAAATCACGCGCTAGAATTTTCCAGCACTTTCTCGAAATCAAAAAGAGATATTTATTTATTTAACGCACGCGCTCTTGTATTTTTAATTTTTCCGGCTTAGCTTTCTTTTAATATTCGTCACGCGCTGCACTGCGCGAGAAATAAAACCATTTAATTTATAATTGAACTAACATTAGCCTTTTAAATACCAAATTCGTAACACTATTTTACATGGTAATACATTTGAAAATAAACGGAAAAATAAAGGTAAGCTTAAAACAGACACAGTGGTGGCGTCAATTTCGGAAAGAGATAACAAAAATAGGGTTTATTTACAAACTGCAAATGCAATAGCTTTAGGTCAGAATAGAACAAAAAATGTAAGACTCATTTTCGCGAATTTCAGATTTACACCTTCGGCTCTACTGAGACTATAGTTAAAAGGCTAAACAAGGTTAAGTTTATTCTTAAAGATATATATATGTGTGGACCTGGGAAAATAGTAATTGAAGGTCTTGAAGCTTCAGAAATTAACCAAGCTGTTATTGGTATGCCAGGAAAGGAAATAATTATTGTAGGGAAAATTTCATAAGACTTGCTGATGCTACAAATATAGATGGTACAATGTATAGATGGTACAAATATGATGCTATAATTACTCTCGAATACCAGTATTAATTGGTAATGATTTTTACTGGAAAATAGTCACTGGGAATTTTAAAAGATTATCAAAGGGTCTTGTTGCCTCTGAAACCTTATTCGAACTATATTATTTGGTTACACTATAAGTGGAACTGAAGCATTAAGTTACGAGTAATATTTCTACACTTCATTGCAAAATTACGGTAATGAATGTTGTTGAGAATATTTCATATGCACATGATTTGGAAACTAGTGCAGCTCTAAAAAAGCTATGGGGATTTAGATGCAATTGCAATACTTGACTGTAAAACAAATGAAAATGACACTGAAGTTATGCGCAGATTTGAAGAAACTATTGAATATAAAACCAATCGTTATGAAGTTTCGTTACCTTGAAAGGACCATGTCAACAAAATTGGTAGTAATTATAACATCGCCTTAAACAAATGGAAAAGTTTACTTAGAAGGTTTAAGAAAAAATCCTGAAATTTATGTAAAGTACTCAAGGGTAATTGAAGATTATCTAAATAAAGGAATAGCTGAAAAGGCTTCGAAAAATTCTGCAGAAAACATTTATTTTTTGCCTCACCATTGTGTAATCAGGGAAGATCACGATTCTATGAAGTTAAGGGTCGTATTTGATGCTTCCTCACATACTCTTGCTTGATTACATTCAGTACCAAATTTAAATCCTGAATTATTAGATTAGCTAATTAAATTTTGTCAACACAAAATAGCATTTGCTGCAGATATTGAAGCTGCTTTTCTACAAATTCTGTTGAAGCCTGAGGACAGAAATGCAGTAAGATTTCTTTGGACTGTAAAGAAAAAGGAGCAACCGACGATTTTAAGAATGACGCGTGTAATATTCGTAGCAACCCCTTTTTACTAGCAGCAACTATAAAGCATCACGCAAGAAAGTTGAAAGCACAATATTCGAAGACCTGTCAGCTTGTTGAAGAAAATTTTTAGGTAGATGATGAAGAAGCTTCAGAAATTTATGAAGATGTGAAAAAGATTATGATGCTTGCTAGTTTCAATACGAGAAAATGGAGGAGCAATAACGCCCAATTACATGCGATTTGGAATGCGGCTGAAAATACGAAGCTTAATGGAGACGGAATGAGTAGCACTTTGTTATGATATATTTGGAATTATGAAGCAGATAGACTGAAATTTCTAATCAAAGATGAATTACTCAAAGATCCGGCTGAGGAAATAACAAAACGGAAGATTCTTCAAGTTGCAGGCGAACTATATGATCCTATCGGTTTCATATCTCCCTTTGTTATTGCAGCTAAAATGATGAAGCAAGAATGTTGGCAAAGAGGATACCAATGGGATGCACCACTTGATCAAGAATTGCAGAATTGATTTAAAACCTGGTATAATGAAATTCCTAAATTAAAAAATGTTGAAATTCCAAGACATTATTTCAACAGTCGATCAAAAAATAATATATCGAATATTCAGTTGCACTATTTTACAGATAGTAGCCAAAAGGGATATGGTGCCGTTCCATATTTGAGATACAATGAAAATGAGCTAACAAAAACATCATTTGTTATGTCCAAAGCAACAGTTACTCCCATAAAAAAGATTACGTTACCTCGACTGGAGTTTTTTTGAGCAGTCATAGGAGCTCGACTCATCACATACATTCGACATTCGTTGAAAAACATAGAAATGAAGATTTATATGGGGACAGATTCAGAAATTGTACCACATTGGGTCAAGGCTGATCCGACGAAATGGAGACAATTTGTACGAAATAGGTGTCTAGAAATCCAAGAGAAAAACTGATCCAGATTGGTGGAATTATTATCCCAGCCACGAGAATCCTTCGGACTTATTGACGAGAGAACAGAAGGTAGAAACTCTTTCAAAAAATGAACGATCAACGTGGTGGTATGGCCTCCCTTGGCTTGTTAAAGATAGCAACTTTTGGCCCAGCTATTCGAGATATTTTAATGAAGATTATAAAATAACAAATTCTGAGAAACGAAAAGGAAAGAAACAAGAAATCTTAACAACAAACTGTATTGTTGAAAACAGCGAACCTATCATTCCTATCGAGAACTTCAGTGACATAAAGAAAATATATAGAATAACATCTTAAGTTTTCAGATTTATCAATAATATAAAAAATCCAAAACTAAGAAGAATTGGACCAGTCAAGGCTGAAGAAATGACTGAAGCAGAGAATTTCTGGATCAAGAAAACTCAGGAAGAAAATTTTAGAGAAGAACTAAGGAAATTAAAGATGAATCAGAGCATACATAGTTCGAAAATATTTACATTAAATCTATTTGTAGACTCAAATGGAATACTCAGAATAGGTGGAAGGTTTCAAAATGCTGGGTTAAGCTATAATCAAAAATAACCAACAGTATTACCTGAGAAGTCTCAGTCTCATTTAATAGATCATATCATTAAAGATTGTCACGAAACGCAAGGACTCGCTGGTGTAGCTGAAACTTTAACTCAAGTTAGAGAAAAATTTTGGATACTAAAGAGTCGACAGCGTGTAAAGAGTAATATTAACAAGTGTGTGATTTGCTACAGATTTAAAGCTAAGCCACTAAGTCAGGATATCGCTCTTTCACCAACCGAAAGAATAACAGGAGCAAATCCCTTCGAAGTTGTAGAACTTGACTTCGCTGGTCCTGTGAGTACAAAGGATGTTGCAATTTATGATCTTTTTCCTTATTTGTATTTTCTTATTGTTATTTTTTAAATTTAATATCATTTGACAAGAATATCATTTTCCTTACCTTTCTTGATGGTTTTACAAGACGCTTGGAATTCTTTTCCATTTTGGTTTTCACACAAAACTTTATTTTTTACAGCTATGTACAACAATCGTATGCTTACATTAGAACGTTCATCATTTTAGTCTCGTTGCCACTACATCTATATCAAAATCTGCAATGCGGTAAGACAAAAATAACACACAAAAAAAAAAAATAAGAAAGCTGCGCCCTCTCGTGGCCAGCTACATAAACTGTAACATCCTCTCCTTCGATGAACTCTTGGTTCATCAAACGACTGAATTCTGAAGTTATCTTAAACACTAAATGTTTTCAATGTTCTACAAGTTTAAATATTCATAGACGCAGTGTTCGCAATTTAAATTCACTGTATTCAGTTCAAAGAGTTTAAGTCATTTCTAACGGGTACAATAACTGCACAGGACGACGATGATGATTTCCATTAGCTAAACGGATAGTGCAAGCCTTTATCTTTCCATCTCGTCCTGCATGACACTCCTGTACAACTCCCATCTTCCATAGTAATCTTGGTAGTTTTTCTTCATGTACTAGAACTACAGATCCCTTCAAAAGATTTGTTACGGCATTACCTCTCTGAATTTGCTTTACGTTTCTAATTTCAAGTAAGTATTCCCTTTTCCATCTTTTCCAAAAACCTTCTAATAACCTTAGCCAGCATTTATATCGCCTTGTTAAATTTTCTTTAGTTGACTCGGGTTCAAGAAATTTGCCAGATGGTAAAGATGTCAGTCTTCGTCCAACTAGAAAATGAGCTGGTGTCAGCGGTTCTGGTTCTCCGACTTCACTATAAACATAAATTCAATATTGCCTCAATTTCAATTAAAATTGTTTCCAGCTCTTCAAATTTAAGTGAAGCCTTCGGAATTATTTTCTTCAAACATGACTTAAAGGATCTAACAAGCCTTTCCCAGAAACCGCTCCACCAGGCCGCCCTTTCCACATTGAATTTCCTCTCAATACCTTTATTATTAAAATAATTTTGAGCTTCTGTGTCCTTGATGGTATTCCATAGTTTTTGTAAATCCTTGTCTGCTGTTTTGAAGGTTTTTGCATTGTCTGAATATATCATTCGACATATACCTCTTCTTGAAATAAATCTTCTAAAGGACAAAAGAAAATTTTTTGCTGTTTGGCTAGACACTAGTTCCAGATGCACAGCTCTTGTTACAGCGCATGTGTATAGAGCAATATAAGCCTTCCCAGTTTATAATTATAGCAAAGAAATAAATTATAGTGTTGAAATTATTGTACCTTTTCTTGTTTTTATTTTTAACATTTAACATTTGATAAATGATCTTTTGCTTACCTTTCTTGATGATTTTACAAAACGCTTGGAATTCTTTGCCATTTTGCTTTTCACACAGAAACCTTATTTTACAGCTATTTACAACGAAAATGTTTAGATTAGAACGTTCATCATTTTACTCTTGCTGCCACTACATTTTTATCACAATCCGCAATGCGGTAAAACAATATAACGAGCATAAAATAATAATAAAAAAAAAGCCCTCTCTTGGTCAATAACATAAACTGTAACACCACAGTTCAACCCAGCGTTACCCCGCCTAATAAAAACGTGAAAGAACATCAGGCTAACTTCCCAGCCCCAGTGCCAGCCGACAATACAATTACTTTAAGTTATTCACCGAACTAATGATTGCGTTCAAGCAAATTCAAGAAGTACTCAGTGTGAAATGCATTACTAACTTTGTTAAGGTATTTTCTGCAAGCTACAACCAGCTCAAGACTACACCCAGCAGTGTTGCAAAATTAATGATGCTGCGTAACATCTTCGAGCAAGCCAACAATTCGTTTCTCAACTGCAATGCTGACTCATTCCACTCCGGTCAATTTTTCACGATTATTTTTCTCGCGGCCTTCTGGACTAAGTTCTTTCAACGGCAGCGTACTTCGTTTCTCAATCAGAAACTCAAGGAAAAAAAAACTCTTTCTTCTATTTGTTCTTTTACCTAAGAAACTCTTTCTTCAATTTGTCCAACTTTATTTTCAACTCTATTCCAACTCTATTCGGTCTTTCATAGCCTCAATTTTGTTTTCTATTATGCAAGTAATTTCCTTTTTCTTTTCTTCTTGACATGCTTAACGGCTTTTATCTCTTCCTTAACGGATTCTCGACCCGCTTCCACCTTTCCTTGAACGGCTTACATCACCTCTTTAACAGAGTTGACGGCCAGTTTCTTTTCTTGGAATGCAGCAAATGCAGTCAAGAATTGCCTGAATTGGACTTCCATCGCTCCTGTAATTGACATTCAATACCCCACCAAAAAAGCGTTGCATGCTGACACCAAAAGGTGTTGCGTGCGTACGTGTTCGTAATAAATTGAATGCACAAGTCCGATGAAAAGTGAATAAAATTTATTCTTATCACAAAAAATAAAATAAAATGCTTAATTTCCTCAGAGATATTCGTACAATATCGCAATATCTCACAGTAGTTATATTTTAAAATATCAAAACGTTGAATAGAACTCAATTCAAAACACTGAGAAAGCTAACCCAATCTCACCGCGAATTTGCTACAATCAATAACAACACTAAGTAAACAACTGAACTGAGATGCTTTGATCCGGCTTTTATAAGCTTTTTAATCATGCACGAGAACATTCTGGTATTTTCTCGATTTTTCTGGTTAGGAAAAGAGTACAATTACAAGATGTCTATTGTTAAATGCTAAATGCGCGTGCTCCTGTATTTTTACTTTTTCGGCGTAGCTTTTTCTTAAAACTTGTCGCGCGCAGCATTGCACGGCGAAATGAAACCTTTTAATAGCAATTCTACTAAAAATAGCAAACTAAATGCAAAAACCGTAACAGTATGTATGCTTCTCACGCTATGATAAATTTTGAATAACGTACGTTTGCACCCGAATATGGGCATCTGGAAGCCCAAATTTGGAATTTTTTTTTAATATTTTGTAAAGCATTTATGAGTTTTTGATTAAGAAACTCGACGGTGTCAAAGAGAGAAATGGCAACAATGTACGGGGTAGGAGAATATATCTCCAGCACGCGAGACTGTGTATCGGAAATTCTAAAGATATGCTCTTTTAAAATTATTTTGCGATATTGCTGTTGAATTGAATTTTATGGTTTAACTGCGAAGAACATAATATTTATAAATAAAGGTAACAAACAAAACGTTAAAAAAAAAGGACCCTTTGGGCGTAATATAAAATCTGAATACTTTCAGATTTTTTGTTAATGAAGAATTCATAAAATATTGCATCCAAAACAACTGTTTCCTTTTTGAGGTATGAGTTCTTTATTACGCGGAGCTAAATTTGGCGACTTATCAATAGTTTGGCGATTTCAAAATCAGTTCGTATACAAAATTTTTTATTCGGAGATCTGCGAGATTTTGACGATTTTTTTAGCAAAAACAGTAGTACTAAAAATATAAATAATGATAAAAAATGAAAATTATACTTAAGAAATAACATTAAAATAAAATATTTTCTTTTCACGTGCCATATTTTAAAGTGATATTGCTTTCCATTTTGGTGACTTCGAAATATTAAATTCTGAAAAATATAAAAGATAATAAATGCTTTAAAGCAGCGGTTCTCAACCTTTTGATTAACGCATATCATCTCAACAAAAACTGAAAGACTTAAAGTACCCCCACTACATTTTACAATGATTATTTTTCAATTTCTCAATAGAAATATTTTAAAAAAATACGTTTTGCCATTTGCACAACCTATTAAATACGCCTACATATAAAAGTATTAGAGATTAAAAACTGGTTACAATTTCAATTATTAAAATTTAATTTATAATACTTTAATTCTAAAATTTAGTGCGAAATTTGTGCCGGTTTAAAAGAGATTTTTCTTTATGTCTGGTCTTATTTCACTTAACTTTAACCGTACGTTAGGATCCACTTTTAATTTTGAGCTGTATTTATTTTTCAAATAAAAAGGTGGAAGAAGTTCCTTGTTCACACAAATAAGTTATGCGAAAAGGTAATAAAAATGTAATAGCTTTATTTGAAACGCCTTTAAATTCTTATTTAGGTTCTGCCAAAAGTTAGCATTTATGTTATTTTTGAAATCTCCAGTTAGAGTTCGATCACAGGAAATTTCTATCAATTGTTTTTATTTTTCTTCACGAGATTTTTGAATTTAATATTTAAAAATACTTTGCGTACCACCTATTTTTTCTCTTGCGTACCACCTGTTGAGAATCGCTACTATAAAGCACAGTTTACGAAACATTTCTTAAAAGAAACAAGAATGCTGCTGTAATAATTTCAAAATTAATTTCGTTTGTCTTTTTTTTTTTTTATTTTCTTAGTTTTTTCCCATGTAATTGTTTCAGAATATTTAAATGTGCATTAGTTTTCTCTTGAAAATTCACTTTACCCTTCTCTTTTCTGAAGTGTTTTTCAAATATCTTCCAGCTTTTTGGTCTTACACAGTTCGTAGGGACAATTTTTCTTTCAGATTTTAGACCCTGCACCTCTGCTTAAAAGCATGATTTATAGACCTACAATTTCCAGAAAAATGTGATGAAATAAAAAATGTCTTCATGGTTATTAACACGTAATACAGAACGTTTATAGGAAACATACGTTTTATAGGAAATTTGTGATGAATTACTTATCTTTTGGAGAATTTTTGGAAGACCAGTGAAAAGAAAATTATTTGAATTTCCTACTTTTGATTCAAGAAATCTTTAATATGTTTATCTTACCTTTATTTCCTTATCTTACCACTAGACACAAGAATCAAAGCAATCAAAGAAAGCAAAGAAATTGAAAACCGATGATTTATTGAAGCTTCATCATATATGTCTCAGTGCACAATACATACCTCAGTGCCTGTCCTAAATTCTAAAAATTTTGTCCTAAATTTTGCTGCTCGGTGCTTCACTAAATAATAAAGGTTCATCCACATTGGCTCTGGCATCAGCCCTGATCTTATATCATTTCATATTTATTCTCTATACTCATAATATTAAAGAAAAAACAGTTTCTTGTATACATTCTAAGTACAAGCAGTTCTTTAAAATAACTTTAATTAAATCAGAAAATCCTAAAATAATGAGGAAATTCATTGAAAAAGAATTTGGTTTTATAAAGATAGAGAAAATTATTCTTTAAAGGTACACTGTTGAAACATTAACAAATTAGGCGATGAAGCAGAGACTAATGGGAACATTGACTTATTTACTGGAACAAATAAACTTGGAAAAGATGCTAAAGAAAATTGTCGTAAATTAGTTAAAATATTAGGAAAATTTTCAAATTAAAAAGACCCACAGATATTTTGTTGTTGTTACAAAACATAAATGCTTCATATCTTTTAATGTATAATTAATTATACTAATATAATTTTAGAATCAATATCATAATTTATAAATGCTGTAAAATGTTCTTACTGCTTTTCTGATGGATATTTTTTTAAAAATAAAAATGTAATAGTAACAATGTAAATCTGTTATGAATAAAGGTATCTGGCTATGTAATTTAATTACTTATAACTAACTGTTTACCTTTAAAAGTTATCTCTACATATTAAGGTTAATTACTACCTTTCCTTAACCGTTATTGTGGATGTAAGATACAACACAAAAATCTAAAACTAGCATAAAACTTTATTCCTTACATATAATGAGACTTAAAATAATGCAAAGCAAGCTATCATCTCTGGTACTCCAGTGATTTATTGGAACTTTATATTAAATATCGTGTATTAATTGGATTACAACTTCAGCAACTCTATACGAGGCTATGACACTAAGTTTCAACATTAAGCAACGTCGGACGTTCACGTCTGTTCTGATCAGCGGCTCTTTGTCCCTTAAGCAAGCAACTGTGGTGGCAATAGTTAAGTTTCTGTTAGGAGTCATGCTGATTATTATTATACTTCACAGTTCAACTTATGTCCCTTGACATAAATTTTCTATGTACCTCTGGACTGAGCGACTGCTTGACGAAATGAAGTATAAAAGAAAGAATCAGTATAAAGCTAACTGTTAGCACAACTTTAATAAAACGCCACTTTATCTTTTATTTAAAATATGTGGGACTATTATAAATGTAAAATATAAATGTTTCAAGAAGTTTTATAATTTAATGCTAATTACTTGAAAATATTTGTGAAGTCAATTTTATTCTTGAATTTGTTTTGTAATTAAATATTAGATTATGTTTAATAGTAATGTAATCCTACTTACAAATTTATTTTATTCTTAAAAATTGCAAAAGTGAAGTTCGGGTGTAGATAATTGCTTTAGTTTACTGAGTTCCTATTTTCTTGATAGGTCTTTAATTTTTTTCATTGATGGTCCTTAAAAGTAATTAAATTTCCATGTGAAAACGTGCGTACGAACCTTGAAATTTGCAACTGTTATATTTGCTGTTCGAGATCACTACAGTGTTACAAACTAACTGATTGTAACTCAATACTCTATAAATGTGTTGTGTACATTAGATAGTGGTGTTCTAAAAAATATGGTTTATAGTTCTGAGAAGTCTTGATTCAAATAATTTTTAAGGATGCATATCAGAGTGAAAGTATATGCTTTAGAACATGTGCTGAAATATATGTGGTAGTAACTCTGTTTACAAAATGCAAATATTTATTTTCTACTGAACAAAGTTATTACAATTTAAAACCTTTTCCATTATATAGCTGAAGCTGAAAATTGATTTGTTTGTTCGTATTTTACAGTGCATCTTACAACAAGTAGAAAACGTGAAGAAAAGTTAGAGCATAGACATTCACAAAAGAGCATTGCATAATTAAAAATAATAAATATTGCTCTAAATCCAAATCTGCATATTTAAAATAAGAAAAAACATTGTTTTTGGCTTTGTATATAATTTAACTTTAAAAAAATTTCCCATTCAAAGAAAAAAAATTCTCACATTTCTTGCATGTAAAAAAAGGTTGCAATTCACAAACATGTTAACTAAATTTTGATGGCATTATTTGAGATTTATAATCATGCTCACACCTTCATTACATAATCCGGAAATGGATTATCAGCTGTTCATTCCTGGTGTTCTGAAATTTCTGCACTATTGTCTGCTTTTTCATCCTCCTCTTCATCATCTGCAGCACCCAACTGTAATTTAATACCTTTAGAGAGGATCAACTCAGAAGTTCTGTCCCAGAATTCTTTGATGTTCTTTTCTGTCCACTCAGAATTTCGCACATCATGAGAGCGACAGTCTTTGAACAGCCTTCCTGAATCCTTGAGAACATCTCTTGATGACAAACAGTGAAGGATGGTTTGGATTCCTTCTTCGGTGGTACGGTAGAGGGCCTTGGCACAAGTTTGGTTCAGTTTGCCAAAAGGTCCTTCTAGATGCCGATACAGGCCAGTATTCACATAACCTAATTAATTTAAAACAGATTATTATTCTTATTAGAAAAGAGTTGGTATGTAGCATTATTAAATATCAGTGAAACAAGTAATGATGATCTGTCCCGTGCATCAGTATTCTTTTGTAGATAGAATAATTTATGTAAACGAGTTCCTGTTATAATAAGGCACTTCATTTATGTAAGCTCAGAAAAAAAGAAGTTTCTTATAGAATAATCTTTTTTTAAAAATGGATACGATATAATAGAATCTAAAAAGAAAATTATTTTATCATAGAGTTTTATGAAACAGGAGAACAATTTTCTTTACAAAATTCCATCCATAATTGAATATGACGAATAATAAAAGCTTGAGGCGGTTTTGATAATAGTACACAAATAATTACTAATTACAAATATATTTAAAAACTTATTTGTTCGAATATCGCAAGGGAAAAGCAAAAGTTGTATCACGGTAAATACAGAATGCAGGCGGATTACACTATATGCCAGAAAGTGTTGGAAGAGGAAGCATTCATTATCTTCCGCCCCTGAGAATAAGATGGAGAAATTTGATAACAAGTTTGATGGCCCTTTCGTTATCGAAAGGATAAAAATGGGCAACAGTCTGTGGCTAATACTGATCAAGTAAAATCATGCTATGAAAGATCTGATTTTCTAGTGTTAAAACTTTTTTTTCCAGGAATCGGGAAGACATCCATAAAGTAGTAATGCTGAAATCAGCACAGAAAAGAGTTGCAACTTCCACCCCCATCTCAAGAAGAGAGTCAAATATGATACCAACAAAGACAAAGTTCCAGTGCCTCTGCACAAAAGGAAGCAAACACGGACAGTGAACAACACCGACAGGCAGCAAGCCCACCAGCGGCCGAGCGGTAAAGTCGCTGAACACTGGTAGTTCGGTCCGAGGTTCGAATCCCGCGAACGGGCTGGCTGCATGGGCGTTTTCGTGGTTTTCCCCATGTGTAACGTGTATACGAGCCAGTTTCCCTTAGAAAGTCCTCCACGAAGGCATCCCTCCCCTTAGGCAGATAGCCCTAATGTGCTTTGCCATAATTAAATACACACATACACACACCGACAGGCAGCAAGCGGGTTATTCTGTTTTAAAAGTAAAGTGGTCCGAGGGTTTCCCACCCCTCTTTGCCTACACCAATCTCTCGGGAGGACTTTCGGCTAGCCGCATATTTAGACTGCCCTTATGCGGAACGAACACTAAATATGTACAAACATCCGAGTCTTCTCCGGAATTCAAACCCGGACCCTTCGGCACGGCAGTCAGCAACGCTAACCATTATACCGGTTAGGCGGCTGACATACAAGTTCTATCGCTGGGTACTCAAGCAGATAAGGACAGACGTGTTCCGGGCCTGCACTAATCTGCTCGAATATTAACGCAAGGATAAAATTCTGGACCGTACAGTCACTTGTAATGAAATATGGATTTACTTTCAACAACACGCCCGAAAAGAGGGTCTGCGCCCTTCAGCATCGCAAAGCGTAATTTGACTAACAAGAAGATCATGGAGTTGCCATGCGATTATCCACAAAGAAAAAGGTAAAACCCTCGACAGTAAGGTGTAGAGCGAGATGCTAGTCCGTGTTTACGCTGTTATCAAGGAAAAATATCGAACTGAGTTCCGGTGCAAAAAGGAGTTATCCTCCATCAAGATAATGCAAGACCACATGTGTCTGCATTCATCGGCTGGACGCTGTACGGACTCTAATGGGATCTTTTGCTATACCCACCATATAGCCCCGATATCGCTCCTTCGGACTTCTACCGGTTTTCACACCTGCAGCTATATCTTGCTGCTGCTGTCTTTCATTCTGCAGAGGACGCCCGAAATGAGGTTGATCTGTTTTTGTACTCCTGGCCACCAAGTTTCTGAACCGAAGGCTTTGAAAAACTATCAAAACGTTGGCAGAAAATCATAGATTTGGGTGGTGATTACTACCCCCACTAAAGATACTGCTTTCATGTTTTTTTTTTTTTTTTTTTTTCTCTAACTGTATTAAGAAAGTATTTTGGCGGAAAACTTTAATTACAACTAGAAAATTATAGACTGAAAAGTATAGACAGATGTGATATTTTAAAATTTTACTGCTGAATCAGAAATAGCTTTAAAAACTTTAAAAAAACAAAACCTGATTCATTGGTCAGGTAGGACTACCTTGCTAAGGGCAGCAAAATTATGCTACAGTGGTATTCTGACAATTTTAATTGAAATCTACCTTAATAGAGCTAATTAAAAAAAATAAATAATGGGATGAAGTGTTACAGATGAAAAAGAAAACAGCACATCTTGAATTTATTGTTATTTGTATGTTTACATATAAATGTTTATTAATAAAAATTATTCTTTTTAGGTTATTAAGATTGTTTCTGTGTGGTTTCATTGTTAATACATTTTGATTATTTTTAAAATAGTCTTTAGTTGCTTAAATATATTAAATAAAACTCAATTATTTGAATGAAATGGATGTTGAATTTATAATTATCTTTTCTAATATAACATTTAGTATGTAAATGTGGGTATACAGGGTGAATCTGAACAAGTAGGCAAAACTTTACAAGTAGGATTTTGCCTAAGGCAGCGAGCTTCGTCATAGAATCCTTCGGGAGTTCTTTCAAGCTATTGGGAAGTACTGCCACAGTGTAGTAGAAATCCAGTATTTAACAACTTAGTATTTTAGTATCCCAATAGCATTTTCTACCGTGGATTCCAGAGAGGATTCCTGTTATACGAGCCACGAAATTTCCAGGGCGATTAATTGGTGGAGGTGGTCCCATAGCTTGGCCACCAAATTCACTGGATCTCTTGTATTTGGACTTTTTCCTGTGGGTCCATATGAAAAGATATGAAAAGCCTGATCTTCGAGTGCCCCACTGAAACCAATATGGATCTAGTCGCCAGGATCGCCGTCGCTGCCAGCGATGAAATACTTGGTGTCTTCGCAAATATGCGTCAATCCCTATCCCACAGGTGTGTAGCCTACATTACAGATTTATTACAAATCAAGCTGTTCACAGCGGATGACGCTTCTGAGGTCTGAGGTCCACCTCGTGGTTGGGGAAACGGCTAGTAGTACCGCCATCGACGCTGTTCCTTGAGGACATTTGCTGGAGGCAGAGCCAATACCACTACGTAGGTTAATTAGGTACGGTATATAACTCCCATCGGCTATATGCTTAAGCGGAGGAATGCCTTTGTGAGTGACGTTCTAAGAGAAACTGGCTCGTATTTATGTTGCAGCTATGACTATTATTTAAATTCTGAACAATTTCAAAATGATTGGGATAACGAATAGATAATTCTAGCTATAACGCACAAAGTATCTAATCCTGCTTGATTTTCTTTGTTTTTAAATATTATTTCAGATCTTTCAGACGGGAATACTTACCAAGTGAGAACACTGATACTGATGAGATAGTTGTGTATTCAATATAATACTACACTACGCTACACATAGTCGAAATAATATGTGGAAGTGTATTCTGTCAGGTCTTTGGGGCCGTTTCCCAATATCTGTTGCAAGAAGAATTAAAAAGTATTAGATGATACTGTACAGTAATTTTCATTACATTGTATATTCACGTATTGAAAACTATACTACGAAATTTCTGTGAAATACCTTTAAAGCCTCTTTTTTAAACATATATTTTAGTATACTCTGCATTATCAGAGTTGATATTTACTTCAGTCGTATTTGGCCTTTATCCAAGAAGAAAAAACAATTATGATGTTTTTCCATACTTTCATTTTCATTGAATGGCCACTCAAAAAGTGAAAACACTTTTATTTTACTAAATCAATATGTATCAAAGTTTTATCAAAAAGCAACTGTTTCAGATAACATAGCTTTTCTCGAAAATATCAAAAGTGATATCCGGAAAGAGGTACAAATTATTGAGGTATGTCTGTAAAAACCATACTTCTCATGTCAGAAATATTTACTGCCAAGAACAACAAGCAGGCTGTTAAAGGTGTAGAAGGAAAAAATAATAAAGCAAATCTCAGTCTGCAGTCTAACTACAGACTGCATTATTTATTTTTATACCTGTAGGTTTCCAGAATTTTCCGGTTATCTTTTGTACCATTTCTTTTTAATGCAACAAGGTAAATAAAAAATAAAACTCTTTCTTGTGATTTACAATAAATATTATTACGAATTTTGTACGCATGTACATATACTTTTAGTGAAATTGTAGCTTTGCCGGAAAAGTAAAAGTACAGGGGAAAGTCTTTAAATACTGAATAAATGGCTATGGCTATTTCGCTAAATAGGCAAGATTTCGCCAAGCTGGGAACGATTTTGTGGACTATTTTTTTGGCGAGAAAGCGCCAGAGTTATCGACATTTTGGTCCGGTCCATGGATAACTGAAATTGGTATTCTGAATGAATAGACCTAGATCTACAACTGTAACCATATCCGGCCTTAGATGTAACTTTAACCGTATATACCTTGGAGTAATTCCGAGAAATGGAATTTACTACAGATTTCTCGGCAACTGGATGAAAACTATGTAACACCGGAGACAGCATCTGCTCTCAGTTGTTAGTTTAGAGCTGAATTCGAAGCACTAAGGTATCCGTGAGAGCTTCGTCTTTTGCATTGCGTTGTGTTTAAGGTTCTTATTAGTTTGATTCTGTTCTGTGACAAGAACTGTAAAGTGTTTCTTTTGTCGATAAAATAGACAAATTTTATCAAGTTATCGTCGTTCTGTGTGCAATCAATACGTGACGAAGCCGTACGCACGCCACAATATGTACATATTTGGGCGTAAGGGAAAACAAATCTGATACCCGCATGGAGTACTCTCCTTGTTATATTTATTCGGTTATGAATGTATAAACTGGCAAGATGTATTAGCTCGTATTAGATGGAAACTCTTCTTTAATTATACTAACCTGGGTCAGCAGAAAAGGCAATAATTCCTTCTTCGATGTACTTATTCGCGAGTTCTTTGGTGAACAAGTGCAGACCCAGTTTGCTGCTTCGGTAAATCTTTCTCATGTCATAACTTCCTTCCGTTTTCCCTTCTAGCTCATCCATGCGGACGATATGACCGGAACGAAAACTGCCACAGACTACGTTAACGATGCGTGCCGGACAGCTAGACGTTCCGTGCTTCAACATCTTCTCGCAAAGTAGGTTTGTCAAGAGAAAGTGTCCCACGTAATTGACACCAAGCATCAAGTCCAAGTTGTCAGATGTCTTGCCTTGTGGACAAAGAGTAGCTGTGGAAATTTCAATGAAACATGACGTCATTCAGTCAAAAACAAAATTTTAAAAAAAATATGCAATATAGAAATGATCAAACAAAATTTTATATTATGAGAAAACTACAAAGAACATTACCCAGGGTCTATTCGTTATTTTTAAGCATTAATTTGGATAGCATTTTTTCTGAGTCAAAAGAAACAGTTTGATAAGAAAGAACTTCTATCTAGCCCTGTGGCCAAAGAGATATGATCCTAAATGTATAATAATTTGCACATTGATATTTAACGTATAATTTTGATACAAATACATATAATTTGTATACATCGATATTTAACTTAACATATATACAGAGGCTGTTCGTGTTTTTTAAACGATTTTCATTGTATTTACAGAAATATTTTACCTAAAAGTTATGTGTTTTAAATGTTCTATTTGATAACCCTTATTTTTCACTATCCTTTTGCACTGTAATTTCTATAAAATTAAAACCCCTTTTGGTATCCAAATGTACTATATTTTATCTCATGAACAGCTTTCCGAAGTCCAAGAAAGGTTGTAGGTTGATGTTTGGACAATCCACTTTTTATTAGTGCAAAATCACAAAACTCCGTGGGTATACAATTGGAAATTTAGGAGGGATATGAGTCAGGCGCCTTCACGCTCGTTTCTTGTTCCATTTTTTTCCAGAAAATTAACAGTGGATTTTGACGTATGGCTGCTTGCTTTGTCTTGATGCAGTTCTACCAATCGATGGCACTGTGTCTAACGAGATGGTATTTCACATTTGAAATGTGGGAGTAAAATATGTTGCTGGTATTATGCTCAGTTGATATGAAAATTTTTCTCCAGTCTCTTTATTTTTAATTTTCCATCAGGAACAATCATAAATCCCTTTGAAAAACTTTTTAAATTCTTTGATGTTTTAAGATTTTTTCTCCTCTTTGATGATAGCAAATCCCTAAAAAATTCCCTTTCCCCTAAAGATTTTGCAGCACGTTCAGTGTTCGGCGATAAGTCGTGCAGAAAGACGATACACATTGTTTCTTCGCGTTTTTCAAGATTCAGATTAGCATTAATGGCATCATTTTGTTTGCAGTTGACACTGGACAGTTTAATGATTCTGCAACTGTCCTTAACGAATTTTCTTTAAGATTAAAGATCTTACATTTACAACATTCGAAAAAATCCGTTTTTTCCTTGAATACATATTTAGAACAATTTTTCCACTTGAAGCCAAAGTTTGACGTTTGTTTCCTTTCATTTTGTTGATAATTTTACCTATCGTAGCTTTAGATATCGAAACTCCATGGCTTTTGCTGTAGTTTTTAGTAACCAGAAATTAATAATTTTCTTTCGAATGAGCACAAGCATAGCCTTCCATACACCGCTTCTTTAAAAGCTTGATGCTGCATGAAACAAAACTATCATATAGCAGATTATAATTTGTACTTTCAAAAATACAGTTGTAGTGAAACAAAGTCCAAGCAGACGACTGCCTTTCCTGGCAAAGCAGAATCGCCTAAAAAATGTGCGACCAGCTTCTGTGGAAAAATGCTGAGTCAACAGGATGCAAATTGATTAGCTACTCCCATTAAGATGTGTTAGCTGTGTTTTAATTGCAGTTGATCAATGTTTGGCGCAATTTTCTGGAAACTGGCATGTTTTTCAACCTGGCCAATTTTGTAGGGATGATTTCTTGAACCGTGTCTCGATCCGTTGTTGGTAATGGACTAGTGGTCCGAGTTTCCTGTTTGGCCGCAGTCACACTAGTCAGGCCAAAACACTTGAGACACGTCATAAAATTGCCATGGCCATGTGACAAAAGAACCATGTGATGAGGAAAGTGGAAACTTTTGGGACGAATATAAAGGTTCGTATTACCCTGGAGTCGGAGTTCCAGCTGTTTTGGGATTGCGTGAGAATGTCTTGCCCAGGTGTACTTTTTATCATTTAAGCATGAAGTGAAAATCCTCATCTTAAGACTTAAGATATGCTTATTGCATATTTATTTTAATTAATGAATGAGTTTGTGACTTGTACAACCTCCTAAATCTGCCTCTGTACACCTCAGTAAATTTGATATAATTTGAAGTACAAAGTATTGGTGATTTCTGGCATATTACTGCCCCTCTGATTGGTACAGCGGTTAGCGATGCTGATCGCCATATCGTTGGGTCCGTGTTAGAATCCCGAAGAAGGCATGAATGTCTGTAAGTAGTGTCTGTGCCGCAAAGGCACATTTAAAACTAGATACTGAGGAGCCGAGAGTCCTCCTCGAGTGATATGGTGGTAAGACAAGAAGGATGGGAGATTCTCGAATCTGTTCTATCTGGGTGCTTTTTATTAAAATTGAGCCGGTGCTATAATTCAATGCGTTGATGTGTTTGAACCAATTCGTGTACCGTTTACTGAGTCAAACGTTTTCCTAATTGATTTAAACCATTTATTGGAAAGAGAGTTTGAAAAAAACTAATTTTCAAGTGCGGAAAATCTCAAAACCATTTGCAGATTTACTTAAAATGGAATAAACCGAAATTCAACCTCAAAGTAAGACACCTAGTTTCACTGATAAAAAGAGCAAGACGCCTTTTTTTCGCAGGATAAAGTGGACGTTAAGCTGGCGCTGAGGAGAAGCATTTTCTTGGATGGGCTCGAAACACGGACGTCAGAATATTACGTCAAAATTAGCCCACTTCCATTCCCCTAATGATACGGAACAACCGCCCCAACGGGAGTCAAAACATTCCGATCCGATTAGGCACTTTTCGCTACCACGCAAGAAAGAATACATGCACATTCGTTTGTAGAGCCATCAGGTATTTTTTTGGAACCAGGAGAATTGAAAAATTAGCAAACGCCTTCGCCGGGAATCAAGCCACGGACCTCTGGAATACCGGCCCAGCGTGCAGAACCACTATACCACGAAGGCACGCTAGAAAAGCGGGAGAAATACCTTATACGTTTTACATAAATTATAAGTAGCAACGGTAAATAGGAACATTCTTTTGATTTGCATTTTTGAGGCAGCCTTGAACTCTAGATATTAGATTAGATTACTCGTTTGAGTCATTTCTATTAATTCATTTTAAAACTGGATTGGGTATTTCTTGAAGTATATTTATCACTGAGTCACTAAATATTGTTGCGAGCATACACGTACAATAATAAATAGAATGCACAGAGGTCTGATGATAAGTTGATGAAATTTATTTTATCAAAAAAAAAGACTTCAAAGTTCTCGAAATTTCCATATAAATACTCGTTCATGTGTTCACAGTATCACAGCGTACAATCAGTAGTTAGAATTAAAACTACTAAGAATGTTAAATACGACGCAATGCAAAGCGCATCTCAAGAGACAGTACCATATCTCAGTTTACCAAGCTCACGCTCACCTCACAATTTATAACAACAGCCGAGAGCAGATGCTCTCTCCAGCCTTATATAGTTTTCACCCGGCAGCCGAGAAATGCCCGAACTTACTTCCCGAAATTGCTAGAAGACATATGAGGCCAGATACGGTTACAGCCGCATATGAAATCAGTTGCAATACATATTGCGGTGAGACAGCGACCGGATCAAAATGTTACCAACCCGTTGCCAGCTTGGCCATTTTTAAATAGCTTGTCTTATTATTTTTCCAGCAGAGCATCCTTTCTCTAGATTTTCCTGTTACGCTATGCAGAAGGATACAATTTCACATAAAATTTCACCAAAATTATCCATATATGTTCAAAATTCGTAACAACATAGGATTAGATGCAGTCAGTTTAGATTTAGTTTTATTATAGAGTCTTAGCTTGCTTCTGATATGGTTGTTGCAATGGAAAATAAAAGTACAGCCCGGCCAACGGATTTCAGAACCCTGAACATTGCTCCCTTAAACAATTTTTAATCATTCTAACATTAATAACTTAATTCCTTTCACTCTTATACCACTTTTCCCTTTTTCGAAAGTTTCTTACTCTCCGATTTTTGGCAAATATTTGAAAGAGTAAAAGGAACTTCAGAGCTGTAATGTTTGAACACAAAAACTAGACCAATTTCATAACTTTTTCCTTTTTAAGAATCTTACTCTTCTTCCTTCTTCTCCCCCTATCTCTTCTTAAAGGAGAAAGACCTCATCCATAAATGAAGCAGACAGAAAAGTTGGCTTCGAAGCGTGGGATTGTTTCTGTTATGAGTAGGTTGGATTGAAACCGCAAACGCCCTTTGCAAAAGAAACACACACGTGTGAACAAATGGCCTTGAAGATTATTTGATCGCTAACCGTTCGTTTTTAACCTGTAAAGCCTTAAACAGGGCTGTTCTTGTATATCGGTATCAGTTGCGTAGATAGAGATTTTTCCGCCTGGAGTGTTCCTCGAGTTTCATTAGTTAAAAAATTGAAAAAAAGAGCAAAACGACATGTAGGGAATAAACTGAAACTATATGTTTATTTTTAAAGATAAACTAATTCCAACATTTTAAAATTCTACACTAATATTTGTGGAAAATGCAATACTAGTCCCATACGGTGGCACAGCATGGATTTGAGCATGCGAACTTCGCTGCTCTTCTAAGTGGAAATAAACGAATAATTAATCTTGATTGCCCATCAATGATTATATTTACACTACAAACTAGGGTTTCCAAAATTACCGATATGTAAATTACGTAACTATTAACGAATTTAAGGGTTTAAATTGCGTTCTTTTTATTAAATAAATGGATGTGTAATTGTGAATAAAAGTCAGATTATAATGTTTATTTCTCAGGTATACTATACACTGAATTACCATTATATCCTAATCTAATTACAATAAGTATAAAGATTTTTATAAAATTGACGGTATGGTAAAGTACATTGAATTACCATTATATCCTAATCTAATTACTATAAAGATTTTTATGAAATTGACCGTATGGTTCCAACAAGCAGGTAAACAAAAAATTGTAATTCTCACATGTTGTATGTATACCTCGATTTGAACATGCAGATTTAATATGCAGATTTAGACATATAGTTTAAGTACAATTTTTCGACAAAGTTCAATAATTTAACAATCGCAACACCTACTTGAAAAGAAAATTATGAATTGTAGCAGGTCAATTGAGTCAATGTGAACTGGAAGACTGACGTTGAAGGTTTTTATTAGAAAATCGTGAACTTTATTCTTTAAAGAATTAATTTCCGCTAATTATTCGTTGTGAACTATCCGAGCGTAAAATAAAACGCGGGGAATTATAGCAAAACAACTGGTTAATACAGACTATGTTGCCAATCGCTAAGCCAGATGACTGCACTCATTTAAAGAAAGGGGAATTCCCTAGTTCCGTCCTCATTTTAATCAATCCAAATTGTAGATGCGACAAAAATATGAAAAAGAAATGGTTCAAATTTTTAGTTCAGATTACAAAGTATTGTTATTATTTTATTGCGAAATTTTGCCGCTCCCAAATAAAAGCGCCACCTGGCTCCCACTCGTTTCATATACAAATTTTAAAGGTTTTATGGCTAATCGGTTTTGAATTGTGCAAGATACATACGTTATACATACATATACAAGACGTCACGAAAAAATCCATTTTATAACTAGTTTTGGAATAAAGATCTTATATTATGCACGTACTTGCAGAAGTCATGCAAAAAAATAGTCAAAATAGATATTTCCGTTGAAATCTAATAACCGAAATTTTTCGCGATTACAATACAACTTTTACTTCGTACAAGGAAGTAAAAAATGTTTTATCATCAATGTTCTTGTAAATGAAAATACGATTTCAGTCCTTCATAGATTCCGAATATTCTGACAGTAGCTAGAAGTAATTAAAAAAGTGGGTATTGCCATGCTTAAGGAGATTTTTACACTTTACATCTACAAATCTTAACACTAGAATCCTTTTGTTGAGTGATTCGAGCCGTATGAATGTGGAAGTATAAATTTTGACCACTAATTTTATCCTTGTTTTCTTCTTCCATCTACTGTAAATATTGTTTTAAGTATTTTTATAATTTCACTGCGAACTGATGGAATGTCTAAAAGTTTAACTTTTACGCCACAATTTGATATGAAATATAGCAAAATTGGTACAGCTTTAATTTCCTTCCTAAAAATTTTACTCATAGTGTCAAAAATTTGTTTTATTTAAGTCTTTTCAAACCTGCTGAAGTAACACTAAATGGCATTAATAATGACAGCTATATATTTTGTTCCGGCTAGTCTAAACTGCACCAGAACTTCGAATGAAATGCAAAGTTGCTCTTTTAAATGCTATTAAAAATTTTCTTTCACTTAAATTGGTACTTTTAGAATATGCCAGCATATTTAAGTAAGTTCCTACTGCTCCTAACTAGAGTTGCCTTCTGTTTCACACATTTTAAATTACATTTCACATTTCACTTGGCCAGTACAATCACAGACGTTTTTCAAAAACAGATAATCCGTTTTTAATTCATCTACAAGTGTGCAATTTCTTTCTGGTACTTTGGAGACAAAATTAATTTAATGTACAATACAACATTAATCGCAAATGCCTATTTGCAATTTGATCTCAACAAATGATTATACGCAACAATGATCTTTCAAGATCATTCAAGTTCTAGTGTTGCCAATTCTAAATGAAATAGAATATCGAAAAAATGAAATAAAAAGGTCTGTATCTCATAGACTTACATGCTATTCTAAATTCTGTGAAAAGATGTCTGGATGAGAAAACAAAAATTTACTAGGCCACATGCTATAAATTTAGAAAAGAAAACAGACAGAAAACATTGAAAGTACTTCAATATAGTACCTTAATAAAGACAATATTTAAAGTACTTGATACAAAACATTTAAATCGGCAGCAATAAGTGTAACATAGGGGATATTTTTTTTTAGTTGCCAAATAGCTATTATACCCGAGGTGTTGCACTATTTTTTACTTCTATACATTCTGTCATTTTAAAATTTTATCAAATAACGGGGACATATGACAAACTGACCGGGGCACAGGGACCACATCATCAAAATAGAACAGTCTCGGTCAAAGCGGGACAACTGTTGAGCCTCTAACTTAAACGCTTCCATATGAGACAACTCTACTCAAATGTAAGTGCTTGGTATGTTGAAAATGTTGTATGTGAATAAATCCAAACAACCAAACGTTCGATTGTGATTTCGGAATGAAGAACCCACTGTACAATCTTCTCATTTAAACACAATGTAGATGGCGTTACTCATACTTGCTTTGTGAGCATACGCTTGAATGATAATTATTTGCATATCACAATATATTTGTGTATCATTATTTGTGCATTATTTCATTACCAGTTCGTACAAATTTGATATCTGCCTGCCATGTTCATGTTGTAACAATTTTAATGGCCAGCGGTATATTTGATAGGTAGCCAATCTCTTGATTAGCTACTTAAAAACAGAAAACTTTTTTTTTTCCAAAGCCCGGCACAAGTCATGATTGACATTGGCCACTACTAAGGGCAGAAAGCGATGGTGACTTTTGCCTCCTATGAAGGGACGGACGTTTACATCCATGGCCTTCCTCGGGATTCGAATCCAGGCCCCTTTGATATCCTGGGTAATATGAATTCAGAATAAGCAGAACATGATGAATGAAGTACATGCATGCTCTTTATCTCAGTATTATCTGTGTGATCCACAGTTTTTACCGGTAAAAGCAACTAAATGCAAAAGCAAATTCTTAAAGCTCTTCCTTATCATTAGGGGAAAAAAGGTAATCTAACAAAAAGTGAGAGTTCAAAATTTTTACTTCCTCTTACCGGCATTATTGACGACTGCATCAATCCGTTCTTCAGTATCCACAAGCTCTTGGCAAAAATCATACACTGAGTCCAGACTGGTCAGGTCCATGAACATACTTCGGACATTGAAAGATCCAGTTTTACTCCTAAGGAAGAAGGCAGTGGAATCTCTGCGGGCCTTCGTCCGGCAGGCCACGATGACACGGGCTCCTCGCCTCGCAAGTTCAACTGAAAGTGCACGGCCAAGGCCACTACTGCCACCTGAAATTTTCAAAAAAAGTATTTCTGAAATAAAATTAAATAAAAAGTGAACTTTACTATCTCTCGGATCTTTTCAGAATAACGGATTCTTATCCGTAAAATTACAGATTCAAATAAAAACAGCGAAAATGTACACGGACTTATTTTATAAATTATTTTCGAAGAAAGGTTTTGCAAAAAAAAAATTAAATAAAAGACGTTAGTCGATGATTTAGAGATTCAAACAAAAACAGTAATGAAGGGAAACAATACGGATTTATACTACAAATAATTTTCGAAAAACTGTTTTTGTTAAAACGACCGGCAGAAACTATCTCTAGCAAACGAACATGAATAACGAACAAGAAAATCTATCACAGGGAACTAATTAATTTTCAGCGTAATACACACCTAAGATTTGAAAATGCAGATGTTATTATTTTTATTAGCTGCCAAAACATACATGCGGAGTTTTTCTATAAGGATAATCAATTTGTTTGGAACCTAAAAACGTGATTAATGTTTTTCGCAGTTGAAGATTGATTGTTTGATAAAAGAACCTAACGCTAAAAAAATTATCAGGATCGAAATGCCAGCATGTTTCAACTAGTGAGAAATAAAGAATTTTATAATCATTTACCTACAAATAGGTACTTTTTCTATACGTGTCAAACAGAACTGTAATAATAAAAGAAAGAAGGTTTTCATCATTTATTCTCAAGTTTGGTCCCACTTTAAAAGTCTTCTTCCAATACTTGGAAAATTTTCATGACTTATTTACTTTTAGGTTAAATTATTTATTGATTAATTCAACATATCAGAATTATTTAAAATAAATGTCATTCAGAAAATTTAACATTTAGCTGTCAACACGTTTGAATTACAGGATGTGATCCACAGTAAGTTTCTTTATGCATTTTGGTAAATATATAAGAGACTGGTACACTTGTTTAAGAAAACAGCAAATGAAATTTAACCGAAAGTACTAGTCTTATACTTTTAGCCAGGGAAAGATGGTGAAAACTATAAGTTAAAGAAATAAAAATTATAGAAAAAACAAAGGAAATACAACTGAACAATTATCGAAATAAATTTTCAATTGAACCATGTTCGAAGAAACTTAAATTTTAAAAGCAATATTTCCAAGTATATAAACTTATATGCAACGTACCACATACATGCATATAATAAAAACAGCGGTATCCATATGTTAAGAGCAAATATGGTGCCCTCTGTGTGTGTGTGTGTGTGTATGTATATATACGCCATATTTTATGGTGCCCTCTGTGTGTGTGTGTCGTATTTTACTGCTTAATCGTGATGGTTGTGTGCAAGATGCAGGAAGAAAACGCTGATTTCGGCGAATCACCAAACTTTATTTTCACACATATGAAATTATTTTGGTAGACATTTATCCAATTATAGTTAAATACGACAATTTTTACGTACACGGGTTTTAAAAGTACGACGTAAGCATTTTAGGCAGGGAAGCAAAAGCGGCGCAGAGTTGTTTGCATGGCAGATGTCAGAAAAAAAGGAATGACGGAATGACGTAGTTGCTTGCGAAAGCAGTATTTATACTAAGTAGGTGCATAAGTATAACTAAACGGCTATTGGTTAATTTTAGGTTGTTATGTAACGTGGAAAGATCTCGAATTTGGGAGAACACATGAATTTTGGGGGGAGAACAAATTTAGAATAGTCAATTTTGAGATGTTGCCAATTATTCGGGGATGCATAGCCATCGTGGGTGTCTCAGCACCATGTTTCAGAACTTCTAGGAGGGGCAGACTGTGCCCCAACGACTCGGAATCATATAGCAATGCAGAGTCTGAAATGCTTTTCTGACGCGGTAGATGGCATTGCGCAGAAGTTCCGAGAGTTGTTCCAGGAAATCGTCATTTCGCCCAAGGACGCATAATAGAATAAATAATTATACGAACGCGGAGTTAGACGATATACATTTGGCATTTGGGGCTACAGATTGTAGTGGGCGAGCCGCAAAGCGCTTGTACGCGGAACGGTATCCTATGATGCGTACACCCCGCCATAATTTCTTTGCAAGGCTTCACCGAAGGATAGCTGAAATAGGTTCCTTTCAAAGAGCTGCCAGAATCGGGCACAATCAGCATAGACTCCGGACGTCGTAACGAATATGCTACATTAACGTCGTAACGAATATGCTACATTAGGTACAGAGGACTCCAAGTTTGAGTAAGCAAAGTGTACAGGGTTTCCTGTTCCTGAGCTGGAGGTTTCTCAAAGAAAAGCAAATGCATCCGTACCGCGTGCTGCGTATCCAGGCACTTCAATTTGGCAATTATGTACCTCGTATTGCTTTTCCACAATGGTGTCTTGAAATGTGGGCTACAGATCTCTGTTTCCCTGATAATGTGTTGTTCACCGATGAGGCATCCTTCACAAGGGAAGGAATATTCAAAGCACATAACGCCCATCTCTGGTCGGTAGAGAACCCTCATGCAACACGACGTTGTGCTGCGCAGAGTCGGCTTTCGGTTAATGTTTGGGCCGGCATTATGAGGATCACTTCATCAGACCTTACCTGTTGCCGTTTCGTCTAACCAATTGTAGCTACTTGATCTTTCTGTAGCAAGTCATGCCACAACTTCTAGATAACAAGCAGATTTCTGCATCGATGAGACAGACAATGTGGTCCCAATACGCATTTCATTCATAACGTTCGTACCCACCTACACGTCAGATTGGGCCAACAGTGTATCGGACGTGGTGGTCCGTTGCAATGACCTGCTCAATCACCGGACCTATCAGTTTTGATTCTTTTTTATGGGAGCATATGAAGCCACTGGTTTATGACACTCCCGCTGACATCCACAATACATAGGTCATTAAATGACTTATTACGGTAGGAAAGGCCAAAAGACCAATCATTGATAAAAGAATTCCTGAATGTTATTTATATTCATTGCAGCCTTTCTAATGTTACTACATTTCATCAATGATTTCCTTAAACTGGTTGTCAGCTCAGTTAATACAGATCAGGGTAATAAAGAGGTTCTATTGTTATTCCGAATAACAGGCTTATAGGCCCGTCAGAGAGCGTTCTTGAAATTACGCGTGCCGGAATATCGGTGCGCTGAATCATTGGGTGGTAAATTGTTGCACTTGTGCTGCAGACGAATCTAGTAATATCTATTGCCAATAGTATTACTAGATATTAATCTGGTAATATCTATTGCCAACTAAATAAAACTTAATGTAACAGTGTAACATGAACGCGATAAATGTTATCTTTCGAATGTTGTTATCAATCTGTCGGAGCGGACACGATATTTAGGAAAACACTTGAGAATTCATTGTTTACTATAATTAACAAGTCGTTAAGTGGAATTTAAATGCTACTAACTGAAGTGTTTTTCCAACTAAAATTAAATCGCCAAACGAAATGTTTTCAATATAGTACGTGCTTACTTTAATTTTTTTAACACTTATAAATTGATTAAAGACGTGTAAAAAGGGTAATGACCTTTACTACATGAACTGGATGTATGAAGTTACACAGCTAGGGCTGGCAAGAGCTTTTACCGCTCGGGGCTGTACCTAAATTTTCCGCACCTCTCGATATTCAAGCAAATAACTTAAAAAAGTCAAAGCAATTAACTCTATGCTTACATTTTAATTCCAAAATTTTAAAATTATATTATTTTGCTTTTTATTAATTATTATTATTACCCCGTTACATCATCGAGGAAGATATTGCAGAGGTCTACTTGATTACTTGATTTGCTCCAGTTACTATTATATACAAAATATAGAAAGAATATTTGAAAAAAATATATATTTTTAAGTCTTAACTATTTCTTAAATGATTTTTACTTAAAGACACTCTTCCCACAACTAACAATTACAGCAACTGTGAGGAATGTTCATTGTAATGTTACAATATTGGGAACTTTATTCTTGAAATGTATTTCAGAAGAGACTGCCAAAGTCCAAAATGACCGCCCTACCAAGCCCCAGGTTCGTTTTTTCTAGCAATAACTGAAATAAAACTCTGAAATAATTTTCTCTTAAGGAGGAATTCTTCCTTATTAATACCACAATCATCATAAATTAGTTAATTTCGCATTTTACATTCAAAACTTTCGTATAATAAGAGTATGTAGCTACTGAAATTTTGTATTAATTTCTTTGAATATATTTCTAGGGTAAAAACTACTTTTTTTCCCAATTTAATTACACATGTCAATTCATTATCTCATTATTCTTCACCCGTCAAGACGATCCACACGATTAACCTTTGTAATATAATTTTTAATGTGGAAAATGAGCCACCCGGGGCGATCGAACCCTCCGCTCTCCTCTAGCCACGCCACTTCTACACGAAGAATTTTTTAGAAATATAATTAGAAAGGGAATAAGGAATTGAGGAATATCGTACAGATTAACAACTGCATAGCGCACAATGTAAGGTTCTTCAAGTATAGCATAGTTACATTCTTTCCGGCAAATATTATATCCATAACGTAATTTTATGATCAAGAAATTACTAGAGAGAAACATATGTCTGTAAAACAAGAACTCGAATCCTCTGGAAGAAATGAGTGCAATCCAAGTGTAAATGAGCAAGAAGGACTAATTTTCTATTGCTTAATATAATTTGGTATCGCATCTCAGAAAGTAAAACGCATTTACATGCATAGATGCTAACCCTAAAATTTGAAAAACCGGGATGCGTAATGGCAAACCGCACATTGAGTTGATCATTGTTAACGAATTTCGCTTACTGCGCATGCTGAGTGTCGTACCGTTGGCGTGGGAGAAAATACTGGCGACTAAACATAAGCAACCTTACACAAGCCTGTTCGTCATGTAGGTCTTATCAACTGTTTACAATTGCACTACTACGGAAATTTGTTTGTGCTTTAATTGTTGCTTCTTTTTCATTTCATTGTGATTTATTTTGCTCAAAACCATGATAATAATTTCTTTGACTATACTTCAGTAATTTAAACTGGATTTATTCCTTAATTTGTTAAAGTGGAACAAATGGAACGTATAGTAAATAATCAGTAGCTTTTTTTCCTCAGAAATATAATCAATATATATTCAGCTAAATACATAGTGGTGGCCAAAATTGTGGACACTTTGGAAATTTTTATGTTTTTGAACTTTGTATGCTTATAGAAAATGTTACGTTTCTCAAAATGAAATTTAAATGAATATATCATTTTAAAGAGAATTTATTACTGAATTCAATACAGAACACATTCAATTATTTGCAATACAAAAAAAAGTTATATGTACTTTAATATAAATAAAAACACAGTTATGAAGTGGTTTGTAATGTCTAGCTTTCCTCGCCAATCACTGTTCTTGTTCTGAGAACCAAGCAAATGTTAGTAACTGCCAGTAGAAGCTGACATCTTGTTTACACTTGAAACAATTCATTATTTTGCTTTGTTCTGTATAAAAAGGACCTGTTTCTTATACACTGCAATTACAAGTAGAAATTCTTGTAAAATTTTTTAATATTTAGTCAAGAAGCAATGACATCAAATAAAAGAGTAGATTGGACACCTAGACAGAGATGTAATATTATTGTGTTACGAGAAAGTGGTCTTTCCTATGGTGAAATTGCAAGACAGGTGGGTGGTTCAGTGACTACATCTGGAGTCCGAAAGTTTTGTTTACGATATCAGGAGACAAATTCAATAAAAAACAAAGAAGGAAAAGGCCGAAAAAGGTTCACCACATCTATTGATGACAAAAGAATAAAAAGACTATGTCTCCAAGATAGAAAAATGTCATCAGCGGCCATCAGAAGTGATCTGAATGATGCTGGTGTTTCTGCCAGTTCAAGAACAATCAGGAGAAGATTGACAGATGTTGGACTGAGAGGTAAAATTTCATGAAAAAAGCCTTATCTTAATTTTCAGCAACAACAACAACAACAACAAAAAAAAAAAAAAAAAAAAAAAAAAAAGACTACAGTGGGCAAAGGAACACATTAATTGGACAGATGATCAGTGATCACAAGTTATACGTAGTGATGAAACTAAGATATCGTTATTCGGTAGTGATGGACGAAAATATGTAAGACGTAGAATAGGAGAAGAGCTACATCCTGACTGCATTCAAGCAACTGTGAAGAACCCAGTTAGTGTTATGTTTTGGTCATGCATGTCAGCAGATGATATTGGTCGCCTTCATGTCATCGATGGGACACTGAATGACAGAAAATACATTAACAGTATTCTAGAACCAAAACTTTTACCTTCCATCATGCGTTCCATCATGCTCTTTCCCAGCAATGCTTCGTTTATTTTTCAGCAGGATTCTGCTCCTTGCCACACGGCCAAAATATCGAAAGAGTGGTTTCGTACATAGAGCATTAAATTGTTGTCATGGCCAGGAAACAGTCCTGACCTCAATCCTATCGAAAATTTGTGGCACCGTTTTGAAAACTCTTGTCCGAATGAAGCGCCCATCAAATAAAAGGGAACTAATTGAGGCTATAATTATTTCCTGGCATCATGTAATAACGAAAGAAGAGCTTAAAACTCTTGCCAGCTCAATGAAACGCCGATGTGAAGCTGTAATCAAAAATTAAGGGTACCCTACTAAGTACTGATACTGATAACTCACTGCAATCATCACTATCTAATGTATATCGATAACTATTATCGTTTAACTTTTTTGTATTGCAAATAATTGAATTTTGTGTTTTGTATTGAATTCAGTAATAAATTCTCTTTAAAATGATATATACAAGTTTGCATTTTGTGAAACGTAACGTTTTCTATAAGTTCAGAAACATAAAAATTTCCAAAAGTGTCCACAATTTTGGCCACCACTGTATATCTTGTAATGTTTCCTGTTTTGTAATCCTTCTTAAACGAAAATTTGTGTAGTTCACAATCGATATTTACACTCTAAGTAATGAAGCAACTTACTTACTGAGTAGCAAGTTTTAAAACCCTGAACTGTTTTACGCTCAGATAACAGAATATCAACCATACACCGCATTTATCTTCTTTTAGAATTGTGCCAAAGTCGTAATAGCGCCAAATTCTCTTCTGAGCATGCGCATTACGCAAAATTCGTTTTGACATTGATCATATGAATGTGCAGTCTGCTATTACGCAACCGGGCGGGGGATGTTCTCTCAAATAAAAACCGATTAGTAGTCTGCACACTGGGCGCGTATTCCAGAGGTCCGTGGTTCGATTCCAGGCGAAGGCAAGGCGTTGCTCACTTTTCAAATCTCTTGCTTCCAAATAGCCTAATGTCTCTACACGGTGTCTACAGGAAGATGTGATGAAAAACCGAAAGAGCTGGCGTCTATGAACATCCGCTCCTTTCACATGAAACAGAGGAAGATCAAGAAAATGCAACATCTTTCCACTAATGTAAATTGGTGAATAGTCTCAAACTTGGCGGATAGTTGATATAAATATTCCAGCGACAGAGGAATAGATTAGATCCACCAGTCGATTATTCAAACATATCCAAGCCCAATATATTAGAATTTTATGAAGAAGAAGACAAATGTATGTGGAAGACTGCTTACCTTAAACAGATGATATCAAATGAATATGGAAGATTTAGTTATTTATTTTTTTGAAAATACGTCAAAATAATAAGTAACCAAAATAACAGACGATAAATTCACGAGGAAATTGAGACTAAAGTTCATACAGCAGCTGGCCAGAAAATGTTGAACGTCTAGAAAATGCACTGAAATTCCTTGTAACTGGCATCTAATTAAACAGCAATATCAAAATAACAACACCTCTGAAGATTAACATTAAATCCGAAATTTAGATTTAAAAGATGAAAAATATAATGGGCTAATAATCTAAGAACTTATACATGGAAAACATTTGTGTCATGTTTCTGCCGCCCAAAGTAACAAAACTTTGGTCTTCGTCTGAAAAGATGTGAAAAAGATTATTTCAGGTCACTGTTTTTCGTAGAAAATGAGTCGAATGACGAAGATTTTCTTGGTGTTAAAACACTTGCGGCGCCGCTGTCAGACATCTTGGATTTAGTTACATGTTCAGAGAACAGCTAGCTCGCTCACCTAGGTTCGAACCAGTGCTGGCTTGAATAGTTGTAGTTAGTTCTGTTCCCGTCAAACTCTCTCAGGATGACGATTCTCTCAAGATAACGATTAAATATTCGCACATACACTAGGAAAGGAGAAAGATTAGAAGGAGGAGAGGGAGTATGTAGATGAAGACGGACACGCAAAGCAGAAAGTTACGAGGAAGAAAGCTAACGAAGGATTGCAGACATTCATAAGATTTGTGCAGCAGTGTTCATCTGCGTCACTACATGAATGTTATGAAGCTTCATTGTAGGTACATAATTTCTTTAACTCAGGCGACACACTCGTAAGCATGCAGACGAGATTCAAAGTTATCTGTCATCATACTAAGAAATTCGTAACTTATTATCTGATAATATCTATGATAACTTTAAAACAATATTTAATTTTTTTTAATATAAAATTACATGTGTATGTTTTAATTTCAAATAATATGTACGATTTTCGATATTATTTATTTATTGTGGATCGAAAAATATGGCCAATGGAATTTGCATGCTGCAATTCCGTAGGCTGCATCGCGAAACATGAACAAATGAGTTCTAAAAATGTCTATTCAATTATCCGGAAAAATCTCTTATTAGTAATGGGTGAGGTGGTACTGCTGCCGGTTAAGAGATATTCCACTATATTTCAAAAATAAATATTTCATAAATGAATTTTTGAGTAACGTTATTAATTAATTTTTAACTTAATTTCCTTATTAATAATCATATACAAGAATGCGTTTACATGATGGCAGTATATTTCCATCAATTTAATAAAACTGCATCTACATTTATATCGAATACTTTCTCAAAAATTAGCTTTATCATTCGGTTAATGTCACCGAAATAGCCGTGGACAAACGGGATCTACTGCACTTGAATGAAATTAAACTGAAGTCAAAAAGGATTTTCAAGTTTGTCGCTGGAAAAGTTCCTTTTACAGTATAACAATAATATTCCAATAACAATAATTCCCGCTTCAGGTATCAAAAACCTAGCTTTTTTAACCTATTTTATGACCCTTTCTGTACTAGTTAAATTTTTATATGAAAAGTCCAATGTGTTGCGTTTAACTGAAGCTGTACTTTATTCGCAGAACGAGTAATTTATGAAATTTTCGTAGATTACTCACAGTTAAAAAATGCAAAATTAATTATTATCAAAATCCTACAATGTTTCCTTCCCACTTAGAAAATCGGCTGCGCCAACAGCCAGGAAATTTTGAACGCGATTAGACTTTCATCCGAAGATCTGCACCTCGAAATCAGTATTTTGAATCCTCCCCACCTTTTTTTAATTTTGTGTTTTGTGCGAAATTAATGAAATTTTGATTTACAATCGCAGCGGTATAAAAGCAATATATTAAACGTAAGATATTTGTTTCTCGAATTTTTCAAATCTACAATATAGCGATTTAAAAGAAATGTGTTGCTATTGTCTGAAATAAAATGTTTTCGTCTTACACAACGGCAGTGTTTTGCCATAGCAAAGAATATGATATAATTGTCCCTTCAAATTTGATTTGCCTTTTACTGAAGAAACTAACCTATTTAAAAGCAATAAACCAGTTCTTCATCTCTACTATCATTATTAATGATTATCCTAGACCCGTAAAGTGGCACTAGTTGCTATCTGAATTTAAATGATATTGTAAATTAGTTCGAAAATTAAATATGTTTGCACATTTTTAAATTATTTTAACTTTAAATTTGCTTTTTTAAGTATTTACATGTTTGTTAAAAATTAATTAAATTTGTATTTAAATTCAATTTATTCTTTTGAAACAATTTTGTTTGTACTTAGCAGCTTTAGCGCTAATTACCTGGTTTGTTTCTCTTTTATTATAAATTTTAAATACAACTTTCAAATTCTAATAGTTTTGTTTTCTTTTTAATTAATTCTAATTTTAAACTCTCTAAATAATTTAGTTTAATTAATTTATATAGTTTAATACAATAGTTCAATTTTAATTAATTTTAGTGAATTAATTAGCAATAACATTTAAATTCCCAGTTTTTTAATTTGCTAAATTGGTGAATTTATTTTCATTGTTTGGTTTTGCACTTGATTTACTTATACTATCTGAATTTAAATGATATTGTAAATTAGTTCGAAAATTAAATATGTTGGCACATTTTTTTAATTATTTTAACTTTAAATTTGCTTTTTTACGTATTTACATGTTTGTTAAAATTTAAATTTCATTCCTTGCAGCAATGGCGCAAAGAATTAATTAAATTTGTATTTAAATTCAATTTATTCTTTTATTCAAGTTATTGTCTAATAATAACTATTTTAGGCTAAGCAAGCTGCTAGCATTTTAAAAAATAAATAAAGCCGCTCGGCAGCTTTTTCGAACATGCTGTATAATATATATGTAGATGCAATTCCATATAGAAAAAGAAAAGGTTCTGGAAGGTTCCTATTTTTGTTCCGCTTTCCCCGCCTTTTGACGCATGAGATTTTCGGTTATGGTTGCCGTGACATGAAACAAGATGCAATATTTCCTTCAAAAAGTAAACAAACGTAAATACATCTGTCGACTCTCGGATGCTATTCTAGGACCGAGTTCAGAAGACGAAAAAGTGGACTATGTGCAGTTGCACTTTTAAATAAAGAAGAAATGCTAAGATGTAAATAAAAAATTCAGAGAATATTTTCATCAACTAAGCAGAAGTTTCTGCAGCCGAAACTGGAGAGTTCTTTTAAAATGCTTTGTAACAAAAGTGAAAATTCCCGCCCATACTCTAATTTGTATTCCCCAGGAGCTTCCTTGACGCGATTTAAATCTATGAGGAAATAAATAAATCAATATTTTCTCACTTAAAGTAATTTAAATAAAAAATAATAATAATAATAATAATAATAATAATATCCATAAATGTCGGCATTTTTGTTTTCATTTTGATTCTAATTATTTGGTTTCATCTCATATTTGGTTTGCCGTTATTTTCTAAACAATGGGCCGTTGACATATACATCCAATTGCAAAAATGTTTTAAATACTTGAGACATTCGAATTTTGACATCGTTAAATTAAATAAATAAATAAATAAAAATTTTAAAAAATCTGAAAGTTTTCAGATTTTATATTACACCAAGGGCATTTTTTTATCGTTTTACCTTTTTATTAAATACCATGTTCTTCGCTCTAAACCATAAAATTAAATTTAATGGCAATATCACAAAATATTTAAAACGAGCATACCTTTAGAATTTCTGATACACAGTCTTGCGCGTTGGAGATATTTTTTTTTTCGTGTTGCCATTACTCGCTGTGAAATCGTTCAGTCTGTTAATAAAAAATTCGTTAGTTTTACAAAATTTGAAATAGATAATAAAATAAATTCGAAGTTGAAAATTCGGGCTTCCAAGTGCCCGGCTAGGAAACATGCAGAATGGGGTTAAAAACATATCGGTCAAATGCGCTGGTATTTGTCTAGCATGATCAGTATCTTCTAAAATTACATTAATGTCAGAAGTTTTCTTTATCCACGATAGGGATCCTTAATGGCTCATCAGATCAATGAGGCTCAGGTATAGAGAGAAAAAATTAGCTTGCTAAACATCAAAAGCGCTCACGAATCATCAAAGAGGCTCACAGAAACTGTTTTAAAATTTAGTTTGATTTCATAAAGCTGTTTTATGAGAATTTTGGTTTCTATATTCAAAAACGACCGAAGATTTGTCTTAATGCTCACAGTTTTTGTAATTTTTTATTTCTTATCTTTTTACCTCTAACCAACCTATATACATAGGTAAGGATATTAATGTTTTTGGTCCAAAAATTCGACATCGAATTTAACTGAATAATCACGATTTAGGATCCCCATAACACGTTTTGACTATTTTTACAATGATGTCTGTCGGTCCGGTTGAACCGGTTTTTTCATCCACGATAACTCTTAAATCAAACTTCCAAAATTTTCTGTTTTGCATATTTAAGCTTTCCCATTCATACAAAGAGTTGATTACATTTACGGGAAAACTGGGCAACTAGAAGTGCTACTTTACTTGGAGCATATAACTGCTAATGTGCAATCAAAAGTGAATTTCGCAACAGTTTTTAATGAAAAACGATATTAAAATAGAATCCTTAACATTCCAATTTTATTATTTAAGACTTTATAACAATGAAAACAATACATTATATTTTGGCTAAAATTGATAAACCGGAAGTATTACTTTACTTGAAGCTCTGACCAGATTTTCGTGAAAAAATATGTTACGATAGAATCCAGAACTTTTGTCAAATCAAATTTGATACTTAAAATATCAAATTTTATACTTAAAATACGTACATGATTGAGAATAATATACTAGATTTTGACTGTTTATGATGAACAGGAAGTAGTACTAGGAACTATTGACAGACTGTGGAAGAATATAGAATCACTGTGATAGAATTTGGCAGACAGGTTTGTCAAATTGTGCCGTCCGGCTTAGATAACACTTAGATAAAATATAATCCGCTAATTCGTGTTTTAGATGTTGAAACAGTAAGTTAAATTTTGATTCCTAACTATCAACTAGAAGGGATACTTCACTTAAAACTCGTTGATATTTAAAATATGGAACTGGCGGAAGGTCATGTGCTGGCTACATTAAATTTTTTACAGTTTGATTTTATGTTTTTATCTTTTAATTGATAACTGAAGCAAATTAGTAGGAAAAAAAAAGAGGCCACGCGAAATTTAATGTTTTGTAGCAAGTTCTAACCATATATTTTAATAAAACTTTAAGATTCAGTTTCTAAAATATTGATCTTACTACTAATTTTATAAAAAATTTCCCTTTCCTCTAATTTCGTGGTGCAACTGGAAGCGACCGATAGGTCGGGAATTCGAATCCCAGCGAGGTAATGGTTGATTATGTCTCACCATTCCCACTCCAGAAGATTCTATAGTGGCATCCGCCTGAAATGTGGTGGATGGTAATTCGTTACCACCTGGAGTTAAATGACTGCGTTTTTTCCTTCCCAGGTGCTCTTTAACAGAATGAGAAAACAAAAATTTTCTCTTTCCTTTCCGCGTTCCGTCATGGTATGTAATTAGAAGTTCATTCAGTCAGCAATCGGAAGGTCTGGAGGTTCGAATGCCGGCGACGACATCACGAATTTCTGACGTTCCTCGACTTCGAAATATCCTAAAACACCCTACAACTTTAAGTTTAAATAGTTACCCTTGTTATCTATGATAGTCATCTTTGCTTTACATTTTATGCCGTGTTTTCATAAATCACCATCGCATCAAAGTTTCACCAATCCTGGTTTAATGGAAGTGCCTTTTATTTCCCGTCCTGTACACAAACGTTCTCCCTACCTCTAGCTTACAATACTTACCAGGTTTTCTGGGAAAAAATCAAAGCGCACAGTAAGACTCATGGAATATCACAAAACCTTGAATTTTTCTAACATGTTTTTCAACGATGAGCGTATATTCAGAGCTCTAATTATTACTAAAAGCTTAGTCACCACACTTTTGAAGTAGCTCCAAGCCTTTTTCTAATTTCAGCGACCTCAAGCAAAAATTTTGCGACGGCAGTTTTGTAATAATACCCTGGCTGATTAAAATAAATCCTCTCAGTTTTACTTCTGATAATTTAAGCAGCAATTCTCGACCCTCCCCCCCCCGATTGTACTCCTTAGTCATGACTAGGAGACGCAGCGGTTCTCAACCTTTTGACTAATGCGTACCACCAAAACAAAAATTGGAAACCTTTAGTACCACCACTACAAAGTACTACTACCACCACCATTCTTGAACAAAACTCAGATCGCATAAATTTACGAGTATTAGAGAAAAAACTCAATCAGGATGTTGGGGTTTTAATTTTTGAATTTAATAGTTAAAAATACTCTGCTTCTTTGCGTACCACTTATTTTTCTCTTGCGTACCACCAGTGGTACGCGTACCACTGGTTAAGAACCCCTGGTCTAAGATGTAAGATAAAATTTTCAAATAAAGAGTTTTCAAAGTTTTCTATAATTATCTTGTAAATTACTGATGTATCTGTAATCCGTTGAAACAACGTAATTATCATTAAAATATTTTTAGTTTTCATTTACAACGTGCTCCGCCATTAGGCACTACATGGAAAGGGAGGGATGCCCCGTAAAGGGCTTTTTAAAGGAAACTAGCTAATATCCACACTACACATGGGAAAAACCACGAAAGCGCCTGTGCAGCCAACCCGTTCACCAGCTCTCGAGCCCCAGAGTTCGGCGGTGTGTGTTCAGCGGATTTTACCACTCGGTTGTTAGTGGGCCTTTTAAAAATACTTCGAAAGAATTATTTACGTAGTGTTACCAGACGTCCGAGACTGGTTCGGATGCGTTATGGCAAACCGCACATTCAGTCAGTTAATGTTAAGCGAATATCGATTGCTGCGCATGTCCATAACAGAACACTGGCGAAATTTTCAAATAATAAAACTCTGTTTGTTGAAAAAAATTCTCGCTACGGTTGATGCTTCATTATCAAAGTGCAAACAACTATGGTTTTAAACCCTGATTTATTTAATTCAGCTTACTAAGAGAAGAAGAATGATTTCTTTAATTCAAACTTAGCATCAAACAAGAGTTAGCCAATGAACAAGTCATGAAATGATACTGACAAAAAAAAAAAAAAAACAACTTGAATTGCTAACTAAATTATAAAATATATTAAAAAATTAAGCAAAAATAATTATGAAATATAACAGTTGTTAGCAATTATTAAAAATTACATAAGTTAACATATAATTATATTTTAATATATTTAAAAATAAAATAAAATCTACATGCATTGATCAGTAAGAAATGTCATCAATATGAGTGGTAACAACTGAAGAATATTTTAAAGTAATAATAATAATTATAAACATTAGGTCAAAAGTGATGGGCTTGATAAACAATCAAATAATCACTCAGCGTTCGTTCACAGTAAGCGGAATTTGTTTACAAAGACTGCTCAATGTGCAGGTTGCCATTCACGCAGCCTGGACTATTCTGGATTACTAAGTTTGTCCAAGGCTATATCCTAAATAGGAAAAACATTGAGGCATTTTTAAATGAACGCGTGGAAAAATTAAAGAAAAAGAAAATATGGATTAGTAGAAGAAAGCAGAGAGCTCAAAACTTTTAAAGAATTATTGCCTTTCTTTGTATGTGCTTTCATAGCGTATAGTAATAATAATAGATCCCAGTAGTGTCCAAAGATCCATTGTACGAATCTCTGCGGAGGCATAACTGATTTCTCATGCTATCTCTACAACGGCGCCCGACTAAAATCCCGACTCCGTGACGAAAATATGGATTAATTGGATTAATTATCGCGTGACGACTTGTATTTGGTCAACTGGGTCTTCTGCTCTCCCCAGTCGCCTTTTGAATAGGGAAGAATGTAAGGAATTATCATATTCTTCCATGCATGCTCTCGTATTAGCACGTTCAACTAGCGCTGGAAGGTCGTAGTTTGAGTCCAGGGGTGAACATAATTAATTTTTTCCGTTTCCCGACTACCAAAATCTAATCAACAGATCTATATTGGCGCGAAAATTAATGTGGTCCAGGGGTGAATATAATTAATTTTTCGCGTTTCCCGACTCCGAAAACCTAATTAATAAATCTACAGTGACACCCGGTGGTTGATGATGATTCGTCAAAACTGGATTTAGCAGATTGGGGCCCTCTTTTCTCAGTTCCTTGCTAAGTGGAAGTGAAGATAAAGAAATATCATCTTCCCCCGTCCATGCTTTTATGGTGTAACTGGCGGCGCCGATTAAAATGTAGTGGAAGCTACATCCCCACCTAAATTTAGATTGACTGAATCTCGTTCCTCTCTCTCTCTCTCCAGTCACTCTTTAGGTGGGGGAGAATATAAGAAATTACCGCCTTTCCCCCCCTTTTTTTTTTTTTATTTTTTTTTTTTTTATTCATAGTTCGAATTGTGGCTACATCTTAGCTAATTGTTGGTGTTTCTACATTAACTACATAAGTAAATAGTTTTCCAAAACTTCTAGTAATGTTTTAGTGAGAATGCAGATATTTAAAAATAAAATCAGGTAATTTTAAGATCTTAGTAATTTCACTGCATATCCTTTTAGTTATCAACATCTTCAGAACAGATGTACCGAAGAACGCAGTCTGCTAACTTGTTCGTAGCATTTTTCTTGAAAGTGTAATCTGCCCGTTTGGTACTTGCAAGACATCTTTGTTGGTTACACTTTGTAATTTAAATATACTAACAGCTAAATAGCTAAATATAAAATTTTCTGCCAGTCATTTCTTTCAAACATAATCATCAAATAACTTACCTCAATTTATATTAAAAATGACCAAATTATGAAAACTTTCTGTATTTTCGAAGAAAACATTTGTTACTTTTTCTTTACCAATGTTCCTAAGCAAATAATAATTATATTATATATAATGTCCGTGCATTGGAAACAAATTGCCAAAAATTATCTTCATCACGGATTGATGCTCATCGGTCATTTGGATTCTTTTCTTAGTTACAAACAAATATTGTTACGAATTTTGTACATAGATATATTATTTTAGTGCAATTATATGTGAAATTGTATTTTTTGTATAATATAGCGTGAAAAGCTGAGAGGAATGATGACCTACCGAGAAAATAAGAAAACAGGGGCAAGTCTAGTTGACATTGTGTAAATGGCTCGCTCGCTAAATTGGCGAGATATCGGCAAGCTGGCAACAGTTTTGGAGACTTTTTGTCGCCAAATTTGGCGAGAAATCGTCATACTTGGTGATCATTTGCCGACATTTTGGTTCGGTCCCTTTGTTACCGTAATACATATTGTAACTGAATAAAAGTAATTGATCACTGTATTGCATGCAAACGAAATTCGACCGTCATATGCCTCCGAGGAGTTACTCTATTTGTCTTTTCCTAACGTTTTTTTCGGAAAGCTCGGAGTTTTTAACTTATTTATACAATTTCTTTAACAACGCTGACGAGCATTATTACTCTTCATTAGACGTAGAAGATAGATTATCTTCTATAGAAATCTTTTGTTTATGTCTTTGTTCCTTCCAAGAATTTAAACTAATCCTTTATTGATATAACCTGAAATCCCTGGTCAAGGTAGGATGTTTTCCTTTCTCTTTCTTCACTTATAATATTAGCTTTTACTGCTCACCGTTTATGATCTTAATATGGTTTATTAACTTTCTGCATGCATATGGTTCCTTTTTACATACGTCCGCGCTTACGCTATCCCACTGTTTACATTCCGATCTTCCCCCTTCGTCTTTATTTGGGTAGAAGGGCTTCTTTTGTGGTATAGACGGTAGTTCGTTGACCTTAGTATTTGTTGCAAGAGAGGAAAAGGGAGAATTTGCGCTCCTTGAAATTAGGGTGGGACCCAGTCAAACCGTCCACTTTGAAAAAAAAAAAAAAAAAAAAAAAAAAATTAAAACCAAAATAAAAGTTTCCTATTATTTCACAAAATTAATAAAAGTTTATCCATATACTCAATTTAAATTTAATATAAATCTACAGGTTTCCTGTTTTTTATTAAGATGTACTGATATATATGGTCCACTGTACATGAACAACATTTTATTGACAGCTGATCCGTAGGTGGGGAGTGACACGTGATATTGGGTGTGTATTGCATGGTTCGCAGAAGTCTAGTAAAAATATTAAACATAGCATATCTTTTTATATAATACACTGCAAAAGTATTTTATATAAAATGAAATATGGTCACGCTTCCGGTGCCGAAAAAAAGAAATCATAAGAAGAAAATGCAGAAAGAAATAATAAAAAAAATGCTTTGTTTAAATATGTTGTTAATACAAAAACGGATAATATTGATGCGGAAGTTCAGTCTGAAGCAAAGAAAAAGAGGTTAGTGAATATTCTGGACAGCAGGAAGTACACGCAAATATGGCAGAAAGCAATGAAACCGAAACTGAAGTAATAAACAAGAAAAAGGCATACCAGATATTGTGGAGTAAAACCAAAATGCAAATGATGAAGAAGAAATTCAAGATATAGAATATATACCAAACAACCGTTAATGATACTTCAGTTTTGGAAAATTTGGGCATTTCTTTGTGGCCTTTAAATTTAACAACAAACATGCAACATTATTTGCTTAAAAATAAACCTACATTAAATGTTTCATTTGTACATACCGCTAAAAATGTAGTAACAAAAGGTAGAAAAACTGTAACTTGGTCATTAAAGACAAATATTTGTATTCGAAATAAAGCAAAAAGTGAAAAGTTTGAACGAGAATGGTTAGTATACAGTTCAAAAAGTAAAGCAATTTACTGCTATGTTTGCAAGATATTTTCGATTAAATGAACAACTTTTACAGAAGGATACTCAGAATTTTTGGATTATTATCGATTTATTTGCCCACAGGAGAATCAATAGAAAATGAAGTTTTAAAGAACCTTGAAATATTAGGTCTAGATATTTGCAACTGTTGAGGACAAAGCTACGACAATGAGGAAAATATGTCTGATTATTAAAAAATTAAAAAAGAAAAATTAAAAAACAGTCATTACCGTCAGCAGCCGATTAAGGTCCTTGTGCTTCACATTCGTTAAATCTGATAGTAAGTGCTATTCAATCATATTTGCAAAACAATAACATATTTTAATTTATTGGAGAACGTTTCTACATGTTTTTCGGCGTCTACTCATAGGTGGAACATTTGAAAAATGTTTTGCAGCAAATAACAAACATTTTGCAGTAAAAAAATTATGTACTACTAGGTAGTCTTGTACAGCTGATGCAGTTAAAGCAATTCGCTCTGGGTTCAACGAAATAAAAAATGATCAAGAACGAAATAAAAAATGATCTACTTGATTTATCTCTAGATGAATCTCAGAAATGTTCAGTAAAACTGGAATCTCGAGAAACAGCAAACAAAATTAATAATTTAGAATTCATTTAATTAACAGTCATTTGGGATAAAATTCTTTCCAGAATAAATGCAAGCAGTATATCCTTGCAAAACCCAACTATGCCAATTTCGTTTGCGCAAATATTTTTGACAATTTATTTAATTACGTTAATAGTTTGAGAAATTTATTTCCGGAAATAGAAGCGGAGGTATTAAACGCGTCAGATATATAAAAACTGTATTCCGATACTAATAAAAGGTCGTGAAAATAGAAATAATTTTTTGATACAGTTCATCATGATGAGGATGAAAAAAGTTCATGCAATCAGGGTCAAGAAGCCTTTAAGTGAAATTACTTTTACGTAGTATGTGAAAAATATCTTTTGAACTAAAACTACGTAACAAAAGTTAAAGACATTAATGAGATTTTTAAAATATTTCATACAAACTCAAATGACAATGTATCAACTGAATCTGAAAGTACCACATTTCTAAAAAATGGTACAATGAAAACATTCACACAAAAGAACTGGATGAGGAACTGCTACAATTTCTATTACTTTGTAGAAGCCAAAATTTAACGTTGCCGTCTGATATGCTACGATTTCTAAAAACAAACAAAAAAATCTACAAAAATTGTATCGACATTTCCAAATGCGGAAATCATAATATGTATATTTTTAAAGTTGCCTGTATCGAATTCATCTAGTGAAGGCTCATTTTCGGTATTAATACACGTAAATAACTATTTACGAAACTCATTAAGTCAAACAAATTAACTTCTTTATTTGTACTATACATAAAACAAAATGCGTTGGACAATATAAATTACGAAGAAATAATTGATAAATTTGCAGAAGTGAAAGCCAGAAAAAAAAGGATTTTTGAATTAATTTCATAATCATTTTTTCAAAACTATGGATTTGACATATAGCAGAATAAATTTAATTTCCTTAATTTATGACATACAAACAAAAAGTTCCAATTCAATTGATTGTATCGATAAATAATCAAACGCATGTTTATAATTATACTAACAATGGAAACTGTATTAAAGATTTTTGAAAAATTGACTATTTTTGTTAATTATTATTATGTACTTATCATTTATTATTTTGTTCGAAAGTTCTCGTAAAATCTACGTAACACCCCGCGTGTAGGGGCCCGACAGGAACAAATGTCTAGAGCCCTAAAATAGATTAATCAGACTGTATGCATACATTTGTCTTTTTCATTCGCAATAAAGGTTCTGGTAAAATAATAATAATAATTGCCGAGTCATATTTGAACCACTTAATATTTACCTTTCTCCCCTTCATGAAAACAACTGCGAAGTCGTACTCATAAATCTCAGCTGCCTATTAGGCATGAGGAGAAAATTCAGAGAAACATTTTTGAGCCCAATTTTAGGAGCTTCATGTTGTGTGGCCTCGACCGTTGTCAGAGCTTCATTTTACACACGTGACCATAGTAAGGATTAATAATGAAAGGCAATAACTTGCTTGAATATGCAGAGATAACTTTTAAAGGTTAGCGATTAGTTACAAATAATTAAATTAGGTAGTTAAATACTCTTAATCATTATAGATTTATATGACCACTATTAAATTTTATTTTTTTTAAATGTTTGTTGAAAAAGTACTATTAAAATCATCCCTTCTGTTTAAGCACAGTACATATCATTCTTCATGTTCTATCATCAAAACATTTATGTTTTGTAGCACATTATGTTGCTACAAAACATTTAGTTCTCACAAGTTTCTGTGTACTCTATCTCCTAATTTGCCAGTCTCTTAACAGAGTATGTAACGAGGTTTTACTTGATCTAAAAGTTAAATAGCCGAAAATCTCTTATAGACATGAAGCAGATTATCGCTATGTCTGAAAGTAACTACAAAGTCACATAAAGGTTAAAATAAGCCTTTTATTTAAAAAGAATATGCAGGCACGTTCCTATGTTGACAAAATCAACTACAGCTTGTAGTGATGCAATTAAACAGGAGCAGTCAAATTCAAACTAAAAATGTAGACTAGTAGTCAAAGACTACACAATTTAATTTTAATCTAAGCTGGTTCAGTAACTCTATCGTCGTAACAAATTCAAATATTAGCGGCGATAACGCAAATATGAATAATTGCGAATTATCAGAGCTGGCAGAAACTAATGCAGAATCCAAGTGGAGGGCAGTTTAAAAACTATCTGATTTGCATTATGGTGAGGAAACGGAAAGAGGAACTTATAGTAAAGGGTAAAATTATAAAAAACTGGTTAATTTGCATAATAATAACTGTACATATCATCGAAGAATAATTTTCTTCCTCTTTATGTATTCAGTTTCTTTATTCAATTCGTTTTTTCTTCACTTTAGAATTTTTTGAATGGATTAAAGATTTCTGTTATTCTGAAAACCCAAATGCAATTAAAATGTAGAGAAAAAGCTGATAAATATGAAATGATGTACAGCAAGGCCTACTTTCAGGGCTGATGAGGCAGAATTTTTAGAATTTAGTGAGACACCGAGCAACAAAATCTAGAAATAGCAAAACTTTTAGAATTTAGGACAGGCAGTAGGAGCAGAATGTATGATCCACGGAGATTGCATCAACTGGGAAAATGCCTTGCGTCAGCCCTGTGTATGATTCATTGAGACATATAAAGTGAATCTTTTAAACTGTCAGTTTTCAACTTCTTTATTAATAGAAATTTTTTTATAAATGCCTGTCCATGCGAAAAGATTAGAAGCATTTCTGATATTTTCCATACTTGTGTCTAGTAAAAAGTTGAGAAAATAAAGGAAAGATAAATATGTTAAGAAAAAGACTTCTAGTATCAAAAGTACAACATTCAAACATTATGTATTCATTGTCCTTCCAAAAATTTCCCAAAATATAAGAAATTCATCACAAACTTTCTGTAAAATACATCCATTATGTGTTAATACAATGAAGACATTTTCATTCAGTCAATTTTTTCTGGAGCCTTCTGGAATTGTGGGTATGTAAATCTTGCCTTCAAATCCTTCTAAACTTTCCAAGTTGCAATGTTTAAAATCCTAAAGAAAAATTAGCCCTACCAATTCTGCTAGAGAAAAAGGGCTAGAAATATTTTGGGAAAAAAAAAAAAAAAAAATCATTGGAAAAAGGTGTAAAATTCGTTTTATAGAGAAAACTGGGGCGTATTCTGAATATTCTGAGATAATTACATGGGAAAAATTCTTACCATGAAAAAATTACAAGGAAGAAATTTTGGTACTTTTCCATTTTGCCGGCGCAAACGATAAAGTCGCCAAAAATGGTACAACCGACGCCAAACAGAATTTCCTTGCTGGTAACCTTTTACGCCTTATTTTCAAAACAAATCGCAGCCATTTCGTATCAGATTGATTGTTTCTTTCAATACTGGCATACAGTTACATAGAAATTTTACCAGATAGTTCAATTTTATGCCCTAAGGCCATTCACAGTGATTAAGTCATATAGGATGCAATCACACCGCTTACCCGAAGCCGAAAATATAGAAAAGGCAAAGTTGAGGATTAAATTCATCAATTCTAATGAGAATGCACTATTCAAGTAAAGCACTGTGGTTTCACATAATTTATGAGTAAGCTATTCGTACGAATTGAAATAATTCTTGCATTAAATTTGTAATCCAGATTAAGATTTAAACTGAAATTAATGTAGATAATTACTGACAGAATTAGATTTTTGTAGCGTAGTTTACGTGAGCACTTGGGGTCATGTGATATGAAATGGCAAATCAGGATGTAGTACCATGAAAGCATAGTAAATTCTTAAATTAGTGTCTTTTTACAAAATTTTAAATGATATTAAAATGTTTATGCCTTCAAAATAAAAATTTCTTGGAACTAACATTTGTTAACATTATTTATGTGTATATTATGTGTTAAAACACAATAACACGCCGAATAAATACTAATTCAGAAGTCAAACAACAAAAATCAGCGTTATATTTACAAAATTTTCACAGGACTAGTTTCGATGGTTTTACCGAACCATCATCTTCAGCTGTAAAACCGCAAATGAACAAGATAGGAAATAATGATTAGATAAGATAAGAAAGCCTGGACAAGAATAAGCAAGTGGCGCCATCTGTTGGCGAAACCAGAACTAAAACATAATTTCTCTAAAAGCCGAAGGCAAATTTGGATTGGAATTAGGATCGTTAACTAGAACAGAAAGATTTTTATGAATGTGAAATGCCTCTAGAAAATCCAGTTCTCCAATGGAAGATGTTTTTTGAATAATTTTGGCAGCAGAAAAATTGAAAGTGTGATTTTCGGACCAACAATGTTGAGCAACAGAAGACTTCTGTGTTTCCTTTTTTCTAACATATGCCTCATGTTCTTTGACGCGAAATTTTAAGGCTCTCTTAGTTTGGCCAATGTAAATTAAACCACACTGGCAAGGAATCCTATAAATACCCCAGGAATTCATATCCGGAATGGGGTCCTTGAGTATAGAAGTTGGAATTTTATTGATGGGAGAATAAACAACCCGAAAGTTAAATTTCTGCAAAATATGTGCAACTTTATAGCTAATTGATGGAAAGAAGGGAATGACAACAGAATTTTTATAATCTCCTAAAATAAGAGTGTGGCTTTTAGTGTGTTGAGATGAAAATTTTTTAACTGCTTGATTAATAATGTTGGGTGAAAAGCCCCTGTCAATAGCTATTGCTTTTAAATAATTTAGTTCTTCATCAAGGGCTAGTTTGGAGGAGCAAACTCGAAGAGCACGGAAAACATAGGAATAAAATGAAGCTAACTTTTGTTTAGTCGGATGACATGATCGAAAAATTTCCAGATCTCCGGATTAAAAATTTTCTACAGAAATTAATCTTAAAAATCACCAAAATGTTGATAAGTCGCCAAATTTAGAGCCATTTAATAAAGAATTCACATCCTCAAAAGCAGAAAGTTGTTTAAATGCTCATCATTAGAAAAAAATGAAATAACTTTGAAATGCTTATACTCCTAACTCAGAATACTCCTAGCTATGATTCCTAGCTCAGAATAGTCCTAGCTATGACTCCTAACTCAGAAACTCCAGTATTGCACCCTTTACATTAGAAATAGGAACAAATTATAACTCATGAACCCATTCAAAAGATAATCATATTTGTCAGTGAATTGTCAAAAATATTCCTCCATAATTCACACTCAGAACAGCAGCCGTAAAAATAAGACAGAAATTTCAGATGATTAAAATTAAGGAAATTAAGGACTTTTAAGGACCAAAAATCAATTCCATAAAAAACCTAAGAATGTTTAAGGACCGCACGAACCCTGTAATCCAGCACTATTCTGTAATCCAGCACTACCTGTAATCCAGCATACCTGTAATCTAGCACTATTTGAATTGATTTATATTCTACGTTTAAGTTTCACCGCTAGGTGATTGTGTTTTTGTAAAGCACGAAGATCGTGCTTTTCTGTTTTCATTTGAATTAATAAAGGGCTATTTTCATCCTTCTTCTCTGCTGGTAATTAATTCACGCCTGCGAGAGAATTCGCCAGGTTCATTGTAGGATCTAATTGGAATAAACAGAGACAGATCTTACAACTTTACACAAAACCTTAATTAAATTACACAGAAATAATCAAATTATTTCAGTTAAATAGTTTATCAGTTCAATAATTTAGTGTATAAATAAAATGTAGAACTGAAGAATTCATTTTTTTTAAACACTGAAATCATGAAATGAAATCACAAAGAAATCATTTTTTTTTCCTTATCAGTTATTCCATTGGTATTTATGTCCTCTCCCTCTTAAAATTTAATTTTGCAAATGCTAAAAAAATCATGACATCGTCCTTATTATTCATTACAGTTTAATAATCTTTAACGTGAAAAAAATGCAGTTTTCTTTCATACTTTATTTCTCAATAATAATTAATCATTAATTAAAATAAATGCTTTAGTAAGTTAAATGCTCTAACGCAAAAGTTTAATTGAAAGGAGAAATTTAATAAAGTCATATTTTCCAGTTCTATCTGCAACAGTTTGTTTTCATTTTATAGTAGCGGGCAAGTTCACCAGATGAGCAGGCTACAGCAAAAGTAAAATTTATAAGTTCTATGTAACACTGAAAAGTAAATTTATAAAAATATTTCAAGATGAATGAAATCAGTTAATTCTCTTTCCTAGCAACAACCAATTCGTAAATAATTTTTTGTTGCCAAGCCAGGAAACAAAAACTTTTGACCCTTCAGGTTAATACGTATGACGTCATGTTTTAATTTAATGTAATATAACAATATTTTCTCAATATTAATAAAAGAATTAACGTGGCAATAACATATCGTGTCAATTATACTAACCTGAAACAAAAAAGTTGCCAACAGCAAATATTTATTTAAAATGCTGACATTAATGAAACTTTTTCGACATACAATGATGTCACATGCATTCGAGTGCGTTCTTCAACGTCTGAATATGATCTGATGTAATAATAATATGTTTAATGTTTGGCAATGCTATTTTTATTTCATACTTTGTAAAACTTACATATTTTTGATTAACAAACTCTATGATTTGAAAACGAGCGTAGCAACACTTCTCGACATAAAAGCACTTTATCGCCAACGGGTGCCATATTTTATAAGTGCACATCAGCGTAGCCACTGAGGGAGGGATTTCGAAAAATGGACCAATGATCTTCTATTGCTCTTGTGACGCTAAATCTTCAAGCCTGTGAGCGTATGTTGTTTACGTTTTAATGTGTATTTGTTTCACAGTTATAAATGTATGACGTAATAGTAGAAAATCTCGTAGTACTTTCGTTTTATGAGTTTAATTAATCGCTGACATTTCACTTTCGCAATTTTTATCAAGTATTAATATTTGGATTGATGTTCACGGCATATTATCGCTCTTTACATTGAGAAAATGACAAGCTACAATTAGCCTCGAATATTATGCATTTACTAACACAATTTTTTTTTTTTAAATTCTGTTGAGAAGGACTGTAACTGTTACAATGAATCTAATGTTTCTTATTTCAGTGCTTGCATTCTTTTGTTTAAAGTGTAAGATTCAGAGTAATATTGCGTATGATCTGATTATATCCATTGTTAACATTAAAAGTTAATACGTAAGTAAATTGAATATATTCGTTGTGAATAAGATAAATTCGTTCAGTTTGATGAGTATTTCTTGTGTAGACAGTACATGTAAGAGTGAGCAGTCATTAAATGTGAAATTTAACACACTAAATATATACGAATCCAAATTAGTAAAATTCACTTTGAATAAAATTCTGCATTGGTTATTATAACATCTTTTTCATTTAGACTGCAATAAAAATTACTGACTTCTATTTACATATATAATTGGTATAAATATTTTTCTCATATGCGTAGTTTTATGTAAAGATATCATTTGGGCTTAGATGTTATCACATATTTCTTTCTTCATATTATTTACCGCTTATTAAGTAATTAATATTTTGCATGGATATTTTTGAGGAGTATCCAACATTTGTTTGTGTTTATTTCAAATTCCTTCAACCAGGTAGTGAAATCTACACAATTGCTTATATTTGATCCAATTTCACAATCAAAAGTTTCAGAAGAAATCGACGATGCTTTAATTTTTTGTACAGAAAATTGCGTGGCAGAATATTTTCAACCATCTTGCTTAAATCTTAAAGCACGCGAAAGGTCATGTGATATGACAGAAATATTACTGGATGCCCATTCGTCCATCCTAGAAACCACTCCCTCGGTGGCTTCACAGATGTGCACTTGTGAAATATGCCAACGGGCAAGACTGTTGCCACTCCGAAAATTAAGCGCGAAAATTAGTGTTTTCACAATTTTTAATTAATATCTCAGATAATTAAACTCGTACGAAGAAAGATGAGAATGGTCGAAATGGCTCCCACGAATTTTTGGAATCTTTCAAAACTCCAACTCCCAGCTCTTCCGAAGGAGATAATGTGGCAAACAAACAAACAATCAAACAAAAAGAGGCGCACAGATTTTAATAGTGTAGATTGTCGATAATATAGCGTAGTAAGGACAGTGGGTCATATTTAAAGATTTATGTTGCCACTCTACGAAGAGTGAGATATTTGTGTTTGAAATTTAATCAAAAAACTCTGCAATATCAAGGAAGTGTGTTATCATTCGCAATACATTTGTGTTTCGAATCAACTAAACTAATTCACTGATTTAGAAGAAATGTGTTGCCACTCCCCGAGTTAAAATGAATATATTTTCCACGCGTCAGTTTTATTGTTCAGCAAAGCGCATCTAAATTTTTCTTTCAAATTTATTTTATTATTAATTAACAAACTAAGCGACTTAAAAGCAATAAAGGCAGATTCATTTCAATTATTATTAGTTACTAGCTGGACACCTGAAACTACACTAGTCTGGATTCATTAAAATCATTTATAAAGAAGAGTGTCCGTTTATTTGGTTGAGTGCGTATAATTCGTACAAATCTGCAGTTTTATTACGTTCTTGATAAAATTTTGCACATCCTGAACCTCAAACCAAGAAAAACCTATCTACCTAAGATTTCGAAAAACTACATAACGGAGTCCACATTCAAGACATTTTTACTTTTTTTGAAATCTTGTTATTCATGATAACGTCACTCCCATCACATGTCTTCATTGTACATACTGTTGTAAATACTTGTATCTTGTATCGCATATTCTTGTTTTATTTTCTTTACACCTTAGCTTAAGACAAAGAAATGCTCTTAGGCCTTTGATGTTCGTCGAAAACATTGAAGAAATTGGCACAAACGAATGGTGACTTTCCGAAAGTTTATTTCCAAAAAAAGACATAACCGATAACAAGACAATCACCAGTTCTTAGTAAAACAGTTACGTGTCACTATGATAGTTCTACACTGCTCTGCAATTTTTTCCCTTTATTGCTTAGTCAAATTTTGCATAATTCACCCTGAACCAAGGAATAAGAGAGAAATCCCTGTCTATCTGAGATTTAGGAAAACCTATTCCTATTCCCCTAACTGAAGCTTCTCACTCTGTGTAAAGCCGGGGCGACGCTGAGTACTTCAGCAAGTAATAATTATCTTTTTTTTTATTTATACTCTATTAAATCATGTGTAATTACTCTTATTTTTCATTAGTTAATCCTAAAGTAAGATTGCTCTTAAAAATTAAAAATCCACAATATACATAAAATGTTTTACATAATTAAAAAAAAAAATGATTGAAAATGTCTGCTCTAAAACAAACAGTCTTATTACAGAATGACCCTGATTCTATAGCAACAAGTTTAGTAGTTTGAAATAATAAAACTATATTAATATAACATTCATTATTTTTTAATTAGTACTAATCTGTTAGTATTGTAAAGGAAAGTAAAGATTTCCACTCAGCTAGTACAATTTTTTAATTTTTTAATTCCGACTTCTACTTTTATATTTTTAAATCACAAAACTAAAACAAAATTACATCTAATTTTACGTATTTTAAATAGCTGCCAAGCTTGAAATATGGAAAAAAAAAAAAAAAAAGGAAGGATCTCGGGTCAAAAATGGGAGATTTCAGGAGGTTTTAGCTCTGCGCGAAGGCACTATTCGAAAAGAGCTCAATTTATGTTCGCTTTATTATGCGTGATTTAACTATTTAATAATTTTAGCGGCGTAAGCCCCTTGAACAGTTCTTATGAAAAAAGAAAAATATGTGCTGTTTTAAATGAATCCAGTCAACGTAATTTCCTAAATATACTTACTATTTCTAATCAGACATCTTATGATTTAAATGCATTTTTATTTAAATCAGTCAGATAAAAAGCAGAAAAGATATTCTTAAAAACAGCGTTTATTGCTTTTTAATCACTTAGTTTATTAATCTAATAACAGACAGATAACATTTGAAAGTTAAATGTCTTACGCATTATTGAATAGCAACACGTCAGCACATGGAAGGGAAAAGAATTTTATTTCAAACAGTAGCAGCACATTGATTTTAAATACCCGAATGTGTTGAATAAATCTTAAAAATTAATATCTTGCATTTTGTCGAATATCAATAATCGGACGCGTTAGAGATAAAAATGTTTTATTTAGAGAAGTATTGCCACTGCTCTCTTTCAAATCGCAGAATTTGTTAATCAACACTTCCTTAAATTCGCAATATGAAATAAAATGCACACTTAAAATTCAAAATTCGGGCTACAAGGTGCACATTTTCGGGTAGCGGGCTACCTGTGTTCAAAACTACCAGCTTTAACCGATTTTCCACAATGCGAAAAATAAACATATATAGTGCGTCTGTAAAGTTATGGTACACTTTTGATCGGTCACAGGAAAGCAACAAAACACGATAGAAATGGGAAATCTTCACCAAACAAAAGAAAACCTCTTCAAGTTTTATACCTATTCAGTGCAGTTCGATGTGGGCTCCATCCATGCCGTACAGTCTTCTCCGCAAAGAAAAATGGTCTTATCACTTTATCATGCATCAGGCCACACCACACGTTCCCTTTAGGGCTGTTACGTTCGTACTCTAAATAGGCATGAGGATTTTCAGCAGCCCATATTCGGATGCTATGGTGATGAAAATGTCCGCTAACATGGTATGTCGCCTCATCGCTAAGCACAATCGTTTGCAGAAATTGGTTGTCATTGTCGATCTCATGATGCATATCTGTAGCAAACGCGAATCCTTTGGGTCTATCCGTTGGTTTGATAGCATGCAACAGCTGCAGTTTGTAAGGGCTTCTTAGGTAACTTTTCCATATAGCTTCTACAGACTCGTCACTGACCGATGGCTTGCCAACTGCGAAAACGGGATTTGTCCAACAAACTGCCGGTATCCTCCAACTACTTATCCCACCGATTAATGTTATTCCTATGAGGTGGCGGTTCGTTATACAAGCGATGATATTCACGTTGCACTTTTGTCACGAATTCGAATTTGGCAAGCCACAGAACACACTGAACTTTCCTCTGTACGGTCCACATCTCAAGTGACGTGGGCCTGGATGGGCTGACTTGCTGCTTCGCAGTTCGCAGTGTTGCGTCATCAGCTGTGTGTGCACATGCTTGCACATCGTACTACGAAAACTTAAAGTTTTCCTTTTGTTTGGTGAAGAGTTCACATTTCTATTTTGTTTTGTTGCTCTTCTGTGACAGATCAAAAGTGCACCATGACCTTACGAACTCACTGTATATTTCTTCCATATTACGTACACTGCGGGGAAAAAAGGGAGGGACAGTTCTGTATCTCCCGTTCTACTGGGCCGATTGACGAAATTCAAACTGCGTTTTTCATGTCTCGAAAGCGCGACTTAATATATATATTACATTTATATACAGCATTGTTCTAACATAGGTATTTTGACATAAAATCGGACTTTTTCTGAAATGGCATGCCACTTTTTTTCCATACTTCGATTTTACGACTCAAATTATGCCTAAATATTAAATTTTGTAAAATCTGGTAAATAGTCACCGTTCATACTTTCAAATAATTTTAACAATGTGCGTAAACCACATCTGGAGTTATTATCGCTTATATCAAATATGCCAAATTTCAAAACGCACTAATATGTAAATTCATGCACATCTTGGATAATTTTGAAAAAAAAAATAATTTTCTGCATTTGTGCCTATACATACATCTACTTTAAGATAATGTTAAAAATTGTATAGATTCTAATTCAAAATTTTCGAAAAATTTATAAAAATTATTTAAAATCAAATGTTTAAAATAAATCATAAAAAATTCGCGAATTTTATTTGGAATGAACCTAAATTTTGAAATGTGAAAGGAAAAATCAAAGAAGTTTAATAAAAAAAATAGATATTAACAAATATATACAAAATTCAATTAACATTGAGGAGCTAAAATTCTGAGACATACATTTTTAAAAACTACTCTTGCGATTTTTACAAAACTTGGGATAGCATTGTTCTAACATAGGTATATTTCTAATATAGGTATTGGAGTAATTTGAGCCGTAAAATCGAAATAGCAAAAAAAAACCTGGCATGTCATTTCAGGAAAAGTCCGTTTTTGTGTCAAAATACCTATATTAGAACAATGATATATATAAGTCTAATACCTATCCTAAGTCGAGCTTTCAAGATATGAAAAACGCAAGTTGAATTTCGTCAATCGGCCTACCAGAACGGAAGATATAGAACTGTCCCCCCTTTTTTTTTCGCAGTGTACATATATACATACAGATTCTTCATCTTTTAATAATAGAGATTTTTCTGGTGTTCAACAGTCATTCACTTATGCATTTTTAAAAAAATTGTTTAGTTTAATTTTAATTTGCTAAATTAGTGAATTTATTTTCATGGATTGGTTTTGCACTTGATTTGCTTATGCTTCTGAATTTAAATGATATTGTAGATTATTTCGAGAATTAAATCTTTTATATGTTTGTACATTTTTTTAAAATTTTTTTAAAAATTATTTTGGCTTTTTTTCTTTTTTTAGGCTTTAAATTTGCTTTTTTACTTTTTATACGTGTTTGTTAAAATTTAAATTTAAATTTGTTTAAATTTAAATTTCATTCCTTGCAGCAATGGCGCAAAGAATATTTAATTAAATTTGTATTTAAATTTAATTTTTTTAATTAAATTTAATTTATTCTTATGAAACAATTAATATTTAATTAGATATTCTAAATTTTACCTTCTTTTTCTAATCTCATTTTGTATGTTTCTTACACTTTTATAAAATCCCAAGTAAGGAAAGAAACCTTTCATTTATCAAAGTACATTTAAACGCAATGGAAATAAAATTAATTATTAATACACCACATACTAATGTGAGGATAAACTCAACAATTTAAAATACATTGATGTAAAACAGATTGACATTAACTAATTAATACTTAACATTAACTGATTAAACATTAGTTGATTCTTCATATAAAGGTCTACAAATGTCTATAGCAGATTAAGAAAACACATTAAATTTAATAATCACATAAAATTAAATAAGAAAAATTAGGCTGAAAATCACTAAGAAATCTGCCCAATTTAACTTTCATTAATTTAATGCTCTTCATTTATCGTTGAAAAACTTCTCCTTAGTGAAGGCTAAAAGTTGAAAACCCGAAGTTTCGTCAATCTACCGGGACAGCAGAAAATGCGATGCAAAATTGCTAGTCTAAATATTACAAGAGCTCCCTTGATAGTAAAGGCCCAGGACACATGTCTTGTTTTCTCCTGCGAAAGTTAGGACCTGCTTGTTCTCAGATAAATGAGTCTTCTCCCTTCATTAAGAAAGGGAGGGAAGAAAAATGAAAAAAATCTGATCTGACTGAGGAATACGTCACCGAGTTTATGTGGACTTTTTCCTCAAAACAGAGACCCTGTGAATACGCATCTTAACACACAAAGCAAACGACTTAAAAAGAGAATCACAACAGCACATTAAGTCATTATTGTAAAAAATATGCAAACTTTACGCTGAATCTCTCAATTTTTCTTGTAGACCACGTATAACCAACTCTTTTATACCGCGGAACACATTCTAGAACAAGCTTCGACAATCTATGGCAGTTGCGCTACATTTCACACACGGCACAATTCTCAGTGGCATTCTACAGTCTGCACCAAAATTAAAGGTATAGCGGCCTGTCTGTCCTCTCTACGGCATCCCGCCTCACGCCTTTTCTCATTCCGTGCGGTACGTCGAGCCGATGTACGAATACAGAGCAGCGGTTCTCAACCTTTTGACAAACGCGTACCATCTAAACAAAAATTGAAAAACCTTTAGTACCACCACTACAAAGTACTACTACCACCACGACTCTTGAACGAAGCTCAGATCGCATAAATTTACGAGTGCTATGGTAAAAATTCAATCAAGGTATTGAGATTTTAATTTTTGAATAGTTAAAAATACTTTTTTTCTTTGCATACCACCTATTTTTTTCTCTTGCGTACCACCGGTTGAGAACCCCTGGTGTAGAGTATAATTTCAACAGAAAGTAGAATTTAGTTTGACGCACGTTGTACACTATAGGTTACTTTTAACTTTACGACATGTTCTTAGTTTTATTATAAAAACTCGTATTTTATTTGTTTAATTATTATGTAGGTATGAATTGACAATTCATACCTACATATTCAGTCAAATAGCTTCTAATAAAAAGAAAATGTGATATTAGCAGCTTTTACGACGCTTGGACGAATGAATATGGATCCATACAACAAAAGGATCGTACTGTATTTGTGTTATGTCGCGAAAGCGTAGTATGTCACTCGTCAAGTGCACAAAGGCATTTTCAAGCTAAAAACATCAGTCAACATTTCAGAATTCCGATGAAAAATGTAAAGTTATAAAAGCAGCTGTTACTGGATATAACAAACAAGTTACATCTTTTTGTTAAACAGTTGAAAACCACACCTTAAGCGACCGAAATGTAGTTGGGTAATTGCTCATTGCGCAGCTGCCAAAGACAAATCTACATATCTATATGAACAAATCTTTTTCTCATAGGGAAAATATTTTGAGTATAGAAAAAAAGCTGTTTAAAAAATGAACATTCAGAATCATGTGGCAAATTGAAAATCACAATTGATACCACTGATATTGCGATATTAAGTACAGCGGTGCAGCAACAAGGTTCGCATTAAAATTTTAATTTTTTATTTAAATTTATTGAAGGAATACTTATATAATAATTATATTTATTTTATTTACTTGTATATTTATATTGCTTATTTATTTACTTATAAAATAATTATATTTATTTTTATATTAATGAATATTTTTAAATGATGTATAATTAGTATATAATAAAATTCTTAATCTGTTTTGTTGACCCCTTATTAACTAACTCTACATGCACTGCGGTGTGAATAGAATTGTTTCAAATATTTCGTTCTGTGCGACATCCGAAACATATTGGCAGAATGGTTTGACACACTACAAGATTGCCGACCCCTGTTCTGGAATATCGCTGGGGTGAGGGCACATTTATTCTTTCAAGGTAAATTTATAGATTGGTATAGTTAATAATCTATAAAATGAACCAAAGAAAAAATTATAATTTCAACTATTACTTATATTTTTATGTAAAATGAAAAATTATTAAACAGTACATACAAAAGTTTGTGATATTTGGAATTGTATTTTATAGGCCTCATGATGAGGACAGTACGTTGATATTCTTGCTTGTAAGCAATCATCAAGATGTTCACCTTTAAGTCGAAATCTATACTTAGGATTTGTGATATTTATTGTTGAAAGCAATGATATTTGAAATTTTCCAATTTTTAACAAATAACCGAGTCAAAAAGACAAACTGGCTAGAACGCCAACACTAGATTTTCAAACTGGGAGAATCTCGATCAAACTGATCAAGGGAGAATCTCGATCAAACTGATCAAAGTCTTTGCCCATTTAAAATTATAAACATATAAATAAATAAAGTATCGGGTTTTAACGAGTTTCCAGCCACCCCAACATCTACGCAAACAGTTCGCGTTGGCGTGTTTAATCCTATTTTGTTAAACGATTTTTGGCATTTGAGAGAAAACGACTTACTTTAGGAAACTGTGTTATGAAATTTGTCAAAAAATATCATTATCATTAATTACAAGGTATCTGAAATGGAACTATCACGCCACCAAATTAGAACCATCATTTACTTTCAGTTCTGTTGCAAAACGTCAGCTACAGAATGTCGCCAAATAATGTGTACAGCTTTAGGTACTAATGCTGTATCATATCACACTGTGAAGGTTTGGTACCGAAAGTTCAAAAACAAGGACAATGACATTCAAGAAGGAGAGTGCTCTGGTCGGTCTACGGATGTTGACAAGAAACTTGTGGAAGAAGATCAGTAAGCAACCACTCGAAAACTTGCTAAGGAGTTAGACGTTAGTGCCATGTCTATTAGTCGCGCTATGTATCGAGTAAATTTCACGTACAAGTTCAATCGCTGGATGCCGTATAAGCCGACTCATGCAGATAAGGACAGATGTGTTCGGGCTTGCACTAATATACTCAAATATCAATGCAAGGACAAAATTCTAGACCGGATCGTCACTTGTGATGAAAAGTAGATATACTTCAACAACACAGGCCGAAGAAGTGGATGATCTGCGTCTGGTAAGCCTGTCAGCAGCGTCGCAAAGCGCAATTTGAGTAACATAAAGATCATGCTTTGTATCTGGTGGGATTGCCGTAGTATGTCACAATAATTAACATATGCATGCGCGTACCACGTACATGTTTGAGTACACACAAATTTCATGTTCTATATTTATAATTCGCTAAACAGTATTTCTTTGGCTGCGAGAATGTAAATATCGGATATACCGAATTTTTTCTGTACTTACCTGTTATGTTAACAGGATAACAGGTAAGTACAGACAAAATTCGGTATATCCAATATCTACATTTTCGCAGCCAGTGAAATACTGTTTAGCGAAATGACCATTAAATATAGCACATGAAATTTGTGTGTACTCAAACATGTACGTGGTACGCGCATGCATATGTTAATTATTATCCTCAAAGATTATCTAGAAAAAAGTAAAACCCTCGACAAGGTGTACAGCGAGATGCTAGTCCTTGTTGACGCTGCTATCAAGGGAAAACGTCGAACTTTCCGGTGCAAAAAGGTAATGTTCCATCAAAATAACGCAAGATCACATGTGTCTGCATTCACCGGCTGGACTCTGTACGGACTCGAATGGGATCTTTTGCCACACCTATCATATAGCTCCACATCGCTCTTCGGACTTCTACACTTTTTTCCTACTTGCAGCTACATCTTGTTGGTGATAACTTCCATTCTGAAATGATGTTGATCTGTTTTTGGACTCGAGGCCGCCAAGTTTCTGGGACGAAGGCTTTGAAAAACTACTAAAAGGATGGCAGCAAATCATAGATTTGGATGGTGGTTACTACATGCAATGAAGGTAACTTTATTAAGAATTTTTTTGGCGGAAAACTTACGCTACAACCAGATATTAAACAAAAACATTTATTAAACTCCTCTAATTAATTATTAACTTACATAACATTTTATTGAAAACCGAAACAATGTTTTTATCATGGTTGCAAAGCAACGGCACATGCAAACAACTGGTGGGCGCAACGGTGTTCCAAGCATAGGGCTTGGAGCATATGATCCCTTCCGTAGACGATCTTAAAGTGCTTTTTTTCTCTGAGAACGCAAATAAAAATCGGTATTGATAACATAATATTCTTGCCCAAAATCAACCACTTTCGAATTAAGGCGAACGAAAGAAATTTCTGATATCGGTATCAGCCTAGCTCAATACAAATCAGGTAAAGTAGATCCAACAGAAAATCAAGGAGAATAAAATCAAGTACAGCATATTCAATGAATCGGAAAACTGTTTTTGATACTTTCCTTAAACATTCATTTTATCCTCATCTTAGCCTAATGTCTATCTTTTAAAATCGGCTGCAACAAGTGCTCCTCAAACGATTCGTAACATTAATAAAATTTTTACATTATTTTTTTTTTTTTCTTTTCATACCTCAGCTGGTAAAATACAATAAATCGATGCTCAAATGGTCTTAAGACATTTCATTTTTGTTGTAAGATTATTGATATCGGTAACGTTCACTCCAAAATTAACATCTCAATGCACCATACGTATAGGTTTTTTACTTTAAATTCTATAAATCTTAAATCGTTAACGTTAAATCCGATATCTGCCAAAAACTAAGAGCATTAAATGTAAATCGCTTAATAGTTATTAAAGATGCTGCTGACGGTTTGTCACAAAATTAAACTGTTTTTTAAAACGGCAGAATTGCAAATAAAATTCTCTGACATCTATTGATGATTATTTCACCAAACAACTTGAATGTTTTTGAAACTGCTAAACAAAATTAATAATTTAAGGTATCTATATTATTATTTGGGAAGCATAAGACTATTTTAATTTTAAAATATTGTTCACATATAGCAGTGGACTTCAAAATTTGTCGACTCACGGAACGCTTGGATCTTTAAGGTCTTTTCGCGGAACCCCATCATACCCTTAGAAAAATATATCACAAAATAATATTTAAAGCAGATCTATATGTTGTAGGTACTTTTAACTAATTACAATTAAATAGAAGTGCTGTATTTTTATTAATATGTTTTAATATAAAATTACTAGCATTAACTCTTACCCCATGTGCCATTTACCCATGCATTATATTTAGCGACACTAATGTACTTGCATTTTTAATACAAATTGTCAAAGTCTGGCTCTATTAATGTTATCTGCAGTCGTATTTCATATTCTGCTTTTAATCTGCTTCGATATTTTGTTTTTGTTGCCACATATGTTTAGAAAGATTATTAACTTAAATATATTTTTCCGAAAGACATTAAAGTTTTTACAGCTGTGTGACAAACTTCTGGGTACTTTTCATGAATCTGCAATCCAAATTTTAGAAGCTGTTTTGCTTAAATTTAGATTTTTACGTCGAATCTGTTTCGAATCGCGATAAACTGTTCCTTTTGCTTCACTGAGCAAGCCTTCTGATTTATCATAGGACTCGAATGGATTTTTTTTCATCAGTAAATTAGTCAACTAGCTTTGAGTACTTTATAAATTTTCTTTTAAAACTTTTATTTTGACTCGCGGAACTCCGAGGTGCCGCAGATCACAGTTTGAAGTCCAGTGACATATAGTATTTCAAAAAATTAAATATCAGATTAGTTTACTCCCTAAGTTTTGTTTTTATTATTTCATACTTAGCTTTGCGATTAATTTCCAGAAAAAAAAAAAAAAAAAAAAACTCTTTGCCTTTGTGGGGATTTTTTTTTCTTCCTCTTAACACCGCTGCCTTTGTCCCATTAAAATTTTGTGCACTATGATTTGTTTCTGTCCGTGTTTTAAAATGTTTCCAATGTAAGACATGGTATTATCATTCTAAATATGTATGCTACGTTTAGTTCTTACTGCCTTATCAGGGTGATAATGTTCTATGAAACTTTGTATCTCACTCTTTAGAACAAAATTCGTGAAACAGATATCTAGGAACATGTTCTCTTCTGCCTTCATCTGAAAACGTTTCTTTCAGTGCATTAATTGCATTTTGAAGCATCACTTGTTGCCGCTTGCTTGTTCGTATCTCGAGACATATTTCGTCATCCAAAACAGTTTTCATTTGCAAAATTTGTTCGTGAATCCATCAGTTCGTGATCCATGGCATTTATTAGCCAAGGCTCCATTTTAATTCACAGTTTTCTTATAACATTGATAATAAATTGATTTACAACGCTTCAATATTTTTAGTATCAGATATTAAGAGCTTTAAACAAGATAAATCCATTATACAAATCGATAATCGCAATAAATAATAATTATCTTCCGTAAGACACACATGACAAAACTCTTCTAGAATTGCATGAGGACTTTTATAAAGGATTCAAGCCTTATAAAATTTAATACTGGGCAAACAATATACCATTATTATTAAAAACTACACAAGCATTAACAATAAATATAAAATCTACGCATTAAATATTCTTTCTAAAACTAAAAATATTAAAACAATCGTCTGTTATTATTTAAAAATTACTGAACTATGATGAACTAACGATACTTGGATAATTTTTATATAAATTCAATATTCAGGCTGTAAAATATAATAAAAATTTAAAAATTCTAAAATTTAATGAATTATTTTTCCATGAAAAAATTATTCTAAGAGTAGTTTCAATTTCATTTATGTGTGAACAAACTGATAAAAGTTTTAACAATACAATTGTGAATAAACTGATAAAAGTTTTAACAATACAATGAGACTTTAAATTTTAAACGAAATTAAATTCATCAAATTAAATTCATTTTAGTTAAGAAAACCGCTAACTTTATATTATTGTAATATAATTACTCTTTTCAATATGTTGGTTTCATTATTAAACAAAGACTTAACAATTATTTAAAAATTTCATTTATTATTTATTATTTTTTATTTAAATAACAAATAAATATTAACTGTATAGCAACTAACCGTAACGTATTTAACAAAGACGTTTTTAAAAAATGAGGTTTCTTTACCTGTAACAACGATAGTTTTTCCATCGAATCTAGCGTCCGCGTCACAGTATTCGGTCGTTCGAATGAAATTCCTAATTAAGAATATCAGGCCTCCTATCACAGCTAATGGAAAAATCACAATAAAAGCATAGACGGACAAAGTACCTTCTAACATTTTGAAATTTACAAACACCTAAACTCAAAAGGAAAAAAAAAAATTTTTTTTTGAAAAGCAAAATTGAGAGAAAAAAATTCGATGGTCAGAATAAGAACTGCTCCGCAGTTCCACGACCAAACATGATCAAGGAGAAAGTTTCAAGCGCGCATAACCGACACCCCCACAGATAAGCTATGAGCATGCGCGAAGATGGAAGAGTAAAAATGCAAAACTGCGTTATTTTCTCACGATTTCGGCAAAACGAAGATCTGCAATGGGTCGAAATTTAAATCTTCGCGTGTTTTGGGCTGTTCAAGTGGAATTATTTATTTCTTCTCAGAAATAAAATGTGCTAAAAAATTCTTTTCTTCACTTAAAAGGGGGAGTTCGTATTATTTTGAAACTATCAAGTTAACTGCATTTTAAATTTTGAAGCTTTTCAAGCTTTTAATTTTCAACATAAATAGTTCTGAACTAAAAAATTATATACATTTTTTCCTCAAATTAAAGTCTTATTTGTATTACTATTAAAAACTTTCATGTCGAAATTAACAGTATGAGAAAACGTGTTCATGCAAGTGTCTAGATTTTATGATTGAGCTAATAAGTTTTTAAATTCTGCAAATCGTTAATTTGTTTTATAAGTGAGGTCGTGGTGAACTTCGAGCCCGTATGGAATTTTGGAATATCATCTGAAAGAAAACTTTAATTATACAATGGTTTTTCTATTACGTACAAGTAGTTCAGTGCAAAATAATAATAATAATTAATAAATAAAATTAATGAAAACGTTTTTATGAATTTCAAATCTTTATTTCGAAAGCAAATAAAAAACGGCAATTTTAGTCAATTTACCCGAACATTTCTTACTACGATCGTATGGAATAAGAACCAGTGATTTTATTCAAATTACAGACACAGGTAAACAATGTAACCAATTCACGTAACTTAGTTTTTTCTTGCTCACGTTGTTGCCAACAATTCCGAAATTCGATGTTATTAACTCACAGAAAATTTATACGCAGTAAACTTTAAATAAATTTTATTGAAACTTCTAAAAATTCTACTAATGTTCGGAAACCAATATTTGACAAGGCTCTTTTTATATAAACTGTCGAATAAGTTGAAGTTTCTTTTATTTGTGTTCATAAGTTTAATAAATGAAAGGCATTTCACTAAAGCATTCAATTTGAATCGAATCACTTTCACAGTCCGTTGCTTCATAATATTGTTTAAAGAATTTCGTGGATCTTACCTTAAAAACACAGGTGAAAGCATGTCATATTAGTGTTGTTCAGTGGTCTGGTTCTTGCAATGATGATGATTATCGATCAATAATTAAGAAATTTTTTAAAACAGGAGAGAGATGTGCGTAACGGAAAACAATTCCCGAAAACTCTACTCCCAGAACTGAAAGATATTAGATTAGAAAAGCACAAAATTTTAGATATTAATCTGAATGAATTTATCATTCGAACTATCCCAATACTTCTTTTTTCGGCGACATGAGAGAGAGAGAGAGAGAGGAAACATTTTATTTAGAAAATAGCGATCAGCTAAAAACTGTCGAATACGGAAAATATCCAAAAACACTTTTCAATTTCATCCAAAAGGAACTCTAATCTAAACATTACTGCAATGGCGAACCGATGGCCAGCTGAAGCTCATAAATTTTGAAATGTGTTTACAATTGAGATATGGATCCTTAGAATGGGGGTCCAATGAATTGTGGAGAGTACCCTTTAATGTACTTTCATTTTTTTGCCATCCCCTGCTCTTTGTGATGCTTTAATCTCCATTCATGACATATAAAACTATTTTATAAGTATAAAATTATTTTTTTTCCTCGGGCATTATATTACTTATCATGGAACTTGTAAAGCAGATTTAAGAAATCACCGTAATGTATGTATATTGCAAAGCTGCTGACCTAAATCCAAATATAATTTATTTAATTCTTATTTAAAAGTGTCCTGAAATTTTGCCATATTTTCTTTAAGAATGGTGACAATTTCAGCGACAAACGCCAGTGAATAGATTTTGGCTCCATTCTACGGCCCCTTGTTAAATGTTGCTATTTTTACTTGCTTTTGCATGATGGCACTTTTTAAACGATGCTGTCATTTTTAAGATATTCTATAAATATCTACCTTAGGATCCGGATTCATTGGGACCACAGCTTATCCGGATATTTAAAAAAGTTCGAATATTTTTTCCAATTCTCTAAACACTTTCTAAGAAGTTATTTTATTTTTATTCTATTCTATTATGATCTGTTCTATTCTATTTATTCTTAATCCTGTATTGTAGTATTTCAACAAGGATAGTAACATCAGAAAAAAAAAATTCTCTCGTGCATTATAAAACATAATATTTTCGACAAAACTCAACATATTTATCTTTCTAAATGTGCAACTTACTTTTATTTAAACTGAAATTAATTCTAAATTTTTATCCATGTAAACAATATATTTCATTTATACAAACAAATATTCTTTCGGATTATTAACTATCACAGCTAAAATTAAACAAAGAATTCTTTTAATTGTATGAAACAAAACTCATGGTTTCTCTCTCTTCAGCTAAAAAAATTAAATATAAAATAAAGGCAATTTTTAATTGACGTAAAATAATACATAGTTTGTTAATGGTGGCTTAGACCTGAATAATAATAATAATAATAATAATAATAATAAAATAAAATAAAATAAAAAAAAAAAAAAAAAAAAAAAAGAAGAAGAAGAAAGAAAAAGGAGTTAAAAAAAGGGGCGAAGAAGGCTTAGCTTTGCAATATACTTTTTTTTAGATCTCATGATGTTCCAATTAAGGGATTTCTAAACTGTGGATAGGCTCTATGAAGACTTATTATGACTATTATTACTTAATAAATTACGATTTGAATTGAACAAAATAAATAATATAAACAGAATATAAAGACTATATGGAATGTGAAAAATATAAATATAGAAAAAAGTATTGTTTCATGAGACAGCCTGCACTGCAAACAGAATAAAATGTATGAATAGGGATTTCCCCCCCCCTCCCTTAATGTGTTTAAACTGGAATTGAGATGAGCAGTTTTCAGTTTTTGTAACCATGATGAAATTCTTTCGCATTTTATTTCGAAATTTGTTCCGAAAAGTAATGCTGCTAGGCTGGTATTGCATCATACTACTGTTATCCATAAAAAATAAAAACATATGCTGCTTATAATGGACACTGGAAAAAAAGTCCATATCGTCATTAAAGGCGCAGAACGCATTTCTCGAATAAGTCGAATTTATCTTCCTCTTCTCCATCGGCTTCGTAAGAGTTCCATTGAGGAGGAGTCATATTTGGACACCACGTGTCGCACCCGAATGTCACGTGACCCCCTCCCCCGCGCGCGATGCAAACTGATGACTAAGAGGTGAGTGAACGTTTCGCATTACAAAAATATGAATCTTTCTTGGGGACTTTCTTTAAACTAAATCTGAAACTTAATTTAAGTGATCTGTTTCTACCTTAAGTTAGATCTATGATAAGGTGACCAGACTTGGCGGGACAGTCCCGATTTTTAACAATTTGTCCCGCGGCGTTTTAAAAATGCCCTGATTTTTGGAAAGAGATGCACTACAAGCTATAGAGAACGGCGGGAGAATACGGTTTTTTTCGGCGGCCATGTGGCTACTTCGCCAGGATATGAGTCTTATATTATTTTTGTTAATTTTTAATGTTAAATTTTAATAATAACAAATAATTCTTGACAACTGATTATCGAGAACTGCTTATAAATGTTCGCATTGTTGATCAGTTGTTAGAATTCGACCACTATTGTTTGCACTTGCCACTATCGTATCTTTGTGCAATGGCATTTTTTGGTAATGGCAATGACGAAAACATTTTGCAACTGTGTCTCAGACGATACACATCCTACTGCGTGCTAATGCTAGTTAAACAAGTGATGTTAACAAATCAACTATTCGGGTAATTTAGGTACGTAAATTTATTTATTTATTTCATAAGCACATAAATTTTCTTGAATTTAGCAGACAGTTCTCTTATTATTTATATTTTATAGTGGCGGCAAAAGGTCTAGCGTCGGCCTTGAAAGTGATGCTTACGACTTACATTACGGCAAATTCAGAGAAAAAATAATACGAGTTAGTATTGTTATTACTTAGAAAGAAATATACATAGGATTAAAATTAAAATAATTTTGAAAATACAGTTACTTTATAACAGACAAATTAAATTAAATTTTAAACTAAGAATAAAATTTGTTCATGTAATTATGTACCTATTTACTGTGTTTTTAAGCAATATACGTATATAGATAAAAATTTATAAATTTATAATAAATTACTTCTTTAGATTTTTAACATAATGAGTAAGAACAGAAGATGCAAATTGAAAGATGAACTAAGAAGTGAATTTCCTTTGGGTTAAAAAAACTAAAAACGATTATGATCTAAATGTGAGAAATGTAATGGTGAATTTTCTATTTCGCCCGGCTGGAAGAATGATATTTCAAAGCACTCGGGGGCACAGAAGCAACAGAAATTGTCCAAAAGTTATTCAACAAAAAAAAAAAAAAAAAAAAAAAAAAAACAGCAATCTACTAAAAGAATTCACTCAAATGAGAAATATGCCAAAGAATAAAATAATACTATACGTAATTTTTTAATGTATTATATTTGTAAATTGTACTTGTGTTGAAATTAAAAAAATATATTACAATACTACTTTTTACGTTCTATGAAAATTTATATTCCTTCATATAGACCAAATTTTTAATAAAGATTCACCCCCCCCCCTGGTAACTGGTGTCCCGCTTTAACAATGTTAAAATCTGGTCACCTTAATGTATGACTTCTTTGAATTTCATCGACTGTTCGCGATTTAGAACTGGAGAGGATTTATCGTCAAGTGGTCAATCATTTTGATATCCGGTTATCAACTTGAATTTTTTCATCATTGCCTTAAATGATACATTATAATTTTAATGTATAAACAATAGAAATTTAAGCAGATGTCTAAAATGCAGGCTTTTTGTAAACTAGGTAATTCTGTTTCACGTGAAGGGGAGAAGTGTGGTTTGCACTAATAAGATGTAAGAATTTTTTTAATTGATTACGACCACGCACGCATTGAGGTCCACCAAAGAGAGAGATGCTTCGTAGAGGACTTTTTTAAGGGAAATTGGCTAGTATCCACTTTGCATAGGAGGAAAACCACGAAACTACCTATACAGCCAGCCGGGATTAAAACTCCAGCCAGAACTACTAGTGTTCAGCGACTTTTTACCGCTCTGCCGCTGGTGGGTAAATATTAGAGCTGACTACACAACAATTAATTTCAATCACTTAAAGTATAATTTAATATAGCAATATAAACATTAAACTGAATCAAGAAGAAGCAAACTATTTCTGTATATTATTACTCGTTTTGCCTTTTCTATTCACCTTCTTTACCGCCAACACTCACAGCAAACTAGGTATAATAAACGAAATCTTGGCCTTGACTGCACTGTGCAAGGACGAAAAGATTGCGTGAGAAATTTCTTACTTGTCAAGACAATTCAATGTCTTCGCACTTTTTTAATAACGCTGTGACAACATATGTATCTGCTGCATCGAAGAACACTCTATAAACTCTTCTTTATTATAAGCCCACCAGCGGCCGAGCGGTAAAGTCGCTGAACACTGGTAGTTCGGTCCGAGGTTCGAATCCCGCGAACGGGCTGGCTGCATGGGTGTTTTCGTGGTTTTCCCATGTGTAACGTATATACGAGCCGGTTTCCCTTAGAAAGTCCTCCACGAAAGGCATCCCTCCCCTTAGGCAGATAGCCCTAGTGTGCTTTGCCATAATTAAAAATACACCAACTTCTTTATTATACTGTATATCGCAAGCATTTTTAACAGTGACTGAAACTGTTTTATTTACATGACTAGCTGTCTGAAATAGTTATTGCAAAAAAGAAAATATTGTTACATGCGTAACGGATTCGTAATGGATTGAATGCGCAGAGAACCGATGATAGCTTTTAAAATTTATTTTCCCAAAAGAAACACTTCTCAGTTCTGGAACTTTTCACAGAAGTACTCGTATACAGCTCTTCTCATTATCATAGAGCATAATCAGAATCAGTAGCTACTACTTCAAACTACTAAGAACAAACACAACCCAATGCAAAGCACATCTAAAGAGCGAAGCTCGCATGGAGATCTCTCAATATTCCGAAGTCAACTCCGAAGTCGGAGTGATTGTGAACTTCCGAAGTCGGAGTGATTGTGAACTGAAAACTGATAACTGATGCCGTCGCCGGTCTTATATAGTTTTCCACCCCGGCAGCCGAGATACTTCCAGTACCTTCGATTTCTCGAAATTACTGGCAGGGATATGCAGTAAAAATTACGCATACGAATCAAGTACAGTTATTCAATTACAGTGCACGTTACCAGGGACCGGACCAAAATGTTACCAAATGTTCGCCAAGTTTGGCGACTTTTGATGATTTTTTTTTTTTTTTTTTTGTCAAATTTGTTGACAAAAAGTAGTTTTAAAAACTATCGCCAGCTTGGCGTAGCCATTTAACTGAATGTTAAATGAACCTGCCCTGTAACCTTGTCTTTCTGGCGGAGCTTTTTCTTCTTGAGGTCTTTCATGTAATATTACACAAGAAATACTGCAATTTTATATATAATTTCTCTATAAATATTTACATATATGTAAAATTCGTAACAATATATCTAATGATTTTATTGATGCTCAATAGTGTAATTTCACTGTTACAACTAGGAATTAATAATAACAGAGATGAAGAACTGAGTTAATGCTTTTGAGTCACTTAGTTTGTTAGTAAATATCAGTGAGATTAAATTTGAAATTTAAATGAAATAGCTTATGCTTTGCCAAATAGTAGTACACTGACGCTAGGAAAATATAATATTCTATTTCTTTCTGGCAGTTGCAACACATTTCTTTTAAATCGTCAAGTTTGTTGATTAAATCTGAAAGAGTAGCAACGTATTTCTTTTAAACTGTGAAAGAGTAGCAACGTATTTCTTTTAAACTGTGAAAGAGTAGCAACGTATTTCTTTTAAACTGTGAAAGAGTAGCAACGTATTTCTTTTAAACTGCTGAGTGTTACTCGTTAAATCTGAAATATAAATATCTTGTGTTTCTTTTTTTAATTAGAATTTTTCGCTTTAAATGTAGTGTTAAAATCTCCGATATTTAATTGTCAAATTAGGCTTCTTTCCTCAAGTTAAACGATGTTAAGCGATGAAAATAGTAAAAGCAGTAGTGGAAAAATAATTTGATTTATAAATTAAATGGCTAAAATCTTCAAAGCTATCAAAAATGCAGAAATATGATAGATAGTGAAATTATCTTTTAGAACAACGGTAAAAAGTAGTCAAATTGTTGTAAATACTAAATTAAGAAAATTATTGTAAATAATAAATTAAGAAAAGTAAATAAAAAGTGAATTTCTGTCACATACTTGTATGTGCGTTCTATTTCTGCCAGTAATTTTGGTTTGGTTTGGTTTACTATATTACGGCAAAGCACTCGAGGGCTATCTGCCTTAAGGGAGGGATGCCTTCGTGGAGGACTTTTTAAGGGAAACTAGCTCGTATACACGTTAGACATGGGGAAAACCACGAAAACACCTATGCAGCCAGCCCGTTCGCGGGATTCGAACCTCGGACCGAACTACCAGTGTTCAGCGACGTTATCGCTCGGCCGCTGGTGGGCAGCCAGTAATTTTGTATATTATTTCAGTAAATTAGTGCTAGAATGATATTGCTGATGATGATTTTATGTGTCGCGGGAAAAGAATAATTCAATGCAAACCGTAGCTCAAGTTTTATGGGAAATTTTGTTATTGCAAGCAAACAAAAGAAGTCTTTATTTAGTAAAAGTAAACAAATTAAACTGAAGTCCATGCAATATATCATTTGTTTTATTCATAGGTCAGCTTTTCAGTTATTAAACTTATATTTACTGCTATTTAATATCTTGAATACTTTTCCAAGTGCTTTTTTCGAATATTTGATAAACTAGAGGTATCATAAAAATAAAATATATAGTAATTTTAATGAGTTCAGCTAGAGTAATTTCATAAATTTAGTTATAATCAGACATTTCATGGTTTAAATGTATTTTTATTTCAATCAATATGATTAGTACAAAATATATTCTTAAGAACTGCGATTATTCCTTTTAAATCGCTTGCTTAATCAGTAACAGGCAGATTAAATTTGAAAAATGAAATAGTTTAAGCTTTACTCAGTGGCAACACAATAGCAATCGGAGGATTAAAGTATTTTATTTCAGGTAGTGGTAATACAAATATTACTTAAATAGATTACTTTGCTGATCGAAATTGAAGGACGTTTTGCCGAATGGCAAGAGTATGGCGCGCTGGAGATAAAATTAGTTTATTTTTAACCAGTATTGAAATTGCTCATAAATCTCTCAGCTTGACAATCAAAAATTCATTAATTTCGTACAAAATATGAAATAATAGATTCAAAATTTCTGCTTCTTAGGTGCACATGTGTAGGTAGACTACTAAGTGTATACGAAATTTAGTGATTGTTCAGTACCATCGTTTGTCCACAATGCGAAGAACATAAAAATTCTTCATTTCTTAAAAACAGAGATAGGTAAAAAAGCATTTTTGCCACTTCTAAGAAAATAATAACGTTATAGAATAACTGCAACAAAAAGTTTTGAATTTCTGTGGAAAAGCGAATTTTTATTTTATGAAAAAAAGGCAGTTTTCAACTGTTTCCCACTGAATTCCGGAAAGAAAAAAAAAAGTAGATCCTGGCATTCTACGCTTAAAAGAAAATACTGAAAGCATTAGGGAAAAGAAAAATTCTTTCGTGGTTCCGCCCTCTCATCACCAGTGGGAAACACATCAATCACTGGCATAGGCATCTGCGTATTATGGTATTTCTGTTTATTTTATTTTAAAATGATTTTTTTCTTAGCTTCATTCGTCTTTTTACTGTATTTTCGTAGAATCGGTAGACGGTTAGACCGAAATTCACATCGAATCTGTAATGGCTATACACACCACAGAAGGTCGGAAATGATCAAGGTTAATTTACCACTGTGGGCGGGCGTTACGAAAATTCGCCATCACGTGATGGCGAAACATCAGGGATTTGTTTTGTTAGTTTTCTTTTTGGATTTAAAAAAAATAAATAAATGAAAAAAAATATAGACAAATAACAGCGCGGCGAAATGATAATACCATGTGTCAGACTTTGCAATATACATATACCGATTAAGTATACAAAAATAACATAACCGAAAACTAATAAAATGTGTAGTCAAGTTTAGGATTTTTCAGGTTCCAGTATGGTTTTTGAGCTCCGAATTAGCTGCTAAGACTAGGGTTACTAGACGTCCGAGATTACCCCAGACAGTCTGGGATTTATAATGTCTGGGATTTTGTCCGTGACTTTTAAAGGAGCAATAGCGTAGCTAGAACGTTCGCCGCTCAGGACGGTTTTTGAATTTGCCGCCTCGGGCAGTTCCTGAATACGCTACGCCTCTGGATACACAAACAAATAACTACAAAAATTGCCAAAACGACACGCAGGGAAATAAATTAGAATTCTACATTTATTTCTGACGAAGAACTTTATTTCCAACAATTTAAAATGATATAATTATTATTTTTTATTTATTTATTTTGTTGCCGTCGATGTCAATGTAGTGGCATGCTACATTTCTCCTGTTGCTGTTATGTAGATCAGTGTTTCTCAACCACCGGTCCGCAAGAAATATTTGCCGGTCCGCGAAATATCCAACTATCTGTCCAAAATCCAAAGTGTGATCGGCCGACAACCGATATTACAACAGAACCTACATTACAATAACATTAGTTTACTATTTATTTATGTGGGAAAATTGTGCCAATGGGTCGAATTAAACTTACCGGTCCGCGAGAATGTACCGAAATATTTTACCAGTCCTTGGAGTAAATCCAGTTGAGAAACACTGATGTAGTCAATATAATAGTTGACATTTCTTAAATGCAAAATACAAATTTGTAATTCTTTAACATTTCTCAAATGGTTTTTACTTCGAAAAAACGCTTCAGACGACTGACTTTTGACTTCTGACAACGCTTACAGCGAATGAGAGTAAAGTTTCCACTAGTATTACAATATTTGGAACTTTGTTTTCGAGACTGTACACTCGCAGGAAAAAAAAAAAAAAAAAAAAGCGGCACAAATGCTTAAAAAAAAATTAAGCAACAAATAAATAAAAAGAAAAGGTACGAACGTAAAAGGGGGAAATAAAACATACAATTTACATATGAGGTAGAGATTGCATCGCCGAATGCAAATAGACAACCAAAATTAGCATAAAGCGCAATTCCGCATTTACCCCACAGTGCCCTAAAAAGGACATGCCGGATCTATGCGTTAAGTGATCAAGTGACTGCTCATTTAGACGACTTAATCAGACGAGTCAATGCCTTGAAGCGAAATAGGGGTGATAAAGAAACCAATCCTATAGGAACATAGCTGCAATGTTGAAGACCACGTACGGAGGAACAGCACAACACCCCGGGGCGCGGAAAATTAGACCAGCCCCCAGCAATGTCGCAGAAAACCAATTACTGTCCATCTCGCGCAGCGGAGGTTGCCAGATAATAAGAAGCCCCACTTAAAAGCGCTCCAGATTTCTGAAATGAGTGTTTGCAGTGATGGAACTCATCATTGGAAACCATCATTGGATCACCATCATTGGAAAAGATTTGGCTTAATAACTGGAAGATAAATTCATCTGGACACCGCCCTACGTTACGTTCCAGACTGTATCCAGGGAGAAGATGGACATCGACTGAAAATTAAACTTCGACATCAGGTTTGGAAGTGCCGCTTACTATCACACGGCATATTTGGCAGATATTATAGATTCTTGCATAGTCGGATTGCACTTTCGAAGGAAATATAATTTTCCCTTGGACTTTCAAAATAATGAACAGCATTCTGCCTCTGAGGACGTAACTATCAATCATAGGAAGGGATGATCACATAAAAACGCCGACGCCTTGTCTGGAAGATCCTGCTCAGAAAGTTGCTGATAATGTTCTATTGTCGGAAGAGAAACATGAATTACTTACCCCAATCGCACGAAAAGTTACAACGTAAGCACCGGCTGATCGAGACCCATAGAGTGACAAAGAAGTCAGGACATACGAGTTGGAAGACGGCGACATTAAACCCATAATTGAATTTGTAGAGTGCAGTGAATGAACTTTTGTCTGTATACTGGAGTAGCAGGAAACTACATAGGAGAAGGGTTCACGTACCCTTTATTAACTCTTTAAAATTTACAATGCGTCAACTCGACGCTAACAAACTTCGCCTCTACTTCAGCGGTAACTGAAAGTCAGATAATTGAAACTAAAAGTTGAAATATTAACAAGTGATAAAACTAGTCTACTGGGCTGAGCGAGATCCCGTAACTTCACCCCCCTTCTAAGCTAGTGACATCAGATAATGTAATTAAGCCACTTGAACCAACAATAAGCAAACGGCAGAAGACGGCAGCTAGAGCCTAACTCTTTCTTTCTCCTACCGAAACTCGGCTTTTAACTCGGCCTTCAAAATAAAAAAAATTTGCATTCGTTCACGCGCGCTCCAACATTTAAATATTCTGGCACTGACAATTAGGGGAATGAAGTCTTATAGGAAAGTTTCAAGTAAAACTTTAAATTATTAGTTAAAATAAATATAAATCCCTACACATGAATGGAGTTTTTAAGCAGGAAACCTACTTGACAAGACATTTCGACCTATAATCCTACAACAAAGCAATAGTGGGCTCTCTAGGACTCACTCCATATTCGAAAAGGCGTCTTGTACCGGAAATTCGAATCGGATAATGGAAAGCCATCTTGATGGCAGCTGATTCTTCCAAGATCCTCGATCCCGGCATCATAAGAATTACCTAACAGTCCAACAGGAGGCCATTTCGGAATAATGCAGACGCTGCATAGAGTTCGAGAACGCTTCAAGGGATAGCATGAAAAATGGTGCCAATCATGCGATACTTATGTGAAACGCAGCCTCGGAAGCTGCAACGTTACTGACATCCTAGGACCTCTGCCACGAACTGCTGATGGCAACAAATATACCCTCATTGTCATGGATTACTTCAAGAAGTGGCCTGAAGCTTATCCTATTTCTGATCAAGAGGTTATCATGGTAGCAGAGGTAATGATACAGTATTGGATTCCTAGGTTCGGAGTGCCTCTTCAGTTACATTCCGATCAAGGAAGAAATTTTGCATCGGCTGCAATTAAAGAACTCTGCAAGCTACTCCGCATCGACAAAACCCAAACGACACTTTTACACTTCCAGTCAGACGGCATGGTAGAGAGGTTTAATCGAACCATCATTAATATCCTCTCGCTAGTGGTTTCCAGAAACCAGCAGGACTGGAACAAGAAGTTATCTCTGTTTTTACTGGCCTATCGGAGTGCTATACCCGAGATTACAGGCTACTCCCCATCCCAGATGATCTTCGGTCGTGATCTTCGCCTGCCTTGTGATCTCTTGTTTGGTCGCTTTCTGGGTGTGCCTTCATTGCTTGAGAAGTCTTCGTGCCTTGAAGATCTCCAGGCACGGTTTGAAGTGATGCACAGTTTCTCAGAAGAGCGAGTCAGCTTGGTGACAGAAAAGATGAAGACCCGCTACAGAACATCGATTCAACGAAGGTGACAAGATGTGGTTTTTTAATACGATTCGACGGAAAGGACTCTCTCCAGAACTACAGTCACCTTGAAATGTCCCTTACACAGTCCCAAACAATCTGAAGGACGTCGCAGTTCGGATCCTTAAGTCACCGAATTCTAAGCCTAAAGCTGTTCATTACGACAAGTTAGCCCCTTCTATGGCCATAGTTCATAGTCTTCATAGTGTATATAATGTAAATTATATATGAAGACCATGGTAATCTGTATATAATTTGTAAATTTATGCATTTAGTTGTTGGATTCGCATTTGATTTGTTTTGTGTGCAATTATTGTTTAAGTGTTGCACTGATTTTCCTTAAATGTAAATAAGGCTTCCTGCCCAGGAACTGTACTTCTCAAGACATGCAGTCTTTGAGAAGGAGGCAATGCTACGAATTTTTTACATAGATAGATAGTTTTAGTAATATTGTATGTGAAATCGTTGTATTTATTTCGCATAATGTAACATGAAAATCTAAAGGGAAGAAGCTTTCCGGAAAAGTAAGAATACAGGGGCTAGTCTATTTAACATCGAGTAAATATCTATCTCGCTAATTTGGCGAGATATCGCAAAGCTGGCAGAGAAATCGCCAAATGTCGCCAAACATGGCAACATTATTGTCTGATCCCTGTATCACTGTGATTGCTATAGCAATTAAATAACTTTTCTGTATAACTAACTGTATTTGCGCCTCATATGCCTTCAAATGATTTCTAGAAGCAGAAAGTACTAGAAATATCTCAGCGGCCGGGTGAAAACTACATAAGGCCGGAGAGAGCATCTGCCCTCAGTTTTTACTGTGAGTTGTTAGTTTAGAGCGACGTCGTAGTATTCAGAACTTCGCTCTTTAGTTGCGCTTTGCGTTGCGTTGTGTTTAACATTCTTAGTAGTTTGAAATGTCACTATTCATTGTACTCTGTGATATTGTGAAAATTTATACGAGCATTTTTGTGGAAAGTTCCAGAACTCTGAAGTAATTCTTTTTATAAAATAAATTTTATCAACCTATTATTGGACCTGTGTGCATTCAATCTATTACGAACCCTTTCGCACTTAACAATGAAATATCTTGGTTAGTTTATATAGAACATGAGTCATGAGTTTTGTATTTTACTTTTGAAAATGAATATAAAAATTTTTAAATACTAATATAGGGATCGGATCACGGTATAAAAAGTTAGATTTCGTAACTTTTACAAAATTTATTTTCTTTAATGAATTCAATAAAATACAATTAAGGGAAAGCTTTTATTTAAAATGAATGTGATAATTAATACACCAAAAGAAAAATAATTTATCATATAATTTAACTGGAATAATAGATTAAAGAATTTTGTTTACAGAATTCATCTACAATTGGATATCGCAAATAATAAAAGCTTGAGGCGTCCAGGATATATTGAAAAAGGTAATGGCTTATACAATTAACAATGCAATTCAATTAGACACCCCACTCTTTTGTGAAAATTTCAAAAGTTTATATCCGGTAAATTTTTAGATGTTGGAAATTTAAAATCATAAACGTCAAATAGTCTAAAAAAATGGAACGATTTTAAAAAATTCGTCGAAAATTTAGAAATTAAGTTTCTGAATCAAGTTACAGTTTTCATGGAAGCTCTGTTAAATAAAAGAAATTTTATTCAATCTCGAAAGAATCTCCAAAGAATTTTTTTATTATTATTATTTTAGTTTATAACGCTTTTAAACACTCTAAAGCACAGATAACTCCATTTCTAAACACTCCAAGGTTTCTATGGAACATTTTCTAGAAAATTAATGCAAGGAAATTGTTTAGAATTCTTTAGAATAACGCCATGACCTTTTACAAATTGGAAATGATATTTACGGCAGAATTCTATTAGTTGATTATATACGGTTCTATGCATGGACCTTTAGGAACTATAAAATTTTTTAATAGAATCTCTGCAGAAATATCTATAGAATATCTACACACATCTCTATAGAATCTTTTCACATAATTCTATGAAGGCTATATCTAAAATTTTATAGAATTCTCCAGATCTCTAATCTAGTTTATAGAAAATTGGGCCAGAATTCTGAAGGATTCTAGAGAAGTTTAACTTTAGACTTTTTGAAGAAATTCTATAAGACATTTTCGTAAGGGTATACTTTACATTTTCTCAAAATTCCTCTCACAATGAATCATTATACATAAACTCGCATCAGTGATAATCATCAACATACGCATGTGTCGGCAGAGTGTTTGATAACTAGGTTAAAACAGTAAAAATTAAACTTCCTGGCTTAAAGAGATTTTTTACTCTTGCGAGAAAAGATATTTAAAAATTCCTCGACGGTGTCCAAAACTTTCTGAAATATTCCACTCGAAGATATATTTAGTTAAGTGGCAACCAAGTGCCTGCCTAGTTCTTGAATAAATTGGAGGAGGGCCAAAATCACATTTCTAATTCTGCCTATCTAGCAGTTAAGCTAAGGTGCATATCAAGGATACTTTTCCAGTTTTTGCGTTTTAAAAAACTTCCTGAAATTAGCTCCGATCTGTCCACAAGACGAACATGATCGGTATTCGTTACCTTGCGGAAATTCTTTACATCGGTTGCATGCAATTCCTTTGTGAAGAAAAGATGTATTTATATGTAAAGCTATCTAATTTGTTTCAGTTGATACTCAAGCCAAAATAAATAAATGCTATCAGTGTTAGTAAAAGATCTATATGAGATTCAGGGAATGCACAATAGAAGTTCAAAAATCAGTTCAATGATCTGTAAAACACGATAATGAGAACTAGAGTATACATCAGCAATGTACTCACTGCTCGAGAAGAATTAAATAACAAGACATAATTTATATCTGTAAATGGAAGGACACACATCATGTACTCAGAAGTCTTAATCTGGCCTTTATTTTCGGAACTGTTGGTCGCACAAAAATATCTTAAATGATGCAAATATTCAAGTTTTGCATTCTTTTAAATTTTAAAAAGACAATTTTATAAAAATTGCGGCAATGCAAGCAGGCAATGTTTCAGTTTGAGATGTATGCCAAGTAGGCAATTGGGCAGCTACAGAGCCAAATTATTGATCATACAAATTTATGCTAAAATGATTGTTTCTTCAATAGCGAGGTATTTTATTTAGTGCATTTTATGTTAGTTAACGAGTTATTATGAGCTGAACCTTCTTGTTTCCGTAAATTTCTCAAGAATACAAGTTAATTATTGTGCGTTTCAGCTAAGGGCTTGAATGCTTAGAGCTTCTTCTGGCAGTCTCATCTTGCTGTTACATATTATCGCCAGCTTTGGTTAAGTTTATTTCGGCTTTGGCATCTTGCTACCGAAGTTTAAAATACGTTGTCCTCAGCTTTATTTTAGTCTTAGACTACTTTACCTTATAAGGTATTTTCTCCCTTCTTCAAATATGCTTTCGTGGTGTAACGGTAGCACATTCGGCGCGTATTCGAGAGGTCCAGGTGCGAGAGCATTGCTCAGTTTTTCACGTCTCCTTCAAAATACCTTAATGAATCTGAAGTGGCGCCCGAACTAAAAGATGGCGGAGGATAATTTGTCACCAAAAGGATTTGGCGACTGGGTCTCCTAATCCCCAGCCGCTTGTTAAAAGGGGGATTATATAAGACATTTTCACCCTTCTTCCCGCATGCCTTGCACACTCAGCTTGTATTCGAGAGGTCCAGGTTCGAGTCCCGACGAGGGCAATGCTCATTCTTCACGTCTCCTGCTTCAAAATAACTTAATGACTCTACAAGCTACATTTGATTTTAACAATATCTTATGTTAATTTTAATTCCCCCAAGTAGCGGAGGGTTGTCTGTCGCACAAGTAGTTCCTTCTGTTAATTTAATAAAGATAAATAATTAATAATAATAATATAAAAAAAAAAGAAAATCTGAAAGGTTTCAGATTTTAAATTACGTCCAAAGAGGTGTTTGTTTAACACTTTGTCTATTACCTTTATTTATTAAATATCACGTTTTTCGCACTTAAACCATAAAATTCACTTCAAGAGCAATATCGCAAAGTAATTTTAAATTGAGCTTATCTTTCGAAAATTTCCGATACACAGTCTCGCGCGCTGGAGATAAAAATATTTTTCTGTACAACATTGCCATTGCTCGCTTTGAAATTCTTGAGTTTGTTAATCAAAAATTCTTTAAAGTTTTACAAAATATGAAATCGATAATAAAACAAACTCTAAATTTCAATTTTGGGCTTCCAGATGCCCATATTCGCAGTAGGATTACGTTATTCAAAATTCGATGGCTCTAGGTACCGTTGTTTTATCACAATGCGAGAAACATACATACATTAATGCAGATTCTTCATAATTTAATTTCTTCAAATATAATACAGGGCGATAACATTTGGTGGCAACAGTTTGAAAAGCGAAACGGACATTCAGAGTGATTCGACGCAAAATCTCAAAACGAAAACAATAGTCCTTTAGGGACAAAGCCCCTTTGGACTAATAATAAAATTTAAAATAACAGCTAATAAAAGTTTAATAAAAAAAGTTATTTTAGGGATGATTTGTTTCTTTTGTTTATTTTAATAATATTTATATTTTTGCTTATATTTAATTTGTTTATTTTAATGAGAATTTCAATTTATGATTTGTTTTAGACTTAGCAATAATTCGCTTCCAGGCTAGTGGGGTCCGCAGGGCATTAACACAAGCTTCAGTACAGCAGAATCTTAAAATTTCGTTCTACAGACCTGAAAGCTCTAGTTAACAAGAAACATCACCACACGTACTAATAAAATCTTCTTATTCTTTCACCTTTTTATACTTTTTTTTTTTTTTTTTTTTGTTAATTTCACGATAAAGGAGAAGTATTTGAACATTAAAATTTGTTTAGATTACCAGAAAGCTATAGACATTTTTACTGAGTCACGAAGGAAAACCATTAAAACAACCGATTCATGGGGGAAAAAAGTTTGGGAAATCCTAATCCACATCTTCTTCAGAGTCGAAATAATGAAAAAAGCATACAGTCTGCTTTTTCATTATCATGAATATTTTTCTGTCGGTGCTGTAAGATTTCCTTTTATTCCTTCATAACTACTTTTATCTGTCATACAGGCTTGTATAATATATATGTAGTAACGCTTTCAAATCACTGGACTTATCATAAAGTATCCTGGAAAATGTATCGGAAGAAAATTCTCGGGGAAGAAGTGGAGACAAATAATTATATCAATAAATTTTTAATTGGGGACTTACAAGTAAATTACAGAAGACAGTATTGTATCGGTAAAAAACATATGTATTAAGCATATACCCTACATGAATCAATACAAGACATTTTATTCTCAATTCCAGGTGGGGTCATAAGCTCTATTCCTTGCCCGAGGGACAATACATGGTCCGGGATTCTCTTTCTTAAAATATGGTAACCTTAACTATAGGTGAATGAAAGGAATTCGAATTTATAAATTTAAAACTCCCTTAATGTCTTTTTCTTATTATACATATATACCCTTGCATTATATTCAGAGGCGGATGTGGTTGGTCTAACCGACGTGGGCAACTAAAAAAGATACCGGCAACCTTTTCATTTTATCATCGTTCGCGAAGAAACAATGGTGCAGTGGCATAAAAGCACAAAGATGGTAGGTAGGTAGATTACGGAGGACGGGGACGCCTGGTGTCTTAACAGAGGTAAACAGGCATGTGTTCCACGCTCTCCTCTAACTGAAGCAATAGCTCCCTGGAGCCCCACGAGGCTGCACCAGGAAATTATTGAGGTTGTCAAAGGGAAGTACCTGGCCTTACAAGGGCATTAGTAGGATTGTATTACAGATTGAATAGGCAAGCTGTAGTGTTACAGATAGTAAGTAGTTAAAGTAAAAATACAAAAAGACATACACATAAAAACACATAAATACACATAAACAATTAATACACAAAACGCAAAGACACAAAGACAATAAACACACAACACATAAAACAGGTACATACACATAATCACTAGAATACCAAAAGACATACATACATATTAATACGCATGAATACAGATGGGAATGCACAGGTACATAGAGGCGCGAAAGGCACATGGGAATATAACGTTGGAGCACAAAGTTAGTGTTGGGCAGTTCTGCGGTATATAAATACAGGTACACCTTGAATGATGAGTTCATGTATACTCGTGTGTTCAGATGAGTGCAGTTAGATTGCGTAAGGCTTTGGTTATTATAGCGTCAGGTACTGATGTAGTACTAAAAACACTGATTAAAATAGCACGAGGATGCTGTAGCATTAATTACTGGGGCAGTGCCCAGCAATCAGTGCATCGTGAGGCACACTGCACCGTGAAGCACGCACACGTTCACTAACACTGCACTAGAAGATGCTTGTTCACATGCTGTTGAAGGACTTACACACATATTATTAAGGAGGCGTTACACTCCTCACTAAGGAGATGTCATGCACTTGCGAATTATTAGTATTGCACGCTTTAAATTGGTGGGCATGGGAGCTTAAACACACAAAGTTAGTGTGATGAGCAGATATTGTAAAATCCATTGGACTAGTAGTAGAGGTTATCGTCAGTACATCAGAGCGTGGAGGCCGAAGTCTGTTGACCGCATCATTTTAGCACGATTGGCAAAGGTCTGTTCCCAATGCCGCGATGGTATTAATGATGCTGGAGATTGAATTAACCGCTCCTTTATGGGTTATAAGGAACCGGTGATAGGCGTCTCTATTATTTGTAGGTAGCGGGAGATGGTGTGCAGCCGTCAGAGGACATTAAAATACATAATGATCTGGTGACCCATCTGATCCGCAGACACAGACGTGGGTATTTGAGATGCCATGGCGATTGTAATAACTTGAAAACAGCAGAATCGGAAAACAGCTTTCGGAAGGTGGTTTAAAGTCCGTCTGCCTGTCTCGCATTCGGTCCACTCTCGTTGCCATTGGTTTATTAGTTGCTTTCATAAGGTGGCACTTCAGATAAGAGGAGGGTACAGGCACTGTGATGGGTTAGGCTGTCGGGTTTGAAATTACATCTTTGGCCAACGTGTCTGCAGCCTCGTTGCCTTCATTGTCCGCATGGACATTAACCCAGACCAGGTTAAGATGGTATTGAGGGTGTTGCATAAGGAGATGTTGGAGACTGAGCGGTGAGACATGATGATGGTTCTTGAGTGCAAGAAAAGTTGACAGGCTATGGGTATAGATGGTCCCTCATGAGATCTGGCTATCTATGAGACGTTGCACTGCAGCCCTAATTATCAGCACTTTCGACTGGAAAATGATATTGTGAGTGTCAAGACATTCTTGCCAATCGTGTTAAATTTTGCCATTCTCATAGTGCACAAATGCACTGCCTACATCATTCTCACGTCTTAAACCGTCTGTATAGATCTGTGTCCCGGTTCGTGGTGCGTATGTCGGTGTGTGAGTCTGTTGCTTGTCAATTGTGATGTGAATTCCACTTCCTTTGAGAGCTGAAGGGTAACAACGATACCGGCATCATCATGAAGAAAGCAACTCTCAACAAGGCTGCCCGATGCCCATATAAAGGTCTTAATCCTGGCCAGCAGTCGCCTACTTTCAGAAAGGTGCCAGCACTTCTTTTGACCATCACTCGCCAAAGCGTAAGAGCCCATTGACAATATGCCACAAATGTGCAGGTTTCTTCATGAAGTTCAGTATCATGATGAAAGCAATAACTTATCAAACCCGATGGGGCACCCATGTGAAGTGGCTAACAGTCGCCAACTTTCATAAAGGTGTCAGCACCTTTTTCTCAAGTTGACCATCACTCGCTAAGACGCAAGAGTATTCTAATGTCTCAAATGTGCCAGTACACTGAAGAACACTACCCTTATCAGAATTGCGGGATACTGATGCGAAGGTCTTAAGCTTGGAAAACAGTTACTTACTTGCGTATAAGTGCCGGCATCTTTATGACATTTTACGAAATTCTGCGCGTGTGGCGGTACATAAAAATTCCTTGCTTTTATGAAATGGAGCTGAGAATTAGATCGAAAAATTATGAATTTGCTACAAACTAATGATAACGGGGTTAAGACATTGTTTTAATATTGATTTTTTAGTGTGTTATTAAATCTTGTAATTTCTGTAAGTGTATCGTTTTTTGCTGAATGAATTTTAGAATTATAATTGTCTCTTCTTTCTTCAACCATCGATATCAGGTAACAAAGCAGCGACAGAGACAGCGCTGCATTAACCATTATGCAGTCTAAGTACTTGCTTAGGAGATTAAGGAAAGTGTGACAGCACGAAAAGTTCTTTAGGTATTCTGGAAAAGGAGCACTAAAAAAAATCTCACACTGCCGGTTTTACCATGGAATGCATGATGCAGCTAAGCCAAAATCGGCAGATAAAAGGAATGAAGAGAAAATTGGTATAAGTATATGTGGGGAGTTCCAAAATTGCTTAGAGTTTTTAAAAGTATCAATCCGGCCGTGGTCATAGGCACCGGCATCTCGGAAAATTTCCCGCATTTTTGATAACTCCATCCACCCCTGATTACATAGCACGACCAGTGAAGTGTTCAGAAAACATGATTGCGGATGCTGTAAAATATAAACAACAAATCGCAGCTCTTGGTAATTCTATTTTAAATTTTCTCGCAAAATTTTGGACGGTCATATTATTTATTTACAAATTAATATGAAGGAAAACACAAAATATTTTCTCTAATAAAATCTCAAATACTACACTGCTTCTACCAAAACTCTTAAAAAAGTAATTTCTCTTTACAAATTTTTTCCTGGAAAAATTGCGTTTCAGCAATCACGTTAAAAAAAAAAAAAAAAAACCCCTTCACCAGCTCAGACGTTTAAAAACAAAAAGTTCTTTTGTAGCTAAGCATAGGAAGTTAGGATTTGCGTAGAGGGTAGTTATTTGCGTAGATGGAGAAAGATGACGCCCTTTATAACGTGTTTAATTGGAAACTACCCAGATTTTGCAGACATCATCCAATGTTAAATTAAGTAGCTCATGGTCACGATTTATTCAACGCAAAAAGCAGATCTCTTAGATTTTTTTTTGGGGGGGGGGGAAGCTCGCATACGCATTCATTAATTTTTACTGCGCTTTCCACATGGTGCAAGTGAATCAAAATTAAGGGTTGCTGAAAATAAGTTAAAAAAATCTGATAATTTTGACGTTAAAAACTCTGTAGTTATGTTTATATGTGATGCATGAGATACGATTTGGATCAGGCCGATTTTACTTCATACGCGTTATTAATTTTTGCAGTGTTTTCATGGATCAAAGTTAAGGGTTGCTGAAAAAAGTTAAAGGAATCTAATAATTCTGACATTAGACGTTAATAATTGTGTAGTTATGTTTATATGTGATGAGATATGATTTGAATTAGGTCGACTTTACTTCATTTTGGGATGATTAATGCAATCTTAGATACTGCAATAAATAATCAAAAGAATTTTTACAGGCAACCTACTAGGTTTTGGGGTTCCAGAATACAGCAAGAGAAAACGGATCCATGCTGTAATCAAACAGACGTGATGCAAATATATGGAACCCAAAACCGACATGATGCGCAAATATGCGAATACATTTGCCAGGAATTAAACCAAATATATGGTTCGAACTCTAACAACATGTATTGTTAATTTCTTTAGCATTTTTCTAGATCTTTGTTTTCATTTTCTTTTTGTTGTCTAATATCGATTAGAGTTTCTAGAAGATTCTTGGTAAAAGCTTCATCATAAGTGTCAGATTTGACAATAAGATCTATCACTCGCGTGGTGTCGTTCACTTCTAAGTTCACTTCGCGTGGTGTCGTTCACCTATTCTGTAGCTAAACTAAATTCATGGCGCTACAGTCCTTAGAGAAGAGCCATGGCCGGCCTGATATCTCCTTTCTAGACGGGGTGCAGCTACGGGGTGCAGAAGCATCCTATCCTGGACAAGTGGTCAGCTTGTCGCAGGACCCCCGGTGTTTAGTCCCCAAGAGAACTCGGTACTCATTTTATCAACCCAATCACGGGACCTTGCCCAGCCGTCACCTTCGAGATAGATATCTATCGAGAAAAAAGATGAATTTGAATTTTCAACTTTTTTTCCTTCGATTTTATTCACATTAAAATATGTTCACACTTACACTATTTAAGCCTCCCTCTTTTTAAAAAATAAATAAATAAATAAATAAAATAAAATTCTCACTTGCGATGCATTCAGTTTTCTTATTTGTTCAGCAAAAAATATTTAAAAGGCTGTTGTACAAAATGTTAAGTGAAAATTTAACTGGAAAACGCTGTTCTGTTCTAAATATCGAATTCCCTATAGTGGTTCTTTCGATTAAGCTTAGATTAATTATGAATTTTTAAAACAAATCTTAACTTTTTAAGACACATCTCAGGCCTCTGAAAGCATTTCAACGTTTCCAAATGAATGATTAAATATGTTGATTGATAGATAATGACATTCTGGCGAACCAAATTTATAAAACATTTTACTAACAAAATCATTGCAACAAGCCGTTTAATGACTAATTACTATTAATAGTATTTTGCATTTAATTTCACGCACAAACAAATGAGATACATAATAATGACTTCAGAGATCACGTGACGTATGTATAGCTAAAGTAAACTAAAGGTAAATGACTTAAGAGACGTAAAGGTAAATGACTTAAGAGATCACGTGATTTATGTATAGCTAATGCAAACAAACAAGGTCATTCTTCATCTTCTAATGGAATGTATCTGATTGTTTGGAAAGCATGATTTTTCTCAACCGAAACAAAAGTGAATAGTTGAACTTTAATTTCCACAGAATGAAATCACATTTACAATGGCCGTCAAGTTTTTCTTTCTTGTGTTTTTTGGTAATTACAACAGCTTCATAATTTACCTTTTACTTAGCTTAAAAAATTGTTAAATAATTGACAAATAATTTTTTTATAATTTTTCTAAAAACAAATTTAAAACACATCCTGTTGCAGTGCCATAACGTGAAATCTTCACTCAGCAGTATCAGGTGCACTATTTAATAACAGCAACGAGGAAAATAACTGCAAATTCTATTATGTTTAATTTCATAGTTTCAAAGAAGCGTGTATGAAAACACACTCAAAAAGTAGGAATTTTACATTATATAAAACTGCAGAAATGTACTAATAGCTAAATGAAATTTCTTTTGTTACTTAAATAATATAGAGCAGGAAAGAGAGAATATGGAAACTCCTTTATTATATTACACTGCTGATTGAAATGCAGTAAAAATAATTATTACACTGCTAATTGAAATTTAGTAAAATTATTTGATATTTATTGAATACAACCTTTTAAGGAAATAAAAGTACAGAAACGCATTTTTCATATGTAATATTTTGACCTACGAAAGAATGGAATTTAGGGATAAAAACAGGGTGATGTAGCTTAAAACGAGCATTTTCCCTTTCTTTTACAGCACTTTTTTTTTTTTCTTCTTTCAATTAGAAATTTTTTTTTCAAAACCACCCTTTTACTTGAACGGACTCTTGCCAAAAATTACAATGCTTTAATGAAATTCTTAAGTTTACAGAATAATTTTTAAAATATGTTTAAAAATAAGGTACTATTCGGTTTCGAGGGCCGTAAAAAATCGCCAAACTATTGTTGATGCCAATGCTACCAAAAATAATTGCGGCAAGAAAGGAAGTATAATAGTAAATAACTATCTAAGATTGATGTTTTAAATTTAGATGAAAGGTTAATTTTATATAATACTTTTTTATTATTATAATTTATATGAAAAAGGCTAAACATGACTGAATAGAAACATAAGAGTAAATAACTATTTCAGATCATTATTATAATTTATATAAATATTGCTAAACATAACTGAATGGATGCCTGCATCGCTATTTCGCTACCGACTTATCGCTAAAGCATAATTTCATCTCGTTAACTGTTCAAACGTTATTTTGTATAATGAATGATGCCTTTTCTTTGAAAATATTCTCGGTAAAGTACAGAATCGCTCACTTATTTGTTTGCTGCTTTTTACAAGGGTAAAAACAATTGGATTTTTATAAATTTTCTTTTACTTTTTAAGTGAAAATAGGTCGATGTGTACATAGATAAAGTCAAGGGTGTGCGCAGTGCCATTTTTGTGCAATTCTAGGATTTTTTTTAAGTGAAAATAGGTCGATGTGCACATGGATACCGAGTATGTGCAATTCTTAAAAACTCGTCAAGCAGTGGGTGATTCTGCACTTTACCCAAAATTCTATTGCCGACTTTTCGTCATGGGCAATTCCCAAATTGTTAAATCCATGGGATATCAAAAATTAATTTAAAATCAAAAAAGGATTTAAAAATTAAACTAGTATTTCAATGGCGTCTTAAGAAATACAAAGGCGCGCTGTTTAAATGGGCGCGTTTGCTAGATTTAACGCTTTTGCGGATACATTTTCACTGCAATTTTTTTACGGCTCTCAAAACGGAATAGTACCAAAAATGATTACACATATGAAACTCAAAATTAAGTTAAAAAGAAAAGTAAATAGCCTTAATATACTTCCAATGTATAAATATCAAGAGAAGTCAATACTATCACTTAAGAGAGTAAAATCTTTAGTTACTTCTTTGCTTGTAAAAAAATAAAACTTTTACTTCACTTTGAATCCCTAGTAATTTTTACGTTACAAGGTAAGAGAATTTTCTGCTTTACAACTCCTGCTTTAACTTTTGACTAACCAATGCATAAGGGTCCTAAATTTTAAATTTGCAATTAACACATTTTTAGCATAGTGGTTAGTAGAAATTACTTTTCAAACATAAACATATTTGAGATATATTAGAGCAAAAATGAGCAAAAATGAAACATATAAAGGCTAGAGCAAAAATGAAACATATAATGGAGAATATTTCCTCCATTATATGTTTCATTTTTGCTCTAGCCAAAATAACCTTCTTTGTGTTTATCAATAGCAGCGACTCCAAATTAGTTTGCTTCATAGTACGCCGTAATCTACTTTTTACAATTTTTAATTTCGAAAAAGCTCTTTCGCATTGAACTTGCATTATAGATAGGGTGAGTACAAAGTTAAAGCAAAAAATGGTAATAATTTGGTAGATGGTTGCATGGATTTTTGGCGATTTACATTGGCACAATTGTTGGCGCGGTTTTTACAGTCGTCAGCCATCTTGAAAAAAGCTGTTTTTACGTATTTCACGCATAGTAAAGTATTCGAAACTTTAAATATCGTTAAAAATAATGGATTAATTTTTTGTTCAAAACGTTGTTTTTTTTTTTTTTTTTAAATGGCTGGCAAATGTAAATAAATACATTTACTAAGAGTATAAAATGCTAAAGTAAGGTTAAATTATTACTTTCATATAATAGAATAAAAACACCGCTATAAAAACATTGCGCCAACATTTAATTGGAATAAAATATTACTTAAATTGAATATTGAATTAAAAACATCATACCAAACGTTTAAAAGAATTAAAATTTTTCAATAGCTTAAATTCAAATCCTTTAAAATAAGTTTTTTAGGATATAAGTATTTAACATTAAAACATATGTGGCAATAAATATCTCAGGAATTTTTGAAAAAAGTGTATTAATTTTTTAATAAAAATTGAAGTATACAATAATAAAGTAAAAGAAAAATATGCACTTACATTTTTTTAAGCATTTTACCTGACGTATATTGATAAGTACCAGAAAAAAAAAAAAAAATCTTCATCTGTTATCCACATCTCTCGCACTTCATTGAAGAAGCAATTAGCGAGGTTTCCTCCAAAAATTTAAATAAATTTCTTCTGACCCTTGTAACAATAAATAAATCTTTGATTAGGAAATCCAGGTTGGCCAAAATAAGGTCTCAAACGGCAATTTTTTATGCCGATACCAATAATTCTTGGTAATTACCAATAACAACATTCATCTTTAAAACGGAAACATCCATTTGCTTTGAAATCTGAGGAATTCCAAGAGATGAATAATAAAATTTTAAAATGGCGCGGTAATGCACAAATATTCAGTAACCAATCAGGGAGCTGATTACGTCACGCCTAAAATTAAAATTATTTAAATAATCATTCATAATAAAATCATATTTAAAAAATGCAAAATTAAATTGTATTTTAATATTTAACAGCCATAAATAATGTTTAAAACATTAGATCAAATTTATAGATATTAAAACCAATTACTTTTAAAATAATGTGACGTCATTTATTACATCATTCACAACATAAAATATCATAAACAATAAAATTTTTATTTAAAATAAAAATGCAAAATTAAATTCATTTTTATTATTTAGAAGTCATAAATAACATTTAAAACACGGAATTTATGCATAATAAAACGCATTATTTTTAAAATAAAGTGACAACAAAGTATCGGTTACCATAAATAACTTGTCTAGCAATGGGTTTACCATAAGTCGTATAGCTCGCCAAAATCCGTGCAACCGTCTACCAAAGTAGAACCCCAAAAATTATATTAATTATATTTAATATAAATTATATTTCAAGAGTAATTTATATAAACACAAGACGCAATTTTTGAAAAAATTGCATTTAGCTTTGGGTGAATGCTGTTTACCAGAGCACTCTCTCCTTCCAACTCAGTATTAGATTCAAAATAATGATTTTCAATTGAATTTTTTAGTATTTTCCATTTACTTACTAGGTCCTGATATCATTCTTAAGATTATCAATTGTTACACATGCATAGTGCCCTAATAGTATAGATAAATAGTCGAAAATGTTCGGCAACAATGGCTTCGAAAAGTTCATGGGATCGAAAAGAGATACACTTCATACAACTACCATACTTCCTACTGTGCCCTTTAAACCTATTTTCCATCGGTGAAATGGTGTTATCTATTATCAAAATAAAGATAGTTAACTTCAAATTGTTTGATAGGGTAAATGAAATTATAGTCGGCCGATTCTTCGTCGTCCCTTTGCTTCACCTTTCGGCATCTTCTAGCAGGTACAGTCGAATCCGGTTAATTGGACCACCGGATAATCGGGCCAGCCGCTTTTTCGGACCGAATCCTAAAGAACCGAAACAAATCCTATGTACATAAGCCTAATATTATTCGCTTATTTGGACCAAAATTCCGTTTAATCGGACCAAAAAAACGTGGGAGAGAATAAAAAACAGAAGCCACAAGTCGGCTGCGTACAATGGATGTACAGGTGGTCTTCGACATATGGGAGGATTTGTAGCTGCGCTTCCCAGGAGAATGCTTTATCAAAGGTCAGGAATTCCTTAAAGTACATGATAAGAACAAAACCAGTGGGAGGTGAACACGCGCACCGTTTTCTTTTACCTTTCTTAAAAAAGAGCTATCAGTAGCCGCCAGCGAGGTTATTGGTCCCACTGCATCTCCGATTTTCAAGGAAATGAACAATAGGGTGTCTTGCTCCCCGTGAAAGGAATTCCTGCCTGATAATCACGATTAAAGTTTACACGAGAAAGCTATCATTTCACCACCCTTTTGGGATGATTGTAGTGCCAAAGCTTTGAATGGCGAGCATTTTATCTCCCTCTTGACCCCGAAACACCAAGGTTTCTTCAGACCACTTTAGTCAGTGAACTGTGAGCGTGTCTTGTCTCCGCTGCCAAAATGCCACGACGGGACTAGATGTTAACTGAAAAAATTGGTTTCCTGGATAAGAAATTCGTTGTTGAAATTGGTTTCCTTCGTGGTTGTTGCTTGATACCACGAAACACTAGTCAGCGTCGGTTGGTGGAAATTACCGGATTGGCAAAGACTACAATTTCGCGCTTGATAAAACAAGAGAATGAGCTGCAAGAAGAATATAATGTGAAGGACGAGGAGAAACTTCCAAAAATCGGAAGCGTGAAGGCAAGGATCCAGACGTCGATGAGGCCTTTTAATGAATGGTTTGCTATTGTTACTGGACGAGCTGTGCCAGTAAGCGGCCTACTGTTAAAATGCAAAGCAGAACAAGTCGCTAAAAAGCTGGGTCACGATGACTTTAAAGCTATGGACGGTTGGTTGTTTCGATGGAAATCTAGACATGACATAAAATTCAAGAAAGCACATAACGAGAAAGAAGATGCTGAAGAATGAAAATCAACAACCCGAGCTTCTTGAAAATTTTTCAGCAGATGCCATCTTCAATGCTGATGAAACTGGGCTGTATTATTGTGCTACAACCGGGCGGCTCGTTAAGTTACAAACATGGTGCACTCTCTGGCTCCAAAAAAGCGATGGATCGCGTAAGTGTCTTGTGCTGCTCAAACATGTCAGGGACGGACAAGAGGAAGCTGTTGGTTATAGGAAAAAGCACTAAGCCTCGCTGCTTTAAAGGACTTAGGATGGACAGTTTACCAGTTGTGTATCGTGCGAACAGAAATGCGTGGATGACCTCTGAACTTTTTAAAGAATGGGACAGAGAGCTACAATGCCAGTCGAGAAAAAAGCTGCTTATTCTTGACAATTGTGCAGCACACCCTCATTTAGATTGCTTGAAGAACATCCAACTGGAATTTATACCTCCCAGGGCTACAGCTTTGGTCCAGCCAATGTACATAGGCATCGTCAAAAATTTGAAGACCCTTTATCGTGCAAGGTTGATTAATTACCTCCTGAAAGCAATTGAAGAAAGTTTGCTGACCTCATTGTCAAAAGCAAGTGAAGTCAGTGAAAAGGTCAACATCCTACAAGCAGTAACATTTGCGGCCGACAGCTGGCGAAAAGTGAGCAGTGAGACAATTCAGAACTGTTTTTCTCACTGTGGCTTTAAGCACAGTTGGTTTTGGAGATGGATGTGGGCATGCTCATTGAAAGTGAAAATGATGACGGACATGTGGAACTTCATGTACAGAATTGCGAAGAATTTTTATTCATTGACAACGAGCTTCAATGCTACGATGAAAATGGAGATCACGACACTGCAATTGTTGCAACAAAACACACAATAGCATCGGAAGACCGAGAAAGTGATGATGATGATGTCGCTAATAAGTTGGTTCAAGTGACAACACAGGATACGAGGAAATGCATTAAAACTTTGCGTCGGTATTTTATGCAGGAGGGAAATGAAAGCAGTCCCATTGCTGGTTAGATGTTTGTGGCGATTTCGTTCACGTGCAATCCGTTAAGAGAACGCGTCAGATACATAGAATAAGTTCTTCAAATGTTGACTGGAACTTGGTAAGTATGCTGAGTATCGTGGAGATCGTTTCTTAGAATTTATTTCTAAATTAATTTTCTCAATGAAAACACTTTGACTGTAGTTCTTGTTTGTACATGTATGTTCGCCATACGTGTGTACCGCACAATAAAGGTCATAATTACATTTTAGTACATGATTTACATGTACATTTTGTTATATATCATAAATTGAATTATACCTTCATCGCAGGGATAACAGCGTTTATTAGGAGAATGGTGGTGTATTTAATTATGGCAAAGCTCACTAGGGCTATCTGCCTAAGGAGAGGGATGCCTTCGTGGAGGACTTTCTAAGGGAAACTGGCTCGTATACACGTTACACATGAAAACCACGAAAACACCCATGCAGCTAGCCCGTTCGCGGGATTCGGACCGAACTACCAGTGTTCAGCGACTTTACCGCTCGGCCGCTGGTGGGCTATTAGGAGAATGGAAAAGTAAGCAATCACAATACAGCTGCGATCAACATTACGACAACTCTATAACTGAAGTTCTAAAGTTGGCAGATTGCTCAAAGCATAGATTACATCATTTAACACTCTGAGAGACGAACACGAGCTAATAAAAATAAAAGAAATCGCATTAATCATTGCATCTCGAGACATTTGGAGGTATAAAATATACAACACCCCTCCTCAATGATTAATCCTTAGTAAAACAAAATAACTTACTTACCTTAAGATGCATAAAAATAATAAATCAACACATAATATGAAATTACATCTTTAACATAATCCAAGGTTTTGCCTAAATACTTTTAGTTTCTTTGGTCCTAATGGCTTTATTAAAATGTCAGCAATCATTTTATCAGTGCGCAGATATCGAAGTTGTTAATTTTTACTTTTATATGTTTAGTTCTAGCACTGTCTCCTACGTTGTTTAACATCTTGATACAACTTTGGTTGTCCTCATAAAAATGCAAATGGTGTCCATTTCATCGAAACCTTGTAAAAGTCTTTTGAGCCAAACTGCCTCAGCAAGTGCTATAAATTCTGCTTCGGTTGACGACAAAGTCACACACGGTTGTTTTCTGCAGTTCCATGTAAATACACTGCCTTGATATTTAAAGAAATATCCGTAGTTGGATTTCCTATCGGTACGGTCATTTCCCCAATCTGCATCCACATAACATAACAACGAATTGTTTTTCTTATCGTTTATATTTCCCACACGCAGTTTAAGATCGTTGGTTAACTTCAAATATCTGAAGAGCCTTCTGACTTCGATCCAATCGGCTTCCGTTGGTTTTCACACTTTTCGGGCTAATATGGAAACATCAGCTGCTATGTCTGGTCTAGTATTGACTGCTAGGTACAGTAAGGATCCTATTGCACTTTTATATTCCTCAACTTTACTGTAAGCTTTTGCATCTTTCCATTGCGTATAATATCCTGGATCAACAGGAAACGTAGATGTTTTACAATCGTTCATGTGATACTGTTTCAGCTATCTCGAAATGTAGCTTGATTGGTCTAGGTAGAAGATTCCCTCGTCATCACCTTGAAAACGCATGCCTAAATAGTAATAAAAATTTCCCAAATTTTTCACTGAGAAATGTTCCCCAATTTCGCTTTCAAATTTTTCAAGTGAATCCTCTGTGCTTGCTGCAACGACCACAACTTTCACATGTACAGTGATGTATACAAACCCTTCTTTATCCTGTCTTGTATATAAACAAGGGTCATTTTGACTTCGTTCAAATCCTTATTATCCAAATTCCTTTGCTTAAAGGAATTTCATTAAATTCATTCATTCGCCCCTTTCTTGAGTCCACATAAGTTCTTTACAAGTTTACAAACTTTATCACCTTCTTCAAATCCGGGAGGTTGCTTCATATATACATCATGAGATAAATCTCTATTTAAATATGCTGATTGGATATCATGTCTTACTGCCATTTTTCTTTTTCCTGCTATGGTAAGAAGCATTCTCAAAGTAGTTGGCTTGGCTACCGGAGCAAATACTTCATCATAGTCATGACCATATTTCTGCTGTTATCCTTCAGCAACCAGTCTAGCTTTATAACGAAATACATTTCCTTCACGATCTCATTTGGACTTGTATACCCATTTGCAGCCTATAATGGTTTTCCCTTCCGGTGCATTTGCCAAAATCCATGTTCCATTCGTCTTTAAAGCATTAATCTCTTCCTGCATGGCTTGTTTCCATTTTTCCTTATTGACACCCGAACAAGCTTCATGATATGATGTTGGATCTGCTGCTTCCTCTTAACTGTGCTGAGAATGAAGTAATATTATATCTCATAGGCGGTACACCTTTGTTTAGTCTAGGAGATCGCCTCAATTTTGTATTTTCAGAGATATACTCCTTTTCTGAATTATCTTTAATAATAGTTAGATCTTCTGTATCCTCCTGTTTATCCTTAGGATGGGGATCTTTTGGTAAAAAATGTCACATCCAGACTAACTGTCGGTATTTGTATCCAGCAAGCGATAACCTTTTGTTCCTTCTTCATATCCAACCATGATTCGTTTAACAGATGTGTCGTCAAGTTTTTGTCTCTTCTCTTTCGGTATATGCACATATGCTGGAGTAATGAATGCTTGTATATGTGCTAATGATGGTTTCCTTTTATATCATTTTTCATAAGGTGTAACTTTAATTTCTCTCGTTGGCAACTTATTTTGCAGGTAGTTTGCTGTAATAAGACCTTCGCCCCTGTACTTGTTTGGAAGATTAGAGCTTTTTAGCATCGCTCTTGTCATCTCAATTAATGTACGAGTCTTTCTTTCAGCGATTCCATTCTGTTGCGGAGAATAAGGAACAGTTTTCTCATATATTATTCCATTTTCTTTCAGCAGTTTTTCAAAGTCGTTGCTTGTATATTCCCCTCCTTGATCTGATCTCAGTCGTTTTGGTGCTTTCCCAAACTGTGTTAATACTTGTTTGATGATGTGTGCGACACGTTGTTTAGTTTCTTCTTTATGCTTTAGAAGGTAAACTGTAGTGTATCTACTATAATCATCAATTACTGTTAGTATATATCTTGCACCACCTGGAGTTACAGTTTGCATTGGTTCACAAAGATCTGTATGCACTAAATCGAGTATCTCGGAGGTTCACGACATAGATTTTCTCGGAAATGGTTCTCTGCAGGCTTTGGTCGCAATACAATCCTCACATGTCAATACAGTAGAACAGGGAGCAAGATTAATACCCTCAGCCATAGATTCATTGCACATCCTTAAAATATCAGCAGGATTTCTGTGACCTAATTCTATATGCCAGTCATGAATGCATTCGGTATAGACTTGTTTCGTACTAAGAGCATGCTCACTTTCCTTAAGAACATACAAACCTCCTCTGATGTAGCCGAAAGCTATTATATTATCATTGTTCACAATATGGCATTCTCCACGCTTAAAGTTCACTTCATATCCATTATCAGTCAGCTTACGGATAATAAATTTCCAGATAGCTGTGGAACAAAAAGCACATCTTTGATCATAATTTGTATTTCCTCATTTTGATTATTCTGATACTTTACCAAGCAATTACCTTTTCCCTGACTAAGCACTACATATCTGTTGGCTAAACTTATTTGCTTAGGAACAAAATTATTATCAAAACTGCTGAACAGAGTTTTGTCATTGCACATATGAATGGTGGCTCCAGAATCGATACACCAGAATTATTCGCACTTGTAAAGCAATGGTGATTAGAAACTTGTTTCGCTTCATTAATGTTACTTGAATTCAAAGTTGTGTTGACTTGTTGCTTTTGATTATGCTTAAGCTTCCATTTTGCATATTTCCTGCAATCAGCCTTTAAATGCCCTAGTTTCTTATAAAAGAAACAATTAGGTACATTATTTTTATCAGCTGGAATGTTACGCATTAAAGAAGAATATGACTTCAAAGCTTTGGTCACGCTTCCTGTACCAGGCTCCTTACTTTCATTTTGACGAGTATACTTTCCAGCAATTTATTTTTAACTAATTCAACAGTTAAATCTGCTTCTGGTCATGTTTCTAAAGTTGTAATTAACGTATCATAATTTCAGGTAAGCTACTTAAAATAAATGCAAAGAATAAAGTTCTGAAATTTGCTCACATTATTATTCGGTTATTAGGACCAAAACAATCGCTTCCCGATGTGGTCCGATTAACCGGAATCGACTGTAGTTCTTCTGGAAAGGCTGAGTTGTATATTACAACTTTCTAGTTTATTATTGCAATCCGTTGCAAACAATTTTGATGAGGTAAATATTAAATCAAAGTTTCTAGATATGGCTTTTAAAGAACTTGTGCCCTCCTTAAGTATATTATATGCTAGGATGTAATCTAATCCTTTAGTCTGCAAATATTTCGTTACTGGCTCATTATATTGAAATATTTTCAAATATACCTTGGCAGACAAAATTATTCTAAAAGTTGGTATTTTGCCGTTTGTCACATCTGTGCATATTATATATCATTTAGAAGCAATACTTTTGAGCATAAGTATTAATTCTGTGTATAAACAATTATCTTTGCAATCGAACGTGCCAAAAATTTGTTTTAGGGCATCTCTTTTCTGGAAGTTTATGTGCACTTCCTTTGATTTTTCTTTTATTCATTCTTAGTACCTAAAAACTAATGTTAAAAAATTCAACTACAATATTTTTTGTCATCAACTTACCTTATTTAGTGACACAGTAAAATTCGCAAGAGAGGCTTTTTTTTTTATTGCAGTTATAATGCAATATTTTCAATTTCACAGTTAAATTAGACTGTAACTGTATTGTATTTCTATAAATTTACTTTACGACCACTGTTGACCATGAGCTCGACTCTAACCCTACCCTACAGCTTACAGCTACGGTATCTCATGTGAGTTTGAGTGGGGTATGCGGTTCGCGCATCCATGTCTCTCTCATGAGCAGAGCTGTCTCGATTCGATTGTTCGAGTTCCGGCCCAGTTTCTTGATCGGCCCGAAATCGCTCCAGCTCATCAGCCCTATCCGCCACTGCTGTTAAACCATCGATAAAAACAGGATAAGAGATTCCATGATGGCCTTATAAAAAAATCCTGTTTTATTATGTGGTGCGTGGGTGGCTCGGTGAATATTCTTCAAAGACATGATTCCACTTAGCTAAAACAATTTTATTAACACACCTATTCATTAACATAACTATTTATTAAAACAGAAAACTTCTACCTAAATATTTGAACATCCTTGCACTCGAGCTAAGGGTAATGTGGGCGAGTTCGTTGGTTGTGCTGGCAGTTATTACGAACGCAACATAACGTCATCTGGCGGTGAACGCAGTCGAACACAACAAGACTGCCACAAAGTATCCCCCAGTGACACAGTCACGACACAAAAACGGGTTAATTGCAGAATTCCTTGAAATGTATAACAATACAATGCATATCTTAATTAAACAAAAATAATGAAAAGTTAATACAATGAGAATTTTAAGTAACTCTCAAGACATATACAAAAGAAATTAATCAAGTATTTATACACTATAAATTTTGCAGCTAACCACAAGAGAAAAACTTCAATCATATTACAGGGATCAGCTCTTTGGGAAAATGAACACGCCATCCACTGCGAGTAATAACTTGTTTTGGAGCAATTTTTGAATCTTCACAGACTTTCTGATGTGAAATCTGATGAATTACAGGTGAATGTAATATGTTCCGACAATATATAGGCTGGTTTTAAGTGATCGATTGATTAATGTTTTTGGTATTTACCTCAATCATAAAATTTTTTTCCATTTGTTTAACAATGGCGTGAGGACCAGTGTAAGGTGGAGTTAGAAGAGGTTTAACAGAATCGATCCGTAGAAATACATAAGAAAAGGTTTGAAGTGCCAAATGAACTTGTTTTCTCTTTTCCTCATTGAAATGATTCCTTCTGCAATAAAATCTCCATTTCAGAACGAACAAACATCACATTCTTCCATTCTCTTCTCCTGTTAATTCTTCACATTGTAGCTTTTTTGTGGCTATGTACGGTGTAGAAAGAAGAGTTTCCAGTTCTGCAAGATCATTCCACAGTCTTTCTGTTAGTGAAACATTGGGGTTATCTACATCTTCTAAAAGAGTTCTTAATTACAACCTCTATATCACCAAATATGTACTTCCCCATCACATTGCTTGATCAATAATTGCTCTCTTTCCTTCTCGTTTCCTAAGAATGGCATCAACTTTGGGAGTTCTTTCTGTTTACCTAAATTTATGAACGAGATTTATAACTAAATGAATCAGTTTAATCAGTAATGCCAAATATCACATCAATTCTCCTCCCTTATATTTATCAATGAATCAGTCATTGAATTGAATTGTCAATGAAATAGAAAATAACTATTTATTAACCCCTTCACTGCAGCGAAAAACGTACAAGATTCATTTCCCAGTGCCACGGTTTTTCACACAGGCGCACGCAGTTATGCGATGTATTAGGAAAAAAATAAGTGCAAGTTTTACTTTCTGAAAACTGTTTACTTTCACAAAATAAAGAATAAAAGAAAAAAATGAATGCAAAAAATTTAATGTTTTGAGTAAAAGTATAATAAAAATGATCCCTAAAATAGAGTTTCGATCAATTCATTTTTAGACCAGTAAAGTGTAATATCAGGTTTCAGTGTTATACCTTGTGAAATCAGTATGCTAAAAAAACATATTTCTTCTGAACTGGTTGAATGCCATGATTATGTTCCTGATTTTTCATTTGCAAAGTGTTGTTTCATATATTCGTCTACAAAATGGTTAATTTCAGTAACAATATGAAGCACGAGAAGTTCATCAAAAAATAATTCAAAAAAGATAAATGAGTTTGAAACATCCATTATATCTTTCTTTAATCCTGGAACCTACTATAAAAAGTAAACGAAAATGGAGGACACAAAATTTTAAAAAAATACGTTTTACTCAAACAACACCAGCCAATACTGCGCAGTCATTACTTTCGCCACTTTAGACACACCTCTCCCTCCAATTTCTCCCCACACCTCTCTGAAATAGTATCCTCCTTCGCATACTTTGTCAAGGTCATTGCGGTGTTTCATTCCAAAGCTTTGCGAATAATTTTATGGGTAGCAGCAAAAAGCAAATGACAGTAGTTTGGAAAGGCGTATATATAGTTAACGCATCGGCTGAGCAAGGCGTATATATATGGCCGCGGCAGTTAAGGGGTTAATGTATATAGTCTATAAATAAAAATAACTCAGTTTGTCATCATTTTTTTTTTTTTAGTTCACTTTAATTTCATTTCAAACTGTAGAACAAAAACTGGAGTCGGAGTTGAGGTGTTTTTAGTGACTTTTACCCCAAAATATGTCTAACTTCGATTCCAACTCCACAGCCCTGACATATATGGTTAATTTGATTGCATACAAGGATGGATATTTAACTCTTAGCCCAAGGTAAAAATTCATCTAGGTACAGCTCTCTTTTCAGGCAACAACTGATTAACATTGTCACTTATAAAATAGCTCATTTTCCACAATTTCAGCTGTTAGGTCACTTCCTCACCTGTTAGTAAAATTTGTTTGATTCTTAAAGATCTCATTTGATTTTATCCGTGGAAGTTTTTTATTTCTAGAATATCTTGTCAGTGTGGTTTAATCAAACTAACAAAGCATTAAAATTCTGCATTAAAGAGCATGGCATCCTATGTTCAAAAAGACAAAATAAACAAATCTTCGATAGCTAATCACGGTTTGGCACTTAACCACAATTCTTAATTTAGTTCTTATCCATTAAAGCTTTCTTAGCTGATAAATTGGATTTCTTTGAAGCCTTTCATTGTCTGATTTTTTTTTTTAAATAAATGGTATTTATTTCAATCTACTTCTTCTCAATGCTTTCAAAATTCTAATACCTTTCCTCAATTTCATTACTATTTTTCATAACAGATGGCAATACATTCATTTTTGCAGTGGTTTCACTCATCAATTTCCATACAAAATGATTGTTTGTCACTCCTCCTTTATTATTTATTTAGTCGCTTTTGAAGAAAAGGGACCTATGTTTGATCACTCTCGAAATCATTAAAATATCGTTCAACACCTATTCTTTCTTTTGGAGGGAGGCTAATTTAAAATTTTACATTTGCATGTTTCTCTTCCATATGAAATTTTAAAATATTTATCAAATCATAAAATTGTAGTTTTTATGAAAACTATATAAATAAGACATGGCAAATAAAAAAAAAAAACATTTCATTCAAAATAAAATACTTACAGCCTAGTTATCTAGCATGATTAACTAATTGATCCTTGAACGTGTAGTAAGAATATCAAAGTGAACATAAAAAGATAATAATCATTCATTTTATTCAATCATACATTTTTTTTTTTTTTTTTTTTCCTGTACAACACAGAGGCATCATTACTATGCTCACTATAAAAACAACATGCTGAAAGACATTCATCTTCAGAAAATTTCATTTTATAATTTTATGTTTACATATATATTTCTTTCAAAAATATTCTGTTACAAAAATCATGTTTTTAATACATAAAATTACAAAGTTTGTGGCTTAGTTAAGGGAAGTCAAGAAAATTTCATACAGCAGTATTAAAATTAACCTTTCATATATTTCAAAATAATATACTTACATACATTAAAATTAGCATATACATACATATTTATTAAACAGCATGCAAAATTTAATCATATAACTTTTTAAAATATGAACAATTTTTTAATGTAAGAAACAGAATTTCTACAAAATACTTTTAAAAAATAACAAATAAGAAACACTTTTTTCCTCCTGTCAAAGTTCAATCTGAATAATCATGTATTAATAGTTCATAAAATTATACAAAATGCATATAATACAGCAGAATTTACAATTAAAATAATAGAAATGTTAAACATTCTGCTGAAAAAAAAAACAGGAGTTACATTTGTACAAGGTATAAGATCATTAAAAGGCAAACTTATTTGTACTATTTAATTCGTAAGAGTCCTATTAAAAGTTCTCTCATTGTCCTTATAAAATTACATCTCTTCAGCACCAAATCATAGTTACATTATGCAGCTTATTCTTACACTCTAGAAAAAATTCGAGACCTTTTTCTTTTATAAGAATTTTTTGTTGAATTATTTTACAATAAACAAACAGTATAACAAATTCACAGCATTTATTACTTGTTTTTTCACTTGAATCAATTTGTTTCAGTGCTCATTTAATAAAATGGTTATTTTTTAAATTAAGCATAAAACCTTTATATATATAGCTTCTAAAAGGTATATATTCCTCAAAATATTTTTCAGTTTTTTAATAAAGTATTCATAATTAGGCAGGTGACTGATATTTTTGCATACATTATGGAATGTATACTTTTTCAAAAGTGTATTCTTTTATTATATATAAATCTGATACTTGTAGTTTCAAAATAATATATTGAAACTTATACGTAATTTACAATTATTGTACCCCTATACATACTTGCATTGTGTTTACTGATATATAATTACTTTGCAAAAAGATTTTAGACTGGCAAATTAAAAAACTTAAATAAGTGTTAAAATATTTAATAATCTGACATATACAGTTAATTATTTTGCAATTTGCAGTAATAATTAATACTTTTCTTAAAAGTATTTAATTTTAATCAAATCTGAGCATAGTTGAATAAATTTGCTACATTGTTAATTTACTGTATAAAAGTCAACAAATTTTTATTCATCATAGCTTCACAAGAAACATAAATCATCAACATCATATCTACAACATTTCAAAAAGTGTCTATGATGAAATTATCTAATGCTTTTTAAAAAGCAAATGTGTTATTTCCTGTTTTTGAAGAGCACTATTTAACAAATAATTAGAGAATTACAATCAGGTGCAGTTACAACAACTAAACCACAATAAAAGTTATCATGGAAAATAATGAAAACTCTATTTTTTAATAACTTGTAAATATCTAATGTTTTTGCCAAAGGAATAATGCCAACAAATTTTGCTGTTAGGTTTAAGAACAGAAAAATTACCACATTATGACAATTATTGCCCTCTCATGTTGTTGTGCTCTTTATACTAAATGCTGCAACAATTTTACTGCACACTGGATGCATTTAAAAAATGAGAAGGTCTTCTACAAAACTGTCACTTCATTTAATAGGTGAAAATGATGTTGGACGTAACCATCGACTTCTCATTTCTCTAATTAATGGAACTAGAAAAAAGAAATTTTAGAAAAAGTTAACATTTTCCCCTAATTAAGTGCTAACGAAAAAATATTTTAAAAATGTAAACTTCAGAAAATTCTTATAATTCCGTTAATAGCAGAAAGACAAAGGTACATAGAAACCCTACACCTAATCTATTAATCTCTAGAAGAAGACATACTGGGATTTACAAATTGCAATATTTGCTTTTTGACAAAACTGCTTATTGAACATGAAACTATTTTTAGACTATGTAAGATAAGACTGATTGATGAGCCAGCTATGGTTTGTTAGTTTTAATACCTCAACCTATCTAATTGATGCAATAAGATATTCAGAAGTCAAAGAGAATAACTGATTTTTATTTTTTTAGATTTACTTATTCATCCAATTGTTTCTTTTCTTTTAGTCCACAAAGCATGCAACGATACTCTACCTAAAGGAATCGATGTATTCTGTATCATATTGTTAAAAATCAATTGGTACTTTTGATAATCCATAGCCCAGCCGAAAAGTCACGAGGAAAAGTATGTTGTTAAAAAGTTATGTAGCAACCCACTTTGCTAGTTTTGATTTTTCTGGTACACAGACTAACTTTTTGCTCTTGCCAGATGCCTTAATGTATCCCTTAAGAGTCTGACAATGTAAGAAGTTTGAAAATTGCATTTCTTCAATAGATAAAATAGGAGGAGAAAAAGGTCTTGTCTCTGCAGCAATACTTGACTATGCAAGCTAGAAGGGACCCTGTAAAGGGGTGGAGCAAGACATGGAAGGAGACAAATCAGCTCAAGAATATCCCGTGCCATGAGTTCGCGACACTGGGTAGACTATTAATGCCAAACATTCCAGAAAGCAGGTGAAATCGTCTCAGGCTCCTGACATGGCAAAATTCAGAATCCAGACCTTTACACTTTTGCATAATTAAGGATATGGCCTGCAAAAGGTCGAGTTTTTTTTTCCAGTATTTCATACGCAAAAATTCTGCAAAGTCAGCTGGATTGTTGGCTGCAGCTTTGTCACAGAATTTCCTATTCACTCTGCAAAGACAGCTACGTATTCGATTTTCAAATCAGAATGCAGGCTTCTATTTCTAATGAAAGGAAAAGGAACTCCTTTAATTACTCACAGTATTTTGTGTTATTTTGTTAAAAGAATAAAACTACAATGGTTGCATACTAAGTCACCAAGAAGTATTCATGTAGCAACACAGATGTGGATGTAGCACATGTCTGTTTTGATTACTTGTACAATGCAGAAAATGTACAAAGCTGAGTTTGTGCCATTCTCAAATTTTGTTTTTCCAAGTGAAAACAGGTTGTTGTATACATCAGAAAAACACAGCACAAAATGAAAGGATTCCTTGAAATAGGTAAGTATTTCATTACTGATGATTCTTGCTTTTTTATTGATTGCTTGCTCTTGTATAAATTTTTTAGTGAGCTAGCCTTTTGAAAATGGTTGTGCCTTTCGTGCATTAGTTTGGTGAAAAATTAATTGTCAACGAGTTTGCAAATGCTCTCCAAGGTCTGCAATCAGTTCCTAAATTTTTGGTGGGGGGGGATGCACATAAACAGATAATACTGATTTTGAGCTCATAATTTTTCATAAATATACTGATATAAATAAACTAAGCAAATCTATTTTCTCTTTTCTCATTATTAGACTTACATGCTGACTAAAGTATAACTAGTTTATTATCACTACATACTAATTAAAATATACGCTATTTTTAAGTATTAGGATATTTTAATGAACTAGTAAAAATACTAATTAATATAACATTTTAAATAATATTATTAATTTTGCAAGCTTATGTCAATTTTTATCAATTACAAACAACTTCTGCCATTTTCTGCTAACACAAAGCAAGCTTTGGGGGGGGAGCCATATATGGTATGGAGCAGCATAAATAAATAAAGCAGGTGGGTTACATAGATCACATTTATACACTATTACAAAAAATACTGCTTATAGAGCTGTAAGAAAAATATTTATTTTATACATATGAGGTGACTTAAAATTTTTTGAAGGAAATGAACAGGAAACCAGAAATTAAGTTAAATGAGTTATTTCAACTTTTTATTGTTTGAAAAATTAAATACAGTACAAAGTCTGAAATCCAGATGTACATTATCCAGAATGATCTAAATTCCAGACCTCAAAGCCACAAACTTTTTTTTTTTTTTTGGGGTATGCTTTAGGCATGCACATTTGATCTTTCCTTCCATAATAAAACAAGTGGAGATTTTCACTTAAAAATTCCGTTTCTTAATTTCACTTAGGCACAAAATAAAATACATTATGAAAAAAACAACCATGTAAGCAGAAATTTGTGAGATTAATAATTTGGCTGTGTAGCGGAGTGTCTGCTTGGCATTACATCTCAAACCGAAACATTCACCTATTTTATATCCCTGACACCGACCTGGCGAGTCATTATTTATTATATTTTGCTTTCATCACCCCATGTTTATCAATACATGAGAGCTTCAGTAATAACTTGTGCAGTGATGTCTAAACTTTTTTTTATATTAGTAATTGAATAACAAGAGTAAGGGAACCTTTTCTGCTAACATTACGCTTGATGATTATTATAGATTTTTAAATGCTCTAAGAAATGTTGACGAGGAAAAATTCAACAAAAATTTCTTTTCATATGCTAAAAATAGATTTTGTTAATGAAACTCATAAACTGATATGTTATTTACCATAAACCCACAAGCGGAAGCAGAATATGGCCACACCGGGTGGCAGAATTTAGGGAAGACACAATTTTTGGAATTTGGGGAAGCATCGAGCAGCAAAATTAAGGGATGAGAAGTTTTTTATAATTTATGGGGGAAAGCATTGGGATCCAAAGTTTAGGCATGGCAAAAATTTAGAACTTAGGAAGGTACTTTGTAGCAAAATTTAGAGACTGCACCAGGCGGTATCTAGCACCGGCCCTAGATAACTTAAGTATATGTGGGAGTTTATTTATTCAGGACTCAGATTAGTTTTCAGCATGTGCAAGAAATAAACATAGGTATAGTAAATAACTAGTACAATTCAGGCTTAATTCAGTACGCAATAGGAGCAAGACAAAATTTAGTGGAATAACTTGGCTTTTGACGCCAATCTTGTGATACACAGCCAATAATGTATAACGCACGCTCTTAAGCTAGGCTAAAATTATCTTAACTGATTCTAAGGTATTTCAGTTAATGTAGCAGACTGCGCTGCTCCTTAATCTTCTAATTTGATTCAGCTTATTATTTTTTGCAGACTGTTATTATTACAGCAATTTTATAAAAATTAAGCTTGGACTTTCGATTATATCGAAAATAGTTTCCAGTTCTGGAGCTGCTAAAGGATCTACAAAGCGAAAACCACGTTTCGATGTCCATTAAACAAAAAGTGGAATCGCTGCAAAAAATGGATAAAGGCATATCTGTCTCAAAATTATGTGAGGAGCATGACATTGGAAAATCAACTGTATATGACATAAGAAAAAGGAACTTTTTAATTTTTTATGGAAGCAACTTAAACAACTTATATTGAAAGAAATGTTTAATAAAGCAAACAAATAAATATTAAGCTTTTTTTTTTTTTTGTAAATTTTGATACCCTTTAGATCATAATTGATCTTTATTTCATAAATTACGATTTCATATTTTTAAATTATTAATTTCTGCATGCCATCTTACCAGATTTAAATTGATGATCTATTATTCGGAAAAATCCCCAACTCTGGAATCGCCGAAGTCCCGACGAACCTGGATTTCGGACTTTGTACTGTATAGTAATTTTCCAAGAGAGATTTCTCTGTGTATTATAGCGCTGTATTTAAAAGCCACACTTAGAGATACAGAAGAACTATGCCTCACTCTAGTAACTGATAATGACAATCCAATCTCAATGTGTTTTTTGCTTCTCGTGCAATCATTCATATGTAGCAGAACTTAGTTTATTTGGTATTTGTTTCCCATAATTAAAACTGATATGCGTGCTCATACTCAATTCATTGAATAAATTAATATAACAGCAGATGTGCTATACTTTCATGTACTGATATATGTGCAATTCATCATATGATCAAGCAGGCAAATTTGTTACGCACACTGCATAACCCATACTATAGCATACCTAAATTAAATCAGGATGCAATACTGCTATAGTCTATTACTTAAAGCTATTCAAAGCTGTTGACAGCTCTCCCCATCTGTGATTATAATGTGTGTTTTCGTCCTGCACAGCACTTATTCAAATCAGCCTTCATTCATGTGCTTTCATGAAGCAAAACATGCTAAACAGATATGAAAGGTAGGTGAAAAAATTAGGCGACTCAAATATCTGCTGCAACTGTTGTTCCCATGATTACGAGGCAAGTCAAATGGTGGAAATAACCTTGAAGTTCCTATTTAAAAGTAAGAAACTATAATGATACACACTAATGCCCCCAATAAAACTTTAAAGAATATTAATAAGTTAACATTACCTAGATTGATTATAAAAGAAGAAGAGTATCTGAACATTTTAGTCTTCCAGTGAATAATCTGCAGTTTAATAATGAAGCAGTTTTCATCAGACATAAAATCATGTATGCTCTCTAAAAACTTTTCTTACAGTACCATTACATATAAGAATTAACGATAGTATAACAGAATGTTTATATGAATAATGATGCTAACTTTACATGATTTGATGACATGTGCTATACATGCTTTTAAAACCTTTAAGATTTAAAAATGTTCATGTTCATCACTCTCTTGTACTTATATTTGTGTTTGTAATCAAAACGTGTAAAACTGGATCTAACTAAAAGGGCAGCATCTCACATCAGCTGCTGCTAGAATGTGTTGATAAATATATTCTTAGCTCCATATGCGTTGCTAGGGTCAAATAACATTAACATGTTTTGGCACTACTAACTGGAAGTGAGTACTAGAAGGAAGATTAAAAGTAAATTCAAGCCATTATTACAGATTTTCATCCTGGCAGATGATGCAGGTTATCATAATAATAATGTTTGCTGCATTTTATGGTCTGTTTGTTCTGGTATCATTTACAGGCTTTACCAAATTGGGAAATGTTTTAGCAATGTGATGCTTAATGCAACTTTCATTTCTGGATCTAAGAAATTGTTTCCACCACACGCATAGCAAATGAATCAAGCAGGATTAGAAATTTAGAATAAAGCCATTCTAATAACTTTCTCTTTCAAAGAGCTGTCTAATACATCTTCTAATTACATATTCCTTAATAATATCCATAAAAGAGGATAGAAAACCAGAATTTCACCATTGGTCATACAGGTATAGTCCCATCTTTTCTGTTATTTAGCCCAAAAAGTTTTACAAATAAGTTCATAAATGAGAATTTACATAAACTAAAATATGCTGAACCAGTGGCCGAAAGGTTAAAACTGTTGAATAGTACGAGTTTGATTTGGGTTCAAAGCCAGGCAAAAAAAAAAAAAAAAAAAAAAAAAAAAAAAGGCTTTCCCCATATGTATAGCATGAATCTCCTTTAAAGTCCTTCAGGAAGACATCATTGCATAAACATCCAGCACTGAAATATCCTTATAACATTTATACAGTATCTATAGGACTTATTTAATGCTACTAATCTTGCATAAATTGCTATTAATGCAACTACTTTTCTAATTTAAAATAATTTTGTCTAAAAACTTTATAATAGTAAAACAAAACTTATATTTTACATAACAAATGTCACGCAAATATATATCTTTTATCAACCTTTTGACGGTCATGTGTGTGTGTGTGTGTGATTATGGCAAAGCCTCGAGGGCTATCTGCCTAAGGGGAGGGATGCCTTCGTGGAGGACTTTCTAAGGGAAACTGGCTCATATACATGTTACACATGGGGAAAACCATTTTGACGGTCATGAATAAGCTCAGTTCACATTTCAGTTATGTACTGCAATGGGTGCAAACAAACCAGCTCACATTACAAATTTACAACTGGCATATTTGGGAAGAAAGAATAGCTTAATCTCACAACCACCGAAACATTAAAAGGAAATATACTCCTGTACTATTTACAAACATGTGCTGTTTTTTTCACCATTTTTATTTATAGCCAAAACTTAGATACTGAAAGAGTAATTTATTATTTTATTAAATTAGTTATGTTTGATTGCTTAAAAGTATGCTTTACTTCTAGGTACTTCATTTTTATCTTGTAACAGCTTTAAATATTGTTACTAAAATCTTGTAATTTTAAATAAATAATTTAAATAGAAAAACATTAAAATATATGTTAACGACAATGTTTGAAGTGCAGGCGTTTCGCACAAAGAATGTATTTTATTTTTAAATGTTCTTGTCTGTAAGTTGCCACTGAGTATTAAATAAAAATTATTGCCATGTTCCATCACTGGAGTTTGCTTCAAATTGCAAAAGAAGTATCACAGTCTTAATTATTTTGGAGGCACTGGCTGACATCGAATAATCATGCGTATTCTTATTTTATTAGTTCATTACTGAACGTAATATTAGTGTGTGTATGTGATTATGACAAAGCCTTGAGGGCTATCTGCCTAAAGGGTGGGATGCCTTTGTGGAGGACTTTCTAATGGAAACTGGCTTGCATACACGTCACACATGGAGAAAACAACGAAAATGCCCATGCAGTCAGCCCATTTGTGGGATTCGAACCTTGGACCGAACTACCAGTGTTCAGCGACTTTACCGCTGGTTGGCCTGAACGTAATATTAGTGATACCAGATTATTACAGTTAATATTGAATTGTCTTATTTTATTACTGTATTGGATATTATTTTTAATATTCATTTTAGTTGTTCAACAGTAGACATATATGTTGTTATTTTTATTTCAGTGATAATTAATGTGGTAGAGAGTATGAATTTCATATAATTTAAATATTTCACTTTCAAGGTTTGCATATTTAACAGAGTGCATTTAATTCTGTGATGCCTGACTGCATTAATTACTTAAAGTAATTGATTTGAGCTATTTCGAGGAAGTATAAAGAACACAGTGTTCATTAATTTTAAACATAGAAACAATGTCTTACTTAGGAAGAACTCTCAAGGAAGATTTGGAAAATCTCACGGCTGAACTGGGAGTTCATGTGACTGCAGATTTGAAAATAGTCGATTTAAAACAGAAAATTGTTGAAAGCAGAGATTATGACAAAGTATTCGTCAAAGAAGTCTTAAACACAATAATACAAGAACAAAAAGAGAGGGAGGAAAGAGAAGAACGTAGGAGGCAGGAAGAAGCAGAAGAGCTGAGAAGGAAAGAACAGTATGAATTAGATGGATTAAGACTTGAAGCAGAGACAAAGTCTCAAACTACTAGGCAGGTCTGGCCGAAAACGGAGCTGCGTCACCTTATGCAGAAATTCGATGACAAGAAAGGAGATATCAGTCTATATTTGCTACTGTTTGAAAGGCAAGCAGAATGGGCTCAAATTGATAAAGAAGAATTTGTATCTCATTTATTAGGAATACTTCCTTACGAAGTAACACAGTTAATAGCTAGTGAACCCTCCGATAAAGCTAAAAACTATGAACACATGAAGAATTTATTGTTAAGATGGTTTAAGCTAAGCCTGGAAAAGTTTAGGCAGAAATTAATGAAACATCAAAAGAGTACCGAATCCACATGGGTTGATTTTAACTATGAAATAGAAAATTATTGCAAAGAATGGGTGACTGGTCTAGGAGTTGAGACATTTGATCAATTGCTAGATTTGATGGTGATCGACCAACTTAAACATCGAGTTCCTCCTGAAATTCGAGATCATTTTCTTGATGAGTGGGTAGAGATGATTTCATTTAAAAAATTAGCTGAAAAACTTGATGCCTGTGAAAACGTTCGCAGAAACATTAAAAAAAGACAACTGCTTTCCTTATGCTGAACGTGGCAAAAGCCTTTGACCACGTATGGCATAACAGACTTATCTACAAGCTCGCTTCCCTCGATCTCCCCAGAGAAACGATTTTGAATCTTCACTCCTTTCTAAGTGATCGATCCTTCTATGTCAGGCAGGGCGATGTTTATTCTGAAAATACATGAATTAAAGCCGGCGTCCCCTAGGGAAGCATCCTTGGGCCTATTCTCTATTTTATATATGTTAAGGACTTCCCAATGATTGAAAATACAAACTGCATCAGCGCCTGCTACACGGACGATACCGCCATTCTTTCTAGTTCACTTAATCCACGACATGCCATGATCAGAATACAAAACCACACGCACGAGATAAAGGAATGGTGTCGCAAATGGAGGTACAGAAGGTAGGATAGATGACACAGAAGAAAAAACAGTGATGCAGATCTCACCCTCTTTAATGAAACAGTAGCCAAAGTCAGAGAGGCTACATATTTGGGAGTTCGTTTTAATGGTTTGCTTACATGGCATCCTCACATTTCCATGACCATCGGAAAAGTCACAGGAGTCTTTAGGAAGCTCCGGAGCTTTCTTGAAGCCTTCTCACCATTGGATCTTGCTCTCAAGAAGCACATTTACACATCAATATTAAGACCTATCCTTACATATGCTTCCCCTGCATGGTGATCTGTTCTCACCTCTGTATTAAATAAATTGCAGATTTTCCAAAACAACTACTTAGGAAAAATCACAAGAGCCCCCTGGTTCGTCCGCAATGAACAGCTACACAGAGACCTTAAACTGCAAAGTCTGGCGTTACTCATCAATAAATTAAATAATAATTTTTTCAAGAAAGCCATCACCAACGCGGAGATAAATTATTCAGACAATTTTAAGTACGAGCTCCTAGAAATTGACATCAATTTAAGCTATGCAACCCACATTTATCGGAATTCCCTATAAATACTCTTAATTTCTTCCAGCCAATTTCGAAGTTTCAAAGCATGACAATTTCATTTACACTGGCCTGGGCCACATCTACACAATCTTCCTGCAGTTCCTTGTCAAGGTCTTCCCGCGAAGCACTGTATGTTATGTCTCCCCTAACCGGGGTTATTTGAAGTGCCTGTAATAGCGGGATATAATTCCTGCTGAAACAGGCATATCAAAAGTATCAAAGTTCAAAAAAGGCCTGTAATGGATCGGCATAGAGAAAGATACAATGCACTAACTCATAGTAAAGTGAGTTCAGATAATAAAATAAAACTGAAAAAAAAAATTGTCATCAGGATTTAATTCGCAAAGCTAGTTCCATAGACCTAGAAGTCCGCGTCCAGATGATAAATATGAAAAACGAAAGGTGCCACAATGTTATCAGTGAGGATCCTATCAGCATTTAAGATCCCAATGTTAAAAACTTAAGCATAGTACTGAATCTCCTGCTAATCTTAATAGAATTAGTGCAAAACCAGAAGATAAATTTATATTACCTTATACTAGTATGGGTTACGTAAATGGTCATAAAATTCCTATATTAAGGGATACAGGTGCAAGTATTGATACAGTTTGTCGCAATATATCACACCGGAAATGCTGACAGGTGAAAATGTGTGGGTGCAACGCCATTAGATTTGAATCCAACCTGTTTACCATTAGCAGAGGTTGAACTAAATTGCGATCTTGGGCGAGTAATGACTAAGGCTGCAATTATTAGAAATGAACTCGACATAGGAAGGTATTTATTCCGGCAATCGAACTTTTGCACTGTTGAATAAACAAAGAAAGGAACCTGATAGTCGTCCTCATAAGGTTAATGCCATCTCTACTAGAGCTCAAAGGAAAACAAAAATAACTGAACGTGATGAAGAGAAGCTCTTGGAACCGATGGAGGAAGAAATTGAAGCATCCAGAGATGTCTTTGAAGAAGAAATTAAATTACCAGAATTAAACATGGAAGATGATGCTCTTGTGAAAGTATTATACATTGACTCAAAAAAGGTTGAAAGTAATGGCGTACATATAATTCCTGAAAGTGCAGAAACTGAATTAAATGTGCAAGATAAAATGTCGAAAAGAAATTACTATGTGAAAAGAAGAATTTATTTTATTGTTTTTCCTTTACTTTTTTGTTTGCGTCTTTTCAATTTTTGTTTCCGAACTTTTTAAATTTTCCCATGGCCTGTGCACATTTGTGCAGCAAACTGTCACATCTACCTATAAATCGATCACACATAAATTCGAAGATGTTCACGAAAATTTGAAAAATGATAAAAGAAGTTAATATTGAAAATCCTTTTGCAATGCAACTTTATCATCATTCTTTTGTTTTCGATTTAATATCAAAGGTGCTAATAATAGATGAAGAAAACAACTGTCGAAAGCAAATGGCAATTGAATATTATCCAAAAGGCACAGATGAACTGAAGAAAGCCTTTGCTGTGAATTATAGCCGAGGAACTGGTCCAACATGGAAGAGATCTAGGCGCTGTTAAGAAAAAAAGGAAGACTAATTTTAATACTGTTCATTTTCTTATTATTCACATTCTATTTAAATGTGGTGTAAAACTATTTGTTGAAAACTTAAAATTTTGGTTTAAACTTTGGAACTTATGAGAGAAATTACTTTCTCTTAAAATAATTGAGGAGGCCGAGCTCATAAACTTTAGAATTTTACAGAACTTTTCCCTTTGGAAAAAGTCTCTCCGTTGGGGGGAGAGGTTGTAACAGCTTTAAATATTGTTATTAAAATCTTGCAATTTAAAATAAATAATTTAAATAGATGAACATTAAGGTATATGTTAAAGGCAATGTTTGAAACACAAGCTCGACAGCCACGTGAAGAATGTATTTATTTTATTTTTAAATGTTAGAATATGTTTTCTCTTCTTGTTTGTATGACACCTTTTTGAGTGTTAAATAAAAATTATTGCTGTGTTCATCAATGGAGTTAGCTTCAAATTGCGAAAGAAGTATCACACTCTACATAAAGTACATTATACGGTTTTTCCATATATTTAATCTATATCACTATGCATACATATAATCTACATAACTGTTTTTAGAATGTTTTCTAGAACATTTTCTAGAAATCAGAAGCATTTGTAAGCTCATCATTAAAATGATTTCCAATTGTCAAATATAATCTGGTCTCTAATTGTTGAATAAGCAGAATATAGCAATAAACTAAATTTAACTTTTAATCTTCATGCAAATAACAATAAATTAAACATATTTTACACACCAGTGTAAGCAACGCATTCATCCCAGCCAGGTTTCCTCCAAGCTGCTTCTCGAATTTCTTTCCTACTCAACAGATCTTTATAACCTGAAAAGGGAGAGATTATATTTTTAAGAAAATTAACAAAATTACTTGTTTAACTACATAAAAAAGAAGGCACACTATAGAAATCCATTTTGATGCAAATCAAACAAATTAACATGATTAACCATAATTAAATTAATAAGAAATATATGATTTTTATGAATAATTTTGACATTTCTAAAACATCAAACAAGAACTCATTCCATAAATTAGTACTAATGTTAGTAATTTTCTTTAAAATTTTCATAGTTTTGGGGATGTCCTGACTTATGCATACATGAAATATTTGCATACCGTTTGGGAGGGAAATATATTAATGGGAAATACTCTTAAATTAAAAAAGAAACTTACTCCAAATATGATGAACCATATAAAGTTGGCCAATTTGAGAAAAAAATCCAGCAACTGCACTACTTTTCCTATAACTTATTCCTCTGGCCCTAGTTAAAAATAATTGAAATTAATACAGGTTCAAGATAACAACACTGATTTACATCATGTTTAATCACATTAAGAAACATAACTGAACATATGCTATAAATAAAAGACTTACCAATTATTACCCCATTCTATCATAGTACCAGGCTGAAAGATAAATTACACTTCTAGAATGCATGAATATAAAATTACACACATTTCATGTGAAATAATTGGGCAAAAATCATATCAGAAGTATTATTTTCAATCTCTTTAACCAAAATAAAAAGATTATATAGTACTTGAATATTTTGTTGTTGAAAATTTTCAATAATGTCACTAAACTGTTCAGTTTATAGGTAATAATGCATAAGTGCAACATCATAATGCACTCATAAAAGCTTTGCTTTGCTTTTATGCAACCTTGATCTTCAGTAAGCAAAGTTATGTTTATGCTTCATAAGGAAGTTATATGTTAAAAGGAATAAACTTGGGACCTGCTTCTACAGAATGGCAAGCACTGGAGAATTTTCAATATAGCAGGATTGGTTACACAGATCTCATATTCAAAACATTCACAGACTTCAGAATTCATCAAAATAGTTCAATAAAAAACATTGTTGAAGAGCACAACAATTAGATTTGTATTTAAGTGAATTTATGCAGTATTGTGTTCATAAAGGATGTGCCAGTTTTGTTATTTTACATTTTATTACCAATTTTTTAGTGCTAGTTAGCTAGTTTGATGCTAAACTAGTGCTTGTTTAATTAATGTAGTTAGTTAGAGTCATGCTAGTTTTAATGAAACCCTTTGTCAGATAAATGTCAAAGCTTGAGCTTGCAGTTATTTAAGTTTAGGAGCCATATTTGAAACCTGTATTTGCTAAATACATAATTAAATATAGAGTGATTATGTAACTAACTAAAGAGCAGTTTTTTCCTTCAAACATTCACCAGAATTGTTGGTACAGTTGTGGCAGTATATTTGCTAACTTTCGTGGTCGATGGAAAAATATATTAGTACCAGTTATATACATTTCCAGGACTGCTCTAATAACACCAGAACAGATGATGTGAAAAACGTAACCTTTTAATATGTTTCGAAGTAATCCCCATCCGTCGTAATACACTTCTGTGCTCGGCTGTATAAGTTGTGGTGTGTGTGTTGAGTTATGGCAAAGCACACAAGGGCTATCTGCCTAAGGGGAGGGATACCTTTGTGGAGGACTTTCTAAGGGAAACTGTCTGGTATACACGTTATACATGGAGAAAACCACGAAAACGCCCATGCAGCCAGCTTATTCGTGGGATTCGAACCTCGGACTGAACTACCAGTGTTCAGCGACTTTACCGCTGGGCCACTGGTGGGCCCTGTATAAGTTGTGGAAACGACTTTTAAAGTCCTCTTTTGGAAGGCTCATCAATGTTGATATTATGTTGCATGATAACGCCCACCCCCACATTGCGTTCCCAGTGAAGAGGTTTTTGGTCAAGCATGAGGTCGTGGAGCTGCATCATCTGCCATACTCTCCTGACCTGCCCTCCACAGACTTCTTTTTGTTTCCCAAACTAAAAACTGTGATCAAAGGAATACACTTTGTGGATGTTGAAGACATCAAGAAGAATGTGACGTTGACATTGAAGAGCCTTCCAAAAAAGGACTTTAAAAGTTGTTTCCACAACTTATACAGCCGAGCACAGAAGTGTATTACGGTAGATGCGGATTACTTCGAAACATATTAAAAGGTTACGTTTTTCACATCATCTGTTCTGGTGTTATTAGAGCAGTCCTGGAAATTAATAGCCACACCTTATAATATATATTGATAAATAGTTCACACAAATAAAAAAAAGACGGCAGTAATGAAATTCATTAGCAATATACAATATGACTGTTAAAATCATAAAATGCATATTACTACATTTATGAAAAGTATGACAACTTTTTTTATGAAATCCTCAAGTATTAATGTATAATTTAAGATTTCAATTATGCTAAAAATTGTTATGAAAAGTAAATTTGCTTCTCTGCAGAGGTCAACCTTCAAAATTCAATCAATGTACATAATAAAACTGACAAAAAGCATTCTATAAAATATTCAACAATCTGGTATTTCATACACACATTTTTAATTTCATGGAATTCTTCAAAAATACTTACAAACTGATTTTAATCACTTTTATCAAAATTTAAAATTTTTTCTTATTATATTGCAGGGTACTCTTCTATTAACAGGATCAGATTCAGAAATGTCTATATATATGTATGTGAATGTATATGTGTATACACACACATGGACATACATACATACATTTCTGAATTTGGTCCTGATAACAAGGAGTACCCATTGCAGTTATGTTATACTTGCTATACTAAAGATTACCATAACAAATTTAGACAAAACAATTACAAAAAGGGGGTAGCAGGAATCTCACAAATATTTTACTTCTAAAAAAAAAAAAAAGAGCCTACTCTTGCTAACTCAAAATAAGTTGTTTCTCTTTCTTTCTTCTTCTTCTTCTTTTTTTTTAAACATAAAAAGGTATTTTAATAATTCTACATTATTAGAAATAAATGTTATTAATGATGTTCATGGCATAACATAAGCTTTTGTGTGGGAGGAGACTTTTTGCACACTAACAAATTTTTTTTTTTTTTTTGCAAAAAATTGTACCAAAAATGAAGTCCTGGTAAAATTACTTTTTTAATACTAGAGATATATGTAAGGTCTTATGTATCACTGGCAATACTGCTGATTTATCATGGATACAATTCTGAAATAACAGACATTTCAAAGAAGGAAAAAACACGCAATATCTTGAAAGCTTGAAATTTCATATTTAGAACCTACTGAATTTTGGTATGATTAAAATACCAATAACATGAAAATACTGTGAATAACATACATACTTTTAAAACATATGACCTAATTTCATACATGCTATTACGATTCTGAGGCTCAGGATCACCCCAGTAACTGAATGGCAGCATATACTGATTCGTTCGAGATATAATGTTCTTGACTAGACTCTTCGACAAGGAAAGAAGCTCTTGATCTTCACGGAACAATGACAATACTTCATTTGCATTTACATAGCCTTTGTTATATCTCCATATATGGACTGAAATATAAAAAGTTTTGCAAATAAAATAGAAATTTTAAAGGACATTAGAAATTAGAAGGCATTTACAATTTAAATAAATTTGAATCTAACTTCAACTATACAAGTATTTCACAATAAATAAATTTTCGTTTAAAAAAAAATTCATTGATGAGCTTCTTCTGCATTATTTTCATATATATACTCTGCATTTATGTAGCACTTTTGTTTGTCAGCTAAAAATTTTTTATTAAAAAAAACTTAATTGGTTTGAAACTTGTATTTAAAACTCACAAAACCATTAATGAGCTAAAAGAAGAACAATCATTTATAGTTTAATAAAGACAAAAGATTAAATAATTCTCTTTACAAAAATCCAACTGTAATTTTATATCACAAATAATTAATGCATGTGCATCTATAAAATGGATTCAAATAAAAAAATTGCTTTGTCAAAAGCCATTATCTTTATCAGTTTATCAAAGGCACCCTGCACTGCTATTATTTGTGAGATAAAAGCTTAAATGAAGTTTTTAAAGAGAATTATTTAATCTGTAGTTCTCTAAACTATATGATAATTCATTTTAGCTCGTTAATAGTTTTACCGGTTTTAAATAACAGCTTTATATACTATATATAGAATCCTTTACATTTTTTATAACTTAAAAATTAATTAATTCTTGGCATTTTCAATACTGATGATGTTTTTAATATCCCTTGAAATCTTTTTAATATGCTTCATGATTCTGGTTTGTGTTCAGCATAGTTTTGAAATGGTTGTCATATTAAACTATGGGAAACAGTATCCCTCAATATTATCATTGAATGATTATGTTTATTATGCAAAGTGCAACTGTATTTATAGTAATAGCTTACAAAGTAGGGATAAGGTTACAAGAGACAAAAACCACCTCCCTAAATGAAATATTAGCTATTGTTTTAAGAAGGAATAACAGATTAATGAATTTAAATCTAATTTTCATCAAAATATTCTGCACCTTCAAGAAGACAGATATCTGTCATATTTCCTCAGGATGCATAAAACTTTTCTAAAACATTAATTTAAGGCTAAATATTGAAAATTTTAAAAATGACCAGATGACAGACCAGACAAGCATAATTCACAAATAATAATAATTACAATATCAGTGCATATTATAGTAATTATAACATGATTAATGTTACTAAATTGATCTTGATTTCCAATTTCCACTCGCCAGCTTCCCACTAATTCTGTCTGTTCGGACTTTTTCTGTAAAGTCTGGGTTAAAGCTTCACTGGAAAAAAGAGGAACACAGAAATATAGGGAAAAATATGACAAGAAATTCTTATAATTCAAGCACATACACAGACAAATCAATTACTGTTCAAATGACACAGAAAAACTGCCCTGTCAAATTGTCCTCATTAGTTTTATTTCACAATTTTTTCTAAATACTCAGTTCATTTTTAATTATTTTTTACATGACCCCTTCTAACAGAAATATATTAAATAGACAGCCAGATACCAACTTCTTCAGCAGATGCTAGGTATACATTCACTATTACAATTATTTTCTTTTTGCTCAGTGTACCATGAACAACCTAAGTTATTTAGTAGAAGTCCTTCATTTGTTCCATACTTTCTTGCCCAAAGTTGTCTTTAATGTTCATATGAAATTGCTAAATTTCTAATTTCTCCATAAATTCAAAAAATTTCCAATAAAAGATGAAACTTAATTTTAATATAGTGTTTGGTACTTATACACAGAGCTATCAGATCATGTGGTTTTCTCATATTTGCTACTTTTGAAAAACCTGTGCTACTAAAATTTATGCCTACAATTTCGTGAATTTTTGCAATTTTATCAATTCCTTGTGTTACTTTACCTTTTTAATATATCACAAAATTCGTAAAGAAATGTACCTATAGAAATTATTATTAAAAAGAAATAATTTAGTTAAATAAAAGTATTAATTGGCAATTCTGTGATCATGGTACGTGGCACTCAATACCAATACTAATAGTTTGTATTTTAGTGTGCTTCATTGGTTACTTTATTTCATATTTCAATGAGCTATTCATAAAACTCCAAAATTTAAGTCAGATTATATGCTTTGTTAAATCAGGGCTGGTGCAACTGATGTAGTCACAGTGGGCAGCAGAAATTATGAGATAAAACTTTTTGTAATTTAGAATGCAAGTCCAGCAGTAAAATTTAGGGATGGCAAGCATTCTGGTGAAAAATTAATTGGCTATGAGTTTTCAACTAGTCTCAAAGTCAGCAATGAATTCAGGACTTTTCAGTGGCCGAGTCGATAATAAGATAGTACCAAACAATCAGTATTTTCTATGAAAAGTACTTAAAGTGTAAGCAGTTTAAGGAAATTTTATCCACTACTTACTATTCTTTTAAGTATGGTTCGATGCAGTCTGGCTTTACATCATGAACTGAAATAAAAAATTATAAATTCTGAATACAAAATGACTCATTAGTTTTATTCAGCATGAGCACATAGTTTTTACATGTTAGACATTCATTTTACATAAATATAGCATGTATACTCTTCACAGGTAGCATGAAAAACTATTGGCACAAAAGTATCAAGAAATAATGTAATTTCAATCACATTCTTAATAAATTGATTTAATACGAAAGTACAGAACTAATTTTTAGTGTAAAAAGGAAATAATTCAAGGGGTGTCAGCTCCATTTCTTTTCCACAGAACATGGAAATCTTGGCTGCCAATACTACTTGGGAACAGAGCAGGTAAGCTTCTACCAAAGTGCTTAAAATCAAAAGTTAGAAAGCCAGCCTTGTTTGGAAGCAATGATTAAGTCCTGGCATATAATAAATAGCAATCAATGATCCTTATCCACTAATGTTATTAAAAATAATTGCATGCCTACTTATAAAATAAAATTAACACACTTAAAGAAAAAACAACTAAACTCGCTTTGTTCAGATTGTTACTAAAGTGTGGGAAACAAAAAATTCTAAGAAATATTGATAGATTTACTAGGTGACAAAATGATTTTTTTTTTATGATAAAATCCTAAAAATGAACCATGGCAGAATAGAATGTGATGAAGAATTGTGTACAGATAGTTTGTCGAATTATTCCTGCTAGGAGCTTAGTGATGATCAAATTATATAACATCCTAGGACTTTTTTTCTGACCAAGAATTTCACACAGTTCTGATTCAAGTCCAGATTCAGATGATTCCGATTCTGAAGAATGGTCATCAGCATACAATCCACCAGCCTTGGCGAGTTTTTAAGCCGCCCAGGAATAAATACAAAAAACATTCCAGATAGTGTAGCATACATAGTACATACAGTCAAAAGTCGTTAATTCGGACCTCAAAGCTACAAACTTTCTGCGCATGCGTCACGTTGACGCATGTGCATAGGCGTTTACGTGTGCATGTAAGACCTTTACGGCTGCGAATATGTGTGTGCGCATGCAAGTTTAATGTACAATGGACGGTATAAGCTAAGCTAAAAGTATCTAATTCAGTTAATGTTGCAGATTGTGTTGTTCCTTAATCTTCGAATTAGATCCGACTTATTATTTTTTGTAGACTGTTAGAGCAATTTTATAAAAGTAAGATTGAACTTTTGATTATGTCAAATAGAATTTCTGATATATATTTACTAATATGTAAAGGATCTACAAAGCGAAAGTATGTTTCGAAGTCCATTAAACAGAAAGTGGAATTGCTGCAAAAAATGGATAAAGGCATATCCTTTGATTATCTAATCATTCCAAAATATATTTTTCAATTTCACGCTGCTCTGCGGGGGGAGGGAAACGACGCGGCGAACAATGAATTGGAAGTTGATCTGTCAGCACTATCCTTATCTTCAGGGCAGATGTTTTTATTTTATTTGGCTTATAATTCCTTACTAAATGCAGTATTTCATCTCGATGTACTCCGTCTTTGATATGATTTAAATCAAGTTCCTCGTCATTATAATTCACTTCCCATAGTGAAGAAAGTGACGCAGAGGTTATTGAAAACGAAAAAATTTCGATTGACAAATTAGTCGGTATTCTCGACTCAGCAATTATAGGACTTGAACAGCGGAACTTCGTAACTAAACAAGAAATTATGTCTGTTTAATAGAATTAAAGAGAAAGTATTATCACATGAAACGAAGCAACTTAAACAACTTACAATGAAAGAAATGTTTAATAAAATAAACAAATAAATATTAAGCTTTTTCTTTTTGTAAATTTTGATACCCTTTAGATCATAATTGTTCTTTATTTCATAAATTACGGTTTCATATTTTTAATTTTATAATTTCTGTATGCCATCTTACCAGATTTAAACTGATGATCTATAATCCCGAATCGCCAAAGTCCCGACGAGTCCGGATTAACGACTTTTGACTGTACTAAAATATCAAATTTATTAAAAAAAAAAAAAAAGAAAACAGCGAACATGAGACAATAAAACTGCATCAGTCTATTATTGGCTGGTCACAGTCCCAGCTGCAAGCACATGTAGGGGCAAGCAGCCATTGATCATGATGTCGGCCCATACCATACTACCACATCATGCATTGGTCCCCTTTTTTGGGTTATTATCTGAACAATAAGCAGTACCACTCTTAAGCCAGATTAGATGGCATTTACAAGCCAATGAGAGATTGAAGCTACTCTTATCGGAGAATACTATGCTATCCCAGTCCTATTCAGTCTAACTGTGGTGCTCATTGTGGTATATTGAAATTACAGGACTTAATCATAATCAAAAGCAGAACTCGCACGCCAAGCGAGTGTGAACTGGTATTGAGACTAAAAAAGTTGGTTTTGGTTTTGTAGGGGGTTAATACAGAGAGGATGTTTTCTGTATAAATAAAAGTGTCTTGTGAAATGAATATATAATGACAACCCAACAAACTGGTGATGATAGCTGCAAAAAAGTAAAGTAACAAAAAGAAGAGGGAAAGCGAAAAGCTTTATAGCGACCGGATAATCACGTTTGGTTTCGGATAAGGAATTTTCTGAAGACAGCCTCAAAGTAAAAGTTTTATAGTTATTTTTTTTGATTGAATTAAACATGCAGCAGCTTGTAACTGAATTGACAGAGCAAAATAAAGCTCTCATGGACAAACTTACTTCAGTTATTACTCCACGAACTGATAATTCGAAACTTTCCGTTAAGTTCGAAAAATATAACAAACACGATATTTATTTAATAATTTTATTAATTTGATGCATTTTTAGAAAGATCTGAAAGTTGCTTAGATATGCAAAATGTTTCAAGAGATAAATGTGGGAAAGTACTGATTTCTAGTTTGTCTGGAAAAATATATAGTCTTTTAAAAAAATCTTGCTGGCTCCTGATAATCCTTCCGATAAAGATTATGATGTGTTAAAAACAACATTAAGGAACCATTTAAATCCTAAGCCACTTATAATACCTAGCAGACATGCATTTTCAAATTGAATAGAGCACAAAGGGGGGGGGACAATTAACATATAAAAGGTTAGGATCACTCACCATATCATGTGCTTACGATCGGAACATGCTAAATAGGATGCTGTGGGATGTGTTTGTTAGTGGGCTAAGAGATAGGATTATTCTACATATAATTTTTGAGCAGTATTATATTAATTTAGATTAGGGGTCTTCAACCTTTCACGCTCAAGGGCCACATCAATAAATTCATAAAGATCCATGGGCCACATGTCTATCCAAAAAAAAAAAAAAAAAAAAGTGTAGTCAGAAAATTTATATAAAAAAAAGGAGGTTTCTTTTGCAAGACTACGATGAATTCTAAGCTAAGACATAGTGTTACAGATTTGTATGCACATACATTGGCTCCAAAACGTCAAATGGAAATCGAATGAAAATATTTTGCAACTTTTTTTAACAATGGGGGGAAAAAAGTATAAAAATGATTGTAGAGAACGATGTTACAAATTACAATGGTTACTTGATTGGATTGCTTGATCATTGGTTTTACTTACTTCAGTATCCGGTTTAATCCGTGTTATTGCAATTTGTAAAGTTTCCTCCAAATGCTTGTCTGTCAGCCATGTTCTTGTTTTAGATTTTCGGATTTTCATTTTACTAAAAAGCTGTAGGTACTGCCAAACATAGAAGACATGAAGAATGCATGTTTATGAATTCAAGGATACTTGTCTTCGGTCATGTACTTCGAAGTCACGCTGTAAATCTATAAATTTTAATTGAAGTTCAGGTGGAACACTTCCAACGTCTATTGAAAATGGCAAGTAGAACATTCTTATAAAAATTTCATTTTCACGAAAATTGGAAAATCTGCTTTTGAATTCCTCTTTCGAATTTAAAATGCCTTGTACATAATTATTTGAATTCCACATTGTACAGTTCTTCATACACTCCATCAATTTTGGAAGTGAGTGGAATTCTTATTTAGCAACTGATTTTCTCATAGGATTAATTTTTTCTGAAAAACTTTCACAAAGTAATAAAGATTATGAATAAGTACATCTTTTCTCAGCAAGCGGTAGTTCAAATCTTTGAGATGAACTATAATATCGACAAGAAATGCAAAGTCTCTCAACCATTTCTCGACACTGAACTCGTGAATAGATTTTTCTTTAAATTCCATGAATTGTTGAACTTCGCTCTTCTAAGAAAACAGGCGCTGAAGCATCTTTCTTCGGCTCAACCAACGTATTTCCACGTAATGCACAATATTACCATATTCAGCTTCCAAATCACTTAACTGTTGAAATTGCCTGTGATTAAGTCCTTTAGACCGAATGAAATTAACCACTTTTACAACAACATTTATCATATGTTCTAAGTTTGAGAAGGACTTCTTGCACAAATTTTCTTGGTAGATGATGCATTAGAAAGTCATCACAGTATTATTTCCACTTGCGTGCACATTAGACTTGAGTAATGTTACTCCTATTTTCTCTCCAGTCATAGATTTAGCACCATCCATGGTTATAGCAGATACTGAAGTCTAAGTCACATTTATCCAAAGTTTGTGTCAGACTAGAATGCAAATCTGTTCCTCATGCACCTTTAAGTGCAACGACACTGACTAATTCTACTTGTGCAGTATCTGTTGATTCATCCATCGCTACAGAATAAAACTTAAATTTTTTGCATTTGGATTTTAATTAACTGAATATATCTGTTGGGAGATGCTCTATGCGTCTCGCTCTGTCACACCAGACAATCTAATATTTTATATGACTTGAGTCTGTGATGGACAAAGCCCATCAACTGCACTCTGAAGACATTCTTTTACAAATTCTCCATCAGCAAAGGGTTTTCCACTCTTAGCAATTTTTTTTTCCTGTTATCATGTAACTAACATGAACACTATTTTCAGATTCTTTATTCGCTGTGGTGAAGCATTTATATAAGATAAAGTGAAATTTTTGAGACATTCCTCATTTTCAGAAAATTTTATCTCAAATAATATTAGGCATGTCAATAAAATGTTTTAAGTATCAAGAATAAGACGAAAAGAAAAAGTTTTTTTCCATGACAAAAAGCTGACAAGGCAATTTTTCTTTAAATTCAAATGTGGGGGTTACTAAAATGCCTTCCGCGGGCCACCGTTTGAAGACCCCAAATTTAGATGATACTTTTAAAATAGCTCTGGCAATGGAGAAAGCATTAAAAGGTGCAAACTAAATAATTAGGAAACGTGGACATAAGGTTCAGGGCCAAGAATAAAGATAAATCTAAGTCGGTCACTCCAAAACAAAAGGTTAAAAAACAAAACTTTTCAGCTAAGAGTGCTAGAGGTAAAATGTATTTGTGATGCATGAGATGTGACCATGATAGAAATTCTTGTAAATTTAAGACAAATATCTACTGATTTTTTAAGTTAATTGAGCACATTGAAAGAGCATGCTATAATGCTAAAAGTAAGAAGGAAGAACAAAAACAGTTTGATATATAAAATGAAGACACGGTTCCTATAAACGGCAAAAATTCCAGTGAGGTTAAAAAATAGGAAGCCGTCCATAATGATCCAAGTGAACATAGAAGGAAAATTGGCAGCCATTGGAACCGGACACAGGGTGTGCAGGATCGGTAATGAGTTTTAAAAATTTCAAAAAATAAAATTCAAAATACAAATAGTTTTAGTATTTAAAACATAATGATGGTTAAAAATTGATACCTTTAGGATTTACTACAGTTAATGTAGAATATAAAGGTCAAAATAAAAACTTAAATCTTTATATTTTTAAAGAAAACCTTGATATAATATTTGGTCACAATTGGCTTTCAGAGACAAATTTAAATTGGACCTCAATTAAGACAATTTCTGCCTCTCAAAAAAGTAGTTTAAACAAAGTTTTAGAACAATATAAAGAGATTTGTGACAGAAAATTATGAGGTTCAAATTGAATTAAACCTCTGAGCGATGTAGGATTTTAGATCTGTCATGAAGACTGGTATTCAAACAGCATTTATTAATTGAATTTGTATAACTACTTATTTTAGTCTCTATTTTCATAAACTTACATTCATTAAGATGATATTTACATTATTAAAGAAAGTGAGAAAACAAAATATCTTAAATTATAAGCTAATAAAGGAACAAAACTTTTCATGACCGGATAATGCCAGGCATGGTGCTCAGATGGTTAAAACCAAAATTTTGTAGAGCTAGGCGAGTAGCATTTGCATTAAAAGGCAGGACAGATAAAAGAAATTTATTGCTTGGAAAAGGAGGATATAATCAAAAAGGGTGACACAACTGGAATGGGCAACTCAGGTAGTACCAGCAGCTAAGCCGCACAGCTCTATATGACTGTGTGCCGATTACTGGGTGACAGTAAATCCAAATATCATTAAGCATAAATACCTTTTCCCAACCATTGAAGAAATATTTTCATGCTTCAGTGAGAAAAAGCTTTTTACAAAAATTGATTTTAAGTATGCTTATAAATGAAAGTAAACCCAGAGGTTAAAAAATTGCTAACAATAAACATACAGAAGGGATTATATTCAAGTAGTAAGAGATTAATGTTTGAGCTAAATGCAGTGGCAGCAATGTTGCAACATTATATTGACAGAATATTCCAAGGGATGGAAGAGTGTGAAGTCTTTATGAATGATTCACAAATAACAGGATCTGATAACGATGCACATTTAAATACCTTACAAAATTTCTTCAAAAAATATAAAACTCGTGGATTAAATTAAATTTGGAGAAGAGTAATTTTTTTCAGGATCAGATACAATTTTTAGGTCACAAAATTGATGCTAATGATTTACATAAAATCGATGAAAAAATATCAGTGATTTCCAGAACCTTCAGACCCAGAAATATCCAGGAAATTCAAAGTTTTTTGGGATTAGTTAATTTTCATCGGAAATTTTGCCCAAATTTAGCGACAGTCACAAATCCCTTATATCATTTAACTTAGAAAGACTCAGAATGGGTTTGGATGAGGGATTGTCAGGAGGAATTATGCATAATACATACTTTAATTATACATAAAACATGACATTATATTATGTTTTAGCAGAAAACGATAATGATATGATCTGTTACTTTAAAGTTGGCACGTCAAGAGCTTTACAGCCCTCTTTCGTTTACGATCATAAAGCATGTCATTATTACTCTACAGCACTTGCTTTCTCTACCTCACTTGAGACTGTATTTCAACTCAGACTTCACTCATGTGATTTTCACAAAGCAAAATACATGAAACAACAACAAGGTGAAGGGGAAAAAAAAAATTAGAGGATCAGCTGTTGTCACACTGGTTATATGGCAAGCTGGTTCAAAGAATCTTGAGCTGCCTATTCTAAAGTAACAGGTTAGGTTAGGTTATTTAATTACGGCAAAGCCTCGAGGACTATCTACCTAAGGAAAGGGATGCCTTCGTGGAGGACTTTCTAAGGGAAACTGGCTCGTATACACGTTACACATGGGGAAAACCATGTAAGCACTCATGCAGACAGCCCGTTCGTCTAAAGCAACAGACTACAGTTTATATATACAAGAAGGTATCTTACATATTTACCTGAATATTAGCTAAATACAGTGATCATCAAAATCAAAGGATAATAAGAAAAAATATGCTCAAAGTTAATATTGCAACCTATGCCCAATGCTGTAATTATTTATATTAATTAAATACAACTGAACAGAAAATTGCATCTCCGTGCATACACTAGTGCCAGAAATATGCAAATTCAGTGATCAACAACGAGGTATGCAATAGAGGCAAGTTGGAATTCTGGTCTCTAGTGTTATTTAAAGTGAATCTGTTTTCTGGAGTGATGAGTATTCAGTATCATTTAAATGAAAAGGCATTAAGGCATCATTTAAGTGAAGGTCAAAAGTGGAAATAATTGGTAGAAGTGAGAGAGGTCAAACACAAATGCATATCATACAAGATTTGAAAATCCCTCAAAGTGTTATATCAAGAGTTTGGAGCCCTTTTTTAAGTGCTTGATGAGTTAACAGACAGCCTGGTCAAGGCTGACATGCAATAACTGCGCCAGAAGACTATTTTCTGCCGCTGTCAATCAGAAGAAACAGTGTAAGAACTACAAGAGATTTGGTTTTAGAGCTTCGGGTTGCCACAGGAACACAAATTAGCTTTTCTACTGCTGCACAAAGGCTTAACAACGTTGGACTGTATGCGAGAAAACCAATAGTTTATGTCCCAATCACTCCAGCTTTGAGAAAGGCCTGTTTAAATTGGTGCTGTCGTCATGTTCAATGGAATCAAGATGACTGGACAGAATACTGACGAGTCTAGATATAATCTGAACAGTGATTCTAGACGTGTTTTGATCTGGAAAAGGGAGGAACATGCCACTCACCTTCCCTTGTCTGTGATATATCCAGTTTCCGTGGCGGAGTTTAATGGTTTAGAAAGATATCATGATAAATGGCCGCATCAAGCTGCATATATTTCATAAGATTCTGTAACTGCTCCAAAATATTGAAACCCCAAGTTAGAACACTTAGCCGAAGGTTTCTGCTAATGGATGACAATGCTTGGCTTCATCGAGCACAGGTGGTGTCAGAATGGTTGTAAACCGAAGATATCACTTGAATGAATTGGCCATAGCTGCCTTCATCGAGCACACATGGTGCCAGAACACTTGGAAACCGAAGATATCACTATATCACTTGAATGGATTGGTCACCATACTCATCTGACTTTCAAATATACTTTAAAATTCAGTATGTGTGGGATGCCTTAGATGAGAGAGTTCAGCATGCCAAATTCCTTCTCGGACGCTCCATGCGATGAAAAGTGCACTTTTAGAAGAGTGGTGTGCAATTCTACAAGACTTGATCAACATTTAACACATAATATACACTAAAGTGTATGAAATCAAGATGTGAGGTATGCATATGTGTCCAAAGTTACCATACACCAAATTAAAAAAAAAAAAAAAAATTCTTTCACAAGAGGCGATTTAATTTTTGCCTCATTTTCTATTTCCCATAAATTTTGTTTTAATTTCAATATTTTGTGAATAATCAAGTGCCAAAGACTGTAATTTATGTTAACTAATGCTTTGTATAAATTTCTGTTAATAATTTTTCATTGAGTATCAGTTATATTTTATGTTTGTCATTATCCTTCAATTTTGATGACCAGTGTATTGCAAAGCATAAAATTTAATCTCACTGTAGGAGGGAAAATTGGATATAAAAGTTTCACAAGCAATATTTTGAAAGAATGATTTGTGTTTATTAATCATGACAAAGCATGCAAAGACTATCTGCTACGAACATTCCTGCTTTCATGAAACACATTCTATGGTAAAATAACATTTATATTGAATATGGGAAAAAGTCATGCAGCCAGCTCATTCAGTTACCAGGAATAGAACTTCAGATGAAGTACCAACATTCCATGGTTGCAGCCACTTGATTACTAACTGACATTTGAAAGGATTAATTTCCAATGCATCCACTCAAGTATTATTTCTCTCTCACACATATACAAATTATATTATCATATACATTAATTATAAAGACACATATTATATTTGATTTAATGTATTCAATATGTCAACCAAAATAAAGTATTATAAATTTTTACTAATCAAATTATCAATGATCTATTATTTTAACAAAATTTCATCTTGTCCTTACAATATGAGACATACAAATACATAACCTATATTATAAAAACATATTTTTTATTTAACCTTTAACGAATGTAAAATTTTAATTTATATTTACATAAAAATATCAGATTGGAATGGATAACTGAACTATTGTACAGTACTTCAAATTCTAAAAGAAAAATATCTTCGTGAAGGATTCCTTATGAAAAATGCCAGCCTAAAGATTTGATACTAAACATTTAGTCACAAAATGTGAATAAAGTTTTAAGGGACAATTATTACAAAAAATTATTCCCAATTATTTTTTTAAAAAAACTGTCACACGTATATATTTTAATTAATGCAAAAAGGGAAAACTTTACACATTGTTCAATTTTACTCCAATTCAAAATGACAATTATAATACATTTATGAATAAAATATAATTAATAAGGGTTAGCTTATATTTTAGTGTACCCCTTGGATAATCGGCAAATTGTTTCATTTATGGTAATCTGAGTAGTTGAATGTTATGGAAACCCTATTATGATGTGATTGGTTGTGTGACTGCAGTGAATTTGACCGATGGGAAAATATCTGTAAGAGCTTATTTCTGTATTGCATATTATGTGCTTTGCATCATAAAATGGCTGCCGCTGGTAAACTAGGTGTTTAGTTGTATAGAACGAGAGCAGAAAGTATTTTTTGAAGTGGTTAAGGACAGAAAAAATGAAACTTTGCTGGATGTAATTCAACGGAATTATAAGTGTCCTGTTTGCATGAAGGAAATGTGTATAGTTGAACGTAAAGATCGTTCAGATGGCTTTGAATAGGTTTGCTGCAAGAAAGGCTCAAATGCTCACCATATAAAGTGTTCATTAGAAAGGGAACATGGTTTGAGGAAAGTTTTTGGATGCTGTTAAAGAATTTTCTGTGCCACAGACTGAAGACAGAGATTTCTAAATAAGGTAAGTGGATTATTTCCTTTGTGTAGTGTGTAGATACTATAATACGTATTTTCTTTATGTTATTTCACTGTTTTCTTTATGATTTAAACCCTATTATGCTATGATTGGTTGCGTGATTGCAGTGAATTTGACTGATGGGAAAATACTTGTAAGGACTTATTTTTGCATTGTGTAGTGTGTGCTTTGCATCATAAAATGGCTGCTGGTAGTAAAATGGGTGTTTGGTTGTAAAGAACTACCGACAGGAAGTGTTTTTTTTTTTTTTTTTGGAAGTGGTTAAGGACAGGAGAATTGAAACTTTGCTAAACGTAATTCAATGGAATTATAAGTGTCCTGTTTGCACGAAGGAAATGTGCATGGTCAAACATAAAGATGTCTTTGAATGGGTTTGTTGCAAGAAAGGTCCAAATGCTCACCATATAAAGAGTTCGATTAGAAAGGGAACATGGTTTGAGGAAAGTTTTTGAATGCTGTAAAGGAATTTTATGTGTCACAGAGTGAAGGCATAGAAATTTCTAAATAAGGTAAGTGGATATTTCCTCTGTGTAGTACTTTTTTATGATATTTCATTGTTTGATTTAAAATGCAGTTTATTGAGATCATATATTTTTGTTTGACTCTAGTGTACAATTGGGGGCTCCTTCGATTTTTAAATAAAAATAGATTGATGTGTACGTGGACAAAGTCAAGTCAGTACGCAATGCCAAGTTTGTGCAATTCTTTGACTTGTTATTTTGGTTTTGAGTAGCGGCCATCTTGAAATTGTGGCTTGCTGGCCAATAGCCAAAAATTACCAATTTTCGTTTTACCTTAATACAAACATTGCTCAGATAAAAAAAAAAAAATTTTTTTTTTTTTTTTTTTCTTTAAATCTATCTTTACACAAACTATATATTTCCTCTTTTAATTCAGGAAATAAAGTAAATCTATGGCTGACAGATACAGGACTACTGCTTTTCAAAAGTGTATTAAAATACATTTAGACATAAAATAATTATTAAATTCAGATAAATATCAGATCACATTTCTTTTACTAATATGTTTTAAACTTGAATCTTGCCCTTATAAAATCAAAAATTGTAGCTTAAACAAAATTAATTAATTTCTTGTGCGCTTTAGCTAACAACTACTCCTTTATATTGTCCAACGAACATAATAAAATACCTTTTACATAATTATAATAAACAACAGTAAATTTAAGGCGAGATTAATTTTAAAAATACACTCTAGCAGATTAGCCTGAAAAAATTATACCATGTAAGTATTATCTGAGTTTAAGTTATTGAAAAGCTCCTAAATATACAAGCTGTTTCAGCAAATCAGTTACAAACTTTCAGGAGAAATAAAGTACACCTACATGATGGAAAAACACACAGCAATGCATGGTTAGAAATGATTTCCTGACACGGCAGTGACAACACGAAACACTAGAAAGGAAGGACACAAACTGTTTAGGAATATATGTTTATTATGCTTAGTGCAGTGGAAACCAAGAAGGAAGAACAAAAACAGATGATCATCATCCAAGTAGGTGTTCGAAATTATATTCAAAAAGTATCTCAACATAGGATCGGTAAGGCTCGTCGAGTGAATTGGCTTGCAAGATTGTCAGCCCCCACTTGTACAGACTACTTCCTGTAGGGGTATGTCAGGGCACTGGTATATGAAATCCTCGTTAGAAGTGCTGAGGAATTGCTGGACACATCATGGCAGCTGCTGGAGAATTCTGGGACATGCCCAATATTTTCCAGAACATTGGTCCAAAGTTGTAATTTCGAACACCTTCTTTGATGATGACCATTGTCTATTTATTTTTATATCTAGATTTCTGCTGTACTAAGCATAATAAATATGTTTCCCCATGCTGCTCATATTCTTCCTCTCTTGGGTTTTGTGTTGTCACTAGCGCACCAGGAAATCCGTTTCGACCATGCATTGCTACGTCATTTTCCATCATCTAGGTGTACTCGTATTTCTCCTGAAAGCTTATAAATGATTTTCTGAAACACCCTGCATATATATTACTTGGGCATAATATATATTTTAATTTACTAACAATTCAAATTTTTGGATTTTCTCAGTATGCTAAACACTTTAACGGTTTGGATCACATTAGTAATATTGTAATCAGATGCTAAAACTGAAATGATTTGAAACACCCAGATATTTTAGAAGTTACCAATAACATACTATTTAAAAAATATTATTTGCTTTACAAATGCCCAGAAAGCTACATGGAGATTAGAAAATCAAATGCCAAGATCTTGAGAAAAGTGTTCGATGAACAATTTTTTTAGTTGTGAAGGAATTAAACAGAGAACTTACAAGAATTTCAAGTTAGAATATGACACATTAAGGACAGGTTTCATTTTTCCCACACATCTTGACATTTTAGCTTTTTCTCAATCTATCGTGTGAACATGGCTGCAGATATGTGAACCTGATAAAAGGGAAGTTAGAATCATGAGAGAATATATTCACTCGAAACAAGTTATATGAGAGGATATGAGGTGCACGTTTTTATTTTTAAAAAAGAAATTGTGAGGTACATTGTTTAGCTAAAGACAGTACAAGAAAGGGAAAGAAATAGATTACAGATAAAAAGGAAATTAAATATAATCACACGCCAAGATCAAATTCTATCTGAGAACAAATGCTTTTACAAAATATATTAGTAACTTTATATGGTAAACTTCATTTGCATACCTGGTCTGAAATTTCCATGCATTTTGAAAAGTATTGAAATGAAAATGTATGTATTTTTTTCATTTAAAAAATGCACAAAACTTTTCAATGATATTAAAAAAATACTTCAAAATTCACATATTTTTTGTCTGCATGGAACATTGCTTGATGCCAAGTTTCTTAGAAAATTAAATATATATCTCTACAACAGTCCCAGCTGAAAACTATTTCTAACTCAGGAAGATTTTGAAGGTATTAGATTAAAAAAATTGTACAACCATCAGATATTTTAATAAGACTATACTGATAGTTTCAAAATTCCATTCAGTTTGCTTAAAAAGAAAGATCATGCAATTAATTCTATTAATTGCAATTAGTTCTAAATTCCATTCAGTTTGCTTAAAATGAAAGATCATGCAATTCTTTTTGTAGCAGAAAATTTACACGACTTCAACTACTTGATGATCAAAAGAAATAAAGAATGAAATATGATTTTCAGAAAGTTAAAACCATTGGCGATTTATCAGTTACTGCAATGATACATATACTTAAAATTAAGAAATATCACACAATATGTTGTATGAAAAGAACGTAACAAGCAGGAAATAGTATCAACAAACTATTTCAAGAGCTCCTTACCAGTGACTTATATAACAGAGAAATACTAATTAAATTTATTATTTTTCACTAATTAAATTTATATGGGAATTTAATTTCATCTAAAGGTAACAACTGCTTTATTTTGTAAGAAAAATTCCACGCACATTAAAATATTTAAACACACTGGAATGCTGAAAACTAAAATAGAACCACCCACAAAAAAATAAATTTCTCCTGAACAAGCATATGTTTCTTAAAGTTCTCACAGAAGTGTTATAAGACTCCTGCACAGTAATATAAAGATCTTCAAAAAAAATTTTTATAACATTAATGCAAATTAACAATTAAAAGTAAAATATTAAATAAGAATAATCAGTTATCAGATTTTACAAAAACTATTATTTAAAAACACAAGTGAACTATTAACCATATCTAACAAATAAATGTAGTAACACATATATGTATTTTAAATATTTTTAAGGAATAATTCAAATGAAACATTCCGATTTTTATACACCCTGCTTTATAGAAATATTGAAGGTATACTTTGAAGTTCATAGACTCTTTCTGTGTCAGAGAGTAATTTCGAATGCGAATCTTTTCCTGGCTCAATCTTCCGCACATGTAATAACTTGTTCCACCATCCTTCACCACCTGAACTCCCATTTATCACTGCTGTAGTTGACAGTGTTCTATAAGAAAGTATTTTTTTAGAATTTTGTTTAAAAAAAAAACTGACGAAAACAAGGATAATGAACAAAAAGCAATTACACAAATTTCTATTTAATTATAAAAAAAATAAAATTTATTTCTTCCAAATTGCAGAATAAGATGCAACTCGGATCATCCATGATTTCTGCACACGATTTTAATGTGACCGGGAAAAATTAATTTTAAATTTATTTGTTATATAAAATGCAGCATTATACTATGTTTTGAGGTCAAGTAGTTGAACACGACCAAAGTACAGTGCAAGCTATAATAGCGCTACGTGAAGCAAGACACAGGACATACGATATAAGATTCTTATTATACATTAAAATCTAATCTTTCATTCCAAAATCTACAATTAAAATACCTTAAAAAGCTAAGTAAAACAAGATTTTTGCTCCCTGTGCACGACACTGATCTCATAAGAGACAACATTTTTGTCATCTCAGTGTAACGTTGAGTTGTAATTTCTTTTCCAGGAATTTGAAAATATATTTCTTCATATGATGAAGAAAATCAACAACTCAACACAAAACATAGTGCATATACTAGAATTTGTTTGGCAACATAAGTAGATAGTAAGGTGCCGTGGGTTTTAAAATATTTTATATTGAAATAATGCTTGGAAAATTCTGAAATATGTTTGCCATATCTTTGTAACAAGTAATAATATTTACTTGTGTAAGATAAGTTTAATTAGTGCACCGGCAAATTAGAGTTTCTTCTTGACGTAATATGAAATGATGGCTGTAACAAAGAGTGGAAAGTTTCTCCGATATACTTACTCTGTGCTTCTGAAAAGGTAACAAAGCAGTAAGGAATCGTAAAATATTTGTAATGATTATATAATAAGCGATCAGATTATTATTTTGTTGTTTCTAACCTTGTTTCATGTTTCTGGAATAATTTCATTAACATAAGCTTAAAATCCGTTAACGTACATCGTTCTCATGAAGCTGCCTTAAACAGTGGCTCATATTAGTTTCTGGACACTTGTGTTTTTCTCTTTTATTTGTAAATGTAACTTCCTAAATATTAGTGAAAAGATTTTATATTTCTTTCACATATGATGTTTATCATCTTAACAAAAATCTAATTGTGTTGAAAAAAAGATACCGAAACAGTGTTGATTTAAAAACTAACTTATTAAAAACGTTCTGGAAAGTTTATATAAGTATTCAGACGCTTTGATGTGAAACAAGTATTTTGTCGTATATTTTTTTTAGTTAACATTACACTTTTCATGCACTTTGGCATAAATTCAACTAGTTTTTGTTTTGTAAGAATGCTCCATTCCTCCAAGTGAATAACTTTTAGGTAGAGATTTTGATGAAATATTATATTTCCTTATTAATTTTTCCTATTCACTTCATAAATGTTGGAGAGGATTTAGTCTGAAGAATATAAAGGAGTTTTGATAACTTCAGAGCAGTTTTATAACCACAGGCAAACATCTAAGGCGAGGATCATTATCCTGCTAAAACTTGACTGTATTTTTCATTCCAAGTTTTCTTGTAGATGTTTTTCAGTTTTTATTAAGGGTGTTTGTACTAATTGATGTTATTTTTTATAAAACTTAAATTTTCCATCCCATCTCCAGACAGTAAAACATCTCCAAACTTTTATATCTTGCTCAACAATGGACAATTTTTTTTTTTGGTTTGAATTCTTTATTCCTCTTTTGCCAACAGTAATTCTTCCATCAGCCCCATATCTATTAAATTTTGACTCATTTGCAAATATGTCAGTTTCAGTATGATAAATTTGACAGATGTCAGGTGCATTTTCCTTTTTGGTGAATGTCCTTCTTTCTGATCGCCTATGGTATCCATGTGCAGTAATGATTTTTTGATTGATCTTTGGATTATGGTAACTTGGCGAAAATTTGGTGACCAACTCTGCTACAGCAACCCTCTACTTTTTTTTTTCGCTGCCATTTTGTCTTCAGTAAGTAAAGACATATTTCTTTTCTTTTTATTTACTCAACACTTTTTCCAACAATCTACTAGCCGAATTACACTTATGCTAGAAATTTTATGTAACAAAACTGCTTAATCATGACAAATATTAACTGCAAAATTGGGAAAAAGTGCACAATCGCAAACTCCTTGCGCGTTTTTCAGAATAGCACATACACATAAACCATTTACACGTCGACTTATTTTTACTTAAAAAAACATCCCAGAATTGCACAAAAATGGCATTGCGCACACTCTTCACTATATCCACGTACACTGCTTTTTTCTCATAAATTAGAAAAATTTCACGAAAATGCATGAAAATACTCAACGTATACTACTCAAACGTATTCCAAAATACTACAAACATATAACTTGCAAAATCATGATCATTAAATTAAAATATAATTAAATTAAAAAACACTACTTAAAATATAAATAAGCACATACATTAAATTAATAAAAATTAGATTACTATCCTAATTACTTTAAACTAAATCATTGCTAATAAGTATTTTCCAATAATACCACTTTAATTTATTTACTCCTTACATTTAGAACAATGCATAAAAATAATATTCTCAAATGATTAAAAATACTAACTTACCTAATCTTCTTCAGAATCTTCATTGTGTGGCACGCACAGTTCCCTACAGAAAGAATTCCAATCGGCTGCAGTACTACTGCTAATTTCTAAATCCGACATCCAGTAGTCAACTTATTATTAATTATTACGTATTAAAAATTTAGAATTAACTTTACATAGCACCATGCAATCCGAAAATTAATCAACACTATTTCACACAACACACAATAAAGCTTAATACAAAATAATTTTTCCAAATTTACCCCCTTTTCTGATTAAAGAATTGTAATTTGTCTATTAATGTCACATGACATATCTCATGATCTCTCATTTCCCTCACACAAAATAATGCGTAATCGGAACTGAGTACTTCCAAAGCCCCCTGAAGATAAGGCGGTTTTGGTACTTCTCACATTATTACCAAAGTCCTAGGTAGTAACCTTTATCGCCTCCAAAATGTCGCCAAACTACCTGTTACCATATTCCAAAGATCAGCCGATTTTTCTTTACTTCCTTATTATAATGGCCCCCAAAGCTTAATTCTAATCAACCAAGATGTAACATGTAGCAAGGTATAAGAGCATGTGATGAGATATCTCAGTAGATTAGCAATTCAATCTTGGGGTTCTGCTATAATAAGTACCTATTTTTCTAGGAGTTTTCAGGATTAAATAATATTAATGCAAACCATTTGTCTAAATGTGCAAGTTTTGCAGCACCACTTTTTGGTCTGCTTTTTTTTTTTCAGATAAATCCTGATTTCTTTTTGTTAGTTTGAAGTATAATAAGAATTTAGTGTATTTTCAACAATTCAAGCAGTTTTTATCATTTTCTTACATAAAAGATAGTGTAATGTTTTATATCAGGACTGTTTAGATATTTTGAATATTTTTACCATTTCAAAATGATGAATAATTAAATTTCTAGCAAAACTTGTCATTAGTTTGTAACATCCCAGGTTCACTTCTTATATGGAATAATTAATATATTTTGCTAAACAATTCATAATTTAAAAATACAGACATGTAAGGCAATTAATAGTTTTAAAGTGCATACATCATTTTTGGGATGTATTGACCCTTAAAATAAAACATAACAAGAAACATTTCCAAAAAGCTTTCGAATGTTTGAATTATTATGAATTGCTGATTAATACTTTTTTAATAAATTAATTTTATTACCAGAAATATTTTGATGATTATTTTTAATAAACAAAGATTAAAATAGGTGGAAAATAATACACAGTACCTGCTGGTTATTAAAATCATTTCCATTCCAAACATATTTGAGTTTATTAACTGTCTGAGTTTAATAAACGGCAGATTCAGTGTTATAAATTACTGTATTACTGTAAATTACTTATTTAGTAAGATTGTGACTAATAATTAATACCTAAATTATTAGTTAAACATTAATGCTAAAATTAAACTATCTGTAAAATTTGGAAATTTTATTTAATTTTTTATAAAAAATTTTTACAATTACGTATTTGATGAAATTTTAGACATTTACAAAGAAGTGCTATGTCTATTTGTATTGTATTGTTCATTATATTATCTTCAATTATATTTTCAAGTTTTTAACACTATTGGTAGCTTTTCTGAACTCCACTTTCAATTCAAGAGTTTGCAATGCTCTTTTTGATTCAGCTGAGGTTGGTGTGCATTTACTTTCTTTGTCGGTTTTAGTTTCTACAGCTCTTTTAACACTTTCTATAATTTTATAGTCGGTGTTTTCATATGCTGTCTCGATTTTATCATTAATTCTAAAAGTGAATCTTCATATTTTCCCTGTCTGATGTGCAAAATATTAAAAATAGTTTGCAATTCCTCTGTAGCTTCTTCTAAATACAAACCACATTTTCGCTTTTCAGCATTTCATGTGCTGACAATAATATGCATCATTTCTAGCAAAGGTACTATTTGAGTTTTCTCCTTCGAAATGCTTGCATTTTAACAAGGTTCAATTTTGTTTACCTTTTTTTGAACACCTCTCCTGTAATGACAGTTGATTGGGAATTGGGCTGAAATTGGGCTTTTATAATATTTTGGTCTAAAGGCTAAATAATACAAGTTCTATTTTCAGGAAGAAACACTAAATTAACGTTTTTCAGAACAATAGCAGAGAGTTTGCAGTGCAATTATCTAAGAGAAATTTTTTCCCCCCATTTTTCAGTTCTCTGTCCAATTACAAAAGGAAATCAATAAAAAATACTGCTTGTCATCTATTAATTCTTGATATCTATACACACATACATCCATACTTGTGTACATTCATAATTTCTGAATTCAGTTATTGTTATTATGCTAAGGTAAATTTACTCCTTTTAAACATCAAGGTTTTCTACTTTTTCTAACAAGCAATGGTGTCTTCTTAATTCTTGGATCCATAGTGCATGTTAATAACATAGTAACTTGTTCTTTTAATTTCTCAAAACCAGTTGACATTTAAATATTAATGTGCACTGTGATAATGCTCTGTAAAACAGACTGGTTTTTCTGTGTCATAAATTCTATGTGTCATGTACTCTTTAAGAAGCCTGGGTAGAATGTCTTTTATCCAATTCTAAGCCGAATTATGATCTGCCCCTTCCTTCTCACCATGTAGTTTCTGATAAACAATGTTATTGCTGTCTTTCCATCTTGTGATCTATCCATCTGTTCGTAAAAAAATTTCTCTTAACATTTTGATGAATTCTATACCTTTTGTAGTCCAGAAGAGTTCTAGAAATTAAAACAGTTTTTTTGTCTTGAAGCTTGAAACCATTCTAGAAGACTGGTTGCAACATCTCTTGATTTTCCATCCTTTTGCATTTTGTATTAGTCCTTTTATAAATTTTATTTCTTTGTTCAAGTAAACTACACAATGCTGTTTGGAAAATTCTCATTTTAAATGCTGCTTCTGTTTGGCAAAACTTATAAAGTGTATCATAATCTTCCAGCACTTTATCCTTTTTCATTAATTTTTTTTTAGGTATTTTCAGCATGTTACGAGTAATGCAGGCAGCAAATAAAAAATATTTCTTCCAGTGATTTGTTCAGATCCAAAATTCCCATCCAGCAGAAAAATTGGGCTTTGTCGACTTGGCACTTAATGGTTATTGTTCAAATTACTGGTTTAAATAAATTTATCTGTTTAAACCAGTAATGAGTATTAGAACAAGAGTAATGACAAAATCACAAGTGACATTGGAACACACTTATAGAATATAAAATGTCTTAGAGTACAAAAACGGTGTGACAGAGGAATTACATATTTAGCACTCTCCAGTTCTCTTGTCACTAGAACTAACAAAGGTATGATCAGTGCCATAAGCAAGAAGAACTGAACTAATTGCCATATGAAAAGCAAAACTTAAAAAAAAAATTTTACTAATACAAATCTGTTAATTGTTCCCATGAGTGGCTTATCTTTTATGCTGAGCAGTTCTCCTAACCTTTTGCTTTCAGAGAGCTGTCGTAAAGATATTTGCTAACTGCTCTTCAGATTTATCATACTTTAGAATGACAGATTTGCCTTCACATTTTTCGCGAATAAAATGGTAGCACGCATCAGTACGTTTTGTGTGTTTGTGAAACACAGGGTTTTTGATCAGCTTAGTGACATTCTGGTTATCAACAAAAATAACAATACCCTCTTTGCACATTTCACTCTTACCCACATCTTGCAGAAGTTTGAGCAACCACAATACTTCTTTCACTGGAGTTGAAGCTACAATATATTCATCGTGAGTAGTAGCTATAGAAACAATTGATTTCTTTTTATTACACCAAGTTACTTAATCATTGCTAAGTTGAAAATATAACCAGAAGTTGATTTTCTTGTGTCCACATCATCAGCAAAATCTGCATCTGAGTATCCAGCAAGATGGCAAGTATCATTAGTTACTGGAGAATTATTGATGACATAGTTTGCTCTAGTTTTCAGATGTTTGAAAATACATTTTACAGCATTCCAATACAGTTGGTCAGGATTGGCTTGAAATCCACTAACCATATTTACAGCAAAAGCTATATCTGGACATATAGTGATAGCAAGGAACATTAGTGATCCAATAGCTTCTGGGTGGGGAACTGTTTTTTCTTCTGTTAATGGATTAGATTCTAATGATAGGATTGTACTAGGATCTGCAGGTACGGACTTGCATCTTCTAAGTGAAATAATTTCAGATTACATTTTATATAGCTTTTTGAATGTATGAAAATTGATTCCATTTGCTTTATAATCAATTTGCTTTGCAATAAAGCATCCTGTTTTTCAAATTATTGCTTCAAACTTCATCCTCAAGTCATCCTTAACTTCAAATAACATTTCCTGTTCTTCACAAAACAATAAAGCATCATCCACATATGGAATTAAAAATACTTTCTTATTTCAAAAGATACTGCTGAAGACACATGAATCATAGGCACTTTGCATGAAATTAATACAAGTTAAGAATGCAGAAAATTACTTGTTTCAATACGTACAGGAAATGCGCTAAATGTTTTGCATAATTTAAGCCTGAAGAATAAAAACATTGTGACATTAAGAAAATGAAAGGTCGGTAAGGCAAACAAACAGTGGTGAATGTCAGCTTAAGAAAATTCTGCTGTAGATTTTTTTTTTCAGATTCAACAGACTAGTCAGCTGTTGATACTATATTTAAAAATAATTTAAAAGAAAGAAAAAAAAATCATTGTCAAGGTGGAAGCAACTGCCACCAAGCAACTTCCACAAAGGAACCCATCAGATACAACGATAAATTGTATCTTATGTGTTCCTTTATACTCAGCGTTTATGAGAATTAATGAATTATAGCGTGATTTTGTTATTGTATCTGAAATACGCACTAATATCTTTACAAACATGTGATTGTAGTTTAAGCAACTATACCTCACAAGAGTAGGTACTAACCGTAACCCAACCTTATTTGTAAAGCTAATTAAGTGTATAGGAAAAGTTGTTTTATGGCCACTTATAGACTTTATTAATTTATATAAAATTTTGCCTTAAAAAAATAAACCAATCGATTTTGTTTAAATATTTACTTTTTAATAAATATTTGAGGGGTGTAGGAAAACTGAACTAGTGCTGTATTTTAATCATTTATATCATGTGTGTGAAAATTCACTTTTTTCTGTAGTTTGGGAAGCGGATGAAAATTGAACTTCCATTACATTCAGATCTACATTAACTTGGATGTTCTAAAAATTTGTAATTTTAGATTTAAATTAAAAATTTTCTAATCATCCAATTTCACGCGAAATAACTTGTATATAAATACAAACAGTAGAAGAGGAATGAAAATCAGTACCTATGGAAATGTTATAAAAATCCCTCATATTTTTGAAGTTGCATTGCAGACTTATAGTCCAGAAAAAAGCTGTCAGATCAAACATGTAAAAAAATACTCTTTAACTGTAATTAAAAGCCCTCCCCCAAAGTCATTCTAAAATTGCATAAATACACTCTGTAATTTTCTTCTATGAACAAATTTCACTCTTTTTGGTTTGTTCATATCTGCAGAAGTGTTTGTAAAGTGAATAATGTCTGCTGTTCAAACAAATCTGAATATTCAAATTTCCGAAACAAATGATAGATTATAATATACTGCTTTGGAATAGGCTCTTGAGAGTAATTTTTCTTGTGCCTGGCTTGTCTTGTACATGCCACAGATGGTCTAGTCCCTTAATTGCTTTTTCCCCCCTTTTCATTTCTTTAAGCTTTAATCTGCATGATACAGTTGTAGAATTATCAACAATTTAAAAATTGTTTAAGTGCGGCTAAGCCTAATTTTTTTTTTCTTACCATATCAACCGTATTTGTTTACATTTGAAACTTAGCAGAATAGTGAATTAAGAATTGAAGGTGTTCAATGTGTTTTTGCCGAGTGGGACCAAAAAGACACTGTTAGTTTTGTGCACCGAAAAATCTTACCTGTTGGCAGAATTGCTTGTTTTTGCATAGAAACTGTAATTTTAATTGTAAAACTTGTTTTAACTGTATTTGGTGTTTAGTGTTTTCCAATTTTTAATGAAGATAGTTTGAGTTTTGTGTATTTTTGCCTTGCCGCGAAGTGAGAACTGAATTAATTGAATGAGAAATATATCTATAATGAAATCCGAGAATGAAAGTGTAAATGAAATGCAGGAAAAATGCATATAATTTAATATTCCATACAGGGAAGTCATGTAGTGTATACATCAGATTTTTTTTCTTTTATCTGATTGTTGAGTAGTTTCTGTGCAAATTACTCTACACTTAACATCATGTAAAGCAATGTAATGATCTGAGAATTTTAGAGACTTTGAAACTTAACTTTGAAAACAATTCATTGTCACCAGGTGATCAAGAATCAAAATTATCTAGCAAAGTGTCTAATAATGCTTTTTACTTTATTCATCAGTGACAGTAAAAATTTCAATGTAACTTATATTGTTTAATATGTTCAATATAATATATGGTACAGAAATATGGAAAGTTATAAAGAATATCTTAAAACTGATTGATAACCTGGAAATAAATATTTTCCTACATATGGCATACATTTGGTAGGGATGCTCGCTAAATGAGTAATTAATACAAGGTTTAAGTTCAAAGTGGCAGTGATGAAAATTTAATTTATAAGTGAATTTCTTTTAATTGCTTTTAAATGATATTTTATTATTATATATTGGAAAATTAATTGTAGTTTTTGTTTTGTTAACAGGTGCATCTGAAGAAACTGCTGAAGGACATCAGAATTCATCATTAGCTTCCACTTCTTATATTATTTTGATGTTAAAAAAAAATTGAAAAGTCAAAATGCGTATATGGAATTTTCTTTTCTTATGTTAAATATATCAAATTGTAATTTCTCAAATTTAAGAGTGAATTAAAAATGTCTGATTTGGTAGAAAATCCAGAATATGAAGGAACAAATGATTTGGTTTCCTTATCTTCAAAAGAGCTTTTAAATAATCAGCAAGAAAATTTAGAAACGAATAAGTTTCCTCGAGTTTCCTTGGAGCAGATACCAGATGTTATTTCAGAAATGGTCGAGATAACATCTAAAAATATAGAAGAGGAAAATGTGAAAAATATAGAAGAGGAAAATGTGGATATAAATTCTCCTTCTCAAGCAACTGTTACAGAATCCCAAGAAAATAGTTGTTCAGCTGAAAAGGAAAGTAATCAAATAGATAACCAAATACCAGAAAAAGAACTTCCGGAACGTAGAAGGAGTAATCGTATTCGTCGCTTGGTAGTTAAACCTGATGGTTTTGTGAAACGCTGCTCTGGTACAAAAAAGACTAAAGATAATAAAAGTACAGATAAAGTAATAAATTTACAATTAATCCCAACACCACCATCCACGGATACAGAAAACATTAAAAATGATGGTGATGAAATGAGTTTCTCTAGTGATGCCAATTCAAGTTCTAAAACATCTGGCATATGCTCTAAAGATGAGCAACTTGAAGATGTAGAATTACAAAATATAAGTAAAAAAACTCAAGTGGGAAAGATTAATAAAAAATCAGTTGCAGGTATTGGTAGAAAATTGAAATCTGAAGCAAAAAAGAGTACATTCTCAAAAAAGAAATCGGATAAATCTATTTCTGAAGCATCTGAGAAAATTACTAGTAAAGAAAAGTCTGAAGTAGCTGCCTCTCTTAATACTAATTCATCAGCTGAAAATAGTGATGAGAAATGTTCTTCTTTACCTCGAAATGTAAGTGAGAAAAAAACAAAGTCTGAAGTAAAGAAAATTACTTCCAGAAGAAAAAGGCTTGATAAGAACAGTTCTGAAAATCCATCTATAGAAACTACGTGTAAAGAAGAAGTTGCTAAGACATCTGATTCTGATAATAATAATAGTGAATCTACTGGCATTACTAAAGAAACTGTGCCTGAAGTTAAAACTGAAAAAAAGGTAAGGTCACAGACAAAGAAAAACAACTCTCGTCGAAAGAAGCAAGATGCATCTACTTCTGAAAATGCACCAGATGAGGCAGTTTCAAAAGACGATATTTCTAAAAGTGTTGATTCTGATAATTGTTCTGCTGAAATTGTTGAGGAAAAACATTTTTCATCACCTCAGACTTTAGCTACATCATGTGCTAAAGTTCTAGACAGTTCTGAAATAAAAGTACCTGAAGCTATAAGCACTTTTGCCAAAAATATTTTAGATCCAAACTCTGAGATAATTGAAAATAGTAATGTAAAACCTGTTAAAGTTAAATCACGTTGGTGGCGTTCCAGTGAATTAGAAGGAGTGTTAAATTCTGATTCTCTAATCAGCCCTAATGATCAAACAGTAGCAGCTAGTAATGTAATGCAGGAAAGTCCAAATAATCCTGAAAATGAGTCAGAGTCTGCTGGAGTTAATGAAGAGGCAGAAAATATCCAGATGGATGTCCAAGAGCCTAGTGTAGCTGATGATTCTATAAAAGATGATAATACAACTAAGCAATTGAATTATCCAGTGTACTGTCACATTGAAGAAAACATTTATCGATTTGCTAGGTAATGTATTCACTTGCTTTTGTTACTTTTATTGTTGTTTATTGTTATATTGATTTCTTCAACCAAAACTGGAAAAACTCTTTATTGTTAATGAATTAAATACTAAGATTTGGCATATATACGATTACACTTCAATTGTATCAGCTATTATCATTATGGGCATGCTGCTTTTATTGAATCTTTCTATCATATAGATGATGGAAACACTGTTTTATTTTATTTTAACTAATCGGAAAAATTTCAATCTTATCATTTTGGTCTTTTAATTTTTCTCATTTATTAATGATGTCACTTACTCCAAAGCTTTGTAAACTGAGATAGTAGAAATGTAAAAGATCAGCACAGATAAGATATAATTGATAGTAGCTGATTTATGATGTACCTACTATTTGTATGACACTCTGAGTTCCTTGCCTAGCTATTGATATTTTTAAAGGTGTACTAATCTTTTCAGTAAGATAGATTTGTCTTAAATTTCATTTAGTTAATTTGTGGGTAATAAGTAAAATTAATTAATTTATCTTTCGAAATAAAAAGCTTGGGGAACAAACGGTTCATGTTCTTAATAACCTCTATTTTGATGATCAGTTTTTCTGAGAACATAATTAGCTAATGGTACTGTATTATTAATATTTAGTTTCTGGACCATTTTCACAAAACACTATTTTGTTTGGAATTGTGAGTGGTGGTCTCAGAAAGCTTTCACTATGTTAAATTTGTGTAACTGCTAAATTAATTGGGTACTGATAAATATTTTCATTATTTTTGTATTTATTTAATGGATTAAAGTTGCATGATGTCAGTAATTTACTAGAAGTAGAAAGTTATCTGATATAATTAAGACAAATGTTGCAAGATATTTGATAAAGAAATACATTTAATTAAAGAACATATACATTTGTAAATATGCCTCTTTTATCAGTGCTTGGATTCCTAAAAGAAAACTTTAGGGGGGAAAGGAAAGCAGATACTTTTGATTATCTGCAACCACACCAGAAAACTGCAAAAAAATATTCCTGAGACAATATGTCACCAAAATAATTATGTAGCTATCCACAGTATTGCCAGAAAGCGTTTAAATGGCAACCCAGGTATGTGCATAGCTTACTATGTCTATTTTACCAATGTACAGAAAATTTCTTTTACTTGCAAAGCAGCTTTAAAACAATCTATTGCTTTGTCATATTTACTGGAGAGGTTAAAGAGAGCGCCTAGACCATTCTGAACATCAGGATCTGGATCAGTAAGGTTCATTCGAGCTGCTTCAATAAACATTTCTTTGACTGCTTCCCAGTGTTAATTTATGAAGGAATATTATTATAGAATGTCCATTAGAGATTGAATTGTTATTTTGAACAACTCATTTTAAACATGATTTTATACTCTGTATATTTTCTTAGAGATTAATTTTTTAACTGATTGATGTTGTTCTATTATAGCAGTTTCAATTGTTAAACTAGAATCTAAATCAATTTTTTATCATGCTTTGAAACCCAACTTTGTAATATAAGGCGATATCAAAATATATGCTGATTCTCTCACATGGAATAATGTCAAAAATCTCTTGTCAGATTGATCTAAAGGCACGATATAATACATCTCGGAAATATTATATTCATAATTATTATAATTAAATTGTCCACATTCAATATAACAGTTGCTGGTAGATAGGGTGTACTAATATTTTATTTAAATTCAACATGTACATGCCAGATAATTTGTGCAATTATCTGACTGTTTTTAAGCAAGCAAAAAAAAAAAAAAAAAAAAAAAAAAAGATTATTGTGTACATGGGGAGAATAATATCACAAAAAGGGTTTGCTTGATAGAAGTAAATGTTTCATTATGAATATTTCTTGCTTTTTTTAATTTTATTAACTGATCGCTCTTGTATCGAATTCTTGTTGGCTGCCATTTTGAAAATGGCTATTACCTTTTATGCATTAGCTTGGTGAAAAATTAGTCCTCATTGAGTTCACATATGTTTTCCAAATTTGTCAACAAGTTTGTAGATTTCTGGTGGGGGTGAATAATCAGAAAGCATTAGAAAATGAAATGTTTACCACTACTTAAATATTTAAGTCATTTTAATTTGTACCATTCCTTGAAATAGTTATGTGTTTTGGTTTATAAATTCCATGTACGGTGGCTCCTAAAAGTGTTTGTACACTTATGATTTTCATTGAAATAGGCCTGTATCCATTAGTTAAAAGTAAACTTTCTGAATGAGATTTTAATAATAAGATCTGTAATCTATTCGTAACAAAACTACATGAAATATATTTAAAATATAGTGAAACTTTATTTTTAAGAAATTAATAATAAAAACAATGCAAGCATTTTATCTCACAAAAGTCTTCATACATTGAAATATTTTTGGATAAAAACAAAATTAGAATTATTGTTTAACGCTTTTTTAAATTTTTTCATTGTGGTGGCATTTAAAAATTCGTTTGCTTTAATTTGTTATTGTTTACTTTATAATATTCTGTTTATTATTGAAAAAATGGGTCGCAGTCGTAAAGAAATTACAAACAGCATCAGAAAATTGATAATTTTTCACCATAGTAGTGGTAAATCAATTCGAAATATCGCTAAATTAGTCAATTTATCCCATTCTACAGTGCAGTATGTGATAAAGCGCTTTAAAGAAGAAAATCAGATTAAAGACAAGGTCAACCGAGAAAGTTAACTAAACGTGATAAGAGATTTATTATTAGAAAATTTGTGAAAAACCCACATTTGAATGCTGTAAATGCTTCTGCAGAATTTAATGCAAAGTTTCCTACATCAATTTCACCTGAAACCGTTCGATGAGTTGTCAGAGAAGCTGGATTACATGGATGTTCTGCCCGTAAAAAAGTTTTTGTTAGGGAGAAAAACAGAAAGCTTAGGCTTTCATTCACAAAATCAACGATAAATACACCCAAAACGTACTGGAATAATATCCTATTTGCTGACGAAAGCAAATTTAACACTTTTGGTTCCGATGGTCAAATAACTATGTGGAGAAGAAAAAATGAGGAACTTCATTCTAAGAACTTATTTGGAACAGTTAAGCATGGCAGTGAAGGTGTTATTGTGTGGGGGGTGCACGGCAGCATCAGGACTAGGTAATTTGGTACTTATTGATGGCATAACGAATCATTCTCTTTATTTAAATATTTTAAGATACAATTTTAAAATATCAGCCCAAAATTTGGGGATTGGAAACAACTTTATTTTTAATCATGGTAAGCATACGGCTCTCAACGTTCGCCTGTGGTGTCTCTATAATTGTCCACAGGGTTTGAAAGCACCACTTCAGTCGCCAGATTTAAACCCCATAGAGCACAGTTGGAAAGAACTGGAGGTAAAAGTATGAAAACACGACATCAAAACAAAAAGCGAACTCAAAACCGTCATGATGGAAGATTGGATGAACATTGATACAGACATTTAAAAAAAAAAAAAATACTAAAATCTATTCCCAGACGTTTAAAAGCTGTTGTGGATGCTAAAGGATATCCTACAAAATATTAATTTAACGGAAAATGAAAATATTTACTAATATGTCAAGATTTTTTTGAACTGTATGAAGACTTTTGCGAGATAAAATGTTTGTCTTTTTTTTATTATTAATTTCTTAAAAATAAAGCTTCACTATATTTTAAAAATATTCATATAATTTTGTTACGAATAGATTATAGATCTTATTATTAAAATATCATTCAGAAAGTTTAACGGATAGAGCCCTATTTCAATGAAAATCATAAGTGTACGAACACTTTTGGGAGCCACTGTACTTCAAATCCACTTCTATAAATGAAATTTTATTTTTTCCAAAAACTGATAGTTTCTTGAAAAATTACAAGATGCCATGAACAAATAAAGTTAATAATTTGTTAATTACAAAGATTTGGGATTAGTTTGGGATGAAATTTTGGGATATTTTCTGATTATGTTCAGTCGCTTCCATTTGGCATTTTTGGCAACTAATTTTTGGCAAAGCTAATATGCAAAAGGCCATTTTGAAAATGGTAAAAAGCTAAGAATATCATAAAAAGAACAGTAAATCAGTAAAACTGAAAAAGGAAGAAACATCCACAGTAAAAACATTTACCTTTTTAAAGAAATCCTTATGTAATTTTTTTTATGTACTGTTTTCTGCGAGAGCTCTGTTTTTGCTTTAAAAAAATCAGAGAATTGCACAAATTTCAATCCGTAAAATTCAGTTGTTTTTAAGAACTGCAGTTTCATAGAATGCCAATTTTTGCATTCAGATAAGTGATAGTCGAATTCAAAGGTGAAAATCCATGCTCTTTGGCTGCGTGCTCACATATACCTGGGTTGCTACATAAATACATTTTGGTGACATAGTATAGTGTGTTGCTTCATGAATATTTTTCAGATGTGGATAATCACAGAGAATGAGATTTTACTTCTTTCTAAATAATAATAGATACAAAAAACTTTATACACCAACTTTATATTTTATATGCCGGTGACTAAATGCATAAGATTACTGTATACTTATAGATTTGTTTTTGGTTCATTTTCCAGCAAACAAGACATTTTATTAGAATTCTCATAGTTTTCTCTATGTATAATGTGAATACAAGCTGGTTTTTCCTAGAAAGTCATCTTCCACTTTGTCCATCTTGAGGCAGATAATGCTTATCATTGACCAAAGAAATATAGTCACAGGATGCTAGTGATTTGACCTGATTCAAATTTCGGCAAATGGCTTGGCTAAATGGGTGTTTTTTATGGTTTTGTTCCCATTTGTAATGTGAATATGGGTAAATTTTTTTAGAAAGTTCTCTGTGAAGGCATCCCTTCTCTTAAGCAGATATTTTTTGCCATAATCAATTAACCTTTAAAAGACTGGGGAGTTTGGAAAGGTTTCACTTAAAAAGGCGGGTAATCCAAATTCCTTTCCACCCCCCTTTTAGCTGCCACTGTAAAGGGAAACTTTTACTGTTTTGAAATCTTTCCTTAAGGTCCCCTTTGTTAATTCTCAGATAAGAGATTAGAGAATAATACAAAGGAATTTTTTCTTTTTTCTGCTGTCTCTTTTCTCTAAACTAAAGAAACATATGATGGTGAGATTTCGTAACTAACTAATTGTCGAATGGTGGAATACAGTACAAAGTCTTTAATCCGGAATGATCTATTATCTGGACCTCAAAGCTACAAACTTTCTGCGATGCGTAAACGCATTGCGCATAATACCTTTGCGCATGCGCGTTTAATGATTAACGGACGGTATAAGCTAGCCTAAAATTATCTAATTATCTATTTCAGTTAATGTTGCAGATTGCATTGTTCCTTAATCTTCTAATTGGATCTGTCTAATTATTTTTTGCAGACTGTTAGAGCAATTTTATAAAAAGTAAGCTTGAATTTTCGATTATGTCAAAAATAGTTTCCGATTCTGGAGCTGCCAAAGGATCTACAAAGCGAAAGCATGTTTCGATGTCCATCAAACAAAAAATGGAATTGCTGCAAAAAATGGATAAAGGCATGAAGAAAGTGACAGGTTAGTGAAAACGAAAAAATTTCATTTGACAAGTTAGTCGGTATTTTCGGCCCAGCAATTACAGGACTTGAACAGCAGAACTTTGTAACTGAACAAGAAATTATGTCTGTTTATAGAATTAAAGAGAAAGTATTAGCACATAAAACGAAGCAACTTAAACAATTTACATTGAAAGAAATGTTTAATAAAATAAATATTAAGCGACGCTTTTTTTTTTTTTTTTTTTGATACCCTTTAGATTATAATTGCCCTTTATTTCATAAATTACGGCTTCATATTTTTAATTTTATAATTTCTGCATGCCATCTTACCAGATTTAAATTGATCGTCTATAATCCGGAAAAACCCTTAATCTGGAATCGCCCGATGAGTCTGGATTAAAGACTTTGTACTGTATTAACTTTTGACCTTGCATTGTAATGAAAATACGCCTTACCAGCAAACATCTCCTAGGTACATCGAAAATCAGTTTTTATTTGTTTTCAATCTGAATTTAGTTTAGAATTACATATACTGATTAACAATTTTAATTTATACTCGTTAACAGTTTTAATTTATACTCGAAAATGATGTTTAACTATATGCTTTTCACATAAATCGATAATTCGCATTCATTTTGTTATTTTGTTACAAATATTGTCTAACAGCTTATATTTATATTTATATATTCAACAAACCCTTTTTTATTTTTGTGATATTAGTTTTGTTTACCTTTTTCATTAGTATTCTTATTCATTATTTTTTAATTTATTGATTCTCCCCCATTGTATCCTAAGTATTTCATCTTTCAACTACGTTATTACGGATTGTTTTTTCTTGCATTTTTGTGACGAGATGTCCCCCCCTTTAGTTTTTTTTTTTTTTTTTTTTTATATATTCTACTTTACTATAAAAAAAGACTTTATTGATTATATTTTCATTGCATTGGCTTGCATTTTGCATGTTTCACACAGCAATATTAAGTAAAAAAAATACAATAAAAAGGAGAAATATAAAGTTAAAATTTCATTTTTAATAACATTGAAAAATTGGTGAATTTAATAGTAATATCATAAATTTCAAGTGGATATATTTACTTTAGCAGTAAAATCAAGAACCACTGATAGCTAGGTTCAATTCACATTTCAGTGAACTTGCTGGCTGCATGTGGCATCACGTGTAACATGTGTATCAACCAATTTCCCTTAACCCTTTATGGTGCACTATACTTTAAAGTCGGAATTTCAACAAAAAAAGTTGTATGTAGTCTATCTAAGCCTAAAGGAGTATACAGGTAAAATTTTGTAAAAATTGCACTTGCTGTTTTAATTCTGTGGGTCTTCCACGAGGTGGAACACTGCTCCGATAGAGCTCTTAAAAGTGCGACTAATCGAGCATTGCAGTGAAGGACAGAAATGAGTAGAAGCTTTTGTATAGTAATGAAAAAAACACTGTATTATGGCTGTATACATGGTTTTCTGGATATACACAACTTTCTTGAATATATATGGAAAAATGAGATAAATATATGTATATACACAAGTTCTATATACAAAAATATTTACAATTTTTTTTATTTCTTAGCTTCGTGAAAATGTTCAAAGCATGTCACACCTTTTTGATAGAAGCACAAATCAACTTTGCAGGTTTTGAACACAAAACTTGTTTTGTGCGGCTTCTGTTCCGTGCAACAATATGTTTAGAATTCTAAGTAAAAACTTGAGGTTGCGTAGAGGGGCCTGGATGAGATGGATCATCAACCTTATCATCAAATAAATGAGTTTCATCCGACATATCATCATCGGATTACACAAGCAGTTCAGCAATGTATATCTCAGTATCGCTGTTGTCTCCATTCTCCGATTCAAAATAAGAAGGTAATTCATGAAGCACTTTTAGAGCTTTGAAAAGAGTTAGACCTCTCTGCGCCATTTATGGAAAATTAACTACAATTAATATTAACTATAAAGAAAAATAAGCTATCAGATATACATACAAAAAAAAATATCTACACAATTATTTAAAATAAACAGAAATGAACTAAAAAGGCGACAGCAAAAAATTCATGCAGCTCCCTAAGTAAAGATGACTCAAGCTACTGATATAATTCCCGCCTGAAAACTACTCGCAAAAATTTCAAGATGCCTATATTAGGAATTTCATAGCACAAACCACACCTCACCCCTCAAGATTGCTTCTTTTGAATTCATTCCCCTAAAACAACTTAAATAGAAAACATATACAACAGGTGTCTTCTCCTAAAACAGATGCATTAGATCGCTTCATAAGAGCATTAGATCGCTAAAGGCATAGTGTTCCCGCTAATGGAACACTTTGTTTTATTCAATGATTCAGCGCATGCTTTTTGTATGAAAAATGTAAAAAAAATATATAACAAATAATATAGAGTACAGCCATCAAAATTATACAGAAATCGTTTTTCAAACAAATTTTTTTGTATCAAAAAAATTTAGAAAATTACTAGAAAATAAGTGGATTTTAATAACACATCATAAATGAAAATTCTGGGTTTCCTTGTGATATGATGCCATCTACACTCACTTCCAAAAGTTAAGCACGAAGATGTAAAATGCAAAAAAATCAACAAATACTGCTTTGATTGACACAAAATTCAGCAGCAAATTAGCATATATATTTATGCATAAAACAAAATCAATAATTATATACAGAAATGAAAACAATATTAAATTTTTGTAAATTATCAGATAATGACATACAGGAGACTTAAACAGAATTATGTATAAAGTGAAAATAAACAGCATAAAATGAAAAAAGGGACATTAATGGGGTATATAATCCCCCCACATCTGTATGCAAAGTTTACATCTTGACCATGCTTTCAATTAGGTGGTCAATCACTGCAGAATTAAGCTATCGCTATTCTTCTCGTAGAGTTGTTTCCAGCTCAATAAGAGTGGCTGGAGGTGGGAAACATGAAGATATAGCACATCCGAGAGCATCCCAAAGATTTTCAATAGGATTAAGGTCCGGCGAATATGCTGGCCATGCCATACGTGCAATCACTTCACTCTCCAGGTAGTCATTGACGATGTCAGCTCTATGGGAATGTGCGTTATCATCCATTAAAACAAAAGTAGGGTCAGCTGCTGCAGCGTACAATCTCACATCATTATCGTATCATTTGAGTGACATTCACTGTGAATTTTGTCAAGAATGTCATAAAATTTGTCCTTTTCCTCATCCCCTTTATCCTCAATGGGGGCATGGGCACAGATAAGTGAAATATTATGTGTCTTACCCTTGATACATAGTCTACAAATCTTCTCATTCACTGGTTTAAATTCGATGATTCTATTTTTAATTTGTTTACCAACAATAAACCAGTTCCCAACTGATGCATTTTATCATGGCAATTAAAATAAACACTGCAATTACGTTTATTAATCACTCCATTGCCAGTATATCTAATTTATATTCTGTAAAAACATCAGTAAGCATTTTCAAAGGTCCGCCTTTATATAAAGTTCTTATGTTCCGTGCCCCAAATCTCAGATCGGATTTCAAGCCAGGTCGTCGGGAATGTGTCAGTCCAGAAGATTCCTTTTGAGATTTCTGAATCAGAAGTTTTTACAAGGAGATTGGCCTTGCACTCAACCCCTAACCTGAAGAGCCAGGCCTTCAAATTTATAAACGCCCTGGAGGCAGGGGTGCCCAGCTGTAGCCCCGGACACTGGGTGCCTATTTTTGTCGCCTTTTACGACATGTGTGAGCTACATTGGGATTATTCTTTTACACCCGGTGACCACACAAGTGCATTTAATATACAGTTGTTGAAAATATAGGCACAAAGCTTAATTAATGATATGTTGTGTTGAAAAAATAGTACTGTTCTGTTATTGCGACCATAGCCATATGTTTTGCTAAACATATGGCTATGGTCGCATTTTGCTAAAGTCATAGACATACGTTTTGCTAAACTCATCAAGAGAAGTGAATATAAAGTCGCAAGTGTTTGCTTCTAAAGTTGTTACAAACTTTTTTTTTAAAAAAGTAAAAGAATTCGAGAATACAAATTCTAAAGCTGTGATGGTAACTTGTGTTTTTATTTTTATTGTATTCACCGTGGATATGAAAATTTGGGTCTTATCTAATGATGAAACAACTTCCAAAAAATTTCTTCAGTAATGAGGAATTATTCACTCAGAAAGTGCTCAAAAATCCATAAAATGAAATTTTACTTCAATTCGAAGAAAGCGCTGGAAATGAGATGGGAAGACATGAATGTGCTGAGGGAAAAAAAAGATTATACAGTCAAAAGTCGTTAATCCGGACTCGTCGGGACTTCAGCGATTCGGGATTATAGATCGTCAGTTTAAATCTGGTAAGATGGCATGCAGAAATAACAAAATTAAAAATATGAAACTGTAATTTATTAAATAAAGAACAATTATGATCTAAAGGGTATCAAAATTTACAAAAAGGAAAAGCTTAATATTTATTTGTTTACTTTATTAAACATTTCTTTCAATGTAAGTTGTTTAAGTTGCTTCGTTTCATGTGATAATACTTTCCCTTTAATTCTATTAAACAGACATAATTTCTTCCTCAGTTACAAAGTTCCGCTGTTCAAGTCCTATTATTGCTGAGTCGAGAATACCGACTAATTTGTCAATCGAAATTTTTTCGTTTTCAATAACCTCTGCGTCACTTTCTTCACTATCGGAAGCAAATTATAATGACGAGGAACTTCATTTAAATCATATCAAAGACGGAGTACATCGAGATGAAATACTACATTTAGTAAGGAATTATAAGCCAAATAAAATAAAAACATCTGCCCTGAAGATAAGGATAGTGCTGACAGATCAACTTCCAATTCATTGTTCGCCGCGTCGTTTCCCTCCCCCCGCAGAGCAGCGTGAAATTGATAAACAGATTTCGGATTTCGAAACATACTTTCACATTGTAGATCCTTTACATATTAGTAAATATATATCGGAAATTCTATTTGACATAATCGAAAGTTCAAGCTTACTTTTATAAAATTGCTCTGACAGGTCTGCAAAAAATAATAATCCGGATCCAATTTGAAGATTAAGGAACAGCGCGATCTGCAACATTAACGGAATTAGATAATTTTAGCTTAGCTTTTACTGTCCGTTATACATTAAATGCACATGCGTAAACATGTTATGCGCATGCGCACATGCATATTCACAGCCGTAAAGGTCTTACACGCATGCGTAAACGCCTATGCGACGCATGCACAGAAAGTTTGTAGCTTTGAGATCCGGATTATGGGTGTCCGAATTAACGACTTCTGACTGTATTCTTGAAATTGGTTTGAAAGATAGAAAATCAGTTTCTTAATGACAGTTCATTTCATTTATTGGTATTTAGAATCCTGCGAATTTGGTCAATATGAACCTGATATGAATCATTGCACTGTTGTTGATTGGAACGGTGCATAAGGGAAATCTGTTGTGACCATCAATTAAAGTAGGTGGCACTGGTAATATTGTCGAAGTTCAAGAAAGTCTGCTTTTGCTTCAAAAAATGATGTTGGTCGTATCCTCATTCCCTAGTGGGTGTATGGTGGAATTTGCCGACGAGCAAAACAATGTTTTTTAGTTGCTGCCTAACAGCTGTGCTAGAACTTTGCTTAAAGTTATTAAAGAAAATATTATTGATGGCAGTATAATATACTGAGACTGCTGAAAGGGTATAACACTGAAGAATTAACAGAAGCCAGATTGAACCTTTCAGAATTAACCATAAATGCAGTGCAAAGTCCGAGATCCAGATGTCCAATATCCGGAATGATCTAAAATCCAGACCTTAAAGCCACCAATAAAAATTTTTTAATGCTTTACTCATGCACATTTGATTTTTTACCCCGTAAGAAAGTATGTGGGGAATCCCGATTTTTAATTTCACTTTGGTACTGAAAAAAATACTTTGTTAGTGAAGAAATAATCATTTTTGCATAAATTTGTGTGATCAATAATTTGGCTCTGCAGCTGCATATCTGCTTTTTCAATTAATGGATTTTGTAAGGAAATGTGGAGAAGCCGTAATAAGTGATGTGAGAAGTTTTTCATTGCGATGGCAATGTTCCAATCATCCATGAATTAACGGACGGCGAAACCTGTAGTATGGTTCTAGATCCAGAAGATACCATTACCAATAGTGAAGAAAGCAACTAGAAGGTGTTGAAAACAAAAAAATTTCGATTGACAAGTTAGTCAGAATTCTCAATGCAGCAACTGCAGGACTTGAACTGTGGAACTTTGTAACTGAACAAGAAATTATGTCTATCTACAGAGTAGATATAGATTCTGAGAAGAAAGTATAAGCACAAAAAATGAAGCAACTTAAACAATTTGCATTGAAAGAAAGGTTTAATAAAGTAAACAGAAAAATATAAAGCTTTTTTTTTTTTTTTTTTTTTTTTTTGTAAATTTTGATACTCTTTAAATCATAGATGCTTCATTAGTTCATGAATCATGATTTCATATTTTTAATTTTATAATTTCTGCATGTCATCTCACTAGATTTAAACTGATGATCTAATATCCAGAAAAATCCCAAATCCAGAATCGCCGAAGTCCCGACGAGTCTGGATCTCGGACTTCGCAGTGTATTAACTTTATCGATTTCGATACTAATTGTCATATGTAAACTTTTGAAAGCTTATGGGATCATTCAAAATGGTTAAATAAAAAATAAAAATCAATGCAGCACTAACTGTATCCAATATTTTCATGACTGTGTGTTAATCTTAATTTGCTAAGTGATTTTTTTTTTCCTGGATTTCTTTGGCAAGATGTTTAATTTAGATTAAAAAATTTATAATTTTACCAATCTCTGTTATGTTACCTTTTTCCCTTGGATTTTCTTTCAACTTCATACTGTAAATATTTTGGCAGTTATTTTTATGTTTTGTATTTTTCACCAAATCATCAGCTTTTGGCAATATCTGATTCTTGTCCCAGTAACAGAACAGTACCAAAAAAGTTTGGTACTTTCTGGTTATCTGTCAAACCTAAAGTTCCCAGTTGTTGGTGATTAATGTTTTAGTAACCTAAGATGGGGAAGACAACAGCCATTTTCAAAAATAACAGCTCACTAAGAATTGAGTAAAATGCCGCCCAGACGATATAGTGGTTAGGGAAGCCTGACTACACAGCCGAAGGGCCGCATTTGAATCCTGGAGAAGGCATGGATGTAAAATTGAGTGTCCCTTTGTAGGAGGTAACAGTGGCCACCTATTAAGTACCTCCACAATAAAATGGCCACCACTTCTGGCCTTAGGAGTGGCTAGTGCCGTTATAGGCAAGTGCCCACCATTTGGGGGGGGGAATTACGTAAAACAGCAACTAATTAACAAAATTAAGAGTGCAAAAAACATTCATAATAAAACACTTACTTCTTCTCCTCATGCACACTGCAGTCTGTTTTAGCTTCAAAAAATTTAAGAGAATGGCTGACAAAGCACACATTTTTTGGGGGGGGGAGAGGGGTATTGCATACCCTGCTTTTGTACATAGCAATCTATTTTTGCTTTAATAAAAAGACAAGATTACATAGTTTGTGATATATCTATGCACAAATTTGATCATTTATGAAGTGCAATTTCATGGAATTTGAATTTTTTAATTCTAAATTGTTTAAAATGTCATATTTCGGAAGGAATGTAATCCTTTCTCTTTCATCATCCGGAAAAGTCCTTATTCTCATTATGATTCTGTAGAAGAAAAAAATGCACTAACTCATTTACACTAATCAGAACATGCACTAACAAAAAACAAAAACAAACAAAAAGGAAAAAAAAAAAGTCTGTTGATTTTGAAAAGCCGAAATCCACACCATGCACAGCATGTGATTGTGATGCCTGACTAATTCTTTTCAGGATTGGATGTCAGAAAATACCAAAAATCTTCTGTCTTCTTAATTCATCATTTTCAGTCAATTGCATTTTAATTCCGCATATGGAACAACAATTCTAGTTGGAATTTCTACTGTTTTCACACCTAGTCTGCTGAAGATAGATTCAGAAGACTATTACAGATAAATTACATTATTAGCTGAAAATATTAGGTATGCTGCAGACACAGTCAGAGCATTGAAAATATGAATTATCTATACTCAGTACAGATGTATGGTAAATATACATATTGTTATCATTTTAAATCAAGTGGTAATTAAAAACATTAAATTTTGGGGATCATTTAAGTTTACTTGTTTCATAAACTTTCTTTTTAAGTTTCCTTTTTTATGTTTCTTTATGCAATCTAAAGTAAAATTTGGTACTTTCTTGTTGGTAATATGTAATAGAATTATCTTTGAAAATGTATGTTTTTTTATTTTTCAAATTTAAATTATTTTTTAAGTATGAAGCTAATAAAGTTAGTTCTAGTTTGCCTTCAAACTTCTAATATTCCTTTCTTCCACAGATGTATAATTGGTACTTTTTTCAATACCAGCTGTTGGCATATTGTGTATAGGTTTTGTGCTATCCATATTAAACTAGTATCTCTTCTAGGAAAAAATCAAAAAGTAAGAAACAGGTGCGCAGAATGGTTTGTGATTGTACACTTACTAAAGAAGAACAAGAATATGGTGTACTAGGTTGCAAACAAGAATGTTTAAATAGGTTATTAATGATAGAATGGTAAGTTTGAAGAAATGTATGTACCTAATCTGATTTAAAATAACACAACAAATAGCATTGAAGATGGTAAGATGAAAGTTATTTATTTAAGCCTTCAAAACTAGTCCTGCAAATTTATGATTCTTTTTGTCTTACCATCTTCAGTAATGTATATGTCTATTTATATAATACTAGTATCAAAGTTGCATACTTTTTCTATTATTATTTATGTTTTATATTTTATCTTCTACTAAATAAACTATTTTAGTGTGTATATATATACTCCAGATGAATTATTTAAAGAGCATAAAAAGGATAAAGGGAAAAAAAAATTTTGTTACCAAAATCAGATATTGGAAGATCATAAGCCTTATATGGAAATTTATCATTTGCAACCAATTAATCTACAAATATCCATCCATTCATCATGGAAATTTGCCGAAATTTAAAATGGATCTTAATCAAGGCTAATAGGAGGAGGGAGCGCTATTAGGAAGAATAATTAGGAGCTGTTTTGTATCCAATCAATAAAACAAACAAGGCAGAGCAAATAGTTACTAGTAAGCTCCAACAACTTGAATTAGTGAATGTGTGAAATTCGCTACAGTGTGAATTTCATGAAAATGAGACTGTTAGAATTAAATAGTTTAGAATAAATCCAACTTGAAAGTTGAATATATGTTTTGAGATTTGGTAATAAGATTAAACAAAATTAAATAATAAATAAATAATATTTAATAAAGATTAAAGGAAAATGGATCATCATTTTATTCTTTTATTTTACAACATAATTAGATATTTGAAGATCATAAGCGTTATTTGGAAATTTTTCATTTGCACCCAATTACTGTACAAACATTTGTACGTTCATCGTGGAAATTTGAAGAAATTTTAAATGGATTTTAATCAAGGATAAATTTCAGAATAGAGAGTAATAATCCATTGTGGGCAATTTAGACTCTAAAATTTCACCACTTTCAACTTTTAGAATTTGAAAAATTTTGGATTATTGAATGTCAGAGGCAAGGATGTTGGAGGGAAACTATAGTGCATTTAAGTCTTAATTTTGGAATACAAAGACAATTATGGCAATAGGGACGAATACAATTTTCTCCATTAACTATGTAGTAAAAGTTTTAGCAAATAATTTTAGAAGCTATTTTATACTCAACCAATAAAACAAACGTGACAGAGTTATCAGCAAATGGCAAATGATTGTGTTTTATTCAATACACTATTAAGCTTCAGTGAATGAAATAATTGAGTGTGTGAAATTCGCTACAGTGGGAATTGTATGAAATGAGAATGTTAGAGTTAAAAAGTAGAGAGTTAATCCAATGTGAAAGTTAAATATACATTTGAGATTTGGTGATAAGATTAAACAAAATTAAATAATAAGTAGATAATATTCAATTCCATTATTTTATTGTTTTATTTTACAGCATAATTTAAACTTTATTCACCAATGAGCAGGTGAATGGAATAAATCAAATCATAAGATTAATTAAAATACTGGTGAACATAAAATAAGCATTGATTGTCTCGAGTGCATCCATGCCATCTGTACTTTTTTCCCTCTCTCTTCACCTTTTCTATTCAATATATAATGCTGTGATTTTTACTAACCTTTTTCATTATTTCTGTTTATTTTGTTTATTAAAGTGATATATTTGTGACAAACTTGTGTAAACTATTTTTCTGCTTGGAAGTGATCTGTGTTAAATACTTAAAATCTATAATTTATTTCCAGTTCAAACTTGAATTTTAATTAATTTCAAAAATCAAATAGAGAAACTCTTTCATCTGTAATGATCATTCATTTCTAAATAATTTTCAGTTGAAAAAATTTAAACCAATAAATGTTATTTAAAATTTAAACATTGGGTACTTTTGGATTATCCTGTTGATTATTTTCGCCAAACCTGATGTTATTGCCGAAAAGTGGCTTCTGTGCCAATGAGTTAGTTTTCTTTAGCTTGCAGTAGTGTACTGCTTTTTTTACTCCGTTGCAAAATGATTCAAATTTTGGATTTGCCTAACACTGAAGAGAGTGCAGTGTCATATTTTGAAGAGTATGGAATCATTTCTTCTAAGAAAATGTTTGTTAATGGCCATGATACGGCGTTGTATATCAAAACTGATGAGCAAGGGTGGTACAATTGAAAGGTGTGCGATAAGCGAGTAGCTATTCAAAAAGGCATGTTGTAGGAGGGTTGTTTTGATACTTTGTATTATGTATTATTACACTTGCTTTTTTTGTTATTATTTTATTATTATTATTTGATAAATTTAATGTGTTTAGAATCTTTATTTTGGAAATTGCTTCTGATTATGATGGCGCCAAAGGATTCGCGCATTTTCATGAGCATTTACAGGATGGATAATCCCAAAGTACCAAACATTGTTAACCCTCCAGGCGGCAAGGCCGTATATATGCGTTCGAAAATAATGGCTCTCATAGCGGCAAGGCAGCATATATGCGTCCAAATATTTTAGTTCTCATGGCGGCAAGACAGCATATATACGTAAACCTAAATTTTGGCACGAAACGGCAAAGCAGCATATATACAGCCTGTCTCAGAATGCCCTCCCCTCACTGCTCTTAATGTAAACTGACAGATGATAATTTTTCTCTGCGGGAGGTAATTGAGGAGAGGAAACTATCTATTCGATAGATGCAAATGGGTTTTATCGTTAGGTTTTGAATAACAGTTCGAAATAAATAGCTCGTTCAAAACTTCCAGCTGTTCTGTGCTTATACCAGCTATAGTAAACTTAAATGTTTATATATAAATGTAAAGAGAATTTTCATTTTCCAACCTAATTATTCTCCAAATTTTAGATGCAGTTTGGCAAAATGTAATTGGAATTAAAATTAAAATTGCAAGAAACTGCAACAATATTTTGAAATATGTGATTTCAATTATATATTACAATTGTAATTAGCTTCACAATTACAATTAGAAAGTAAGTACTTTTTAAATGCAACAATAATGTATGTAATTGCATTTTAATTCTTAAGTCTTACAATTACAATGCAATGATAATCACAAACATTATAATTATATAATCTAATTACAATTAAAAATTTTATTGCATCTAATCACAACTACGGTAATATTAGCTAATTATAACGTAATTTTAACTGCAATTGCAGTTGGTAATTATAACTACGTAATTAGGAAAGTAATTGTCTCTGATAATTAGAATTACTTAACATAGTGAAATTATGATGATAATTGTAATTTTAAGTGTAGTATGCAATTGTAATAAAATTATGCAATTACTAAGTAGTTATAGTTAAAAAGTAGCTGTTTTTTTTAATTACAATTACAATTTACGTAATTTCATTTAAATTACAATTACTCTATATTTGTGAAATCCAATTTCATATTCAATGCAACTGCAATCATATAATCTAATTACAATTAGACTGTCATTGTAACTCCAGTAAGTAATTATAATAATGTAATTAGGATAGCAATTGTTTCTGATAAAAGCAGTTACGTAGCCCAGGAAAATCATGATCTTAATTGCAAATGTAATTGAAAACACATAGTAATTGGAATAGTATTATGCAATTATCTTGCAATTACAATGTAACAATTTTTAATTACATATACAATTTACTCATATGCATTTTAATTATAATTGCATTTTAATTGTGAAATGTAATTGAATAAATAGTATAACTGTAATTATATAATCTAATAAAAATTACAATGCAATTGTAATGACCTCTTAATTAAAATTGCGCAGCAGATGATTGTAACTATTTAATCAGAAAAACAACTCCCCCTTATAATTTCAGTGACATAGGCTAAGGAAATCGTGATAATTTTTGAAAATTACAGTCAATAATATTATATTCGAAATGTTTCTGCATTTTGGATAATGAGTTTTTAAATAATACAACGGGATAATCACCTATAAGAAAAATATTAATATTTTCTGTCATGTCTTCTGAATCATCTTACATATATTGTAGTTTGTGGTACCAGCATAAATAGGAGTTTATTTAAAGGAAATATTTTATATAGACCGAAATGCACATAACGTTAGTAAGCAAATATGTATGTTTATGATCTTCGATATACATGTGAACTTAAATTACAAGATTAAGGGAAAGCAAGCAAAGAGTTTATGCCAGTGCAAAGGGATGTTTTCGCAAAGGATTTGTTACGGGACGCTTGTCTTGTTTACATTACACAAGAAATAAATCATAAAAATTACATTTATCCTTTTCTTTTCAGAAAGGTTTGGTTTGGTTTATTTAATTATGGCAAAGCACACTAGGGCTATCTGCCTATGAGGAGGGATGCCTTCGTGGAGGACTTTCTAAGGGAAACTGGCTCGTATACACGTTACACATGGGGAAAACCACGAAAACAGCCAGCCCGTTCGCGAGATTCGAACCTCGGACCGAACTACCAGTGTTCAGCGACTTTACCGCTCAGCCGCTGGTGGGTCTCTTTTCAGAAAGGAGATCATCAAGGACTAAACTAAGCCTCATAATTTTATCCAACCTATTGCTTTAGCTGGTAAAAAAGGATTCTGATCAGCAATCAGTATGCTTAATTGCTGTGTGTATTAGACATTTTACTAAATCCATTTATTATGAATTACCGCCCAGACAGTAAAGCGGTTCGTGACTCTGGTTGCCGTACCGAAGAGCCTGGGTTCGAATCCTGGATAGGGCATGAATGTAATTTCTTCGTCCTCTTCATAGGTGGCAACGCTGGTCCACGTATTAGTTCCCTCCTTAATAACATGACCGGCCTTAGTAGTGATCAATGTCTATAAACGGCTACTACCTGCCATTGGAAAAAAAAATTTACGAATTGGTCTTTTATTCAACATAACACACATTTTCCATAAATAGTTAAAATGCATTATTCAGTTACAAGTGAAAGTACTTGCATGAACTATTTTCCATCATTGTTTCATGTAAGAACAAATAAAAGTACAATTTTCTTATGCACCTGTGATTGTCATATTATTTGGATTACGGTAAAGACTGCAAAGATGCTTCTGTGGAGGACTTTCTAAGGGAAACTGGCTCATGTTCACATCACCCGTTAATAAAAGCAGAAAAAGATCTTTACTTAATTGAATGCAACGAAACGTTTAAGAAGAATGATGTACTCATAGAGAACTTTCAAAAATAAAATGATTTGTATTCATGTTACACATAAGGAAATCCACGGAGCTATCTAAACATTTAGATTGTTTGCCAAAATGGGCATCCGATTTAAACTAGTAGTATTCAGAAGACGACTTATTACTCTGCTGAGCGAAAAATCTAATTGCTTTTGAAGTTATATTGTAATTCGAACAATCATTGTATTGCAATTATTATTATTATTTTTTCCCCAAAGGCAGATTGTGAACAGTTACAGTGCAACACATTCCATTAGTCTATACAAGGCCAGAAGTTGCAGTCACTTTATTATGGAGGCATCTAATATGTGGGATCATCGCCTCCTATGAAAGGACGAACAGTTAAAGCCATGCCTTCTCCGGGATTCGAACCCAGGCCCTTCGGTATCGCAGTCAGGCTTCCCTAACCACTATACCATCTGGGCGGCACAATTACAATTATAACTGCATTAGTTGTAGTTTTAACTACAATGAATAACCAGCTTTTCTCAGTCAATAACAGATAGCTTAAACTTTAAAGATAAATGGAAGGTCTTATAATTTGCCGAATGGCAATATTCTAAGAAAGTGTAGTCTCCAGGATTTTCGAAGTTTAATTACAGTCTTACATTTCGCATACTCGCAGCACTTGCCCAAAGGCTGTTCCAAGATTATTTCTGTTCACCTCATCCATTAATTTTGGAGCAGAATTATGTCTAGAAACATTTTTTTTTTTTTTTTTTCTGAGGACAGTATTTTATATAATAGAAAAAATAATAATAATAATAATGCGTCTCCCTCAAGGTGCAGGAAACAACAAGTACTGATAAATTTAATTGAAATTACAGTTATAATTTTAGTTAATACAAATACAATGTTACTTTAACGGTTAGAATTACATTATAGTTCTAATGGCAAAAATATCAAATGAGTGTTATAGATTAGTATACTTATCACAATATTAAACTTTTAATGCCGTTTTATTTTATTTAGCTTATCACAATATTGAGCTTTTTAATACCGTCGGTACTGAAAAAATGTTTTACTACTGTCATGAAATGTATATTCGATAATAGTTTCTAATTGATGTTTTTCTTATATATTTTTCTGCATAATTCATAAATGTTTGCAATGGAAATAATTCTGAGGCTTTTATAATACTTCTAAATTTTCATGAAATAAAGTTCCATTGAAGTTTACTTGAAGGAGACTCTCAGTGCAAGCACTCGAAAAGAAATTATGCTACATTTACATATTATGAAACGGTTGAATGTAGAGTATTTACTTGTAACAGCGGTGCTCAATATACCGCGTTTTCTGAAAGAATGCATATGTTGCCTAAAATCGAATTTAAATCACTATAATCAAAATAATTGGCTAAAGTATTAAATTGTAACTTTTACAGCATCAATCGAATTAGTGGATTTTATTGAAGATAAAAATGTGTTGATATTGACAAGCTATATTAGTTTTTGTACTATAATGAATGCTAGCTAGTAGCTATATGAATATAATGAATGTACTATAATAAATGCTACCTAGTAGATACTCTAGTTAACAACTAGAGTAAAACTCAGGATATGGTAACATTAAATAAATAAATAAATTAAATTTAAAAAAAAAAAAAAAAAAAAAAGAAGCAGAAAACGAAAGCGAAAAGGAACTGAATACATTCGGAAAGAGAAGGCTTACTATGGTGAAACGTGTAGACAAAGTGTTAATACTATATGTGAGAAAATACTAAGGACAAATTGAAATACATCATAGCTACGTTTGGTGCTTTCTATATTATTTGTATCAATATTAATATAAGTACCGAAAAATACTTAAAAAATAGGTATTTTCAAAACTTTAAAGGAACAAAATTGCAGTCTGAAAATTTATAGCAGCGGAAATTTTGAAGTAATTTCATGTCTTCAGAAGGTCGCCATGAACATAACAATTTATAACTGTCAGCTTTTACAACTAGGAATCAGATAAACTCTATTGTCTGGTAAATCGGACTGTCTAGTAATGTTTTCGGTACTGTCTAGTTTCCGGGCATGGCGATGTATGCAAGCTTTTTCCTCTTTCTGCCCTAAGAATAAACAGCTCATAGGGGAATTCTGAAAAATATATAACCCTTTCATATATGTACTCATACCCTGATATTTACAATAGCGTTTCTTTATTTAGATAGCTTTGAGCATGCAAATTCAGTAAAAATCAGAAAACAAGTACCATACTTATAACAAAGCAGGTTATCTCAGTAAATGAAGGGAATTAAGTACCGGCGATGGCAAGATTTTCCCATGGTTTGAAGACTTAAGTAATTTATTCCTTTCAGAAAATTTTCTCGGAAAGCAAATCATCACTTACGGATAGAAGAATGTTCTAAGAACTACGGGACAAATTTATAATGGGAATAAAAGAATGAAAGAAATCGGAAACTCTTTTCTAGTAATCATTTTACTCCTCGAAAGTTGGTTTCAGTATCACCTTTTTAAGGAAATGACACATGAAATGGATTTCAGAAACTGAATCTCGAAATCATCAATAACTATCCAATATTCTGCATTTGTAAATATTTATTTAATTTGCATTTCAACCAAATGTTGAAAACAAAGCGGAAAAAAATCTCCTTACAAAAGGAAAAAAAAAAAAAAAAGATTCCCATTTTTTTACAGTGATATTCCATTAAATTATATCAAAAAATCATATCACTGATGGATGCAATAAATACTAATTTCAGACATGTTGCCTGTTTATTTTGTTAACTCTCTTTTGCAACTGAACACTGGTAGTTTTGCCTAAGTTTGAATTCCGGCGAATGCATTCGTTGCTTGGTATTTTGGTGAATTTTAGGTTGAATATATCAAACCAATTTCTCTGAAAAAGTCATTCTACAAACGCATCCTTTTCCTCAAGCAGGTGCCCATCGTATGCTGCCTGACGAATGTGCAAGAATTTTTCTTCTTTTACACAGCTTTCATAATCATATATTACCCAGCAGCGGCCGAGCGGTAAAGACGCTGAACACTGGTAGTTCGGTCCGAGGTTCGAATCCCGCGAACGGGCTGGCTGCATGGTCGTTTTCGTGGTTTTCCCCATGTGTAACGTGTATACGAGCCAGTTTCCCTTAGAAAGTCCTCCACGAAAGCATCTCTCCATTTAGGCAGATAACCCTCGTGTGCTTTGCCTTGAATAGCACCATACCAATAATACCATAATCACATATTATATTATTGAACATTTTTAATTTTCAAAACTATAAGTTATGGAAAACTCAATGACATGTTTATTTAGATAAATAAAAAGATAAAAATTAAATGCGTCATCGACATCATTTTGTTAGTAATATCATTATATAATCTATTGTACTTTTTTTTCCCCTTTTTTTCCTTTTTTTCCTTTTTTTTTTTTTTTAGTGTACTGGGGAATTAAAGAAAATTTCTCAAAAGTATCATCATGTTTTCGTAAACTGATATATAGTGTTAAATTATTATATTAAATTTCAGTTTATTATAGCAGAAATCGTAAATAGCTGCATTATGTATAGCTCTTGCTTCGCTGAGCTTTCAGAAGTTAATCTGCGTCCATCCGCATAATCGAGGAGCAGGTCGATTTGTTTCTCAGTGCAATCGCTGTGGGATCTTAATTCTACTGACCGATGTTCTATAAATTTAAAATATTTTGCCCTGCCTAAATTCTGTAGCTCTCTCTACATTCTAAAACTTTTGCCGTTGTCAAGTGCCAAATTCTTAGAATTTCGCCATCCCTAAATTTTCTTGTTCGATGCCTCTTTAAATTCTAAGAATTTTTCAGCCATTAATCTGCCTCCTGGCCAGACGTGTTTTTCGATGTCACATATGTCACTGAAAAAGTTGAAAAATCGTAATTTTAAAAGCAAACTTCCTACTTTTCATCAAATAAATTTTATCGATTAGCAGTGCTATGGAAGCATTAAAACATTTATGTAATAAATACACAAATACTTCAGAAACATTTTTTTCTCTCTACTGAAGAAAGGCCTGTCTCTGACTACCTGCGAATTTGATTAAGTTTTATCCAAAATCTACGTCAAAGCGTTTCTTTTTGGCCTAATATTAAATTTTACATTGGCATGTTCCTGTCCCTGCTTGATGTTGACAAGATTTATTCAAAACTTACTGTTCTTTTTTTTTATTTTAAAACAAACAATTTAAATGGAAATCCTCAGCTTGCTTTTATTTATTTAAATAGTAACATTTGATAATGTGAATTGAGATCAAGAATTAATTGGCGTATTTGAACCCAAAAAAAAGTTAAACACCAATTTTGAAGCTTTTGTTTTGGTTTGCTTTATTTTTCCTTCAAAGCACGCGAGAGCTATCTGCCTAAAGGGAGGAATGCCTCCGTGGAGGACATTCTAAGAAAAACTTACTCGCGCCCACATTATGCACAGAGAAAACCACAAAAATTCCACTTTGAAAGGTAAAAGTGTCTAATTTTTTAGAGCGAGATTTTCCTAACAATGAATTTTAGCAATTTAATATAAGTGCTATATTTAATTAAGGATTAAAACAATGTTCTTTTGTGATTAACGTAAGGTAACTCTTTCTGTCAAAAATAATCATATGAAAATGCACCGAATTTCAGTACCATGTAATTTAGTTCGGAAACTGAGAGGTATCTGTGACTTCTTGTCTATATGTAGAAAATTTTTAATAAGGTTATTATAACTGAAATTTGTTTCAAAATATTCAATATTTCATAACTTCTATCAACCAATAAATGTGATAAAGGTAAACTCATCTTTTATAAATATGAAACAAGATAAACGAAATAAATTTGTGGTAAAATGAATTACAAACATTATGTCGAAATGACTGACACTGAGCATGTGTTTGTTATTTTAATAGTAATTTAATTATCAATTACATGTAGCTTTCAATAGGAATTAGGTATTTTAAGCCTCTTATAAATTTTTTCTTAGCGTTAAAGCTCGATAACATGAATCAAAAGCAGAAAATTAGTTAAACTACACTGTCTCACTAGTCGTAAGATTACATTACTGAAATATGCATATAAAAACAAATTAACATTTTATAAACGTACATTAAAATACCGAAACGCAATAAAAATCAATAACATTTATACTTAAAAAGCAACAAAGCCGGGCTCATGTGAATCACTAGAAGAGGCACCAAATTGGCTATACGAATTCGAAAATTACCTTAATTATTAGAGGAAATAGGCTTCGTCAAACTTAAATCAATAAAACAAACCAAAAAAATTGCAAGAAAACCTGGAAATTAATGCAATTTGCATTTCAGTGTTATTTCTTATTTATCAAAAACGAATTTTTTAACGTTTTCATTTGAAAATTATAAATAATTGGCTACATTATTATTACATTTATTTATAAAACTACGATTAAAAAATACTTTAAGAATTATGGTATAATTATGCTTTAAGAGTTATGACATTTTGATTTAATACAATTACTTTTGCTTAATACAAGTGTAGCTATTTTTATATTTATATGGACGCGCATTGACCTTTTTGCCTCAGGTGAAAAATTATCTTGGCACGGCTCTGATAAGCAATTAAGATTAGAAATATGCACAAAATTAGTAACAAGGCAATACAAAACTTCCTTTTCTGTTTTGGATTTCCAGAAAAAAATATCTTTTTTCGTCTAACCAAAGCATGGACACAAAACGTGTTCCTTCCTCCGTAAGGGCAAAAGCAGCCCATCTGCTTACTCCCCTCTAGGCGGTAATCAAAGGACAGTAGGAAACCATCACTTAAGTGAAACGACTTGTTGATCGCCCTACAAGAAAGGGGGAAGAAAATCTAACAAAGGCCGTTTTCAGGACAATTTTGGTTCACACTAAATGAAAAAAAAATTGTAAACAATGTTAATTTTTACTGCAGTTTTCGAGACGTAAATAGATTTGAATGCGAGCCGCCCGGTGGGTTAATTTAATTTTTTAACATAAATGAAACTTATCTTAAATATTTAAAATCTTGGGTATAGAAATAGGTTCAATTCATTTTCTTATAATTGTGAAAAATATTTTCATGTATAATTATACATTTAGAATACTTTTATTAAAAATTGTGTGTTTTACAGTGGATCTCGTTGTCCTATTGGAGAAGCATGCTCTAATAAAAAATTTCAAAAAGTGAGTATTGTTTAATATGAATATTTTTACAACATAAAATAATTTTATAATGATCGCTGATTTTGTGCTTTTATTAAAATGTATGTGAATTTAATTTACACAAATGTTGTATAACACTTGGTGGCAAAATTAGATTAATAATTTTATCAAAGAAATTATCTGTCATTTTTAATATTTTAACAGCTATGAATTAATATTAAGTGTAGTTTGTCATTTTTATTTAACATGTAGGTGACATTAACATTTTACTTAACATTTAGGTAATCTGGAAAAATAGTTACTTGAAGGTTTGAAGCAACTTATTTTAATGATTACGATATTTGAATATTTTTCTTTTTGATTTTAATAGGTGGAAAATTGCAAATCAGTTTTATAGAATGACTGTTTTCTTTCACCTTTAGAATAAAAATGAAGGGGGCGGGGAGAATATTAATCACATATCCAAAAATTTCTGTTCATTTTCAGCAGATTAATTTTTTTATTTAAAGGATATAAATTTTAAACAAGGGATTTTATATATAATCATTTGTATTTATGCATGCTAAATGATTATAGGTGTAAAATATTTTGTTGTCTATTCTTTTTTTTTTCAAATACACTCTATTAAAAAAAAAAAAAAAAAAAAAATATCGACGCACCAAGAATGTGTTGTCCGATGGAGACAAAAAGTTGGTGGATATGAAAATTATGTACAAATTTGAAAATGATTAAAATTTCTGAACAGCTGAATGATTTATTTCAGAGTTCCTAGTTACAAAATAATGAGCTCAATAAGGTGTTGACCAACCTCTAACCTAATTGCAAGCTGCCACACGGCATGGCATAGACTGATAAAGCTCCTGAATGGTCTCCTGTGGTATATCTTGCCAAATTTGCTCCAATTGTCGAGCTAGGTCATCAATATTCCCTAGTAGATGCAGTCGCCTTCCCATCATATCCCAGACATACTCAATGGGAGAGAGATCTGGCTGGCCAATGAAGTGTTTGACAGGCTGTAAGACAGTTCATAGCAAGACATGCCATATGTGGTCTGGCATTATCTTGCTGAAAAATAAAGTCAGGGTACTGCAAAAGGAACGGTAGCAAAACAGGTCTCAGAATGTCGTCGATATACCACTGTGCTGTAAGGGTGCCTCTAATGACGACCAAAGCGGCCCGGCTATCAAGGGAAATAGCACCCCAGACCATAACTTCTGGTTGAGGTACTGTGTGGCATGCAGTAGCGAAAGAAGGATCGGCTCGCTGCTCTTTTGATCTGCAGACACGTCTTCGATGATCGTCATGACACAGTCGGAAGCAGGATTCGTCGTTAAAGACTGCACATCCCCAGTCAGCACCATTCAAACCTGATCCAGCCAAGCACCACTGTAATCTGTCTCGACAGTGTGAAGGCATGAGTGGCAGAGGGCATATTGGTCGGTACGAGTGTAGATTTTATTCTATCAGCCATCTGTCAATTGTCACGGTGAACACTTGTGTGCAGGTTGCATATATGATGGTTGATAGCGATGAATCAGGAGCTGTGACAGCTGATTTGATAATCTTTCTGTCCTCCCGATCTGTTGTGGCCCTAGGTCGACAGCTACCATCATGACACTGAAATCTGCCATTGCCCACCCATTCTTGCAAGCATCTTCTAATTACCGCATCGCTTCTTTCTACTCATATGATAAGCGATTCTCCGATTTGCCCAACATGCTTTTTTCAGTCCAATGATATGACCTCTTTCAAACTCTGACAGTTGCTCAGAATGAGCTTGAATTCTGCAGCGAGACATTTTTACAGTCGTTGAAAGGTATCCTAAATAAGTGGTGCGCAAACTTTTTTCGACTGCGACCCCTAGAGATAAATGCTCACAAATACGATGTATATTTCGTGCATTTCTTTCATTTCATCGAATAAAAACATCATCATATCTATCTCATATTAATTTTATTTATAATTTAAAGAAAATACTTTTTGTATAACACAAAAATCAGTAAATTGCCCTTTAATGAGATGTATGTGGCTGCAAGTTTCTAATTATCTAATCGATGTTTGGATCTATGTTGCTAATTGCAATTCGCATATCATCTTCAGGGTTTAAACGCGAGCAGTATTTAGTTTTTATTGAAACTAGTTTGCTTAATCAAGTTTCACATAAATACGTTGATGCAAATTGTATTAACACTCTGATGGCATTCTTGCATAAAACAGGATATTGTTTTTCCATGGATAGCCAAAATTTTTGGCAAGGCTGAGTCTTAAATTGATTTCGAAGAGTATAATCACTAATTAGATCTATCAATTGCTCTTTCTCACTAATTTTGCAACTGCATATGAGTTGAACTGCATATGTCAAAGGAAAATGGATCACGAATCCAACCAAAATTGTTTTCAGGAAAATCCTCAAATCTTCTCAAAAAATTTTCCTTTAACTTTTCAATGTGATTGGAAATGATGTTTTTAAATGTAAATATATCTATATTATTTGCCTTGATAAAATCATTAAAGTAAGGGAACATGTCGGTGTTGTTTTTATTCAGTTCAGTTTGCCAGAGACTAAGCTTATTCTTAAAAGCTTGAATTTTACTGGCTGAAGTTATTAGTTGAATTCTCACCCTGCAAGCTCAAATTTAAGTCGTTAAGTTTTTTGAAAATATCAACTAAATAGCTCAGCTTCCCTAGCCAAACTTCATTAATATAATAACTTGCCAATTTATGTTTCTTTTCGATTAAAAACATGTACACTTCATTTCTCAAATCAAATACCTGTCGTAGTATTTTCCCACGTGAAAGCCATCTGACTTCGGTGTGTAACAGTAATCTCTCGTACGTTGAGCCCATCTCATTGCAAAGTATTGAAAAGAGACGGCTGTTGTGGCTGTTGCATTTAATGTAGCTAATTGAACTAACAGCGTCTTGTAATATATTGTGAAACTCTTCATCCATATCTTTTGCAACAAGAGCTTGCCGATGAATCATACAGCGATTAAATACCATATGAGCGCCACCTTCTGAAATAAGCCTCTGAGCCCTTTATTCGAACTTGTTAATGCTGCAGCACTATCAGTACAAACCACAACACTTTGCCCAGGTAAGAGACTTTGTTTCAAAATATTCATTTTGAAAATATTCACTTCGAATATTTTTTCTCCAGTTGTTTTTCCTTCCAAACTTTTGCAACATAAAAACGTTTCTGTTATATCTTCATTAAAAATAAATCTAACGTAAATAATTAGTTGTGACATTTTAGTAATATCGGTAGTTTCGTCCAGTTGTAAAGCAAATACACATGAATTTTGTATGCGTTTTATGACTTCTGACTCGATATTTCGTGACATTTCAGAAATCCGCCGAGACACGGTATCTCTTGATAATGGTATTGTTTTTAGTTCATTTCCATATTTATCGCCATGCATAATTGATGTCATCTTAGTTGCTGCAGGAAGGATAAGGGATTCTCCAATTGTTTGGGGTTTCATTGTTTTTCCTATTAGATAAGAAACTTCTAAAGAAGCTCGTAATGCTTTCTGAGGTATTGTTGTAAATTTCTTTAAATGTGCACTTTGAATTTTCAGCTCGTCTTTGAAAAAAATTGGCATATTTATTTTGAAATTCTGTATGTTTAGTTTCCTGGTGCCTTTTCAATTTAGCTGGTTTCATGCTCTCATTTGCTAATTTTTCGTTGCAAATGACACATCTCGGGCGTTCTTCATCATCAACAACACAAAATGTAAAACCATAACTTAAAAAATTCTTCATTGTGTTTTCTTATTTTTTTAGATTCGGCATTTAGTTCAGTATTTTGTGACTCCTCATCAGTATTTGTTCGTTTGTTAGCTGAAGATGTGCCTGGTGTACATATTACCCATTTATCCATATGAATGTAGGGGTTATATTATTTAAACTAAAACAAATAATATATAAAATTTTATATTTTTTTTTTCGAGAAATTCAATAAAATTAACAGAGATATTTCTCTAATGATAGTACATACCTGATAACAAAAAGTAGCAAAGCCCGATAAAAATATAAAAAATCATAATTACACAACGTCACATGATAAAACTCGAGGATAAACTAAAACAATTGCAGACCAACTGCTACCTACATGCTACAACTTCATGCGAACACTTCACGTCTTCACCCTGACTATCAGATATCCTGCGTACCTGGCCATCGATTGGCTGATCACGGAAGCGAATTTTTCCCCTTTCCCTGTGGTTCCCTAAAGTCTAGTCAAATAGGCGCTTTTCAGTAAAACTGGCGAATTACCGCGAAGAGGGCGCTATCTACCGGAGTGAAAAACTTGCGTCTTCACACTTTACATACATTATGCATTATGGTCAAAGAAAGAGCGTACAGAATGAAATTGCAATTAAACAGTGAGTGACGGCACTTCACTCTTTATATGTACACTGTATGGTATGCAGCATGCAGGCATAATGCATTTCATAAAAATTTGGCGACTTCCAAAAAACTTCTGGCAACCCCCACAGGGATCACAACCCCTAGTTTGAGCACCACTGTCTTAAATCACAATGTAACATAAATTTTTAACAACAGTTCAAAAACAGCTCCTTAGATACATCTGCATGCGCAGTTCTGATGCACTGGAGACCACACTGTTCATTCATTGGACACCAAATTTTAATCATTTGCATATTTGGTCGAAGCATTTATGCATACAAAATTCCAAAGCAGTTTAATGATTCCTTCTTGGTGCATCGATTTTTTTTTTTTTTTTTTGTTATAGAGTGTATTTTTCCCACCTACTTAGTCATTAAACAAATTAGAAACTTTTTGGTTCTGATATTTAAAAAGTTAAGAATGCTAATTGGTGTAAACTATAGTTTCTCTGCTTCTGTAGCTCCCCTTCCTCATCCTTTTTTGTACTCATTAAAAAAAAAAAAATTTTTTTTTTTTTTTGAAACATTATGTGTTTAGAAGGCAAAGATGCAAATAAGTATTTGGCAAGTTAAAGTTGCTATTTTTAAGAAATAAAATGCCATTTTGAATTCTTTTTTAGAAACAATATGTTAAGGCTGAAATATTTCATGCTGAGAAAAAAGGATGGGGTCTACGCACACTTGAAGACATTTCTGTGTGAGTATAATATTTTTTATATTTATTAATAAGATTTGCATTGTTACAATAACTGCTGTAAATTATATATATTTATCTTTTCTTTTCACCTTGTTGCTTAAAATTTCAGATATGCTGATATATATTTTTATTAGATATTATTATGCTGATTTATATTTTTGTTGTTGTTGCTATTCTATAATTCTCTTTTTCAGATACTAATATGTTTTTTATAGTTTTTATGATTTTGATAGAAAAATTAAATCTGAATATATTTGTGATATGTTTGCTAAATTTAGAAAGTTCTAAAGTGTATTTTTTCACACTTTGCTAAAATATAATTTCTGAATCCAGTGCTGCCTCCCTCTTCCCGCAGAAAAAGTGACCACGATTTAACAGATGATATCTGTAGACTTTTTTATTTTTAGAAGCTGCTAGCAATGTGTAGTATGATTTCCTCTAAACAAATGTCATTACTAATGGACATGTGATATAAAGTAGTAAATGAAAATGACCACCACATGGTTGTTATTTAAGGCTGTGGTTTCAAACTCAAATTGCATGTGGGCCTAATGCTCGATATGAAAACAGCTGATAGGCTACAAAATTTTTTTAGCAAAATTTTAAAATATTTTTGACAAAAAAATTAATCTAAATTTTAAATTTCACTTGCTGAATATTTTTTTTGGGGGGGAGGAAAGATAATGACATAAAGGAAAAAATTTAGATATTATTTACTTTCCGTTTGAAGTTTAAATTTGGTGCCTGCAAGAAATTTCTATTCGTTCTGCTTCATAATTCAAGTGCATTGACAGTTAAATACAGTCAAAAGTCGTTAATCCGAACTTCTGCGATTCCGAATTATCGATTTTTCCAGATTATAGATCATCAGTTTAAATCTGGTAAGATGGCACGCAGAAATTATAAAATTAAAAATATGAAACCGTAATTTATGAAATAAAGAACAATTGTGATCTAAAGGGTATAAAAATTTACAAAAAAAAAAAAAAAAAAAAAAAAAACTTAATATTTATTTGTTTACTTTATTAAACATTTCTTTCAATGTAAGTTGTTTAAGTTGCTTCGTTCATGTGATAATAATTTCTCTTTAATTCTATTAAACAGACATAATTTCTTGTTTAGTTACAAAGTTCCGCTGTTCAAGTCCTATAAATGATGTGTCGAGAATACTGACTAATTTGTCAATCGACTTTTTTTTTGTTTTCAATATCCTCTGTGTCACTTTCTTCACTATCGGAAGCGAATTATAGTGACGAGGAACTTGATTTAAATCACATCAAAGACGGAGTACATCGAGATGAAATGCTACATTTAGTAAGGAATTATAAGCCAAATAAAATAAAAACATCTGCTCTGAAGATAAGGATAGTGCTGACAGATCAACTTCCAATTCATTGCCCGCCGTGATGTACCCCCCGCAGAGCAGCGTGAAATTGATAAACAGATTTCGGATTTCGAAACATACTTTTGCTTTGTAGATCCTTTACATATTAGGAAATATATATTGGAAATTCTATTTGACATAATCGAAAGTTCAAGCTTACTTTTATAAAATTGCTCTAACAGTCTGCAAAAAATAATAAGTCGAATCCAATTCGAAGATTAAGGAACAACGCAATCTGCAACATTAACTGAATTAGATAATTTTAGCTTAGCTTATACCGTGCATTATACATTAAACGCGCATTCGTAAACGTATTTTGCGCACGCGCACACGCATATTCCCAGCCGTAAAGGTAACGCCTTTACGTAACGCCAGCCGCACACGTAAACGCGACACATGAGCAGAAAGTTTGTAGCTTTGAGGTCCGGATTATGGGTGCCCGAATTAATGACTTTTGACTGTATTAAGTTTTAGACTGATATTTATTTTAGATAATACCAATATGTTGAATTAACCATTAAATAACTTGCTTTTAACCTTAACCAGAAATTTCAGAACACTGATGTGCCATCAGCTCTCCGCTGGCAAACATTTATTGTTTATACCAATGTGGGAAATTCTCCCATCTTACCTTAATCAAATAGCATGATAGCATAAAAGCATACAGTGACAAAGATATAACCCAATTTATTCTATCCCCCTTTTTTCTCCAGAAGCAATCATGCAAATAAGCCCGTCTATATTTTATGTCTCTAAAACTAGACACATCATATTTGCAACAGATGTAACTGGAATGTAGTATTTGCAGGCCATATAAATCTACTTCAGGGGCTGTGTACTGCCCATGAATTTGAGACCAATGACTAAAGGCACTAGGAATGTAAGCATTTTAAAGTGATATTTAAAGTTTGGAAGTAACAAATATATGATTCATGAACGTTAATGGAAGCTTGAGTTTGATGCCCATTGTGAATGGCAGAATATTAATATCTTTATATGATAAAGTTGAAGCACATGGTATTATTTATAATTTTGCACATGTAAGGTCTGGCAGCCCTTAGATAACAGCAAATCCTACTTTATCAGCCATAGCATTGGAAAATGCTCACAAAGAAATATGCCACACGATGTGCATGTGAGACAAGATTATAACTACAACTGTTAACTTAGCTGGTTGAGAATTTTGCAAGATACTGGTTAAGATGAAAAGATGCGTTACAGTTCTTGCTGCATTAATCTTGTTTAACTTACTTAGACTTTGATCTGTGGTTGACAATAAATGCTGTTTATATAGTGTAAGAAGTTGTAGTAGTTTATTGAAGAAACTGAAAATGATGTGTGCAGCTATCCCCACATATGCTTCAGGCAACATTGCTTAAGTAGGCGTTTGTTATAATAAAAACTGGCCTGTTATGATTGCTACTCATCTGTAATTATGGATGTTAAAAGTAGTTTGTCCTCATTTAGCAATTTCTGATTAAATTTGGTATTGACATACATGACATGCTTTTCATTTATTACCGTGTATACAGTTCTGCTCTTTATCTCTTGTTTCAGTACCCAGAATTTGCATATGTGAAACAAAAACAACAACAACAACAAAGAAAAAGGATCATTTTTTGGTATAGTTGCCAAGTGACAACACTGTGTAACATAAGAAAATTTATTACTCAGACACTCCTGTTTCTGTTTCCTGGAGTAATCACATAGCAACATGCTCATTTTGGACAGTTAAATTTGATATTGGGCAACAAACTCGAATATTTAAAACCATTGTGCTTGACCTAAAGTAAATAAAACTGCTTGAACACTGGTAGTTTGATCCAGGTTCAAATCCCTACAGATGATGCACTTGTATTTTCATATGTCTCTTTTCCACAGAAGGTGAATATGAGCTAATTGGCTTTAGAAAGCCTTTCACAAAGGAATGAATCCCTTGACTAAAATAGCTGTTTAGCCTTTTTATTTTAATAGATTCAGTAAATAATCATAAATTTGATTTCACTTTGCTTTTATTCTTCCTATTCTTGTTAATGCCAAATTATTGCAGCTTTTCTGCTTAATAGTTTTTATGTACTGTAATAATGGTCCTTTAAGTATAAGAGTAGTGATGATGCTATGATGAGTAGTGATGAAGTTTGGTGGTATGCTATTAATGCTAGGAAAATGAATGAGTTTTATTTTTGTTATCTAAAGTTATACATTATATTGTATACTTCTTCAATTTACTCTTGCATTTTGTGATTTAGATTAAAATGTCTGAATCTTTTACTTTTATTAATACTAGCCACTTGCATGCCCAGCCACCTAAAATATTTTTTATAAATAAGAAAAAATATATAATAATAATTGAGACGAAAAACTGTGTTTTAAATCACTTAATTTGTTAATCTATAATAGAATTAAATTTCAGGGAAAAATTCAATCTCGTGATTAGCTTAATGGCAACACACTGCTACATGAAAAGATAAAAATATTTAATTTCAGGTTGCATTCAGCATATTTATTTTAAATCTGTGAGTTTATTGACTAAGATTGAAAGGCAAATATCTTTGCATTTTGCCCAGTTCATTGCTCTTAAATTTTGCTCAATACATTTCTTTTAAAATGTTAAATTTATGGATTAAGTTTGAAACATACATATTGTACACTTTGCCAAGTGGTAACACATTGCTTGTAAATTGCTAATTTGGTAAATTTTGTTTTCTGAGGCTGTCTCTAATATTAAGTAATGAAGAATCTGTATGTGTTTGTGTGTGTTTGCATGTATGTGCCTCACATTGTGGGAAAATGACGGCACCTAGAGCCACTGAATTTTATATACATATTGCTCTCCTCTCAAATGTGTGTTACCTCGAAGCCTGAATTTTGATTTTTATTTATTTGGTTTTTTATATGAATTTTTGATAAATGATCTCAGTGATTTAGAAGTAAATAATGGCATTGCTGTTCAAAAGAAAACACTTTATATGAATTTCATAATATAAGCAGTTCGTAGTTACTTTAAACATGATTACTTAAAGCTATTGGTAATCTGTTTAAAGTGATCATGCTTCCATTTATTTCAACATTAATGCACAAAGATTTTTAGATTTAAAAAATTTTTATTGAAAGCAATATTAAATAAAAAAAATTAAAATGTCTAAGTTCATAACTTTAGGGTTGTATAAAACTGCTGTGCTTTATATTTTAGATCATACAAAATGTATTAAATAAGAGTTTTTTAATATTTTGTAATTTCATTATTATGAATATTTTTTCCAGAGGTGACTTCTTAATGGAATTTGTTGGAGAAGTTTTAAATCATAAAGAATATAGGCAAAGAGTCAAGCATTATGCAAAAGAAAAAAATGTTCATTCCTATTTCATGGCTTTAAAGACAGATGAAATATTAGATGCCACCAGTAAAGGAAATCTCACTCGCTTTATTAACCACAGTTGTGATCCTAATTGTGAAACTCAAAAGGTGAGTCTAGTTTACAATTTACAATCTGAAACTGTGGATTTGTTGAAAAGTACTTGCTTATCTCATCTTTATTCTCTTTCATAATCTTTGATGCAATTGCCATTGGATTATGCATAATAATGATAAGAATTCCATGCAAAAGTAATCTTTTATTGTAAGAGGATTTACACTATCTATAGTTCTTTTCCAGTTTGGCTATGATATCAGATCTTCCTTTTAGCTTACTTCTAATTTTCAAAAAGAAAAGAGTATCCTAGCTGTCTAAAGTTAGGATTAGAGATAAAATACTAAAATATATTTTTTAAAAAATGAGTCCAGTCGGAAAGAGGGATATTTAAAACAGGGTTCGTAGCGGTCCTTATAAGTGCGTATAAGTCCTTATATTTGAAAATAAAATATAAAGGCCCTTACTTTTTCTTTAAAGCCCTTATTTTTTTTGTTTTTAGTTCTTATTTTTCGCATTTATTGCCCCCCCTTTTTTTTTTGAACACGCTATTTTTCCTGGCATCAAAGCCGAAACTAAATAAACAACTTTTATTTTTAATATTTAATGTCAGATGGTGAATCATACTCCCGGAAATATCTTTTCCCCTTTCTCTGCATTAACATAACCTTTGGTATGCATGAAGAGTACAGACAGGTGCCCGTCGTTCTATTGGTCAAAGAATTGCGAAAGCAGTAGAAAATTCCGGTACATTTGGCATTCTTTTCCTCCCACCCAAATACTACACACGTTTGAACTTCTATCAAGATCTTAATAATTTGCATTCTTGTTCCACTTGATCAGTTCATATCCGTGTTTATTATGAGCATATGTATGAATGTTTATAATAACATAGTTGCAGTAACTGCTGAAGTATAGTAAACTTTCAAAAATGGTTGTGTTTTAACACAGATTAGCTTTCTAAGGAATAATATTCGGAATGGCTTAAATAAAGGGAAAGTAATCGAATAGTCAAAATATTTTTTTTTTTTTTTTTTTTTGCCAATACATTATACAGTACGAAGATTGGGAGGTTCTCCCCTTTCTCGTCAAAATCTTGAATATTGAAACTATTACAGTTCGCTGCAAAACAAGCAACGGACTTTTTTTTTTTTTTTTTCGTGTGTGTGTCACCCAATCTGGATTGAATAAGACTAAAAGTTCTGCGGTCTACCAACCCAAGTGAAGAATGATTGTATTCCGGAAATTTAACGCTGTCTGTTGAATTTTAGAATGAAAAACACCCCAGTTATTTAGGTCTCCCAATACCGGCAGCTGTTGATTCCAATTGCGTAATATCACATAGGGAAGAATTACGGTGCACATATTGCGCAATAACGTTGCGATATTTTACAGAGATAATTAATTTTGATGTTCTGTCCGAGATTTGTTTATGAACACTTAAAAAGAGTTTTACTGTGCTAGCTAAGAAGAATATTTTTCAGTTCCATTGGTTTATTTTTATATGATGCGCATATCGAAATGTCAAAAGCATTTATTTAGCGGAAAAATTTAAAGAGCGGCTACAGTCTATCCCCCCCCCCCTCCGCTCCTCTTTTTCAAGTTATGCTCGACTGTCCGAATATTCGCAAATTTCCAAGTATGCGGGTTAGTTAAGCTTTTACTGTTAAAGGATGACTGCATGAAGCAAATTTCTGTCTTCTGATTTCAGAAATGTTCCTCTTTTTTTACTTAAATTACTCTGCTTGCAATATCTGTTAAGGAAAAACTAATATACAATGAAAATTTAGAAAATGTTCAGAATTTAGATTTAAATTATTTAAATATCAATATGATTGGAAAAATAAATTTTATTTATTATTAGGTTCCAAGCGAATACAATAAATATGCCTTATTATTGTTTATTTTCTCTATTTTGAACTGAAATTTCATCATTAAATCTTGTAATATAGTTTAGTTCTGCATAGTTTTTTTTCCCCTCTCATTGTAAACTAGTTCTGTAAATTGAACTGTTATTTAAATTTTAAAAAAAAAGTAATTATTTTCCATGGTTGAGGTAATGCTTATTATCTCTTAATAAATACTGCATTTCTCATATTTTAAATTACAAGTCTAATTTTTAAGGTTATGCAGTTATGTATAATGTAATTAGACAGGTGCTTATTTTTTCTTAAAATGTGCTTGAAAAGTGCTTATAGGTGCTTATTTTTTTAACTAAAATGTGGCTATGAACCCTGTAAAATAATGCAAAATATTAATTTGAATTTGATCGAAGATCATTGCCGTTATTATACTTTTAAGGATTTCATTTGGTACAGCTTTTATTATTATTATTATTATTTGTCTTGTCTGCAGATATTCAAGTAAAAAATTCCAGTGTACAAAAAATTATGGCTATGAAAAAGGTGACTGAACATACAGCTGCTCCTGGAAATGAATGCCTGTAATGTTGAAATAGCATGCATTAGTGTGAGCGAAAAGGACAAATAAGTTGATTTAAATGGTATTGCCAAAAGTAAGAGGTGAGAATCTGCGTAAGGTTATTGAGAGTGTGAAGCAAGACTTGTGGTTTAAACGTAGTAGTCATTTGAGTATTTGTGATATTCTAAAGATTGTGAGATATTGGTTTAGAATCTGTATGAATGAATTTGTCATACTTGTTAGATATCATAAAGCTATATCTCTCAGTGGCGAAAGATGTATTGGAAAACTGAAATTAATAGCTCTCCTCCCTTTAGTTATGCTATCATTTAGTGCCGGTGTCTTCCTAGTGTCTTCTGCAGTTGTTACCCTTCAGGAAACACTGCAGAAATACTCTGAATGGGTAGTTTTCTATATCATAGCAAGCAGTAGGCTAAAGTGCATTTTTGCCTTTTAAAGCCATATATGCATATGCATTCAGGAAACACCACAGAAGTACTTGAATTGGCAGTTTTCAGTATCATACCAAGCAGTAGGCTAAAATGAATTTTCACCTTTTAAAGCCATGTATATGTGCATATGCATTTTGTTAAAAGCTATTGTTATGAATGAACGTATCATGCCCTTTTCAAAGAGATGAAAATTTATTTTAAAATACAGCTAGCCATGTTTATTTCCTTCAAAATTTCTAAGAAAATTAAATCTTGCATTCTGTGTGTAATTGTAATTTTTCAGTCAATCATAGCAGTCTTGGTGACTGCAGGTGACGTATGCAATCTAATAAACAGCAGAACTGTTTGAAAATAAAAGCTTCTTCAAAGGCTGTACTATAATTTTTGCAAAAAGTAGGCTGCAAAATGTGTTAATAATGTGGCCTGTATCAGATCAAATAATAACATGGAAATATGTACTTCAAATACTATTCCTTTAATCTTTTGTATCTTGTGAAAAATATAATTATGTATATATATATATATATATATATTTGGTTTTATATGAATTTTAATGTCATAAAGGAAAATTTAATTGAATCTTTTTTTTCAGTTTTTGATATCAAATGAACCAGGAGAAGTAAACATGTTTTCAAACATATTAATTGACTTTTATGAAACTTTAATTCATTTTCGGCTGATGGGGCCAACCAGCGGCCGAGCAGTAATGTCGTTGAACACTGGTAGTTCGGTTCGAGGTTCGAATCCCACGAACAGGCTGGCTGCATGGGTGTTTTCGGGGTTTTCCCCATGTGTAATGTGTATACGAGCCAGTTTCCCTTAAAAAGTCCTCCACGAAGGCATCCCTCTCTTAAGGCAGATAACCCTCGAGTGCTTTCCCGTAATCTAATAAGCCAAACCAACCAGTTTCGGCTCATGAGTTCTGAATTGGAGTTTCAGTAAAAGGAGATTAATTTTTATATTTTTTTAATTTTGTGTATTTTCCTTTTTGCATTTTTATTTTTTAAGTTTGTTCTACTAGTGAATTCTTGTTTTAATTTTGATATGTTTAGATGTTTAGTACACGGTTGCAATTATGAATATTGTTGAAGAATTGCCTTGCTTTCATTCCAATTTGTTGTTAACTTTAGATGCTTTAAGTTTATTTTGCTTCAACCTTGCAGCTATAGCGCAGGATGGGTTTAATATTTAATTTTTTTTTACACTTTTATATATATATATACAGGGTGTGATTCAAAAGTTTCAAGACTTACCTCAGAACTAGAAATTTATTGGACATTTAAGTACAGCAGACTAAAATTCTTCAAAATATGATCCTTCGGCGTCAACACAACGCATCTTCCATTGTTCGTAGTCCTTCTGGAAGGCCTCGGTTGTTATGCTGTCAAGGGCTCTCATCGAAGCCTGCTAGATGGCTTCAATAGAGTTGAATCACTTTCCTTTTAGGCCTGTCTCGGTTCAGGGAAAGAGGAAAAAGTCATTTAAAGCCAAGTCGGGGCTTTAGGGTGGCTGTGGCAGTGTTGTTATGTTGAATTTGACCAAAACTTCGACAGTGGCGTTCAACATTTGAGCGAGCGCGTTCTCGTGGTATAGAATCCAATTGCCCTTGATTGCCGGGCAGATGCTGCGGACTCGATCCCCCAAGAGGCGGAGCACTTCAGTGTAAAAGTCATCTGTGATAGTCTGTCCACGAGCAACAAACTGCTTGTGAATCACTCCTTTACCATATTTAAAAAAGAAAAAAAACCATGCACTTTACATGCAACTTGATCATGCGAGCTTTCTTGGGTTTTGGCGACGAAGCAGTGTGCCATTCTGAGCTTTGACGCTTCAACTCAGGATCATATTCGTAGACCCAGATCTCATCACCAATAACCACTTTCTGCAGAAGGTTCGGATCAACATTTAACCGTTGGAGCATTTCCTGGCAAACAGTCATGCGCTGTTTCTTCTGATGTACAGGCAAAAATTTTGGCACCAGTTTGGCACACACTTTTTGCATCATCAAATTCTCCATCACAATCCTTCACACCGTACTCTGACTGAGTCCCAGTTCATTAGCAATTAATTGAGTACTAAGACGATGGTCATTGTTTAAAAGTTTCCGCACTCTCTCCACAGTTTGATCCGTTCGGCTTGATGATGGCCTCCCAGAGCAGTCGTCGTCTTCAACATTCCCACGGCCATCTTTGAAAGTTTGTGCCATATGAAAACCATTGCACGAGACATGGCTTCTTCCTTAAAGGCCTCTTGAATCATACCAAGAGTCTCCGTGGTGGTTTTGTTCAGTCGCACACAAAACTTAATCGCATAACATTGCTCCAAGTGCTGCTCCATTTTCGCCTCTCCCACTTTTCAACCAAGATCGATGGGGCGCTCTCTCCAGGGTTCCAGAGGCAACTGCTGCAGTGTCAGTTTGTTCCCTGAGACCCCCAACTACTTACCCCACATTGAAGAACCAGTCCGCACACATTCCTCTACTCAGAAATGAACCAGTCTTGAAGCTTCTGATTCACACCCTGTATATATATTTTATAAAGGTGGCAAAATATCTAGTTTGTGGAATGCTCAAGGGTCGCATTGAATATTACTAATTTAGATAATCATTAGTCTCAAATATTAATTAATTCAGTTAAATGTATCTGATAGTTCTCCTCAAAGGCTGGGATCTGTATTTACATTCAATTATCATGATCACTCCACATACTTTTGTGATAGTCTTTGATATATGTTGGTAGTAGGATGTTTAGAAAAATGAAGCTATAAGCAATAATTTTTCAGCATGGTAGATTACCATTTGGTCTAAATCAGTTCAATGAGTCTTTGTAGCATTTTTAAAAATGTAGAATGTATTCAAAGCATGTGTACACTCATGCTAAAAAAATAAGTAGCAAATGCTGAAAGAAAAGGTATGAATGTAAAAAGGCGAAATAAAACATGTAATTTACGTATGAAGTAGAAGATGCATTGCCAAATGCAAACAGCGGCAAAATTCCTTTCAAATCAAATAACGGCTACTGTGGCTAAACCTGGATTCATCCATATAGAACAGTCCTGCACAGATCAGCCGTTAAGTGGACATGTTGAAGTGCCCACCTCAAATGTTCCCTTCTGTGATGTGACTTGAAAAGCACACAAATGGCTGGTTGCTTCGCGTGTAGACCTCCTTTATGATGCCTTCTAAGCACAGTTGATGTTGACATCAACCTTCCAGTAGCTGCAGCAAGAGAGGATCTGAGTTGAGTTGGAGTTGTGGTTCTATTGTTTCGTGCATCTAACAACAAATATTAGTTATCAGTGCTCATATCAGTTGGTCGTCCTTGGCTAAAACTCCTGGATGCTAAATCTGTGATTAGAAATCATTGTCAAAGTCTGTTTACCATAGAAGGACTTACATTTAGCCATCTGACCACTTTTGTCTGACTTTGTCCTACCTCTAGTCTCCCAGTAGCTCTCCATCCCAGTTCTTTGCACAAATGGCACCTATGTCATTGTTATGAATTTAGTTATCCCAGATTTCTTATCTCAGTACATCCCATTTCTTATCTATCAATATCACACCTAAATTTGCAGGCTTGCTCTTAAACATGCAATTTTATACTCCTCGCAGATGACATATTCCAATTGCAGTGCCACTGATTTGTATAATGAAGTTTTACTCAGTAACTTATTTGACAACATATTCAAATTTTATACAGATTGGCTAATTTTTAATGAGTTATCACAATATTTGTGGTTTTTCCTTAATTTTTGGAAGCCAGTGTATAAGTTACTAGCATTTTACTAAATATGTAATGAAACTGTGTTACTTGACATAAAATTTGTAAATTTCTGTGCAGAAAATGTTTCTAAACAAAGTTTTGAAATGTTATAAAATTTTAAAAAACAAGCGTGTAATCAAACTGAGCATGCATACTGGCTTCATCTTTCAGAAAATATTTTACAGTCCAGTAGCTGTAAGAATCCTGCTTAGAAAGAATAATTTACTAGAAGCAAAAAAAATTTTAGTGGTTACAGAAAATTGTCTTATGTTTTCATAACATCTAACAGTTCTGCCTTATTGCAGCTCCCATTATTTAAATAATGCCAAGTTTAATGATAAATCGCTAGTGTACACTGCGTTAAAAAAAAGTGACAGTTCTATATCTTCTGTTCTACTGTATCTACAGAGACGATTGACGGAATTCAGCTTGCGTTTTTCATGTCTCAAAAGCGCAACTTAGGATACGTATTACATTTATATATAGCATTGATCTAATATAGGTATTTTGACACAAAATAGGACTTTTTCTGAAATGACACTCTAATTTTTTTCCATGTTTAGATTCTACAACTCAAATTATGCCAAACTGCTAAGTTTTATAAAAATCGCACGAGTAGTTTTTAAAAAATTAGCTATCAAAATTTTAGCTCCTCAATGTTAATTGAATTTAATATATACAGTACAAAGTCTGTAATCCGGACATCCATTATCCGGAATGATCTGTTATCTGGACCTCAAAGCCACAAACATTTTTTTTGTATGCTTTATGCATGTGTGTAATGCATTTACGCGTGCATGTTTAATACTTATGCATGTGCGTTTAGCACAAAAAACGAAGCAACTTAAACAACTTACATTGAAAGAAATGTGTAATGTAAACACATAAATATTAAGCTTTTTGTTTTGTAAATTTTGATACCCTTTAGATCATAATTGCTCTTTATTTCATAAATTACAGTTTCATATTTTTAATTGTAAAATTTCTGCATGCCATCTTACCAGATTTAAATTGATGATCTATAATCCAGAATCACCGAAGTCCCGACAAGTCCGGATTACGGACTTTGTACTGTATTTGCTAATATCTCTTTTTGTTTTATTAAAATTACTTAATTCCTTCTTTCAGAATTCGGAATTTAGGCTTAATCGAAATATAATTAGCACATTTTGTATGATTAATGTTTAAAATTTGTATTTTTAAATATTTTTTGTAAATTTTTCAAAAACATTTTTGTATTATAACCTATAAAATTTTTAGCATCATCTTAAAGTAGATGTACCGTCTTTTTCCGAAAATAAGACACTGTCTTACTTTCGTTTTTGGTCCAAAATTCGCGCTAGGGCTTATTTTCGGGGGTGGGCAAAAATAAAAGTATATTTATATATTTTTATTTAATATTTATTTTACACAGATTACAGAAATTTAAATTTATTCAATTACAGTAATGTCGTCATCTTCTGGAACATCGTCATGAATAAAATTCTGAATTATATTCTGATTTTCTTCCAAATCCATTTCCTGTTGAATCTTTGGTCCGAATCTCTCATGTCTTGCGATATAGCTAACGTTAAATGAATACTTCTAAGTAGCCTGTTCATAGTGCATTGGAAACATCACTATCAGTTATTTTGTCCCATGAATTTTTTACCCAATTCACAACTTCTTGTAAGCCTGGTTTTACAAAATTACCTCGATGATTTCTCACCATTCTGTTTTCAATATATTCATTGATTTCCATCCGCAAATGATCCTTGAATGGCTTGTTTATTGCAATGTCAAGTGTCTCGAGGTAACCTGCCGGAATCATTATTTGATCAATCTTCCTCTCAGGAAGAAAGTTTTTCATGTCTTTAGCGCGGTGAGTACTGGCTGAATCCCAAACTAGTAAACCTCTATTCTGACCCCTCAACAGTGGTGGCAGCATAAAATCAACCCACTTACTTATAACTGCTTGCGTGTACCAGGCTTTTTCACTTTCAATGACATAAATTCCTGAAACACATTGAATCTGGTCTTTTTTACCTTTAGTGATTAAAAATGGCGATACTTTTTTCCCATCTAGACGAATCGCCAAAATACAGGTAACACGTGCACTATCGTAACCGGTAGAAGGAACGTAAATTGAAGAAGAAGCCTTGTGGTAAACTGTTGTTTGAGCTCCTTGGCCTAGGAATACCGCGGTCTCATCCATAGCAGTCATTTTGGAGAGTTGGTATTTCGAAAAACTGATGCCATCAGCAAAAAGCTTAAACGCAAGTGCATGCTTAACAACTTCATTGTCTTCCAGCTTAAACAATGTTGTTGATCTCCTTAGAGACAGTTCATATTCTTTAAGGAAGTTGTCCAACCAGTGTGACGATGCTTTAAATTCTTCTATGGATATATCAAATTCAATTGCTGTTTCAAGGGCAAATTTTTGAATATCAGCCCTGCACACAACCAAAGCCATTGCTCTCCTGCCTGCAATCCATTCCCAGATGCAATCTTCCAACTCAGAAAATAACGGCTGCCGACCTGATCCAACTCTGCATTTTTTCTCATTTCCTTGGTCCACCAGTTGACACAGGTAATCGTAGTCTGGACGCCATTTACAAACCATACGGAGATCCAGCATTTTCTCTTTACAGAATGCTACAAGATTTACACCCCTGGAGTCTTCCACGATTCCCTTTTTGCACTCGACAGAATAGCTCTTTCGTTTTGTACTCATTTTAACTGGGGTTAAAAATTATTCACTTTATTTTTAAATAAAATTACGTATGAGGAAATAATCAGATTTACAAGACTGAAATGAATGAACGTTGTATACCTGCACTGTCGCTCAATGTAGACTGCTGCCTTATGTTGTATTTTTAGCCAGTTCGCCGTTAGGAAAATCGCAAACATTTCGTGCCATTTTTCGCATTCAAAGGTAAACTTTTTCTATCTAAAACTGGGCTCAGAGTATTTCTTTCCCCCTTTCACCACTTGTGAAAGCCTATTTAGAAGTTCTGTTTAAATCAGATTGAACAGCGTACTTGTCATACTGAAGGATGGTGAATAACGACCCCCTAAGGGGCAACATAAAACACAAAGACTGGTGTAGTACTTAGAGCAGATATTTTTCCCTTTGCACCCAACCCCACTTCCACGTCCTGCACCCAACCTCAAACCTATTACAATCTATTACAATGTAAATGTAATTTTTAATTGTCAAGAAAAAGCTTTATATAAAGTAAAAATAAGGGCATTAGCTAGTATTTGAAATGTCCTTGAATTTTGTTTTATTATTTTCTTGATGGCCTGTAACAAAAGAGAAGAACTGAATCGTTAAGAATTGAAAAGATAGCATTCAAATCCCTTTGTTCGTTAATAAAAAGGGAAAAAGCTCTTGTGGATCTCATAAGATATGTTGAGGGGGTAGCTATTCGAAGAAAGTGTCCCCATCCTTTACTTTCCTGAAACAGCCCTGCTGTGATCCTAATGCGACACTGCTGAAAAGATAAGTAACCCATCAATCACCTCTTTTGATTTTCAACTCATTCTGTGGGGGATGTCTTATTTTACAAAAAGTTCCGAAAATCACGATAGGGCTGATTTTCGGAGGATGTCTTATTTTACAAAAAGTTCCAAAAATCACGATAGGGCTGATTTTTGAAGGATGTCTTATTTTCAGAAAAAGACGGTATGTCTAGGGACATCTGCAAAAAATTGTAGTTTTTTCAGAAGACAAACAACAAAAATCAGCGTTATATTTAAAAATTTCCACAGGACTAGTTTCGATGGTTTTACCGAACCACCATCCTCAGCTGCAAAATTAGTATTTATTCGGCGTGTTATTGTGTCTTAATTGTAGTTTCTTATTCAAAATTTTCTAAGATAATACATGAATTTACAAATTGGTACATTTTGAAATTTGGCATGTATGTTATAAGCAATAATCATGCCAAATGTGGTTTACACACTTCGTTAAAATTATTTGAAAGTATGAACGAGGACTTTTTTCCCCGGCTTGTGTACAATAGCAAGAAGGGAAAGAAAAATAGGTTGCTATAAATTAAAAAGTTCGCCAAGTTAATGGCACAAACTGAAAAAAATTGACCAAGATAAATTTTTTAATTTCTGTGTAAAATTCGCACCAAATTTTACAAAATTTAATATTTAGGCATAATTTGAGTCGTAGAATCGAAATATGGAAAAAAATTGACATGTCTTTTCAGTAAATGTCCGATTTTGTGTCAAAATGCATATGTTAGAACAATGCTATGTATATACGAGGGGTGATCCAAAAAAAAGTTTACAAGGCAAATGAAAAAGTATTTATTAACAATAGAAACAAGATACAAATGGGAATCAAGAGACACATCTGGCCTTCACTTTTCCACATAGTCGCCAAACCTGTTTAGGCATTTGTCAGAACGTTCGACCAACTTGTTTATCCCGTCTTGGTAGTAATCAGGGCCCTGCTTATTGAGCCATTTCTCGGCAGCTGTTTTCACTGCATCGTCTGAGATGAACCGTGTTCCGGATAAGTATCGCTTTAACGCCGGAAAAATGAAATAGTCACTTGGAGCCAAATCAGGGCTGTGTGGGGGGTGATTCCAGACCTACCACTTGAACCTTTGCAGCAATTCCTGAGTCTGGTGAGCTGTATGGGGCCTGGCATTGTCATGCAGAAGAATGACGCCTTTGCTCAGTAATCCAGGCCGTTTGCGTCGGACGGCTTACGCAATTTCGTTAAGGTGGCACCATAATGATCGGCCTTAATGGTATGGCCGCGCTCCAAATACTCGATTAGGATAACACCAGTCGTATCCCAGAAAACGGTTGTCATTACTTTACCGCCAGAGGGTGTGACCTTAAACTTCTTCCTCGTCGGTGATCCAGCGTGTTTCCACTCCATCATGGCTCTTTTGGATGTGGAGGTGAAGTGATGAAGCCATGTTTCATCACCGATAACTATGCGATCAATGAAGTGTTGGCTATCTGAATGGTATCGCTGAAGAAATGTGGGGCTGTACATCATTCGAGTGGCCTTATGCTCCGCGGCCAACGCATGTGGAACCCAGCGGGCACAAACTTTGGAATATCGCAACTCATCGGCTACGATACGCTGAACGTTACCATAACTCAGGTCCAACTCAGAAGCAGTCTCATGCACAGTTACTCGTCGATCTCTTTGGATGATTTCTTCAACATGTGCCATGTTGATATCCGTCTTTGAAGAACTTGGACGGCCGCTCACTTCCATATTGCGGTTTTCCACATGCTCCCTGCCCGCTTGATAACGACACCATTTCGCTACCTGTTGTCTACTCATTGCTTTGTCCCCGTGATTTGTCTGTGAATTTTGGATGCGGCCTTCTTGGCCCATAAGAATCGAATTACGGCTTGCACCTCAATGCGAGACCACTTTTCGAGACGTCGTTCCATTACTGTCGCTTATTGACGCTACTTACTCGTAGTGTCTGCATATTGACGCTACTTACTCGTAGAAACGCTGTAGGACAACTAGCGCCATCTGTCAACCACCCTGGGTGGAAATATTCGCTCTTCAATTATTACGTTTCAAATGCTTCTGCTTGTAAATTTTTTTTTTTGGATCAACCTACGTATATATATATATCTAATATATATTCTAAGTCACTAAGTTTCAAGACATGAAAAACGTAATTTGAATTTCATGAATGAGAAAGATGCTGTATCATTCTTCATAGAAAAAATTATTTTTTACCATGCAAAAATCATTTTTTAATATGCAAAAATGGCCGCTAAATAAAGGGGCGAGAAATAGTAAGGCAGCATTATTGTTTAACTGTGGCTAGGCCTGCCAGTCGTTTGGTGATGGTCTGTGACAGAGTTTCTTAGGGGTGGCTAAAAATTATAGAAATTTGATATTTCTTTAATTTATTATATTATAATAATTTTACAATTACCAAATATTTTTACACACTGTATCTGAAAATAGTTAAAGCTAAGACAATACAGAAAAAGAAAAAAAGGAAACATTTCGCCGCATTCTTTTTATAATATAAATGTTAATTTTACTTGCTTTGCACATAACACTGTCATTTCATCTGTTACTTATTTAAAATTTTCACATTGTCCTGTATTAAAATTAAAAATTAAAGCTAACGACCTAAAACTGCAATAGTATATTACAGTACAAGTGAAAAAATTGACAGTTTCACTCACATGTGTGTTGGATTTGAGCAATGTTTATGGGGTCCCACAAAATTTTCATAAATATTATGGGGTCTTTGGCTCGGGAAAACATCTCAGTGATAAAAAGGCGTCACGACTGAAAAAAGTTTAAGAAGCCTTGGTCTGTGACATAGCGTTGGTGGTCCTTTCATAATGTTGGCATTTCTTTAGCAGGGGCCGTAACGATCAGGAATTGCCTTTCTACGTGTTGCTTTTGCCAAAATATAGTTTTTCCATGTTCTTTATGTATAAAGTTAATAGTTAAAAGGGATGTTTTCAGCTATCATTTTTGGCACCTGACAGATGCTTATGTATTATCATATGCTATTGTTTATAGGAAAAGTTCATGCTAATACAATATAGTGTTTTATTTCAAATTATTTTTCCCATGTTCAGAACTTCATTCTTTTTCTTTCCTTTTTTTTTTTTTTTAAAGTTTTAAGAACTGTTTTCTCTTTTCAATAATAAAGCATTTTTTAATGAGGCAAATGTTGCTGCTTTAAAAATGATAAATTGTGTCGTTCAAATTAAAAAAAAAAAAAGAACAATAATGATAGATAGAGTCTTGTTTTCTTTGGTAGCATAAACTAACAAGACCTAGAAGACAGAGTGAGGGATTACCCTCAGGTCTTAAGTATGACAGATGATGTCTAAAGAAGGAATTTAATATAAGTTCACAGATGGTTTCACTTGGGTGTACACAAAAGCTAGCACTTCTAGCTTAACTCAAACAGATAACGATGCATTTAAAATTAAATGTAGTAACTTTAGTGTAATGGCTCACAGAGAAGTGTAATGTGCAGGAAGGTTCTAACTCATAAAAGTCAGTGTAAACAAGCCTAATGGCTAGAAGTGCTCAATGTCACAGAAATCTAATCACTAGAAATTCAATGTAGCAACATGGCCTTCAAGGAGGCATAAGATGCTCTAAAATCACCTTTCAAAACCTTCCCTTAAATGCTACGTCTTTCTACCTCATATGAATGCATACGCTCTAGATTATTAACATCCTGGCAGGGAGTGAAAATGTGGATCAAAGGAAAAATGCTTTAAAATAAAAATTAACTATTAGTTAAATTAAATGAATCACCACAAAGTAATCTAATTCAAATTAAAGAATTAAAATTTAAAAAAAAAAAAAAAAAAAGAAGAAGAAGAAAAGAAAGTAAACTTAAAATCGTGAAAAAAAAAATTGTGTAATATTTCTTTATTTTAGATGCTGATTTCTGAATTTTTGAGGCTACTGCTCCTAAATATGCTTGAAATAAGTTTTCATTATCATAAATTCTCTTGTCTGTTTAATAATCACATTATCGTCACACTTGTATGATAATTTACACAATTCTCCATTTATTAAAGCTTGAATTCAGTTGTAAACAATATTTCTGCTTAATTGAGAAATCAACCTTTTCTCTCATTGTATGATTAATCTTATTTTTAGTTATGTTTTCTCACTGTTGAAGGCTTTTATTACAATTTTTAGAATTCAGTACACAATCTTAAAAATATCAGTAGTTCTAAAAATTGAACTAAAATTTCTTTTATGATGCACATACTTTTTGTCAGAGAAACTTCAGGATTTGTTTAGATTGTTTTTCAGATTCATCGTAAGCAAGAAATTGCATACCATCTGATAACACACGATCACAGTATAACATATCTTTTCTGAAAATCCTTGGAAATGTACTTTTAATTTTGTGGTAAAAAATAATAAAACATATTTAAGTTAATTCACAATGTCAGTATGCATTATTTCTGCCAATCCAGAATGTGTTGTGTGTATCAATTATGATAAGGTCAAATTTTTAAGGAATAGAGCGATTGGTGAAGGTCAGATTAGTTTTGAAGCCAATCTGCATACTCATCATTACATTTTTGTGCTAGTTGTCATGGTAATTTTAATCATTTAGTATATGTGGTGAGAATTTTTATTATTGTATTAAGATCTGAAGCATATAATTTTAGTGGCTGTTTATTTTTTATGCTTTTTTTTTTTTTTCAATGATTAAAATTTACTTTAAAGTTGAAATTTAATTTTTAATTATTTTTAATTTACAAAGTCATCTGAACTGGTTTTTAACTATGGGAAGAGCTAGTTTTCATGTATATCAAGATATGTGGTTCCCATAATAGTGGGCTATATGAAGCGAAAAAAAATCATACAACTTTTCCTAAGAAATAATGGGAAGGGGGGAAAAAATTTTAGCTTCGTGTGAATCTGTCTGATGCTGTATAATTTAATGTAGTTAAACTTGCCGCTTGGATGAAAAGTAGCACCATTGCTAAACACAAAACATGTTAAAAAAACTGTCGTCTTGTGACATATTCTGAGGGATGAATTCACAAAACTTCACATGTCATTCTCAACTGTATGAAAAACTTGCAGTAGTTGAATCCTGTATGGTTTGAGAAACAAACATTGATGCAAAACATGCGAGACAAATGTTACAAGAATGTCAAGTTTCCTATTGGTATGGTGAGTGGGTTTCTGTGGACTCCAAGAGAAATTCTTTTCGATGCACTCCACATTTTTGTCTGACATGTAGTATTGGCTAGGTGATTTTTCATTTACCGAGACAACGTATGTCTGGGATTGTTTTATACAGTACAAAGTCTTTAATCCGGAATGATCTATAATCCGGACCTCAAAGCTACAAACTTTCTGCGCATGCGTAAACGCATAATGCGTTTACACATGCGCATAATACATTTACGCATGCGCTTAATACGTTTACGCATGTGCATTTAATGTATAACGGACGGTATAAGTTAGGCGAAAATTTTCTAATTATCTATTTCAGTTAATGTTGCAGATCGCGTTTTCCTTAATCTTCTAATTGTATCCGTCTTATTATTTTTTGCAGACTGTTAGAGCAATTCTATAAAAAGTAAGCTTGAATTTTTGATTATGTCAAAAAGAGTTTCCGATTCTAGAGCTGCGAAAGGATCTACAAAGCGAAAGCGTGTTTCGATGTACCGCTTCCGATAGTGAAGAAAGTGACAGAGAGGTTATTGAAAACGCAAAAATTTCAATTGACAAGTTAGTCGGTATTCTCGACGCAGCAATTATAGGACTTGAACAGTGGAACTGAACAAGAAATTATGTCTGTTTATAGAATTAAAGAGAAAGTAATTAGCACAAAAAATGAAGCAACGTAAACAACTTACATTGAAAGAAATGTTTAATAAAGTAAAAAAATAAATATTAAGCCTTTTTTTTTTTTTTTTTTTTTTTTTTAATTTTGATACCCTTTAGATCATAATTGCTCTTTATTTCATAAATTACAGTTTCATATTTTTAATTTTATAATTTCTGCATGCCATCTTACCAGATTTAAATTGATGATCTATAATCTGGAAAACCCCTAATCCGGAATCGCTGAAGTCCCGACGAGTCCGGATTAAAGACTTTGTACTGTACCATTGCCCAATGCTCTAAATAGGAAATTGTTGAATACAGGGTACTGTTGCTGAAAATCATGCTGAACAGTTATTACAGACTCGCACTTCCCGAAGTGTAGAACACATAAACTCCTCTCTTGTGCAGCTGTGATCTAGACAAACACTGATGTGGCAGACAAAAGAAGAGCATTAGCACTCTTTTGTTGATTGCATGAAACTTAAGATGTCTCTCTTTCTACCTTTACATTATTCAATCAAAATGGATTAAAAGCTGAATAGTTATAATTTTTTTAAATAAGGTGTTTCTTTTTTAAATACCTTGTACATACATAGGAAATGAAAATTTTCACTTTTCTATAAACCAGTACTAATTTTTACCTTCTGCAAACGTGTGCATAAGTAAGGGGGGTAATGTTTTTGGTTCAGAACTTGATAGTGAGTTTTCAACGTATTAGGATGAATTAGGGTCATCACAACATTATGTGTTTTTGGGGGGGAGGGGGGATAATTCTTATGTTAAACTTCCAAAAATTTTTGTTTTCCATATTTAAGCTCTCTGCATTCATATAAAGAGTTGATTAGATTTTGGGTAAAACTGGGCACCCAGAATTGCTGTTTTTCTTGAAGATCATAGCAATTTTTAATGGACTACTGGATGTTTTACTTAACTTGAAGCCGATAATAGTTTTGCTGCAGTCAACATGACTTATTTTTGCATATAGAAACCATAATACATTGTTGCATGTAACAGACATTGTTTACTGATATCAAAATATCTTTGGGATTTACATGCAAATAAAAAATGAATTTTGATTTATTACTACTGTAGAAATGACATAGAAGAAAATTAAACTATGATATCCATTTCAAAGTATTTATTTTAAATATATTGTAAACACTTAATTTTCTTCAATTAAAATGCAATAATATGCTATTCAACTTGCCAATAGAATATAATTATGATTAAAAAAATGAAGGGGCAGACATTTGGTTATGTTCATATAAATTTAGAAAAACCAGTGTTTGCATATATTTAGTAAAATTTAATCTAAAATTTTATATTACAGACCTTATTTGAGCAATAAATTAGATTTTGTTTACAAATAATCTTCTTTAATTACAACGCGTTGCTGTTTAAAACATGTAATTGGCATGAGGGCATATGTTGGCCACGTCAAAATAATTTTCATTGTTTTTTTGTAATTCTAGTGGACTGTTAATGGTGAGCTCAGAGTTGGAGTATTTGCTAAACGGTCCATGAGTGCTGGAGAAGAACTGACACTGGATTATCAGTTTCAACGTTATGGGTAAAATTAATTCCTTTTTAGCCTTGTTTATTAAGGCCATAGTCTTCAATACCTAAACTGTTACTATAATGATTGCTTAGCATTAATATTTAAAATTTTATTTGTTTTTTCTGATTATCCTCATCTTTCTGAAAAGTATTTGCGAGGCAGTGCACTATGTTGTCAAAAAAGGCAACTGATGATGTCGCAAAAATGTATTTATGTGCCAACCAAATTATATGCATGCAGTAGACAAGTGCATGATTTCCACTTTTAAATTCAGTGGTCATTTTTCTGATTAATATTTGTTTTTGCCTTAAGTGCATCCCCCCACCAAAAAATCTTGTATGGAATTGCAATGGAACTCTGGAGTTTGCTGGCTGATGAAATGAAAGTGTTGCATTTCTTCAGAAATAAAGGGTTTAGTCCAGTAGCCCCCCCCCCCAAAAAAAAAATCGAAATTTGTAACCATAATAATTGAACAAATCGAAATTTATATACTTCTCTGGTGTTTTTTAAAATGTAAATAGATTGCTGTGTACATGTGAGCAACAATTCTTCATTTTGATTTTGTGAATTCTTAATGTGCCATTGTTTTCAAAATAGCAGTTACTTTTTGTGTATTGGCTTGGCAAAAATTAGTCAGCTGTGAGTTGATAATATTGCAGAGGAATGTGCAGATAATCCAGAAGTACTCTTTATTTTTATTTCTAATTTTTTGTTCTTATTATTTAATTTTTTATTTTTGCTTATTGCAATTTTGCCTTTACTTATGAAGCTCTAACTTTCTAAAACTGAGATGAAAGACTTCAGAACTATTACACTGTCTTATGTTCAGTGTTTTTATCTAGAATATTTTTCAACAATATTTTTAATTTTTCTCATTGAGTAATTTTTGTTAAAATGAAATGGTATGAAAAGCTTAAATACAAAATATTTATTTTCAGACGTGAAGCTCAAAAATGTTATTGTGGATCAGATAATTGCTCTGGATATATTGGTGGAGCTAAACAGATCTCAATTGATGCATATGGTGCAAATAAATCCGGTACCTCGAGACGAAAAAAAGGCTCAGATGATAAGAAACGGGAATGGGAAGATTTAACTGTAAGTCAAACTTCTTTAAACAATATTTAAATAATTTGGTTCTTATTTATTTATTTTAGCTTGTAAGTATTCAAAATTAAATCTGGCTTATGGTTGATATGTTAATAAGAGTGTAAGTGAAACCACAGGTTAAAATTAAATCAGTCATATAGTTTCAACTTCTTTATAAGAAGGGGGCAAATTAAATAGATTATTGAATTCAAATTTTATGATGGATTTGTAATTTAATTTTTTTAATATTTATGTATTATATTATACTTGCTTTATATCTGAAATATAATGTAGTACTCTTTTAAATGTGTTTTAAATCCATCACATTTAAGAAAATTGTTTGCTCGAATGTAGCCATTATATCCTAGATTGCTTTTTTTTAGTCCAAAGGGGCTTTTTCCCTGAAGGACTATTGTTTTTGTTTTGCGATTTTGCGTCAATTCACAGCAAACAGTGAATCACTTTTCAAACCGTTGCCACAAAGTATTATCGCCCTGTGTTATATTTAAAGAAATTAAATAATAAAAAATCTGCATAAATGTATGTATATTTCTTGCATTGTGATAAAACAACGGTACATGGAGTGTCGAATTTTGAATGATGTAATCCTCCTGCGAATATGGGCATCTCGAAGTCCAAATTTAGAATTTGTTTTATTATTGATTTCCTATTTTGTAAAACTTTAATGAATTTTCGATTAACAAACTCAAGGATTTCAAAGCGAGCAATGGCAACGCTGTACAGAAAAAACGTTTTTTATCTCCAGCGCGTGATGTATCGGAAATTCTAAAGATATGCTCATTTTAAAACTATTTTGCAATATTGCTGTTGAACTGAATTTTATGGTTTAAGTTTACAGAACATGATTTTTAATAAATAAATGTAACACACAAAATGTTAAAAAAATGCCCCTTTGGACGTAATTTAAAATCTGAAACATTTCAGATTTTCTCTTATATTTTTTTATTTTTTCCCCCTTTGTTACCCTACGTAGTATTTTTCTTTCCATGGCACAGTCACTTTCAAATGCTTTGAAAGAAACCATTTAGTGTTATTTTTTTTAGTTTTGCAGATTTCACATCCCACCAAAAATAGAAAGTACTGTTACTTGGGCGAATATTTGTTGTAAGCCTTTTGTGTGATTTTTTTTTAAATGATCTAGTGAAGTAAATATACAGCTGTATCTCGAGTAATACTTTTTTTTATTAAATATGGCACATGGTGTTAATTAATGATTAAACAATATTATACCATTTTCCCCCTACTATTTAATTTTGACATTTTGAATAACCATTTTAAGATTCTATGTATTCCATATCTTTAATTTCTGAGAAACTAGAATGCCTTTCATAACAGCTTAGCATAAACCTGTGCTTAACTGAGTTAAGTGTTAAATTGAAATATACATACCAAGATCACGCTTGTTTCAATAATCTTTTTCCCCCCTACCCTACCTTGCTTTTGGTAATTTTTTATGAAGCTGTCTCCTCTTTTTTCATTATAAATTTTCTTTGCAACTCAGCATTACTTATCTGCTTATATGTTTTACAAGCATTGTGCATTTTAACTGTGGAATTGACCTTGATTACGCTTTAATTTTCATCTTATTTGTAGATTTCTTCCCTGACTCTCAAAATTTTTACTTTAATAGTTGATTATTTTGTACTAGTTTTTTTATCGTTTTACTAGCAATATACCTGTTTTAACAGGAAGGAAAAAAAAACTATTTCCATGTGAAATATAAGAATTAGAAAATGCCATACAAGTATGAATAGGGAAAAAGTTAATCCTGAATAATAATAAAGCATGAATTTAAAAAAGAAAAGGTTTAACAGCTTAGGATAAATACTCTAAATGGTAAAAAAATGATGTTTTATTATTGCAGCATTCTTAATCATGTGACTAAAATAACTGTATGGAGATATTAACAGCGAAGAGTTTAAAATCAGAATTGTTGAAGAGAAATTTTAACTAAATTGGATGCTGGCTGATAAAAGTGGGCAGGCACTTGTTTCTCAAGCATTTGTCAAAAGTGGCTTATCAGACATTTAGCCATCTCATTAGCAGCAGCATGTTGTCTAGGGTACACTATAAAGGGTAGACCATTTTATTATATCTTCAACGAAGAGTTGAACCTTTCACACGATTCAAACCCACATCTTACAGTTCAGATAAGCATTCAGACCCAACTAACCAGCATTATCAACCAAGGTGACAGCACTCATTCTGATTTGTGTCATTTTTATGTTATCACTTCTATTGTTTCTTGAAATTGTATCTAAGTACCAATGCAGTTTTTATATGTTCATTCCATAATTTTATATTTAGTCTCATACGACCAAGAATATTGCAATTGAGGGGAGGGGGTAATGCATTTAAATAAAATTCTGTAACTTAAGGGGACGGTGGACTTTAAAAATTAATGTTTTAAGTTTTTGTGTTTTCAACAAGAAGTTTTACATATATACATATTATAACATCAGTTTATAAAATATATGTTCAAAATTTCAATTTATTTTAAATTAAAAAGTTTTTAAAACAAATAATTAATTATTTTAATTAAAGATTTAAAATGCTCCTTGCGTGCTAATTTTCAATACTTTTTCCTTTTAGTTAGTTCAGATACACAAAAACTTTTGTCAAAACAAAAGTTTTTGTGTATCTGATATTGAATATGATGAATCAAAAATTTTTAAAAAGGATTTTTGTGAACTTAAACCCAGTTTTCGGAAAAATATCACTTTTTGTTAAACATTATCACAGGTTTAAACTTCTTAATAACCTCATATCCAAAAATGCATACACAGTTCTACTGTAACATATAACAAGATAGTTTCTTCCAAATATCATTCATTTTGAACTAAAAATAAGTCGCAAGGAGCATTTTCAAGATATACGAACTGCGAAAAAATTTGTTTTGTGAAAACCGAATTTAAAGTTTTTCTTCCAACTTACCTTTAATACATGGTCATGAGAATTAACTTTAAATATGGATTTGTAAACTATAGATAACATTTTCGTGTCACTTAACTATTTTTAATCTCATAATATTAAATATGACAAATGTAAACATATCGCAAATTGGTGTGTGATTCAAAGTTATATGGAGAAACAATTTATGCATTATATCCAATGAAACTTTTAAAATTCACCTGCACCCTATGTTTTACCTTCATTTGTCACATTTACATTATCTTTTAATGGTTTACAATATTTTTTACTATTTCTGTTTCTTTCCAAGGAGGTAAACTTCTCTTTTTGCTTTGGTTCAAGCGACGTTGATCCCGCTTTTTTTCAACTAATAGGGAAAATCGAGTTTCTTTTCCCCTGTTCTACACGTATAACATTTACATAACCAAAGTTAAATTCATTAATATTTGTCAATACTGACATGCGCAGAGTTTACATTGTTTACACATTTTAAATGCTTGTACCTTCTTTAAAAATTAGAATATTTGAATTTGGTTTTATGCATACGATGTAGTTACGTATATGGAATATTACGAGAGTAAAAAATCAAATTCAATATTTTGGTTGATTTTTAGCTATTTTGAAGTCCACTGTCCCCTTAAGCCCTTTTGCTAGTATCCTAATTTATACTTTTTAGTTAAAAATTGGACAAAAAATAACAAGAAAAGAAAATAATTCCTTCAGAACATTGAAAAATTATTCCTGCTAATCAGTACAGCAGCAAAGTGTTTTTAAAAGAGTTCAAAGGGGGAAGGAAGGTCACTTGGAAATTTTTCTTATCAATTTATCCGATGACATAAAGATAAAAATTCTTAAACGATTATCTTGATTATTAAAAAAGGGCATCTGAGAAAATAAATAATAATAAACTGCATTGATTTTTTGAAAGGGGGGGAAGAGTTGCAAATACATAATTGGACAACATTTTCAGAAAGTTGGCTCTTTAGAAGGTCAAAAAAGAATTTCAAGATTTGAGCCTAATAAAGAAATACATAAATAGTGAAACCAAGCTGAATAAAATGATGTAGAAAGCCACTCTTCATTTGGGGGTGGGGAAAAAAAAGGAATAGGATATTATGCTGCATGCAAAACAGATTTTTAAATGTAGTTAGTGTGTAATTAAGCTTAGAAAATCATGATCAAAATTCTTATTTTTGATGTTATATCTGTATAAAAGTGAAATGAAAATTTCAGTATTATTTAAAGTCTAATCATTGCTTGTATTCATTTTTCAACCCTAGTTTTATTGCAACTTAAGGAGCTATGTGTGCTAAATTTGTGAAAGCATAATGTGCAAATTTTCACAGTTAATAATTTTTTTGGTGATGTAATAATGTATTTAATATGTTACTTGATAATAATATTATTGCACAAGAAATGTGTGCAGTTGTTAACCCCTTCGCGCCGACTGTCACGTCTACGTGCCAGCAATGAACACATTCACCTCCCGGCCGACACGCAGGCGTGCCAGAGCATTTTGCCGTTTACTACCGACTGTCGCATATTTGTACCAGGGTCCTAGAATGTTTTAGAAACTATAATTTCTGCCACAAGTTGGCACTGTATGTCCATATGGTTTCAGATACATGTACATTAGACCTTCTACTCGAAATGAGAGAAGCATGACTCACATACATGTGTTTTTGATTATATAAACAAACGGGGAACTAAATGTTTCCGAATGGCGTGATTTATGAAGTCTCTTTAAATCGCACTTTATTCGCACGTGGTAGTTGTTTATTGTAAGTAGAAGTTTTATATGCGCTAAAGCGTTGAGTATTTCCGTTTACAGTTAAGTTTTTAGAAAATAATTCGATCTTGTTAGACGTGAATTCTTTCTGTTTTTGCCGTTGCAATGTCGAAGCGTCGAAAATGTTTAACAGAGCATGAAATAGCAGAAATGATGCAAAATATTTCAGATATTGATTCTGATATTCTGATATTGATTCTGAAAGATTAACTGAAAGACATTTTCCAAAACTTTGTTCGGAAGAGGCTGATAAGAAAATGAGACGACGATGCTTCGTTTGTTCACATTCCTGGAAAAATCCTCCAAAACGGCAAAGGAGTTATTACAAGTTCAAGGAATGTAACGTAGGACTGTGTGTAGATCCCTGTTTTCAAATTTTTCATACGAAAAGAGAATTTTAAGTAATATATTTCGTTTTCAGATGTACAATGTTAAAAGTCATAAAATGGTGAGTAATTAAAATAAAATGTGTAAAATATGCATTTAAACAAGAAATAAGGTAATTAAAGTATATATATATATATAAATATCTATAAAGCATAAGCCATTTAAATACTCTATAGAGCATTATTAAACAATGCGTTGATACTTCGGAAATTTCATGGATTTAGGCTTAGTAGGAAAAAAGGCCCCCGCCCTGGAGAGACGCTCGCGGAAGACACTGCCAGCCTCCGCGATAAGCACGCGTTTTCGCTACCCGGCTCAAAGGGGTTAAGAATAAATATCTGTGTTTTCTATTTTAAATTGTCTAGCACTGTGACCCAATTATCTCTTTAGAGAACTTCTTGAAAGAAAGTTTGGCAAATTATAAATGCCAAATGCAGCTATATGATTTAAGTAAATATGTGTTTACGATTTTGTTAATTGAAAAAGGGTTGCAGTTGAAGTGAGATTTATCTTTTTTGAGAAAATTCAGTACTCGCTTATTATCACATCTGCTAAATATTGGCACTTATTGATCAGATTTATGCTGTGATCAGTTTAACTGAAAGAAATTCTTGCCTAAAGGGAGAGATGCTTTTGTGAAGGGCTTAAAACTGACTTTTATTCACATTTCACATGGAAGAAACTATGAAAATACTGTGCAGCCAGACTGTGCCCTGAAATCTGAACCTGAGTCAAACTATCATGTTCAGTGCTGAAAGTCCGGTGGTCAGGAAATGAAAAGTTTTCACATTATGCATATCGTTTCTTCAAACTGGATGTGTCATGTAAATAAAAATAAACTAAATGAAGAGGCGGGTATTACGTATTATATTTGGGAATGTCCAATTACATTGGCATTAAGAAGAGAATTATTCAGCAAAAATCTCTTTCTAATAAAAAATGAATTATTATTTACAACTCCAAAATATAATACTAAGCTGTATGTTATTCTGATAACTCCTAACCTTATTTAAGTCTGTTAAATCTGATTTGGCATTTTAGTGATGCCATTGCATCCCCCCTGCCATGGCAAAATTTATTTCTACTTGGCCATTTTATATTGCTTTTTTGCCTGATGTGCTAGAGTTTAGCATTTTCTTTTTAGGACGAGGATAGATAAATTTATTTAGGCTCTTTTCTGACACTGGCATTAACATGATTTTCCGCTTCTGATCAACTTCACCATTCTTTTTTCTCAGAATAATCTCAATTTTGTTTTATTCCCAAAACAAGATAAATCTTCAAATCATTTAATTGACTTCCCTGGATGTGAGTAAATACCTAGTTTAATGCTTCTAAATTTTGAAACAGTTTCATGATTTTTGGATAGAATTCAGCACAAAAGTCATTGAAATCATATTTTATGAGATAGGATTTTCTTTTGAGAAATTCATATTTATTGGTAAAATGAATGGGCTCCATATATTCCTCAAATAAATGATGACTTTTAACTGATGATTCCATGTGGTTATAACAGGTGCCGGATAAAGCTTTGTTGCCTGTTGAGGTGCTTCTTTAAGTAATTAATGTATGCACTTTTTTAAATCATTTTTGCTTTAATCACAATGGTATTTCATTCATTGAATTTTGTTATAAATATGTCAACAGCAAAGTTCACTTCATATGCCTAATAGTGTAGATATGTTCAAACAAACAGTACTGACATTTTCTGTACATTTCACTGCTTGTGAAACAAATTATGGAACTGTACACAACAGTGGCTCTTTGTAAAAATATTTCTCTAAGACAGTGGTTCTCAATCTTTTTTTTGCCCCATGCACTCCTTTCACCATTGCTAGAAGATTATTCCCTCCTTTCCCAACTTGAAAAATACATACAAATATTTATTTCTAGTTATTTTATAAATTAAATTAAAAAAAAAAAAGTATAGAAAATGCTGGCAAATACCAAAACTTGAATAAAAGCTTTTTTTTTTTTTTTTTCAAAAACTAAAATTAAATACTTAGCAGCTAAATTAAAGGCTGACTGCATCCCCCCTTCCTGAAACTAAAATTCCCTGCTAGTTAAGAACTCCTGGGATACAGAATACTTTTTTTCATGCAGTAAGAGACATTTTGCAGTAGAATATTGCAGTTAGCTCAAGTATGTACTATCATAGGGAAAGGAAACAACTTTTTCCTCTTCTTCCAGATACATCCTGCAATCTCCACCATGAAATGAAGGTATTTGTGAAACACTGGCAAACTAGTTTTCTGTGTTCAGTAACTTCTGCCACAGCAATTCTGTTTCAAAGAATAACTTTGAGGATACTCTTTTGAATAATTTCCAGTCCTCTGTAATCTGCATACAAGAGAGTGTTTTCATAAACATCCTTCATGACTGCAGTTACAGCACTTTTCTGTACTATTATTATTTTGCGTTTTTTGATGTTTCCATAGCCTCCAGTCACCGTAAGCCCACCAGTGGCTGAATTGACTGCATGAGAGTTTTTGTGGTTTTGCTCATGTGTAATGTAAATATGAGCCCCCCCCCAAAAAAAAAATAAAGGAAGAGAAAAAGAATCTCCACAAAGTCATCTAATCTTTTCCTTCACAACTTTCAGTGCTAAGCCCCCTGCATTGTTAATACCCTTACAGGTTACCAGTCTCTTCTGTTGGCATTCTATGCTCTCTTCACTTTCATGGTAGTGTGAGAATGCTTTTTAAATCTTTGTTGTCTGCTATTTTTAGTGTTTGCTGTATATCCGCATCTACAGTAACATTGACAAAATATGGAAACTTAAATGTGGATTTGATATTTCGTGCACACTCTTAAAAATCATATTTGAGTTATTTTTTCAGTATATATGCCTAGTTCTTGAAGTCTCTGTCATGTTTTTTATTGCCAATGCAATTGGTAATAGAAAAAAACTTTTCTTTTATGATCAAATCAGAACTATATAAAATTCACTAAGGCACCTGTGGCTGGTTATTTTTTGGCTAGAAACATTTGTAGCGCATCAGCAGCTTCGCCTTGTGGCCAGATTTTAAGACTTTGGAGGCAAGAGTCCCATTGGCTAGCCTGCAGAGTCATTTCATTTTATTTATACAAATTCTGTGATAATTTCCATTGATTCTCATTGTGAGACTTGTAATGAGCTAAGATGAAAGGATTCTAACATTATTGATAGAAGGATGGAGTGTCATTTGCAGAAGGCTGAATGGGATATTGTTCACAAACTGAGCTAGTTCCATAAATTTCATCTCTAATCTTTGTATTCTTGTATTTGAGTCTCTTGATAGCTATAAAACGTTCTTCAGGAGCATTTGCAGTTTCTTAATTAACAGAAGATTTTACTTTCTTCATTTCCTCACTCACTGTGAAGGCATTTAGAGATTCAATAACCTTTCTCACTGTGTTGTTTTTCATGATTTAAAATTTTATATTATAGATTATTACTTAATATGGTTTGCTGTTTGGTTTCTTCATGTTTAGAGAAAATGATTTTGCACTGAATGAGTTATTCATTTGTAAAAGTGAGATAAATTTTCTGCAGATCTAAAAGTCTTTGAAATGCATGATATTTTGAATGTCAGATCTAGTGTGAACAAACATAAGCAAAGATGATTGTGTGGTATATTATATTTAATGACCTGAAACAAAATTGCTTGGAATAATGAGTAAAGTTGAATTTAGGTTATCTGAACTGCTTGTGTTTAGCATGACTTCAGGGGGGGGAATGTTGTAAAGTTTGTAGGACAGGAACATTCCATATTTTGATGGTGGATATTTTGTAATCTTTCAAAAAGCAATAGATAATTCTGTATACTTTTACACATACAGAACCTAGCACTTGGTCTAGTTCACTCGCATCCAAAATTAAGTTACAGCTTCCCCCCCCCTTTTTTTGCAATAAGTTAGATTAGCTACCCCACAAATGTTTTAAAAATTAATGTGATGTATAATTTGGTGAATGATAATGTAACCATCTAGTGGTTGTTGAAGGGTTAAAAGGATACATTTTATAAGGAAACAGGATTTAGACTGGTTCCTAAGTCTGTTAACTTGATCTATGGAACTGTGTTTGTTGCACAAAATCCATAAGACTGACTAATTTCTGTTTAAATTAATTCTGACAGTTGTTTAGCTCAGGGATTTCCAAGCTCTTTCTTGTATCAAGCCTCTTTCATCAAGCCCCTTAAATTTTTTTCTGCAATATACAGCACACAAGATAATAGTACTACAAATTATTTCACATCTCATAAATAACTTAAAGACTAAGAATTTGACCTAAAGTTTAAAAAAATAGTATATTAGTTTTATTATTATTATTATTAATTTAACAAACGCAGACCAGTTTTCAGAAGCAGCATCATATGTTCTCATTTCACAGACATTTTAATTAATATAATAGTTGCACTTAATGTAATGATGCAACTTTTCTTTTAAAGCAGTGATATATGTCTTCTGTTGTGTATGTTTTGAGAGACTTTGCATAAAAAAATCTTGTTTTTCTTTCCTTCATCATTATAATAATGTCCATTGATCATTAAAATGTTCTTTCATCCAGATGCATGGAAAATTTTTCAACCCTTATTTCAGAGTTCAGTTGTTGTTAAATAGTTTTGGCTGTTTCATCTGTATAAGTTGAATTATATTGTTTCTGACTGTATAAAATTGGTTTCATGTTCATTTTCATAAGTGTAGTTATTAATTCTCAAATACTAGTAATAATAAACTTTCACCAACTATATATGGGTATCTTTTTGTAATTAAATAGGAAATGTTATATGAAGCTAAATGTCCTCCATTATAATTCAAGCCTTAAGTCCCCCCCCCCTCCTCACTATGTTTTAGGAAGAATTTTTGGCTAGTAATCAGTTCAAATTGTAGTGAGAGCATTGCTCTCTTCTTTCTTTTTTTCTTTTTTCTTTTTCTTTTTCTTTTTTTTTTTTCTTACAGATGAAAATGAGTAATCATTTTTGACAATTTCATTGCATTGTTGTTCAAAGTGGGTTGGGTGTTTTTTGTGGGGGGGATGAGACATGAAGGTAATGTTGCATTTTTTGATGATGAAATTAAAAACAAGCATTAAATATTCTTACAAATATTCAGATCTCATTAACTTGAGTGTTAAAATATAAAAAATAGAATTAACATGGAATCTGCCTTCTTATAATGACATGCAGATATTTATTGTTAAAAATTCGAAATATTAAAGATGAAGAACTTGACATAAATTTTAATGTTTCATTGTATAATTTTTTTAATTTATTATTTATTATTATTTTTTTAATTTATTATTATGCTTATGTTGCCATAAGCTGTCAGTATTTACAGCAGCAAAGATTTTTAGTAGGACTTTCTTTTAAAAAATGCCTAGATTAGTTTAGTTTAGTTCTTGTGTATCTTATCTGTCCTTTCTTAGGCTGAAAAGCACCAATAATATATTTCATAATTTCTGTTTCTATATTGTTTTGAGAGTTTTATCTCTATTTCTTTAAAAAATGATTTAATTTTGTTGAATTCAAGCTACATTGTATTAAGTATGTATTATTGTTACACTCTCATTGCTTTTAAAATGTATGCTTTTCACATTTTAGCTTGAAGAAGAAATAGAGAAATTAAATGGAAGTAAAGGTCTGCGAAATAAAGAAGAAACTTTAAAATTAGCGAGGCTGATGGTTCGTGCAGATGACCCGACAACCCGTCATCAGTTGCTTGATATTATCATTGTAAGTATATTTCAGTTTTCCTGATTTAAAAAATTGTAGGAGATATAGAACTTACTGTTAATCTTTTTCAGATAGTCAAATACTTAATAGTTCTGTATTATTTATTCTCCTACATTTATTCTCTTCTCACAAATGGATATTAATATGCAGATTTTCATAATAATAATATTTAAAAAAAATTTTAGTGGGCCATATTTTAATTTGTGATACACATATCTGTTTATCTATCTATTATTAATGCTCTTTTTCAGATTTTTTAAAATTTTGTAGCCACATGGCCTGTTGTATAAGCATACTGTGATAAAGCTCCAGCCTATTCATTCTTTTTTCCTTCAATATCTGTCATGCTCATAAGCTGAATCCATATCTTTATTTTGCTAAAACTTTAAGCTGTTTGCAACAAATACATGATTAAAATGCATTCATAAAAGGGCTTCCAGAGACACATGTGGTCTGCTGGCAAGGCCGCTGATTTAGTGCACATTTTTATGGGGGCTCGCTCTTATGGGGATCACTCTCCTCATGAAACTAACTAATGCAAATATTTTCTTGAGAACAAATTCGCCTGAAATGCCAATATTCTGTCATATATTTTTGGTAGACAAAGATTTGGTATAAGTTGTAGCACAATGTGGTAGCCACAAGAAGCTGTGTACACACTTCTATGACAATAAACAGTATCTGGAACAGGAACTGTCAACACTAGAACAATATGTTTGATTTCAAACTAATAGGCTTAGATTGTAACAATAGTGATGAGGCAAAAATCAGCTGTAGCATCGTTGAAGTGATCCAAAAGATCTGAAAAATTTTAAATTCCATGTAGTTGACAGCAAAAACAATAAAAGTTTCCTTAATTATACAAATTCATGGATTAATAAAGATATGAATAATGTGCTTTGGGTGATTGTAACAAACTGTAAATTTATATGTTTGTATCTTAAATTTATATGCATTCCAAAAAGAAATTCACTTTAAGATATTGTTTGAAATGCAGCACTTGAATAAAAAAATCTTGGGGTTGGGGAGAGGTGATGACATTTTGGTAAGAAAGGAAAATGTGCAGAAACTAAGAAACAGGTGATCTCAAATACATTATTTCACTGTATGGGCTTAATAATCTTCAGTACAAGTAAAACCTTGTAACAAGTTGATATGAACCAAGCTTTGTTCAATCTGATATCTTTTCTTCTTTCCACCTTTTTTTTCATCTCTCCCTCCCCCAGATAATAAACATGAAATAATATTTCAGCAATACAATTCTTTCAGAAGTGTTTTAATTTTGTAGATATTTTATATATTCATTTTTAATCACTGCAACTATTCTTGATGTCTTATAAATGAAATAGCATATTAAATGAAAAATCATCTACTTTATTTACTTATAATGCATGACAGAATGCTTATTTTATAATCATTAATTAGTTTATATTTGCAACTTATGGAAGGAAAAATGTTTGTTTAGAAAACTGAAGAACAAGCTTGCCTACGTTTATTCCTGGATTATCATGGGCTTCCTTTAATGTGGTGTTGGATGGCCGATAATGTTGATCTAGATTTAAAGGCTAAGGTAAAACATACTTTTTATTTACAAAAAGTAAAGCCTCATTTTCTCTCTCTTCACTCCATCAATATGCTTTACTTATGTCCATGTTAATCCTTTGCATTCTAAAATTATTGATATATGGGAACATTTGTTTTCATCGAAACTTGCATCACTGCTGACATGGCAGATAATTTCAGACAGTGAAAAGGAAGCAGTGTTAATAAAATATGCTGTGAAATGTCCTTTTTATCAATAAATTAGGAAACAAATTACATCGAAGGAACAGTAATTTTGATATAACTAAATTCAGTGTAGCAGAGCAGTGAGAACAGAGCATCTTGTAACTATAAATTGGAAAACAAATTAGAGTGCAAAGAATTAAATGTTTCAAAATATTGTAAAAGCTGTCTGTATTTTCTTTAAAAATATGCTAATGTAAGTTTGTAGTAAAAGTGCTTGTGTTCTCCCTTATTGTCTTTTTATTAAATTTAATTTCTTTATGATTAGTCTACTTAAGAAAATACTACTGTTTACAAAAGTTTGTAATATCATTTATATATATATATATATATATATATATATATATATATATCTTGATTTTAAATTACTATAGGGTTTTTCTTGGAATGTGAGTATGTGATAATAAAAAATCACTGAATTTTATCCTTTGTGAACTTTGTGCCTCCCCCGTCTAAAAAGAAATGGACCACATGCTAATATATATATATATTGCATTGCAGACATTGTTGACACATTATAATAAAGTTGCAAGTGTTCAGAAAAATTGTCAATTTGATGGATTATGCATTAAATGTATTCAAAATTTCATCACTGAAGAGTTTGCTCTGCTTAAGCAGGTACAGACTAATTAAACTTGGAAAATAAATTAAGCTTCATTTGTTTTGTGCATAGCAATATTCTAAATACAGGTTATGTGCAAACAAAGAGCTTCTGTTTCATATAATGATGATGTCTACCAAATAGAATATATGATATATGTCTGCATATTTTGTCCGAATATGTGATATATAGCATAATGTACTGGTAAAAAAATATTAAAAAGACTGATAAAAATGCGATCAAACACTTTGTTTGGTTGCCAGTTTGTTCTAGCCATAAAAAACCGATAAATTTTATGATGCCTCACTCCACATAGACACAGAATCATAAATATCTGTATAACTGAGATTCGAACCTCATATCATTGACATGAAATGTATTTTAAATATTGAATGTCGTTGGTGTAGAATATTTTCATCCCCATTTATTATTATGGAGAAGGTACTTTTTGCTGACATTCATGTTGTTTTATCCAAATTTATATCCATTTGTCCTTATCAGTTCAACTTTTAGTTCAGTTTGATTCTGCCACTATACCCCATAATTAGACAAAATGTAGAAATTCTGTTTCAGTTTACCATTTAGAAGTACTTATCAGATCAGTATTGTTATCTAATGAGAAATCACTGAAGGTCATTGTAATTGTAATCATTTTCAATTAGATGAGAAAAGTAGAGATAAAAATTAAAAGTCAATATTTAAGCATAAATTTTATGAAATCAGCTCAGATGTTACTGAGCCTGGTATCTTAAGATTCAGTTGTGTTCTGCTTATTTGAAAGTCTTTTGGTAACCTTTCATTTTTGTACATACAAAGAAATTTTAGAATTGATGAATATTCAAACTCCCAAAAATGTACAACCTAGAATATTTCAGTATTGTACTTTTCAAAAATAGTGAATCAGTCATATTAAACGCCAAAATTATTGAAATGTTTTATGTATAATCCAGAAGGAATGTAGCTTTCTGTAAAATAAATTTGAGAGGTAGTTAAAAATCTCTCAGGATATAAAATAGTTAGATCATTTGAAATACAAAAAATTTGCACTTAAAATTTAAGAATGTATTTTAATGACCTGATCTATGACCATAATGTCTATATATAATATAGTGCATTGGACAATTTTAGAGCTTTACAAGTTAATAGTAATTTTTTTTTTAATTTATATTTATTTAAGTGGTGGTTTAGTAGCCTTTTGTATAAGCAGGTAAAAATGTTTTATCAACATTTGTCTGTGCTTTTTACCATTTCTTTGTTAATTAATCCAGGTAAGGATGTATGGTATGATTAACTTTGTATAGAAGTGTTCAAAATGTTATTTGTTTAATTTTCTGAGAGATGTATATCAGTTGTTGAAATAGGTGTAAATAATTAAATTTTGTGAAGCATGATGAATCCATGTGCATTATAATAGTTTTTTTTGGGAGGGGTCCTATTTCACACAAAAAAGTCTTAAATCATTTCAAAATTTTGCATCAATCCAAAATCATAACATTTCGGTTTTCGAGATTTAATTTTAAGAATTCCTTCCGTATTTATATGAGTATAAAACCTTACATTTGAGAATAAATTTTAAGAGATTAAAATGTTGATGAATAGTTATTTTGTCTTAGTAATTCCAAAAAAGAAAATCATCATTTATTCGCCTTACTTCAGAAATTCCATAAATAACAGTGTTTCTTTGCTATAGAACAAAGCTTAAGGAAAAGTTGGTGATACATTGTTACCTGTTGCCTAAATTTATACTATTTGGCTTAAACATATGACATGCGTTAATGATAGTTATGCATTTATGAATGTACTAATCCCCTACATTGTTTATTTAGTATTTAAATGGTGTAATTATTCTATGTTGCATGATAGTTAAACTCCTTTGATTTTGTAATTTCAATCAAAATATCCATTTAAAGACCCTACCAAATTTCAGAATAAAAGTATAGCAAACAGTTTTCATGTAAATACTTTACATTTACCTTGAAATTTAAAAATTGTATTCAATGCTTAAACTTTTGCAAAAAAATCCAAAATATATAGAGACATAAAAATACTATACATAAGTGATCCATGGGTTGTGTAAAAATTACTTGCAACAACTTTTAAAAACAGTGCACTCTCGATTGTACAGGCTAGTGCCAGAGAAGCAAGTCATGGATAATCTAAATTGCCAGTTTTCATGCATATTGTATTTTATTCATATTTCTTTAAAAAATTGGTAGTTTTACAGTGTTAGAAATTTCGAATATTTGTTGAATTTCTTTGCATATTTTCTGAAATGCTATGAAGGTTGTGATCGATGTTCCTGGCCTTGGCAACAGTAAATGCTGCTAGGCGACCACAAATATTCCAGTCAAAAGTTTGATATTTTTAACCATAAATTCTTGAGAATATTTTGCCATTTTAGCGTGATTTGTGTTGTTTACAGTAAATTAAAACATTCATCTCTGGCAAAAAATGGAATTGACTCTTGAGCATTTTCGAGCAGTTGTTTTCCATAACTTTTGATGTGGATTATAAAGACAAGGGTGCTTCAATGAACTTAATTCTTTATACAGGGATAAAGCACCATTCTTACAGCAGTGTTTAAAAAAACTGGTATAATGAATTCAATTTTGGTTGACATTAGCTCTAGGACGAATTCTGGGGAGGTCATTCAAAATCATTTGGCCAGAAAAATCGATGTTCTGCATGACCTGATAAAATGCAAGATAGTCATGTAACATACCGTGAGATTGAGACATCTTTGGGCATTAGTATGACAAGCATCAGTAAGATATTACATGAACATTTGGCCATAAAAAATATTTGTTCGTGTTGGATCCTGCATAATCTGACAAATACTCAAAAGAAGGCTTGTGTTGATTGGTGCAAGGAAATGTTGGAAAAATAATTTCAAGGTTCATCAAAGGCTGTGTATAACATCTACACAAGTGATAAATCATGGATCTAAGCATATGAGCCCGAAATAAAACAGCAGTCAACTGTATGTAAAACAAACCAAATCTAACAAAAATTGTTCGCGGAAGAAACACATTGAAGCAAATGGTTGCCTTTTCGTCAACATTACCAGTCACGTGGTGTTAGAGCAATGCAAGACGGCCAATTCCGAATGGTACATGACCATTAGTTTTCCAGAAATCATCAGAGAAATTCAAAAAAAAGAAAAGGTGAATCATTTTTCATGACAGTGTGAGCTCTCACACTTCAGCTCAAACAAAGGACTTTTTGATGGGACAAAACATCAAATTGATGAGTCATCTGCCGTAATGCCCTGATTTGGCATCCAATGACTTTTTTTTTTATTCCTGCACATCAAAAATAAATTACGTGGTCAGCAATTTGCAACACCCTAAGGAGCAGTTGATGCATTCAAAATGCATGTTTTGAAGTTACCGCAATTGAAGTGGAAAAAGTGCTTCAAGAATTGATTCAAACGCGTGCAAAAGTGTATTGATCTTCATGGAGAATATTTTGATAAACAATAAAGCCAATTTCGATCATAAACATTTGTTTTTTCATTATTAGGCCAGAAATATAAATACCAACCCTTATATTTTATTATAATATTCAAATCCCTGTTGGTTAACAAGTCCAAAAAGTTTCAACGAAAGTCATTGTTATCGTTGTCTTGGGATTAATGGAATTGTCAGTATCATCTTCACCTGTATTTTAAATATCATTCTCTGCCTCAAAATCTTGGCATTTGAAACAAGATCCACACCACTCAAGCATTGAAAGAAGCACTCATATTGAAAATGAGATGTTAATGGGTAAATTTTAATACTTTATGGAACAGGTTTTACTGTGTGCATATGGTCATAAGATTTGTTTTCTCTTGTTTGTAATAAAGAGCTGATGTAATATATATCAGCTTTTAAAATATGTTGGGCCCAATCAGTTAGTACCACTAGACATTGTTTGTTCGACCTGAGTTTAAATCCCAGCAAGCAGATTAATTTCTTACATATTTTCATGGTTTTATTTGTATATCTAAAGAAAAAATGAATAAACTGATTTTTCATAAATAGGTAGCAGTGTTATGCTTTCCTTTAATCAGTTAACCTATCAACTAGAATGTATTTACGATTTTGTTTAATGATCTATAAATAATTCATTTATTTTATTATCTATGAAAATAAATCATTGTGCTAAGCAAGGTAATTAATGCTGTGTAAATGGAAAATTTCATGATTGGAACAAAAGTATTTAATCTGATTATTAAATTTTATTATGTAGATTTATTTGTAAGACAGAATTTGAATCTAATGCTGGTATTACTGGTTATCTTATAGCAGGTACCCTTGTTATACATTGATTATAATTTATTAAATGGCCTTGATGCAATGTAATTTTTCTTATGAATATTGTTTTTATGTTGACAGGTATATTTAAAAACAAGTTATTACCATTACTGATTGAGGAAAATGAATAAGAATTAATGCTTTATTAAGACCTTGCCTCCCAGTGATGCTATATTAAATATTTTGGGGATTGAGATTGATGTAAGGAAAGAAAATCCCTTTGCTTGTTAGTTAAAATTATAATTAATCTTAATAAATTATTAATTCTTAATTTTAATACTTTATGGAACAGGTTTTACTGTGTGCATATGGTCATAAGATTTGTTTTCGCTTGTTTCTAATAAAGAGCTGATGTAATATATATCAGCTTTTAAAATATGTTGGGGCCAATAATTTATTTATTTAATTAAGAATTAATGCTTTATTAAGACCTCGCCTCCCAGTGATGCTATATTAAATATTTTTGGGATTGAGATTGATGTAAGGAAAGAAAATCCCTTTGCTTGTTAGTTAAAATTGATTTAATTTTAAGACCCCCCCTTTTTGTGTGTGGAAATTTTAACCGCAGCCCATTGTGTACTATTGAAAGTCAGGATGTTTCATACTTTTTATTTCCTTTACTGTTTCACTGCATGAAATATATTTTGCAGATACTACTGTGTGCAAAAAGAGCTGTAAATTAGATGTATTTTATATTTATAGATGAATAATTATTTGCATCTTTTCTAGTGGTAGGCTGTGTTTCAGATAAATCAGCATTTCTGCTTTTCAGCAGTTGAAAATTCACCTGTTCCATCATCTAGATCTTTATCTGAATCTTCAGGGTCGCTTAAAAGGGCAAAACATAATTCAGTAGCTTACTCTGCCATATACATCTTGCATTTTTTATACATTTCCATAGTATATATAAAAATAATTAAATTACAAATAACTGGAGGTGTCCAGTGGAGGAAAAATATAAGATTGCCAAATACAATTCAAGATTTTAGTTACTATAAAGAACTGGCCATAAACTTGAACATTTGTGTTTATAAATCAGAGTATATAAATCCTGTGTTTAAACCATAAATAAAACCAATAAGAAATTATTAGATGAAGAAGTGTTATGCACTAGAAAAAATGGCTTTATCTGTGCTTTATCCCTTGCTAATCTTTATTCAAGGCTTCCTTTCCCCCCCCTCATTTTTGAAGTTATTATTAGATAACAGCATTAATCATACATGATAATATAGTTTACATTTAAAAACTTCTGAAGTTGTTGGTAAGTGTACCTCCTACAGCCTTATAAGGAGTTTAATTATACATTTATGCAGTATCAGGTGCTTAACTTTAATTAAATTTTATTAAATTATTTTAGTCATCACTGCAAAGTTTAATGTAATGAATGCTAATTGTTGATCAAATATATCTATTTAACTACAAAATGGGATTAAAAAAAAAAACGTCAGTACATTCAGGGCCAGTTTTAGACTTAGTAAGGTCCTAAGGTGTTTGAGATGTGGGGCACTTTATAATTCCAGGTATTATATATCAGTGTCAAATATGATTTTTGGATATCTAGAGGGTTTGGGGGGGGCAAGAAAACAGGGGCCCTAAGCTATAGTTTTTGTAGCTTATATATAAATCCTGCACTGAGTACATTGCTTAATAAAATATTTTAAGCAAAACTGAACTTCTTATTATCTAAGATGAAACTGTTGAACACTAGTGGTACAACCAGTGCTGGCAAATGGGCTGACTGCATCAGTATTTTCCTGATTATCCACATGTGTAACTTGAATACAAACCAATTTACTTTAGAACAAAATTGATCCTTCCTTACAGTATTTACTATAATTAATAAAGCAACAACATTTAACAAAATTAGTACATATTAATCATAATTACTACTAGACTTTTTCCAATTGTGAAACCCATAGTTTAGGCTCTCAGAAAGTGGATCAGTCAATGTATTTTAAAATTCCAGATGGATTGTATCAGTTATGACTCAGTGAGTATAATAGAATTGTATTAAATAGTTGAGTTTTTCTCCCTGAAAATACCATAACATTTATTCATAACTAAACTTTCTCAAATGAATCAATGATTACTTTTCTATTTCAATAAATCTATATGAGATGCTTTTATTTCAATTTTCATTTATTTTAATGTAGCATGTGGAAAATATATATATAAAATAATCAATGTCTTGAAATGTATCTTTTTTAGATTTTGCAGGTTTTGGCATTGCTTCCAATATCAAACAAGACTATGCTGCGTGACAGTAAAGTTATGAGTGTCGTTGAAAAATGGTTACAGGAGTGTTCAGGAAGCAGAAGTAATGTTTCAGCAATTTCATCTGATTCTTCTGCATTAAATCCTGCAACTGAAGAAAACTCTGAACCTCTAAGTAAAAAGCTGAAAGTAGATTTTTCTGATTGTGAAACTGATAGTTCAGGCTCTCAGAAAGTGGATGACAATCCATCTGAAAATACTCCATCTATAATTGAAAATGTAGTTTCTCCTGATGGCGAGACACAGTCTGAACCATCAAAAGAAAATAATTCAACAGATGTGCAGCAGATAGAGTGTACAGTTTCTGAAGATGATCAATCTTCAGGCCTAAAAATGAATATTTCAAATATGGCTACAGAACTTCTCAGCAATTGGAAGAATCTAAAAGTGAGTTCACTGAGCTGTTTAAAATCTGTAAATGAACTAAAATTTAAGTACAGATGTAGTATAATCTCTTGCGCTTGGTTTCTTTTTGAAACCAATGCTTTAGTTTTCCAATTCCAGGTCATTTTGAAGCTTTTGGAATTCCATTCAACATGCAACAAAATTTGTGCCGATTTAAATCTGATACCACTTTATTTATTCCTGAATAAAAGGAAAATCATCTTTTATCAGATTTTTTTTTTTTTTTTTTTTTTTTTTTTGGTTGCTTTATTTTAAAATTATGTCTTCTATTTTGAGCATTCTAAATTATATCAGGAAACCTTTTTTTTTTTTTCCAAATTTAGATCGTGAAGGATTAGGATATTGGGTCTTTTTACATGTGTTAGTTTTGTGACGATGTGCCACAGCATTTGGATTTTGTTAAAGGGAACTGGTTTAATTAAATGTTGTTTCTGAGATTAACATGGAAGAAAAATCTTCCTAATGAAATTTCATGGTTTTATAGATAAGTTAGAGATGGGAAAGTTTGTGGACCCAGTAAGTTGATTAGTTATGGTTCTTGATTTGGCTGTAATAAATGAAATTTGTAGTTTTTCCCAGTCTCCCATAGGGAAAGAAGCTACAGAAGTGATATTTTTCATCCGTTATATGAAAAACATATGGCAATTTGTCAATAAAACTGTTCTGAATTTGGTGGAATTGATGTTGGAAAAGGTAGCAGGCAGGAAAAACATAGTACAGATAGACAATGCAAAACTCAGTAGCTCAAAAGCAAAATAAGAGTCATTATGTAGTTGAACATCAGTGATTTTGTGGTGGGGTTGAAAGGAATATCTGATAAGTTGTTTTGGTTGCAATAAAGGATAGGTCATTAGAAATGTTTCTAAAGGTTTTTGAAAATTAGATTGAGATTAGGGGCAATGATTATTTAGATTCCTGAGAAGTATAAAATCATTTTAGGCTGGTAGGTTATGAGCATTTGAAGATAAACCTTCATGTGAATATCAAGGATCCTGAAACATTTCATAGTGATGCCACAAAGTGCACCGAAGCATTTAAAATATTCTTTACAGTTCTTACTTTTTGTGCACAAAAAGCAGAAAGATTTTAGATTTTATTTGGCAGTGAATGGTTTGATTAAAATTTCTACACTGAGCAGTTAGCTAGTATGTTTTACTTCTAGCAAAGATGTTTTCATGTTCAACTAAGAACGTTATTGTATGTCCTTTTCATTTGTCTGATGACAAGAATTTTGATGATGTGTAATTAATTTAGCTGTTTAATTTAACACTTTACCAACTGCTACCGGTTCAACAGCATGCGCACATTCAAATGGCTGCAGATTCTCCCTGTCCTGAATAACTGTCAGGACAATCTGATAAATCGTCTAAATAAAACTCTCCAGTATCTTTTCCCCCCCCCCTCATCGTGAACAGTAAATTTTTTAAAAAACGGTGTGAAAATGTGGAAGTTTATGAAGCAACGCACTTAACACAAGTGAACAGTGTACCTCAATACTAATAATAAAATGTAGATGATATAGCAAATGGTAATTGTTTATTGCCATGGCTACCGATTGATCGGCTATTTTTAGGTAGCCCCAAGAAAAAAGTGATTAATAGGCTATTGGTCATTAGGTGTTGGTGAAAAAGGCAATTAATAGGCTATCGGTTGGTAGGCATTGGCGAAAAAGAGACGATTAATAGGCTATCAGTCAGTAGGCATTGGCAAAAAAAAAGCCCATTAGTAGGTGATCGGTTGGTAGGCGTTGGTGATAAAAAGCCAATGAATAATCTATTGGTCGGTAGACATTGATGATAAAAAGCCGATTAATAGGCGATCGGTTAGTAAAGCGTTAATATTCTGTGCATTTTTTCGCTGCGTAAGTAGAAATGTTAATGCTATATGGCTAAGACCAAACTGTGGTGAATTGAGTTCTATGTGGGTGTCATCATAACAAAGTATAGTTTTATTTTTGAAATATCATTCATTCTCCTTTAAAACGGAAATCATGGCATATATGTTTTTTTTAATAAAAAGTAATTTCGTTTTTTAAATTAATGTGTAGTAATTTTAAATAATCGTGAATTGTGGACCATTTCTGGGACTTGTGACTGTAGGAATACTCCTTTTTGAACAAGTAAGCTATCGGGACAGCAGAAAAGACAAATACACAATACTCTGTACACAATAATGTGTTTGTGATGTACATTAAATCTCATAAATTGACACTATGAATATATTTGCTTGTAATTTGCATTTTAAGAATTGATTAACCCTATATATTGATTCTGATTACAATAGCACAGGGAAAAAATTTTTTTTCATGCCATATTGCAGTAAAATTGATAACTTATTTTAAATCATTTTCATACATCGAATAGGTTCTCCGCAGAGTGTTCTTTCTTATCTGACTTGGTTTAGAAAAAAGAAAAGGCTGTATTGTCTAAATAACCATGTTATTCTTCACCTAAATTAAAAGCTTTGTAATTACTATAAAGGTCGATATATCTTCTATTTTATTTTTGGTCTCTTTCTGTTTAAATCATTTAATAAATAGAACCAGAATTGGAGGAAGACTATTGGAAATCAGAAAAAATGTACTTCAATTTTTATCTCAAAAATGTAAGTTCAGTAGCACTGAATAAAAGCTTAAAGTTTGGAGTTTTAATAGGACATAATTTACTGAATGAAGTGCAAGAGCAGAATTTATTTATGCCATAATACCATCAATTATAAAATGTAATAACATTTTTAAATCAAATATTTTTTCTGTTCATTAAGTTTTGCTAGTTTTAAAATAACATAAATATTTAGCAGTGGCTATTTGCAAATGGTTCCTGTTATCATGAAATTAGGCTACCCATGCTATATTAGTTGTGTTGACCTTTTTGTATTGTAGAAAGAGGTTATACTCATCTGTTCAGAAACTTATTTCAGATCAGTTATGTATGTAAATGGTTTAGAACCATGCACTTCTTAAAAGGTAATCATTTTTAGTAATTGCTTATTAAAGCATTTCTGATTTTTTTCCTGCTAAATACTCAGTATAGATTTAAATTCAGTGAATGGCATTTTTAAAAATATTAATTGTTTGAAATGGCTGATAATATTTTTTTTTTGTTTTATTAATTAATCTTTAATCTTTTATAAATTTGTTGAATTATATTGTTGTAAATTAAGAGAAATATTTATTTTGTATTGTTATTTTATATTGTTGTAAATTAAGAGAAATATTTATTTTGTATTGTTATTTTATTATATATTGATATATAAAATTTTATTATTTTGATCATTTACAATTTGTAAATAGCTCTGGTAAAACTGAAGATATCACTTTTCAGAATTTGCAGGACTTTGTGAAATAATCTGACAACTTTTAAGTTTCTAAAATGTTTTTGTTTCTGTCCATTATGAATCAAAGAAATTTACCACTGGGAGAAGAAATTAATAACTGGGAACAAAGATTTTAGATCTCCCCTTCCCATCAGAATGGTGTAAAAGGAATTTCATTGCATCTAGTGAATTAGTTAGTGAATTTAGCTATTACAGTGATAAAGTTTGTGAATTTTAGCATATCTTGAAATCCATTGTCTGTTTTAACTATGCTATTTTTTAATCGTCTTGCATTTGAATACCTATATTCTAGATTGATCAGTAGAACAGGCTGGCTGCATAAGTGTTTTTGTGATTTCCCCCATGTGTAATGTGGATATGAGCTAATTTTAATTTCTCTTAGAAAGCCAGTCCTCCATGAAGGCATTCCTCCCCGTAGGCAGATAGTCTTAGTGTTCTTTGTCGTAATCAAATAAACCAAACCTAACATACATTTTAGAATTAAATTTGTAGAATTTGATCCTGTTTGACAGAGACTTTTTGTGACATCCTCAGCACTACTGGAGCTATATCCTTAACTTATTTATTTATTTTATATATACTTTGTCTTCAGGTGAAATTGTTTTGGAGCTTCAATAAAGTTCAAGTTTTCCATATCATTGGCCTTTCAAATAATTCTCTGTAATTTTAGTGGCAGCTTATTAGTAATACTTGTGAGGATTCTAAATTTGGGAAAATTGGAAGTGTGATATCTAGTAAAGGATAGCTTTTGAAATTGACCTACTTTGTTATCTGTTTTTATCTAAGAAATGCATATTAAGAATTCAAAATTTAGTAGGAATAACTGTTTTAGAGAAATAAAAATGTCTGCAAAATATTATTAAATGTTTCACATTCTTTGTTTGTTTTCGGACGCATTTTTCACATACTGCAAAAGTGATATGTGTAAAAATTTCAAATGTTAAAAATTAAGTATTTTAAAAGCAGCATACAAAAGTTATCATTTGTGTCTTATGGTAGAATACCTTTTTATTCAAAAAGTTCATGGGTAATGCTTGTAAACCAGTTCCATTAAAAAAAAAAAAAAATTGCTACTTATCTGCCTTTGAAGTAACATCCATCGAAGTGCACAGTTTTGATTTAGTGGTCCTGACTTTTCTGGAATTACAGGGTTATCCAAATTAAACTTCCCCAACTCAGAGGCCTGTGCAGAGTGTTGTATGGGTCATAATGTGATGAAATTTTAATAACAGACACTTTAGATCATGCGCTCGAGATTTATTACACAAAAAAAAAAAATTAGTACAAGAAGTTGCCAATAGGTGGGGCTGTAACACTAGTAATGTGCATATTGCAGCAACATGATTTGCAGAAATAAAGCTTCTGCGCAACGTATCCAAAAGACGAGCCCTACAAAAGGGGAAGACAGGCCTTGCACGGACAGTTGTTTCCAGCTCGCTGATGCACAATGGTGACTTTGAAAGACAAAGCTCTGTTAGTGAAACTTTTCTACCAGAATGACGAGAACTCCTGTGCTGCGATAAGAGCATTCCCGCGGCTGAAGATCTTACGCCGAGGACCAATGACACCACGCGCTCTACGAGACATGATGAAGAAGTTCGAAAGAACAGGGCAGCTGGGAATTTTACCACATAGAGGATGACAGGTTGTGGAATCTGCATGCACAGAAGACTTTGCTTTGGCCGTCGTGGACCCCACTAGCCAATTGCCACATGGTGTTGTCATGTCAGTGTGCCAACTGTTTCTCATGCTGTTGATATGTCCTATATGACCGTCTGGCGTGTGATGCTTCGAATCCTCGATTATTTTCCTTACAAAATCCATAGTCGTCATCAGCTGTCCGACAGGGATCCTGTAGTTTGGGAAACATTTGTGTTGCAGTTCCTTTCCAGAATGGAAGTCGATGCTGCTTGGCAGTGGAACATCCTTTGGATGGATGAGGCCCATTTTCACCTGAATGGTCAAGTGAATACGCACAACTGCCGCATTTGGGCAAGTGAAAACCTGCACGCAATCCATCAAGTAAGTGCCCTTGAACTCTTCAAAGGTTACTGTATGGTGCGGTTTTACTGTAATATTCATCATTGGGCCTTATTTTTTTGAAGAGGTGACTCCAACAGGGTTCAAAACCTGCTCTGTCACAGGAAAACGGTATCAGGACATGTTGACAACGTTTGTGATCCCTGAACTGCAACAACGTGGCCGCCTCCAGGACATGATATTTATGCAGGATGGTGCACCTCCCCATATTCTTCATGGCGTTCAACAGGTGTTACGGGCAACTTTTACCGATGCACGTGTGATCAACCGCTGTATCCTTACAGCTTGGCCTCCCCGCTCACCTGATCTCACGCCATGCGACTTTTGGTTATGGTGATTCTTAAAGGATCAGGTCAACCGAGAACACCCAGCAAATCTTGACACATCTGAAAGACGCAATTATTCGACATGTTCGGGGAATTAATGTGGACTTACTGCGTTCCGTTGTGGAACACACTGCTTTGCGAGTGGAAAGAGTTGTGGAGAACCACGGCACACATATAGAACATCTGTAGAATGTCTTGTTGATCTGCAGCGCCACCTATCGGCAACTTCTTGTACTTTTTTTTTGTTTAATAAATCTCAAGCGCATGATCTGAAGCGTCTGTTTTTAAAATTTCATCACATTATGACCCATACAACACTTTGAGCGCAGGCCTTTGAGTTGGAGAAGTTTAATTTGGATAACCCTGTATATGTAGTTTCTTTTTTGTTATCCTTCATAGACTGGACTGGCAGTCATAGACAGACTGGGCATTGTTATGGATAGTGAAATGTCTGAAAATACTGACTCTGTTGAACAGTGTGATCAGAGAATGAGATATCTAGTAGATGAGGTATGACAGGGATTTTTTTCTTATTAAAAAAATACAAATCATTGCTAAAACACCCTTTGCTCAAAATGCAACATAGTGCTGAATAATCAGAATTTTATTTTGTTTGTACTTCAATACAAACTGCACTGTCCCTGATGATGCAACATGGTGCATTTTTTCTGCAGAAAGTGCATTAACATCTTTTAATAATCAGTTTGATTTTTACAAACTCCATCTCATGGCATAACTTTCCTGTGAACTTCTTGAACAAGGAGGGGTGTATTTATTTTTATTCTTACATTTAAATTCCTTAATGTTTTATAAGAAACGTTCAAATATAAACAGGAATTTTCTTGCTGCATTCTTGTAAAGAGTTGGTTGTACTTATGACTGATTGGACAAATACATACTAGTTGGAATATGTCAATAGTAGTGCTGATTTCTTTTTCCATCACTGCTGTTAGTTGTAATCAACTTATTAAAACAGGAAAATTCAAAACATTGTTTCACAGCAAATCATTGTTAGAGTTTTGATTAATGAAGGTCTCATTTTTTAATCAATTCTCAGATTTGTTTTTGACTTAAAAATTAGTATAAATCCAGTTTTAGATTAGCATCATCAGACTTTCATCTTTTCAGTTCACTTAAAAAATTTTTAAGAGGGAAGAAATTCAAGTCTAATACACAGGTTATTGATTCTGTGCAAAAATATGTCATCGTTCTATCAAAACAACTTAATGGAATTAAGAAGCTTCCTGGACACTGGAGCAAGTGTATTGCAGTTGCTGATGACAGTTTAGAAAAAATATGTATAAACATTTTATTGTTTTCAACAAATAAATTTGATAGATTACTGTTTATATTTGAACGTACCTCAGATCTTCAAATTTCAATGTAATTTCTTAGAAACGTTTTATTATTATTATTATTGTGCCTTTCATCCTCTGGAGAGTTGTTTAAAAAAGTTTACTGTATTCTTGAATGCTGCAAAGTAAATCTCTCTCTCTCTCTCTTTTTTTTTTTTTTTTTTTGTTTTATCTTCCTTCTATGTCTCTCTCTCATTCTTTTCCCCCCCCCTCTCTCTCTCATTTTAATGAATTTTACAGGTCTCCCCTTCTCAAATCTAAAGCAGGAAAGTTTAATATTTTTTTTAAATGTTTAATCATTACTAATCTCACTATGTAATTCCATAATAAATATTTTCAATAATTCAGAGCTGAATAATTGTTTATTGATTTCACTACATAGGAAAAATATTTGTCTATAGGAAAGAGAAGTTGTTGGGGATTCATAAAACAGGGAATCTTTTGTTTTCCTTCGAATTATGAAAGTGACGGCTTATTAATATAACAAATTGAGCTATTTATAAAAACATATATTTTTTAATATTCTGCAAGAAAAGAAAAATTTGTATTGGTGCTATGATTAAAAAAATCAATGCCATATGTAAAGTACTTTTATAATAGAATTTCTTTTTAATTCGCTTATCTTTATACTATCATCTGCACTGAAAATAAAACTTAATGATTACTTGATTCAATTCATCATATATGATTGCAATCTGTGTTGATGTTGATTGCAATTGTATTTACTTTTCTTTTTCTAGTTGGTTAAATAAATTTTGATATTTTTCCTCTGTTCACATTATTTTACTTTGAAAGGAGAAATGCAAATAAATATTCCACCTAAATTGAAATATTTTATTCGTCATCGATATAGCTGGTAACACAACTAGGTTAACTTATGTGAGGCATTTATGATGGTGTGTTAGGTAAGCAGTGATTTGAAAAGCTTTCATAACTTTTATACATTCATTCAGGAAACCAAACTATCTAACATTTTGATGGTTTAGTTTTAGTAAGACTTATCAGTTATACCTGTGATTGGATTTTCTCCCCCCCCCCTCAATTTCATGACACTGAAATTCATGTTAATTGTGATGACTTTAATGATAAAAATAGTGGATATTAATTCAAAAAAATGCAGTGCATCAATTCTAAGAATAAAAATGATATTAGGACAGATTTTTTTTTTTTTTTTGCAAAATGTAATCTTTTATTGACTGAAATGCACCTAATACTCAGGTATACAAAATTCCAATGGAAGAACCTAAGCTAATGAATGATTAATAAATGCCTAATCAAGAAAAGATGCATGAACTGTGATGAAATATAATATCTGTGGGTAATAACTGAATAATTAAGGAATTAACAGTTAAACAAAATTAGGTCATGGAAAGAAATAAAATATAAAATGCTATGTGCCAGTTTGTTTTTATTTGTGATATCTTCTAGGCAATTTACCTTTAGGTTTATATTTAATTCTAAAATTTTATTTTTCCCAACAAAAAATATGGTAAATAAATAATAAGCTTATTATATTGACTTCATACATGATTCATCATATATGATTTACATTTCAGTTGGAAAGCATATTAATACAGTTGCAGGAAACCTCATAGAAAAATAATCTTGAAAAATCAAATGGCTCTTGCTGGAAATGAATTAACATCTTCTATTTCTCAGCTGGATATGCTGATCACTGCTTTACAAGAGTAAAAACAAAAATATATTTCATTTCCATACATTCCTATCCTGACTTAATGATGACTTTAAAAAAAAAAAGCAATTCCAGTGGAACATATGGAATTAGTCTTCAATTATTTTCCATTATATTTTTAATTTAGGTACCGTTATTGAGTCATTACATATTCTGAGCATGAAATCAGGAAAAATCAACTGTTCTTTTGCCAGAAAACAAAACTGGATGTACTTATTGCTACATAATAAAGCACATAGGAAGGATGATTTAGTTTCTTGTAAATGCTTTCTGTCTTCCACCAAAGGGATGATTGGGGGTACATAGTATTGAATCAGCCAAATCGAAATGATTCTCATCCATTATATTTTTAGTTTATTGCTGTTTGGGTAAGTAGTCTTGAAAAATCAATTATGTCTTATGTATGGAAATGAACTTGAGTCTTCTGTTGACAAGACTAATATGCTTATTATTCTAGTGAGAGCATTAGGAAAATGTATTCCTTACTTTCTACCCTTCCCCCCCCCAACACACACACACAGCTAAAGAGCGAGAAAGAAAATGATTCCAGTTGGCCACATCAAGTTGGAAACAAGTTAACGGCCACCACATTTTAAGCATTATAGTCTATTTCTTAAGATATATCAGGGCAAGTAATCTGAAAAAATCTATAGTACACTCACAGAAATAAATTTTCCATTTGCAGAATGTGTGGAATGACCATTACACTTAAAAAGCCTAAAAGAAGAATATCTTAAATTTCTTACTTCCCCACGTGCATCTAAAGAGTATTTGAAGGAGGAATTAGTACCCACTTGTTCAAACCAAGTTTGTAAAAAAAGTCATATATTCTGTTTTTAGTTTGGCCATCGCAGTAGAGTCATTAGGTTTATTGAAACAGGATGTCTTGAGAAATCAATAACAGAAAATGAACCAGATTTTTCCATTTGCCACTGAATGTGCTCTTCACTAAACTACCTAGGTTAGGTTAGGTTATTCGAATACGGCAAAGCACATAAGGACTATCCGCCTAAGGAAAGGAATGCCTTTTGGGGGAACTTTCTAAGGGAAAATGCCTCAAATTCATATTGCATATGGGAAGGACTATAAAAACTGAACATGCAGCCAACCTATTCTCCTGAGTTCAAACTAGGGTCAAACTACCAATATTCAGGAGCCTTAACTATTCAATTATTAGTGAGACTTACACATATGGGAATACTGTCTTTAATTCTGTATATCTTTCTGCAGAAAACATTTTGTTTCGTTTCACATAAGCTTATATTAAATTTGATAACTTTATTTATAGATGAATATTTAGATGTCTAGATGTTATTTTGATAACTATAACACGAGGGGAGCTTTACAGCGTATACCCTGTAATAAATACCTACAATACCTTGTCCAGATGTTAAAATAATGTATGTTACTGCCTAAAATGTAATGTTATTAAAACATAATAATATTTTTCTTTTCATATATCTGCCGTTTGGTTTTTCATTTGTTCCATCTAAAATTTGATAAGTAACTTATCCTAATTTTTTAGAAGAATACATCAATGTGAGAAACTGTAAATTTTTACTTTTACATATTTTGCCCCTCTGACTTGCCCTTGGTGTTATGTTGTCAAACTAAAATTTTAACTTGAGCAATATTAATGAAAAAAGACAGGCTTTTTTAATTTCACTACTGCTGAAACACACATAATTTAAACATAAATGTGTCAGACATAAAATATACTTTTACAAAAATATAATGAAATCTATTTTCTTGAAGGCAACCGTTTTTTTGAATTCTCACCAAATCATCATACATTCTGTTTCCTGCTTTCATAATAATTGATGACACAAGACTGCTTTTATTTAATTTGAAAATACAAATCCAAATATTTCATTAATTATATAATTTTAATTGAATTTTTCAGACACGTAATTAGTAGCAACAGGTCCATTTCATTTTAGATGATTATGAGCAATAACCAGATATTTCAGTGGACTGAACATATAGGATTATGAATTATACCCAGCTATTTTGGATGTTAGAGATAAACCCCTTCTTGTTAAAAAATTGATCGAAGATTTTAGTTTCTGTCTTTCATTTTGAAGATTAAAAAATTTTCACATTTAAAAGATTTAAAAGTAATTTTAAAATAAAATTATATAAAAATGCCTGGATTTTTTTTTTTTTTTAAATGAGCAATCTTATATTAAAAAAGACAAAGGTATCCTGATCTGTGGAATTTGGACTTAATAAAGCTGTACACAAAGTAAATTGGATTATTACCTAACAGTAAGGAATTCAGGCTCTTATTTATTGCAATTTTCTAAGTAGACTGAGAATCTGTATGATGAACAGCTACAGAATATGAAACTTTTAAGTAAACGTGCTGGTAGCCAGAAAGAGAAATTTACCAGAAAATTTTTTGCCCTCAGAGTTACTGTTTAAATTCTTCTTGAAGCAAATGTTCAACAGATCTTCAACTTAAGTTAAGTTTTTGGTTGGTAGCAAGCAATAACTTGAAATATACATTAGAATAAATTTTAGTTGATAAAGCAACTCAACTTAATTGTTACTGTGCTAGATTTCTATTAGTGTATTTTATCAGGTATAATAAAATTTGAGTTCTAATGCTGAAAATGGCACTAAGGATTTCGTTAATAGAAAATTTGCTTAAATTAATTATCTGTACATATGTTATCATATACTAGAGGGCTTTAAATTTGTGTGTTAATATCGGGGTATCATTTTTTATAGTTTATTTGCAAAAGGTATTGCACATATTGTAAGTACTTTAATTTTTCTGTGATCAAATATCACTAATCAGATCAGTATATAATATTAATCTGATACTGTAGCTATCATATACAGTTTATAACTACTGATACTAAATTGCAAACAAGTCTGGATTCTTGAATTTTAAATTTTAGCAAGCAGTGCTTTTTAAATGTAATTGAAGAGTTGAACTTTGCTAAGCTTGGCAAAATTCATCCTTTCCTTTCCATAAAGCAGAATTCTAATCATTCAAATGGAATTGTCCTGAAATGATTAAAATATGGTCTATACATTTCCTTCATTCAATGAGCATTTATTTTTTGTATTTAGACTCAAACAGTATTTCTGAAGGTGACCTATAGTCTAGGATTTCTCTGTTTCCCCCCTTCTCTCTGTCTATCTTCATAAATCTTTCTATTATGTATAGAATTGAATTCTTTACCACATACCTACTTTTATATATATAACTTGTATTGTTGTGCTAAGTGCATCTAATTAAATAAATGTGTTTGTTAGCGAAACAGTGTTATATTATTTATTTGAATTTATTCACATAATGTTGTAACAATATGTGTGCTGAGAAAAAGGTATTATCGTTGTAATCTACATATTTTGTATAATTGAAATTCTAATAGTTATTTCTATCACTTGCGTAATTTGTATTCTTTAGATATGTGAGCTCTTACAATGTCTTTTTTTTTTTTTTTTTTTTTTTTTTTTTTTTGTTTTGTTTTGTTTTTGTTTTTGTATTGTATGATGAACTAAATTTTAAGAATTCATACTTTTCTACATTTATAATTATATATTATATCCTCAGGAACTGTTTCGAATTCCTCGTCTAGAACAGCAAAAACGAAGGGAAGATGAGCTGGAAGCTGATCATAAAGTTATTCCAGAACTTCCTCCAGAAATCAAAATTCCAATGGCTGAACCAGCTGGTGATCAAATTCAAGTTGTTATTTCTGGAAAGATATGTAATTTTTCTGAGAATGTTAAGTGTAAGTCTCTTATATTATCCATTATTAGTATTTAAATTAATTTAAATATTTATGGTTAGAAAAATATCCATTTAGTTATAGAAATATAAAAATTTCTGGACTTTTTTAATATCATTTTAGCATTTGATTACCAAGACAGTAACATGAAAACGGAAGATAATCCTCGCAAGTAAGATGCAGATATTTTTCGTCATTTTATTGTATGTGCATGTTTTGCTTTTTAGATTGAAATTATTTTTCAGCCTTTATTTATGCTTATTTTTAACTAATTTATTTAATTAATTGTAATACTATTTCACTTCTGTTTCTACTAATTGTATTTAATTTCCACTAATGTATTTCAAACAGGCATACATAGAAAGTATGTTTTATTGTTATTATATTTCAATATAAAGGGAAAGTCTTTTATTATACTTAATTATAGGCATCATCATCAATTAGAAGCATTAAATTGCAGTTAAATTTTCTCTTTAATCATAAATTTATTTCAAAATATAATATGTTCATGATAAACATTTTTGGTATAATTTTGAATTCAGATAATTTTGTGTAGAAGAAGAGTATGGATTTCATTTATATTTTAAATTCTTACATGAATTAATTAAAAGTAAATATTAAATTTAACAATTAGAAGGGAAAATAATATGTACGTTTCACATGTAGTGACAGTTGTTTGTAATGTTTGTAGCATCGTAAGCAAGAACTTAAATCACTTTCTATTGATAATTTAATGAGTATAAAGATATAAATTTGGATTGGAAACTTCATATTTCAAACTAATTAATATTAACAATATATTTAAACAAGTTAAGATCAGAGTGAAACCTTTTAATATTTTTAATTAAATGTAACTTAATTTATTCCTTTCCCCCCCTTCATATTTTAAGGTAAAAGAATGATTATTTATTTGAAGATGAATGTATTATATACATGTTAAAGTATAAGTTAATGCATAATAACAAGTAATTGCAGAATAATTTTTATAAATTTATTTTAAATAGTTTATTATGCCTATCATATGAAAATAATAACTGATAATGAACAGAGGTGTAAACATAATGATGCAAGTTTAACATTTTCCCTGTATCAAGCTGCTAAATTAAAAAGAAATAATGCAATATCCATCGTCATTAAGTAATTTTGGATTTCTCTGATTCTGACATGCTCCAGTTTTTGGTGTTCTGTTAATTTTATAAGGGACCCAATGAAAAACTAATTTTTTCATATGCAGTTCTTCACGAATACCCGGCCCAGCAGCGGCCGAGCGGTAAAGTCGCTGAACACTGTTAGTTCGGTTCAACGTTCGAATCCCGCGAACGGGCTGGCTGCATGGGTGTTTTCGTGGTTTTCCCCATGTGTAACGTGTATACGAGCCAGTTTCCCTTAGAAAGTCCTCCACAAAAGCATCCCTCCCCTTAGGCAGATAGCCCTCGAGGCTTTGCAATAATCACACACACACACTTCACGAATAATTTTATGTGTAGAGAAATCCAAAATTACTTAATGTACAGTGTTAAGTTCCTTGTGTATCATTTAGTAGGTACAGTGATTAGCACTGATTAAAATTTTTCATATGGCCAACAGATTTTCTAGGACTATATCTGACATCTTGTATATTCTTTGTCTAAAAGAAAAGAAAATTTTGACCTCTTTGAAATGCTGTAAACCATCTAAATATAGTGACGTGACATGGAGCTTCATTTCCATGTTCTAATTGTAGACACTGAAGGCATTCTTCTTGATTTAGCCCTACTTTAAAATCAATGCTTTTGTATCAACTCCATTTTTCTTTCTTTCAAAATTTATTATACGATTAAATAAATTGCAATTATATCCATAAATTATCTTCTGCAAACATAAAAGTTCCCCCCCATCTAAAGACATAAAAGTCATACAAATTACATATCTAATAATTAATTGTGTTTTAGCACATATTGTCAGCTTATGTCTAAAAAAAAATTCAGAATTACATACATATCAGTGAAAGTCTAACTATGAATTTCTGTGTATTACTGATTCATGGCTGTAATTATTTAAATGTGCAAATATTGTAGCAAAATAAAAAAAATACAGATTATAAAATTGTTTTAATGAATTTTGAATTAAATTTGTTTTTATCCCTCTGATACAGATATATTTAAATACTATTTCACATTGCTCAAGATGATGAAAGAAAAGCAGAGAACTGCCTTTCATGTATTGATTATATATTTTTTATCAATATCAAACTTCATAAATAAAATTTGTCTGTCAGTGGGAATAATTAACAATAATAATGAGGTTATCAGTTTATTAGGAGCTATATGGCATGAACATAATATAAATTATTTGAAATAATTTAATATTGTTATTGTTTATCTAAAATTAGTTAATGTAATTATTAATATTTCATTTTAGTGCAGTTTTCTCCTAAAGAAAAAAGAGTGATTTTGGGATTATCATATGGATTCTTATTACTGTTCAGTTTTGAAAATGAAAGAATTTAAAATAAGTGTTTAAAAAATCTGGTCAACAATATCTGTGTATTGGTTTTGGAAATTCATATGTATTATATCAATATAAATCAGAGAAATCATCTCTCATTTGTTTTCAAATCATTTAACTAATAAAGCATCTAGTGTTGTTGCAGCAATAATAGTGATTGAAGAAATGGTATAATGCTTATTGAAACCATATTTACTGGCACTTTTTAAATAATGCTAACAGAGACAACTATTACAAAGTATTTAACTTAGTAGCTATTATTTTGTTATTAGATATCTGCTAAAATTAAAGAAGCGAACTATAAAAATTCTTCTCTAATTTATTGTTTCCTTGTTTCTGCTGTTATAGAAGTCATTTCCTCAATTCTCATATGGCACTCTGTTTCATAAATCAATGCATTTTTAAAAATTATAACTATGTCCAAAAAGTAATACTTACCTCATAATAACAATAATAATAATAAATTAATAAAAAAGTTAATTGAAGAAAACCATTTTATTTTGAAAATATATATCTCATGCTGTATTCCAATCGTATTATTAAGACATTTACCATATCAGGAGACATGTTTTTATAAACTTTTCATAACGTACTTTTGCTTGCTGCCCATTGAGAAATGTAATTACTGTTTGAAGATCTTCATTATCAGCAAAACACTTTTCACTTGTTTGTCAGAACTGTAGACAGTGTGCTCCCCAACTCCCCTACCAAAAATGACATACATACATATACAGATGAAGTACACAGAGATAGAGAGAGATGTACAGGCATTTTCATGGAAGATGATATATTTTTAATGGAATGTGCTTTGATGCTGAAGTTCTATATAAAACAGCATATTAATATGACATTGTAATTCTTGCCATTAAAAACATTTTAAGAACTCTATGCACAGTTAAATCTTATGTTCTGATAAGAATGCCAAAATTTCCAGTAAGATCTTTACATAAATTTTTAAATCATACTGTTCACAATTAGGAACTTTAATTAAGCAAATAAATTTGTTTTTCACTCCCTTTTTATCAAGTAAACTGAAAACACTGTAAGAGTTGGCAAACTGCTAATTGTTAGTATATAGAATGACTATCATATTGACTGTTCTGTTGTGAGTGGTACTCATGCATATATTATATTAAAGTTATCCATTAATCCTAACTCTTATTGTAAAATTTCATTCATGACATTATTTATAAGTTATTATATCAATATATAAAAATTCCTCTGTAATTATAATGAATTTTTGAGAAATTGTGGAATAATGTAAATGATTGAATTCATATGCAAAATATGGTGAAGGTTATATTTTTGAAGTCAATTAGGTTGCAGTCAGAACCATATTGCTTATGATATGTATTTAAAACACAAAGTATTTATGGGCAGCTATTCCAAAATCCTTTCAATGAATTGCATTTGACCATTATAACTTACGAAAGTGAGGGAAAGTAATAATACATTTTTTTAAATTTTAGACCTGGCAAATAATATATGAGGTACAATAAATATGAGAGGTAAAATAACTTAATTCATGAAAACAAAGAGAGAGAAAGATGTGATATAAAAAGATCTTATTTTTACCAGCTTTCTGGAGAAGTATTCGAGAAATTCTTGGGAAACCTATATCCAGTATTAGGTTCAAGATGATGAGAACTTCATATATGGATAATTAAAATTAAGAATAAATACTGAGGAGATATTGCTACATATTCAGTAAAGCTGAAGGGAATGAAACATCACATAGTGAGATAATAAAATGGAAGAATACAAGGCAAGTATTAAGGAATACAAAGACATTGGCAGTTTTTTTATAGTTAGTACCATTTCCAAGAATGCAAAAGAAGTTTGCAGTTTGTTATAGGTTGTACCATTTTCAAAGAAAAGAAAGTAAATATTTTTAATTTCTGTGAACCCACTGTAAGTTAGCTGCAAGCTGAAGAGTTATAGATTGCGAGATCTGTTGTTTAGTAACTCCTAACAGATTAATATATCAAGAATAGAATTTTGGATGGAATGTTTTAGATTAAGCATTTAATGGATATGGTTCTGTCTTAAAAATTGTACACTATCAAAAACGTTATTTTCTTAGTCATAATAAAACGTTGGCAAAAATATATATATATTTAAACAAAAAATCTTGTTTTTAGAATGTTGCTAGTTTTATAGAGATGAATGTAAAGAAAATATATGTTTTGTTGCAAACATATATTTTCCTTACATTCATCTCTATAAAACTAGCAAAAGTTGTTTTTCAGTTCAGTAGCATTCTTTTATTGTACATTCAGTCTAGTATTTGCTTAAAAATATAAGAATAACTCTTTAAAAATATTAACTTTTAATAAAAAATAATTTGAAAGCATAACTAACTAAATCAAATAATTTCTTATCATGTAGCAAGAGCATATTCCTGTTGAAGTTCTTGAATAAGTGGTAGTAGAATCATGTGGTAGTAGTTCATTTGAATCAACATCATCTCTTCTCCCTCTCCCCGCCCTTTTTTATATATAACAGCTAGTTAAAATTAAGTAATGTGACTGCTGTTGAAAAATGAGACAGAGTGTAATATGAGTTGATGAGTTGGAATTGTCTAAAGTAAAGCAAAAACTATATCAAAAGAAAAAAAAGCCTTCTCTTAATTTTTTTATTTTATTTTATTTTTATTTCCAGTGGCTAGGCAAAAAGTTACAAAGAACTAAAATCTTATAAGCAGAGGTTACAAACAATAGAACTAAGAACAAAAAGACTGAAATCATTGCTTAAAGAAAGCGTTCCTGCTTCCCAGTACCTTGACTCTTCTGTAAGACCGCTAAGAGCCCCATATCGGAGCATGTGGCTCCTGTCCATTTCTTCTCCAGAATCACAAAGTGGGCAAATAGGAAATTTATTTCAAATTTGTTAATATGTTTTCTATAAGCAGTGATACTGCATTTTGATGTAACCTGTCTTACAAAGCTTAAAAACTTTTTTGAATGTTGCATCTTTTAAAACATTCAGTAAAATTTAAAGTATTATAATAATAATTCTTAATTAATTAATTAGCTGTATATCTATTAATAGAATACCAGTATAAATATCTTGCATATTATTTTTATTTTCTGCTGTTGCTCAGATTTTATACTTGTTAAGTACTAGCGAGAAAGCCCGCTTTTAATTGTTCGTGTGTATAAGAGTTCCCATATTAAATTTCGCTGGTATTCAAAAGTTGGACCAAAATACCAGTGTTCATCGATTTTACCCGGGCTCAGCGCGCTGTATTCACGTATGCATCCAAAATTTCTGTACAGTATGCCGCGATTCAGAAGTTGGACTGAACTACCAGTGTTCTGCAGTTTTGCATGGGCTGTGCCCGCTTTGTTGATGGATGCATCCACAAGATACTGCCTACATGTTACACATGCGGAAAATCTCAAAAACACCCATGCAGTCAGCCCGCTCGCCGGGATTCGAAAGTTGGACCGAACTATCAGTGTTCAGCGGTTTTGCGTGGGCTGCGCCCGCTTTATTCACGTATGCATCCAGAAGACACTGCATACACCAAGCACATGCGAAAAATCGTGAAAACACCCATGTAGCAAACCCCGCTCGCCGTGATTCGAAAGTTGGACTGAACTACCAGTGTTCAGTGGTTTTGAGCGGGCTGCTCCAGCTTTTTTCACATATGCATGCAGAAGATACCACATACACGATGCACATGCAGAAAATCACGAAAACACACTTGCAGCCAGCGTGTTCGCCAGCATTCGAAAGTTGGACCGCACTATTAGCGTTCAACGGTTTTCGGCGGGCTCCGCCCGCTTTATTCACATATGCATCCAGAAGATACTGCATATAAGATACACATGCAGAAAATCATGAAAACACCCATGGAGCCAGCTCTTTTGCCGGTATTCGAAAGTTGGACCGAACTACCAGTGTTCTGCGCCCGCTTTATTCACATATGCATCCATAGGATACTTCATATACGTTACACATGCGGAAAATCACGAAAACAGGCATGCAGGTAGCCCGTTCACTGGTATTCGAAAGTTTGAGCAAACTACCATTGTTCAGCGCTTTTGCGCGTGCTGGGCCCGCTTTATTCACGTATACATCAAGAAGAGACTGCATACACGATACACATGCGTAAAATCACGAATACAGAAGATACTGCATATAAGATACACATGCAGAAAATCATGAAAACACCCATGGAGCCAGCTCTTTTGCCGGTATTCGAAAGTTGGACCGAACTACCAGTGTTCTGCGCCCGCTTTATTCACATATGCATCCATAGGATACTTCATATACGTTACACATGCGGAAAATCACGAAAACAGGCATGCAGGTAGCCCGTTCACTGGTATTCGAAAGTTTGAGCAAACTACCATTGTTCAGCGCTTTTGCGCGTGCTGGGCCCGCTTTATTCACGTATACATCAAGAAGAGACTGCATACACGATACACATGCGTAAAATCACGAATACACCCATCGAGCTAGCCCGCTCGCCGGAATTCAAAAGTTAGATCGAATTACCAGTGTTCAGCGGTTTTGAGAGGGCTGTGCCCGCTTTATTCACATCCAGAACATACTGCATACATGATACACATGCGGATACTATAATGGCTGCGACCTTTTCAATATCAGTTAAATTCAAAGAGCATATGTAAATTAAGTGCATGTATCTAAAACCATGAAAAAATAATAACATATTTAAAAAAAATAATAAGATATTACATATGCTGTTTGAACTTAAATGATATTGTAAATTAGTTCACAGCAATAATAATTATTTTTATTTTATTATTTTTTTGCAATTAAATTTTAATTTAATATTAGCATTATACGACAGATCTTATACTTGTTAAGTATTATCCATATTCCATGGTTGATGAGTTTCTACGTAATGGTAAGCATAAAATCAGTATGAAAGAGTGAGAGCTCTATTATTTGCTTCTTAAGCTTCGACAATAACTGTTAGGTTTAGTTTATTAAAAATCTGTGTTTTTCTCTAAAATCTAAAAAAAATATCGAATTGCCACTTCTTCTTCTTCTTCTTCTTCTTTTTTTTTTTTATTTATTTTTTCAAAAATCTAAAATATAATTTATTCTTTGCATTAAATTAATATTTTATTTATCTTCCAGCATTTATTAATCTAGGGAAGAGAATGTGTTAAACTTTATATGTAGGTAATGACCATCTTATTTTGTAAAATGTCAAGCCAATCAGCAAAAAAAGTTTGTCATATTCTTTCTCTATAAAGAAAGAAAAATAGAATGTAAAGGCACAAGTTGTAATTTTGAGTAATTGCCTGCTACTTCTGTGTGATGCTTTATAAAAGAAATTTTTATCAAATTAAAAAGAAAAAAAATTATCTTTGTGTGAAAGATATGGTTGTGTAATTTCAGTCTTATGATATATGTTAAACTAACGTCTGATTGATGCAATGTGGTTATTGAGGTAAGTATGAATTTGTTTTCCCATTTTGCTACCACTGAGCAGCCAACTTACTATAACCTCCAGATTAGTATTTTCTTTTTTTTTTTTTTTTTTCCTTCTTCTTCTTAATGTATGTAAAACTTAAACTTCTTTCGGGCAGGGATTCTACTTAATGTATACTTTGGGAGACAACTTAAATGGGATGGTCTGCTTATTTTAAAAATATGATGATAATGGACCTATTTGTCAGATCCTCTCTTTAACCTCATCCTATTGACATTTCCGTGAAATTCAGGAAGTTATGCAGCAGAAGAAATTATTTCTTTTCTTGTTGAATTAGTTACATGTAACATAACATAGGCTATTTCCCAGTTGCAAGTATCTATTGTCAATGTATAAACCAGTTGATATTGAATAAGCCTGGTTCTAGCATTTCTTGTGTCCTAGGTAATACTACAATCCTGTGGAATAGATTAAGCATATTAATAACTCAAAATAAAATATGCCACTATTTAATTAGTACTTGTGAGGACAACTTAGCCGGCATTCTCTGAAATTAGATACCCTAGGCACCTGCCTATATTGAATATGCTTAGAACCAGCACTGCATCTAGAATATTTGGTTGTTAGTGATATTTAAATAAACTTGGCAATTCAGATATATTCCATATAAATCACTTTTTTTCTAAAAAGAATCCATATATCATTTTCAGGGCTTATTAAGTTATTTCATTAGTGGTACTGTATATTAATTGCTGCAGCTCACCTTTCTTTAAGTATTTAGTATCAAAGATCATGCATGAAATATACTACTCCATATAGCTAATTTGAATAAAATCACTTTGTTTTCATAATAATTTGATCATTAATATTTTTCCCCCTTTTTTTGGCCTATCACAGGTAGGTATTTGTTCACATTCTTTTGTTTTATTTTATTTATTTTTTGGTTTTTTATTTTGCTTACCTCCAAAGCATATTAAGTTGTATAGTTGTACATTTTTAGACTTATCAAATAGTCATATAAAAATCAGAGAACTGAAACTTTTGCCAGTTAGCTAAAGCAACTGCAAACTTTTTATTTTTCTAGATTTCCTGTAAGCTAATCATGTTGTTAAAAAAAGGTGGGTTCTGCATTATAAAATTTCTGTATTATTTTAGGACTGGACGTTCTAATCCTCTTCTTCCATCGCCAAAACTTCCCAATCGTCATTTTACGAAGCGTGGAGTTGATAAAGCAGGACCAAGAAAATTAAGAGAAGGTAGTATATATAAAAGAGATAACACTACTAAGACTTATAATATATATATATATATATATATTTAAGCTTTTAGATATGTAGTATTTCTAAACACGTTAAATGAATTGTGTTAAACTAATGATTGCAAAAAGAAACTTTGCTTCAGTATAAAGTACAATATTAAAATAACACTGGAAAATTAATAAAAGCTTTTCTTCTATTTTCAAAATTAAGTTATATGATGAGAGTTTTCAACTGTCATGTCGCGAATTTATTATTAATATGCGTTTTAAGTTATTATTATTCTAATATTTTTATTTGTATTCATGTGTATTTTAATCTGGAAAAAAGTATTCCTAGGCTCTTAAGGTGTTGTTTAACTTGTTGTTCTTGAGTAGGATTATAACTAAGGCGGGAAACAGTTGCGGGAGCCATCTGGTTTATGGCCTTCTAACAATGAAGGCAGTAGCGCCCTTTTAGCTAATGCGTGTGAAACGGAAATCGCTTTCCTGTCGCTTTGTTAAGGTTGCAGTTTTCTTACTTCAAGACAGTGGGTGGTTAAACTAACCTTGGGTAATTGGATGCTCGTAAAGTTAGTTTCGCTTGTTAGTTGGGGGGGGTCTATTTTTTTTTCTCACGTTGTGAGTGCAGATGTTTTTCGGATTGCATTGTCAGATTTTCTGGTGTTTGATTCGTCATGGGTGTGTCATTTTCTCAATTTAGATAACATAAAATTCCGGGATTGGTAAGATTTAATTTTATGGTTTTTTTTTTTGAAAGCCTATGAACTCACAGAGGCGGAGAAACCGAGATTTCCTGGGTCCTTGCACCAGGCTAGAGATCATTCTGATTCTGATTTTTTAGAAGAGTAAGAGGAGAAAAGTGGGGACTTGACCCTTCAGGTCTTGTTCTCGCGAGTGCCGGTTGGTGACTTTGAGCAGCGGCGATGTGAAGAAAAACAGGCGAACGAGGGGCATTTTGCCGTGCGGGCAGTTGCCGGGGCAAGAGGACTTGGGTAGCGTTTTTCTTTGCTCTAGAGAATTCTTTTTCTGCGGGATGTTTAAAAGTTTTGTGCGAGACGCAAGGAACATTTTCCTGCGTGATGTATGGAGAAATGTGCGCGAGCTGCAAAGAGCATTTTTACTGAGAGCTGATTGAGGTGTATAGAAAAAAATCTACCAAGAAAATTTAGCACAGATTTTCTCTCTTCACCTGAATCGCCGGTTTATCTCCAAGAGCCTTTTTCCAAAACATTCAGCATAAAATGTTGTCTCGCCGCTTTGATGATGCACGTGATTGTGCTAAAAAACTGGTATATATTCAGCTACCTGTTATTGAATTGATAAAAGATCCTTCTAAATTGGACTATTGGTTCCCACCTAATGGACAGATAAAGCGATTCCTGGCTGTTTGAAGAATTATTAGACTGTAATTTCCACTCTTGATCCCTAATGATTTTTAGATGCTTCATAAAGGGTTGTCACCGAAAGAAAAATGGGCTTGGCTCATTTCCATGTGGATTGAACACTAAGGATCCTGCTATCAGGAAAAACTGCTTTCCTTCTGTGAGTGAAATTTTTAAGTATATTTTCTCTCTCTCACTTTCTTAGTTTACCCGAATGCAGGACAGTTAATAATGATTTATCTACCTGTATATTGTTATTGCTTGTATAAATTAAATATTACAGTTAGTAAAAAGTGGGGGCTTGACCCTTCAGGTCTTGTTCTCACGAGTGCCGGTTGGTGACTTTGAGCAGCGGCGATGTGAAGAAAAAAGGGCGAACGAGGGGCGTTTTGCCCTGCTGCCGGCTTTGCCATGCAGCCGGTTGCCGAGGCAAGAGGACTTGGGTTGCGTTTTTCTTTGCTCTAGAGAATTCTTTTTCTGCGGGATGTTTAAAAGTTTTGTGCGAGACGCAAGGAACATTTTCCTGCGTGATGTATGGAGAAATGTGCGCGAGCTGCAAAGAGCATTAAGTTATTTATAATTTCAAGTGAATGCCAGTTTTAGGAGGATTAAATTTTGTTACACCTACTTAATTTGGAAAAAAAAAAAATAATGTTAATCTTAATTAATGTAAGCTGTAATTTGGTGTAGTATTATGTGTTATTTTGGCTTAGAAAAATATGTGGTAGGATTACTAATCAGTTATCCATTATTTAATTATATAAAATAGTCAAGAATTCAATAAATGTGTGTTTAAAATTTAATTGTATTTGTGTATTTATGTTGAGTATATTTTACTGTGGTCTGTCATGTCCCTCCATTTGTTTGAGCCGGGAGGCTTTTAAGTAACATAGAGTTTAATTGAATTTGGAGTTATTGATATTTCCTTTGGCATAGGTTACTCACAACGCAAACCTAAAAAGTTAAATTGTACTACCACTATATGATTGATTGATGGATTTACTATACGAATGTTTATAAAAATGTCGAAATGATATATGAATATTATGAATTAGATTTGAGTGTGAATTTTTTTTTTTTTTTTTTGTCCGGCACCATGAATCAAAGTTAAAAGTATTAAAAAACATAATTAATTTTTTCCATATAACACAACTTAACATTTCATAAAATCAAATGACAAAATTTAGGACAAGTTGTGTGCATTGAGTTATCTTGTTGTTGATTGCTGCAGTATAAAATATATGTCTTTGCTCTTGATTTATGCATAAAGAATATGAGTTTGATCTTGATTATCTGCAAATAGAGACTAATATTTTTTGGTTTGAATTAGATATTATATTTTGGATGAAAAAAGACAGCATTTTTAAGAAGAAAATGCTCAATCTGAGGAGGTCAATGTTGAGGAGAATTTTCTATATTTTGTACCAGAAGACTCCTGCTGTGTATGTGTGAGAGTACTTAGAGCCTTAAGGCAGAATATGAACTTGATGAAGACCATTCCTATGACAGTGGCTAATTGCTGCATATAAGGCTAACAGTTCTGCCTGAAACACTGAATTACTTTCATTAGCGTCATTTCCAGGAGAAGATAATGCTGTCTTTATCCAATTTTGCAGATCCCCACACAACACAGACTGGAGAATCTGAGTTTATACGAATGGTTCTGTTAGATCTAATTGTGCTGGGTGAAAAAGTGAACAAACTTTGTATTTTTCATAATCTGTGTGAATTATCCTGTGTCTTCACAGTGATGTATTTTTATTCAGCCTTGTGGCTTTTATCACTGTCGCTTCCCTCTTGACAACAATAGGGGAAAGACCTGCAATGACTTGTAGCGCAGATGTTGGAGAAGTCCTATAGGCCCGACAGATGAGCAGAAGTTGACTTCTTTGTATGGAAACCAAAGGTTTTTATGGAAGAAGTGAGACTGTGTCCCAAGGTGGAGGTTCCATACAAAATAATGCATTCTGAAATGGTTTTGTACCAGGCTTTCAGGAGATTTGCTGGTATGCCCATTTCATACCTGCAGTACTGTTAGTGAGATTGCTAATACGCTGCCTGAGAATTTTAAGGTGGGGTACCATATTGGTTTAGATGCAATGGTGTGGGTGGTGGCAAGGTAATGGTTGATCCTTGTAAAGGTGGTACATTCTAGGACTTTTCCAAACACTGGTAATAAGCAAATGTGATGGCATGCTATTGGTGTAGTCAGTTCCTTCCGTTTTTTGTGGAAGACAGCTACTTCTGCTACGTCCATTCCTCTTGGAAAATGACGTAGCCTCTAACATGCATTGAAGAGGACATGTAGTAGGGAAGGAAACTGCTGGTAGATGATTTTGATAATCATATTTATTAACTAGGCCATCTAGGCCAGTGTCCTTCGTAAGAGCTAGGTATTTTAGTATTTGGTTCATATGTTGTGGGCAGTGGCTCTTTGCTTTGTTGACAACCTGTGTTTGTCGAAAAGCTGCCTTGCATGCCTTTGTGCTGTCAAACTATCTTTGTTGTCATCTGTGTAAAATATGCAGTCCGTTATTTGTCTCGCCACATCTGAACCTGACTTAGCAGAAGGAAGGAGTGAGGCTGTCAGCATTGTTGGTTGAAAATGTCACAGGCTATTTTCTGTTTTAAGCCACAGTTTTTCATCATCATGGAACAGTAGTGCATCCAAGAAAAGAGTTTTACAGCCATAATGTTGCACTTGTATTGCGGCCTGTTTTTGCGAAATTCTAACATCGATTGGCTTGTAAGTGGCTGCTCAGTTGTTGCTTGCACTCTTTTGTGCAAAGCGGGAATTTTGCTACACTCTGCATTTAGTGTAGGGGTCCTCTAAGAAACGCTTTTGGTTGTAAATATGACATTTGTGAGAAAGGTATTATCACAGGCTTTTATTAAATGTCACGCAAGTTGGTTGTTATGATAATCAAGTTTCTCTGGACTTTGACCGTTATCCAAGTTTGTTTCAAGATTTACCATGTGCGAATGGAGTTGATTTCTGAATGGTTCATATCTATCATAGCAGGTTTTATAGCGATGTTTTATGATGTAGGTATGCAAGGTCCCTAGGTGAAATATGATAATGCGGTGATCAGTGACAGATGATAGGTTGCTGACTTCCCAATCCTGTATTAATGCTGCTGTATTAGCTGATGCAATTGTTAGACCAAGCCAGCCTTGTGCCCAAGTGGTCCAGAATGTTGGCTTTGACTGTGCATCATTGAAAATAGTCAGGTTATTGGAAATTCCAAATTCTTGCCTATTCTTGCTTGTAGAATTTCCAACTGTGCTCCCCATTGTAGGTTGGTTGCATTAAAGTCTTCTCCAACTATTCTATGTGGGAGTTGAGTTGTTCGCCCAATTTCTAATTCTGATAGGGAAGTATCCATATCAGCTCTTGGCAGGAAGTAGATGGGCATTATTTCAAGTGAAGTTGCAGCTAAGTCGAGTAAAATAGTGACTGTGTGATCTGTAGTTTTCTTATGGAGTGGAGTTAGTGGGCCTTTATATATTGTAGCTGCTAGGCAGTTTGCTGACAAGAATACTTTGAAGATTGTTGGGATTCCTGGCATATATCCATTTATAGTTTAAGATTCTTGGTAGAAGGCCTGCATCTGTTTGGAGTTATGTCGTTTCCTGTATTGCATTTAATGCAGCTGCTTTTGAGTGTTGTAGGTTGACCTGCAAAAAATTTAGGTTGTTGTCCAGTTTTAGAAGAAGAGTTGTGGGGCTTGTTCCTTGTTCAAGGCTTTCGACTTGCTGTCAAGAACTGCTCTGTATATCAGACATGTTGAGGAACTAGCTAAATGATCTTTTGAGAATTCTCTCGCAAAAGAAACCCTTTGTGGTATTAGAAATATGGCAGCTGATACAGTTCACTTCTTCTGACTGATATTCTTGTACTAAGTGATCTTTTCCACACTTGGAGAAGGAAGGTATGACTCAACAACAGCATGCTACTCGAATGTAAGATTGAAAAGGACTCTTTCCCTTTGTTAACAGCTGTTACTTAATACTGGTTTCTATGCCTAAGATCCAGTTTTTGTTGTAACTCTGTCAAGACGAAGATCTTTTGCGAGAGATTTTACTTGGTGATGACGGTCGCAAGAGGTCTTTAAGTGCTTCAGCTGTATTTTCCTCAGTCACTTCCAGTGGATGCCAAAGGCGATGATGAATTCTCCCGGTGGTCTGAGTTCCCGTAATATGAGGTAGTCGCATAATTGTGGGCGTTCTTCAATTGTCTTGCAAAGTCTGGAGATATGTATGCTCTCTCTGCTCCTGATTAGCAATTCCTTTGAGGTGTGTCAGCTGGATTGAACTATTGTGACTCCTAGTTATGAAGGAAGGGTCTATAACTAACTAACTAGTGTGATATTAGCCACATATGAGAGCTGAATTCGTAGAATTTGGTGGAAATACTTTTTTCTCGCATCTGATGCACCAGTTCTGCTACTGAGCCGACAAGCGGAAAACTGGCGTCATTGTAAGAGAAGGCACAAATTGTTCTCTGGTATGCAGAACATGAATCCATAATAAAAGTGCAAAGAATGTTTCAAACAGTTTATAAAAGAAATCCATCCCAGGCTAAGAGCATAAAAAAGTGACATAAGACATTTCTCAAAATGGGAAGTGTACAGAAAGGATCTGTAGGTGATCGGCGTTTACGTATGAAAGATGTTCAGCAAACTTTCGTTCGGAGCCCCCGTCATTCGATCAGGCTGGCAGCTTCTGAAGTATCTATACACAATCAACTATTCATGATGTGCTGCATTGAAAACTGAAGATACATGCATGTAAAATTTAGATTGTACAGAAACTGAAACCAAATGATGGGCCACAGCATGCAGCATTTGCTGTGGGGATATTATAAATGAACACGATTCTCTAAACCACATCTCTTTTTCAGATGAAGCTCCATTTCATGTTAGCATCAACATTAATAAACACAACTGGAGAATTTGGGGCTCAGAAAATCCCCATTCACTACACAAATTGGAACGGAGCAGCCCAAAAATTAATGTCTGATGTGTTTTATCACATGATACAGTCATAGGACTATTTTTCTTTGTTGAGACGTCTATGACGGCAAACATTTATCTGGACTTGTTACAGATTTATGCAATACCCCAAATACAGCATTTACAACTTGCTGTTATCTTCCGACAAGATGGGGCCCTTCCTCACTGGGGCAAACATGTTCGTGCATTTTTAGGTACAACTTTCCCTAACCAATAGATAAGACATGGTGGCCAATTACCTGGCCTCCAAGATCTCCCAACGTCCCTCCTCTTCATTTCTTCTTTTCGGGCTACGTGAAAGACAAAGTCTGCTCAGGGAACATCCGTGATATGAAGACCTATGTGCCTCCATAACCATAGCTTGTTTAAAGATTTTACTGAGTGCAGTTTTCTGTCTCTCTAAATACGTGATGCCTGAGTTAGTTATTGTGGTTAATAAAGTCTGATGACCATGCACAGCATGAAATATTACATAAGGCATGATTCTTAGGAATGTTTTCATCTCTTCCTTCGCAGTTGCAGTTACATATTTGGGCAGTGTTTACTTTGAGGGGATGCTAAAGTGACATCTTCACCATCATGTTTCACCATCATATTAATGCCTAATCAGCTGATGCCTAGCCATGGAAAAAAATAAAAAATCATTCTAAATTCCCTGCCATTGACAAAATAATTTGCTGAAGCTTTCACTGAATACAACAGCAATTCGTTAATTTTCATTCATAATTCCTGATCTGAACTTATATTTCAGCTTACATTTTTAACTCAACAGCAACTCAGCAATGTAAGCTGAACAAACTCAGCTTGCATTTTTAACTGCTTTAGTTAATAAAACATTAGTCAAAAATGTGGAATGCAGTATTTTGGAATTAATCATTATGGTCACTTTCATAAAATCACTGTATTTGATGTTAGGTATTAGTGCCAATTTATGAAGTCAAGATTATCTTGATATTATGAAATAAGCGAGATTAACTGAGATAAATACTTATGGCTTACCGTGGGCCTTGATCAGTGTATCGAGGCCCACGGTAAGCCATTCATAAAGAAGGTAACTAAAAGTGAGACCAGTTTTCCTTTTAATTAGTTTCACACAGTAATGGTTCTGAACTGTTTTTAATGTTATAATTCTAAATAAGAATTCGGAATTAAAAGTCAGAAGTAAAAAAAAAAAAGGGTGGGGATAAATTATATAAAATTAATATATTATGAGAATAATTGAATTAAAATAATTAAATATTGTATGTTGCCAATAGTGTAAACTAGTAAAAGAAATATTCTTTCTAGATGAATGCATTTTTATTATCCTTTTATTTTAGATTCTCCATCAGGGTCTGCCACTCCTCTTTTTCCTGCCAATATCCCACTTCCTGGTGCTCAAGTTTCTACCCGGCCACCACTTTTGCCATCTCCAAATATTTTTGAGCCATCTCCTTTTAATTTCCCTCCTCCAGTAAATCCGCCAGCCACTCCTCTCCAGCATTTGGATCCAGCACCTCAAGTTATGTTCTCACCTCAGATGGTTTATCCACAACCTCAGGTAGTAATAATTTGGAAAGTTTCATAGTCGTTTTCATTTAATACTAAATAAAAAGAGGCCTCAATTAATTTTTAGTTCCTATGTGAATAATAATTTTTGCATTCATTTTTTGACTTTTTACTGCATTCCTGCCCATAATTGGTTTCTATATGACAAATCTGCTCCAAAAAAAGTGTAAAGTATATATATGTGTACAAAAAATAAATTAAAGATCAATTTTGAAAAGATATAGTTTTCAAAAGATTTTCATAGTGTACAAAAATCATCAAATTGTGTTTTAATTTTTTTATGAAACTAAAATACATAATTTATTATTAGTTTTGAATGTTACATATCAGTAGAAAAAAATGTATAATATTATCACAGATGTAAAGAGCACTTTAAAAAGTAATGAAAATTTACGTACCAATTGGAGATATGGCTCTCACGCTGTTAATAATGAGACTTATTCCATAGTCCACTGTGGTCCAACCCATGGACCGCATGTGGCCCTCTTATTCATTTTGTTGGCACGTCCTTCTTACTGGAAAAAAAATGTTAGTTAAACATTTAGAAAAACAAAAGACCCTTCTTACTGCTTTAAATAATAATAAACATAATATGTTGTATTTGTGAAAAAAAAGCAGTGTAAAACAGTCGCTAGGATGCGAACTAGCTGGCAAACCTGCGCTGCAGGGAGTACAAAAAAGCAGATTTATCAGGAAACCACTGATATTGGTAAAGCTGTCCATCAGATGACAATTTCTTTCATTCCTAAATATATCACCACCTTACAATTTTCATTTCTCCTGTAATGGCCACCTCGATAATAAGGCAGTAGCGATATTGAATTAGATCTGATTAATTGGGCAAGCACAATCTTACCAGCTCTTTTGTAGTATTGCTTTTATTGGCATTTGATTTTGCTAAAATTGTGGCATGTTGACGGTCATGAGAACGGAAGCATGGGGGTGGAAAGGGGGGTAACCATTTGTTACCAGGAAAAAATGTGCAACAGTGCTGTTTGGCTAGCTGTCAATCTTGGCTTTGATGAGCTTCACTCTATGACCTTTATACTCCGTGGCATACATGCTTCCATTTTCACTTTCATTCAGTACTTCCTAAAATGGCAGGACTAAAGAAACGATGTGTTGAAAATGAGAAACAACAATTTCAGTCCAAGTGGCAGGAATGTTACTCTTTTGTTGAACATAAAGGAAAACAACAGTGTTTTATCTGTCGTCAAGACTTAAGTGTTTCAAAGGAGTATAATGTGAGTAGACATTATACAGTATAAAGTCCGAAATCTGGACTCGTCGGGACTTTGGCGATTCCAGGTTTGGGTTTTTTCTGGATATTAGATTAGCAGTTTAAATCTAGTAAAGTGACATGCAGAAATTAAAAAATTAAAAATATGAAATTGTGATTTATGATATAATGAAGTATTTATGATCTAAAGGGTATCAAAATTTACCAAAAAAAGCTTAATATTTCTTTGTTTACCTTATTAAACATTTCTTTCAATGTAAGTTGTTTAAGTTGCTCCGTTTTTTTGGTGCTAATACTTTCTCTTTAATTTTGTAGATAGATATATAATCTCTTGTTTAGTTACATTGTTGAAGTCCTGTAACTGCTGTTTCGAGAATTCCGACTAACATGTCAATCGAAGTTTTCTGTCACTTTCTTCAATATCAGTAGCAGTATTTTCTGGATTTACAACCATACTACAGATTTCGCCATTCATTAATTGATTGATGATTGAGAAGCATTGTTGTCACAATGAAAAAGTTCTATTATATCATCCTCGTTTATTACCGCTTCTCCACCTTTCTTTACAAAATCCGTTAATTGAAAAATTTCACCTTTGTTTGGTGATATCCGAAAACCTTTAAAATTCGTGGCTATCATCATCATCATCATATTTAGCTATCGTTCACTATACATATTTGGCTATGCATCATTAGCTTGGCAACTAACGACAAGTTGTTCCATTAAATTTTATCTTGCTTCTATTGCGCACTGAGACATTTAAGCCTGAATAATATTAGTTTAGTTATTTATTGTACTTATGTCTATTTCTAACTCATGCTTAAGGCTTATCAGAGTTCTGAATAAATAAATTCCCACATATAAGTAAGCCTTATTAAGAGCCAGCACTAGATATCTTCCCACCTGATGCAGTCTCTGTGGATTCTACATTCTGCGACCCAGTGTGGTCAACTAGACCTAAATGTAATCTTTGGGTCTATGAGTTTAATCAAAAAAATCTTTTTTTATCATATGGCATTTTTTTTTTAATTTTTCCTCGTCGACATTTTTTTAGCGCATTTCAACTTAAATCTGTAATGATCGCCAAGCATAATGTCAACATAAAATGTCCTTTATTATTCAATTACTAACATAAAAAATTGTTTAGGCATCGCTACATGAGTCATTACTCAAGTTGTCATGTTTTGATAAACATGTGGTGATGAAAGGAAAATATAATAAATAATGATTCTCCAGTTTGGTGTCAGGTCAACGATCTATCTATATGGAATGCTTCCCTTTGAGATGTGTGCCAAAGCAGATTATGCAGCAATTGAGCCAAATTACTGATTGTACAAATTTATGTTAAAATGTTTGTTTCTTCAATAACGAGGTGTATTTTATTTAGTGTCCAAGTGAAATTATGGATCAGGACTCTCCAGATGTTTTATTATGTGTTGAGGGGGGGGAACCAAATGCGCATGCATAAAGCCTATGAGAAAATATGTTGTTGGTGGTTTTGAGGTCCGGATTTTAGATCGTTCTGGATGATGGATATGTGGATTTCAGACTTTGTACTGTAGCAGCTTGCATAAATCAAAATACGACCAATACCAGAGAAGTGCCAGGAGTTGTTTGTTTAGTGATTTGAAGCTGAATCTAACCAGACAGAATATCTTTCAGCAACCATCAAACACTGGTTTGAAGGCATCTTATGAGGTATGCTTAGAGCTAGCTAAAAGTAAAAAGTCTTTTAGGGATGGTGAGTTAATTATAAAAGATGTGCCATAAAAATGCCATCTTCATTTGGACATAATATGATAGCTAGAAATTTTGAAACAATGCCCTTGTTCCATCAGACAGTAAATAGAAGAATTAATGATATGGGTAGGGAAGTTTCAGATACTTTCAAGGGCATTTTGGAAAAATGGGGATTTTACTGTTACTAGCTCTAGATGGACATCAGCTAGGTCCTTATCTTTGTCAAAACGATTAATGAAGAATTTGAAATTCATGAAGAACTGTTGGAATTAAAATCATTAGAAACTAGCACCAAAGGTATTGATATATTCAAATATATTGGATATTGCCATTTCTAAATATGAAGATTTCGGGAAGTGCTTTGACATTGCAACAGGTGAAGCTAAAGCAATGGTTGGTCATTAGAAATAGTGATACAGTCAAAAGTCGTTAATTTGGACACCCATAATCCGGACCTCAAAGCTAAAAACTTTCTGCGTATGTGCCGCGTTGACACATGCGCATAGGCGTTTACGCGTGCGTGTAAGACCTTTACGACTGCGCATATGTGTGTGCGCAAGTGCAGAATACGTTTTCGCGTGCACGTTTAATATATAACAGACGGTATAAGCTAAATTTATCTAATTATCTATTTCAGTTAATGTTGATGATTGCGTTGTTCCTTAATTTTCGAACTAGATCCGGCTTATTACTTTTTTCAGACTGTAAGAGCAATTTTATAAAAGTAAACTTGAACTTTCGTTTATGTCAAATAGAATTTCCGATGCTGGAGCTCCCAAAGGATCTACAAAACGAAAGTATGTTTCGTTGTCCATCAAACAAAAAGTGGAATTGCTGCAAAAAATGGATAAAGATATGAAGAAGGTGACAGAGAGGTTAGTGAAAACGAAAAAATTTCGATTGACAAGTTAGTCGGTATTCTCGGCACAGCAATTACGGGACTTGAACAGCGGAACTTTGTAACTGAACAAGAAATTATGTCTGTTTATAGAATTAAAGAGAAATTATTATCACATAAAACGAAGCAACTTAAACAACTTACATTGAAAGAAATGTTTAATAAAGTAAACAAATAAATATTAAGCTTTTTTTTGTAAATTTTGATACCCTTAGATCATAATTGTTCTCTATTTCATAAATTATGGTTTCATATTTTTAATTTTAGAATTTCTGCATGCCATCTTACGAGATTTAAACTGATGATCTATAATCTGGAATCGCCGAAGTCCCGACGAGTCCGGATTAACGACTTTTAACTGTATTTCATTGTACTGTCAAGTATACTGGTTAAGTGCTGGAAATTGTCTGCAACAGTGTTTTGGGTTGAGAAATGAAATTCTTGTTTTCCTCAAAAATGAAAACATTAGGCATGAGTAAAAAAAAAAGGAAGAAATCCAGTTTTCAAATAAGCTTGCTTTTCTGACAGATTTAACATCCCATCTATGTGCTTTAAACCTGAAACTACAAGGCAGAAAACAAAATATATCCCAGCTTTATGCACATATTGAAGGATTTTGCAAAAAACTTAATATAATGCAAATTGCACTGAAGGCAAATAATATGGCACACTTCCCATTTTGTCAGCAGCTGAAAGAAAAAATGACGCACATTTTAGTATGTTTCATTAAATAATTACTGGTGTCAAGAAAGAGTTTCAGAGCAGATTCCAGGATTTTGACTCCATAAAAACAAAACTTTCATTGTTAAACAACCCCATAGAGATTGAAGTAAGTGTGACCTTCAAATGGAAATTTGTGATCTTCAGGCAGATTTATTCTGCCAGACTAAAGTGTGATGTCACTAAACATTTCTGAAAACTGATTTCTAAAGAACATTTTCGCAAACTACTTAAATTTTCTTTGCAAATGTCACCGCTGTTTGGCAATACATACGTGTGTGAAAGTACTTTCTCTGCTGTCAAACAAATTAAATCAAAAACGAGAAATCACATTGAAAGTGCTTCATTGGAATCAAGCCTGAGACTTTACCTTACTGAAATTACAGTAGACATTTATAAACTTGTAGCAAAAAAGCAATGCCAATCATCACATTGATTTCTAGACTGTAAAATAAAGTAATATATTAAACTAGTGATTTATATGTAATTCATTTTCTTTCTAATGTCTTTGGCTCTTACTCTCCTATACTAATGTTTGATTGGCCCTCAGATAACTAAAGTTTGGACCACACTGCTGTAGTGTATTGCTAAAAATAATATATTTCAAAATTAATGCTCTGGATAGAAGCAGGGTCGGGAAAGAAATTTATTTTGAATTGCAGATAGCAGGGGGGGAAAAAAAGTCAGTAATCATGTCATATGCCAGTGGTCTCAAACTGCATGTGTGACCTGAAGTTGAAAGGCCAGATTTTTATTAATTAAATTCTTTTATTAACAAAATTAAAAATATTATAAATAAATTCTAAATTTCAGTTACTAAATGTTTAGCAAAATGTGCATAAATAATATTATAGATTAAAAAAAAATTGTATGTTTATTTTTTTATCTGAAATCTAAAGTTTGGTACCTAGATGACATTTTTATTGGTTACACTTTGTAGCTCAAATATACTGACAGCTAAATATTAAATACTTAGACTGATATTTCTTTCAAATAATCCTAACATATTTAATAGATCATTAAGTAACTTACTTTAAATTAAAAATAAACAAATTATCAAAACTTTCTAAGTTTTCAGAGAAAATTTTTTAAATGGAACTAAACTTGAGAATAAAAATTGGCAACCTAGACTACTTCTCTTGTACATTTTTCTTCAGTGCATAAATGTAAATAATTATGTTAGTATGTAAATAATTATAAACCTTTTTATCTCTTACTACAGCTTGGCACTTGATGGATTTTCGTTTCCAGTAGAAATCTGTAGCTTTGGAGAGAAATTGTTAGAAATTACCTTCATCACAAATTGTAGTTGCTCATCAGTCAGTTGGGTCCTTTTCATAATTGAAATGTATTTGTGTGCCACATAAAATTGTGTAAAGAGAAAGCGTATGCAGGCCACCAGTTTGAGATCACTATCGTATGCAATCTGCTTTTTAGGTTAATTATTTATTTCTTAGAAGGCGCCACTAAAGTGCTGTTTTTAACTTTAAACATGTGACAAAGTGAAGAAAAAATCATTAAAACAATGACAATTTTTAGTGCACCCATCTGAAAAGTAAAAATCTTGTTAAAACTGGTAGATCACATGCTATATAATTGTCAAACATACTGGATCAAATTTGGTGAAATTTGACCTCTATAATCATAATTTTATTTTTTGAAAAGATTCAATTTTTATTGTTCTTTAATTATTTATAAAAATATATCAATAATACCATTCCCATTCCAAGTGTAATACAAAGTGTAATGTTCGCAGTTTCTTAAAAGTTTTAATATTGAAATTATAATGAAAATCCTCACATATATAAATATCTTTTTTTTTTTTTTAGGTTCCATTTATGGGTCCTACACCAACATCTGGCATGCCACCTCCTACAACTGCAGTGCCACCACCAACTTTATCTCTTCCATCTTTATTACAGACACCACCACCAAATGTTGGTATGCCGCCATGCCAACCATTAAATCCCAATCTCCCCCCTAATCCTTCTAACTATCTTTTACCACCCAACATGCAACCAGCATCTGTTGTTCCTAGTTCTTCCCAGTTTATTCCTGGACAGACATCAACTGTTTCTAATTATCCTCAAAATGCAAACCCATTTGGAAACCAAAATCCACCATTCTATTTTATTCAGCAGCCACCACCACTTTCAAACTCTGGTCCGCCTGTTTCATATACAGAAAATGTAAGATCTTTCATATTAATTTATTTCTATTATTTATTTAGTGCATTTGTCTTAATAATATGTATTTATCATTGTAAAATCATGAGTGAATAACCATTTGGATATATTTGTGTACTGTTACTTTTGCTTAATTTGCTATTTTTATGTGTTAAATATTTTGTGTGTATATTTCCTAAACAAAGAAAATTTTGAGATTGTTACTAATCAGCATGGTTTGATAAGTCATTTCTTTATTCCTTATGAATGTCTTCATAAGAGATGCCATGAATCTTTTGATGAAAATATTTACATTTGGAAAGATTCAGTTTTTATTTATAGTAATTACTGATATTCTGAAGATAATCTATTTTGGTCCAGATATATAGTGTATCTGAACAAGTTACGTAAAATATTCTTTGTAAAAATATTTATCTAAGACAATGGTTGTCAATCTGTTTTGCCTCATGCACCCCTCTCACCACTGCTAGAAGATCATACCCCTTCTTCCAAAACTCCAAAAATACATGTACATTTATTTAGATTATTTTTAATAATACGGTAGGAAGTAGGTGGAGTCCAGCTGACCACCTTCCTCCCTCAGGAATGAATCCCCCCCCAGGTTGAAATGTTTAAGAAAGGCTGTTGCCATCTACTAAGATATTTGAATAGATCAAAATCATTGTTTAATCCAAATAGCATCACTGTGAAATACAATACAGGGTTGCCACTCTACCTGGAAAAACCGGAAAAAGTCAGGGAATTCAAAAATTGACCAAAAAGTCAGGGAATTTCATACGGCAGCCCCCCCCCAAAAAAAACAGAGTTTCACGCCGGCGTTGGAAACGATCACTTTCTTTGCAAATTATGTCGGCCTGTTGGCATAGAGCCAATTTCTGCAGCTCCAATCAGATTGTCTTTTAGAAAGGCAAAGCAAGTTTCCAGTAACCTCAAGAATCGAGAGACTCGCATGTGCATATGCAGTGCATGTTGAACTAAGGAAAATAGGTATTCATCATATAAAATAAAATCGGTTTAATCCTAGTATAAAGTACCATGGAGGTTAGAATAGCCTCCATGTATTCTAATCTAACCTCCATGTACCGTATACACAGGATTTGGGGACATTATGATAGCAGTAAATGGGTCATTTTGGTCTTGGCGACAATTTTCAAAATCGGACCAAGGCTGTAGCATATACTAGGGTTTTACCGCAAAATCTTTCGAACCCGCCTTTTTTTAATAAAAGCCTTGTTTGTCATTTTGCAGTAAAATAAAAAAATAGTAATCAGTTACTTACCTAACCATTTAATATAAATATATTCGCCAAAATATCATTGATTATATTCTAATTCAATTTTTAAATAATTATCTTAATGTTGCTTCTTCCCTCTAAATTTATTTATTATTAATAAATAATACTTTCAGATTTCAGGAAATTTTCTCTAATTAATCCTGAATTCTAGCAGTATGATAACATACCATCACAAAATTTAATGCACATATTTTTTTGCTTATGTATGCTGTTAAATAAATGTAAAATACCTGAATTTATTTAAAAATATCATTAAATAGATTTTTCTTTTGTTTAGCTGCAAAATGTTTGCAATAAAAGATATTTTTTAATCCAGATTGGGCAGATTCTAATCTCAATCTGCATTGGAGAATACAATTCCTATTATATAGTTATAATAGTAATGTTTTGGGGGTTATATATTATGTATACAAGTCGTATGTAATTTGCAAATTATTTTGTTTTCAAGTGGTACCATAATTTATTTACCTCTCAGTGCAGCCAATGTGCATTACACGGACAGACTGGAATTTTCTTAAAACAAACCTGGAAACGTCAGGGAATTTCATTTTCCTGTTCAAGTGGCAACGCTGTACAATAGCTCATATTTTTGGTACAGTCAAAAGTCGTTAATCCGGACTCGTCGGGACTTCGGCGATTCCGGATTATAGATCATCAGTTTAAATCTGGTAAAATGGCATGCAGAAATTATAAAAGTAAAAATATGGAACCGTAATTTACGAAATAAAGAACAATTATGATCTAAAGGGTATCAAAATTGACAAAAGAAAAGCTTAATATTTATTGGTTTACTTTATTAAACATTTCTTTCAATGTAAGTTGTTTCAGTTGCTTCGTTTTTTATGTGATAATACATTCTCTTTAATTCTATAAACAGACATAATTTCTTGTTCAGTTACAAAGTTCCGCTGTTCAAGTCCTATAATTGCTGTATCGAGAATACCGACTAATTTCTCAATCGAAATTTTTTCGTTTTCAATAACCTATGTCACTTTCTTCGCTATCGGAAGCGAATTATAATGACGAGGCATTTGATTTAAATCATATCAAAGACGGAGTACATTGAGATGAAATACTACATTGAGTAAGCAATTATAAGCCAAATAAAATAAAAACATCTGCCCTTAAGATAAGGATAGTGCTGATAAATCAACTTCCAATTCATTGCACGCCGCCGCAGCGTTAAAGATAAACAAAGTTTAGATAAACAAAGAATATGCCTTTATCCATTTTTTGTTTAATGGACTCCGAAAGATACTTTCGCTTTGTATATCCTTTACATATTAGTAAATATATATCGGAAATTCTATTTGACATAATCGAAAGTTCAAGCTTACTTTTATAAAATTGCTCTAACAGTCTGCAAAAAATAATAATCCGGATCCAATTCGAAGATTAAGGAACAACGCAATCTGCAACATTAACTGAAATAGATAATTAGATAATTTTAGCTTAGCTTATCCCGTCCATTATACATTAAACGCGCATTCGTAAACGTATTTTGCGCACGCAAATTCGCAGCGGTAAAGGTCTTACGCGCATGCGTCAACGCGACTCATGCGCAGAAAGTTTGTAGCTTTGAGGTCCGGATTATAGATCATTCCGAATTATGGGTGTCCGAATTAACGACTTTTGACTGTATACCGTTTGCTTTCATGGCCATTATGATTTACTGCCACATTACAGCAATTGCAATTTAATCTCACTGGGAAACTGCTTATTCATCCAAGGAACAAATATATGTGTTATTGATCCTCAGGAAAAAAAAATGTGTATCCTTTATGATATTTATTATACGCATATATATATAGTTCCGTATAATATTTTATAAAACCTCATTTTTCTGAGAACCAAAACACTTCTGTGTTAGATAAGTGGAAGTTGATTTATATTTATTTCCATTGGAAATTATTTATTTTTCATTTTTTTGGTCAAAAGATGTTGTTAATTAAAATTTCTGTGTCAAATATTACAGTTCATATATAAAACGAATTCACTTCCTATCATAAAATTAAATATTTTAGCAGATATAGACAGTGGTTTGGAATCAGACTTTCACTAGAAATTTTCAGCAGTGCTGATAGCAAAAGCATATAAAGAAGATTCACCTCTATTTTTTTAAAAATGTTTCAAAACCTGTCAGTGACTAAAAAGATAAAACAGTTGAATGAATAAAAAAGCACTTCAAGTTATGGCAGTCTGGATGTTTTTGTATGGTTCTTATCATGTGTGTCATAAATACAGGACAATTTTTCCGAAATTGTTATCCTTTAAGACACATCTAGCCGTGTTGTGCTTTGAATAATAATATGCTTATCTGAGTTAATATAAATCTGCAAATAATGGTTATTAGAGGTGCAAAATCAACATAACGTTCAGTAAATTTGATGGACTAATTTCAAAGGGCTTTTAATTTTGATTGTAAAACATTCTTCTTCAGCTACAGAAGTGCAGATGACAAAAGAGAAGCCTATGCTCTAGCTATAACACTGAGAGGAAAGATGTCAAGTTACTGTTGCTATCTATTGATGAAAAATGGAAACAGTTATCAAATAATTTCCTTAAAAGCTGAGGGTAAAGACAGGCTGGAATAGGGGCTGTTAATTAGAACTGAAAGTTTTATAAATACAAAAAGCCTCTAGAAAATCTGTTTTATCAACAGGAGATGGTCTTTGATTATTTTAGCCGCAGAAAAATAGATGAGATTTTCTGAACAATAGTGTCGGACAATAGGGCATTTATGTTTCTCTTTTTTCTTAATACAGTACAGAGTCCGTAATCCAGACTTGTCTCGACTTCGGCGATTCCGAATTAGGGGTTTTTCCGGATTATAGATCATCAATTTAAATCTGGTAAGATGGCATGCAGAAATTATACTATTAAAATTATGAAACCATAATTTATGAAATAAAAAGCAATTATGATCTAAAGGGTATCAAATTTTACAAAAACAAACAAAAAAAAAAAAGCTTAATATTTATTTGTTTACTTCATTAAACATTTCTTTCAATGTGCGCATACATAATGTATGTGCATTCTCTACACACATGCGTAAAGTTTGTGGTTTTGAGGTCCTGATTATTGATCATTCCGGATTATTGACTTTGTACTGTATATGTCTCCTGTTTCTTAATTGGAAATATTAAGGCTTTCTTAATTTGACCAGTGTATCTACTGATGTTTTATTTCTTAGAAACTGTTTTTCTTGGGCTTCAAAAATTATTCCCATATTATTGAAAAAATTGTCTATTGAAAATAAAAATTAGGTTTACAAAGTAATGGTAATTTAAAAGTATTAAAATAGAAACTGTTGTCTTGAAGGAAAGGATTAGATAATAAAAAATCCTGTGATTAAATATGTATATTAAATTTTCTCTTAACCTATTGGTGAGTTGCAACCCATACTTGAGGAACCATCGTTCTAGTTAATAGAACATTATTCTGTTTAATTTGCTTTATAGGTATTAGTGTGTAATGTTTCTCCAAACAAAAGTTTAAACTGCTTAGCTTTTCAAAATTTACTTAAAAATGCAAAGCAATTAATAATCTAAGAATTTCTGGTTCAGGTCCCTGTGCAAACAACTGCTGCTTCTTTACCAGTTCAGACAACTAATGCATTGCCTGTGCAGGCTACAACATCAGTGACTGTTCAGCCCCCTGCACCTGCAGTTAAAGAGGAACCTAAGCCTGTGAAGCTTCCTAAGAACTGGAGGACAGCCACTGATTCTGAAGGCAATGTTTATTATTATCACTCAATTACCAGGTAAAAATGGGTTTTAGATGTTCGTTAAAATTAGTCTTTCTTTTATGTTGAAAATTTGAATGACTGTGTTTATTTCAGCCATTATAAAGAGTATGACCAAATTTTTCAGCTTACTTTTGTCAGTTTATTTATTATTGAGTGATAAACTTAATCTCAACTTTATGATAGCAGTTTGATTAAAGAGTGATTGTATGGCAGACCTGAAAACACAGATACAGTTATAACTAGTAAAAGAAGTATTTCTGCATATCCAGAAGTAAAGTAATTTTGGAATGACAAAACATATGATATGAAACCCTAAATTAGCAGTCATGTAATCATCATTAGTTAGAATATATTCCTTTTACAGATGCAGTTATTTATTCCTAATTAAAATACTTCCAACCCCACAAAATGTTACTATTATTTTTATTGAATAGCAGATTTGAATAGAATTTTTATTATACTTTCACATGTTTAGAGGCAAAAATTAGCAAATCTTCCTGAGCCATCATCAGAGAATATGTGTTTAACAGTCTCATTTGATTAATTTTGCAATGATATAAGTACCTGCTTGCAACATTTAGTTTAAATATAAAAATAGACTTTATATTTATATTTTAAATCTAAAGAAACTGTTACCATTGAAAATATATATGAGATTAAGTTTATAAGACTTAAAATAATAACTGCATGTGAATATTTAAAATCTTCACTAAGAAATCTGTCATTTTTTTCTTAAACCTGAAATTGGTGTTATTGTTTTCACTACTTGAAATGTAAACTTTTTCGGACAGAAAATTGTTACCAATTAAAAGTCATCAACAATGTCAATTTCCCCCCCCCCATGTTATAAAAATGCATTATTCATCAGCATAAGAAAGTGAATCATTCAAAAACTTTTTATGTTTAATATTTACAACATTAAGTCATTTTTAATGCCATATATGCACATCAATTGCAAAATTGTAGACTGTATTTGAGGTGTATGTTGTCATTACATCAGAAATAAAATCTTATGCAAATGATAAAATTCTGAAATAGCAATCAGTGAAATTTTTAATCTAATGTATTATTATTTTTTATTCAAATGATAATATGCTTTTCCAGAGCATTTTGATACTTTTTTTATTTACTTTGATCTGTGTTCTAAAGGAGCAAAAAGTGTAGGAACAACTGGATATGCTTTTTAAATTCGGTTTTAATTTTATTTAACAGCAAAGTTCTAGTTTATGAGATGACTACAAAACCTATTTATTTTTATTACAGTTTTTGAATAGCTGTAACTTATTGTATGTATGTGTATATAAATTTAATCATCAGTTTTCCTTCCGTGATTATCTCCCAGGAAAGGAAATGTAAAACTATTGCAAATTGAAATTAGGAAATCTTAATACCCAAGAGAATTGTGCCAAAACTACATAGGCTATTCAAAAAGTAAAGTACGTTTTAGAATTTAAAAAAAAAATAAATAAATAAACATTTTTATAACAGTACATGAGCTTGTTAATTCCATCGTCATAGAATGGTTGCTACCTGAGACTTCAATACACAAACGCCTGCATGCAGTTCCTCTCGTCATCATTGAAACACTGTGAAAGACAAGTCTTATGTGTGTAAACAAGTAGAAATCACTAGGAGCAAGGTCCAGACTGTATGGTGGATGACCGAATAACTCCCATCCGAAACCATCCTTGAGCCATGCGCTGTCATGAATGAAAAAAACCTTGGAACTCAGACTTTCCTTGGTGCTTGTTTTATATTTCTCTTCTTAATTTCTTTAATGCTTCACAATATCTCTCATTATTTATTATTTCACCACGTTCATAGTAATTCACTAGAAGCACACCTTCCCTCTTCCAGAAAACAGTTTCTATGATTTTTCTTGATGACAATGTTTGCATTTCCTTGGTTTTCTGGGAGAACTTTTGTGACCCCACTCCATAGACTGTTGTTTTGTCTTACAAGTCACAAACTTTACCATGTCTTATCTCCTATTAAGACACAATCAAGAAGTGATTTACCATGTTCGTGGTACACCTCAAGAAATGTCAAAGAGGCTGCCATGTTCTGACATGTTTTGTGGTCATCTGACAAGAGTTTTGATACCTATCTGGCACAAAACTTGTGATAGCCTAGGTCTTGCATCACAACACCAATCAACAATGTTCATAAAATTTGAGGAAATTCAAGTGAGAGCTCAAAAATTCTGTAGCGGCGGTTTCCATGAATCTTTTCGTTGATTTTCTTTACCAGTTCAGCATTAATAATGCTCGGCCGACCACTTCACACTTCCTCGTGAACATTAGTGCGATCAATTTTAAACATGATACACCATTGTCTACTCCAGCTTCACTCATTATGTCGTTTCCATACACCGTGCAAGGTTCCCGATAAATTTCAACTGATCTCAGTTTTTTGATGACCAAAAATCTAATTACTGATTGCACTTCACAACTGGCGAGATTTTCTATTGCCGCACACATTTTAAACATTCACTATGAACAAAGCAGAGGCAACACTTACTGCCAACGATTACAGCTAAATGCGTAAAGATTCAGTAAATACACCAAGATGCTGATACTAATGCCATCTCTCACCATGTAGTGGCAAAACGTAAGTTATTTTCTGAATAGCCCCCGTATTAAAGAACTGCAATACACCTAAAAGTAGTTCAAAATCTGCAATGGCATGTATCAAAATTGCACATTTCAAAAAAGGAAAGCACATATATAAAAACAAACTTGATAGAACCATATAAATATGTCAAAAGTTGTTAATTAAAATTTTTGTGGTAAATATTCCAGTTCATACGAGGGCTATCCAGAAAGTAGATTACGTTTTGGAATAAAAAAATAAACAAAGTATAGGAAACAAATTTTATTATATACAGATGAAAGCCACACTCAAATACTACTTTTCTACATAGTCACCATACAAATTAAGGCATTTATCGTAGCGATGTACGAGCTTGGAAATTCCTTCGTCGAAAAATTCGGCCGCCTGCGCCTTCAACCACTTCGTTACCTCTTCTTGCAGCTGTGCGTCGTCATCAAAACGCTGCATAGCCAGCCACTTCTTCATTGCTGGGAATAGGTGGAAGTCGCTCGGTGCCAGGTCGGGACTGTACGGCGGATGAGGAAACAACTCCCACTTAAAAGATTCAAGAACTTTACGAGTGACATTTGCCGTGTGGGGCCGGGCGTTGTCGTGAATCAACAAGATCTTAGAGCTCAACATTCCTCTGCGCTTGTTTTGAATTGCTCTTCTGAGTTTTTGGAGAGTTTGGCAATACCTTTGAGAGTTTATTGTAGTGCCTCTTTCCAGGAAGTCCACCAAAATTACACCTTTTCTGTCCCAAAAAACAGTCGCCATCATCTTCCTTGCCGACATTGTTTGCATGCATTTCTTGGGTTTTTGGGGAGAACTTGTGTGCCCCCACTGCATTGATTGCAATTTCGTTTCACAGTTCACATGTTTCACCCATGTTTCGTCACCAGTAACGATGCGATCGAGTAAAGAGTCCCCATCCTTATGGTAAGCGTCCAAAAAGTTCAACGCTGCAGCCATTCGCTGATTTTTGTGGTCCTCTGTCAAGATTTTTGGAATCCATCTTGCACAAAACTTGTGGTAACCAAGCTTTTCGCTGATGATTTCGTGCAACAAACTTCGCGAAATTTGTGGAAAACTCAAAGAAAGTTCCATTATTGTGAAATTTCGATTTTCACGGACTTTAGCATCGACTTTTTCGAGAAGTTCGGCGGTCACTATGCTGGGTCTCCCACTTCGATCTCCGTCGTGAACATTGGTTCGGGCATTTTGAAATCTTATGACCCACTGACGCACTCCACCTTCAGTGATAATGTTGTCCCCATACACTTCACGAAGCTGCCGATAGATTTCTATCGGTTTACAGTTTTTTGCAGTCAGAAACCTTATTACTGAGCGCACCTCGCAGCTCGCGGGATTTTCAATTAACGCAGACAATTCAAACCGTCACAGTATCTGAACGGAGCACAGCACGAACCTCTCACTAGCACGGCTAGATGCAGACTGAGCTGCGCAACGCTCTGACCCCAAGATGGCCGCGCTAGCCCCGCCCCTAGCGGACACAGACGGAAACGTAATCTACTTCCTGGATGGCCCTCGTATCTAATAGGAATCCATTTCCTATCATAAAATTAAATATTTTAGCAGATATAGACAGTGGTTTGGGATCAGAATTTCACTAAAAATCTTCTCCTCCAGTGCTGATAATAAGAACATATAAAGAAGTTTCACATGTCTTCATTTTAAAATGTTACAAGACCCGTCACTGACTAAATACATGAAACAGCTGAATGAATAAGAAAGCACTTCAAGTTATGGCAGTCTGGATGTTTTATATGGTTCTCTCATGTGTGTCATAAATACAGGACAATTTTTCTTAGATTGATATCATTCCTGATACATCTAGCCTTCTTGTGCTTTAAATAATCATATGCCTATCTAAGTTATGATAGCAGGTGCCAGTATTAAGTAAATTATTGCTGATTTTTCAGAAGAGGGTTGACTTATCAAGGGGAATTAACTCTCCCCCAAAAAATTTGCAATAATTTGGGTATGATTACATTTCGTCTGCCTTGCATGTTTGAATTCTTTTAATCATGAGAAACTAGTATATAAAATTTATATTTAAATGAATAATTTTCAAATATCGAGGCAATTCTCCGATACGATCAAAAAAGAACATTTTTATGAGAAATTTGTTGTAAAAACTTATGGGGAATTTAGAAATATCAATGCATATCAAACCAGTATAAGAATATTATATAATTGTAATGTCTTCATTACTTGTATGTACAAAAATATAGGCTAAAAAATATTTAATTTTAATTCTAACTTACAGTTTAAATTCTGTAGCTGCTATTGTGAAGCTTTTAATCAAAAATTATTTTATATATTATACATATGGTTATTATAATAATTATACATATATGCATATGTACTATAAAAGTAATAAATTCCGAATGCCAAGTTGTTTTCTAACAAAAATATCTCAATATTATTTCTGCACCATATGCTGCTGAAAAATTAATTAATTATGGACAAAATAGAAAGAAATTTAGAACCAAAACCACAAAATATGGAAGAATTTTAAAATAGATTTTACTGGTTTTAAATTTCATATCTTTCCTGTCTTTGTGGTTTTGATATATATATATGCACACCAATAAAAAAAAATTAAGAAAGATAATGTATTATATATGTACAAGTATGTAAGCCATTTACTTCTTTGATTTGCATGTTTTGCAATGCAGGAGTGCATCTTAAGTTAGAATCTTGATATCAACCTTTTTAACCCTTTGATTACTTTAAATGTTCTGGCAATAATGCGGCATTTCTCAGTTTTTGCTTTGACAGCGTGAAGGCTAATAATTATGCATAAATATTCCAATTTCAAATTTTTACCCTTCCCTTCCCTTCCAAACTCCACCAGTGTCTGTGTGGTTCAGACTGCAGCATACTGGAGTTTTACCTGCTGTGGTTTGAAACCAAGTAAGCAGGCTGACTGCATGATCAGTTTTTGTAGTTTTCCGCATGAGTAATGAGCCATTTTCTCTCAGAAAGTCCTCTGTGAAAGCATCACTCTTCTTCGACAGATAGTCTATGTGGCTTTGCCCTATTTAAATAGTGTAATCTAACCTATATCTCCTTTCCAAGAAAGGGAAACCCTAAAAATCCCTTGCTTTAGCCTTACTGAAGAAAAAAAACGAAAAAATAATGGCTCATTTGGCTGTTTGTTCCATAAAGAGGGGAAGTATTTGGTATTCGTAGTTGATTTATGGAATGTTGCAGTATTTTTAATTATCTTTTCCTCCCTGGTTCTGGCTGATAGATTTTTTGACCTAGAAAGTATGAATCTGGTGGTCCCAGAAAACTCATAAGCAAGGAAATGTAATCCTGGAATGACTCCAAATTAATGGAATGGATGTTCTATTGGCCATGGGAAATATTTCAGAGTTTTGGCCTTCAGCAACAACCACAAGTAAAAAAAAAAAAAAAAAATACAGGCAACCAGCTTGGTAAAATAAAGCTATCATCTTGCTGGGGAATGGGTAGCTGAAGTTTCAGCAGTGTTAGCAAAATAATTTTAGATATGTTTATATTGGTGGATGTTATTATACTTGATCAAGCTACTTTTACTCTACAGCTTGTGTATTAAACTGCTTTTATAATTATAGTTGTTGATAACATTCCCTTTCTTTTTACATTCTGAACCATATAATAACTTAAAAACATACTGTAATAAATATTAAGATCACTTGTACCATATATATGGGGCCTTTTAGTTACTTTTATGCAAATGGTAAATAAAATTTTTTTGTCCTCTGATATAGCTGCCAAATCTTCTAGTTTTCTATTGTTTCTTCAGGTCTCTTAGTAGATCACAGAATCTCCCATTTTTTTAATTTTTAGACTTTACAAATGAAAATATTTCCCAGCAATAAATGAAATTTTAATTATGCACATTTTATTCCCCTATCTGTAGTAGTTTACAGCATAATTTTTCTTATTAACTTATTTTATATGATCAAGATTGTCTTTTTCTACTAGAGACATTTGTAGAACTTCTAATGAAGATTCAACTAATGTTTAATATGTTATTTTTGTGTATCATTTTGTTTTACATAACTAAGTAGTATGTTCATTAACTGTTAATTTTATTTTTATCACAGAAGTATTTAAAAAATAAGAACTTGCTTTCTGTGCTCTGCAGTACTTTACCTGCTCTTAATATTAAAATTTTCTGTCCATGACAGCTGCAAATGTGCAACTGTTTTTAAGTTTTTTAATTCTTCGGGAAGCAGCTTTGTAAGAGGTGGAAAATATGATAGTTTTTAACAACCTGAAATTGAATTTAAGTGTTTTGGGATTTCTTTTGAAATAGTATCACTGTGCAGTGCAAAAACCTCATGAAGATTTCTGGTTTTCATATTTCAAGGTTGGATTATGGTCTCTTAATTTTAATTTAAATTATCAGAAGAAAAACTTCTATCATTTTAACTAATTACTGACTAGAAAACTTTAAAAACTGAGGGAATTTGTTAAAAATCTGATTTGGATTTGATGCTGATTTGGAAATGTTTTATTATAATTAACTTATTCTTTATACGTTAATTTATTTATTGTAGACAAACACAGTGGGATCCTCCTGATGAAAACCAAGTGGAAGAAGATTCTGCTGATGAGGATTCTGATTCTGAAGAATCTGAGTCTTCAGATACACCTACATATGATGAACCTAAAGTGGTTTCAGTTAAGCATTCTAAAAGAAAGGTATCAATTTTCTTTTTCCCAAGTTAGATTTTTTTTTAATCTGATGAAATATTAACATTAACAAATATCATCGAATAGTTATGTTTTTCTTGCTAATTCAATAATTTAGAATTTTATCACTATTTATAAATTTTTAATTATTTCTTGCCAGAATTTTGCAGTTAATTTTTAAATTAAATTTGTAAATTCATTTTTTAATTATTATAAAATGAAAAAAGAATTATGAAACATGTCTTCTCAGTTTTTGTGTGCATTTATGTGAGCAACTCTCAGTTCTCTGTATTGTTAAAATCACTGAACACTGGTAGTTCCCACCTGGGTTCAATTCCAGGCTAGCAGCTAGCCCATTAGTATAAGCCTAGCTAGCCTAGGGTTCATATGTATGCAAGAAACCAATTTCCACTAGAAGGTCCACGTAGGCATCTCTCCCCATAGCAGATAGTCATTGTGTCCTTTACCATAATCAACTAAACCAAAACCAAACCATCCCAATTCTCTGTGAGCATTAATGAAAGCATGAATTATTCTTTTTAAATGCATATTATTATTTAAATGTTCCACCCTAAGGCACTGCATGGAAGGGAGGGATACCTTCGTGGAGAACTTTCTTAGGAAAACTGGCTTGTATTAAACGTTACACGTGGGGAAAACATGAAAATGCCCATGCAGCCAACCCATTTGCAGGATTCGAAATTCAAACCGAACTACCAGTGTTCAGTGACTGTACTACTTGGGCTGCTGGTAAGCCATAATGTGGAGTTAAAATAACAATTGTTTTTATGTTTTTGTTCAGATCATGAAAGTATGAGTAAAACTCTAATGAGACTTTAAGTGTTTTTAGTTGTAATTAGAATGATAAAAAATGTTCAGAAATTGGAATTTTAGGTTTTAATAGAATATCTGAGTGTTTGGTAACTGAGATAGAGTTCTAGCATTTAAAAAAAATGTAATCTTATGGTTCCCCCCCCTTTCTTTCTTTCTTTCTTTCTAGTAAAAGAACTTTGTGCCATTTGACCTTTGTATGTCATAGATTTCATCTATAAACTGAATTTTAAGATGTCTTCTAAATACCTTCTATTTTTTGTGCTGTTTGAGATTTAGACAAGCCTAAGGATAGTGTGTCTTATTTTGCTTTTAATCAGTAATATGCTGTTCATAACAATCGTTATTAATATGACTAGTTTTACATAAGAGAAATAATAACTTAAATGTTTCTTTTGGCCTTTTTAGTGAAGTGTGTGAGTATGCTAATGCGCATGCTTTTCAAACCTTACATAATTCAAAAAACTATAATACTTCATTGTTTAGTAAACAAAACATCTTTAAATGAACATTCCTGTATTTTTTTTCCCTTTGAACTGATACACAAGTGGTCAAAAGTGTATTTGCTGTTTCCATCTGTTTATTTTGTTTTAATGAAATACCAATCAATTGAATATGATATCTTAAAAAATGGGAAAAACAACTAAAGGTAATTGATGTTTTTCTCCTGAATAACTAAAAAGAAAAATATAATACCTGTTTTATTAGTAAAACTTATTAGCCAACTTAGGTTTGGCCAATACTAAGGCCAAACGTGGTGGCACTTTATTGTGGAAGCACCTAATAGGTGAGCCACTGTTCCTTCCTATGAAGGGACAGACAATTACAGCCATGCTTTCTCGGGGATTAAAACCTGAGCCTTTCATCATCGGAGCAGGCTTCCCTGTTCACTATACCAATCTGAGTGGCTGTGGTGTAAAAAATAAAAATACTTTTTATATTTGATATATTTTGAATCTGGATGATGTATGTAAAAGAAAATCATATTTTTCAAACTTTATCTAATCACTTTACCCAGTTAGGCATAGTCTGTTTTGTAATTTTCAGATTCCTGTATTACCATTTCATTTTTTCTGTGCAGTACATTATGAACTGCATTTGCTAAATAAGTACGTTAATGCTAATGGGGCGGCAGTCACCATTATGTGGTACCTTGTTTATATCATTTTGTGCATAGCTGTGCAGTGTTTAATGTGCACAGTGTTAAAGCTAGCATGTGCTTTCCTGTATACACAGCAATCTGTTTTCACTTAAAAAACATCAGAGAATAACACATATTTGGCATTGCTGACAGCTTGACTGTTCACATTAAGCGTTCTATCTATTACACAGTTTAGTCTCATTAACCCTCTGGCTGATCATCCCACGATTTCCACAGGCAACTCAAATGTAGCAAAATTTGCTTATCCAGTGATTTCCAGGGGGCATATGTTTTTCTTCCTTTATTGAGGAGTGCATCCCGTTTAACCATTGAAATAAATTATATACAGTATTAGGCGTTTAGTTTTCGTTTTGCCCAACAGATATCATTAGTCCACTAAATTGTGCCATTTGAAGGCACGTGGTATTAATGCTCAAACTTCACTTTTTGCAGCCTTTTTTCTTACAGAAATGGCTGCTAGAAAATGTTCAGCGATTATCTTGATTATTTAATTAAATTATTGAATTATTAATTAGATATTGAATCTGGTGCAAAAACTGTGAAGTTGGACTTTGCCTTGAACCCTGTTTTGAACTCTATCATACTAAACTGCATTTCTAAGGTATTTTTCCCTCAGTGCTTTATATTTTCTTAAATTGTATACATTTTACTTTTTTATATTATGCAATAAATAGAAATTAACTGTAATTCGACTAAAATTTCACCAAAAAGTTTTTTTTTTTTTTTTGGTGATAACATCTAAAATTGGTTTTTCTTGCAACTTAGTTTCTCATGATAAAAATCTATATAAAAAATATTTCTAGAAAGAAAAAGGGCATTTTTCAATTCTAAAATATATATAGATTTAAAATATGAAAAATAAAATGGAAGCGATTTCAGTCCACAAATCGAGCAGTCAGAGGGTTAATGCGATCACCTGTCAAAAGCCAGAATTACCACCTTTTGCTGAGCGAACCACTGCGAGACGTGCCAGAAGACATTCAGTAGGCTTCTGGAAATTACACACATGAATGTAAGGCCATGCCGATTCCAGTGTCATGGGCAGCTGCGCTAGGTTACACAATTGAGGTTGATTGGTGCTATCAACATGATCGAGGTATTCCCATGGATTCTTAATTGGGTTTAAGTTCAGAGAGTTTGGTGGCCAGGGGAGTACAGTAAACTCGCATTAGTGCTCTTCGAACCATGCATGTATACTGCAAGATCTATGACACATTGCATTATCTTGCTGGTCAATGCAATCATGTTGTGGGAAAACATTAGGGGTGGTCTGCAAGGACTGATGCATAGTTTTGTTGATTTATCATGCCTTCCACAACGATAAATGGACCCAGGGGATGCCATGAAAGCATTGCCCAGATCATAATGCTCCCTCTTTCATATTGGACCCTTCCAGCAATTGTTGCAGAGTGTTTGTTTTCAGATGTTTCATGCCATATACAACAACATCCATCTGTCCAATGGAGCATAAAATGTGATTCATCAGAAAAAGCCACCTGTTGCCACTTGGGCAGCCAGTTTCGATACTGACATTCCAAATTCCAGCCTTCGTCGCTCATGAACAGTCTGGTTAATGATGCAGTCGATGTCATTAACAGGACCTTGACTGCATAGGCCCATACGCAGCAACATTTACTGAACTGTTGTTGAGAACATACTGTTGGTAGCTCCTTGGTTCATCTGGGTGGCGATTTGCTCAACATTTGCATGTCTGTTCATCCAAACACATCTCCACAGCTGTCATTCACCTTTGTTAACTGTGTCCTGTGATGCATCACATTTACCACATTGCTGATTTTGGATAGTGCTTTTTTGCAGTGCGCAAGATACTTATATTGCAGCGGCATGCAAATGGTTTACAAAATAAGCCATTTCTCCTTGACATGACAGCCAGTGATCATGCCCCTTTGGACATCCAATAAGACACTCTGTTTCTACATTATGCCAATGATTGCAATGTTTTTGCTTTCTTCCAACATCCTTTATATATCCTCCACTGCTAATGCTGCCATCTGCCTTCTGTAATTGGTTATTTCAGATTAATGCCGAAAGTAGGAGGTGGTCAAATTTATGTGACTGGACTTTGAGTGTTATACGAGGGTAATCCAGGAAGTAAGTTCCATTGAGCAACACAAAAAATGGAAACAATCATTTTGAACTAACTTTTATTAAATGCTGAATTACAATGGTCAGACTAGTTATTGACATAGGTGCTATTATTGCTTAGGTATTCATTGTAATGGAGCACGAGTGTTTGGTTGCTGTTGTAAAAGAACAATGCCGCCTGCAATTACAACCATTGGGTAGCAATTCATTTGTGACTTGTTGTCATCCTGGAACTCCTTGCCGGCAAGAAAAGACTTTAAATGCTTAAAAAGATGATAGTCACTTGGAATGAGATCCAGGCTGTAGGAGGGGTGGTCAAAAACTTCCCATCGCAACTCCATAAGGCATTGTTGCGTGTCTTACACAGTGTGTGCTTGTGTATTTTCATGAGTTAACCAAATTCCATCCCAAAGCATACCACGATGTGTATTCTGTATTGCATGGTGCAGTTTTCTAAATGCCTTGCAATAATGTGCCACGTTGACTGTTTATCCACATGTCATACAATCTATCAGCAAAACACTGTAGACATCAATTTGTGACATGTGATTAGTGGCTTGGCTTTCATCTGTGTGGATGATGATCTGTGCCTTCATTTCATCAATTGCAGTTTGGATTCCAGGGTTATGTGACACACCTAGGTCTCATCACCAGTCATGATCTGGTTTAAGAATATGTTTCAATCTGTACTGCTGTGTCAGATTGTGAGGTACTTAGCACATAGTGTTTGGAATTTCAGTTTTTCGTGCACAGTCTCTTGCACAAGGACCTGGAAATTTGAGGAAATTCCAGGGAAAGTTTCATTATGGTGAAATGTCCATTTTCCATAATCTTTGCATTAACTACTGCAATCAAATCACCAATCAGAGATGGGCACCCACCTCATTTGTTATCATGGGCATTTTTAATATCCTTCATTGAATTGGCATACTCAACTTCTGACCATGGAATTGCTCATTGCAACGGATCTGCCCACCTCACAAATTTGTGTGTGAATTTCACCAGCTTTTGTGTTCCTCTCCTTAAGAAATCAGATCACCAACCATATCTCGCATGCAGTGATATGCTTGATTGTTTTAAACATTTTAAACTCTCACCAAACAAGTGCCACATTAGTCAGTGATCTGAAAATGGCTTTTCTTGCTTGCCAATGACTCAGCAAAAAGAACACACATGCTTGAACTAAGATGCACAGCTATTCTGTGGCAAAAATAAAAAATGGAACTTACTTTTTGGATTACCTACGTATGATGCATTATTGTTATTACAATTGTTGTTCCCCCCCCCCATGAAACTTTACATTTGCCAGTATCTGGTTTGATTCTGTGTGCCAACATTGTGCCATGTTTGGCATTAAGTGTTATTTAATGGATTGTGTTATTTAATGAAATTCCACATGTAATTTAGTGGAATGGAAAAGTACAGCTAAATTATATGCAGTAAGATAATAAAGCTGTAATTTATAGAAAGTAATGCTTTTTTTTTTTTTTTTTTTTTTTTTTTTACTTTGAAAATTTTGAAGCACTCTAAGATAACTTATTCTTGAATGTGTTCAATATGTGAAAACACTTAAGGTATTTTGTCATAAAAAATTTTTCTTTAACAGTCAAAGAAAAGAAAAACAACAAAAACATCCCCAGATACTAGTGTTTCATTCCCTGTTCGTCCTGAAATTGCTAAGAAAATAAAAGAACTTTTCAGAACAAAGATGTCATCTTTTATTGTCCATTGCCTGAATGCTTATCGGAAACCAGACTGCGCAGTTGGCAGAATTACAAGCAATGAAGACTTTAAATATTTGGCTAGAAAGGTAGAAATATTTCATTCTTTGTATTTCTTTTATTAACACGTTGACCGCCATGGAGGTCACCGGTGGCCGCTCTCGGCTTGGCTGCAGAGCTGTAAGGGCCACCAGCAAAGCGACCAACAGTAAAAATATATAATTAGAATAAATACTGATGCAGATAAAATTTTAAATAATAACCATTGTTATTATAATATTTTGAAGAGTAATAGATTGCAAAATTTTAAATAATAAATCGCAAAAATGGTCCTTGGGGGCGAGCAGTGACCCCACCAGGAAAAATGCATTAAACACAATTACCTAACTCACCTTATCTTCTGTAGATAATATTTCAACATAGTATACATCGAATAATAAAAAATTTGTGTTGGCGCCATGGGCGAACCATGTAAAATGCATGTGGCATTCAACGTGTTAATCTTTTTTGTATATGTATAGTTTTGATGTCGTGTTATATTTCAGTAGAATCTTAGGTCTATAAATAACATAAATTGGTTTTAAGAATAATTAACAATAAAATATGATACTCTGCTGTTTAACCATATTAATGTATTTATAAAGGTCATTAAGTAAGTCACAGATTAGCATGACACATTTGAAAATAGAAGTTAGTACTTTCTATATATGTTAATAGATGGCAGAACCATCCTAGTTTGTAATATTCATTTCATTAGTTACTGAGTACCAGTTGCACATTCGCTATTGAGAAGATCCCTGTGCTGTTACCCTTTTGGGGAGAAAGGACTTTGTGTGAAAGATATTCATTCATTCTAAGAGGAATGCTTCCTATTAATGGAAAGAAGTGTTTGTCATGTAAAGCCATTCACAAATGGGTCAAGAAATTTTCTCAAGGCCTCTCCAAAATTTGTGGTGAAAACCAAAGTGGACATCCTGTTCAGATCGAACAGACTCAACAGCACAGAGAGTAGATGATTTAGTTTGAGAAATGTACTGTACACTGTAACAATAATAGTAGCATGACTTGTTTGGTCTACTAAAAAACATCTTTGAGGCAAATACTTTCCAGATAATAACAATGTTCATGATGAATACTTAATGTGGTTGAGACAAGAACCTAAAGAATTTTGTGTATCTACTATTGGAGCTACTGATAAAATGATGGGTCAGGTTTATGAATAATTTGTGAAGATTGTGCTGAGAAATAAAGATAGTTTTCCAGTTAGTATCTACTTAGGTTCTCTAATTGCCTTTTGTGATTTACTTATTGCCTTCCCTTCATATTTTTTAAATGGCTGTAAAACTAGGGTCAACTAAAATTACTTCAAAAGTACTCTGCTTTGCAGTTTTCATTCATTTCATAGTGGTATTGATGTTAGGAATTTTCATTGGTACTGAACACATTTTTCTTTAATCAAATTGAGACACAACAAGCTGAAATGCTATTTAAAATTTGTCTGTTTGCTGTGTGACATAATATTCCATACTTCACTGATATACTGAATGGGAATTTTCTAATACATTGTTTCTTGTAATGTTTACCCTTGCTAAGGGTAGATATATTATTAATCTGTAATTATAGTGAAAGAGCATGAGCAGCCACTTTGCCTAGAGACATTTCCTCACATAACTTTCCTTCAAAACTGAAAGGTGTGACATCACTTTGTAATTTATTGCTGTCTTGCCTAGAGCGGAGGGATTTCTCACTTTTATCAGATGTGATTTCTCGCTATCTTTTTCTTAACATCTATGGATTTTTGGAAACTTTGTGTGCCTTATGAAATAGTTTTCTTTCTCCTCTTCAGAGAATGGGTATTTTATGTGTTAAAAATAGATTTGTAAATTTAAGTAATCTGTTAATCTCTGTATATGCCATGACCATCAAACGGAAATTGCATGGGCAAAATTGTAAAATGCTAAAGCTGGTTAATCTTAAACTAAAGAAATGTTTCTCTCGCTCCCTTTCTTTGGAATAGGAAACTTTTTATGGATTTTGCTTAATTCAGTGTATGAAGCAAGGATCTGTTTTATGCTATTATAAGCTATCAGAAGTATTATACCCAGGAAAAATTTTGCTTTATTTTAAGTACGAGGAATACTTTTGTGTGACTATTGACTTGCACATTTAATTGGAAATATAGAATTTTGTTGAATAGTTTACAAAAAGTAATCGCCTCTAATGGAAATCTTGCAGCTAAGATATTAATTGTTTTTTCTCTTTTGTGTATTGTGCATAAAGATGTGGCTTGTAATACTGTTCTTTTAACATGTAGCTGATTTAAAAAGGTGGCATATTTTGATTTGTTTGAAAAACACCTTACAAGTATCTCTTGCAGCTGCTATCTTCAGATATACTGAAACACTGCACACTTTGTGTGATAGAGTGGAATTAAATTTTATACTTTGATAAAAAATTGAAACCTCTTGGAAACTATGCTGAAGCATACCTCAGTACTGTCAAAAAGGGAAAGTTTTGCCCATTGAAGAATAATATTTATTTTTTGTGTAACAAAATAAGCATTACTAAAAAAATTGAATGCTAAGTATTTTTTTCAAATGCTTGAGATCTAAATTTTGATATTTAATACTATGAATGCCAGTCTGTTGCTCAGGATTATACCTTGATTATCACATCCTGAAAGAACCACATTTGTATGTCTGCAATATCTTATTTGCAGAATGAAATAAAGACAGTGCATAAAAACCTTTATGTATAAAATTCAAGAAATAAATAAAAGTTGTTATTCATTGGACATTTAAAGTAAGTAAAATTTTGGAAACATTTTGAAATGTTGTGTGAAAAAGGATTTGTAAAATTTCACTTGTGTGAAACAATATGTACATTTATAGTGTAATAAAAAGAGAACGAAAAATTATCATATTTGATTATTTGGAGATGCAATTATTATTTTTAATGACAGTTTTTTTAAATATCATTTTGACATGTTTATGGTAAATAATAAGGAAAGCTAATAAATAAAGAAAAATAACAAAAATTGTGCATTAAGAAATTACCATATGTATTTTAAAATTGTGAATTAGCATTTGCTTAATATGATTCATACTTATTAGACTACAAAACTACTTATTATGTAATCTTTTAAGAAATCTGTGGTCCTATTTATCATTATTCCTCCTCTCTTTATTTTCTTTTTATTGTATTCTGTGATATGGTTGACTATTTAAAGGTACCTTCAAAACTGTTTATTAATTGTATGTACACTGGTATATATATATAAAAGGGGGACAGTTCTATATCTCTCTTTCTACCAGGCCGATTGATGAAATTCAAATTGTGTTCTTCATGTCTCGAAAGCGCGACTTGCGATATATATTAGATTTATATATAGCACTATTCTAACATAGGTATTTTTATAAAAAATTGGACTTTTTTTTAAATAACATACCAATTTTTTCCCATATTTTGATTCTACGACTCAAATTATGCCTAGATATTAAATTTTATAAAATTTGCTGCAAAATTTATGGAGAAATTTAAAGATATATCTTGGCACAATTTTTTTCAGTTTGCGGCAAGAATAATTCACTTGGGAACTTCTTAATATATGGCAACCTATTTTCCTTACCCATCCATTATGCTGGAACCAAAAAAAGGCAGCTCTTTCCTATCTTTTAACGTTGTAGATGAGTGGGGAAAAGTCATCGTTCTAACTTAATTTTAACAAATAATTTTAACAAAATGCGTAAACCACATTTTTATTATTATCGCTTTCAACAAATATGCCAAATTTCAAAATGCGCCAGTATATAATTCACGTATATCTTCGGAATATATCATGAATATTTTGAATAAAAAGCTCTAATTTTTTGCACATGTGCTTAAAAATACGTCTACTTTAAGATGATTGTAAAAATTTTATAGGTTATAATGCAAAATTATTTTTGAAACATTTATAAAAATTATTTAAAAATACAAATTAGAAAAATAAATCTAAAAAAATGGATGAATTTTATTTGAAGTGAACCTAAATTCGAACTGTGTAAGAAGGAATCAAATAAGTTTAATAAAAAGAAAGAGATATTAATAAATGCATACCAAATTGAATTAACATTGAAGAGCTAATTTTTAATTACCTACTCGTGCGATTTTTACAAAACTTGCTAGTTTGGTGTAATTTGAGTCATAGAATCGAAATATGGAAAAAAATTGACATGTCATTTCAGAAAAAGTCCTATTTTGTGTCAAAATACCTATATTAGAACAGTGCTATGTAAAAATCTAATACAAGTCGTGCTTTCGAGACATGAGAAACGCAAGTTAGATTTTGTCAATCACTCCACTAGAGCGGGAGATATAGAACTGCCCCTTTTTTTTTCCCCCGCAGTGTACATCTTATTAGGTAGTAGAAATTTAGGTAAGTTCTATTAAAATTCACGTTTATTTCGTAATTTATTCTGTAGCTTGTTTTTCAAATGTTTAAACTTATTTTGGGTTTATTTCCTAGCTGACACACTATACAATGACCAAAGAACTCAAGCAATGTAAAAATGTGGAGGATTTAGATTGCAATGAAACTGTTATGCACAAGGCAAAAGACTTTATTAAAAAGTATATGGCCAAATATGGTTCTCAGTATTGTAGAAAAGAGAGAGCTTCACCAACTGAAGAGTAATGACTCATTTTCTGTCAACAGAAAAACAACTTTAACACTATATGTAACTCTTGAATAAAATGCAGTTTTCACTGATTTTATTTTAATATGAAGTACATCCAAAAAAAGTAATTTTTCTATGAGAAATATGATTTTAATTTTGTAGTCTTGCTGCTGTTGAAATCATTTAAAGAATAGAAAAGAAAAATTGCTTTGTTTTACTTTTGAAATGCTTAGTTTTCCATTCTCATTCCATTTTATTTATCAGACAATATTGCATAAAATAAGTTTTGTGAATAATCATTGGTAAATATCCCATAACACATGCATTTTGTAAATAAACTGTGTATCTAATGTTCACCTGCATCAGGTGGATTGTAACACATGTGATGGCAAAATTGGTTGAAAGCATGGAACTGGTTCCTTCTTTCATTCCACATTTTCTCTGTTGTAAGACAGATTTATAGTTGTAAAATCCCGATGGTTATTGTATGTAGTTGGGAAGGTGGTTATTTCAGGATTTTGTTGGTAGAGAATAAAACCCCAGTTTTAATTGTTGTAATAAATATAAAAGAAATCTGTCGTATAATCGGAGGAATTGTGGCTTGATTTTATTACCACTTGTCGTACTTCATTCTTTTTTCTTCCTTAAATTTCCTTCATTCGCTGTAGTTTTGTGCATCAACATTTGTATATAATCAGAATATCACTGTCAGAATGATTGAAATAGAGAAGAACTGATCATATTTGTTTCTTAATTTTTTTACGGTTTAAAATCTTGATCATGCTGTTTTTAACATATTAATTTATTACTCGGTTTAATACTACTACTCTCTCCTTTAGTTCTTTAATCTGTAGGACTACAAATACATATTTATTTATAAAAAATAATAAAAAGTTAAATGGCAAACAATTTAATATGCTTTGGTGTATAATATATTTCTTTCAGATATAGTGTAATTAAATTGCAGTTTATTCAATGTAGGGACATTAAGTTCATTTAAACATAAATAAGGTGCTTTATTAATATGTGTCATTTAATACATTTGTAATTTACATGCAGGATTACATTTTGTATTTTCTGCTGAATATTAATTGATTTAAAATTTAATGTTTGAGCATTTCCAGAAATTTATATCATTCATATATATGCATTTCTTACATATACTAAAAGTATGTTATAATTTTGTTTCTAAATCATTTTTAAACATAATATTTTTAATAAAATGGTGTGAATAAAAAAATAATTCCTGTAACATTTAAATATGTATTTTTACTGCATATGAGTATGGCATTTTCTGAAATCCGTAGTTGTTTTAATAATTAAAGGTACATTGCTGATATTGTAAATCTAACATCATTTATGTTATTTTTGTCAATAGCAACTGGATTATTTCTGATGTAAGAGCAGGGTGAAAAATTAACTCAAATCATTAACTGTATTTTATAAAATCATTAACTCTATATTATAAAATTGTCATTCTTTAAAATTATTTAAGTCTATTTTTAGAGGCTGAATCTTAGAGCATAAAATGTGCAGTTTTAGTGGAAACATTACTGTACATAACATTTTTCTACAGATGTAATTAAATATTTATTTTATATTAAATTTAAAATGCAATTAAGTTGAATCAGATTTCATTTGAGTTTAATAATTTGATTCCCTATAATGAAAGATCGATTGTAAGCATACATTGATGTAAACAAAATTTTTAAAGAAAATTATGAATTATGTGAGTATAACCATAAACATTTAGTAATTCAATTCTCTGTTTTTTATCTGATGCTTTCAAATAGAAACCACATTTTCACTAACCTGTTTTTATATTTGAGGGCGGGGTTTTTTTTTTTTTTTTTTTTTAAACTACTATATGTATAAAAATTAATAGCTTTTCATTCTTTCATTCCTGTTTAAGAAGAAATTTGTTAGTATAAGTCAATGAAAAGTTTAGAATAATTATAATTATAAAAAATTGATATAATTTAGCTGTTATCCATTCTGAAAAAGTACGGAAATGCGTCTTCTGTTGTTGATATTTAAATTTTAAAAAATTTAGTTATTAACTCGTTGAAATAGAAATTATAGAAATATCTCCCTCAACTTCCTTGAGTTGTGTTTTAAATTAAGAATGGAGACATATATTTAAAATTAATTATTTTTGTTCTTAGTATAATATGCAATTATAATAATATGTTACTGTTTTGCTCGTTTAAAAAACAAATTATTATGTTTAAAAATCATGGGCAGAACTGTTCTTTATTTTGAAAATGAATAATATGCAGTTACGATATAAAAATTTAGGAATATATGATTCTTATATAGTGATTAGTTTAAAATATTTAATAAGTGCAATCATCTTCAAAATGATCTTTTTGTCCAATGTTGTACTTGCTCTTATACAACTTCTGGAAGCATTGCTATAAACAATTTTTTGCAGCTATCTGTAATGCTTCCGTAAGTTTTACCTCCTTTCATAATTAACATTGGTATTTCTGCAGATTTGGTATCATGGGTGGGAAAAGGGGAAAATGCAAAATTTTATGTTGAATGAGTAAGCAGAGTATAGAAGAATCTTAGTATAATTCATGGGTAGAAACTTTGAGATTATTTAAAATTCAGTGAGAAGGGTACATTTCTATGATGTCCGTTTTGACATATCTGACACTATTTAAGATATGATGGACAGAGGAAAGGAATGACTGAATTCTTTTGACTACCTACTTGTGTTGTCATGTATGAGGACATTCTCAAACTTTTGGATCCTATTGTATAAAAAAAAAAAAAAAAAAAAAAAAAAAAAATCAGTTACAGAATTGAAATAAAAGTTTGTAAGAAGTAGCTTTAATTGATTCATATTCATAACTGTTTTTTATCCATTATGTCCAGTACCTGCTGCTTACTAACTCACTTGGCTGAATTTCATAGATAACAACCTGTATATTGCAAATTGTGATGTCAGCTTGAAACTTATCTAGTAAGGTAATAACAACTAATATAATAATCAGTGCCTAAAGTAATAATTAAAAATTAATGCTAAAATTAAACTACTTATGCAATTTTGAAATTTGTTTTTGAACTTTTTAATTAAAATATTTTTATAATTACATGCCTAATAAAATTTTTAACTTTTATAAAGAACTTATCTATCTGTGTTAGTTTCATTTTGTTCAATAACATTTTTTCAGTTGTATTCTAAAGCCAAATTGCACTTGCAAAAATTTTAGCAAAAGCTCTTTTATTGAAGCACTAGATACCAGAGCAATAAATAATCCATGGTCCTCAATAAGTTAAATGGATGAACTACTAACGGCTTTGCTAAGTACAAGTAGGATATTGGTGCCCTGAAAAATCAAGTCTTTTTCTCAATCTGAATTTTGTAATTGGAGAAGATGAATTTGATAATTGGTGTTTTTTCTGTTGATTACTGTGTTTTGGTTTTGGGGAATTTGAATAAATAAGCAGCTGATTTTATTAAATGGTGCCTTTAATAAGTTGCAAGTACTGTACATATTTTATTTCAGAAATGTGTTTCTATGTTATAGTTATATTGTAAAAGCAAACAAAATGTAAAATGAATTTTTATAAACTTCTGACATTAACTTTTTATCATATTTATATGATAAAAATATATTTTGCTAAGATTACATAATAACTTTATTTTTAATAAATAAAGTTATTATTAAAAATAAAGTTATTATGTAGCTATTAAAAATAAGTTATTTATTAAAAATAAAGTTATTATGTAATCTTTAAAGCTATTCTAGTGGTTTGTTTTAGTATATATGAAGGGATTAAAAATATATTATTTCTTTTAATATCTTTTATTTTTATAATGAAAATGTTTTAATGAACAAAGATTTGCCTGTGTATTTTACTACAGTGGCTGTATGAATTACTAGAAAAATAATGAAAATATAATAGGAGAAACATATTAGTGATTAAAAAAGCAGAATTTTGTTATGATTAGTTTCTAATAGTTTATTGAAAAGGAAAAAAGTGGTTCTACTTGGCACAAGAGCTTTGGCTTCAAGAAAGTAATACTTAAGCTAACTTAAGCTTAACTTCTAACTTAAGCTTTTTTTTTTTTTTTTTTTTTTTTTTTTTTATCTAAACCCATCAACTCATTGGCATAATGCAAAAGCATCATACTTTCTAGACATGTGAGGAATCCTAAATTTTTTCTTTTCATCGAGATTCAAGATTTGATGACCTTTCATGATTTATGAAAAATCCTCAAATCTTGAATCTCTTGACTAACTCATATAAGCCTTTAAAAAAAAAAAAAAAAATGTAAATCACTATTCTTTCATGAAGTGGAAGGAATCTAAATATCCTTGAAGCTTTCTTTGAAATGTTCTAGAATTGTCCATTATAAAATTAAGAAGAAAGAAAAGGGGGAAAAACTGAATTGTAAAAGTTTTCAATTAAAGCAAAGTAAGAAATCTGCATTTCATGAAGAAAAGATTAAGAATGGTGTGTTTTAAATACACTCCTGTTTATTAAGAAGATAAAAATGAAATTTAATGAAAGAAATGTGTAATTAAACTCGTGAAATACAAAGTTCATTCTATTAGTATAATTTGGCAAAACAAATTTTGGCATCATTTCAAATTTTAATCCTCCCACCGAATCTTTCTAAATGATAGGAGCTGCAGAAGGCTAGTCCAATAATTAGCGCAAATAAACACTAACTAAACTTAGTATGTTAAATTTTCTTAAAAGACTCACTGACATCTATCTCAAGGTGATATTAGTAATCTAAGTGTCCTGAAATTACAGCAATTGCAATTAAAGTATTCTTTATCAACAAAATCTTTTTAAAAAGTTTTTTTAATTAATAATTAGTAGAAGTCTTTCCAAAAATATGAGTTAAAACCTTTAATAGGTTTTTTATGTTGAAATTTAAAAACTCAAATCTCTTCTATTATCCATTGAGATCAAGGATTCAAAATTCTTTCTCTGTAATGAATGATATTTTTCAGAATCATTTTCCTTTGTAATTTTGAAGTATTAAAGATATTTTCCAAAATTGCTAGATATTATATGGATATGTGATAGAATAGTTAATTACAATACTAAGCTCATGAATGCTGAATTGTATTAGATCGAAATTCGTGGTCAACTAGTATCAGTTTTAGTAGTAGCCTTCATTGATAAAAGTAAAGCAAATGAAATGTATCTAAATATGAATTTCAGAGTACTGATATTGTTTTTACAATTCTTTTGCCACTGCTGAATTTGTAGGCAATTAGTTTTTAAAAATAAATAAAAATTTCTTTGGAAGAAATATTTTTATTGTTATACTTATTATGATTTTTATCTTATTTCTGATATTTGTGCTTGTATGAAATATGTTGTAGTAGAATTTTATGTATGTATTTGTGCTAGGAGTTTCAATTTTTATAATCCAAACAAATTGAGCTATGTTAACAATAATAAATGTGTTAATTATTTGAGAAGAATATATAATTATATTGTTTATATCTAGAAAGTTCTATACTTAAATGTATAAATATTTAACATGTGACATTACCATTTCAAGTATTGAGAGAGCTACTGTAGAATGTTTTTGTAACATTCTTCATTAATTTTGTTAATTCTGCCTGGATTGATGACTGTCTCTTTTTTATTTATTTGGCATATGAAAATTAAATTTCTTTGCCAAAGAATAAGTTGAATCTTACTTTAAAAGGAACACGAGAAAAAAATAAGTTGAAAGGTGAAAAGCTATAATTATGCATATATTCCTTTTTTGTAGGGGCGAAGCTGTAAATTGACTACAGTGTGAAAATTATTGGAATACTTACATCTCTTAACAATTAAAACTTTTCAGTTACAAACTATTGTTTTATGTTATTAATATATTTTTAGCTGTTATATGAAAATTGCTCTCATGTATATGCAGATAAAATCTTGACTGAGACTTATATAAAGATCGTATAAAGCTTTTTTTTTTTTAAGGGGAAGAGAAGTTAATTTTGTGTACACTTTCTGTAAAGTTATTGTTATTCAATTCTTTGTTATGTCAATGTTGCCAAGACTGTATTGTGAATACAAAAATTTTAACCTTATGTCATTTTCTTTCAAAGATTCATCACTCTGAATTTTTTGTTTCATCAATGGTGGGAATATACAGTAGATATCTGATGTCTTGTGTCTGTGTAAATTTTAAATGTACCAGTATTGCATTTTTTTTTTAATAAATGCATGTTGTTGTTTTCTAGTGGGTGTTGGTTTATTGACTCCCCCCCTTGTTTTCATGAATTTTGCATCATAAACATTTTTTTTCATTACATAAGCATTTCTTTCTTCTGTGTTGAAACATTTAACCCTTTGACAGTTTCATTTTTTTCCAGAATTCGGTCAAAAAATGTCACATTTTTTTGTTCATTTTATATTTTTAAGTAAAGATATGTTATTAAAATTAACATTTCTAATATTTTTAAGCATTTATTACAACTTTTTTTCTTTAATGAAAATGATCAACTTTTCCCTGCAAGTTGTTTTTTTTCCTTACATGAATGCAAAGCAGGGAAGTTACATTTACAACTAAAATAGTACAATTACTTAACAGATTTTTCGATTTTAATTCAATTACATTTACTATTATGTTTTGTATCAAAACATACTTACCCTTCTTTTTTTAAAGATCTGATTTAGTGTTATATATCTTAAAGCAAGGTGACAGGCACAGTCCAACATCACAGTTTGGGCAAAAATACCTTGTCTCTTTTCTAATTCTTTTGCCGTTGTCATTTATTTTTCAATGAACACACAGAACACTGTCTTGCGAGTCTTAGTTTTTTTTCTGTAGGTGGAATAACCACTAAAAAATTTCTTTCTGTTAGTCTTAGTGGAGTTGGTAAATATCCAGGACGGCCTTTTCTTTCTTCTACTGCTGCATGCCTTTCAATAAGTCGATCGATAATTTCCAATCGAAACTGTAAATTCGTATCTTTACCGCCGTACTTTTTATACAAAACATAAGCGTTCCATAAACAGATGTCTAGAAGATGAAAAAAATTTTTTTTTTTTTTTTTTTTTTTTTTTTTTTTTGTAGTATTTCTTTCCTCGTTTCTTTATTACCGGATAATTACTTAGGTTCTGGTCCATTCGATCTACACCACCCATTGTGTTATTATACTCCATAACAACTTTAGGTTTTCGTTTAATTTCATTCGTCGAAGTGGATACTTCAACATTTCCGCATTATGTATTGTAGATATGAGAGACACGGCTTTTTTGTGCATCCATTTCATAATGCACACTTTTCCCCTCTGGTAAGCAAGCATTTGCCCTTTTTGAAGTTTTTTTGTCAACAGTGCTTTAGGAACTTCCTTTCTTTGAAGTTTTAATGTTCCGTACATATCTGTACAGTAACTAATGAGGATATCTGCTATTTCAGGAGATGAATAAAAGTTGTCAGATGTCAAACAGTATCCTTTATGTAAAAGTGGTTTCATAAGTGTAATAACTACCTGCGAAGATTTGCTCAAATGTTTGTAACTTTCATCAAACACAGTTCCTTTTTCCAGTGTATATTATCATAGACCATACATATCCAGACTTTGACTCACAAAGCATGTACAATTTTATTCCAAAGCCTGATCGCTTTAGAGGAATATACTGTTTCCAACTTAGCCTTCCTTTGAACAACATAAGACTCTCGTCTATGGTAACATCACGTTCAGGGATGATCATTTCTTTGAAACAAGTTTTTAAATGCTTTAGCACGGGCCATATTTTTGATAATTTTGGACACTCATGAGAATTTATGTCAAAATTGACATTATCTGAAAAATCCAAATAACTGTAAATTAATTGAAAACGGCGATATGACAATCACTTTTGGGGAAAATGGCGTGGATGTTGAATGCCTCTTGCTCCAATACTGCTCAACAACTGGCTTTTTTACCTGAAGTTTACCTTTAGTCTCATCGATATCCAAGTTAATTTTTGGAATTCCAGTGAAAGAAAATCTAGGAGGTGGATCCGAAAAATTATCACAACTAATTTCAAAAAATTGTCTTGCTTGACTGATTCCATCTGTACTACTATCAGAGTCACTACTATCCAGGTCACCTAGTAAACTTTCGCTACTATCATTTACAGATAATTCAGTTTCTGATTCCGAGTCACAGTTCGAATCACAAGAAATTAGCTCCATACGCTCTGAATTATCCGTTATTTAAAAGTAAAAATATATTATTCAACCCTTACATCAATACAATTATCAAGCGGTCAGTAAAATATAACCAGAAAGCTATACACTGAAAGATAACAATTCGTCTTCTGATACAAAACATGCGAAAAAAACCCCACGCTTTTGAACCAGTCAAACAATAAACTGCAAACTATCATTTACTGGACAACTATCGCCATCTATACGTATAATTTGTTACTAAAATTGGAAAAAATACCGCCAAAACAGTGCAAGCGAAATAGAAATCAGTAAAGGCCCGAAAGCTGTGCCCGTACGGCGTATGGGCAAAACAGGGAAGGGGTTAAATCATAGTATAAATTCTATATAGCTTTATGTAGAACATGTCCGCAGAAATCCTTACCTGGCCTTTATTTTCACAACCACGGCCACAATAGACATGTATTTTCAATTACAAAAATATTTCAAATGATGCAAAGATTCATGTTTCGGCATTTTTAAGTTTAAAGAAATCAGTTTTATTAAAATTATGAAATCTAAAACATGTGTTCTAAGCAATCTAATTTTTACATGCCTCTTAGGTGTCTGTACTTAGCGAAATTTTGCATCCATAAAAAAATGTAAAAAAAAAAAAAGAGTTTAACTCTCAGGACTCATATTCAGGGACTTCAAATAAAGGGCGAAATGCTTTCATTTGTACATAACTAAAATATTGTTTAAAAAATGGTTTCTGATGTTAAGACATTACATAACAATCATTTCTGTTCAAAATATTGGATCAGTGTAACATTTTTAAATAGAATCCTTATCCAGAGAATTCTTTAGAATTTGTGTTCTAGAAAACACTCGCAGGCTTCAGTACTGGCACGTAGCCAACTAGTATTATTATTTGCATTAGTTAGAAATGAAAAATCTTTGCATTGTAATGACTTTTTTATGAATACCAGGTTTACAATTTTAAAGTAATAAAACTCCATAAAAGTAAAAGAGACTTTGAAAACTTATAAGTTACATGTGAAAAAATTCTTTTGGCATGCCAAATATAATTAAATTATAAATAAAGACATTAGTAAATTACAAAAGAATATCATTGAATAGTATTTAAAAGGAAAAAAATTAGGTGGTGAAACCTGTTGTAATCTGGTAAGCTGAGGAATTATCTGGTTCTAGTTCATTCTGATATTTGAAGTTATATTGTATTTATACAAACTCAGGTTGCTGCATCAATCATATTTATCATAAATTTTGAGTGCTGTGAGTAAACTTTACTAAACCGTTGTTTTAGTAATATAAATTTCAGTTAAGAAAATATCTGTGTAGATGATAATTTTTAAGTATGGGGTTTGTAAATATAAACAATTGGTGCTCTGTGTTCATGATTTAATAAAAATTTACATTGAAAATTCTTCATTACTTGTTTTTATCATTGATTTAGCAGAAAATAATAAAATAATCGAAGAACTCGTTGTAATTCTCGTTTTATTTTATTCATTTTTCTTCATTGCATAGTTTACAAAATAGTAGATTCTTAGAGGATCTAGTTTCAATGAGGTAATTTAATATAGAACATTTCCATATGAACAAAAGGACATTTAAAATAAAAAAGGTATAAAGGCAATCTGATAATGGTTGGAAAGAGACAAATAAAATGTCAATTCGTTGTGCTTTTTACACTACCCAACATTGAAATTGCAACACCAAGAAGAAGTGGGCTAGACACACATCACTGAGTTATGCGAATGATGTGAATGCTCTCTAGCATGCATTGAAAAAGATGCAAGGGAAGAAACCTGCAGAATGTTCACTTTTCGTGCCGTTATCTCCACTAGGGAAATCATCGTAGAAAATTGGTTCTTGTCTCAGAGGAAGCATGTAATAGCAAAGAATGCCAAGCTATTGTGAAAGGAGGACTTTTCAGCAGACGTGATTTTGCAAGGGGCATGGTGATCGGACTGAGAAGGGCAGGTTGGTTCATATGGCAAATCTCTTCTGACACACACCTGGACGCATCTACAGTGCATCAGCGGTAGCAACAATGATTGGAACAAGAAAATGTTGCAAATTTGAGGGGTGCCGATGCAGCTTGTGGACCTAATAAGAGATATACTAAACCAGTAAACGCATCACCCACATGTCCGCAAGAAGTAGTAGGGACAATCTGGTTTACTTTAACAGTGAAACCTATGGCATTTGTATCACATAATTGTTTTTGATCATTAAATGTGATACGTTGTATAAGAGATTATGAAAGTCCCAGTTTTTTCAAATAAAATTTAAAATATCTCTTTAAAGCATTTTTTACTGCATTTTGCACATTCTTTTCACATGTAATCCTTGTATAAACATCTTTACTTTGGTAAAACAGTAAAACCTCTAAACACAAAATTTATGAACTTATTTTTGAGTACAGGTAAAGTAAAATTAAATAAGAATGATAATGCATGAAGCTTTGAAACAAATAAAACAAAATTAAACAAGATCTGATATTTTTTATTTTTTTTTTTTTTAAATTTTATGAGCATTTTCAGGCAGTGGTTTTTAAAATTATTATAACATTACAAGACGATCATTTATTTGATCATATGATCATTAATTATTAACATCATAAGATGATTACTTATTTTAATAATTTATAAAATTTGGAGCATAAACTTTTTTCAGTGTAATGAAAATAAATAAATAAAATCTAGAAGCACTCAGATTTTACTTTACGCTCAAAGGGACTTTTTTAACGCTTTGTGTATTACCTCTATTTATTGAGTATCATGTTCTTCGCACATAAATCACACAAAATTCAATTCAACAGCAGTATCACAAAATATTTGAAAACAGCATATCTTTAGAATTTCTGTGCTGGAGATAAAAATGTTATTTTCCGTACACTGTTTTCATTGCTCACTTTGAACGCATTTAGTATCTTAATCAAAAATTCGTTAAAATTTTATAAAATATGAAATGGATTAAAACAAGTTCGGGTGGAGGATTATGTTATTCAAAATTTGATGTCTCTAGGTACTGTCGTTTTTTCACAGTGCGAGAAATACACATGTATTCATGCAAATTATCCATTATTAAATTTCTTTAAATATAATACAAGATGATAATATTTGGTTGCAACAATTTGCAAAGTGAAACGGGCGTTTATAATGAAACAGTGCAAAAATGCCTTTTTGAAAGTAGTAGCCTTTCTGGGCTACCACTCTTTGGGCTAATAAATTAAATTCACAGTAAATAAAAAAATCTTATGGTGAACTAGAATTAAATTTAAAAAAATCTTCACTATAAAATGTTAGCACAATCAATTATTACAGAATAAATGTATAAAAATTATTAAGGTGTTAAAAGTGTTTATCACTATAATGTATTGTGAAATATAATTGAAATAAAATTCCTTTGTAAAAAAATTATGCTATAATCTTAAAAAAGCAGCACAACTTAGAATTTTAAGTAAAAACTTTCAAAAATTCATTTTTAGGTATTTTAGTATTTTTTACTTATTTACACCATTAAAAAACATAAAAATTATAAAAGAAAATTCTTTTTTTGAAATTTTCTATTAGTTCAGATTTAAAATATTATTTTCTAAAAGAAGTAGTTACAAATTTCCTTACAGCATAGGAAAAGCTAAAAAATAGCCAGGTCTGAAAGCATGCAACAGCTTTATAATTATTTGGAACGTTAATTATGCTTGATAAATATACTAAATTTTTAAAAATCAATCTTAGTTTCAAAAATAAAAATATCTAAAGTTCTAATTTGTGAAATGAGGCGCTGCAACCAACTTTTTCTTGACAATTATACACACTAAAATAGCCAACCATTGTAAGTTTCTGCAAGTCTTCCCTATTTCTCCTGATGTGGTCAAGGTGACAGCCGGGAAAGCGTCAGAAGAGGGAGAAAGCCATTTGGCTTGGTCTATTTCTTAGAAGTTTCATGATGCAGCCAGAGTGACGTCAGCACGCGTGGATCGAAGCATCCGCCGACAAGCGAATCATGGTTTAGGGCGCAATTGCGTACGATTCCAGGTCACCTCTAGTTCATATTCAGGGCACTACGACGGCTCAGTGATATGTGGATGATGTACTGCGACCAGAAACACTCCCGTACCTTTAGGAAGTGCCCAATGCCCTTTATCAGCAAGATAATGCCCAATCACACACTGCTCGCATCAGCCAACGTGCTCTGAAAGATGTACAGATGTTTCTCTAACTACCGTTCTCTCCATATCTCTCATCAATCGAACACATTTGGGATGTGATTGGACGCTATTTGCAGACCCTGCCATTGCCTCTTTTAGAAGACGAACTGTGGCAAATGGTTGACAGGGAATGTAGAGCCATTCCTCAGAACATCATCCGTAGTATCATTGACCCTGTACCTAGACGTCTTGCTTCGTGTATCGCCGTCTAAGGTGGTCATACAACCTACATGGTGTCTCATATACTTCTTACTGTAACTGTAACTTACTGAGTCCACGGATAGTCAGTCAGCTACTTTAGCACTTCAGAAACCCAACATAAACCAGAACTGGTACAACAAATAATTCTTAGCACTTTTCATCATCTAAGGATCCTATGGGTTAAAACGCATATAGGTATCACTGGCAGTGAAGAAGCTGATAATGCTGCAAAATCAGCTATTATGAACTACAGTGCAACACTAATAAAGCATCCTTCGCCAATATCATTTCTAAAATATCAATTCCAAATACTTAAATTAAAATACTGGGATGACGAATGTCAAAATTGTGACACTGACAGAACAGAACCGTCACAGAAGACTTTTCCAAATAGCGCCTCATATTAATGACAAATGCAATTAGGTTAGTCCCTACATCAATTGCTTCCTCACAGGTCACGGTCCATTTCCCTCTTGCAACGAAATATTTCTAATACCGATATTTGTGTCTGCGGACAACGGGGGCACCCTGATAATTACTTAAAAGAATGTCCGCTGACAATTTCAAATCATATTAAATTATCAACTGCAAATGCTAATGCTTTCCCAAAATTTGCAATTAAAAATAAATATCTTTAAAAGAAAATAGGGCTCTACTCTTATATGCGACCTAATATCACCAAATGTGGCGATATTTGTTCTGCGCTGGTCTTTGGCGTTGTATGGCAATCCTGTTGGCGTTAATATGAAAATTTTTTGCTGGAGTGGTTTAATTGCTCGTTGGTTCGTGTCGTGCGTGTTTTGAAATGGCCTATGTTGCAATGATAGACGTGGTGGCAAGATTTCAGTCGCGTATTTTAAATTGTGTGGAAAGTAAATTTAGTATTAAAAGGTACGATGTTGGAATTGTTAACGAGTCTTGTTCACGGATGTGTTTATGAGGATTGAAGTGTATTTCTCGAATTTCTATAGGACTTTTAAAACGGGGTCCGAAATGCTGAGCTGCTATGAGAACTCGGACTAAGAAGGGCTTTCTGATAGTTTTTGTGTGGATTTGCAGTCAAATTGTTGCTGGTATAGTATGTGGCTGTCAACGGAGTTTAAGATTTGGATTGTAGTTTTCGTGTAGTATGTTAACTTCGGAGGAAGTTTTTATCATTACTTTCGAAATTTTGAATCTCAGAAAGACACGTGATATAGCAAAATCGTGGTACTTTTGCTCAGAGACTTTGTGTGACTGGCGAAATTTTATTCAGGAATGTGTTATGGTAAGTGCATTTTATTTTGTAGAATGTTATGTTCATTGTTATTTTAATATGAATTTCTGTTGTTGTTGTTTTTTGAATTATTTGTAATTTAGTTAAATTTATTTGGTTGATTTGTGCGCAATATCTAGATTGTGCAATTCATAGATGTTTTTTAAGTTTAAAAGAGTGCTGTGTGCATGGTATTCTTTGAAATTTATTGTTGTTATGTTAATTTATTGAAGCGAGGTATGCGTAGTTCGTAGATTCCTTCGCTGCCTAGAATGGGCTGCAATTCGTAGATGTTTTTTGAAGTTAAAACGTATCGCTGTGTACATGGATTCTTGTCAAATATTTTTGGTTAGAAACTTTACGTTTTTGCCATCTAAATTTTTTGTTTTTGTTTCGAATTTTTAGCTTAAATTGTGTCTTCAAAACGTGGTTTTTGCACGTGCGAAAACCGCGTTTTTGGAGACATTTTAGGCTTAAAATTCGAAATGTAAACAAAAAATTTAGGTAGTAATATGGCGGCGTGTGCGAGAAATATGGCGACCTGAGGGCGCATATAAGAGTAGTTCCGAAAATGGAAAATATAATAAAATACTTATCATCCAAAGGAGAAGAAATTTATACAAACTAAACACTCTAAATCAGCTTTCACCCTGTCAACATATGAACTTGTAAACCTAAAACTATAAACTAGAACTAGATACTAGAACAACGAACTAATGAACTGCTTTAGATCCTTATCAAAATTTGAAATCAATATAATATACAAAGGCAATGTCCATTAAATCTTAATTTATGGTACCATGTAAATATATCAAAATTGTTTATACAAATATTTCTTATGTTACATTCTTATGTAAACTTTATGTACTTTACAAAATTTCAATAAATGCTGCATGGCCCAGTGGAGGCGAGGGTAACTCTAAATATAATTGCAAAGGGACAATACCTATTGTAGTTATAAGAATCATTGGATGTCCCCTTTCATTTCAACCAACCAACATAACTGAGCCGACGCTGTTTTAGCTCTGTATTATGCATATCATTTCGAAATAAAGATCACTTATTCGTCGTTGCTCTCTGTCTCTGTTTCCCGAGTCACTTTCTGCTCCACTCTTTCTTGGTGTTGCATTTTCAATGTCGGGTAGTGTATGTTAGGAATAAGGTAGTTATTTAAAAAAAAAAAAAAAAAAAAAAGTTTAGAATTTACACCAACATTTAAAAAACGTTTACGTTGAGGAAATACGACTGGATTATTAGCGCAGAATACACTTTATATATATTTTAAATAAATCAATCAAATCTAGCAATGTTATGAGTTCCATTTTTCTCTGAAAAAATGTCTTACTAACACATCATATCGCATATGTGCATTTTATTTGTTCCTTCTATTTTCTTTGAATTCAGTATTTGCTTCTCTGTAAGATTTTTTTTAATTAAAAAAAGCGCTGTTGATATTGATAGAATATGAGATTACTGATATATAACAGGTTGTAAGTGTATCTGGCTTAGAATTGCCAAATTGCAGCAACCACCTTTTCCAAATTTCTAAGAAGTCCAGTAAACCTCTGACGCGAAATTCTTTTATACTTTGTAAAGGCTAGTTTGTTGCTTGGTTAATTTAATACTGCAAAGCACGCGAGAGCTATATGTCTATAAAATTGAAAGGAATGTTGTTTATATAACATTATGCAGCCAATCCATTTCCCAAGATGATTGCCAATCCATTATGCAGCCAATCCATTTGCTAGTGTTCGGCGGTCTTATTTCTTTGGACTTCTAGTGCATAACACAATTTCCCACTTTCATTGGTTATGTTGTGACCAGAGACGTAAATATGGGTATGCAAGGAATGCCATCGCATAGGGGCCCTAAGGCTTAGGAGGCCCTGGAATGCCCTGCTGAATTATATTTCTATGTTTAAATTTAAAAGAAGACGGATATATATGTGGAGATCATCGACGACCGATGCTGACTTAGCGAATAACTAACGAGGTGACGTCATCCCAGCTTAGGGCAGTGTGGAGCAGACGAGACCAACAGGAGAAAGAGTCCAGACGTGGAGAGTAGCAGATGCAAGCGGATGGCTTCCTTTTTCTCCAAGAGTTGTAGGAAACACACGGTTTCCTTTGAGGTTTAAGCCAAGCCGATCATATTCTCTAAAGCTAGCCATGGATGTCACGTGTATATAGGACTGAAATGTTCATCATTACATGAATCTTGGGTGGACTGAGTATAAATGTCACGAATCACCGGCAATATTAATTTTTACATAACTTACCCTTTATTACTTTTATCTATTTCTTATTAGTAAAATAAAGCATAATAATGCAATATCTGTGCTCTCCTCAAATTTTGAAAGTAAATTCTACAAAATTTGGCGACCAACCGTGCGGCAACGAACTCGAAATTATGCCAATAGTATTCTGAACTGTGAATATAGTAAACTTGTTCTTACAAGTTATTGGATTTATTGGATTACTGTTTAAGTGTGTGGATTACCCCAATTAAAGACGATCATCTGTCAGGTGAGTACAAAACTTTCTTTCCAATATGAAGTTAATAGAAATTCCAGAATTGGAAGCAGCTTTAAAAAACAAAAAAAGTTCTGAAATCAAAAGTTTGCGTAAGCTTATTTTTAATACTGATGGAGATCGAAATAACCGGAAAAAATTACGTGAATTTTCTGGCTTTACATTTAAACCAGATTCTGAAGAATTTAATAAGAAAATAGATACAGTGCAAAATAGTTTTACTTTGAATGAGTGTATTAGTTCAACTCATTGCAAACTTTTATTCATAATCATGAACAGCACTAAAAACTTATACAGAAAAAAATTACAGACGTCCACTTTCAGCACACCCAACACCAACACATGTCGTGAACGAAAAAACACATGGTCAACAAACTCTTTAGTCAATGTTACAGTTACATATGAAAATTTAAAAACAATAACACAGCAAAACAAAAATGTTCTGAAAATTCACACACCTAATTTAAAAAAATTAAATGCACATTATTACAGTTATTAGCAATGACAAATAATTATAACACTTTTCTTTCATAATTTAAATTGATTTTTTTACCAATGTCTGGGCTATCACCAGGCCACTGAAATGCTAAGTTCAAATCCAATGTATTGGACTGGTGCATCCATCTACTGACAAGATAGTGAAATGCAAAGTGTTCTAACAAGTGAATTAAAGTTTGCAATGTACTGTGCATAAATTCAGAAGGTTTAAAATGGGAAGTCGTAACCGAATTGTCTCTTTCCTATGTGATTTATATGTATTATTTGAAAATATTTTGCCTGAAGAAAATTGTGATATTGAAGATGAAACTGTTAATAAAATTTCTTATGAGAATTAATAAAGAATCGAACCAGCGAATTTATTTAGTGTGTGTTATTTGGGACGAGACCCAAACATATCTGGTCGTAGTCGACCGGAGTGTGAGTTTGAGCATGAATAAGTAGTGTTTCGTTTTTGAGAACACAGGAGTGATTGTGTTTGCCAGTATTCGCAGATTGTTCTTTTCAACGAATATCGCTGATTTTGGATACGGATATTCATCAAAAGTGAATCACTGCAGAGGTAAGTGATTCCTCTCTTGTTAATTCTGTACTTTCTGTGCTTGTTCTGTTATAAATAACAATGTTATTTAAGGGTGCTAAAAAAGAAAATTTAAGGCTTATTGCCTTAGAAATTAATCTGAATGTTGAAAAAATGACTATAGCAGATTTGACTGATATTATTGAGAATAGTGAAATTTTTAAAACTAAACAAGATTTAGTAAAAGGGATAGCAAACTCTATTATCAAAAATAGAAAACAGGAAGAGCAAAAACTTGTCGAGTTAGAAAAAATAAAACTTGAGAGATCAAAGAATGAGTTAGAGTTGGCTAAGCTTAAAGCAGAAACTAAACTTGATGGTGTAAGCGAAACCGAAACAAAATCAGAGCCACTAGATCAATTTATAAAAAGTATCAGAACCTTAACTGTAAAAATTCCTATACGGCCTGAGAGTTGGGGATTTTTCTTTTCGTCATTAGAACGAGCGTTTATTACAAAAAATGTTTCGGAGGACTATAAAGCAGAAATTCTGTTAAATCTGTTAAGAGACAAAGCTTCGAATATAATAACCTATTTACATGATAAGGATATCGCGAATTATGAAAAAGTAAAAGAAGTAGTTCTGAAGGAGTTTCAGCCAACACCATATTCGTGTTTAGAAAACTTTAGAAAAACTGTTAAACAACCACATGAAACTCATGTGCAGTTCGCTTCTCGCTTAATAACTGCATGGGATTATTATTTAAAATTAAGGAAAGTAACTGACTTCGAGACCCTCAAACAACTAATAGTTTCAGATAGGTTATACCAATCTTTAGATACGGGAACAGCTTCTCACATTGCAGTGAGGCAAGGTGATTCATGGTTTTCACCTAGTGAGTTAGGTAAAGAAATAGATTTATATTTCACGTCACGAGGAAAACCTCTTACTGAGAATTCTCATGTTAATCGTAAGTATAATAGCTCAAAAAGTGTAGCTAAAGTGTTTTTATCAGATGTTAAAACAGAGAACTGTATTTTATGCCACGAGAATCCCGGATTGGCAAAATGCCCATCGTATTTAAAATTACCGGTACAAGAAAGAGTACAGGTTGTGAAATCTAATAAATTATGTTTTAACTGTCTACATATGCATTCAGTATCAAATTGCCCATCGAAATATTCTTGTTTTTGTCAAAAACGGCACCACAAAACTATTCACTTTCCGAAAGCAAATAATTTCGTAAAGGAGAAAGAATGTTCTTCATCGGAACAAAATAAAAACAAAACAAATGTATCTGACTGCAACGTTCCCAAACAAGATGACTCATCGACCTTGAATGTTAATGCGCAGGAGTTCGTTCAAAAGGCATTTATTAGCAATTATTCGAATAAACAGAGTACAGTTCTGCTTTCAACAGTCGTATGTTTTCTAATTGATAACGAGGGAAGGAAACACAGACTGAAGTGTCTATTGGACGGGGGCAGTATGTCGAACTTTTTGACACGGAATTTTATTGAGCATTTGCAGTTAAAGAAAGAAAAAACAAACATTTCCGTTTCGGGAATAAATGATGCTACTTTAATAATAAAGCATAAAATTAATGCTTCGATATGCAATAAAGAAGGAACTTTTATAAAGAATTTGGACTTTTTAGTAATTCCAAAAATAACTGCTGATTTAACACCTTCGCGCAAAATTAAAATTTCAGTGCAAGATCTTCCTAATTTAAAATTAGCAGATGAAGGATTTAATGTTCCAGAAAGGGTAGTAAGTTGTTGGGAGCGGGAGTTTTTTATGAACTTTTGAAACCGAGTCAAATTCGAATGAATAATCCTGATCTTATTTTTCAAGATACAGTTTTTGGTTTTATCGTGTCTGGAAGTATTCCAACAGAGACTGAAAACAGGGTTCATTGTGGGTTGATAAAGGAAGAAGATAACTTAGATAAAGCTCTTAGAAAATTTTGGGAATTAGAAAATATTGAAACTGATAAACCCAAAAACAAAGAATTTTTAATTTGTGAGAAACATTTCGTAGAAAATTATACACGAGATAAAATCGGTAGGTACGTTGTTAAAATGCCATTAAAGGAGGATCCGGACACTTTAGGAAGTTCTAAACAAATTGCAACGAGTAAATTAAATTCCTTATGGAAACGCTTAGTAAAGAACCCCGAATATTTAAAATTATATTCAGATTTTTTAAAAGAATATCAACAGTTAGGACATATGGTCGAGGTGAGTGAAAGCGAGGAGGAACGAGGTTCATATTACATTCCTCATATTGGAGTATATAGGGGAGAAGAGAAAAGTAAGTCGACTCCCTTGAGGGTAGTATTTAACGCTTCTTCTTTGACAACCAAAGGAAACTCTCTAAATTCTATACAGTATAATGGAGGTGTGATACAAGATGATTTATTCTCAATTATGCTGAGATTCAGGAAATATATTTTTGCTTTCACTGCTGATATACAAAAGATGTATCGAGTTATTTCTATCCATCCAGATCAGTGGAAGTTGCAAAGGATTTTATGGAAAGAAGGCATTGATAAGCCAGTTAAAAACTTTGATCTAACCACTGTAACCTATGGAACTGTGAGTGCACCATTTTTAGCAATGAGAACACTTGTACAGCTGTCAAAGGACGAAGGAGATAAATTTCCTTTAGCAGCACCTGTACTGAGAGAAGACATGTACATGGACGATATTCTATCTGGAGCTGAGTCGCTAAGTTCTGCGTTAGAACTTCAAAATCAGTTAATAGGCATTTTGAAGAGTGGAGGTATGTTACTCCATAAGTGGTGTAGTAATGCTACTGAACTGTGTCAAACAAACGACAAAACATATCCCTTTGGTAAATCAGAAGAATCTAAAGCATTAGGTATTTTATGGAAGTCAAAAGGAGATTGTTTGAGCTTCAACGTTAAAATCGAAGACAACGTAAAGGTTACGAAACGGCAAGTGTTATCCGTCATATCTCGCATCTTTGACCCATTGGGTATAATTTCTCCAGTTATAATTGTAGCAAAAATATTTATGCAGAAATTATGGCTGTTAAAATTGAGCTGGAATAATGTTTTGCCAGAAAAGGAGGCTAAAGAATGGAAAGAATTCTCCACTACCTTGCAGCTAATTAACAACATTGAAGTCCCTAGATGTATTTTATTATCGGATAGAATCAAGATTGAATTACATGGTTTCTGTGATGCCTCAGAGGCCGCCTATGGAGCAGTTATCTACTGTAAGGCAACATCCCCACATAGCACAAAAACATCCTTGGGATATCCCAAGGATGTTGCTCGCGGGATATGCGCACATCCTGAGGACATCCCGGAATATCCCGCGAACCTCCTAAACACCTCCTCCCGAGTGCTTAATGTCACATCCCGGGATATCCTCAGGACATCCTAACCAAGTCCCATCGACAGCGTGCGGGATGTTATTAGGATTATGAACTCCTACTTACTACATCCTCAGGACATCCCACAAACCTCCTAAGCACATCCCATTATATCCTAAAAACATCCTATCTATGTCCCATCGACAGCATATGGGATGTTATTAGGATTTAAAGTCATACTTACTACATCCTCAGGACATCCCGTAATATCCCAATTTCCTCCTAAACTCATCCTCCTGAGCGCTTAATGTCACATCCCAGTATATCCTTAGGACATCCTATCTACGTCCCACCGACAGCGTATGGGATGTTATCAGGATTTGAAACACTAGTTACAATATCCTTTTAACCTCTTAAATACATACTCTCAACAGCTTAGTGTCACATCCCAGTATATATACAGAGGAAAATTCCAGTGAAAGTATGTGAAGGTGCGATGATCTAAAACCTACTTTTTTTTACACAGATAGTCTCAAATCGTTCTCCAATGGTTACTATGGAAAAATCAGAAATGTTGAAAATATTTATACAACTTTTGTTTTTAAATCTGAATTTGTGAATATATTAAAACTGAGCAAGGAAATTAAAATTAATTATTAATACAAAATATTAAAACTGAAAATTTTGCTTTTATTTTTAAGATATTAAAAAGCTTTTGATCATTTTTAAACATCCAATAGCCCCCAAATTGAATTATTTATAATTAAATTATTTTACAAAATCAGTTTCTACTTTCAGTTAATTTGTATTAAAAATTGAATAATAAAATTACCCATTTAATAATCTTTACATAAATGAATCATCTTTCTTTAAAACATGTAAGGAATTTATAGTGTTTTGATGACACTGTTGGGAAATTGTTAAAAGGAATAAATTGTATTTTTAAAACTAAATCAATTCCTAGCCTCAGAATAAATAAATATGTTTTCGTAACATGAGAATGCTGCAGGCTTTTTTATATATTTAATATTTAGTTGTAAAAATTTGACATTATGTTAACAATTCTTTATATCATTCAAAAGGTAACTCAAGAAGCTCTTCTAAAATTCTATCTTTCTGCTCACACAATTAAAAAAAAAATCTGAAAGGCCTCAGATTTTAGCAGTCACTCAAAGAGGCTAAAAGTTTATGAATGCATAGATTATCAATACAGATGGGGCAGTAGAAATAGCAAAACATTTTATAAGATACTGACACTAGAAAGTTATATATCTTCTATATATTTGAAAAATGAAGAAATATATCATGTAATTATGTAGAAATATTAAAATGTTTTCAATTAGATATATCATGAATTAAATGCATTTTAAATCAATCAGATTAAAAATTAAAAAAAGCATTGTTAAGAACTGTGTGTAATGCTTTTAAATAGCTTGACTTGTTAGTCAATAATATATTAGATTTTAAAGGTAAATATGTTAAATTTTGCCAAACGGAAAGACTTGAATGAAAAGCGAAACAAGTTTACGACTGACAATATGAAGTCACATTTCAAAACTAATAGCCCTTTTAGATTAAAAAAAAAAAAAAGTTCTGAAAATAATTTGCAATGTTTCATTGGTATTATTTTACGCAAAATTCAGTAAAATGAAATTTACCCGTTGAAATCAGCACCAAATTAAACTTTGTAAATTCTAGCGCATGTTAAAGGTTGTCTCATCCAGAATTTTATTACTAACCATTCATTTCAGAGCAAAATAAAACAGTAATTGCCATTTATGTGACAATCAATATCAAAAATTTAAATCTGCATTTTACACAACATAGAAAAACTTCAAAAGATCTACTGTTTACCATGCAATTAAGGCATTTTATTCTGCTATCAAATCTACCAATTATTAACTCCATTAAGTATATTCAGTTTACTCTTTCTGCTCAATATATGCAATGTAAAATTTTCCATAAATTTATTAATTCATTTTATTTTGAGGTGAGCTTTTATTCAACTCTCAATGTCAACGAGAATGTTTAGTTCATTTTTTATTCGGTCTCAAAAGAGAAATCAAAATACGTGGATTTATGAATCAAAATACATGAGAAATCACAGTGAGAAAAGCACTGCTACCTTAAACTGTGATTATATATAACAAATGCAGTGAATTATAGTTAAAAAATAGTGAAAATATTTATATTTCTGAACTATTTCATATATAACATTTTCAGTTTCGCATATGTGGCAATTTAAGAACTTTTTTACGTATACCAATTTTTTGAAATATCTGCAAATTTTTGTATCTTCAAGGAAAGCTTATTCTTTCACCTTTAGTATATAAGTAATGGTAATTTACCAGATAAAATTACTTAATGGGGAATACAGAAAAATATCTAACCACTTACCTTTGTGACTTCATCTGCAAAGAGACTAAAAAAGTAGTTCAGCTAAATCTGCTATAATAAATATTTATAATAATGCTAAATTATGCAATATCTATTAATATGACAAATTTTTGTAAAGCTATTTATTTAGATGAAAAATAAACACATTCAGAAATTTATGGCACTATATTATGATTAACAGAGGAAAAACACTTTTCAAAATTCAAAATAGTTTTTATTAATCCAATATATCACATTTTATTTGAATTCATGAAAAACAATCTTATATCCATGTATTCTTATGTATATAAGAACTCTTGATAAATTGGATCTCTGTCATTGCCTTTCACAGCACCTAAAATAAAAAAAATAAAAAAAAAACAAAAAAAAAAAAAACACTCACAATTACTATATGTGAATATAATTCATAATTAAATTTAAACAAATGACTATTAGAATGCAAATTAAAGGAAGCATTTAAAATATTTTAACATTTAGTACCTATAAACAGAGTAGCAATTATCTGATTTTTCGATTATAGTAAAATAAACATGGGGGATGCCTTTTAAAATTTTTTATGTCAGAAAATAAACTCAAACCACCAGCTGAACATATGAGCAGTTTTATCAATCAGCCACTGGTAGGTAACCTGGATACTGAATCAACATATAAAGTTGCCAAGATAAAGAGAGAAACAAAATTATGATAATCACATCTTACCTATTCATAAAACTATTTTAAATTTAATGTGTAGGCAAGTCCAAAAAGAGTGAGAATGAATTTATTTTGCAACACAAAGTAAAGTCTTGCAGGAGCAAAAAAAACTTGTCTCATGAGATTGGCAAGTAAAAAATAATTAACTGCATCTGGTAACATTTATCTGACAACACATAAGTAATTGTTAGCTATGTGCAGAAAATAAAATCTGATCAGGGGCGTAGCTAGAGGGGGGCATCTGTCCCCGGGTGCAGAATCCAAGGGGCACCAAACTGATGTTAGAACATTTTAGAATTAAATGTTTTCCATCCTTGGCAAGCAGTAGGGGGCACGAAATCTTCAGTTGTCCCTGAGCGCTGAAAACCCTAGCTATGACTCTGAATCTGATCATGTTAATGCAATTTTAAACTTTTGAATTTAACCGCAGAAATTTACCAAAGAAGTTCTTGTAACAGTAGTAAATGAAGATAAGGCTAATCTTTACTGTATGGTACACCTTGGTTTCTGTCTGAAAAAAAATCGCAAAGTGGTATTGGTTGTTAGTGAAATGTGGAAGCCCATTGCGTCAAATAAGTTTTTCGGTAACCCTAATGTTGATAATGTTGACAAAAGTAGCCTTTGAGAAAAAAAAAACTTTTTTTTGGTCAATAAAAAGGAGTTATTTCTGCAAATATTGCCAACGTGCTGTGATAAATTTAGTTTTGGGCTACTTTTTTTAATAGTAAACCTTTTGTATGGTCCCAGGTTTTTGGTTCTTACCATTCTTTTCAATTGCTGTGTTTGGTTGCACGGAAGTGGTATGGTCTTGTATTTTGAACATGCTATTTATTATTTTGGTGTGGGTACCATCGTTTGAGTATGTCTGAGGTGACTAAGAGACGAAAAATTTAATTGAATTGCTTACCTGGAGGATGGTGGTGGGAAGCCTAAACATATGCATGTGAAAAAAAAGGTATGTTAAAAAAATGACGTTTCATTTATTTTTTTGTCTCTGTGTGTTAATTTTTGTTAAAAGATTTGTTGTTTAATGTTTTTATGTTAGGAAATATGTATTTTGGGTAACTTATTCCTCTCTGTTTGTGTATTTTTGGTTGTCTGTGTGTTAAGACAGTGGCGAATTTTTTCTGGTAACTATGATATTTTTAACTTTCTGATTTTCTTAAAGTGAAAATAGATCAATGTGTACATGGACAAAATTAAGGCAGTGCACAATGCCCAGTTTGTGCAGTTCTCTGTTTTAATAGGTCGATGTGTGCATGGACACAGAGTTTGTGTATGTCTTTGACTTCTTATTTTGGTTTTGTGTAGCGGCCACCTTGAAATTGGTGCCGATCCTCTCAGGTGACGATCTTGATATAAAAAAAAGGAAACGATTCGCGAAGGGTTACAGTAGAGTAAATTTTTACCAAAGATGTTCTACCATAATCACCATTTCAGTGGTTTAAACACTAGTGGAGCAGTATGCAGAGATGAAGATTTGAGTTTTGTTTACACAGCATGATGGTTTAGGCACTCCAGCCATTACAGTGAACAAAATTATAATAAACATAGCCACAATAATTGTCTATAAATATTGATGTATAACACTGCATTAACTAATATATTTCTTATGCTAGTATATACAGAATCCTTAATCGAAGGGAAAATCAGAAGACTGTGCATGCATTTTCCTTTAACTGAAACATGGATTTGACCATACAAATCTCAGTCTTACGGGACATGCCACACTATGCAGATAGACAGTAAAAAGTGCTTGTGTTGTTTTTATTTGTTAGAGGTATGAAATAAATATACTTCTAGATTTTAATTTTTTCTTTTCTTGTTTTACATTTGGATTACCTATCAAAAAGTAAGGAATTTTGATATTATTACAATATCGGAGTTAAAATAACAATTATTGGACATGTTAAAGTAATGAAAATTTTAAATTAGGTTAAAAAGTAACCCTTAATGTGGCATATTTTTGAATTAAACTCTATCGACATTAAAAACAACAAAACGTCCCTCTTTATTAAGGACTTTAATTAACTAATTTTAAATATGGAGCTATGAATGAATTTTTTCCTTTGCATGTTATAATAACTGAAACAAAATTACTCTGATACAGTCAAAATTCCTAAATGCAAGTACATAAAATTTACTTTAGCAATTTAAAGAGATGAGACACACTGAACACATGAATAAATTTCTATCAAAGAATAATTTATTAAATTTGGCCCGTTCCATAGTAAACTTTAACCATTAGATTACATTATTACACCATGTTATCAGTTTGAAAAGCAAGTCATATGCCAGATCTTGGATGTAAAAGAAATGCACAAAATAATATACAGATTATTGAAAAATTATGTATACCAATGTTTATAGATATGATTAAATGTAACAGAAAATTTACTGTCACAACCACATTTTTAAGTGAAATGTATTATTTTAACATTTTACAATATTTAAGGTATGGCATTAAATGCAACATTATGTGCCTGGATATAAGTTAGTAAATTTAAAAAAAAAATAATAATAATCAAAGAATGAATGTCATGAAAAATTTCAAAAACAAGCAGAATTTAATTTAGAAGACCTTTAGACACTTATGATAAATAAATTTGAGAATTCTTCACCCAAAATTAAATTATAATTAACTAAAACCAGTTTGACTGACCTTCTACAAAATCCTTCAGCTGCAATTTTTTCTAGCTTGAAAACCAAATTCTTCTCCACATGGTAATAACATCTTAACCAGTTGAAATTCCTGCAGAAAGTTTGATAACACAGTAATAGAATTAATAGAATAGAAAAATTAACACAAAAGTATAGAACATCATTTAAACTTAACATTATTACAAATTTTGGTGCTTTCTGACTATCTGCAAAGCTGTTAAAATTGGCAAAATGGTTAGTTTATGGTTCATATCTACTGCTCTGTTCACAAGTAGTAATTCAAATAAGCACTTTATAAGAAACAAGAAATTTTAGGATGCACACACACAAAAATATATACATTGGGTCAATATTCACATATTTTTCATCCACTGGAATACTATTCAGAAATAAAGATTAAAGCATGTAAATACATGTGTGTGGTATGCATATTCATAGTTTGCTATTATCGTGTGCATACTCTTGCTGTTTTAGCATAAGTTGAAGCTGTGAGGGCAGATGATAAGAAAGTATCAGAATTTTTCATGTATAAGAAAAGATTGCCCTGACAATAGTATCTCAATTGTTTAGCACTGACATTTACATAGCGCATTAGAAATATATAGTAATATATGTATAATAAAAAGGTAATTGCATATTATTAATTCATTTTTTTAAATGCCAAACTTTAACAATTCTTTCACATATAATTAAACAGAATTCTTTCACATGAACATCTAAAATCCATTCTTAACTAAAGAATAAATAATAAAACCATGTAAATTTCTTATCAAGCCCATCATTTCCGAAATGTCTACTTCTGAAAGTTCCCAGCATTTCTCAATATATTATTAAATTACTAAACTAAGCATCAATGATCGTCATGTTCGCTAATGTGGCAATATCTTTCACACTTCTTTGTTACCACAAGTAACAAGTAGGCTTCAATAAATCTTTAACTGTTACATGCTACTTTTGTCTAAAATTTGTACAAATAATAAAATTAAATGAGCTCTTTATAATATGCTAAAAGAAATAATTTTGTATGAAAATTTATATGTTATATATTGGCCTGATTAATGATTCTGGAAATAATTCGGGTTTTCAAAGTGCTTCCAATAATTCAAATTTCAGCTTGTGTCAAAATAAAATCTATAACATAAAGATAAGCAAATTTCCTTATGAACAATGCATTTTAACATTATTCAATCACTGGCAATCACACAGTACTGATTGCTTCAATAAACATTACTGTAACTGTGTTATTTAAAAGACTGTAATGTTTTAATTATTTCCTTAATTAAAACATTACAGTCTTTTCCTCCTTCTAACACCAAAAGAAAACCCAGATAAGAAATATAAAAATATCAGTAAAAATAAATTATATTATTAAATGACACTTTACATTAATTACACTTATGCATATATTATTTTATTATAAATTATTTCAAAATCAAAGAAGAGAAGGGGAGAAACTTTAATATTGACATTTCTAAAATGATATAAACATTAATCATTTAGTACAGTTTGTTATTTCAGGCAAAAAGAATTCACTTTTCTGGATAGCATTTATATTTCCATCTCACTTTCAATGAAACATTAAGAGAAATGCATATAATTTAAACACCAGTTTATTTTATTTATCAGACAGATTATGTCAACTCGAAAAAAACCTATCAGTAAAATTCGGTAGTAATAATTCTGAATGTTAGGCAACTTGCAAGATTCAACAAAAATTATCAATACTTTTATTATAATGACAATACTACAGTAACATGAACATAAAATTAAACTGCATATAACTATAAAATAAGCCAGCATATAATAATGGTGCATTAGTTTCTAAAACAATGGGCTTGATGAAAAAATACATGTATTATGGTAGCTATTCATATTCTTCAGCTTTCCTAATATTCTCATGTTCACTTTACATAACTAAAGTATCTAAAATACAATAAATATGCAAACAATATTTATGAGAAAATGTTAAAAGCAATCATAAGCATTTGATTGAATGACCATATTTTGTCTTCCTGCAAGTCGAATCTTAAAATGATATGCAGTTTGAAAAATGCTTAATCCTTTTATAAAATATTCAAAAAAGATTAAAAAAAGGTACTGTTCTGTTATCAGGACCAGGTTCAGAATTGTATTTATGTATGCTTGTATATTTGTATGTTTGTGTGTCTACATATACACATCTATGCACATACTTACGAACACAGGTTCATACATTTCCGATTCTGGTCCCAATAACAGAACAGTAATCCCAAAAAAACTTGAATTACAAACTAGATTAAGATAATGTTTCAACCATACATATTTTGGACAAAACAATGCAAACTCTTATTTTTATACATTTGTTCAAACTATTTAACATAAATTTATTGCTGCAATAAAATAATAAGCAATCTGATCACACATATTATTTTGAAACTGAATGCATAAACTAGACTAAAAAAAATTCAGTCATAAACATTTGGATAGCAGGGCAAAGTAGATATTTGAAAAGACAGCCAGCCATTGAGATACACGTAATTCACGACAGAATGGTAACAATTCATAAAGCTGTGAAACATTTAACTGTCAAAATGACATAAATTCGAAAAGCAAAAAAAGTAAACATACAAGTATTGCAATTGAACTTACCTTTCATGCAACAAAAAATATCCATACAAGTTAACCTCAAGCGCAGCCATTTTGGATTTCGTTTCAAATCAGACAGATGTTTACGGATTTGCGGAAGAATACGAGGAACTAGTAGTTTGCCGGATACAATGTGCAATGACGCGAAAGAATATAGTTCTGTAGAACTTCCTACATTATTCCGTAATAAACAGTACTATTTCCTAATTTTTTCTTTATCTAATTAATTAATTAAAAGGGAAATAGTTAAATAATGCCGAATTCATTTTTAATGAAATGTAAAATTTTGCATGTATGGGACGACCACCTTCCGTCCAATATTTCTGAGAATATAAACAAATTTTGGAATCTGAGAGTATCAGTAAATAAATATATAGAATATCGCCTCTCAAACGACCACTTCTGAAAGTGACCAATAGTTCTGAGATTATAAATAAATATTGATATTAAGCATTATTTCTATAAGACGACCATCTCTATATAAGACCAAAGTTTCCAGAATTTTGGATAGTCATCAGAGATGTATCTTTACTGCGAAATTATCGCACGACTGTAATTCAATATCAATAACAGATCGCGCGATTGAAAAACATTTTCTGTCCTGTAATTAGAGGAAAAAAAAATTTCCTTATGAGGTATTTCTCCCGCTTTCCTAGCGTGCCTTCGTGGTGTAATAGTTCTGCACGCTGGGCCGGTATTTCAGAGGTCCGTGGTTCGATTCACGGCGAAGGCGGTTGCTAATTTTTCATCTCTACGGCTTCCCAAAAAAAATCCTAATGTCTCTACAGTGGCGCCCGAATTAAAAAGGTGTTGGATGAGGTATATCCACACCCAGGATTTAGTGATTGGATCCCCTTAAAAAAAAGTCGGCCTTTAAAAAGAGAAGTAATATAAGGTATTTCTCCTAGTGTGTCTTCGGCCCACCAGCGGCCGAGCGGTAAAGTCGCTGAACCCTGGTAGTGCGATCCGAGGTTCGAATACCGCGAACGGGCTGGCTGCATAGATGTTTTCGTGGTTTTCCCCACGTGTAACGTGTATACGAGCCAGTTTCCCTTAGAAAGTCCTCCACGAAGACATCCCTCCCCTTAGGCAGATAGCCCTAGTGTGCTTTGCCATAATTAAATACACCACCACCACACCTAGCGTGTCTTCGTGGTGTAGTGGTTCTGCACACTGGGCCGGTATTCCAGAGGTCCGTCCTTCGATTCCCGGCGAAGGCAGTTGCTAATTTTTCATGTTTCCTGCTTCCAAAAATATACCTAATGTCTCTATACCCAAATTTAAAAAAAAAATCGTTTCCGTAATTAAATATATATATATATATCTAATTTTACCTATATTTGTAGTTGGGTTTGTAATCTGTAAGTAATTATACATGTAATTTATACATTTTTTATAAAAAAAATATATGTTATTTAGAATTTTGCAAATATTCTAGAAAATGCTAATCCATTGAAAAAAATCTTTTCCATGACTAAATAAATTTTTAAAAACGTCAGAAAAAATAGCAGTTAAAATTAATAACAAAATAACAAGAATAAATCATCAATCATATCAATATTTTTAATGTACAGCATTTAGAAACAACTTAGTAAAATACATATGAAAAATAAAATAATGTGCAAGTTTCAGATGTGCAATGTCAAAAAATTAAAACTGGTAAATTTGAGAACAAATATCCTCAAAATGTTTGACAAGGAAAGTCCTCCGGACAATGCAGAATGAATGTCCTCAGGATGTGAAATTGGTGAACTCCTCAGGACATCTGAGAATCAACATCTTCAGGACATCCTGTCATATCCCGGGACATAGCGACTTAAATAAAACATCCTCAGGATGTTAAATTACGATCTCCTCAGGACATCTGAGAATCAACATCCTTAGGACATCCTAAGTATGTCCCGGGATATTGCGACTTAAATGGGACATCCTGAGGATGTTTTGTGCTATGGGGGTCAGCAACAAACCATACATCAGTGAGGTTGGTATGCAGTAAATCGCGTGTCTCACCCCTAAAGAAGACTACAATCCCAAGACTTGAGCTTTGCGCAGCAATGCTATTAGCTAAACTGATGCATCGAGTGAAATCATCGTTAAAATTGGAGCTTACTGCTATCCACCTTTGGACCGATTCTATGATTGTGCTGTCATGGATCAACAAAGAGCCACACCTGCTCAAGACATTTGTTGCAAACCGGATTTCAAAGATACAGGATCAGACTGAAATAGCACAGTGGCATCATATCGCTTCTGAAGAAAACCCATCAGATCTCATATCTAGAGGTATGTCTGCCAAAAAACTGCAACTAAGTCAACTGTGGTGGAACGGGCCTGACTTCTTAATGAAGGATGAGTACCCTATAAGAGTTATACCTGCAGCAATTACTGAAAGGGACAGTAATGAACTTAAAAACTTTGCTGATTCTGAACTATCTACATGTTTAAATCTGAATGTGAATAATTTTGTTAATGATTTATTGAATTGCAGTAATAAGTATTTAAAATTAATTCGTATTATAAGTTTTTGTTTTAGGTTTTACAAGAATTGTAAGCAAGAACAAAAGCAGGTAGGTAATTTACAAGTGGGAGAATTGAGAGCAGCTGAAACTTTAATAAAATTAGTACAGGGTGAGTATTTTATAAATGAGATAAATGATCTTAAAAAATCAGGTATTGTTCCAAGAAATAGTTCTATAAAAAGTCTTAACCCTTTCATTGACAGTAATGGACTGTTGAGAGTTGGAGGTAGATTAAAAAATAGCAATTTAACTTATGAGAAAAAATTTCCTATTATTCTGCCTTCTAAACATAAATTAACAGAGTTAATAGTTAATTACTATCATTTAAAATATTTGCATGTGGGTCCTCAATCTTTGTTATATCATATAAGACAAAAATTTTGGATTGTAAGTGGTAGAAATGTTTGTAAAAAATTGTATAATATGTTTTAAAGCTAATCCCATTGTAGCTCAGCAAATCATGGGTGATTTACCCAAGGAAAGAATCACAGCTAATCTTACATTCAATTGTACTGGAGTTGACCTCTGTGGCCCATTCTTAATTAAATACAAAAACCAGAGAAAAGGTATATATCAGAAAGTTTATGTGTGTATATTCATTTGTATGGTTACTAAGGCCATTCATTTAGAGCTGATAACAGATCTAACATCTGAAGCATTAATAGCTACCTTGAAACGTTTCTTTGCACGAAGAGGTAAAAGTTTAACACTATTTAGTGATAACGCTACGAATTTTGTAGGTGCAAATGCAGAATTAAAGAGGTTAAACAAACTAGTGAACGAACAAGATGAGCTTTTAGCTGGTTATTTGAGTTCTGAGAATATCGAATGGAAATTTCTCCCTCCCAGAGCACCTAATTTTGGAGGCCTTTGGGAGGCTGGAGTTAAATCTTTTAAGTACCACTTCAAACGTGTCGTAGGTAATGCAAAATTGACATTTGAACAATTTTTAACAATTATGATTCAGATTGAAGGAATTTTAAATTCCCGACCATTGACACCCTTGTCTTCGGACATTGATGATTTAGAGGTTCTAACACCTGGGCATTTTTAATTGGTAGAGCAATTAATTCGATCCCTGAGCCAGATATCACGGAAGTTAACATTAACAGGTTAAAATTGTGGCAACAGATCACAAGATTAGTACAAATTATCTGGAAAAAATGGAACTGCAATTATTTAGGTCATTTGCAAAATCGATCTAAATGGCAAAGTTCTAAAAACAATATACAAGTTGGAGACATGGTCTTAATTAAAGATAATTTGCCTTGTTGTAATTGGGCGGTTGGTTGTATAATAGAAGTATTTTATGGTAAATATGGAAAGGTTCGCGTGTGTAATATAAAAACTCAAACTGGAACTTTCAAACGACCAATTACCAAATTATGTGTCTTACCAATACAAAAATGAGTATTGTCCTTATAGTTATTGTACAGTATTGAATGTGTTTCACATAAAATGTCATTATGTAACTGAAATGTTATATTGTATTGCTTTGAGTTGTACGCTAATGTATATGGTAAATGTCTAATTATAATAATGATTTTTATGTAATAGTACTTATTCAAAATTGTTTATGATATACTTGTTTAATTTTTTTATGCTATATCTTAATTACATTAGTTGAATGCTAAGCATTGCAACGCGGGGCGGCATGTTCGCGCCTGCGCATCTGTTATGTAATCTTCGCATGCGCATCTGTAATGTGATGATCAAACGAGTTTGAGAATCGCCATCGACGGTGTAAGAGGGCTGGTCACAGCTATGAGTTAATTGTAATTAATTATGAGAATTAATAAAGAATCGAACCAGCGAATTTATTTAGTGTGTGTTATTTGGGACGAGACCCAAACAGTATTGTTATTCCTTTTTCTGGTAATGCATATGAAAATGTTGATAAATGGATTGATGAATTTGAAGATGTTATAAATTCTTTGAAATTGAGTGATTTGCATACATTAGTTTTTCTTAAAAGATCATTAAATGGTAAAGCAAAACTATTTATTCAGAGTGAACCTAAAGTTAATGACTGGTGTAAGTTAAAAAAGCTTTTGAAATCTGAATTGGTAAAGCTTTTAATTCTGCTGAATTGCATGAAATGTTATGTAAGCGTAAATTAATGCCTAATGAATCTTTAGATGAGTATTTTTTTAAAATGAAAGAAATGTGTTCGCGAGGTAACATTAAAGATGCTTCATTAATTAAATATGTTATTGATGGTATTCCCGATTCTGTGGTGAGGAAAACTATACTATAGGGTTGCGAAACAATATCTGAATTTAAACAAAGGCTAAACATTTATGATAAAATGAGATCGGACAATGATACGTTTAAAAATCCGAAATCGAAAGTAGACACTCAAGTTAAAGATAGAAGTAAGCTTGCGTCATCAAACCAAAATCAATCTAACGTTAATAAGGTCAAATGTTTTAGTTGCGACGAATTTGGGCATAAGTCTTCTCATTGTATAAACAAATCGAAGGGGATAAAATGTTTTAAATGGGAAAAGTTTGGGCATAACTCAACTGACTGTCAAGACCAGCTCGAATTTGGGATCATAGTAGAATTATGAAGACTGTAGAAATAAATAATCATTTAGTCTATAGTCTAGTTGACGCTGGTTCAGATGTTACAATATACAGCGTGGAGTTACATAAGAAAATTGGTTCTCCAAGTTTAAATCGTAGCGATATCACATTAAACGGAATTGAATCAAAGCAAACGCATCCCATTGGCTTTTTTATTTCTGATATTTCAATTGATATTTTTTCACTTCGTACGAAAATTTATGTGGTCAAGTCGTCATGTAATCAAATTGTAATAGGTTTGGATATAATGAATCAGTTTAACTTCTCTTTTACCGAGAATGACCTTCAAATAATTTCTCATCGGAATAAAAGTAATGTAAACTTGATAACTGCTGAGTCATCTCGAAATGCTAACGTCCGTTGCGTTATGGGAAATTTGAATATTGCTATATCATTGAAGAATGTTTATGATCTTTCTCAATCGCCTGGCGTCTCCGTTAATCTAAACAAAAAACCCCGAAAGCGGAAGTGGCTCGAAGTTTAATTACCTTTCACATCTGGTGAATGCTATTTTCAACGAGATTCATTTATGGCATATTTCGAATATGGAACATAAGGAAAGACTGTATAATTTAATTAATTCGTACCAGCCTCGGAAAAATAGACAATCTGACTTTAAGATGCAAATAAATTTATGCGACAAAATTCCTGTCTGTCAAAATAGAAGATACATGTCTTTCACGGAACAAAAAATTGTTGACGAGCAAATTAATGAATGGCTGAAAGAAAAGATAATAAAGCCTAGCAACTCTAACTATGCGGTGCCTATCGTTTTGTGTAACAAAAAAAGATTCTTCAAAAATATTATGCATTGACTATCGGAAATTAAATAAGAAGATTATTAAAGACAAATTTCCACTGCCTTTAATTCCGGAAATACTTGATCGTTTAGAGCAATCGAAGGTCTTCACGACACTAGATTTGAAAAATGGGTTTCCATGTAGACATAGATGAAAAGTGCACAAAATACACCGCGTTCGTAACACATAATGGTATTTATGAATTTCTTAAAGCTCCTTTTGGTTTATATATTAGTCCAAATGTTTTCCAAAGCTATATTTATTCAGTATTTCGTGACTTGCTAAATGAAGATGTAGTAATTATTTATATGGATGATATAGTCGTACTGGCTAATGATGAAGTTGAATGTTTAGACAAATTAGAAAGAGTATTTAAAACTGCTTCGGAATATGGATTACAAATAAATTTCAAAAAGTGCCAATTCTTAAAACGTAAAATTGAATTTTTAGGACATGTAATTGAAAACGGAACTATTCGACCATCACCTTCCAAAACTTTCCCCAACCGCGTAACTGTAAACAACTACAAAGCTTTTTAGGACTAATGGGATATTTTTGTAAATTCATTCCTCATTATGCTAAAATAGCTAAACCTCTTACTGACTTGCTTAGAAAAGGTATTGGTTTTAAGTTCGATTCCGAACAACAAGAAGCTTTTTGCAGATTAAAAGAAATTCTCTCTCAAGCACCTGTTCTACACATATTTAGGCAAGGATATCCATTAGAAGTTCATACTTGTAGGCAACAATTATTATTGGTCATAATAACTACAACTACTTCTACTAGATACTAATTACTACTTTCACTTCACCTTTAGTTTCAGTTTAGTTTTCTAGTGTTGTCATGCATGAAATCAGTAAGGAGTTAGTGAGGGCTACAAAGAATAATAAAGATGTTATATATGGAAACAATTGATTCTTGCTTTTTGCTGTTTGCCTTTTAAATTATTGTAAAAAGAACTTAGCAAGAAACCACATTCTTGTTGACCTCGGAATTATTGATAAAGATGTCAGAAAGTGAAGAATCGGGGATTAAAGAAGAAATAGCACGTGTAAGTGTGAAAATACCTCCCTTTTGGGCTGAAAAGCCAGAGATATGGTTTTATCAAGTAGAAGCACAGTTTTCTATTTGTGGAATAACTGCCGAGGAAACTAAATTCAACTACTTAGTTTCGCAATTGGAAGCAAAATTTGTTGAAAGTTTATGGGATATTATCAGTGACAATAGCAAAACTAAATATACTGCTGCTAAAGAACGTCTCTTGAACACTTTTAAAGAAAGTGAAAATAAACGTTTACAGAGACTGCTAACAGGCATAGACTTGGGAGATAGTAAACCTAGTCAACTTTTACAAAAAATGCGAAATCTTGCTACCGATGGCATTTCGGATAAAGTTCTTAAAACACTATTTCTGCAGAAAATGCCAGATTCCGTGCGCAATATTTTAATCGTTAGTGATGAAGATATCGAAAAACTGGCTCTAATGGCCGATCGTATAATCGAAATGCAACCGAAACAAGAACTATACTGTGCCACCAGTATTGTTTCTCCAGGAGCAGATGCTATTGCTGAATTACAACAGCAAATTGCAGCTTTGGATAATAAACTCGAAAAACTAACTGTCACAAGGAATTATCGTCCTCGCTCAAGAAATAGCAGTTTATCATCTAATGATAGAAGTAAGTCTCGGAGCCGTTATAACCCTAATGGCAAGTACTGTTATTTCCACTTTCGTTTTCGAGAAAAGTGTTTTCCTGATAGATGTAAAGTCCCCTGTGAATGGAAAAACAAATCCCCGGAAAAGGGAAATCAGCAATAGAATTAGCGGCAGACTCTGCTGCTGTAAATAAAGAAAATTGCCGTAAATTCCGCTTATTTATCACTGACAAAAAAACAGGTTTACATTTTCTGGTTGACAGTGGAGCAGAGGTAAGCCTTATTCCTCGTACTTCTAAACACAAACTTATTAGTGACTATAAATTATATGCTGCAAATAATACAGAAATTGATACTTTTGGTACAGAAGTTTTAATTCTTGATCTTGATTTACGCCGAGAATTTCAATTCCCATTTATTGTAGCAAAAATTAGTAAACCCATATTAGGTGCAGATTTTTTAAATAAGTTCAATTTAATGATTGATATAAAGCATAAAAGGCTAATTGATGGTGTGACGAACCTTGCAGTTTATGGTGACATCGCACCCATCTCTATTAATGAAATTGTAAATACAACGGGCAGCTTATGTAAATATTCTGATTTATTTGCTATGTATCCTAGTATTACAAAACCAAATTTTCTTATTTCTACTGTAAAGCATAATGTGAAACATCATATTATAACTAAAGGACAACCTGTAAGTTGTAAAGCAAGACCATTAGACTCTAAACGGTTGGAAATAGCTAAAAGAGAATTCTTTATGCTAGACAATAACATCATTAGTCCGTCCAGTTCAGAATGGGCAAGTCCCCTACACATAGTGACAAAGAAAGACGGTTCTTTCCGCCCATGTGGGGATTATAGAAGACTGAATGATTTAACTGTACCTGATCGTTATCCCATTCCTCGAATTCAAGATGTTCAACATATTTTAACTCATAAAACTATTTTTTCTAAAATTGATCTCTTTAAAGCGTATTTTCACATTCCAGTAGCAGATGAAGATAAAGAAAAAACTGCTATTATCACACCTTTTGGTCTTTACCAATTCAATGTCATGAGTTTTGGTCTCAAACATGCCCTCGCAACCTTTCAGAGGTTCATCAATGAAGTTTTTTATGGCCTAGACTTCGTGTTTCCATATTTGGATGATGTGCTGATTGCCTCTTCATGCGAGGAAGAATATCGTTTACATCTTAAAACAGTTTTCCAGCGTTTAGATAAATATGGTCTCCGAATTAATATTAGTAAATCAGTTTTGGGAGTACCTGTAATAGACTTTTCGGGCTATCAAATATCTGCTGAAGGTTCAAAACCTCTACCTCAAAAAATTAAAGCTCTCATAGAATATCCATTGCCAGAAACTATACACCAACTTCGTCCCTTCTTAGGAATGATGAATTTCTATCGTAATTATATAAAAAATGCCGCAGAAACTCACTCAAGCTCCTCTTCATGAACTTTTGAAAAGATCTACAAAAAAAAGATCGACGTAAAATATTATGGACCAATGAAACCAGAAACAGTTTTGAAAAATGTAAACAAGATATTGCTCAATTAGCGTTGATGGCCTACCCCAATTCGGATTACCCTCTGGCACTTCTCACAGATGTATCCGATTTGGCTATTGGGTCAGTTATTCAACAAAAAGAACCAAATGGATGGAAGCCTATTGCATTTTTTTCAAAAAAGCACAATGATGTCCAGAAAACTTATAGCGCTTATGATCGCGAGCTTTTGGGTATATATTTATCCGTTAAACATTTTAAACATTTACTTGAAGGCCGCGATTTTACTATTTATACGGATCATAATCCCTTAACGTTTGATTTTAAGCAAAATAATAACAAAGCCTCTCCCAGACAACTAAGACAGCAACAATATATCTCACAATTCTCTATTAACCTACGCCATATAAGTGGTCAAAACAATGTGGTTGCAGACAGCCTATCTAGAATTGAGGACATCGATTCACCTGTTGTTGATTTTGACCTGATAGCAGATGCACAAATTAATGATGATGAACTGCGACAGTTGAAATTACATTCCAAATCATTGCATATTAAACAGGACCAATTACCATCAGGAAAACTCTTATATATGTTTTCCTGATAGTGCTTGCTCAGTTCTTTTTACAATAATTTAAAAGGCAAACAGCAAAAAGCAAGAATCAATTGTTTCCATATATAACATCTTTATTATTCTTTGTAGCCCTTACTAACTCCTTAGTGATTTCATGCATGACAACACTAGAAAACTAAACTGAAACTAAAGGTGGAGTGAAAGTAGTAGTTAGTATCTAGTAGAAGTAGTTGTAGTTATTATGACCAATAATAATTGTTGCCTACATCACTCCCCTACCAGTAACAAAGTTACGTTACTCTGAAAACATGGTGGGAGAGAAGATACAAATATCTATACAAATAACACTGATACAAATATATAAATTGAAATTATGTACCCAAAGAAAAACATAATTACGTTTTAAATTAATATGAAAGAGTTATAAGTTCAAGCAGAGTCAATAACGTCATTGAAACGAACTGGAAGTTTTACTTGTCTTCCACATCGGGTTAATTTTTATAGTTGTTCTAATTGCTGACTTGGCTCTGATGTTTGCTTACTTGGCACAGATGTATGATCACTTTTTGAAGTTGGAGACAAAAGTTCATTAGGTTGTAACACATAAGCTGGTTTTAACCTATCCACGGAGATACTAACTTGTTTATTTTTAATTGATAGAAGAAAATATTTCGGGGTTCTTTGCAGTACCAAAAAAGGGTCCTTCATATGGCGGCTCCAAAGGTTTTTTTTACTCTGTCACCCCGCAGAAATACATGCGAGCATGTGTACAAATCTTTTGGGATGAAAATCTTTTGTTTACATTTGGATTTGGATTGATAGGGCTTTAAGAGGGCCATCTGATTTCGAAGATTACTTACAAAATTATCATTAGATATTGGCATGTTTGATTCTTCAAAGAATTCGCCAGGTAATTTAATAGTTTTGCCAAAAACCATTTCAGCTATTGTATACTTTCAGTCCTCATGTAGAGCAGCTCGCAAATCCATAAGAACTGTTGGTAATGTTTCTGTCCAATGAAGAGAATTATGACATCTAATAGCTGTTTTTAAAGTACGGTGTAGACGCTCAATTTTCCCATTACTCTGAGGATGGTAAGAAGTTGTATGGTTTACGTTTACTCCACATAGCGAAGCCAAATTTCGAAACAGTTCTGAAATGAATGGAGTTCCTCTGCCAGTAATAACACAAGAAGGTACACCAAATCGTGTTATCCAATGTTCATAAAAGCTCGTGCTATATTTTCTGCTGTGATATTTGATAACGTTACCACTTCCATCCAAGAGGTAAACCGATCAATACACGTCAAACAATAAGTGTATCCATTACAAGGTGAATAAGGCCCAATTAAATCGATGTGCACGCCACTAAATTTTCGTCTGGTGCTTGATATTGAGAATATTCTGATTTTGTATGTTTAGTTACTTTATTTTTCTGACAATCGATACAAGTTTGGGCCCACTGTTTAACATCTTTTTTTATATCTGGCCAAATAAATCTTTTAGTAACCTCTTTTACAGTACATCGGATTCCAGGGTGAGCTAAACCATGAATTGCATTAAATATTTTCATCCGAAAAGTTTTAGGTATGAATGGTCTGATATTAGTAGAGGTATCGCAATATAAGAGTTTTCCTGATGGTAATTTGTGCTGTTTAATATGCAATGATTTGGAATGTAATTTCAACTGTTGCAGTTCATCATCATTAATTTGTGCATCTGCTATCAGGTCAAAATCAACAACAGGTGAATCGATGTCCTCAATTCTAGATAGGCTGTCTGCAACCACATTGTTTTGACCACTTATATGGCGTAGATTAGTAGAGAATTGTGAGATATATTTGTATCAGTGTTATTTGTTTAGATTTTTGTATCTTCTCTCCCACCATGTTTTCAGAGTAACGTAACTTTGTTACTGGTAGGGGAGTGATGTAGGCAACAATTATTATTGGTCATAATAACTACAACTACTTCTACTAGATACTAACTACTACTTTCACTTCACCTTTAGTTTCAGTTTAGTTTTCTAGTGTTGTCATGCATGAAATCAGTAAGGAGTTAGTGAGGGCTACAAAGAATAATAAAGATGTTATATATGGAAAAAAAATTGATTCTTGCTTTTTGCTGTTTGCCTTTTAAATTATTGTAAAAAGAACTGAGCAAGCAACCACATACTGATGCTAGTAGTCAAGGCTTTGGTGCGGTATTACTCCAATTGTCTGATGATGGTAATTATCACCCAATCCAGTATATGAGTAAGAAGACTTCACTGCAGCAAGAGAAACTCTGTAGTTACGAATTAGAAGCCTTTGCAGTTATAGAAGCTCTGAAGACGTTTAGAAACTATTTGTTAGGGTCTAAATTCAAAATTGTAATTGATTGTAGTGCTTTTCAGAAAACTTTAGATAAGAAAGATTTAACTCCCAAGATTACAAGATGGGCAATGTTTATTAAAGAATTCGATTACGAAATTGTACATCGTTCAGGAATGCAAATGAAACATGCTTATGCTCTAAGTAGAAGTGCTCTAATTTTAACATCATACACATCCGATGTAACTGAGAAGATTCGGTTAGCACAACAACAGAATGAAGATGAACATGTGAAATTGATAAAGAATTTAGTTGAGAAGGGATAAGAAAATAGATTCTTCCTGAGAAAGGATATTTTGTATAAATTTGAAAATGGTAAAGATCTGCTAGTAGTGCCAGAGTCATTACAGAACGAAGTCATACAGAAGGTACATAAAAAAGGTCACTTTGCTGTAGAGAAAACTGTGAATGCTGTAGAGCAAGAATTTTATATTCCCAGACTGAAATGCAAAGTTGAAAGAGTAATTGCTAACTGTATAGAATGTATACTGTACAACAAGAAGCAAGGAAAAGCAGAAGGATTTCTTCATCTTCTACCGAAAGAAAACATTTCCTTGCGTACGTAACATGTCGACTTTATTGGACTTCTTCCATCGAAGAACAAGAGATACCAACACATTTTAACTGTGGTCGATGCTTTTTCGAAATTTACTTGGTTCTATCTAGTGAAATCACCAACTACGCAGGAAGTTATTTCAAAATTGAAGCAACAACAGACTGTATTTGGGAATCCAGCCGGAATCATTTAGATCGAGTTAGTGCCTTTACATCGAAAGAATTATTAGCTTATTGTACAGAAGAAGGCATAGAACATATTAAAATTACTACTGGTATTCCAAGAGGTAACGGACAGATTGAGAAATCCATAAAATTTTGATTCATGTTTTGTCGACATTATCACATGAGGATTCAACGAAATGGTTTAAATATGTTCCAGATGTCCAGAGAATAATCAACAGCACAACTACGAGAAGTACAAAATATTCACTGTTTGAGCTTCTCATAGGCACGAAAATGAAGAACAAGGAAGATCTGAGAATTAGTGAGATATTGAATAAAGAATATCTAAAGCAGTTGATGCAAAAACGTGATGAAATGAGAGAAGATGCGAAAAACAACATTTTGAAGATACAAGAAGAGAATCGTAAGCAATTTAACAAAAGACGTAAGAAACCGAAACTGTACAAGATTGGCGACTTGGTAGCAATTCAGAGAACTCAGTATGGGACTGGTTTGAAACTACGACCTAAGTTTCATGGACCGTATAAAATCATAGCTGTTAGATCAAATGACAGATATGAAGTCGAAAAAGTAGGATGCCATGAAGGACCGAATTTGACATCTACTGCGGCTGACCATATGAAGCCATGGTCAAATTGATTGATGTTTATATCAGCTCAAACCTAAGGACCTGATAATCTTTTTTTTGTTTTGTTTTTTTATTCCCTTTGCAGATAGATGATAGTGACGTCCACTCAACAGACATCGAGGACGATACCCCCTCAAGATAGCCGAAGCTGCGGAGATCATCGACGACCGATGCTGACTTAGCGAATAACTAACGAGGTGACGTCATCCCAGCTTAGGACAGTGTGGAGCAGACAAGACCAACAGGAGAAAGAGTCCAGACGTGGAGAGTAGCAGATGCAAGCGGATGGCTTGCTTGTCCTCCAAGAGTTGTAGGAAACACACGGTTTCCTTTGAGGTTTAAGCCAAGCCGATCATATTCTCTAAAGCTAGCCATGGATGTCACGTGTATATAGGATTGAAATGTTCATCATTACATGAATCTTGGGTGGACTGAGTATAACTGTCACGAATCACCTGCAATATTAACTTTTACGTAAATTACCTTTTATTACTTTTATCTATTTCTTATTAGTAAAATAAAGCATAACAATGCAATATCCGTGCTCTCCTCAAATTTTGAAAGTAAATTCTACAAAATTTGGCGACCAACCGTGCGGCAACGAACTCGAAAGTATGCCAATAGTATTCTGAACTGTGAATATAGTTAAACTCTTCTTACAAGTTATTGGATTTATTGGATTACTGTTTAAGTGTGTGGATTACCCCAATTGAAGACGATCATCAGTCAGGTGAGTACAAAACTTTCTTTCCAATATGAAGTTAATAGAAATTCCAGAATCGGAAGCAGCTTTAAAGAATAGTAAAAGTTCTGAAATCAAAAGTTTGCATAAGCTTATTTTTAATACCATAATAATAGAATCCGTCTTCTTTTAAGTTTTTAAGAGCCTTTAAGTCCTCATATGTACATATGTTACCGTGAAAGACCGAAATTGGAGAATGTCGACTTTCACCGGAGAATGTCAACATTCACCAAATACGTCGGTGAAAGATCGAATATTGCATTACATTCTTGTAGATTCGGAACCTCACCGGTGTATGTCGACAATCACAGATATGTTCTGGTGTAGGACGAAAAGAGAGGAATACATGTACACGATGTCATTGCAAAAGGAAGTGTTTCACAAATAAATGCAGTTGTAAAAGCAAGCGCCTCTTGTGCAATTCAAAGTGTCATAATAGTTTAAGTTGTTGCAATAAATAAGATTTGAATCACATAATTTAGTAAGTTTTTAACTTCTATTATTTTCCTTTCTCATTTTGAATGTACTGTGTGTTTTAAGTTCTGGTATTCTTAAGTTCTTATTTTAAGTCTCAAGTGCGTTTTTTCGTTACTGAATTACGGGGAAGAAAATATAATATTGTTATATGTTCAACATTCACCATTTGTACACGGTGAATGTCGACATTTACCGGTGTAAGTCAGAAATAAGAGCATTTGGAAAATATTTAGGACATACACCAAGCGACTATGTGAATGTTGACATTCACCGGTGAAAGTCGACATTCTCCAGATTTCGGTGTTTCACCGTAACATATGTTTACACTGGTGTGCAAAAATTAAGGACGAGCCAGTGTTTTCAATATAACTTTGTACAAAAGCTTTCCAAATCAACACATTTAATACCGTAAGATCCCCAATACGTAAGGACATGAGTAATGTAAGCAACACTTACTAAAAGAGAAATCAGATGGATAAAAAGAAGCTTTATTGAAAAAGTAGCAGAAAGAATTAAAATCTTTTTTCTTTCTCTTTATGCTACCTACTCTATTATACAATTATACTACAATTATAATACTACTATACTAAAATTTTTCACATTTTATTTTTCAGCAATCAGAATTAGATAATTTATAACTCTTCAGACGCACATTAATTTCAATATTGGTTCTTTTTTTTTTCTTTTTTTTTTTTTTTTTTTTTTTTTGTGTGTGTGTGTGTGTGTGTGTGTGTGTGTATATATATATATATATATAATTTTGGGAAAAATATTTAAGCCTCTTTGCTTAATTATTTTTTAATCTCACAAAGATATCTTATTCGATATGACTTATAAGCTACTGATATTTGAACTTTTTGCATCGTAGAGAGGAAAATTTACGTTATAACGAATGACAGTTGTTGCGATGCTTGTCCTAAAATAGACTCTCATAAATTGCAGGTCTTTCAAACTTTATTGAAATAGAGCTGCCGTTATAACAAGCATCGATTGTGTTAACATTTTCAGCCCAGAAAAAGAAATCAGAGAAAATATAAAGGGGACAGATAACAATCAGCTAAATCAGCTATTTGCCACAAACAGTGAATGTTTAGCTGAAAAATGAAGAGACCCAATAGAATCTTTTAATAATGATATAGGCCAAATAAGAAAGTTACTTCTAAAAGTGAGTTATTTCTAAAAGTTTTTCTCTAAAATTTTCCTTAAATGTTTTGTCTGAAGAATACATTTTTGTATGTATTTTTACTAGTTATGTTTTATGTATGAGTACATCTAATCAGAAACGAGAGTCGAGGTTTCGCCAAGTACTGAATCTTTGCAAAGTTTGCACGTAAATGTATGGAAAATTTTATTTAAATAATTAAAATATAATGAATGATTTATTAATAAAAAATTTCCCGTCATAAAATCCGTATAAAAATTTATTAGTGTGCTTATTATTTTTTCGCGCGAAAGGTGGGGAGGGTTGTATAAGTTTACACAAACCTCACTTCTGTGTGGAAGCCGTTTTCATAATAGTTATAGTAAACGAATTAAAACGTGTCGACTTTCCAAATCCTGTAAGAAAGATCTTCAGTGAATTCGAAATAGATATTTAGTCTGCTTCCAGTACTGATAATTTTTGCAAGAGAAATTTGGGCATTCTTTTAATCAATTGGATTTATTTCGGTTTCCTACTATAGAAATAAATATTCATTCGAGAATCAAAAATAAATTTTCATTCCAGAACCAAACTCAGGATGTAACTAGGAATTTTCAGCAAACTTACTTTCTGAGCAATTAGTTATCATGCATCTAGGGTTACATAAAATAAAGTGTTTGACATTAATTTTAATTTGTAGTAATAAGTTTTCAATGCACATGAAATGATACATAAACTTCTATGACTTTAATAAAATAAAACCAGAACTACAAGAAATTGACGGTAGACTTTTATTGTAAAAATTATGTTAGTGACTTTTATTTCGCTAAAAGGAAGCTTAACCACACTACAGTTACACAATAATTTAACTACAATTGCAAGAATTAAATTACAAGATGCTCCTTTACATTTTTAGCATGTTATTTTAATTTCACTTAACTATTTTGCATATTATTTCGTTTTTATATATTTCGTTAAAATGATAATATAAATTATGTTATATTTCATTACACTGGTTCACTGTAAACGGCACATCCCTTTTCAAATTGTTGCCACCAAATATTATCGCCCTGTATTACTTTTTAAGTAATTAAAGAATGAAGATTTCGCATGTATGAATGTGTGTTTCTCGCATTTTGAAAAAACGAAGATACCTAATTTAGTTAAGCCATTATATTCTGAACAACGTAATCCTCCATCCGAAACATATGTACCTGGAAGCCCGAATTTTGAATTTCCGATTTGCCTTATTATTTATTTCATATTTTAAAGAATTTTTATGTATTTTTGATTAACAATTTTAACGATATGAAAGCAAGCAGTGGTAATACTTTTCGAAATAAAACAATTTTATCTCAGCTCATGAGACTGTTGCCAATCGAAAAAACTGTAAGGTATTTATTTATTTTTCAATTTTAATTAACAAACTCGACTCAAAAAGCAACGTGTTACCGCTGGCCCGGAAGTAATTTTTTTTATCTTCCACTCGTCAGCGTGTTGCTCTTCAGTAAAGCTTAAAACACTTTCATATTTAATCTGGAAGATTACTGAAATATTAACTAAGTGATTTCTGAATAATTAACTAAGTGATTTAAAACCAATAAGCGCTGTTCTTGAGAAAATGTTTTCTTACTTTTTAATGCGATTAATTTAAATAAACATGTTTTAAACTCATGACATGTTTAATTAGAAGTATTCAATACTTTTTTAATTACATTAGCTGGACTCATTAAAATCATTATATACTTTTTCTCTAAGATAAGTATTAGGCGGCGGCCCCATGAGAGGCTAGTTTTGAAAGAAATGATTTAGCGAGTATAAAAGTATGTATGGCAAACTCAAACACTCTATCTGGAGTTCTAAAGATATGCTGATTTTTAAATATATTGTGATTTTTCTGTTGAATTGTATTGTATATAAGTGAGATGAACGTGATACTTAATTAATAAATTTAACACATAAAAAAGTAATAATAAAAACACACACACACACACACACAAAAAAAAAAAAAAAAAAAAAATTAGCCATCTTATTCAGAAAACTGAATATCGATATAATGAGCTGGGTAAAAACTGAAACGAATATAAAAATTTACGCTAACATCGCTGCATCGGGAGTTCTGAACATTTTCTGTTATCCAGCTTTTAAAAATCTTGCGATTTTGGTGTTGAACTGTATGTCGCGCAAATGCGAAGAAAATAATACTTAATAATAAAGCTTAAAAAAATAAATAAATAAATAAATAAAATAAAAGGGGGGCTGGTTAGCATGAGTACAATAACAGGCTGGTAGACTGCATGCCCAGCGAGAGCGTAAAAAACCTTAACAAACTCTTCTGGGCGACCGTTAAAAATCTAAAACCTTTAATTTTGTTGGAGTATCTAAATTTTTAGGGGGCCTCAAGAAATATTTTTGCAAAGGGGCCCAAGAGTTCTAGTTATGCCACTGGTTGTGACATTTATGTTTTACTCATGAAATGTGATTTAATTTACTTTTTTTCTTTCTGCCAGTTTTCGGGATGAAGTTCGCTCGGTACATACGTATTATCGCAACCACCTTGGCGCGGTTTGATGAATTTTATGGAAAAAAAAAAGAACAATTACTTTTATTTTTAAAAATATCTGCTACATGCATACATATTATTGGATACATATTCTACTTTTCATTAATATATTTGTTCCAAAAGACAATCAGTAAACCTAATTATAAATTAGTGTTTGTTTTTGTTGCGGTTGAAATTTCGTAGCGATCGCTTTGAGAAATAATTCGAATTGTTTCTTGAGCTATTTTGCGGCAAAATAGTGTATTCCTGTAGAAATGCCACCTCTCCTTCTTCTAATTTAAGAAAATCCTACAAGAAAAAAACTTTTAAATCGAGTTTAAGACAAAAATTAATCACAATTTTTCTACAAAAGCCGTTGAAACATGGAATACAACAAAAAGAACACATGAAAATGACGACTTTGGAAAGTGAATATTTGTCAGTGTTGCCTGAATATTATGCACGTGGCTACCAGAATTTGGTGTATTCTGAAGCTTTGGCGATTTCTACTAAGGTGGTTTGCGATAGTATATAAGTACCGTTCGCTCATTCCAGAATTTATACAGATTTGAGAGGCAAGCAGTTTTACTATAAGTTTAGAGATTTTCGTATCAGAGTGTGGTAGTTTGTTCTATGGTCCACTGCCTTGCCGAAAGTCTGATGGTAATATACTCAAGTGTAATATACACAAGTGTTTTTATTTTGTTTGGTTTATTAAATTACGACAACGCCTCGAGGGCTGTCTGCCTAAGGGGAGGGATGCCTTCTTGGAGGACTTTCTAAGGGAAACTGGCTCGTATACACGTTACACATGGAGAAAAAGCACAAAAACGGCCATGCCTTTCGCGGGATTTGAACCTCACCTCGGACCGAACTACCAGTGTTCAGCGACTTTACCGCTCGGCCGCTGGTGGGCCACAAGTAGTGAGATGGAATTAATTTTTAAGTGTTTTAAAACAACCATGTAACCAGCGCGTTCGCATAGGTTCGAACCCAGGATGAACTACCAGCACTCAGCGCTCTTAGCCATTGGTAGGGTCCCAGTTTCATTGATTTTATATCTCCAAACATAGGAAAAACAGAATACTCGCCGTCAATAAAAAAATATATATAACCTCACCGTCTTTTAAAATTTCCAAGGACCATGTATTTGTGTATTAACCTCCAAATAAGTGGACGAAGTTTCATTTTTTGCTCGCTGTGGTTTAAGTAAAATGAATTGTCTGGAAATATGCAGCGCATGAACCTGAACTTTGCTTCGAATTTCCTTTAAAATCCGTGTCTTGATAACACACAGTGATTTTATCCAGAATAAAAGTACTACTCCTGTTTGCGTTTAAGGAAAGTTTTTGTTGGCTATAAGGTCTGGAATTATTGCGGACAGTCCGATATTTTTAAATTAAACAGGTTGTGCATTTAGCAGTGACACTAATGATTAGTAAATGCATCAGCTGCAGTAGAAAGTATTTTTCCAACTCTGAACACTTCAGCTTCTGAAAGAAGTCTATTACGGGTGTCAGAAACTATTTAAAATTAAAAATGAATTCCAGATATTCATGTGGTGATTTTTATAAAAATAGAAAATCTAGCAAAGGAGGGTTTTAAGGAAATTATTAACTAATGAAAAATGTGGAAGGATTGGAATAGAAGTAAGAATTCCAACCACACATTATGATTTTCTTGATGAAATGCAAGCATTGTGATCCGATAAAAATTTGCTTTTGCCACGCTCTCAACCTTTCCAATGACATAAATTTTTGTTGCATGGTGAGTCCAGTTCTTCCCTATTTTCCTTTTTGCAAAGCATCAGAATGTTATATGATTTTCACCTTATTCAAGTTTGTATTTTCAATTGTTTTTTGGCGAGGAGGTAAGCTCTATCTACTGTCTGTTCAGTATGTTATTTTTCTGTTTTCAGTGAATTTGTGTACGGGTAGGCATCCTACAACGCGTTTTCGCTAACTCTGTTGGAAATATTTTCTTACAACGCGGATTAAGGAATCATAGTGACTTTTAAATCATACTACATCCGCAAATCATTTAAATTAATTCTGGAGAAAATAGATTCTACAGATATTACAGTCAGTGAAATTTGGAAAAAATGTAAAATTTTAAATTATGTAAAAATGATCTGCTCATCTCAAAACGAAAAGCGCCAATTAACTTTAAATGCTTCCTGGAAACCTTTATTACCGGAAATGGTCAGTCAGGAAAATACTGCTGAGCCAACTCAGCATGAATGTTATAACATAGTAAGCCTTGCACACGAAATAGGAGGCGATAGATTCACTGAAACAACTGTTGAAGATATTCTAGAATTAGTTACGTAAAATGAAATAAACGAAGAAGAGTTGGTTACAGTTGTATCCGAAACATTTCCGATTGAAAATAATTCTGAAGATCTTTTCAATGAAGAAACCAAAAACTTCACTCCGAGGGGGTACAGAAAAATGGGTACTATTCCGTTTGAGGGACCGTAAAAAATTTCAGCGAAAATATATGCGCAAAAGCACCAAATCTAGCAAGCGCGCTCATTTAACCGCGTAAAATCTAGCGAACGTGCCGAAGTGCGTAAATTTAGATAGTTCTATATTTATAAGTCGCCATTGAAATACTAGTTTAATTTTTTAATTCCTTTCTAATAATGCTATGGATCTAACAATTTGGGAATTGCCCAATGACGGAAAGTCTGCAATAGAATTTTTTCAAAGAACAGGCATCATTCATGATAGAAAATTAGGTTCGAACAACCGCGAGATGAAATTATGCTTCAGTGGTAACTCAGTAGCGAAATGGCGGTGCAGGATAGAAACCTGTAATGAAAAGAAAGGATTAAAAAGTCTAAATTGGTTCGAAGGATCGAAAATCCTCTTCCTTACAACCGTTAGGTTCATCTATTTTTGGACATCTATCGAATTTTGTGAACTCCAGCTGAAGATGAACCACAATACAACTGTAGACTGGAACACTTACATGCGTGAGATGCGTGACGCAACTTTATTTATTCGGCCTAACCTGAAAATCGGCGGATGCGGCAAAATTATTGAAGTAGACGAAAGCCTTTTCAGTAGAAGAAAGAATAATGTTGGACGGGTTCTTCCGCCACAAATGTGTTTTCGGCAGATTATGCAGAGAATCGAATGAATGCCCTTTCGCAGTTCCAAAACGATCGGCGAAAATTTTATTGAAAGTCATAAAAGAAAATATCGCAGAAGGAACCATTAAATTTATACTGACTGTCAGGGCTTAATTTCTAAGATTAGAAGTGCCGGAGCCCTATGGAAGACCGTCAGCAGAGAGGAACAAGAGTAAATAAATAAATAAAATGACTATTAAACTCATTAATAAATTTAAAATTAAATAGTTAATTATTATCAAATTAATTATTGATATTTAATTAATGTTTATAAATTGTTATTTAATCAGTAATTATTATATAATTAATTAATTATAATTTAATTGATAATTATCAGATGATTAATTGTTATTTATTGAAATAATTAAAGACTGAAGTAATTAACTAGTTAAAATTAATTAAAATGTAAAGAGCTAAATTTAAATTTAATACGGGATTTTTAATATAAGTTTTATTGTTAAAATAAAATTTTCGAGATAAAATTTCTGCTGAAATTATTATTCAATTACATAAAAGAAGTGCCGCAGCCTTCTTATTCAGGGCTCCGGTGCGTTCCGGCTAGAATTATGATTTATTACAAAAACTAAGAAGCACCGGAGTTGAGATCCGGTGGGTTCCGGCCCAATTTAAGATCGTAGGGGGAGAGTTCTTTTATCATCACAAAAATTAAATATACTTCAAGTATAGCTGCTGAAAATTCCAGACGAAACAGAATGAGGGTATGAGTGGGTGGAAACAAAAAATGAAGGGAATCTTGGTGAGAGAGAACGTTCTCTTTGACCGCGGCTCTCTGTTGATATAATTATAGCCATCAAGCAGATGGGTTTCAGGGGTAAATGAATCGGACTCCTAAATGTAAAGTTGCTGATTACGCTTCCCCCCTCTTATAACGGAATCCATATAACTCTTCCCCCATATAACGGAATTGTACCGAAAAATGCTTAGACATGGCGAAACAGATGGAATCTTACTTCTTAGCGAACAATCCTCTGCCAGAGAGAACGTAAATGTTAAGAAGAAATCTTCAAACTTGCTTATATGCGTATCAAGAAATTTATAAAGATTTAGAAAGTAAGAGTAAACAATCTCTAATGACGGATTTTTTAAAACCTATACCTACCAGAAGTGCAATGGAACTTATTGATGAAACAAGTTCCGATCTTGAAGTAAGGCTGGTCAGATGTTCTCGACCAACTATAAGTGACGATGAGGAATAAATTTGTGAGTATAAAATTATGTTTCTCTTTGACTTAAAATCATAATCTTTTTAGTTTTTATATGATGCTGAATTTTATTTAAGTTTTTAATGTAGGTAAATTTAAAAAAAAAAAAAAAACTGATGAAAATATTACACCATAAAAGGGTGCTTTTCTCTTTTTAGAAAAGAATCTCAGTTTTTGTATTAAGTGGGCTGTCTCCTATAATGCGATTTCGCACAACGCTATATTTTCAAGGAACTTATCTACCGCGTTGTAGGAGGCCTACCTGTGTTTCATTTCTGGGCATACCTTCAGGATTTGCTATTTTATTTAACTTTCTTTATATTATCAGGTTCAGTGTTCCTCCTTACTTGCTTCGGGAACATTACATGACCTGACTCGGAACAGGGAGCTTACTAAAGCTATGTTCAATAAATGTGGGAAGTAGACAAAACACACAGGAAGGGTATACGAAACCCTTTATTTTTCTCTGTTTACAATGATTTCCAGACTTCGGAATACAGAGACCAACCACTTGTGGTCTGAACGTAAGAATATAAAAATATTAACTAAACTCTAACTAGACTTAACTTTGGATTCATAAACAAGTGGCTACTTGAAGATTGGCCGTATATTAACAGAAAGGCCGTATGTAGTACAGAGAACTGTTAACACTACGATACGTTTAAAATTATCAAGAGGATTAAACCTCTGGCCTTGAAGGCAACCAGCAACCGAGTAAAACTGCAATGGCAAGCGGCCTGCTCCTAATCACTCCTTCCTATCTCTCTTGCTTGGCAAAAAGCCACAACTTAAGTACTTGGCGTTCGCAAGACAAATTTGCATAAATAAGTTAAAGCTTTTAATTCTGGCCGGAAGTAGAAAATAAGAAGTGATAGTAAAGATTTAAAATAAAATAAACGTTAGTAAAACTTAAGATCCTTACAATATTTGTCCATTTTATATGCATATTCTATTTCACTTTTATTTAACGAAATTAAATTAATGTGTATGTGTAGATGTATTCATAGATGTATGTTTATTCATATGTACTACTAAAATGAAGTATTTTCATTTTGCACTTCACCTGTAATGCCCTATTTGAGTGAAAAATGCTTATAAATAAGGGCACTAACATCAGACACATAAAAGTGCAGGAAAAAAGTTTGAAAGAACTGTTGTATAAGGAATTTTCTTCCTCTCCACGGTATGCCGAGGAGGAAAAAGTGTTTACAAAAAGGGGCACTAACATCAGACAAACAAAGTCTTATAAAAAAAGTTTGAAAGAACTGTTGTGTAAAGAATTTTCTCCCTTCTTATCGCATGCCTTCATCGTGTAATTAGAAGCAACTTCAACTAGCAATCGGATGGCTTAAATTTCGAGTCCCGACGAGGGCATCCCTGATTTTCCTATTTTCCGCTTTAAAACATATAATTTAATAGACTCTACGAGTGGCGCTCGAACTAAATTGCTTTGGACGAGAATTTGTCTCCACCTCGATTTGGAAACTGGGTCCTTCTTTCAGTGGGGAAGGATGCAAAGACTTTTTTTCTTCTCATCATGTGCCTTCATTATATAACTGGAAGCACATCCAGCTAGTAATCAGGAGGTCCAGATTTCGAATCCTTGTCAGTTTCTCATTTTGTTCTGCTCCGATAAATACTTAATCGCTCTAAAAGTGGAAGCCTCGTGAAATTCAATGTGGACGTATCTAATTTCCTTTCTCATGGTAATATTTGCAAGAACTGACCCCACATATATGAAAAAAAGTAGTGAGGAGGGAAATGGTTACTTATGGTAGTTCATGAAATTCATCGGGAATACATTTATTTTTCATGCTATTGATTTGAAAGGCATAATACCGGCATTTTCCTAAATAAATTATACACTGGTCAACAAAATTAAGGGATAATGAAAGAAATAAAACGTAACTGATGCTTAATGAAAAATTATTATTAATAGAAATTTATACAGAAATGTTAGTTAACAGAAATTAGAATGTTTGGTAGCAGTTGATTATTCTCAAATTAAAACCAAATTTATGGGAATTGGAAAATGATGGAAAAGTTAAGTCACCTCTTGAGGAAACAATTTTACTTCAACATTCTGTATGATCACCTCGGACAGCTTGTAAGGATCTTAAGTTTTACTAACGTTTATTTTATTTTAAATCTTTACTATCACTTCTTATTTTCTACTTCCGGCCAAAATTATAAGCGTGAAGGAGTTTATGCAAAGTTGTCTGGCGAACGCCAAGTATTTAAGTGTGGCCTTTTTGCCAAGCAGAAGAGAGGAAGCCGTGAGTTCGAAGCAGGCCGCTTACCTTAGAAGTTACGCAGTTGCTACTTTGCCTTCCAGGCCAGAGGTTTTAATCCTCTTGATAAATTAAACGTATTGTAGTGTTCACAGTCTCTGTGCTACATACGCTTCCTGTTATTATAAGGCCAATCTTATTCTAAAGTTAAATTAGAGTTTAGTTTTATTTTGATATCTTTTAAGTTAGACCCCGAGTGGAGGGTCATTGTATTCCGAAGTACGGAAGTCATTGTACATAAAGAAAAAAATAAAGGGTTTTGTATACCCTTCGTCTGTATCCTGTCTACTTACTACAATTAGTGAACATAGCTTTAGTAAGCTCTCTGTTCTAGTCAGGTCATTGTATGTTTCCGAAGAAGGTTAGAAGAAACATTGAACCTGATAGTGGCGCCCGACGAAGAATAACCATGGCCGAGTTTCAAGAAGAACCTGTGCTGCCTGCAGAAACAGCTCAGAATCCAGAAATGCCAGCTGCCGCCCTGGAAGGATTTGGGTACATTGTCCAGACCATGCGCGCTTCGATGAAACCAGAAGCAACGTTTAATGGAAACTCACAGGTAACCAGGTTTTTGGAAAAATTGGATGACCACTTCATGCTCTACCCCGTGCACGAGTTTCAAAAAGTTACCTTAGCTACCAGCGCTTTGAGGGGCCAAGCGCTTAACTGGTTAAAATGTATCGGCAGAAGTCTCTTGGGTCAAGCAGGAAGTCCCACCTATACCTACGAAAATTTCAAGACTGCCCTACTAAAAGCCTTCCCTGTTGTAAGGGATCGTGCGAAATTAGAAACAGAACTTTTCAGTATATATCAACAAAGAATGGAAAACCTCTCGAGTTTTATTTTAAGAAAAATTCACGTTTTCAAGCTCTTGTATGGAAACCGTCCGGATCCTGAAATAATTCAAGTGATTTTGCCGAGGTTACTACCCCAAGTGCAAGACTTTATTGAATTGAGAAATCCGACTACACTGGAAAAATTATTTGAGCTAGCAATCCAGTTTGAAAGTAGAAGAACGGCGGACGTCGAAAGAAGACGCCAATATCAACAGCGAAACCAATTTGGTACGCCAAGACTACAGCAAACTCAAGCACATGGCTACGGAGAAAAAGCGAATCAGTGGGCAAGGAAACCCGAGCATTCAAAAACAGCCGGCGAACGTCGACAGTTCAATAGCAACCCAGGAAAAAAGTCTCAAGGCCAGTGGAGAAAGAAGGAAAGCACCGAAAGGAAAAATAATTTAAACTAAAACGGATTTCTGCTGACGAGAGGGTGCGGAAATCCGAAGGCCACGAAAACCCCTCTTCCTACAAGTTAAATACAGTAATGGTGAAAAATTTAACTCTTCCGAAGATTGAAGTCTTGGTAAATAATATCCCGGCCACCGCACTCCTGGATACCGGCGCGCAGTGTTCCTGTGTGGCAGAAGTCTTTTTTAGAAAGTATTTTCGCAAATACCGCATATATAATGCGGATAATACAACAGTATTAGCGGCGCAAGGAGAACAATGTAAGTGCGTAGGTAAAGTACCTTTGTACATCCGTATCAAGGACGAACAAGTAAAGGTGATGTTTTTTATAGTAAAGAATTTGCAAGCACACTTAATACTAGGAATAGACTTTCTTTCAGACGCACAAGCTACACTGGATTTTAATGAAGCGTCTCTTAAGCTGACGATGAAACCAGTGCGTGTAGAAAAGGTTGAACCGCCAAGGTTAAATCTCGACCACCTGCCTAATGACGAGCAAGATAGAATCCGACAAGTGGTAAGTGAATTTGCTTCCTTATTTAGTGATATTCCAGGATTTACTCAGGTTACTAACCATAGTATTGACACCGGAGATGCATTGCCGGTTCGTCAAAAACCATACCGGTATGATAAGAATAAGGAAAAAATTATAGAATGGCATATTACCGATATGCTACGTAAAAAGATCGTAACGCCTATCTCAAGTAGTTATGCTAGTCCGGTGGTTTTATGTAAGAAAAATAATGATTATCCTTTGGAGCATCCAAAAAGGTGGAGATTCGCTATTGATTACCGTAAATTAAATTCCATAACGAAATATCCGGTATATCCGTTACCGATTATAGAAGAAATTTTAAGGAACATAAAATCAACCAAATTTATGACGACTTTAGACTTAACGAATGGTTATTTTCAAATAGGGATCAGGCCTGAGGACGTGCCTAAGACTGCTTTTATAACCAAGTCTGGCACTTATGCATTTTTGCGAATGCCGTTTGGCCTTTCAGGCGCCCCAGCAACATTTCAGCGATGCATGGACATTGTGTTAAGACCTGTTCTCGGAAAGTCCACATTTATCTATTTAGACGATATCATTATTACTAGTGATAATCTAGACCAACATGTACAGGATTTAAGACAGGTGTTTTCTTTATTAAATGAGGCCGGTCTAAAAGTTAATGTCGAAAAATGCAAATTTGCAGCCCCTGAATTAAAATATTTAGGTTACAAAATATCGCAAAAAGGGATCGAGACAGATGAATCAAAAATAATCGCTGTACAAAAGTATCCGACTCCGAACACGGCAAAGAAGCTCTCTTCTTTTCTAGGACTTTGTTCATATTATAGGTCCTTTATAAAAGATTTTGCGGCTATCGCTGAGCCATTGTTAAAATTAAAAAGGAAAAAGGCAAGATTCTCGTGGACGGCCGAAGCCAATAGTGCTTTCGAAAAATTAAAACAAGCATTAACGCAAGCCCCTGTGTTGAAATTTCCTGAAAAGGATGAAAATTTAGAAATTTCAGCGGATGCTTCGGATTATGCGGTAGGAGCGGTACTTTCGCAAAATCAGCAGCCAGTGGCATTTTTTAGCCGAACTTTAAATCAAACACAAAGAAACTATTCCGCGACCGAGAGAGAGACACTTGCAGTTCTGTTAGCAGTGCAAAAGTTCCGAGTCTATTTTGGAAAGGCGCCGATAACAGTATATTCTGATCATGCGGCGGTAACTAGATTGTACTCTGGGAAAAATTTATCCCCAAGGTTAATAAGATGGGCACTCAAGCTGCAAGAATATAATCTGGTAATCAAGCATACCCCCGGAAAGGAAAATATCGTAGCAGATGCCCTGTCACGAATTAAATTAGACGAACAGGGTAATACCGTAAAAGTTGCAATGCTGACAGCGTGTACAATAAATTCCCGAGAAACTGTAATAACCGAACTGGGTAAGGATCCTGAGTTTGGAAGTATTTATGAGTATTTGAAGGATCCTGAAAATTTTAGCCACCAAGATATTGTGGCGATAAGAAATAGGGCGGCCCATTACGAACTAATAGATGGTCTATTATTTTATACAAAAACTACGAATTCCAACAACGAATTTCGACCTGTTATCCCAGCTAGTCTTAGATTAAATATCCTGCAAGAGCTCCATGACAGCCCTTTAGCTTCTCATGCTGGTATTCGAAAAACTACTCAACGCGTACGCGAGGCAGTCTACTTTCCTGAACTGCAAAAGTTAACAAGGGCGTATGTCCAGTCCTGCCCAACATGTCAAGCCGTTAATTATATTAATTTCCGCCCGGCCGGGTTTCTAAATAGTATTAAATCCGAATTTCCAAATGAAATAATCGGCATCGATTTATTGGGCCCTTTCCCAAAAAGTCAGTTAAACAAAAGTCGCTATCTCCTTGTTATAGTTGATCATTTTAGTAAATGGACCGAAATTGTTCCCTTAAAACGAGCCTCCGCGAAATTAGTTACCGATTCTATTTTAAATAAATATATTTTAAAATACGGGGCGCCCCTAAAAGTTATATCGGATAATGGTTCTCAATTTGTAAGTAATATATTTGAAGACATGTGCCAAAAACTGGGCATACGTCATTTAAAAATGGTCCCGTATCGGCCGCAATCAAATATAGCGGAACGGGTCAACAGAAATATAGTGAAAATTATCCGTAGTTATGTTAAAAATTTTCATAAAAGCTGGAATAATTATGTCAATGAATTTGCTTTCGCCCTTAGGACCGCAAAACATGATACAACGGGCAAAACTCCTGCTGAGTTATTTCTAGGCAGAAAGGTTATAACACCGTTAGATAAACTATTTTATGTGCAACAAAGAGCCCCAGAATTTAAAATGGGTGATATAGAAAAACTAATAAAAGAAGCAAAAAAGAATACGGAAGTAGCACAAAGAAAACAAAAATTGTATTATGACTTGAAACGACGGGGAGTAACTTATAAAGTAGGGGATGAAGTACTAAAAATTAAGCATTCACTTTCTTCAGCACCAGAAGATAAAACTGCCAAATTTTTTCCACGCTTTGAAGGACCATATGTTATAGAAAAAATAACTCACGCTGTTGTAGTGTTAAAGGCAAGAAATGGTGAAACCTGTTCCGCAAACATTGATCAAATCAAGCCCTACTTCGATCGTAATAAAATGCAAATCTTTTCAGATCTTTTGCAGGATCCGGTACGGCAGACACCGCAGGTACAAGTTCCAGAGGTGGGAAAACGACAGGTACAAGGGCAAGCCAATGAGAGACAGAAGCAAGTGAAAAGAAAATTGCCCCGCGGAAAAACTGAAGGTAAAAAGAAAAAGAAGCCGTTCCACCGTCCAAAAAACAGAGTTCACGAACACCCCCAGAATGAAGAAGGGAGAAGGACGACGTATGTGGAAAAGACCGGGAGAAAGGACGGCAACTATAACCCGGCTGTGAAACGGAAGATTGACTCATCCGACAGAACTCTCCGCAGCAAAAGTCGCCGAACTGCGGAAGGGCCATCAGCGGCGGAGGAAAAAGTACAAGAAAAATTTGAACGGCCAACAACGAGGTCCAAGCAGGATCACGGCAGAAGTTTCCCGGTTCCACCAAGACCAGCTGCCTTCAAACGGCCAAGACCACAAGCAGAGCACAAAAGGAAGATGTTCAAGGGTGGCCGTAGTGGTGAAAAACGGAAGCTTCCAGAGGAAAGCACTGAAGGGCGAGCCCGTACAAGAAGGAGGATCAACCAAGCTACGGTCTGCAGCACTTTTAAAGACTGGGCCCAGAAAAGGATGTCTGAATATTACAAAGATAAGTAAAATTTTATGTTACTTTACAAACTTAAGTTAATCTTTCATTCTTACTGCAAGTGGCAGATTTCAAGAAGTTTTACCTCATGCGAGGTCTACCTTTATCGCCAAAAGGGCGAGAAATGAGTTGTGACCGATTTTCTTATTATGTTTTTCAATTACTCGCGCGTAAAACTAAAGTTGATGTATAATAGCGTTGTATAAAGACTTAAATATTGTAAAAAGTTATTGTATAAATTTTATTTAAAACATTCTAACAAGAAAGAAGTTTTAGTCTGAAAGACTTTTTGAAATGTAGTATTATTTCAATGTAGAAAGAATTGGCACTTGCTTTGAAAAGAATAGAAGTTAACAATGTACTACTAATGTATGTTTTCAAATGTGTAAAATTAACGGCATCTTGATATGTTCTTGTATACATGTGAACTGTTATTTTGAATGTTTAGAAATACCGTGATATGATAAAAGTGAAAGTAATGTTAAAAATTTGTTATTCGTGTGACTGTAAAGATTAAATCATGGTGAATATGTGTTAAAGGTTGAATGATGCAGTTAGGCTCTCTGACGCTACACTTTAGAGTTAGCCACTTTCAGAATAGTACCTCAGGGTCTAGAGTTGAAATTAGGGTGTGTTAAGAGGTCTCGTATGTTGAATTTTAACACGTTAGTGTTTTGATTGTAGGAGGAAGTGTTGAACACATAGACAGAAACACATTCGTGTTTGGTGTTTTTACAACACATGTCAGAGAGCACGGGGAGAGATAATTAAAATAGTCATGAATGAAATAAGAATGTTAAGAAAAGTATATTCTATATGTTATTTGCAATGTCATTCTGTAACATTTCATTAAACTAGTTTTCCTTCCAGATCTCTGGAAGGAACCAGAATTGAATAAAGCTCCTGTTTAGATGCAGTACAGATGAAAAAGAAAAAAGATTGTTGTATATTCCGGGAGCTGCTATTGTAACAAATTTCTTTCTTTTAAAATTTTCTAGTCTCTAGCTAAGTTATGATTGTAAAAGGTTGGCCTCGCGTTAGTTTCTAGAGCTAAAAGTTTTCAACAAGGTCGTTTTAGACCTCAGTTTCAAACTAATTAACTCTGGCGGGAAGTATGTAAGGATCTTAAGTTTTACTAACGTTTATTTTATTTTAAATCTTTACTATCACTTCTTATTTTCTACTTCCGGCCAGAATTATAAGCGTGAAGGAGTTTATGCAAAGTTGTCTGGCGAACGCCAAGTATTTAAGTGTGGCCTTTTTGCCAAGCAGAAGAGAGGAAGCCGTGAGTTCGAAGCAGGCCGCTTACCTTAGAAGTTACGCAGTTGCTACTTTGCCTTCCAGGCCAGAGGTTTTAATCCTCTTGATAAATTAAACGTATTGTAGTGTTCACAGTCTCTGTGCTACATACGCTTCCTGTTATTATAAGGCCAATCTTATTCTAAAGTTAAATTAGAGTTTAGTTTTATTTTGATATCTTTTAAGTTAGACCCCGAGTGGAGGGTCATTGTATTCCGAAGTACGGAAGTCATTGTACATAAAGAAAAAAATAAAGGGTTTTGTATACCCTTCGTCTGTATCCTGTCTACTTACTACAATTAGTGAACATAGCTTTAGTAAGCTCTCTGTTCTAGTCAGGTCATTGTATGTTTCCGAAGAAGGTTAGAAGAAACATTGAACCTGATAAGCTGTCCATATCTCACATCTGGATTTCATAGATTTTACAAAAGTTTCGGTCAAATTTTGTTGGAATTGCACGCCGCTCTAGTAAAAGTGCACTTTTCAGCTAATGGAAGGTTCGAGGAGGAATTAAGCGTATTGAAATTCAGCCCTTAAGGCATCCCACGCATACTCAATCGGTTACAAGTAAGGTGACTAATCCATTCGAGTCATATCTTCTGTTTGAAGTATTCTGAGACCATATATGCTCGATGAGACCGAGCATTGTCATCCATTAGCAAAACCTCTGGGACAACGCCTTCCTTAGTTAGTCCTGAAGGCTAACTTAATCTTCCAAAACCTCGTCTACATATCTTCAAGCGGTTATAGAACCGCTCGGTGCGGCCATTTGTCACGATTCCTCCCAAATCATTAAACAGCGGTCTCGGAAACGGGATATTTCACGACAAGGGAAAGCAAATTGCGCGTTCCTTCCTCTCTGCAAATCAAAACACGTCTAGAATCTCTGCTTAAACTATGTCTGGACTCCTCAGTATACAATACTCGGGCCTATTTGTCTTGGTTGTGTTGAACATGACAGTGGGACCAGTTTAAACAAGACCCTCTGGAAGATGGAGCGAGTGTGACACAAACCACTATTATTTTCGCATACAAACGAACTTCGTTAAGTATTCGTGCAGCAGTAGAGCGGCTAATTCGAGTTCCTGTGGTAGCCCAGAAATCTAAAACCAAATCTCTTATAGTCGCTTCATGGTTTTTTCGAGCCGACAGCGATAAAATATTGCCCTTTGATGCTGTTTTGCTCTTGGTCACCTTGATCCAGTGCTTAAAAATCGGTTCCAAAATCTTGATATGATATTTTGAGGGCTATTCAAATCTGTCGACCTCCATTTGTGTTTGACCTCTCTAGATTCTACCAATTATTGCCGCTTTTTACTTTCACATAAATGATGCCTTTGAACTACAGTGAGAAAAAATGTACTGGCAATTACCTATATTTGATCATATTAGCTAACAAAGGAAATGCCTGACAATTTTAGCCATACACAATGAATACAGGAGATAATAAACACACAAAATCTAATGAAACTTTCATTTTAATATGCCTTTTATACAAAACATAAAGCTAAAATGTAAATTTTCATGTCAAAAAAGTATTGGCAAAATCATACAGAAAAATGTGGGAACAAAATTTAATACTTCGTATTCATACCTTTTGTATTTATACCAGCTTGTAATCTGTTTTTCATAGAGAAAAACCAAAGTCTTGGTTGAACTATTGGAAATTTTGAGCCATTCTTCCAGGATTATAAGCTTAAGTTCATCTTTACACGAAATTTTATGTTTTTTGACTTCTAGGTTCAATTTGTAACATAACTGGAGTTATGTCAGACGATTTAGACGGTATCTTTAACTGGTGAAGGGCCTTATAGAGTAACCACTCCCGGGAAAGGTTCACTGTATGCTTAGGATCATTGTCCTGTTGAAACGCGAATGATATTCCTATAAGATTTGGGGCACTGAATTTCAAGTTATGGCGCAATATGTCAATGTATGTACCTACTTTCATAATACCATCAGAGAAGCACAGGTTACCACTACCGTTTGCTGCCATTACAGTCCCAAAACCCGACGCTTCCTCCACCATGTTTCACTGTTAGTGTTAAGTGCTGTTTTTCCAGTTCGGTGTTTGACTTTTTCTACACATATTGTCGTCCATCACTCCCGAAAATCTTAAATTTCGAACACAGTTATTTGGGAGAAAATAAATGTGTTGCAAAACTCATCTGATAAATTAACTTGAGATTTTGCAAATTCTAATCTCTTTCTCCTGTTTGTTTTCGAAATTAAAGTTTTTTTCTAGCTGCCCTTCCATCATAGCTTCCTTCATGTAAAACGTTAGGTATAGTCTTTACATTGAAAAATTTATGCGAAGTATTAGCAACATCTTTGGCTAACTGGGGTGCACTTATATTATGGTTTTTCTTAACCTGTTTGATAATGCCACATTTTTCCCTTACAGAAAATATTCGAGGCCGTCCACTTCTAATCTTATTTTCCATCAATCCTGTCTCATTGAACTTCCTACAACACTTCTGACAGTAATTAAACTATGTTCAGTTGTATTTCTATAACAAATATTGTTAATAGATCGCAACTGCTATGTCTTATAATGTCCTGTTCTGTATCACCATTGCGTTCACAATAATTTAGTATTAGAACTCAAGTTGTGCATTTAATACTGTTCAGTATTACTTTAACTTTTTTTATTAACGCTTTAATTACTTTCTAATAAGTTAATTGTATTTGAAGTGTACTATTATAAGTGTATATATACTATGTCATGTTGGTTCCCTTCATAGTAACCCTATGGGAGTGTGCCAAATGTTCATATGTTTAATATCTTCCTAGATCAAAAATCTTTTTGCTAAATTATAGTAGACACCATTAATTTTGAATCTGTCGTACAGTTTATTGTAAACAAATTATTCATTAAATTAAATTCTGTGGTTCTTTCTTCTATAACTGTATCAATGCTAACTCCCATCTAAGCAGTTTGTTCCTTTGTCTGTATGTCGATCCCACCGCAACGTTACATAATTTGTAAGAAAGTGTATTTCACAGGTTTTTGCTATATGTTCAATACTTTTGTTTTGCATTTATGTACTATTGTTTCCATATTTTGCTGTAATATGTCCTTTTGGGAAATTATTATTACCTTGTCAAATTAATATTGATTAACATTTTAACTAAGTAATTAATTACTGTTTCTAGACAATTGTTTATGGTTTCAAAATAATTTTAAGCAATTCTTGCACTTATCAGCTGATCATGTTATCTCTGCATTTTATACCATTACCCAAATTTTTATTCTGACTGGTTAACTGAGTCATAATCTTTAATTAATTAATTAACTAACTTTTTTAAGCTTATAATAACCTTTTTTTCCCTTGTAATTTCTTGTTGACACAAGTTTTAATGCACTTTCTGTCATTTTACTGCACATTTTAAATTAATTTATGCTCACAATATTTCTGGTTAAAATGTCTCGGTGCCAGCACTAATAACTCACGTGAATTGAGATTCATTGGGATATATCCTGTGCCTTCTACAAATAATTTTCCAACGTTGATTACCATTCACAAGCAATAGCTGTGTTTCCAAATTATTCAATATCCTCTTCATGCAATATGTCCACTTCTGACGGCGGACAAGTAGCACAAGGGACTGATTCTAACAACACTGCTATCACACCAGCACAAGATCGTTCACTGAAGTATATCACTTCATTACTTTCTTCAGACTCTTTGACGTACAGAGAGAAAGTTACTTCTCTATTCTCAGAGTGCGCTTGCATTACCAATTGCAGACGGGTAAGAGGCGGACACTTCTTAATTACGCTTAACGACAGGAATTTTATACAAGCAGCCTTCGAGGCAATACAAACTCTAGCACTTCAAGGACCTTCGGTAGCAACAATAGCTACAAGTACTGAAGACCTCGCACCACAGTCAATGCAGACTACAACCCCAAGCAATCCACTTACCTTGAGCGCATCAACTCCACTAACTCCAGTAGTAGTCACACAGGAATTACACCTACGATCCTTTTCAGAGGTGGTAAGACAGACCCAAAGGCCCAGCCTTATTATCAATCCCACTGGGAAGAAACCTGATGTGCAACTCAGAAAGGAGTTACAAGAGAAAGCTCTAATCAATAAATTCGGCATGCACATACAATCACCGAATACTTGGGCATACGCCGCTGCTACGAATGCCAGCAGCTCGGACACACCCAGGACAAGTGCACGTGCAAGAAAGATTTCTGTGCCTTCTGCGCCGGAGCATATAATACTAGAGACTGCAGGGCTGAATTACCAGAATGCATCAACTGCCGCGATGCAAACTACAGTCATGGTACCATGCACAACTGCAGTCATCCAGCCTATGCAACAGAATGTGCAGAGTACCAGCGTGCAGCAGCCTATATCCTCAGCATCACCCAGTACTAATGGTATCATCACCCAGTACTAATGCTAGCATCACATCACGAAATTACGAACGTCAGCCAACATAGAGCATTCAGATCAACAGCGAGACAAAATCAAAAAAAGAACCCATCAAATTCCTTCAAATAAATATGCAGCATGCTAGGGCGGCAGTTGCCCAGACGATCCAATTTGAAATACACAACAAAATAGATTTCATCTTTTGCCAAGAGCCATATACCAGAGAAGGAGTATCAGCTGGATTTCCATTACAATGGACAATGTTTCAAAAACCGGATCATGATTATTCTCCGAGAGCAATCATAGTCACCTGTAACCCCGACTGGTCCCCAACAATTATCTCGCTTTACCAAGACAACGTTGCAATTCTTCTAGAATCCCATTCCCTCTCCATCATCCTAGCGTTAAATTATTCCCCACCAACGGCGGAAATCGGCTCGACAACCAGATTCATGCAAAGAATACTGCACTAATTCAGAATCCCTGATATGATCTTTGCGGGAGATTTCAACTCACACAATACAGCTTGGGGTAACCATACGACAGGTTCTAAAAGGCGAGAACTAGAGGACTTTCTCTCTTCAAGCAATCTCATGGTTCAAAATACGGCAGAAGCACCGCCCTCTTTTGATAGGGTTTTTGCGCAGGGATGGCGAGATCTTACCCTGACTACTCTGCACGCAGCACCTCTCCTGCAGGACTGGAAAGTCGAAGAGGACGAGAGCCTCAGCGATCATAAGTTCATTACCTTCTCCGTATCCGAAACTACCAGAGTATCCAAAATCCGACGTTACTACCTTCCTGGCCGGGGAATAAGAACCTTTTCGAGAAAAATAAAAACGCAACTAACACGCCTTGAACCATCTCTCCAACAAGCTCACACAGCAGCAGAACTGGAAGATTTTTCATTAAAACTACAAGAACCTATGCAAGCAGTATGCAATCAGAATCTCCCAGTAAGAAGCCCTAAGAGATTACAAGGGATAAATTGGTGATCGAATGCTCTCAGAATACAGCAACGCAAATGTAGAACCCTGCGAAGAAAACTTAAACATAAAAGACGATTGGAGATCCAGTCCAACACCTTAACTATCTTCCAAAGGGAGCGAGCGCAGTATAAGAAGATGATTATGCAAGCTAAAATAATTTCCTGGCGGGAGTTCTGCACACAGACAAAAGATACTTACGGCATACATCATAAAATTGCCACCGGTAAAATCTTTAAACCATCCCAGTTGCAGATCCCTTCAACACTTCAGGTTACAATCAGGAATACACATCAGGTACTTTAAGAGCTGTTCTAAATGCTGTCTTCAGCCATGACGACGCACAGCAAGACACGGCACAACAAGCAAATATCAGAACAGATATGACCTCCTTGGACACACCGGCAGACCCAGAGATCACGCTACAAGAGCTCCAAAAGGTACTTGCCAATCTGCCGCGTAAGAAAACCCCTTGGGCCAGATGGGATGGATTATGCAGTCACCAAAGTTACGATAAAAGCACATCCGACATTATTCGTCACCTATTTCAAGAAGCTTCTATCAACCGAGACATTACCAAAGCCCTACAAGATAGGGCAGGTTATTCTATTTCTAAAGAGGAATCGAAACCCAGCAGATGGCATATCCTTTCGTCCCATTTGCCTCTTATCGGCAATAGGTAAAGTACTGGAGAACCTAAGCCCCAGGCAATATGGGTTCAGGACAGGCACGTCCACGGTCCATGCGCTTTATGATATCAGAGAAGCAATACTAGAGAACCGTCATAGCGGGCCACCATACAGCCATGATAAGCATTGATCTTAAGAATGCGTTCGATACACTATGGTGACCGGCTATGAAACAGGCTCTGCGAAAGGCACAATGCCCGAGCAACCTGCATAAGATCATATGCAACTACCTATAGGATAGAAGACTCCTGGCAATCCATAACGCGGGAACAGACAGGCAGACAATAAGCAGGAGCAGACAAGAGGATGTCCGCAGGGGTCGTGTGCCGTCCCACATCTGTGGAATTTGACTTTTAAAGAAGTTCTATCAGCAACATGGCCAGCGCACACGCAGATTTACGCATATGCTGATGACGCGACATTAATAGTAAAAGGTCGGACTAGAGATGAGTTACAAACCAACTGTAACGAGGTATGTCAACTATTCCACGTCCTATGCAATAACTTAAAACTGCAAATTGCAGAACACAAGTCGAAGATTCTGTTAATCCCAGAAAAGAGAGTATCTCTTGTAAGAAGATCCACAATTACGATGCATGGACAGAGGATACAGACAGTTAACCAGCTGAAGTATCTGGGTCTAACGTTCGACTATAAGATGATGGTCTAACGTTCGACTATAATGATATATCCAGGACATCAAACTCAGGATAATGTCCATAGCAAAACAGATGCGGCTATTCTATGGTCATAAATGGAAGCTGTTCGGGCTCACTCAATGCAAGGTAGGAAAGTAAAGCACCTTTATACCATACAAAGAGCCTTTGTATTGGGACATTTACCAGAGCTTAACGTACGACCTCCTCAGACGCCATTAACGTGCTAGCTGGCCTCCTTCCTCTACACATTCGTGTCGAAGAGGAGGCAGCAAGACAATTCGTATTGCAACTGAAACGACCAGTTTCCTTTGATGAAGTCAATTACCATCCGGAGTATTACGAAATCAACAGCTGCCAGTTCAGTGTTCATCCAGCGGTAAAAGGCACGGGAGTAAATATTACCATCAATCCCACTACGACTCACCATCCTGCACAGCACACCATCTACACGGATGGTTCGAAAATTGATGAAAAAGTGGGAAGTGCGTTTGTGGTTATGCAATAAGGTACAGTAAAAGACCAATGGAAAGGACAGCTGCGGCAAAATAATATTGTATTTCAAGGAGAAACAGTGGCGATTGCGCAAGCAATTCGCTACTTGCAATCCCACAACATCCGCAACGCTAGTATCAAAACCGACAGCCTCTCATTCCTGTATGCAATAGAAAATCCAGACCATCCTTCCGGCATAATACAAGGTGTCCAAGAAGACCTGCGGAAAAATCCATATCTCCGTACCAAATTGGAATGGATAAAAGCGCATGCCGGTCACCACGGTAATGAGTTGGCAGACCATCTCGCCAAAGAAGCAGCTACAGGACCGACCGATTTACAAATTGACATCCCATGGCTTGTCTCATTCTTGAAGAGGACTCTGCGTTTAAAGGCAATTGGGCTATGGCAGCAGACATGGGACAATAGCAAAACTGGAAGACGAGCTCATTACCACATCAGCTATGTGGATACCACCAGGAACATTGCTAACACGCAACTGGTCAGCTATATAACGGGTCACGGACCATTTCCAGAATATTTCAACAGATTCGGCAGAAGCCATTCCAGTCAATGCACCTGTGGACAGACTGGCTCTCCAGAGCACTACCTAATATCCTATCCCCTCACAGAAGGGCTCCACGTCAACTTCCCGTCCACAAATCGACAAGCCTTCTGTAAGTTTTTAATAAAGCAAAGGCACCTGGTCAGAAAAATCGGGCTCCTAATGGGCAAACTAGCAGAACTAAATATGAACCTGTGTCAAACTTGGCCAAACTCACAGACTGCCACAATAGACAAATAGCGATTTAGTGACTTTCACCAGTATCTAATACCTTTGAATAATATTGAATGTGTGTACAACACTGATAGTCCTATTGCATGTATATATTATTTAACGAAACTGTATTATGCCAATTATCTGTATTATGTTAACTAACTGAACTGTACAGTGGAATTAGCATTATCTGTATCTGCATATATTTATATCTTCTGTACCTTATATCATTTATCTCGTATCATCTTGTATCATGCAAACTATTCAACACCCTGTATCATGTATTCTGAAATCCGCATATATTATCTCGTATCATCCTGTATCATGTAACTTATTCATTCAACTTATCATGCGCCTTGTATCAAGTATCCTGGCATTAGCATAAATTTGTATATCCAGCACCTAGTATCATATATCTCGCAAAATCTTAGTTCTGTAACTTATTTTGGATCCAGTATCATGTATCCTGGCATCTGCATGTATAATCTCGTATCATCCTGTAGCATGTAATAGGATGCTCTGCATCATGTATCATGGATATTGGATCTTGGTATCTGCCGATATTAGTGTCTTCTGCACCTTGTATCATATATCTTGTAACATCTTGCAATACGTAACCTATGTTGTAAAATGTAACCCTGTATGTTTTAACAAACATCTCGCATCATTATGTAATATAGTCATATTTAATTCAGAAGTCAAACAACAAAAATCAGCGTTATATTTTCAAAATTTTCGCTGGACTAGTTTCGATGGTTTTTACCGAACCACCATCCTCAGCTGCAAAACCGCAAAATGAGCAAGATAGGAAATAATGACTAGATAAGATAAGAAAGCCTGGATAGAAATAAGCAAGTGGTGCCATCTGTTGATGAAACCAGAACTAAAACATAATTTCTTTAAAGGCCGAAGGCAAAGACGGATTGGAATTAGGATCGTTAACTAGAAAAGAAAGATTTTTTTAATGTGAAATGCCTCTAGAAAACCCGATTCTCCAATGGAAGATGTTTTTTGAATAATTTTGGCAGCAGAAAAATTGAAAGTGTGATTTTCGGACCAACAATGTTGAGCAACAGAAGAAATGTGTTCGTCACCCAATGTGTGTCACCTTATGAATGTCCACTTATACATCTCATGCACCCCCCATGTTCCTACGTAAGATGTATTTGGGCATCTGAATATTTATATATCTTCTGAACAGTCTATCTGTAGCCACCGTATGTTCTTATGTATCAGGTATCTAGGCAATGGATAAAGGTGGACGTGGCGCTATGCCGATTAACCGTATTGGTAGAGGGATGGTGCCACGTCCTCCGTCGCATGTCGCATGTATTTCTATAACAGGGCCACTGTAACACCCGAGTAGTCGTAGAAAGTCGTCCGGGTGCCCTGTCCTGCTGTCACTTGTCACTTGTATTTCTATAACATGATAAGTTAAACTCTCATTTCTGAGCCGAATAATCATATGTTTAACATTAACATAAACTCCTTCGACTTCGAAGTCATTTTATCACAGTATTAGCAAAATAACGTATTAAAAGAGCACTGCAGACTTTATGCTAACAGGATTTCTTATCAGTCTAATTACATGACCTCAACGTAACAAAATTCGCATAGCGGTTAGAACTTTGCCAATATATTTTTTACATGCAAATTTATGTTTTTGTTGTATATTTTGTGTAAAAGGCATATTAAAATGAAATTTTCGGTAGATTTGTGTGTTAATTACCTCCTGTGTTCGTTATGTCTAGCTAAAATTGTCAAGCATTTCTTTGTTAGATAATATAATCAATTATAGGGCATTGCCGATATTTTTTTTCCCACTGTATAACTGCAGAATACTGATCACTCTCGGGAACCATATTCACTTTAAGCAACACTACAGACCGGAATTCCAACATGCGTGCATTGCGCACCAGTCACCGAATTTGCCTTTTCCCGGCGCTAACGTATGCACGGAAGTACAATTTTGTATTCAATTGTATTAAACTACCATGAATTATTATAGCACTGGGCACTGGTTGCAACATTAACTTAGTGAGAATATTTTTCTCATTATCCCTTAATTTTGAAGACCAGTGTATTTAGTTAGGATTGTTGTTTACTTAAGCAGTTCTTATACTGCTAGTTTTAAATATGATATTTGAATGTTTGATAATCAACAACTGACCTTACCGGGTTATTGGTTTAGATTGAGTTATTTAATTATGACGAAACACTCTAAGGCTATCTACCTTAGAGGAATGTAAAGCTTTCCAAGAGAAAGGAACCCCTGTTTACGTTACACATGGGTGAAATCTGGAAAATTTCATGCAGCTTCTCAACCTTCAGTTTTCAGGCGTTCCTGCAGGTGAACTGGAGCAAAGCAAAATCCCTCACCCCTACTAAAAAAAAAAAAAAGAAAAAAAAAAAAAAAAGTTAATTGTGAGTAGTTGTATTACTGACCTTGAGCGAGTTATCCGTAATTTGCTATTGTAGGTTCTTGAATTAAATGCATACTGTTACGAAATATACAGGCGCAGTAAGATGACTTCCCCGCAAAGCAGTTTTAGGGTTGCCACAAAATGGCAAGGGAAGGCAGGGTTGCCACATTTAGCGAAAAATCACCAATTTGGCGATATTTGGCTACAAAATTGGCGATATGCCATGGACGGATGGAGAACCTTCTGGAACGAATTCTTACCAGTTTAGCCCAGAATGTTCTCGAACAACAGCTAAACTCTATATAAACCCTGCTGGTACGCGGAGAGTTAGTTAGTATCGAGTATGTGCCTTGTCTAGCGAGCTGATAGTCATTGGTCGTCGAGTGCATCGAAGAATATCTTAGTTTATCGCAGTTAGTGCATCGTCGAGAGAGCGTCTTGAGCTCCAGGAACGACTCAACCGAAAAGTCGGGAGCCGTGCTCTGTGTGTCCTCGAGTGTATCGCGAGTTGTAGCCTGGAGAGTCTCGAGAGTACGTGGAGTTCCGAGAACTACCGAGCAGAGTCGGGAGCTGTACTCTGACGCTTTTCAGTGAAGCTGTGTCCACCGTTTTAGCCTGATAGCCTGAAGGCTGTATCGCTAATTGTGTAAGCGTGTTTATAGTAGTTCTTCGACGATTGTAACGTGATCTTGGAGCTGTCCTGAATAGTACTGGCTAAATAAATTGTGTTTCGATACTTCATCAAGTGCTGTCGTCGTTATTCACTCCAAATCCACACGAACCCCGTACGAACGTGAAGGAAGAAAATAACGTAACAACTGGTGTCAGAAAAGAAAAACGCAAGAATACTTAAAATTAAAACTATCAGATGTTTCTAATGTCTAATGCCTCATTCTCTTATTTATTCGAGGAACACATTAATATTAAACGATTTTTCTTTTACTCATCGTTTTTAATTACTTTTGATGCTTAATGTTTTGATGAGTTAGACAAATGTTTTGAAGTCCAAAAACCTGTTTCACAAAGATAGGAGGAAAACCAAGATGAGCTTAGCCAGCGGTTGCAAATATCTTTAGATTCGGAAATTAAATTGGACTGGAATTCGCACGGCAGTGGTCAAGTGGCTGGCTCAAGAATTCGAACGGCGGCGAACCGGCTAACTGCGTGAGTATTTTCGTGATTTTTCGCAAATATTTTTGTGAGATAAATTCATGACAGTTTCAACTTAGAAGATGTTTTACGAAGACTTCCCTTTCCTTGGGCTGCTATCACACGTCGGTTTGTTTCGGAAGAACAACTGTTTGGAACATTTTTTCTGCTTTTTCACAACAGCCAATCACCATACATTGCTTTGGGCGTTAACCGGTTAACCCAGGGAACACTGGTTCCTCATTACAAACAAGCTGATAGCATTCGAAGCTGATAGCTGATTGGTTGAAAGCGAACAACTTGCAATTTTTTTTAAAGGTAGGAAAAAGTCACATGTTTTTCTTTCAGTAGTAAACCAGGCAGAAAAATTGCTCGAAACAGTTGTACGTGTGAAACAAACGCCGTGTGATATGGGCCTTACGCAGGTAGCAGTAATCGAATAATCGCAATTTTTGCCCTAATTGTATAAACGAGTAATTAAATAATAGACACGAATATATAAGTAGATTGTTCAATTTGGTGAATAGAAACCAATGAGTTACCTGAAACTTTCTTTCATCTTTTAACTTACACTGCTTCAATAATTTAAATCCTATCTGAATCAAATTTCTCTGGGACTTCCTACTTATTTCAACTTTTCTTTCTTGAACTAGCTTTCCATATACATTCAACATATAAATAATCATCCAAACGATTATAAGTTTCTGTTGAGGCAAACAAATTTTTATTCTGTTCGAGGTCCTTAACCCTTGGTATATGGTTCAGAGAAAGAAATAAGAATATGCTTTGTCTGTGGAAGAAAAATTCGTCTTCTCTCTTTCTAACGTAGTCTTAAATTGCTAAGTTCAGCCTTTACTTCCCATATCAAAAATTATCTCAAATTTATATCTTTCTCTCAAAATTTTCGAAAGCATAAAAATCGTGGAACACTGCACTTTTTCGCAGAATGTTTTATCTGGCATCTTTAACATAGATCACAGATAGCAGTAAAAAGATGGTAATAAACTGCCATTGGAAAATAACATTTTCTCCTCTAGTGATATTATCAAAACCCCAGATATATTATTATTACATATCTTTTCTAAAATTCCTTAATTTTAGAGCATTTAAAAGATGTTGTTGCACTTACAATCCTAGGTATTTGCAATTCAATGGCAATGCTTTGAGCTGGCGGATCACAAAACAGTCTGACATGAAACATATCTTTACGATGTACTTTCATGACATTTAAAAATTTGTTAGTGTAGCCAACACATAGTAACATATTCAGATATTTTCATAATAAAGTATTAGCAGAAGGTAATATAAACATGATACAGAAAACATTTATATCAAACCCGTGGTTGACGAATTCGAAATGCAAAAGATCGATAATGCACACATTAAAACTTTCAGCAACTATTCAAATTCAAAAGACTGTCGATGGTCGATTTTCTATTTTTAAAGAACCTTAATTCATTCGAGATTGTTGGTGGGTGATTTTCTATTTTAGAGTAATTGAATTTGATATAGAGAAATGGAAATTAATACGATATGATAACATAATTTTTCATAAGAATAAAGTAATAGTAGATTCGAATCAACTGTTAGTACTTTGACATAAAAGGAGGAATTAATGTATTAAAGTTAACGCAATAATTTTGTTGATACGTCTGCTACTATTATTAGCCATATTTTTATATAAAAACGGTGCTCCATCTGACTTAGGTTACTGAATAACTGTTTTAGAAACATAAATAAACAGAGATATGTAGATCACTTGAAAATATTGAAAATCTGAAAATAAAATAAGAGCATCAAACTTTAATTTTACAAAGTGGACAGGTTCCCGAATAAAAATCATGCAAAAACATAAAAAATTTTAATGAAGCATTGAAGGGACTGGATATTTTTAATATTCATTTGATGACGTTAAAGCACGCAAGGGCTATCTGCTTATGGGAAGCCATGCATTTGTGGATGTCTTTCTAAAGCAGTGATTCTTAACCTGAGCAGAGCGCCCCCTAAGGAGCGGAAATTTTTTCAGTGCTCCCTTTTGCAAAAATCCTGTAAACTAGGGTATGGAGAAGGGGGTTACTGACTTATAAAAAGCAAAAAGTTTTTCAATAGACTTACACACCAAATTTGTTTGATTAAACTTGATAATTTTGCTTTGGAATGTAATTGCATTCCTTTTGTTAAAATTAAAATGACTAATCCCCCCCCAAAAGAAGAAGCTTAAATGTTCTTTTATTTACAAATTTTTTATTCTTAAATATATAATTAAAAAAGAGCAGTAAAAAAATGCATATCAATGAAACAGCTAAATATATCAGTGGGATGGTTGTGCTTTATAGTTCAATTTTTTTAAGCAGATCAGTCAGAACACTGAATCTTCGCTTGACAAAGTAGGAGGAAGGAAAGGCAATTAAAACTTTTTGACGATAGTCCACTGTCTGGATAGAGGCGATTGATGTTACTTTGTTTGTAAGGTGATTATTTATGTGTTTATATGTTTAAATGTTATTTTTTTAAAGCTATATTTTACTTTTCATCTGTTCGTTTTTTTATCAAATCTTGAAACCAATTTTTGATTCTTCTAACAACCGGACTTTCTTGAAATTTTTCTGGTACCTGCTATAATTGTACACTATTATAAAAGAAATGTTTCAAAATTCGAAAAAGTTTTTTTTAAAATTCTTTAATGTTGATATTTTCTTTCATATCCTTGCTTTAATTGTGAGCAGAATTTTCATCGTAGTGTCATTAGATAGATCGGGAAAAAATTTAAAATAAAGAGTTTTGGGAATTTTTAATGTAATTAGCAATTTTGGGGGAAGGGGCAGAAAAAATCATTCAACCTGTTTTGTTATCCTGTTGTTGGTAATAATGACGGAATTCCGAATGGATGGATTTGACCCTTCGTTTTTATCAGCGTGTAATTTTAAATGATGGACATTTTAATTACACAGAAATTTTAATTTCGGCAGACATTTAAAATGGCTATTAATTATGTTAACAGAGGAGGGTTTGGAAGAATTTACCGCATTTTAAAACATTATCGAGAACTTTTCATATTTTTTCCTTGAGTAAAGTGCAGCGGGTCCCAGAGATGTATGTTGCAACTCGACATTTTTAATTAACAAAGAGTTTTTTTTAAAGAGGTTGTCAATTAATCTTTATGTATTAAATTTTAGTTGAAATCAAATAGAGCTTGGTGTGTAATGCAGATTCAAAGCATAGAGCTTCCACACTAAAACTCAAAGGTTTGAAATTAAAATTAAATTTTCATTTTATACACATACATACATAGTATAAAAAGTGATTAAAAAATCTAAGGGCAAATAGAGGGGCCCAAAGTAGGCAGATTTTGTGATGGAATGTGTGTGCTGAAACACCACCGTTTTGAGCGGTAGATAAAGCTGGCGAAAATCATCATTCCCTGAGGATTTTGAGCCGTATGTATTCTTGCACGAACAACAAATTAGCTGATATACATTTTGTAAATGCAGCTGTGGCTAAGACGGAGCAACTTCAAACAAAGACAAGTTTTCAAGTACCTCCTTTTGAGAAGTTGCTCCGTTTCCATCCACAGCGCCGTAGATAAAATGCATATCAGCAAGCTCCACGCTCGTGCAGAGATGAGTACCACTAGAAATCTACATGGAAAGTACAACTAACAACAACAGTGCTTTTACCTACTGCCCAACAGCGTTGAATTTACAAATTCTAAGCCCCATTTTGGAGCACGTATACCATTACAAAACTTGCTTATTTTAATTCGTCTATTTGCCTCTACGTTTTATCGCAGATATTTTTTAATCATATTGTATATACGATTATAAAGTTTATTGAATGATAAAATTCAATCGTTGTTTGACACCGATGTGTTTCTTTTGCTTTCATAATTTTTATGGTAATTAAAGCACATAAAATACTTTATGCTGATATTTAATCAATCATATTGCTTCAATGCGCGTTTTCTTGTTTGTATCTAAAATTTTCTTTGGTGGAAACTTGGAAGAAAATTCTTCAAAACATTCTTCTATATGTTGCTAATGATAATAATAATAATAGATACATTAAAAAAATTTTACAACTGCTGTAATACCAAAAAAGAAGAAGAAAATAAAAGAAAGGGGATTGTTGTACTATTATATTTAGTTTCTTTTCTTACTTACTTTTAATTTCAAGAAGTTGCGATCGTTAAATCCAGAAAAACATTTTTACCCTTCATTATCCCTCCCCATATACATTAGCCTCATTATAATAGTATTGACTATAAAATTTATTCCATAACTTCCAAGTTCTACAACTATTTTCTCACTTAGTGAAGTTTTCAAATATTAATCTCAAGAAATATGCTTGTATTTTTAGATTGCTTAGTAAAAATTCGAACGACAGAGTCTGTACTGACTAAGACACAAGATCCAAGTTTCAGCTCATGTTTAAGATGGCCTTAAATTCCTCATGACTCTGCCTTTCTCTCGCATAAAAAGGAGAGAATTTGGAGACTCTGAAAGCAAATACCCTCTTGATTGTACTCCGTGGACAATAACTGACATTTATTCTAACTGATCATAAGAAAAGTACAAGTTGTTATTTGCCTTACACCTGCTGTATATGCAGAGAGTAATCTGCAAGTGCCTTGTCATTCGCTAAAAAAGTTACAGGTAGTAATAAGACACTAAAAAACTTACCTTCAAAAATTTCTCATGTCCATCATATCATTTACACTGTCAACAATCAGTAATTACGATAAACTGCTCCGAGTCCATTTGCAAAGTTGGTTTTAGATTGACTAACTGAAAAGTGAAAAACGCAAACAAAGCGTGCTGAATTTAGTAATATAAAAGCTGATAGAATAAACAAAATTAAACAAAAACATGCATAGTGCAAATACAAATCTGAAGAACTGTGATTCATGGCTAGATCAGCGACTTGTATGACGCATATGAGCATTCTTGTTTTCTGGCTGGTCTATTGAAAATCTTTAAACTCCATGTGCAAAAACATTTCTGTACATTCAACGAGTTATGCTCTACAGCATAAGTTTCTTATAACTGTTTAACGCTAAGTAATTTGCCGAGTCTGATTAACGTAATAAGTTCCTCTTCCCTTCTCATTAACCGAAAGAGATCTGAGACTCCCAAATGGCATAATTCCTAATTTTTCCCAAAGGAAAGCTTCCCTTAACTCCCTTCCAGTCCAAAGTTACTGAAGAAATTATATAATCATTTTTGACTATCCCGATATCACGTGACTGTGAGGTTGGAAAAGATTCTCGGTCCAGTGGTTCGTTGAATTTATGCGTTGAAAGGATTTAAGAATAAATTTTTGGAGCTTTTGCTGGTTAATATCCGAGGGGAAAAATAAATTACATTTATTTAGAGGGGTGAAAGGGCACCTCCCTGCACTCCCTGGCTGTGGCTATGAAAACATGTGCCTTTTTTTAGACTGCACATTTACAAACACCGTCATAACCTGTTTAAGTCCGCAAAAGTTATCAGTACGTTTTACCGTTTGAGTTAAAATAATATGTCGAATAGAGATTATTGGAGGAGTTTCTAGGAAAAGTCAAAGGCATTTCCTCTAGAAATTTCATCATGGTTGCTCTTGATGTAAAATCATTCTTTCCCAGTGTTCCAGTAGAAGATGTACTTTAATATCTATAAAAGAGATTTCAAAAATTTAATTTCTCTTGTATCGAAATTGATGAGTTAATTTCCTTTACTTAACTCTGTCTGAAACAAACACATTTTGTTTTTCAAAATAAGTATTAAAATTAATTGAGGTTTTGGCCGTTGGAAGCCCTCTTTTTCCTATCTTTGCTGACATGTGTATGCATTATTATTAACCAAAATTATTTGAAATTTTAAACTTCCGGGTGTGATTCCGCTCCGCTGAAGATATCTTTACCCTATCTGACGATACCTGTGAGATGAGTCAAATAAAGTCCTTTTAATAATGAATTCCATTGATTCTGCTACTTAGTTGACTTTTGAACTTGAGATATCCAGTTCTCTTGCTTTCATCGCCATCTTTGTCACACTCAGCATGTCTAACTTCAGTACTACTATTTACAGTAAACCTTTATCTGTTTGCCTTCCATCACACTTCAAATCATATCATTAGAATAAACAGAAGTTAAATTTTACTCCTTCGTTTTTCGTGCACTTCAAGTTTGCTCCTCCATGTCGGCTCTTGATCAAGAACCAAGTTGGCTATTGATACAGGCCTTTTTACCTAGTTTTATTGACTAAACGGTTAAAAATATTCCCATCTTAACACATCAAAAAAAGCTTTTAGTTTTAGCAGGTTATATGAAATCTGTTGTGATTCTTTTCTTTTCATCGATTAGCTATAAAATTGCACTTATTTTACAGAAATTCAACTTTCAGGTCGTTTTCTCTTCTGTCAATAAAATTCGCAGTTCTATATTTGAGGACCCCATTCCAGATATGAGCTTCTGTGATATATAGAGGATTCCTTGCTGATGTGGCTTAATTTACATTGGTGAAATTAAGAGAGCCTTAAAATTTCGTGCTAAGGAACGTGTGGCATACGTTAGGGAAAAAGAAACATATAAATCTTCTCTTGTCCTACAGAAAATCATATTTACCAATTTTCTGGAGCAAAAATGATTAAAAATATCTCTTCCATTGTCGAATTAGATTTTCTAGAGGCATTTCATATTCATAAACATCTTTCAGTTCTAGTTAACGATCCCACTTCCAACCCGACTTTACCCTCAGCTTTTAAGGAAATTATTTCATAGTTGTTTTCATTTTTCATTAATAGATGGTATCAGTAGCTTGAGTTTCTTCCTCGCATTCTAATCCAGTTCAAATCCTCAACTCAGTCCCTTTGTGTCAAGCACGCCCATCTCCACTATTTTCGTTCCACCCTCGCTCTTTTCAGTGGATATTACCAGACGTTAGACACCAAAGAAATCCGGTTGGCATTTGGGAGAGTAGTTTCATCTTACCTTATCACTGGCTTCTCTTTCGTCGTTTTCACTTTTGTAGCTGAAGAAGCAGGTTCTATATCTTCGAAACCAATCCTACAAATTTATGAACATTATACTGATTCTTGTTGCTCTAACTCCTCCAATAATATTTGACTGTACTAGAATAATGTTTTGCTCTTGAATCCCAAAATAAATTCTCAAATCATACTCAGTTAGCAAGCTCCCAGTTGGAAGACACGTGGATCATAGAAACTGACGTCCTCAGCACACCATTCTTTCATGGCTCCCCAAGGCATCCTTTCTTTTTTAAAAAGGAATATCACATTTCTAGGGAAATATCAGATAATTTTCGGGAGTCTTCTGAAATTGGATGTCCTAGTCTTATGCCATGAGTTCCTAGGCAGTAATCAGTAAGGAATCATTTAATTGTGAAAAAGCTCTTGAAGACTGCTGATCCCCGAGAATGTTTTCGTAAGAGCTTGCACGTGGATAAAATACAAAAGCTGTATTGAACGTCCAATTTGTAGGTTTTTGAGGCCATTACGTAAACGGGCCTTTACTCAAGTTAAGAGTTGGTTTAGGCGTCTTTCACCGTAGACATAAACATGCTTGTCGTTGTTAAATAGCTCAGTTTCTAACTAATTAACATAAAAATCACCAAAATAATTCAGCTTTTGAGAGCTGTGGTTTAGAACTCGCCCATCTCGAACTTTATTAGACACTCGATCATTTGGATCATATACAATGAACATTTATTAGTTTTAAATTACGAATATTAATATTATAACTACAAGAAGAAAATTGTTGAATTAAATGTTGAATTTTTTTATGTTATAATGAATTTAGATCAAGAAATATAATATATGTTTGTATATTATATTTTCGAATAATATTGCAGGGCATCGTCTATGTCGAGCAGAAAACATCATCGGTGTTCTTGAGTAGGAATGATTAATGGCTTATTTTAATATTTCTTAGTAAATTTTTCCTTGTCCCCTATAGTTTTCTTCAAATACGTATCGTAATCGTTACTGGGATTAAATCAGAAGGAAAAGATGTGAGGTAATATTGATTGAAAGAGTAGTGCATTTTAAATTATGTGAGTATAACTTTCTTTTATTGGTATAATTTGTGAAGTATGTTTCGTTCATTATTTTCGGTTTATGGAGGAAATTTGTGTGAGATTCTTTGTGTTATCGTGTTTCTTGTCTAGTATTTTTTGTGGTCTTCCTTGAAACTAATGTAAATATTTACACATTTGTCTTAGACGCAAATACATTTCAAATTTAAGTTGACTAAAACCAAAGTTTCTTTAATAGAGAAATGATTCCTTAAGGAGTTAATATTTTTTATGCAAATTCAGAACTCATGTTTTCAGCATATCTAAAAGTTATCATGTTATATATTTGTGACATTTAGTACTTTTTCTGAATTTCAATGTATAACTTCTATTACCATAATGACTTACAATTAAATATTGAACTTTATCTTCTATATTAGTCATTTTTAATTGCTACTTTCAAAATACTACAGGGAGAAAAAGGGATTTTGAGAGTTGTTTATTTTATATTGCTACCTTCTATTTACATTTTTCGCATTGTTTTTAATTTGTGTATCTTTAACATATTGATTTAAAATGCATTTTAAGAGACTGAAGGGAAAATAAGTAAAATAAAGCATAGTAAGAATTATGCATTTTATTTTATCTGATAATATACACAAATTAAAAAAAATGACCTAATTAGGAATTTCACCAAAATATTTTCTTTATTAATTTCTGGAATCTGTATCAAACATTATCATATCTTAATTTAATTTTTTGTTATTAAATACAGTAAGTAATATCGGAACAGGAAGTAATTTGCTTTGGAAGTTATGGTGCATTGTGTTAATAATGTTAATTAATGTTTAATTAAAATTTTTGTTATTAAATGCAGTAAGTAAATCGGAACAGGAATTAATTTGCTTTGGAAGTTATGTTGCATTGTGTTAATAATAACATTAATTAATATTTAATGTCCATCATTCACCATTTTAGCATTGAAAAAGTTTAAAGAATATAGACAGCACTCAAAGTATATATACAAACAAAACAAAAAAATTCAGATTTATTGAGAATGAAGTTTTTAAAATAACTTCACATCAGTAAATTAGATTTTAGCAAAATTTGTTTGTTATGTTGTTTTATTTCACAAATGATGCATTTTGTCTTCATGATTTAATATTTTCCAAGAATGAGAAATTGGAGAATTTATAGAAATATTTATTAGATTTGGTTATTTTATTTTTGGCAAAGGATTTCGGAAACCTGCATGCTCATGTTTTTATCTTACTCTTGCATTAAAGAATAGTTTTAACAGTGTATACTGATACAATTATCACTTTATAATTTGACTTCCGAGTGTTTTTTTTTTTTAATGAGTCTTTATGTCATGGGGTGTGTTAATGCAAACTGAATTATATTTGAAGCTGCCGATATTTCCATATTATGTAATAAGTTTTTCATAGTTTTTGAACATGAGAAATATTAGATCAAAACCATATAATGTAAAAAAATTATCTTTAAAATATTTTATACTTTTCCCATTATGTACTTGCCAAACATTTTTGTATAATGTAATAATATGTATGTGTAATAATATTGTAATAATATGTATGTGTGTTTAATTACTCTTGTTTACATACATACATAGACATCAAATGGTGCTAATTGTTGGTTCTCATTGTGTTTGGCTTTTCTTTCTCAGGATGTTAAAAGCATTACATTTGTATAACAGAAAAGTTCCAAATATTTATATTGAAAACAACTTGGTCTTTGGTAATAAATCATTACTATGTATTTTACATAAGTATGTACAAATAAAGCAAAAATACCTTATCTAAAAATAAGTCTAATGTTAGCAAAAATAAGTGTCTAATAATATCTAAAATTATTATCTCATTATAAATAAACTAAATAAAAATCTTATCTTAAGAAGAAGTGTACATAATAAGAAAGTTTATTTGTAATGAGGACTTTGTATTTTTTATAATAAATACAATGTGCTGATGTTTATGTGTCAGAAACCCTCCTATGTTGCAAAAGCTTAAAATGTTTTACTACAATAGAGATGATCTCTCTGAATTCCTGTTTGTCTTCAAGCAGAGACATAAGGGTATCTTGTAATTAACCATGCTTCCAATGAAAAGTTGCAAGCTCATTGGTGACTTTCTAGAGAAATGATGTCACACCAAGAATTCCATAAAAAAGCAATTGGTCAAAATAAAAAAAAATGCTTCCACTCATTACATTCTTCTTCGCCGACTGATGGCGGCTAAGTGAAATATTCTCCTCCACCACCTTGATCCTACTTCTCTTCATCCTTTTGTTGTTCCAGACTTTCTTGTATCTGATACAGAGTAAAAATGCACTGTCACTGTCTTTTCATTCAACACAAGCAAGCAATAAAAAATACAAGAAGCAGTGGGAATAAAACAATTATTTTTGAGGAAATGCTTCAGTAATTGCACTGTTTTTCTGCCTATGTACGCAGGGACGTATTTCACTTAAAAAAAGGGGGGAACTGTACAAGCTCTGCATTGCAGTCTAGTAGTCGAAATAGATATATATATAACACATATCAAATATAACAAATATATATATATATATAACACATATCTATTTTGACTAGACTGTAATACAGAGTTTATGTGCTTACTTGAATTGGGGTTATGTGCATTCCTGCTGTTCTTTTTTAACAACTTCCTGAATTGTCATATAACTATTTTTGCAACACACAGCATTGCCTCATGAGTAATTTTCGATGAATTTTTATTGGAGGTACAAGTAATCAGAAAATACTGATGTAAATAAAGATTGATGGCAGTCTAATCTAGAAATCGTAAGATTTTCTTTAGTATTGCAACATTCTACTTGCCTAGATATTGTCTAACTCTGGAGCTCCATGTGGCCTATCTTGGGGATGATAATCTTAGAGATAGCATTTTCTTATGTGATACATTTTAGAATAGCATCTTCAATGTAAAACATTATTTTGTAGACATTAGTCAGGCAAATCAGTAAGTCTGGTAAAGAATAATGAAATCCGGTTCTACCATATGAAATTAAAGAAAGAAGAAAAAATTGTTTTTATGCTAGAAAACATTTTCAAATGAATTATTCCATTTTAACAGCTATATGCTCTATTTCTATATTCCATCAAAATTTTTGAATTAAAAATGCAGGTATCAATAAACTGTTATCATATTGACATTAATAAGATTCTTTGTTAAGAGAGAAATATTTCGGAATTTATTTCCACTGTTGCTAGGAAAATAAAACTGGTACTTGGAACCGCTATACATGTATGTAGTTCAATAAGTTTTCTAAATAAAAACCATGCAACAAGTATTTAAGTATTTTGTATTTAAAATCTTTCTCTACTGTTTATCTAGACATTATCATATCATATCAACCTCTAGTTATACTAATTTTTTTTAACCTTGATATTGTCCATTCATGCTAATTCTTAGTTAATGTGTAATGCTGATATGTTCACTGCATTAGCAAAGATTTTGAAAATTCATATTTATTTATTTATTTATTTAATGTTAGACTGAAGTATTTGTTATGTATTTGAGATTAATTCAATGAAATCAATTGTTTGTATTGCCCCTTCCCCAAAAAATCAATAAATTGATTTTTTTATTTTCTGTATTAAAACACAATTATTATTCAAATTTTAGTTTAAGAAATTCTGTATTCATATCATGCCTGCTCGAAGTGATATCCCCAGAACTCCTCCACTTCGGAAACGTAGGTCAGAGACTAATGTGGAGGAATCTAGCAAAACTTCCAATGGTACGGCTGCAGAAGAAACTATCAAGTATACAGAAGAGCAACTTCTAGCAGTTGAGCAGTAAGTAGAAATTTGATGTGTGCTGCTTTAGCATATCACTTATTTTCAAGTCATTTAATTTAAGAGTACACTTTCTTTTTTGTGCACTTAAAGGCTTGAAGTTATTGGAAGTAGCCAAATTTTCTCATTAATTTAGCTTAAAGTCATGTATTAGAAATAACAATTTTAATTTTTCACTAAAATTTCAATTAAGTGAAGCAAATATGTTTGTTATCCATTATCTATAGTATTACAATTTTTCTAAAATCTAATCTTTAATGTCAAAATCAATGTCGGTTAATCTTTGGATTATGGTAACATGGCGATAATTTGGCGACCAACCCTGCTACAGCAACCTGCTAGTTTTTGTTTAGACGCCATTTTGTTTCACGAAATAAAGGTTTTTTTTTTTTTTTTTTTGACTCAACATTTTTTTCCAACAATCTGCTAGCCGAATTACGTTTATGTTAGAATTTTTATGGAACAAAAGTGCTTAATCACGACGAAGATTAGGTGCAAAATTAGGAGAAAGTGCAGAATCGCAAACTGCTTGCCGCGTTTTTAAGAATTGCAGATTCACAGCATCCATGTATGCGTCGACCTATTTTCACTTAAAAAAACATCCCAGAATTGCACAAAAATGGCATTGCGCACACTCTTGACTTTATCTATGTACACTTGCTAAAGTCCTAGCTAGTAACCTTTATCGCCTTACCAAAATGTCGCCAAACTACCTGTTACCATATTCCAAAGATTAGCCTCAATGTCTTTAATGCCAAATGCTTAAAAACGAAAGAAGAATTTTCTTAAACCAAATTATATATAGTGAAACCTCAGTTTGCAAATTCTGTTTATTCATGAAGGTTGTTTATCATCTGAAAAGTTCATAAACTAAAACTATTTTCCCCGTAACAATTAATGTGAAATGCATTAATTTGATCTTGGACAATAAATAGGTATTAATTTTAGCTATTAGTGGAAACCATTAGATACAGTAGATATAAAAATCCAGATACAGGGAAAAAAAAAAAAAAAACTTATTTAATTTTAGAATACTGTACAGTGAGGAGTGAATGGTATAAGTGGTAAGTGAAGAGAAAGAGTAGAGATGGTATGGTTTGAATGAGGAATCCCTTTAAGAATTTAATCTCTGTTTTATAATACTGTACAGAGGGGAGTGAATGTTATAATTTGTATATGATGAGAAAGAGAAAGAGTAGAGATAGTTTGGATGAGGAATCCCTTTCTATAAAATCATCAAGGAACTGTCTTCCTGGAGCACCTTCTTTCATACTTTTTTTTTTTTTAATCTCTTAGGTTCACTTGATTCTTCTTGATTTTAGATATTGTCTTTTGTATGCTGCTCTTTGTTAAAATGTTTTTAAATTAACATATGATATTGTCATTGAAAACAGATATGCTATAACTTGCTGCTGCTTTATCAGAGTGATAATTTTAAATTAAAACTTTGAATCTTCTCCCCTTTTGCAAAAATTTCTCGGGTCAAAGAACTAGGATAACGCTTTCTTCTTTCCTCCTCCTAAGAAGACATTTCTTTCACAGTCAAATAATTGTGTACAGGGTAGAACAATAGTTTCATTCTCCACTTGTATGCAGCAATTTGTAAATCCATCCTCAGGATTTATACAAATGAGATTTGGGCATAAGTAATACAAGTGACATTTTCTTCGATTTTTTTTTTTTTTTTTTTTTTTTTTTGGGCTAAGTGATAAAATCAGATAAAATAACTTTCATGCATTTTTTTGCAGATGACCTTCCTACTTCATGGAATAATAATTTTTTTTAATTTAAAATAATTATTTATAAATTTTATTAAATTAAAACATTTTTAAGAATGCAGTAAAAGATTTTTTTTTTTTTTTGTGTTTTTAGAATACGCAAGTGTAAAGATTATTATGAAATATTAGGAGTTACAAAAGATGCCAATGAATCTGATCTTCGTAGACAGTATAAAAAATTAGCACTTCAATTTCATCCTGACAAAAACAAAGCACCTGGAGCAGTTGAAGCTTTTAAGGGTAAAATTTAAAAATTTTTATGCTTATTTATGTGGTTATGGTATGTTAATATAAATATATTACTTTTTATTGCTTAAATGTGTTGTATAAAAAGACTAGTGTCCCATGTAAAGTAATTTAGTAAACAATTTAGCTATAACTGTCTTAAAGCTCAGAATAGTATAATAAAATTGTAGAGCACTTTAGAGACATTAACATAGAATCTGAGTATAGGCTTAAAATGTAACTGCTTCATATTTGTAGCAGTGCGTGTAATCCATTGTTCTTTTACAAAGAAATAAATTTACATTTTATTACCTGATTAATTAATTATGGCAAGACTGCTGACTAAAATTAATTAATTATGGCAAGACTGCTGAAGTAACATGTTTTTTACTATCCCTGAGTTAAGTGACTATCACCAGTCTCCAGTCAAGTTTGATTTCTTAATATACAGTTTTCTTTAACAATAATTCATTTGAGTCCAATTTGTAGATCTATTAGTAAAATGGGGTGCTTTCTGTTAAAGGGTGCCAGCTGCGATATGTGCGTCAAAGCGTGGTATGTGGTAGCCTGTTTAAACTGTACCAGCAATGATGTTGCAAACAAGTGGAAAGAATAATAAACGTCAGTTTTCTGCCATAAAATTTTAGTTGCTTCTGTGTTGAAATGCAGGTAGTCAATCTTCTTCAGATTTATGCCTGATGCCAAATTTCTGTAATTCTCTGATATTTTTTTTTAATGAAAACATATTGCTTGTATGTGGGGAGAATAAAAGTTTCATTCTCCACATGTGCACAGCAATATTTGTATCACACAAATTTCGCATTGCACACATCAAGCATTACATTTATTATATTCATTATGTAAAAAAATAGTTCTTTTCATGAAGCTGTTTCATCTAGTTAGATTTTGCTCCAATGTTTATATTTGGCACTAAGTGGCACCCTGTTAACATAAAAGCTTTGTAAAATTTATAAAATGTAGTTCTGATTAGATTCATCGGCACTAATACAACATTTAATAATTTTCTTTTGTTAGAGTCTGTCTAGCCCAGGCATAATCTATGTTGAATTATTATTTTCCAAGATGATTAAAACTTAAAACATGCTTTTATTGACATAATATATTAAGTTGCAAAAATAATATAGTCATAATTAAATTCACAAACTTTGTTAACAAAGTAATTTGGTACTTATGCATAGTCTATTGCCAGGCGTAGTCTGTGAAACTGTTGCCAGGCATTGCAATTTATCATCGTCAATCATGGATAAATGTGACATCATGATACATTCATAATATCTGTGCTTTCATTTGATGTAATGCAATTCATTCGCTATGAGCCACGAACAAGGATATAAATTAACTGTTGCTTTTGCTGTTTTTTTTTCCCCCTATCTTGCATTTTGAAAAAATTGAAGGCTGTGAAATGAATCACATCTGTGACTGCAGTCTACTTCATTTAGTGCTGGTTGAACATAATTAACATCTGTTAAATGAGGAAATGAATAGCTGGATATGGCTGAGAGCAACAATAGATTTGGACAAAAATCTGCGGAAAGTTCCTTCTTGTAACATTCTAAACAGAACTTTCTTTAAAATTAGCTAGCTTAACAAAATAATAAAAACTGGCAAGCTTTTTTACAAAGACAGTCAGTTATTTTCACAATTTTAGTTGTTAGGTAGTTTGTGCAGAAAGATTGATGAATGTTTTATTATAAGGGTTGCTGATAGAAGTGTGACTCAGAATTGGGTACCTATTGGTACAACTTTGGTCGCATATGCATCATCTTTCATGATTCAATTGTAGCCAACTTTCATTGTCAAAGGGGTAATGCATAACTACCGAAAACATTTGATAAAACGGAAATAAGTCTAAAAAGCGTTTATTGTTCTACGAGGAAGAATGGTGTTGGTCAAAATGTTCTACTCACAGGCCTGTTTGTCTTAACAATCTTTGCACTTATCAGCTGTATGTCCCCTCCTGGTTTGTTTTGTACAAAGGCCCTATTTTTTTTCGTTTGATCCTTTGACTGTAGCATTTATTCTTAATTTTCTTTCATTTCTAAGTAAAATATGATGTTTTGGTTATGATGATAACGCCACTAGAAGTACTGATAATCAAAATGGTGTCATCCATGCAAGAGAAAGTATACTATGTTTTGGAATGTGCCAAAGCATCATTGTTTATTGTCGTTCAAAGACATTTTTGTACGAAGTTTGGTAAAGAACCACTATATGGATAACAGATAACAGTGGGTGAAGCAGTTTCAGGACACTGACTGCTTGTATAAGAAAATAAGGTAAAAATCTATTTAAGGATGCCCTTTAATAAAAATTGGCAATTTTTGGTGATTTACCAGCAAGGCACAATTTCAAGATGCCTACTACACAAAACCAAAATATTAAGTCAAAGATCTGCACAAACTTGGTGTCCATGTACACCAGTGTTTCTAAACCTTTCTAGCGAGTCGCACCCCATTGAATCTGAAAATATATCTCCTGCACCCTATTGAAAAATGTGTTTTAATTTTTTTAGTCTAGAAAAATAAATTTTTTTGCAAAACTTATTGTTTATTGAAAAACATTGTACATTTTATATAAATACAAAACAATATTATTTTTATTAATGACTAGTCTGTTGTTTGTTCATTATTATACTGGCGAAGCGAGGTTCCTTTTTTGAAAGACATACGTGTAAGTCACCACTTGCATTTAAGCGATTTCTTGCTTTAGATTTTATATGCAAAAGCGATGAAAATCCCATTTTGCACAAGTAGGTGGTAGCAAAGGGTAAGAGTAAATGCAATGCTCTGTTCGCCAATTCTGGATAATGTTGTAACTGTGAACACCAGATATGTTACAATTCTAATTGTTCGAATTCCATTTGAACATGTCCACTTGCTTGCATTTCAATAAGTTGATCTTTTTTCAGATCACTATCATCCATCAAATTTAAGTCAAATAGAAATGGATCCAGTTTCCATCTCTGAGTTTTGGTAATATTTCCGGTAGAAAAATATCCATTGAATGATTCTCTCAATCGTCTCAAATGTATTACAATGTCGGGTAATGTCGTCTCAAATGTATTGTATTCTTTTCTTTTTTCGCAATAACAGAATCAAGCAAGGGAAAGTTTGCAAAATTACCCTTTTCTGCTCGACGTATCCAAATTTCTAATTTTGCAATAAATGAAGATAATTTTTCACTAGATATTATTATATTTATACCAAATCCTTGCATTGATAAATTCAATTCATTTAAATGGCTAAATATGTCTGTTACGCAGGCCAGCCTCAGCATTGCATCATTACTCTCAAAATCTTTCACTAAATAACAATTTTGACTTGTCAGTAATTGAATAATTTCCTCACGCAATTCAAAAACTCTGTTAAGCATGCGACCCTTAGATAACCATTGTATTTTGGTGTGATATAGGAGCACGGTATGATCAGCACCGATTTCTTCGCAAAATGCACGAAAAATGCGATGATTAAGCGCTCGCCGTCGGATGTATTTTACTACATTTACTGCTGTAGTTAGATGTTGTTTTAAACTTTCTGACAATGCTTTTGACGCAAGTGCATGACGATGCAACATGCAATGCGTTATTATAACTTCCGGTAATTCTCTTTTCATGTGTGAAAAAAATCCTGAATTTTTGCCTAACATTGCTGGGGCTCCATCAGTGCATATTGAGCCAATCACATTCATTGGTAATTGATATTTGGTAAAAAAGTCTTTGATGCGATTGAAAATATCAATTCCTCTCGTATTCACCTCTAGTGGCTCACAAAATAGAAATTCTTCTATCACCTCGTTTTCCTTCACATACCTGACAAATACCAAAAGTTGGCTAAAATTATCAACATCAGTTGACTCATCCAGTTGCATACTTATTTTTAGTGGACTGATTTTTATGTCTTCAATTACTTGTATTAAAATATCTTCACTGAGATTTTGTATTCGCGATCGTATAATATCATTCGATAATGGAATCTGTTGGATTTTTTTATGTGCTTCCGAATCTAAAACTGTTTTAGCAATAATAATAATAAAGCAGAAGGTTTAATCAACTCTTCAGCGATCGTGTGAGGTTTCTTTTTTTTTCACATAAATATGCCACTTGATATGACTCTTCTAATAAAGGTTTTTGAATTGCTGGTCCGCACAATTTTAGGATAGTTCCACTGGTATCAAACCGAGCCTTCTTTGACTTCAAGCTGTTCATGCTATGCGCTTTTTCGCCACCATGCACATTGTTGAAATGCTCTAATAACTTTGATGGTTTGTGATTGATATTTGAAAATATCTTGAAACACAAAATGCATTGCGGTCATTGCATGCCATCTTTTTCGGTTGTGCAGGTAAATCCATAAACGGCATACTTATCGTTCCATTGTCGTTTTTTTTTTTTCACATAGTGGGCTTCACTATAATCGATTTAATTATTTAGAAATAATGTAATATAATATATATAATGTTCTTACATTTGTAATATCACTGAATTCTATTCGGCTTGAACGGGTAATTAAGAATCTATTAGTCTCAAGAGGTTTCTGGACAAGTCAGAATACACAATACACATGTCGCAGACACAATAGTTGACTCTACCTAACACAGGCGCAGTAGATGCAGATACAAATCTGTGAATCCATAGATTTCATTGGAGTAGCACATGTTGAACTCAGCGCATGCGCAAGCTGGGATAATGTTCTCCGCTTATATCGTCGCTTCGTGGCTATCGAAGGTCACGCTTGTATTCCCACAAAGTTTTTTTTTTTTTTTTTCGCCGTCACCTAGCTGTCTGTTCGCGTTCATTTGTAGCTCTCCGTGCCTTTTCGTAGAGTAGTGTATACGCCCATCGGCACCGTCTCTTTCCTGTGTCTTTTGCCGATAAGTGAGCTATGTGCTACCAATTTTTATGAGCTTCAGTATTGGGGACACTACTGCAGATTTCAAATCTTTTATTATAAGAAATTTAATGAATGATATTTAATAATTTTTATGGTTAGGTAGGGGCTTCTCCCGCACCCCCAAAAATACATTCCCGCACCCCCGGTTAAGAACCACTGATATACACATTGATCTAATTTCACTTAAAAAAAAAACCAGAGAATTGCACAAACTTGGCAATGCGCATTGACTTTGTCCATGTACACATCAATCTATTTTCACTTAAAAATTAAAGGAGAACCCAATTCTACACTAGAGTCAAACAAAAAATATATATTCTATATAAACTGTATTTTAACTCAAACAGTGAAATAACATAAGCAAAATACATCTTATAGTATCTACACACTACACAAAGGAAATATCCACTTACCTTATTTAGAAATTTCTGTCTTTAGTCTGTGGCACACAAAATTCTTTAACAGCATCCAAAAACTTTCCTCAAACCATGTTCCCTTTCTAATTGAACTCTTTATGTGGTGAGCATTTGAACCTTTCTTGCAACAAACCCATTCAAAGGCATCTTTATGTTCGACCATGCACATTTCTTTCGTGCAAACAGGACGCTTATAATTCCATTGAATTACATCCAGCAAAGTTTAATTTTTCCTGTCCTTAACCACTTAAAGAAAAAAAAAAAAAAAAAAAAAAAACTTCCTGTCTCTAGTTTTTTTACAACCAAACACCCAGTTTACTACCAGCAGCCATTTTATGATGCAAAGCACACACTACACAATGCAAAAATTAGCCCTTACAAGTATTTTCTCATCAGTCAAATTCACTGCAATCACACAACCAATCATGTCAAAATAGGGTTTCCATAACATTAACTTCTCAGGTTACCATAAATGAAATAACAACTTGGCAATAATCCAAGGGGCATCCTAAAATATAGACTAACCGAAAACAGTTCAGGACAAACAGCAGCCAAAGCCGAAGTGGTTGAAAAATTTGTGAAACGTTTTTGCGAAGTCCCACAAAATGAATGCGTCGTGCAAATTCTGAACTCAATGTGCATTATGTAATGGTGTGGTATATGTTACAGACACGTCTACTATTCCAGCCATACATCTTTCATGTGGTGCAGTTGTTAAAAACCTTGTGACAAACTGTTGTATAAAGGTTTCTGTGAGAATTTGCAAGTTAAGGTAGAGGGTTTCCCAAAAAGACTTGTGTTTAGGGATGAAGCAATTTGTCACATTTCTGGCAAAGTTAATTGCCATAATTAACAGTTGGGGCACAAAAAATCCACATGGTGTAATGGAACATGAGTGTGATTCTCCAAAGGTGAAAATTTTCTATGCCATTTCCAACAGTTTTGTTTTTGGTTCTTTTTTCTTTGTGGAAAAATTGATTAATGGTTGCATATACCAAAATATGCTATAGTGGTTGTTCCCTCAGCTGGAGGAAGCGGTTCCCAGCTTCATTCTGCAGTAAGAGTGTTTCACCGCCTTGGCATAAAAACGTGTGCCAGTACCCGAACGACAGGTTGTCGTATCACTGGATTGGCCATGCTACATCAAACAATATGCCATTACTTTGTCACCAAGATCTCCAGATCTAACCCATGGTGACGTTTTCCTGTGAGATTTTGTTAAAGACAAAGTGTTTGTTCCTTCATTTCTCCAGGACTTGCAGCAACTGAAGCAGCGGATAATTGAAGTGCTTGAATCATTAACAAAGGATATTCTTTCATGAATATGGCAGGAACTGGAATTCTGCATAGATATTTTCCATTTCAATATAGGGGCACATATAGAACATCTGTAGAAACTTGAATAACTATAGTTTTACTGTAAATTTGATTTATCAAAATAATTAAAACATTTACAGGTCTTCTTTCTTTTTGTACCATTCAATATCAGACATCCTATATACATTGATGCCATGCCAGTGTGAAAAACAATCACTCTTCACTAGTGCTAAAGTATTTAGTAAACAGAAGACACTGGTTCCAAATGGAGTCACTAGCATGACACAATGCCTTGTTATTGTGATAGGAAATGGTGGTAGCAAGCATATTTAAGGTTGGAAGAAATATATAATATAATATTACTGCAATGATCTTACTTAATCCAGCCATTCTAATTAGGTGCTTGAAACCAGATCCAGGATGAAATAATGCATAAATATATCATATAAAGACTTAAAATATTTTTCTAAGTACTTTAAAATTTGGTGTAATATTAGGTCTGGAAAAAAGTTTGTGGCGTTTTTAGAGTAAAATTGTACTGGTTTTCTTATAGTGTGAAATAAAATTTATTTAAACCAAATATGCTCCAAATATAAAATGATGATGTTTTACTGTCTTTTGGGTAGATCTATGATGCCATCGCTGAAGAACCTCTGTGGTTTCTGATTAAAAACTGAATCAGGTGGATTTCATAGGCCTCTTTTGAAACCAGCCTAATTCCACTGAGAGAGTTCTGCAGAGATCAAACAAGTGATAGTCTGGTGGTGCTGTGTCTGGACTATATGGTGGGTGCATCATGACTTCCCAACCAATCTCGCACATTCTTTAATGGGTCATCAAAGAAGTATATGGTAGGGTGTCGTCATGATGGAAGAAGACAACACATTTCCTATTACTCAATTTCAGGTTGTTTTCTTTCAGTTGCCTTCCGTAATCTCTCTAGGTGTTCACAACAGAGTTGAGAAGTAATTGTCTGACCAAATTGAAATAATTCATGGAGGACGATTCCTTTTCATCCCCCCCCCCACAGCAACGTCTTTTCCAGCATAAATCCTGGCTTCACAACAACAGCTTGTGATGGCTCTCCATCCTTTATCCACGATCTTTTATGTTTGCACTGGTTGTACATGGTTCATTTTTCATCTTGGTTATGACATGTTTGAGAAATGGCTCAAGTTTAATGTGTTTCAGCAGCACATCATAGTTGTTAATTCAGTCTAATATATTTTCCTTGCTCAACTCATGCGAAACCCAGACATTGAGCTTTTTTTCATAGCCAGCTTTGTGTAAATGGTTCAAAACAAATTTGTGGTCAGTGTCCAGCTCCATACCAATGTTGACACAGTTGATGTGATGATTTTGCTGCAATTTTCAAGAATTTCATCAGCTTTTTCAGTGATTGGACGACCAGAGTATGTCTCATCTTTTACCTCGGAATTACCAGAACGAAAGCGAGTGAACCATTTCCACTCACAAGATTTTGATAAGGTACCTTCGCCATATACAGCACAATGTTTTTCACAAGCCTACATAGCTTTCTTGCCTTTGTCGTAATAATATTGCAGAATATAGTGCAATTTTTCCTTACTTTTCTCTATTGTCAAATGCACACAACTGTCCAAGAGCATTCAGAGTGGTGTCGCTGCAATCTGTGTTTCCTGAATTATTTGCCATTGATGCCATTTATTGAGAAAAGTGCGATGAACGTTTTTTTTTTTGGGGGGGGGAGAACTTTTCTTCAGTGACTGAAAAGTCATTTCTAAAATTTCAGACATCAATGAAATAATAGCATGAAATTATTCATAGCAACCACCATTGATAGGTGATTTAGTAACCACTGTTTCTGTAAGTAATGTTTCTGATTTAGTAACTACTGTTTCTGTTCTGGCTCAGTACATTACACACGAGAAGCAGTAATGGGTAATGGGTATCACTTCTCGAAAGTGACTTTCTGTGCAGAAGACTAAAATCTTTTTAAACTGAGTAGTAATCCTAATGAGATTTATTGTAGTTATAAAAAAAATGAATTGCAAACTGTAATAAAGATAGTGGACAGGAACAGAGGTTCACCAGTAGTGGTCTACCCGTAAAATTGTTGAATCCTGGTGATTCGACTTCTGTTCATAAAAACGAGTTAATTGCATTGGAGTGTTTTGTGGGTTTTCTCGTGTGTAATGTACTGAGCCAGTTTCTCTGTCTTCCACAATGCATTCCTTCCCTTAGGCTGATAGTTCTTGTGTGCTTTGCCATACCTAAATAACACAGCCCAATCCTTCTTAGGAACTAAATATGGCACAAGGGTTTCATGTACATTGCTGTTTTGAGTTATGTGATGATTCTTTTCTAAGTTACTTTGTATTTTTCTGTTCAGTTACTGTAAGCTCTGCTGTGATAGTTGGTATAATAAATAATTTGTTGTATTCATAAAAATGGTAGCTAAATTAATGAACTAAAACTTGTCATTAATAATCATCTTTTGAGTATAGTAAAATCCCATTTAAATAAAAGAGCAAAGGAAAATAATATCTAATTAGTGAATCCAAGAACTGGTTAGTCTGAGTTTTCATAACTGTTTTCTTACACGTTTTATTATGGAATATAACGTACAACTGACCTCTTTATGCTGTACTTAATAAACTGTGAGGTAAGTCTCAGTACTTGTATGTTAACCGAAGACTTTGAGTAGAACTAAGGTTGGGCATTTCTGTTATGCTTCTTATGTCAAAAAGGCAATGTAAGGTATTTTCTCCCTCCTTACTCTATGTGGTGCATTTGGAAAGCATGTCTGGCTAACCATCAGAAGATCTGGATTTCGAATCCTGGCAAGGCCAATGCACATTTTTCGCATCTCCTGCTCCAAAATAAAATGCCTAATGGTCTAAAATTGACACCCAAGCTAAAAAGGTGATGGATGATAATTTGTCATCACCTGGATTTGGCCCCCTCCTAGCCAGTTGCCCTTTAAAAGGGGGAGTATGTGTTCTCTCGCACTTTACCACTTGCCTATGTGGTTAATTGGGAAGTGCGTTTGGTTAGTAATCAGAAGGTCATGAGTTCAAATCCCAGTGAGGACACTGTACATTTTTCACATTTCCTGGTTTATAAAACCTGATGATTTTATATTAGTCATGGAGAACCTTTTAAGGTCGAAGTGTCAAAATTTGGAAAAACCCTCTCTGCTTCTGGTGCTGTGTCACATATAGAATTAATTATCTATCTGCCAAGACTGCATTTGGACACAGCCAAGGTAAGCACAGCATATTTTGAATGATGAGGCTATTGCAAGAGATAAGTTTTTTTGTATTATAAGATTTTGTTTTTGTCTCCACTAACGCCTTTGGAAACACATGATTTTTGTCACCAAAATGGGTTCACGTATCACTTCTGACTCATGTGTCACAGGTTTATCATCACTGCTGAATATATTTACATCAAGAAGTCTACTGTCAGTGGGTGTACTGCATAGGGATATGTCCACCAAGACAGGAAGTGTTTAGTGACAATGACTGCCAGCCAAAGGGCATGGGTTCGATTCCCAGGAAAGGTATGGGTGTTTGTTAGCCCCTGGTGTTGATGCAGCAAGGGGGCACTCAAAATATATAGTGAGCCAAAAGTCTTCTTGAGAGGTTCAGGTAGGAGAAGAGGGGTGTTAGCTAAGTACAGCAATACCTCAATCACTTATGGTATTACAGAAGTGCTGGCCTGTTTTTATCTGTGTGGAGATATAAGTTAAATTGTTTGATATATGATGTTCTAGGCATCCAGATCTGGTTTCAAGCATACGCGATGTAGGCAACCACCTAGGGTACCAAATTTCAGAGGATGTCGGCTAAGTTACTTTTTCAGTCCAAAAATAACTATAATGTGTGTATTTTCAGTGTTTGGAAAAATATTGTAAAAATTCATATTTTACTCTTAATTTTAGCAATTGGAAATGCATTTGCTGTATTAAGTGATCCTGTAAAAAGGAAACGATATGATATGTATGGCTTGGAAGCAATGCAAACAACAGAAAATCCTCAACGCGAAGGATATTTTGCTTATGCACATGCTTTTGAAGGTAATTTACCATTTTGTATATATAATAAGTAGCTAATATTTATTTCTATCTTCTGGATGTGTAGAGTAGAATTTTTTAAAAATCTTTTATTAAGTACTGCGTATGAATATTTTACTTTATATTTTTGCTTAAATATTAAAATAATAAGTTGTTTCAGTTACCATTTTACGGTATGAAGTAGGGGATACAGAATCGTCAGGACTTATGTGATTCTGGATTTATATCATTAATTCAAATCTCATAAGATTAAATTTGGAAATTTAAAATTAAAAGTGTGACATGACTGTTTGTGAAATAATGAAATATTTTTATGATATCTTAAGAGAAAGGTTCAATACTGTATTTTCTTCCCTATTTTACTGATTTTATTTTCCCAAAATTGAGAGTTGGAATTTATGTGAATAATTCAATTTTCAAAGAATACAGTTACAGTAAGAACAGAACCAACGAAAAATAGTCATGGAGAAGCAACAGGTAACAATCATAGTATTATTTCTTTAATTCTTTCACATCGAAGTTGTCCCAAATGCCTACCATTCAGATATCAGCAGGTCACTCAAACACCTGAATCATTTTCTACCTAGTGCTTTCCCCCATCGTGTTAGTGCATTGTTCATTGCTTTCAGGAGTTAAATGACAAATGACATGCCAATCATTCTTTTGAACCGACTAAATGTAGTTCTGTTCCTTTAATGCACCTTTCTTTTCCTTTGCTACTGTCAATGTTTAGCTATTGATGTCTAAAGTTGTAATCCTGTCCTAAGGGGAAACTGCACACAGTGGGAAAAGCATCCAAGAAAGAAGTTGTTGCTTTACTTAAGTAGGTTATTGTTAGCGCTGTATCATTCTACTTGTCATGGGGGAAAGAAAATCCATTCCAACAAAAAATACATATATATGGGTATTCCAGATGTTCGAATGAAATAGATTTTGGTGTCTATCAATGAAAAAGAGTTAAAAGAAACCTACATTTCAGTAAGAATACACAATAACATTACACAGTCTAATAAAATATCATCATTTTTACTTGCCTATAACTTGAATCACACCTGTTCTTATTGCTGTCTCTGCTCTCCTTAGGCCTCAAATTATCCATAAGCAATTAAAGAAATTGTTTAGATATAAGATTAGTAATAAAATATTTAAGCTAAATTTGCAGTTTGATTTGTTAGTGCGTTCTGATTTATCTGATGTTTGGAAAGCAGCCTTTTTTAATGATTATGTTGGTCTTGCTGAAAAGTGGTCGAGAGGGGAAAAAAGTTTAACCCCCCCAAAAAATTAGAGAATCAAAGTAAATTTAACTGATGTTGCAGGATTTTCTTTATTTCAAGCTTCTGATAACTGTTGTATGTCTTTTTTTTTAGGTGATATTACTCCTGAGGAGCTTTACAACATGTTCTTTCATGGTAATAGCAACATGTTCTTTCAGGGTAAGTTTTAACAACGGGTATTCTGTTTTAAACTGTGATAAAATTGTTTCAATTTATTGCAGACTTTTGAGATAGTTTCTGTTGCAAGTAAAAATAATCTTTATTAAAATTTTTTTTCTTTGTTATGTATTCTTTTTACTTCCATGTAGAAAGTAAAGGAAGATTGTAATCCTGGAAAATTTCGTGTCTCATATTTCAGTGGAAATATCCATTTTGATCATTCTGAATGCATTTGGATGATTATTTTGTGCAAGGTTCTGTTGTACATACATATGTATATATCTCGCATAACTCAAAAACAATTAGCTGTAGAATGTTGAAATTTTATATTTGAGACTGCTTCAACATCTAGTTGTTTTCCTCCCTTTTTTATTGCAATCAGTTGCTCTCTCACTCTCTATATAAGGTAATTTTTAGTAATAAATACTTGCACTTAAAGCTGCAAAGTAATAAAATAATATTTAATTTTCTGGTAGATTATTGAATATATTATCTTTGAAAATAAAGTAGTTCAGTGATAATTCTATTGAAATGAATTTACTCATTAGCACATTTAAAATTAAATTATTAAAATGGAATAATTAAAAGCGAAAATATTAGCTGACTTTTCAAGGAGAACAAATTTCCAATCAAGTAACAATAATTAATAGATGTGAAAGTGTTTTGTCTTTTTCCCAAATAAGAATCAAGACAAAAAGGCTGTTTAGTAAGATTAAAATTATTCAAATTGCTAATTAAGAAGGAGTATGAAATTGGTGGTTCTGTCTAATTTGAAATGCAATCTTCTAATAGGAGTGTATAATTATTGTAAGAGTGAGTTTTATTTTCTTACTTGAGAAAATTGCTCCTCGACATTTTCACCTTTGATCATATTAAAACAATGCAAACTTTGTTGAAACAATTAAACAATGAAGAGTACAAGAATATATTCTCATAAGACTCAAATGGAATATTATGAATGTATAAAAAAAAGGAAAATTTACGTAATATACATTAAAGGCTAAAAATGAATTTAATTAACTTTCGTGTTTGCTAGCTGTGAAACTAAGACAATACGTCCATTAATTTTTTTTATACTCAGAATTTGGAATTTGAACCAGGATGTAAAATGGAGGGGAAGAGAGAGAATATAGGCAGGGACGTGTTGGATGCTATTTTTAGAAGGTGGGAAAAAGAAATGGTGTGTGGTTAATCTGTGTTGTATTGTGCATTAGCACATAGGCCATATTGAGTATGTTTCCTCTATTTAGCACAGTTTTAATTAAAAAATCAAAATAACTACAAAATCTTTATTTAACAAGTATGATATTTCTGCTTAAGTAGAACAACACCAATTAAAGTAACAATTTTCACCTACATTAAAAAATTGAAGTATTGGAAAGAATAATTTATATAGAATTATCGTTATTCCTAAAAATCATCAGCCTTACCTATTTAGGCAATGAAAAAAAAAAAAAAAAAAGAAAAGAAAAGAAAAGAAAAGAAACAGGAACATACTTTGACACAGTACCTGAAAGAGAAAGCAGTAACTGAATAAGACCTTTTTCCCAGATACAAGTAGCTGAGGTGACAATCCCCTGAATGCCCCCTGGCCTTCGCTTTCTCTCGCCAGTATATATATATATATATATATATCAGTGCATGTTCGTTTTTTATGCTTTTGAGTTTATGAAAAAATACCTAAATTTATGCCAACATTGCTCCTGTTTTGCCAAAGAAACTCGTACCAATTGCAATTCATTCTTGTAGAACTGAAATTTAGCTTTAGGAATTGGTTTAGTCATATCAGCAACCATTTGCTCTATTGAAAGATAAAGTTTTACTATTCCTTTGTTATGCAGGTCACGTATATGATGCAATATTCTATCAATGTGTTTTGTACGCGAACTACGCTTTTCAGATTCTACAAGTTTTATTGTTGATTGATTACCTTTTACAATTTACCTTGGCACAATTTGATGATTTTTTACGCATGAGACATGCAAGTTACTTATCAAGTGTAAGTTGGTGGTTGTCACATCTTGTTTTTAAAAAGATTCCAAAACTATCAATATTGTTACAAATTTTTTATATATGTAAATAATTTTAGTGAAATTGTAATACTTTTGTATAATATAACATGAAATGCTTGAAAGAGACGAAGCTGTGCTGGGCTCGCTAAACTGGCAAGATATAGCCAAGCTGATTTCAGTAATACATTAAGTATCTTTGAAATCATTACAGATTTTGAGGGCACTGTCTAATTTTTATTCACATTTTCATACTTTATTCAGAAAGTAATAAAAATTAATTTTTATGCTTAAGTTTTAAGAGACATAATAACATAAATTCTTATGCTCAAGCTATATGTTCTCTAAATAGATTGGTAGACCATTGCATTAATTAAAAAAAATGAAGTGATTTAATCTTAAACATGATAGTCTTTGTCTTAAGGTTTTAAGAATTATATTACATAGATGAATAATATTATATTGTAGAATTCCTGACTTTGTAAATACTAAGTTACTGTAGAAAGTGAAGACGCTTAGGAACTGATAAGCAAATAATCGCTTGAGTTCGTGTGACAAGAAACAACAAGATGGAAGGGTAAAAAACCCTTTATTATTCAGATAAAATTTAACAGAACTCCGTCTTGGAGTGTACAATAAAAGCCGACACTTGAGCTTGAACTTAATAGGCCAAGAAGTAAACTAAAACTAGTCTAAACTAAAGAGATATAGCCGAAGCTATCAAGATTCTAACCTAGTTGGCCCCTTAACGCTAATTGACTGCGAAGCTATCAAGGGCCTGAGTACGGCCGAGCGTAATAACAGCTTTGAGAGAAGGTAGCCAAAAAGGCGGACGCGTGCTAATCAGAATCTCTGATTCTCTCTAACTCAGCAAGTAGAGCTATGTGGTTAAATACTGCTCTTCCTCATTATGTATTCAGACGTGATTCCAAAACTACGTTCTGGCTGGAAGTAGTAAGTTGAAATTAAGAATTTGACAAGAAAGAAGTTTAACTCAAAATTTAACTGTTAATAAAATTAACATAATTCTTACAATATAATTATTATATATATTATATCATCTTATGTTATAATAATTATATATAATAAATATTATCATATTATAATGATTATATATAATAAATATTATTACATATAATCATTATAATAATATGAGAATTTCATCTTAATATTTTCAATTATTGGGTTTTTTTAAACATTTTTCTTTATAAACAAGTTGAAATTAATTCTTTTATCATATTGAGGTTTATTAACTATACAAGAAATATAGTTTTAATCTTTCTATGATATCACAATCAAGTGATTTGTGATGTAAAATTGTGTGTGTGTGTAAACTGGTGTTACTTTGTTGCTTATGGGTTTTAATACTTAATTTAGGACAAACATTTGTTAGAAGGGATGGACGGTGGCAACGATATCAAACTCGACCGCCATATGAGGTAACAGCAAATGTTTATTTAAAATGTTTTAGTTTATGTTGTTAGTTAGATTAAAAGTTCAATGCCCTGTGTAACATTTAATTTTCAGTAATATTGCCTTAATATTGTTATTTATATTGAAGTGTAAAGAAGAATTTCACTGTGGATTAAGCTGATTTATACTGCATATTATTTGCTGGATGAGCCATAATGATGGATATATTATAAGCAAACTCATCTAGAAATGAAAACATATTTGCTAAGCACTTTGTTTCAGTTGAGTTCACATTACTGTTCGTGGTTTAAGTAATCACATGCTTGGAATATGCTGGTCATTACTTCTAATAAAATTTGTATCATTTGTGCAATAATGCAATTAAATGCTTGGCGATGAGAATATCTTATCTCCTTATGGATGCTGTTTTTAGTTGAGTTGTGTATGGTTTCCCAATTCCAGTGATGTTAGGGCCCACCAGCGGCCGAGCAGTAAAGACACTAAACACTGGTAGTTCGATCCGAGGTTTGAATCCCACGAACGGGCTGGCTACATGGGTGTTTTCGGGGTTTTCCCCATGTGTAACATGTATACGACCCAGTTTCCCTTAGAAAGTCCACAATTTCCTTAGAAAAGAATCCACAATTTCCTTTGCCTTAGAAAGTCCATCTCTTCCTTTAGGCTGATAGCCCTTATGTGCTTTGCCATAATTAAATAATCCAATCCAATCCACTGATGTTAGATCTGCCGATCATAACATTCAGTAAATTCACTGAATTTAGAATTGAGGCATTCAGGAATCAAAGTCGTTGAAATCAGGAAACAAAGCCACCTTAACTGATAGTTAATGCTGCTGTCTTGTGGCACCATCTCATGTTGAGGATGACAGTCAGAGCTAACTTGGAGATAGAACTGGAGTCTATTGGTTAGAAACTCAAGATGTTATTTCAGTGCTTGGATCTGTTTCTCAGTGTTAATACTGGTCAAGTTTTTCTCTGTAAAATATTGAAACACAATATGTTCTAAATATGGAGGGTAACTAATTTGCATAAAATAAGATAGCCCTCATTACTATATTCCAATCAATATTAAATCATCCTTATTATTATTATCCAATCTGTATTAAATCATTTATTTAATATACAAGTGCCCTTGTCTCTGCATGTATTGTGTACTTATTACTGAAACCTACATATAACTTGTTATTTGATAAATCATATGCAGTAGAATATTTCTAACATTTAATATAATAGCAATAAACTGTACAGCATTGTGTATTGTATGTTTGCTCTGTACTTTGCCTTTTTCTCTTTCTTGAACATGAGAAAATAGAAGTTCTGGTACTAAGCTTGATCCTGGAGTGCCAATAGAAGAAAATATACTGCATAGTATCATGTGTAATTTTAAGGATGTCAGATCAATAAAAGCCATGCTTTCCATCAAAGCATTGTATAAGTAACAAATTGCTAATCTGAGTTTGAATTTTACATGAGTATTATTTTTATTAATATGTTAAATCAACTGTGTGAAAAGAATTCTAAGCACATGGGAGTTACTGTACAGAGTGTGCAAGTAGAAATGGTACAAAATACATCAAGGAAGATCTTCTCTAAAAGTTCTGCTGTAAATATTTATGGAAAATTCCAGAAATGAGCTTTATTGATATGAAAGGGATGCTTTATATGTGGAAATTCCTCAATGAAGCCATCTTCAGCATTAATCATAGCCTCCAGATGACTTGGAATCAAGAACTAGCATATCTAATGTAGAGAATGGTAGAGATTAGTTCACACGAGAATAGGTCGCATCTAGAATACTTTATTTATTTACATTATACTGAAAAGTAAAAGTAAAAGGAATAATCGTCAAAACATTTCGGACACGTCTCTCCTTGCTATCGTACAGCTTTCGTCTTACCACATCTTCATCTAGATGGCCCTTTTACATAATAATCTTGGGGAACAAATCATGAAGTACCCAGTAGGTTTTCAGCTCATATTTTAAATTCATTAGGTAGTCTTATTAGTCTTATTAGTGAAATACCACACTAGTGGCTGAGTTGTTAAGACTACCAAAAAGTTTCATTGCAGGTAAGGGGCTAATTGCATGGTGGGTTTTTTTTTTTTTTTCTTAGTTTTACCCATATATAACTTGAATATGAGCTGTTTTCTGTAGAAAGTCTTCTAATAAGGCATCCCTTCTCTTAAGCTGATAGACTTCATGTGCTCTGCCATATTTAAATAACCTATCCTTATTAATAATCTTTCAATTGTGCTTATTAGTGACCTTTCATAATAGTCAAGAGGATTGCATTTGGTTGAATTTGGAGACCATGTAGAGATATTAGGTTATTTTGGAAACATGAGAGATGAAAAATGAGCAACGCCCTCGCCGGGAATTGAACCATGAACCTCTGGAATATGCACCCAGCGTACTGACCATTACACTACAAAGGCATGCTAAGAAGGCTGGATAAATACCTTATATACTTCCCCTTTTAAAGGATGACTGGGGTTTAGGGGACCCAACCGCCAAATCCTGAGCATGGAGAATCATCATCATCCATCACCCTTTTAGTTCGGGTGTCACTGTAGAGACATTTAGTTATTTTGGAAGCAGGAGATACGAAAAATGAGTAACGATCTCACCAGGAGTCGAACATGGACCTCTGAAATATGCGCACGGTGTGCTGACCACTGCGTTATAAAGGCATGCTAAGAACACGGGGGAAAATAACTTATAACCACATGTCAGGTACCATGACCCCCCCCCAAAAAAAAAAATTATCTTCAAGCAACTTCTGAATTTTCATGGCCATGTACACAGTTTTGCTGGAATGCATATATTCTTCCTGCAGTAACTTAAATCCAGGACTTGAATATAGTCACCAGAATGTTTAATAATTTTTGCCACTTGAAAAACCTTTTTCAAATATGTGGGGGGGGCATAACTTTCTTTATCACTGCTAACAACAATGAAGACCATCATGTGAACAAGAAACTTTGGTCATGTCTTTAGGTATAGCCATCCTATTGTGCCTATAGTGTGCTTGATTTTAGCAAATGTTTTTCTCTCAGAGTATGCCTGATTTTATGCAAAAGTTTCTTGGTCTTCAGAAGACATTCCATTTTTTATGTTTTCAATAAGATGTTCACTTTGTAGAACTTAGCAGTGGTTGCCTTTCAAACAAAATCTTATAGTCATCTCAAAATGGCCTATATGTTGACACATGTTACATATGATTGAGATGAAAGGGTGACTTTCAATGAGCTTTCTGTAATGTTTAAATGAAATTAGTATTCTTCTTTTGGTACAGCTGATTAGTAAGCTTTCTGCTTGACCTATGTTTTTCTTGTAACTAGGGTCTTCTTAGCAAAATCTGAATCTACCAACTTTTGCTTAATTCAGGAATTAAGCAACAGGTTTGTGGCAATTTCAGTTTGTCTGTAATAATGTTGGTTATTATGGTATAGATGGAAAATCATCATATTTTCCTTTTCTAGTCTTCAGGCCACTCATGTCATCCAGTCTGTATTCTTTGATGTCTTATGCTGAAAACCAGAAATAAAAAATATGGACCAAAAAAAATCTTATACTTTCTTTTATTTGCTTGTTTAAACTCATGCCAGTTCTGTTTGTGTACCTTTTACCTTAAACCAGGGATGTGCCAACTTTTTCGGTCGCGGTCTAAAAAGCGAAAACAAAAAGTTTTGTAGGCCAAGATAAATTTTTCTAAAATTTTAAAAACGATATACAAGTATTACAATTTAAATATGTTAATGATATGAATGAAATTGTGATTTAGTTATTAAAAGTTCCTGATATTGAGTTTCGAAGTGAGATGTACTGATTCTAAGGAACGAGGCTAAAATACTCATCTGTCAATCTACTTCTGAAATAATTCTTTCTAAGGTTCATAGTTGAAAACACTTGTTCACATATATAAGATGAAGTTAATATAGCACTGATTTTCGGGGCGTGAGATATTAAATTTTTGGAAACTTACTTTTGATCATGATTTATAAAACTCTGGCATATTTAGAAAAAATTGCTTGTGATGATTGTTAGATTGCAACTCAATTAATTGAAGCTGCAAATCTGACCTCACTGCTTCACAATTTACTTTGAAAGGCATGATAAAATTATCCAGTTCTGTTTGAATGCCACTGAAATCTTGAAATCTTTGTTTGAACTCAAAATGCATTTTTTTCAAGCCATCTTCATAATTCTTAAACTTCTCTTCATTTACTGAGGATATTGAATTTAACCTCCGGAAATGAGACAAGTTATTCTTAGCTAGCTGCCCAGCAAACAGATTAAGTCTTCTTATTAAGTTTTAAGTTAAGACTAAGCTTTTTCTAAGAGGTCTAATTCACCTATATTAGATTCCCATATGTCTGCTCCCCAAGAAAGAAATAACGCTTTATAGTGCCAATCTGCAGTTATAAGTAACAAAGAACTTCCATTTTTAACACTTTACCAATTGAAAGCTGTTTGCGCTTGCTATTTATGTTTATGTTTTTAGAACAAAAATAAAGTAAAAAGATCATCAGCCCTTTGAAAAAAAGGAAGAAAAAAATAATATTTAAACAAAGTAGTAAAGGAGATGGTATATAATATATAAATATATATTTCTTTTAATTTTCCTTGGACCAGCAAATTAAAATTCTATCCACGGGCCGGATAGAACCTTCTGGCTGTGCCCGTATTTTGCCCATCCCTGCCTTAAACCATTGCAACCTATTTTCATTCCATGGATATTTTATAACATTTGTGTTTATTTGCTTGTTATTAATATTTTAATATTCAAAAATTTCTGAATAGTAGGAAAGTGACATAGCTCTTGATGCCACATTAATTCCTTTAACATTTCTGTGTTGGAATTAATATCTAATTGGTAATGATTCAAAACATGCTTTTTCAAAGTTCTGTACCATATTTTTAAAAGGCTATATTTTTTTCATATAAGACATATTCTTATTTCCAGCAGGATGGCCGCAGCACTTTGATGCAGATTTTGCCTCTTGTTTTTATCATATTAGTATCAGTATTGAGTTCTTTCTTTGTTTCTGACCCTCCATACAGTCTGCAGCGAACTACGTATGTATATTTACATTCATTTCAGTAATTAGTATGTATATAAAAATTAACATCACTATGTGGATTTTGTGCATTTGCATGCTGTTAGTGCAGTTATAATTTACATTTTAAGCTAATCGGATGCAGAAATTAGATATATTTCTAGAGCAGAGTTTCATCACATTTAGTATAATTATTCTTTTTGTTATGTGAACACAAAACATTGAAGGGGCTGGTAATAAAATATCATTTCAGTAATTATAAGGCAGAAATTCTTTCTGGTAGGCCATAAGAAGATGCTTCAAAAGTTTAGTAAAATGATATAATAATTAAAAATAACTGTGAATTTCCCTGATAAGGTTATAGATGATTTTGTTCTTTTGTGGGGCAAATTTAATTAAACTCGGAAAACTTCAAGAGTCTATGTTTTAAAAAGGAAAGTTTAAATTTAATTTTAAGTGTTTTTGTTATCTGTTAAATAAAATGATTTTCAAATTCATGGCAGATTTGCCTTTTCAAAGAATTTAGTTGTTAACTATATTTTCTTTCATAATGCTTAATTGTAATACAGTACAAAGTCCGTAATCCGGACTCGTCGGGACTTCGATTTCAGATTAGGGGTTTTTCCGGATTATAGATCATCAATTTAAATCTGCAAAGATGGCATGCAAAAATTATATAATTAAAAATATGAAACCGTAATTTATGAAATAATGAGCAATTATGATCTAAAGGGTATCAAAATTTATAAAAAAAAGCTTAATATTTATTTGTTTACTTTATTAAACATTTCTTTCAATGTAAGTTCTTTAAGTTGCTTCGTTTTTGTGTTAATACTTTCTCTTTAATTCTATAAACAGACATAATTTCTTATTCAGCTACAAAGTTCCTGTAATTGCTGTGTCGAGAATACCGACTAACTTGTCAATCAAAATTTTTTCATTTTGAATAGCCTGTCACTTTCTTGACTATTAGAAGTGCGCATGGGTAAATGCATTACGTGCATGCGTAAGTTTGTGGCTTTGAGGTCTGGATTATAGATCATTCTGGATAATGGACATCCAGATTATGGATTTTGTACTGTAATAAAAATTTATAGCTTTGTATTATGTACTTAAAGATAACTGAGAAGAGAGAACTCTTTTAAAATTTAAACATGCATTAATATTTTTGTTTCTGTTAAAAGTATTAACATCCAACTTAACATGCCATAAGCGTCTTGAGTTAGTTACTGTATATTATTAAAGAATGTTAGATATATATACTCTATGGTTTTATTTTAATACAAGTTTTGTACAATCCTTAAAAGTACTTAATAAAAGTCCCGTAAGTTTTTTTTGGGAAACGATTTTCGGTACTTAACCCTTTTGCGCCGCTGCACCTCTGTTTAAGATGCTCGTGCAGGACGAAAGGGAATTGAAGCCAGTCACCATACAGGATGAAAGTTTGCATTGCTAAGCCTAATTTTATAAAAAAAAAATCAGAAAAATAAAGTATCACTTCTAGCATGTAACTTGCATGCAGCATGTGTAAAAAATAAGTGTCAGAGAAACAGTCTAATTTTTTTGTACAGTTTTTACCTCAGAATCATTAGTTATGTTTTTATCAGTATAATTATTTTTGCTGTTATTGTAAGGTTTTACTAATGAACATGTAGGTAAATACTTTTCTTATTTGTATGTACTTTTAGATGGCATGATGACATTAAATTTATATGATGAATTTAATTTTAAAACTAATGTGTTTTAAAATGTAATGCATTGTGAAACTGTATAGAAAGTACAAACTTTTTAAATAGATGTAGTCTCAGAAAATAACCAGCATACAAAAATTTTAGGTACGATACAATACTTCTCATTTAATTAATAGAGAGGATATTTTACAGAACATTAGAAGCACTATAATGTGTGATTCTGTGTGTTAGCAACCTATGAACCTTGAACCTTTGAATGCAGCTGATTTTTGGCAGACATAAATTGCCAACTGACATATATATTACTGAAAACATAAGCTTCTATTTACACCTCTGAAACACAGACTGTATCAGTAGTTTCCAATATGAACATTTATAAACTAATGTTAAAAAGTTAATTTTTTATTGCCCATTTATCATCAAATTCTAAATTCACAATTTTATTAGATGTTGAAAATTTAATTTTTTGTAATATTATATAGTTGACTGTTTTAACTTTTGAAATGCTATTAGTAACAGTTTCTCTAAAACACTGTATTAATAAATTGTTTTAGCCCAGAAGGGCTGTTAATTTAGTTCTTGCATTTTGCATCAAAAACTTTTAAAAGTCAATAACTTTTCAGATTATTGCCACCAAATATTATCACCCTGTATTATATTTCGAATCTGCATAAATAATGTATGTAATGTATCTTTCTCTTATTGTGATAAAACAACTGTACCTAGAGCCATCAAAGTTTGAATAGCGTATGTCTCTGTCCAAATATGGGCATCTGGAAGCTCAAATTTGGACATCTGTTTCATATTTTGTAAAGCATTTTGATTAAAAAACTCATCAATTTCAAAGTGAGCAATGGCAACACAATGTGGAAAAAAAAACCATTTTTTTTTTTTTTTTTTATCCAGTGCGCGAGACTGTGTATCAGAAATTGTAAAGATATGCTGTTTTTAAATTATTTTGAAATATTGCTGTGGAATTTAATTTTATGATTTAAGTGTGAAGACCATGATATTTAATAAATAAAGGTAACACACAAAGCATTACAAAATTGCCCCTTGGGGGTAATATAAAATCTGTAAGCTTTCAGATTTTTTTAATTTGATTTTTTTAAGAAGTGTATCAGGACTTGTATTTCTCTTGATTTGCGTTGGAAACATGAATGGTCCTGAATTGGAACAGGGAGCTTACTCAAGCTATGTTCAAGAAAGTGTGAAGTAGACAACACAAGCAGGAAAAATAAAGGGTATACAAATAGATAGAAACCCTTTATTTTCTATCTTTTACAGGATCTTCTGAGCTTTGGAATACAAATACCAACCACTTGTGGTCTGAATGTAAGAATATAAAAACTACTAACTAAAACTCTAACTAAAAACTAACTTTGAATTAGTATACAAATGCCTAGCACTAAGATTGGCCTTTATTTAAAGAAAGGTACGTATGTAGTACGCCGAGCTGCTTAAACTACAATACGTTTGCAAATAACAAGAGGGCTAAACCTCTGACCTTGAAGGCGACCAGCAACAGAGTGAAAACTCGTAAAACTACAGTGGCAAGCGGCTTGCTTCCTATAACTCCTTCCTCTCTCTCTCTTGGCAAAAAGCCACAACTTAAGTACTTGGCGTTAGCAAGACAATTTGCATAAACAAGTTAAAGCATTTAATTCTGGCCGGAAGTAGAAAATAAGAAGTGATAGTACAGTTTTAAAATAAAATAAACGTTAGTAAAACTTAGGATCCTTACAAGTGGAGATAGTCAAACTTCCTATTAGTGGACATTCTTGGGACCAAGGCTTTTATCCATAATCATGGAGTATTTGCATTGGTCTTCTGTTTCAAGGATCTGGGGATTTAGAAACTGTTTACTAATGGAAATTGCTTGCTTAAGTGAAGGATCCGTTAATTCCCTAAGTGTATGTTGTAATGTTCTGCATTGTCATAAATTCATCTTTACAAAATTGAATTATTAAATATTTCTTTCTTTAGGAAGTATTTGTATGAACAAAAAACAAGCAATTTAGATGTTCCGTATTATGTTCGAGAAAACTTTCTTGAAGACTACAAAGGTCGAATCCCTCACATAGAAAGGCAAGTTGAAGAAGAGTATATAGTAACAATCCGGACTTCATGCTTTAGGGAAAGAAATTATAGTAAGTTTTATAGCAACTGTAATATGTGTATTATATTTACCATTGTTTTTAGTTTATTTAAAGGGCAAATAAAGTAAGAGAAACCGTAGTGTTTAAAGTATCTAAGGATTTTTGGTTTGTATTCAGGCTGGTCTCTGCATTTTCAATCCTGTAGTTGCCAACTCTTCTGGTTCTGGTAAGGAAAATTCACAGTTTTACCACACATCTCCGGTACCCCCAAAACTCCTGGTTTTTAATTTTTAGAATGAAAATTGAATTGTTTTCATTCCAATGAAATTGTTTTCAACAATAAAGTTAAATTGAGCAAATAAAATAAATTTGTGGGATTTTTTTTTTATTTTTTATTTATTTTATTATTATTATTATTATTATTATTATTATTATTATTATTATTATTTGTGTGTGTCCTGATTTGTCTTAATCTACAGTAGACATTTATAGAACTGTATGTAAAGATTCAGTCAAATGTTATAAATAAATATTTATACTTAATTTTATGTTAATAAATGTATGCAGAGCCTGACTAAGGCAGGGGCATATGGGCAGTTGCCCTGGGCCCCCACATCAGAGGGGGCCCCAAAATCGAATAGAAAGTTTATTGTACGTTTCCTTCTTTAATGAACTTATTTTTAACTTTTCTTTAAAAGCTGTTTAACTTATTTTTAAGTGCATAGGACTTGCCTATGGTATTTTTCATTAATTAATTCAAATTGTTAAAAAAAGTCTTTATATTTTCTAATTATAAATTTAAATAGCATTTTTGTCAACTTTTGTCTCTTCAGATGTGCTATATCCTTTTAATGATGGACATAGAATTGTCAGAAAATCAATAAAATATACAGAACGATATTTCGTCTGACCATTGAAAGGGGGCATGATTTTATAGCTATCTTAGGTTCTAATCAGTTTTCTTGTTATATATCTATAATGAGGTGACAAAGTTCCATAAAGTTCTCCATAAAAAACTCCATAAAGTTTGGTTCTTCATTATTGAAGTAGTGAGGCAGAGGGGGGCCCCAAAAAAGTTTTTGCTCGGGCCCCTATTAGGCTAAGTCGGGCCCTGAACATATGGTACATTACGAGGTTTATCCATGCATAAGTATGTGCATTAATTATTAATTCTATTTTTGCCATGTTTAAAAGTATTTTGATAAATAACTTTCCTTTCCTACTCAGAATTTTTTCAGTATAAAAGTGTAAGTAAATTACAAAATGAAATTCACCAAGGAACATAAAACTTATAAATAATTTTGAGAAAAAAATGGCGCCACCAATAAGTTATGGTTAAAATTATCTGAAGTAAAATGCCATATCCTAAGATTAGACATCTGCTTACAACATAATGTAACGTAGTTTTTATCGAAATAACAGATGAGTTTCATAGTAAAACATAAATTTTATTATCAATTTATGAAGCTAGATAATTTAAATAAAATTCCATCAGATACAGCTTCACACTCCAGCTTACCATTACGGTTTCTTTCTTTAAATTTTACGTATATCCACTGCTGGTAAAACGTTCTGAATACTTTTTTTTTTAAAACATTTTTTGGCATTGCTCAGGAATGGTTACACGATACAAATATGGTGTTGCCACTCCAATATCAAGGATAATAAATATAATTATTTGTTAAATAATAAAATATTACTATAACCTTGGAATATTAGTGATTTTGTACCGGGTATTTTTTTCATGGTCCAAAAAATAAAAAAATTGTGTTCATTTGTGATTAGCCTCGAAAGAGGAAGTGTTCTTCTGATGTGGTATCTGTATGCTGCTAGAAAGATAGGAAAAAGTAGTGGCTAGTGACTGACAATATTTTAAGTGAAATATGATGTACTGTTCCTTCACACTAAATGACCCAATTTTTTATAAAACAATGGCAAAGATTTCTTATACTCCCAATATATGTATTTTTTCTGCAGTATGCACCAGAGAAAAATTTTATAATAGAAAGATAATAAGTCATCATTGTTTATTTTTAAGTTTTGTCCCACTTGGAAAGTTTAGTAATTTGTTTATTTTTAGTTTAAGCTAAAAGTAAGTTATTTAGTGGTTAATTCAGTATATTAGAATTGTGTAAAATAAATATCACTCTGAAATTTAATATTTAGCTATAAATATGCTTGAATTACAATGTATAAGTGACAGAAATTTCTGATACTAACCTTCAGATTTCAGACAGAAAATAAATATAAATCGAAATTTCTTCATTTTTGTCATTATTATTTCTGTTCATATATGTTTAGATAAATGTTTAGTAAAAAAAAATTTAAATATAGTTAAATGAAATATTTTGCTTCTTTAAAAACCTTTTAATTTTGGTAAAAAAATTCCTTTCTCTCAGCTGCTTTCGAATTACACAGAGTGCATTTAGCCGCTATGCAATTTAAGGTTAAGATCCTGTCTTGATCATTACAGTTCAGTACCCTGGATAAATTAAATGCTTGATAATTGAAAGTAAAATAAGCCCTTTTATTTGTCATTTGTGAGAACAATGTACCTAGCACTCTCTGAAAATTGATGTGTAGGTGGTTGCTTATGGTGCCTTGGCTAAACTGAACTGAATGGTACAGAGTTAGTGATTCTGAAAATTTCAGATGCTTTCAATTTCAGGTATTAAGGATTAATTGGTATTTTTTTCTATAGGAGTATGAAACAAATCTGAGTTTTGTTTTTATATCAATGTTGCCAGTATTTTTTTTGGCTTTAAATTTGCTATTTTACTTTTATACGTGTTTGTTAAAATTAAAATTTAATTTGTTTAAATTTGTTAGAATTAGATATAGCATACTTTCTCCATTGAATAGCATTCATTTGAAGGTAATTATGCGAATAACTGTATTTACAAATAAAAAATTACTGTGCTAATTTTCTGAGCTGAATTTTTTGTAAATAAATTTCTTTTTTCATAAATTTGTACAAGTAGCAACTAAACACAATTAGTGTTAAAACTTAAAGATTTTGCTTATAAGTTACTCTGGAGTAATTTGAAGACTATAACTGAGAATTCTATAGATTAATATATTTATAATAATGTATAGCAGTCATAGATGGTTAATGGTATTGTGGAATTTCTATTCCTAAATCGAAGTTATTCAATTGTATAATGTGAAAAGAAATTTTTTAAATTTTTATACAATTTAAGAATGTTTTGATGGGATAATTTTAAGATACTTGTAGGTGGTAATATATATATATACCTTATACCTTGGTAATGCATGTGTAGAAATAAGAATTTTAATAATAATCTTTTTGAAGGTGTAACTCAATGGGAAAATGCTATTTGTACCTAGCTTAAAGTGACACCTTTTGAGAGTAGTTATTTTTTATTACTTACAATAATTTCAAATCCAACTTAAATTTTTATTGTACATTTATCTTGAGTCCTTGTATCAATGTAGATTTATATCTAGCTTTGCACACCTTTGGAATGTTACAGTTGAAATTGATCGTAGTTTTTTCAAAAGAAAAATGAGTAGTTCTGTCACTGGGAAGCAGTATAGCCTGCCTTGCAGTTGATACTCTAATCACCTCAAGTGTAATTGAGGGCTCTTAACAGGACAAATCACTTCTTGAACATCCATTTGCCACCCAAGCGTGAAATTGGCACTTTTGCCAATACAGTCAAAAGTCGTTAATCCGGACTCGTCGTGACTTCGGCGATTCCGGATTATCGATTTTTCCGGATTATAGATCATCAGTTTAAATCTTGTAAGATGGCATGCAGAAATTACAAAATTAAAAATATGAAACCGTAATTTATGAAATAAATAATAATTATGATCTAAAGGGTATCAAAATTTACAAAAAGAAAAAGCTTAATATTTATTTGTTTACTTTATTAAACATTTCTTTCAATGTAAGTTGTTTAAGTTGCTTCGTTTCATGTGATAATACTTTCTCTTTAATTCTATTAAACAGACATAATTTCTTGTTTAGTTACAAAGTTCCACTGTTCAAGTCCTATAATTGCTGTGTCGAGAATACCGACTAATTTGTGAATCAAAATGTTTTCATTTTCAATAACCGCTCTGTCACTTTTCTTCACTATTGGAAGCGAATTATAATGACGAGGAACTTGATTTAAATCATATCAAAGATGGAGTACATCGAGATGAAATACTACATTTAGTAAGGAATTATAAGCCAAATAAAATAAAAACATCTGCCCTGAAGATAAGGATAGTGCTGACAGATCAACTTCCAATTCATTGCACGTTGCGGCATTTCTCTCCTCCCCCCCCCCTGCCACAGAGCAGCGTGAAATTGATAACCAGATTTCGGATTTCAAAACATACTTTCGATTTGTAGATCCTTTACATATTAGTAAATATATATCGGAAATTCTATTTGACATAATCGAAAGTTCAAACTTACTTTTATAAAATTGCTCTAACAGTCTGCAAAAAATAATAAGCCGGATCCAATTCGAAGATTAAGGAACAACGCCATCTGCAACATTAACTGAATTAGATAATTTTAGCTTAGCTTATACCGTCCGTTATACATTAAATGCGCATGCGTAAGCGTATTATGCGCTTGCGCACACGCATATTCGCAGCCGTAAAGGTATTACGCGCACGCATAAACACCTATGCACATGCGTCAATGCGACGCACGCGCAGAAAGTTTGTAGCTTTGAAGTCCGGATTATGGGTGTCTGAAAAACAACTTGTGACTGTATACATAATTCCTTTTATAACAAGGTCATGTGGAGTTGTAGACCCAAGAATTCATTAGCTCAAATAAAAGAAGCTTAACTAAGAGATTTTCCCTTTCCATTGAAATGAGATTGTCTTGTCATCGCTTCTTTCCAAACTATAAATTAACCCAATTTATTACTGGCCATGGAAATTTCAAAAGTTATCTGAGCAGATTTAAGTTAAGCCCTACTGTTTATTTTGTATTATGTTTCATACTTACTTCTGTAAGTCTCATGTGATACTTTATAGTTCATGGGGAACTCCTTGTGTTTTTTTAATAAAATTAAAAAAAAAAAAACTGCCTATAAATTGCATGTGCTTTGTAAATTGGAGCACAGTCATATCAAAATAGCATTGAGCCCATAGGAAATTATTATAACAAAGTAAGCAGTACATAATTATATAAAATACTGAGCAAAACTTTGTTGTGTTCATGATTATTTTCTTTATAGAACTAGAGAAACAGAGTTCTAAGTATAAGAACAATCCCAAATTGTTATGCTACTAGATTTCACTGGTTATGATGCAGTGAAATAAGTACTATTCATCTGGCATTCTGCAACATATGTGGTCATTAAATTGCCAGATAATACAGCAAGATCTTTTACTCTGTAGCACACACTGTCATTGCTCAAGAAGCTATTGCCTTCAAATTTTAAATATCATAGGCCAGTTCTTGGAACTGATAGTATTAAATGTTGGTTTATGTGTAGTTGGTTGGCCATGAAAACCCAAAATTTGAGTTGTTGGCGAATCATAATTGTGGTAGTGTTACATCCAATTACACCTTGGGATTTGATTCTAATGATTTATGTTGTTTTCCTCTTTGATGATCTTTTGTCTCTGTTTGACAAATGCTATGGTCACCATTTGTAGCTCTTGCACATTACTACTTCACTTTGATATCATTTACAAGAAATGGGGAATATGTGATATTGCAGATTTGATTCTAATGATTTATGTTGTTTTCCTCTTTGATGATCTTTTGTCTCTGTTTGACAAATGCTATGGTCACCATTTGTAGCTCTTGCACATTACTACTTCACTTTGATATCATTTACAAGAAATGGGGAATATGTGATATTGCAGAATTTCTGTTCACATGTGAGCTGATTTTTATGACAGTTGCATTCAGTCACTTCACTGTGTTCTAAGGCATTTAGATTATTTTACCTTCGATTTTGCAATTTTTGCTTTGCAGCATCTGTTGTGAGTTTGCTTGTCTTCCTTAGATCCAAGCTCACATTTTGTCGTCAGGAGTCCATGTGATGCTGGTAATCTGCAGCATAATTAGATCTAATTAACTTCTAATGGAACTTGGATACATTTGATCATGTAGTGTACTGTTTTCAAGATTTTAAGTAAAGGTGTGGGTTCAAAATTATGTAAAAAGGAAGTGCTGATACCAGAAATCAGTGTGAAACCATTATCACTTTCTCTGCCTCTACTGAGAAATATTTTAATCCTCCCTCCCCCTTTTTTGGGGGGCGGTTAGATATTAGAAGTTCTCAGTAACCTGCTTAATCATATGCAAGATTTAATTTGTGTTGCTTGTTTTATAAAGCATCCAATTATTCATCTTATAGCTAGACATAAGTGAATGAGCTAATAATTCAACTCTTCTGAAAATTTTTGAGCATGTCACTAACTATTAATTATGACCTAATTATGTTTTAGGAAGATAAGTATATTACATGGTACACGTTTATTATAAAATGCTTATACAGAATGTATTTATTAATTTATGGCTACTGTGTCTAAGTGTTTTTAGTACAGTTTTTACATTTTTCATTCATATACATATGTATAAATTATATGTGATTAAAATTTTTTGTGTATTTTTTCCCATTTCAGAAGAAAACATGATATGGAGAGCTAAACACTTCAAAGACATTTCTTTAGAAATCAAAGCTCGGGAGTTAAGAACACCTTCATGTGATATTTTAAATGATTTGTACAAAAGTTTAAAATAGTAGTTTTATTAGTAGTTTTTAAAATTATTTTCTTCCTACGTGATCCCATACTGTGAGATTTTTACCAAAGTCTCAAAGAAAATGTTATATTTTTAATATGCAAACTGTATTCAGAATACATCTAAAATAAATGTAATTAAAATAAAAGTATTCTAGTGCCCAGTGGAATGTTTCAAAAACTAAATTTATCCCATTTTATTTGAAGTTTAAGGAAAAAGGAAAGCCATATTCTTTTTCTTCATATTATGGCAGTAAGTTAATATTATATTTGACAGTCGTTCTGGCATATATTTCAAGAGTATAATATCTTAATGTTTTGCACTTTATTTTATATTTTCTTTTAAATAACTGAAATATATGGAAATATGTTTGCTATAATCAATCTGGCTTTTGTACCAAGAAAAAATATACTTCCAGCATATATACTTTTTTATTAGAAAATATACCATTGTTTCGAAATTATCATTTGAATCTCAGTTTTTGCTTTGATTTGAAAGCAGTCTACTGTGACTTATCTTGTAAATATATATGTTTATATATGCTGTTCTTTAAAGAATGAAACTGATTTCTTAGATAAGAATTTTTTTTACAATGATCTTTTCCAAAATAACTGGTACTAACTACAGTGCATTTCGGTAAAAGTTTCTTGAAAGTTGATTCTTAAGCGTAAGAATCAAGAAAAGTGTCTTTCTCCTAGCTTATTATAATAAACATCACTTAAGTTCAAATCTAGGATATATAGTGGACGGGAAGCACATTCAATACTATTTTTGTTCATTTATTGCATTGTAATATTTGCCGCAAGATGGCGAGTTGCAAGCAACCTGTTATTGATAATCCATGTTCCTAAAAATGAAAGGCAATCATCATAACTTTTACATCTGATCTTGATGACTTTTGCTTTCCAGAAAAACATATGCATTCTTTTGCAATTTTACTGTTACTCACTCTCAAGCACAACACTGAAGGCAAAACTCAAGTGCAAGTAGAATTATATAACTACATATTGCTTCATAAAAGTAGCATCCATTTTGTCTGAAGGCATAATGAGAAACGAATTTACTTTCATCGTTGTCATTCACATGGGAATTGCAATATCATGTAACTATCTATAACAAAAGTAATGAAATAAACCTAGGGCTGTTCAAAAATATAATTTAGCTTTTGTAGCTGCAAGGTAGGTAGCCCTATATACATTTATATATAGAGAGAGAGAGAGACAGAAATGAAAATGTGTTTTGACTGTCTGCAAAGAAAACAATTTCATTTGTTATTGAACAGCTCTTGTATGAATCAATTTTTTAACTTATCACATAAACGTACAACTATGTGAGTTTTGTTATTTGGCTTGTAATGTTCTAATTTACTTAGAGTGAGACACAAAACCAAAGAAGGTTAGCCTTTGTGTCGTGAGAGAAATTTGAAACTTATAAAACTTTTGTTGTTCTTGGATGAACTAAGATATATATACTTTAATTTAATGATTGTTGTAAAGTGATTTATATTTATTTTTGTGTATTTTGATTAATTAGAAAAAAACTTGATTTTGATTTTTAAAAGAGCATTCCCGTAGTGCAAGGATGGTAGATCTAAATACTAGGTGAAGTTAATTTTGTTAATATAATGCTGTTTAACTTTAGATTATGTAAAAACATATATTAAAAATTTCATTATTATCTTATTAAAGTATTAATAATTGAAATAAAAAAAAATAAAATGAACATGGAAAAAAGTCATTGCTAAGATGCAAGACTATGTTCTGTTTGATTTTAGTTTTGCTTTTAAAACAAATGTATTTATATGACTTGAACCAGTATTATTGTCCATTAACTTCAAAAAGAACTCATTGATTATTATGAATTTCAAATAAATTAGTTTATATGAAAATGCTGCTAAGTTTTGGGACTGTATTATCTGCTAGTTGGTGTTTCGTCTTCTTTTTATTGGATTTCTTCTACATATAACTTTTAGGAATTCATCTTACTCTTCATCACATCATCATTGCATTCCTTGATCATCTGTAAATTAGACTGAATTTCCACTAGTTAATTAGTAACAGTGTGAGTTACAGCAGTTGCCTTCTTAGTTGCATTCTTAACCATAAACTCATTAAATGAACTGGTGCTTTAAAAATTAATTTCTGATTCGGTGTTAATTTTTAAGTTCTTGGACTGTTATTTTTAGGAATTGTCTTAGCAGATGGGTAAACTAAGCTAAAGAATAACAGTATAATATTCCTTTGAATTACATAACTAATTCATTCCACAAATTCATATGTAACTTGAATTTTATTTGAATTTGCAAATTGCTTAAGTGTAACTTCACAAGAAACTGCAGTATGTATTATATATATTTATATTATATACACAGTATTAAAAGATGCATCTGGAAAGTTTGGTGAATGATCTAAAAAAATAAAGGAAACAAGAGTTACAAACAAAAATACCTTTACAGCCTTCAGAGTAATCACTATTAGCTACAACACACGTCTGACATCAGTTGTAAACCTGTGGGGAACTGCCAGCAAATGTTTCTTGTGGAGTTATTTAATGCACGGGGGTCATGGATTTTGGATATCTGCAATGTCTACAAAGCGTAAGCCTTTCAGGGCTAATTTAAAGCAGGAAAACAAGCTTAAAAAAAAAAAAAAAAAAAAAAAGTCTGCTGTCACCAAATCTGGAGAATAAGAAGTTTATTGAAGAGAAGTCACCTTGCATTGAGTGAGAAAGTTGAACACGTGGATCGTAGTGTGGGGACAGATGTTGCTGTAGAGGAAATTTCCCTGTCCACTCCAGTATAGTTCTGGCCATAACCCATCGGATGCATTGCAGCAGTTGTTTCAAAATTTCCTTGTAAACTTCCGCATCGGCTGTTTGACCTTCGGGTAGAAATTCATGATGGATCAAGACCTTGCTATCGAAAGGCAAGCAACGTTGTCTTTATCTTGGATTTTGTCAGCCAACATTCTTGGGAGGCAGGGAACATGATGATCACCATGCCACTGACTGTTGCTTGGTCTCCTGATCTTACTCGTAGCACTAGGTCTCATCTCCTCTAATGATGGTTTAAAAAATCTTTGGATTACAATCAAACATTTCAAGGAAATCTCCAGATGTTTCCATCTGCATTTGCTTCAGCTCGCAATGTGTGTGATACAAACCGAGCACAAATCATTCGCTGTTTTAAATGGTCATGAATGATAGTGCTTATACTGCCGTAGCTTATCTTCAACACTTTTGCTATCATTCTCAAAGACAGCCTCCAATCATCCACGAGCATCCATTGTGCTTGTTCAATGTTATCTTGGATTGTGCTTGTTGATGATTGACCCGAATGCTGTTCATCTTCGACACCTTCCTTTCCATATCTAAAGCATTTAAAAACCACTGAAACATACTCTTACTCACTGCTTCAACACTTACTACCCTACACTTGCACTAGCATTCCATGAGTCTTCGTCATCGTTTCCTTTAATTTGAAGCAAAACATCATGTGAACGCATTACACCATTTTGCAATGACACAAATTCTCACACTGACTCCATTAGCATGGTCACAGCTTGCACCACTGCTTAACTTCAGTGATTTGCGTGATAAGGGGTGCTTGTTAACATGTCTGTCAATGCATATGTATATCATTCTAACCAACACAGTTTTTAACATAAGGAACCATTCACCTAACTTTTCAGACGCATCTTGTGTCTTATAAATGGAACATCATACAGTACTATTTACTTGAATTTATAAGACATAAAAGTATAACAAATATCCAAAAGAATACAAAAACAAGCTGAAATAACACTTTTCAACTAAAAGAAGTCATGGGAAAGCTGATTTGGTTTTGCAGTAGGAGAATTGGCAATGAAGTTGGATCGTTATAAAGAAAAACACTGTTTTCTGCAACTTCTGTCTTTCTTGATGTTGGAGTCTGAGATCAGTCAGAATTGTTTAAGTTGTCATCTTGACATTGTTGGCAGCAGAATCTAAAGTAGATTGTTGGTCTGGAGCAGATTGTTATCACAAAAATTTTTAACTGTAGGTGGCCTTATAGTTAGCCACATCAATAATATTATATTTATTACCTTCACAAACTGCTTGTTGTTCGAATGTAAATTTTCTTATGTAAATCTTTGTGTAAAGACCTAGCATTCTCATGAATAATCAGAAAATGCAATGTTATCCACTTCTGTGGCAGGCCTTCAATCCAATGAGACAGCAAATTTTCTGTTTCAGAAATTGATCACAGATTTTTCTTGGTAATGATTGCTTCATAATAATTGTGTCCTTCAAGTTTGGTGCATCTTTCATGCTTTCAATAGAGCAAGCATTATCCTCCGCTATTGTATTCAGTCTTGAAAAAGGCTGATTTATGTTCTGAGCTGTTATAATTTTCCTATTTCGTATAAATATGAGTAATTTTCATGCTTTCTAAAATAATTGCAGTTTTTTAGATTTATTACCAGTGCATTAATTATATGTCTTAAATCAATTTGAAAGGTAAATAAATAGCAAACACTAACAGTGGTAAACAAGTAACTAAAGTAACTGCACAAATATTGTTTGAATGCAAGAAGTGCTTTTTGGGGGAAAGGAGGAATTGTTTATGGAGTCCATATTTTTTACTGTTAGGTTTCATTGTGAATGTTATGGCTTTTATGATCATGCATAACTGCAGATTTATGTAAGTTGAGGGGTGGTTCTGCATTAAAAATGTGGCACAAAAATTAGAAAAGTATGTGGCTTGTTAAAATGTCTGATGTTCATTGCATAGCTGTCAAGTCCAATGTTTGAATGTAAGAAGTGTAAAATGATTTCAAAATTTTTAAAGCTGAACTGAAGGAAATTTAAAATGTTTCATAAATACATAAACTATCAAACATAAGAAGCATAAGTATTATAAAATAAAACAAAACTTAATGAAGCCGCATTGAATCAAGTTTAAAAAATATAAGATAACAGGAAATATCACGTAGAACTTTTAATACTCAACACAGATTAAATCAAACTGTTCGAATATTTTATGAATACTGTTAAGAGTTTATTTATGCAGTTTTAAACAAATAGTACATGTGCTTTATGTAGCCAGATTTAATAAGCTTTTACTTGCTATAATTTATATGTGAATGATTGCATTTTATCTTTGGGCACTGTGTAGTATCAAGCTAAATGATGAATGTAAATATTCATGTAGATAAATGGTACATAAAGGTAGATTTTGCTGTGAGAGATAAGTTTGTAAAAGGCTTACCATCCTTGCTATGAAGTGACTTAAGGTAAATTTTAAACTCAGCTGGCATGTAGTGTGTCGTGACAAACTATTTATTGTATTTTCTCTCATTTGAAAATATATATAGTGTATTTAGTTTTCAATTTTCCTCTAATGGTGCTTATTGTAGAATTGATTTCGATCACATTGACATTGTGTTAGATTTTTTTAAATTTAAGATGAAGAGACCTTTAAAATTTGAGTTATTTATTATTAGTTCAAACATTCATGATTTATATGTGAGGAATATATAAGATATTTGAAATGATGTGTTTGAATTTTAAAAATACAAATTTAAATTTTAGTAGCTTTCTTGTAGCATGAAATTTTTATTCTTCATTATATCATTCTTCATTTTTGACACTTTTCATATTATTAATCTAATATTTTTGTACTAACCAATGTGAAATTTTATGATTTTGATCATTAGATTTGATTATGAATTTGAATTTATATTCTTTGGTTGTGATTTAATATATCTAGTACTGTCAAACCCATTTATACTGAATTTATTAATATCAAATTGTTACATATTTCAAACTTAAAATATTAACTCTAAAACTAGTAAATGAAGAATGTGAATGTAAAAGCTGTATTGAGAAGCTGTGTTTGTTATATTGAATATGTATATTACAAATATTCCCCAAAACCTAAGAAGCTAATAATTGTAGTACTTTTTGAATTTTAATTATTCATTTTATTTTTTGTATGTAGGCTGTACATATACTGCTTCATTGAATAGATGTCTTGAAGCATTCAGAAATATAAATTCAAAACTTTAAGCAAATACTTTTAGCTTTACCATTAAAGAACAGTATAAGAAAAAAAAAAAAAAAAAAAAAACAGTGCAATTGATTGATGACTGCAATTATATGAGTTTTGGGAATACTATTAATTATTAAAAATATTGCTGAAAGACAAAATTTCCTTTTCTGCAAAATTAGAAATATATAAAGTGCATAATATGAAAAATGGAAGTCAAAATGTTCCTTAGCAAACAAATATAAATGCAGCAGTTAAAAAAAAATTGTGTGTTTCTCAAGTGTCCCAGTTTAAATCCAGTTTCCAAGCATATTTGCACGTATGCACTGATAATACTAAAAATGCTTTACTGGCCAGAACTTGCATGAAATGCTCTTTAATAATTTTTGTGTATATTTGGCTTCATAATGTTCCTATTATTTTTGCTCTTATATTATATCTAAAGGTAAAGGGATTTATGTTATTCTGATTTAAAACTGTATTGAGAAAAAATAGAATTGAATTATGAGACATTTTTATAAGAGAAAATGAAAGATTTGTAGATGCAAATTAGTCAAATATAATCTGTACATCATTCACATAATTTTATTTATTTATATTTTATATGCTTGTATATATGTAATATTTAATATTCAGAATTTTAAATCATATTTATAAAAGATAAATATATAATTATTTTTAGTGAAATTATTTCACATGTCAAACATTTATGATAGAATATTGAAATTCAGTATAAATGGGTTTCACTGTATGTACAGAAAACTTTTGTATATATTTTAAGCATATTACAATAAAATATTTCTTTTTTGGGAAGAACACATATATGTGAGTTTTCCTACAGGTTCCTACAGTATTTTTTAAAAGCAATCAAAACATTTTGATGCATATATTACAATTATTTAGTACTTTGGAAACTTGTTTACAGAAACATTTTCATTGAAGTTGAAGCCATAGGTTATTGTATTTATTAAGATTTTTCATTAATTAGTTGCAGATTATTTGTCACAAAGTTTATTAATAATGATATATTAAGGGAAATTATTTGTGCATATCCGTAATAATATAGGCTTTGTGCATTTTAATGTTTGGGATTAAAAAATTTAAACTTGCTTCAAAAATAAATGTTCAGTTCTCTTGCAATTTTTTTGTATAGTTATTATTTTGTATACACAAGGTATCCAAGGGAGTTTGCTTTTTCTTCCATGCTTGTAATATAAAGGCAGTATTGTAGGAATTATTTTTATTCTATTAGTGTCATAAGTAGAAAACTGTTTATAGTTAAACTTTTATATTTATTTTAGGAAAAAACAGATATTTTATGCTCACCCCCCCAATGTTATTTAGTGTTTTATATTTTTTATTCTATTTAAACTGCATTTACTTTTCCATGTTTGTTGCAGATGAAATGTTTGATATTTCTTTTATATAGCAAAAATATTCTACTTATAAATTGTATTTATAAATAAAAACCGCAAATATTTTTGCTGTTTTTATTTATAAGTAGAATTTTTTTTTTCTCTCTGGAGAATATATTAAGAAAGTGATATTAATGTGATATTTATTTTATATAAATTAAAAATTTCTTGAGATAGGGAACACTTCAATGCTAATCATATATTAATGAGGAACTTTCAGATACTTTTAACAAATTTTGTTCTAGAAATTGTTTCTTTCAAATCTAGAAATTGTTCAATTTATGACAGTATTTTCTCTATTAGATTTTGCATATAATTCCACAAGGAAAGGTGTCTGTTTTAAAATGCATTTCTTTCTTCATGGTATTTTACACGGCTTTTGATTTCATTGCATTCTGAAATTTTCAGTATCTCTATACAGATACTGTATTGCAGCAAGTTATGGGAATGCATTATTCTTAAGTTTTTTCTCAAATGACCCCATTATCTTCTGTATGTGCAACATACAGTTTTTATCATTCTTTGGTAACTTTTCCAACATGTATTAAACAGAAAAGAATGTTGCATTTGAATGAATTATACAGGCATGCATATATTTTCTCAAGTACTGTATGAATGTATTTGCTCAGAGTTGCTGGAAAGGTATGTCATCTGCCAAAAAAGGCAATGTAGAGACATCTATATATGTGTAACATTCTATCCAACTGATTGCAACTGTATTTTTTCTTCAAATCTGATTAATATAAAAAATCAAAATGTCTTCTATATGGGAAATATTACTGATAAAATTCCTTTTAGAGAAAAACTTGAGTGACTGAAAAGTTGTTAAATAGTAAAAAAAAAAAAAAAATTAACTCTCAAATGGGGTTCTTTGCAACAGTGTTATTCAACTATATATTTCAACTTCAATGGAAATGCTTCATTGAAAAAATAATGAAACTGAAGAAGATCTGGAAATGTTTTTAAGTATGATTTTTTTTTTTAGCCTCCTGTGTGCCAATGAGCAAGTGCAATTCTTAATAAGTCCTGTTGTACAGAGAAGTTACTATATGTACAGCATATTGTAATTTATACTGGATTGTACAAAGCCTATTTTCATGTTATGTTTTGTCAACTTGACAAGAAACCATAAAAATTTTTACACAAAAAACCCTCATTTTGCTTATCATTTATTATTATTATTTTTTTTTTTTTTTTTACACTACATTTTATAATGTTTTTCAAGTAATGAAATTCTGATACAGTTGCTTACAAAGCATCCATGTTTAATTTATATGAAATTTAAATTTCCCAAAAATATACTGTATCAATGAAATGTAAGATATGAATCCATGTCTAAAAGAACAAAATATTGTTCTTATCACTGCTTTTAGCAATGAAGTAAAAAATAAAAATTATTTTGGTTATAGAAATTATTATAAAAGTTTCCAATTTTATATTATCATAATATTTAATGAGCAATTATTTAGTGTATCAGGAACTTTAGATTCCAGCGAAACTAAAAAATTAAGGACAAAATTTTACTAACTTGAATATAAAAAGTTTAAATGTCTTTCAAGAAAGTTTTATGGTCTGTTTTCGTCACTTACATCGGTTAATTTTTACACCAAAACTGATTTATATTAAACATGGGGAAATTTCTGCATAGCCAGCATATATAAATATGGGATGTTTTAATTTTATGAACTTGGCTGCTTTTACCTCTATAGATCCGTAAAGATCACCATTTTTTTTAACATAAGATATTTGCATTTAATATTCCAAAATCAATTATCTGAAAATCTAACTAATTAAAAAGGAAAATCTTTAGTATTGCATCCTTCCAAGCTACTTAGTGCACTACTACCTAGTAACTCAAAATAGTGTAATGAATATCTGCTCTGTTTTGAGTCTTTCTTGTACAATTTACTTTCTAGGAGTGGCAGCATCTGATTGTCATTTTAAAGAATTCTATTGTATTATCAGTGGCAATTTATTATCTGTTTCTGTTTGACTTTTATGTATAAATAACCAAAATCTATAGCGAATGTGGGCTTATTTAAAATAAGTAAATGTTCATATACTTCTACCCATTTGTCTATCAGAATTCTTGAGTTTATGCCATCAGTCACAACAGTTAGAAAGCCTGAAAATTATTAAACTGCATTTACTCAACATAATTATCCCCTTTTCTAAAATGAAAACGTTAGAAGAATGTAAAACAATCAAATTGCAGTTAAATTTTTTATTCATTTAATCCATTTTTAGACAAAAATAATATCCAGCTTTTGCACATCCCTTCATGAGGCTAGCTAGAAAATCCCAACTAATCTCCCATTCATCTAATGGAGCATTTCTCTAACTTTTTTCACCTGGAGATCATGTTTATAAATCAGAATGCTCTGTATATCATCTTACTCTTGTCTCCTCCTAAACCAACTTTTCACCAGTATATTTTTTTAAATACAATTAATTAAAATTCATTTAATTTCACATTATATTAACAGAAAAAAAAGGTATAATCATTTTTAGTAATTCAAGGCTATTAGAGTTTGGATTACCTTTATCTTCTCAAGTAAAAATGAAATGATTGGGTTTGGTATTCATGGAGGTGGATGAGCCTGCCAATTCTTACTCGGCCATTCTATGTTTGAAGATATTCTGGTAAGCCTAAGTCTTAGATCAGCATACATAAGTTAATACATATCAGGTTGATTTCAGTCCTTTGCTTTTATTTGAGTTAGTGATGATAACCCTTTCTGACATAGATATGTAGAAGGAAACTGAATTATAATTTTTAAAATACCATTGTATAATTCACTCTATTCTGTTGCCTGGTAATGAGGTTTAGAAATTTAACCGTACCTTCTGCTTGGAGTTTTATTTCAGTACCACAATGGAAAGAGTCTTGAACTCATGAAAATTCATTAACCGCTTGGGAATAGCATTGCCACCTCTTGACTTTCAAAATCCGGGAGAGGAAAAAAAAGTTTCCGTGAGAAGAAAAAAAAAATTTTTTTTTTCAGTTGCGACTGAAAAAATCTCTGCCTCCTTAATCCCATTTAAAAGTAGTTTTTGAGCTGTAAGAGCAAGCACACTCTCACAAATACAGGGTGCCTCAAAAAAATGTACTCACACTTAACTGTCACTAACATGCTGCCTTTTATGATTGCAAGTGGAATTAATTTATTGCAGCATGGCAGAAAATGAAGTTAGCATGGAAAAGACGAAGTTTGTCCTGAAATGTTATATAAAGACCGAAAACGCCATTGAAGTGCAAAGACGATACAGAAGGGGATTCGCAAAACCGTCACCAACGAGCCGGACCATTGCTCTTATCAGAGACAAGTTTGAAGCAGATGGAACCGTTCAGAACGTCAACAAGAAACATTCTGGATGACCACAGACATCCACGAGCCCTGGAAAAGAAGAGCAGGTGCAGGAAACACTCCTTCGATCATCACAAAAATCTCTTCGACAAACTGCTCGGGAAACCTACATCTCAAAAGGTAGCATCTGCTACATTCCAATACTAATCCATGCTGTAAATGAAGATGACCCTGACCGGAGAGTTCAGTTCTGTGAATGGTACCTGGCAAAATGGGCAAAGGATGCAGGGTTTCCATACAAAATTGTGTGGTGGTGATTAGGCATCCTTTAAATTGCTCCATTAATCCCCATAATTGCACGTACTGGGATCCTGTAAATCATCATGTAAGCTTGCACACCATGTAAACTTACCAAGAGTAACATTGTGGTGTGTGATATCCGCATAGTGCATTATAGGATCATTTTTTTAATAGACCTGTCACTGGTGAGCGTTACCTCAACTTGTTTCAGAAGTTTGTGGGTCCACAAATTTCGGAGATATTTAGTTATGACGACGAGATTTACTTTCAGCAAAATGGAGTACCCTCCCACTACCATCGCTATGTACGGGCTTACCTCTAGGCAGCTTTTCAGACAGACGCAATGAATACCCTGCGCGTTCCCCAGACCTCGCGCCCATGGGCTTCTTTTTGTTGGGATATCTCAAAGACAAAGTTTATCGCACCAAACCAAGAACAATTGATGCATTGAAATTGGAAATTGAACGACAATATCGCGATAATCCTTATGACCTGTTTCGTGACGTTTGTGAATCCCTTGGGGCAGTGCTCCGCAACCTTTTCTCACCTGCGATGCACAAAAAATCTTTCTGGAATTTCGTATCACACCAAAAGCTAATGTATATATGTATTGATTTATACACAAAATTTACAATAAATTTTTTGTTTTTCATTTGAAAAATATACAATTATAAAACCATAACATATTTATTTATATGCAATCATAATAATTATCAATGTGATACCTGCGCTTGCTTCAATGAACACAAAAGTTTTATATTCGGCTCAATATCTGACAACGCAATCAAGTAATTTTTGTTATTACTGACTGCGAAATTTAAAAAAAAAAATTAAAAAACAAAACTTCTTCAGTTTGATTGGTTTATTTCAAATTAAAAAAAAAAAAGTTTTAGAGCTATTATTTTTAATTAAAATGGTCTGAAACCAATATATTTCGTTTAAATTTATGTTTAAAAAAAGTTATATATTTTTGAGTTCCGAGTTATCAAGGAAGTGCCGAAAAAATTCAAATGCTGACACACTTACAATCACACACACAATAGTGAAATATATAAAAACATTTAAAATAGACATTATTAAGGAAAAAAAAATTGTCATTGTGTATTAAATACATGATAAAAAATTGCAAAATGTCAAATACTACATGTATTTGATAGCGGCACACCTATATCCTACTCATGGCACACCGGTTGCGGAGCTCTGCCTTGGGGCACATTACCAGCATTGTCTGGATAATGATGGTCATCAATTTGAACATTTACGAACATGATTCCTCAATTACATTTGCTTTCTGTATTTGAAGCCATTCCATTTCACTCTATGTTCAGAAATAAAGTTTTCTCGTCATTTGAAGTGTGAGTACATTTTTGAGGCACTCTGTACTTGTACATTTTGTTCTACCGCAAGAATTTTTCCCTCCCCCCCAAAGAAGAATCTGGAAATAGAGTGCTATAACAATTTGTTTGTGCAATTCTGGCTATTAAAACTGTGATGGTGCTTAATCCTATGATAGACTGAAGTAATTTTAATTGCTAATATATTGTCTTGTTCTTCTGAAGATTTCTTCATGAAAAAGTTCGAAACCGATTGCGAAGAATCCCTATTCAATATTAACGACTGGTGTTTCTTGCTTTGAGAATGTACAGTTAAAGTTCTAACATCCTCGTACTTAATATTACCTTTTTTCGACATACTTTACATTCTCTGTTAAATTTGTCTCTTTTCATAAGCCAATCAAATTGAGTTAACCACTTGTCTTGAAACGACATCGAATAGTTTGTCTTCTTTTGTGACACTTGTTCACTTGCAGAATCAGAATCTTTTTTTTTTTTTTTTTTTTTTTTCACTAGACATTATTATGAAAGCATTTAAATAATTTCAAAATACGCACTTGTTTGTGGATAGCTAGCTGATTGCAGACTAAATGAAAGAATGGATTGAAAATGAAAGGGTGAGGGGAGAGGAGGGCGCGACACGGCGGCATGAAACCATTACTTATAAGGGGCTTATTCACCGCAGATCGCTGCTGCAAAGAATATGTAGTATTGACATAGGCGTTCTTGGCTGCTGTGCGCGGTCATGTCATTTCCGATGTTCTCAACCATTTCGTCCGTGCGTATTGTGTCGTTATTTTCGAGAAACTTGATATTCCGGGAGAGTAATATTTATTTCAAATTCCTTCCGGGAGCCGGGAGATTTTAATTTTCAAGGCTCAATTTCGGGAGAGGTGGAAACCCTACTTGGAAAGTAAGTCTCAGATAATGACTTTAGAATTTCAAGATGTAACCATATGTCATTGCATAGTTGTTTTCCAGTAATGATATCATTTTCTACTAAAAAGGATTCTAATTTTGGAAATGGTGAAAAATTTCGAAGTTTTACTCAGGCAGATAGCTGTAATGTGTTTTGCGGCAGTCAAATAAACCAAACCTCTAATGTGAATAACCAGCCAACAAATCAAGTTACTTTTCAAGCCTTTATATTTTCTCATGGGCATTGAGAACAGCCAAAGAATTTTCTTGTAGACAGAGATTCCGTTTATTTAGTTTGAGAATACATTTGAAAGATATGCCGCAATGTACTTAATACATATCATCAGTAAGAAATAATTTTAAATCTTATTAATTTCACTTACAAATAACAGGACATTTTTGAAAATCCAGGAGGGCAAGGACAGGCTTAGACCGCATATGGCTAAAGTTTTTGCGCGAAATGTGACCTTTTTTTATAAGGAAAAAAAAAATTTTTGTTTTAAATTATTTTTTTTTCCCTACCCATGTAAGAAGCAGTTAGGAAATATATTTAAAATTTAATTATATAGCCTATTTTATCCCCATTCTCAGACTGCTCTTAATAATAATAATAATAATAAAGAGAATGTTTTTTTAATAAGATATTTACTATTACAGCAGTGTACTTTTGTCCCAAAAATTTCAGACAGAAGAAAAAAAAATCAGCCCCATTAAATTGTGTATTAAATTATTTGTCAAGAAAAAGTCGGGTCTATCAAATTTGAATCATTTTCGCATTGTACTGAAACTTAACCATCTGGAAATTAAAAGACAGTATGGTTATGGCTGTAATAATGTGTCTTTCGTATCCGGCATGACTTGAATTCGAGATCTATGTTTTCTGTAATTCTTAGGCGTTTTAAGCTAAAAAAAAAATTTTAATTGTTTGATAATTACAACTGAAAACTCAAGTCGAACTAAAAGAGTCAAGAAAATATTTTCAGTAGTTCAAAAATTTTATTTATCAAGAAAAGTTTATATCAGTTACGAATTTCATAATTCAGCTCGATTTATGGAATTATCATTGTTACGTAAAACAGTATGAAATTATTATTATTATTATGACTTAATCATTGAGCAAAGTGAAAAGTAAAAAACCCTATCGAAGTCTTCAAATACGAATCAATAGCTCTAATGCTATCTGTTGAACGAAATAAAAAGATTAAAAGAAAACGTGACATAACTTTTAAATGGGATGGGGGGAAGGACTGACATTAAAATCATTAATGAAAATAGTTATGTTTTGAAAATGTGAATGACTCCTGGAAATATTTATCGCTAGTTGAAGAATTTTTTGGATAATTTTATTGAAATGAAATTTAAAAGCATAGTTGAGTTATCAGTTTCTCCTTTTCTGAAATAAAGCTCGTAGTTTTTGATGCAAATGTTAAAGCTTTCTTAATTTGGCGATTTTAAATCGTACTAATAAGAAATGCCATACATTTCGGAAGATTTGAAACTTGAAACAAGGATATTCAAAAGAATCATTAATTGGTAACATTAGTATTGACAATCATATTAATTAGTAACTATTGAAAAATAACAGAAAAACGAAGCTTGTGTTTAAGGAGACAAATCCAGTTTTATACTGAAATATCCCAAATTTGTTCAATGGAATTAAAGTCTGGCCTTCGTGGTTGTCCTTTCAGTAGGATCTGTGACAGGAGCCACTGACCTGAATATACACTTCGCTACTAGTATTTCGGATAGCAGAAAAGCTTGACGGGATACGTGATCGTCCCGCAAATCTACGAACTTGGATGAATACTTGGTCCGAGTATCAAAGGCCCCAAACATTGCCAAGAGAAAATACCCCAGGACCTTGTGCAGTTCAGATCTAGCATGCTGTGTCCATCACTTCAGAAGGCTGTCTTCAAAGAGAGCTCTATATAGTCTGCCTGGATTTCCGATTCACTTGGATGCTCATTTAAGCTAGTCTACTAGATCTGCTTAAACTCTTCCCTGCTATGCTCACAATCAGAACATTAATAAATGGAAAACTTACCTAAAATGCACCATTTTTCATGACCACATTAAATTTCAAAATAAACTTTTTAAACAAGTCAGAGGTATCCCAATGGGCGCACATTCGAGTACTTCTGTAATATCTTTTTATTTATCAAAGAATTTACCTTCTAAAAACATTTACAACACATTCTTCTAATGGATGTGATGTATATAAGTTCTCAAAGTCATAGAACTTAATGTTTTGTATGTCGATAGACTGAATGGCATTAATGACAGGTGTGTGATTTTGGATGATCCAGCAATATTTATGATCAGTGTTACAGGCGTTGAAAATAATTTTACAAGTTTTTTTAAGCTGAAGTGATAAATAATAGTTTACATTTTTCTTGTAGTTATTAGTGCCATTTGCTATGAATCTGAATTTTAATGGTGTTTTATGGAATTTGTGTGTAGCATAGAGATTAGCAAATCTGTTGTACCTTGGATTTAAAGAGATATTTAGTTTTTTATGAAAAGTTTTAATTCTATTAATTATAGATATTTCTGTATTGTTTGCTAATTGATAAGTAATTGCGTTGAAAAGTTCTTTATTAATAATTGTTGTGTAAAATTGTTTTAATATAATACTAAAGTTATTATTTGCTTTATCTATTTTGGTAATAGTGAAAAGTTGTTTTAAATTTTTAATATCAGACAGTAGTTGCGACTAATTTAATGTACTTTGAAACTTTATGGGTTTAGATGCAGTAGAAATGTTCCTAAGACTTTCATTTTTCCATTTAAAAAAAGTATCTATAGCTAAATTCGGTTGATAGCCTGCCTTAACTATAAATTCGTTGATGCTGTTTTATAAATTTTTGCAGCAGTAATTCTTGTTTACGTACCTGACAGGTCTATATTTAACTCATTAGTTTTTTCAGTTGATCGTTCTCTATGATATCTAAGTTGCCAGTAATTATGTGCTGGTGATGAGCATCTACGCAAGTACTGTAAATTGGCAATTTGCAATGCCATTCAGCCGACTCTTCTATTTCATGGTGGTTAGTAAGCAAGCTGCTTAACGTCTTTTGATATTTAAATGTAACTACTGGTTTGGGATCTATAGCTGGGAAGTAAAGTTTACATTTGTTGGAGATACGAGAGAAGCGAATATTGTCAAACTGCGGATGCAGAAAATTGACTTTAATATAAATTCTGCGTCTAGCCAGACAGTTAGAAAGTCTGAACTTACAATAATCAAGAACTAGATTTTTAATAATTTGTATTTTGTTGTAGTTTTCAAGATGGAATTTTTCTAGTATTAAAACGAATTTATTAGTACAAGAATGTAACCAGATAAGGAGTTTCTTGGGGAAGTTTGCAGAATCAATATAGTATTTTAATTGCCTCTTCAATTTAATTGTATCCAAAGTTGGTAAAACTCTTGTATTAGTTATTTTACTTCCTCTTTTCGTTTTGGTGCTGTAAAGTTTAAATTGGCTGAATATTGATTTGTTGGAAGGATCTTTGTGACTTTGAATATAAGTATTGAATCCATCCCAAATGGCCGATGCTATTTGCACCAGCGGCGCGATTAGCCACTTCAGCTATTCGCACTAACATTAACCACGTATGCGCATTGAGTTGTCGGATCCGTCATTTGAACACAATCGAGAAGAACGGATTCTACGTACGCGGACTGCCAAAGTGTTGTAGCGAATCTTTTTTTTTAAAGGCGGGTTACTACCTTGGCGTAGTTTATCATTTTTAAGTGTTGGCGACTTTCAAAAGTTTAGAAAGGAAAATGGATTCCTTTTCTTATATATATTAAAAGAAGGAACAAAGTATATATATAAAAAGGGGCAGATATTTATGTTCACAATGATTATCGTTTTCCTGAACGGTTGGAATAGTTTAAATGACTGATTTGGGAGGGGGGGGGCAAAATCTTATTTACAATTTTTGTACTTCTTAGAATACATTTAGCTTCAAAGATGTGTTTTGCACAATCAAGACTTTAATTTATTCCACTTTGAAAATTGTCTGAGAAAAGATAATAAAAATTAGATAGAGGATTTCTGTGTAGAACATTTAGACATGAAATAAGTTAAAAGCGATTAAATCAACTATTAAATGAACAATTAATCATATAATACTGGTTATTAACAATTTTGTATGCCTGTTTATTTTTTTATGGAAATACTCGGCATTTTCAAGACACAAAAAGTATTTTAAAGAAGTTTGAAATATTATTACAAACACATTAATAAATTAAATTGAAATAAATAATGGAATGTAATTTAAAAGACAGAAATAATTTAATGTAAGAGATTTAGATTTAAAAATTTGCACACACAAATGATTTATCAGATTTTATAAGGTTTTATTTCAAAATAACTTTGATTTTGAAATATGGCATTTGAACCTATAAGCATGTGTGGATACTGAAAAAGTGATGAATATATAGTATTATAATGTTCAGCAAATTTTCTTATTGAATAATAAATTCTGACAGTCCTTTGCTATAAGACTAGGGTCTAAGTTTGCATAAAAATTCCTCAGTTAAATGAAAGAATTTAAGTAATTACTGTAGCCTTTTTGTCAATACATTAAAGATTTTTTAACTAATGACTTGCAATTAGAACCATTATTAAATCCCTATTTTATCTAATCATTTCGTGAACATTATCATGTATATAGATTGACCTCATCTTTGTAACTGATACTTATTATCTTGCTGGTGAATTATTAACAATCCTTTCTATTGCTGAGTTAGGGTTAACTACCTTCGCTCTCGCTACCGCCTGTCTTACGGAAAGCGGTGTAAAATGCTGGTACCTGAGCCGATCGTGCGCATGCGCGAACCTAGGTGGTGTGATTCGCACCGTCGGTGTGATTAACCACTGCGATCCCAAACAGTGGCGTAGCGAGGGGGGCAAGGGAGTGTATGATGCCCCGGGCGCATATTTCACAAGTGCACATCAGCGCAGCAACTGAGGGAGGGGTTTCGAAAATGGACCAATGAGCTGCTATTGCTCTTGTGACGCTAAATCTTCGTGCATGTCAGCGTATGTTGTTTACGTTTTAATTTGCGTTTGTTTCGCAGTTATAAATATATGGCGTAATAGTAGAAATCTTGTAGTGCTTTCATTTTCTGAGTTTAATCAATCGCTCTTTTCACTTTCAAGATTTTTATCACACATTAATATTTGGATTGATGTTCAAGGCATATTATGTGGATTAAGAGACTTCAAGTGTATATTTTTTTAAATTGAGATGAGTATGACTGAAAGTGTTACAATGAATCTAGTGTTTTCTTATTTCAGTGCTTGCATTCTTTTGATTTTTAAAGTGTAAGATTCAGAATACATATGATCTGATTATATTCATTGTTAAAATTAAAAGTTATGTGTGAATAAATTGAATGTACTCGTTGTGAATAAGATAAATTCACTCTGATTGATGAGTATTTCTTTAGTAGACAGTTTCTTTAGTAGTTTCTTTAGTAGCAGTTATTAAATGTGAAATTTAATACACTAAATGTATACGAATGCAAATTAATAAATTTCACTTTGAATAAAATTCTACATTGGTTATTATTATAGAATATCTTTTTCATACAGACTGCAATACAGTCCCGGATCTGGGGGGGAGGGGCAAGACGGGGTCTGTGCCTCGGGCGGCAAATTCAAGAATGGCGCTGAATTGTATTTGGAATGTTGTCAAATTTTGATGCAACATTAGTAGTTTTAAGGTTACGTTAAAGCCAGGTTTAAAACCTCTTTTAAGAATATTTATAATTAATTACTCGAAACTTTTTAATGGAGCAAACAGTTTTAAAAGTAAGCTAAATACAGCCGAACACGACTCTAAAGATAAGATCAGAGAGAGGACAATAGAGGGACTCCGTCACTGAAAAAGTCAAAAGACCCTGTCCCTCTGCCAACCCAACATGTAATTTCATTACAAGTGATGTAAGTGACGCCCGCCTAGAGCAAAGAATCTATATATCTTTTCCTTCAACTTCTTTGCCTAGAGTTCTTCTTTGTCTGTTGTCCTCTCTCCTGGTGGGAATATTCAAATGAAAAACAGAACGATAGTATAGAAGCGCCTTGTTTTTATACCAACGCCTCTTGCGAAATAAATGGAGAAGCATTGTAAATTGTAACTCTTTACTAACACAAATACAAATTAACCTTGGACCAATGAAATAATTCAAATTAATGTACGTCGAGAATATTCAACAGAAATGAAGTAAGGCATTTTGATTTTTTTGCAGCCAGTCAGCAACCTAGGTTTTAAAAATGGATTTATTTTTTAATAGTTTTTAATTTTTTTTTTTTTTTTAATTTGGATGGTTTTTTTTTTTTTTTGTTGTCTCATTTTCTTTTAATATGCCTGCTTCAAGTATTCCTCACTATATTTAGCGAGATGCTAAATAGCGAGACACTTAGCGCGCGGGTCTGCGACGCGGCCCTAATACTGTTGAATGTAATTACGTCAATTTTTAGCTTTCCTTATTAAGGCAAGTTATACTGCATATTATTTAGGATGAAAGAAATCATGAGAGGGTCTAGGAAAAAACTCTCAGGGGCAGAATATAGAACCAGAGCAAAAGATAGGACCGAACAGAGAAAACAAATTGCAGCTAAAATGAAAAATAGCTTCACAGAAAAGACGAACCGTCAGAGCCTGCCGCAACTTCCGATCGTGCAGAGATTCTAAACAATATTGATAATTCTTGCAATTTGCCTGAAGATGAAGACTCTTCATCTATCATCCTCAAACAGACTTCATTTCAGCAACTGAAAGAACAACTTTCTTCATAGACTCCAAACTAACACCTAGAGGACATGAAATTATGATATAAAGTATTTTCTCATTTAGGTGAGTGTTGGCAGCAGAAAAAACACTTAAAATCTTTTAATTTCTCAGAGCCAGGTAGTTGGCCAATCACAAAAAAAAAAAAAAAAAAAAAAAAAAATGAACGATCTTTCTTAGCAGTCCTGTATTATTAGCCGAAAAAATATCCAGACAACGTAGACCTTAGGTACACTGAACGTGGAAGACATTTGACATCTTCATTGTGGCACAGAACATTAGCAAATAATGAAAGGCTTAAACGATCTTGGATTATATATTCTAAAACTAAAAATGCAATTTTTGTACACTTTGTGAGATTTATCAGAAACATGCCACTCCGTTACATCAGCATTGTGTACTACAGGATTCACTAATTGGAAAAAAGCTTCAGAAAGGTTAACGAAATTCGAAATATCTGAAATCCACAGCGAGTGCATGATTAAGTGGAAAATTCCACTACAACAAATGAAATATGTCAAGGCATAATGACATTAAGAGAATAATTCACACAGAGAAAGAAAAATGGAGAAAGATCCTACAGGTGAGTATGAATGTTGTATTGTATCTTTCAACAAACTGTCTTTCTTTCCATGGGTCTGATGAAACCCCTGGCAGTCTGCTCACAAAGTGTCCTCGGCCTAGTCAAGGCAATGTTTTGAATTTAATGACTCTACTAGCCAAACATAACTCTTAAGTACCAGTTAAAATACCTAAAGAAGGGATAAGTATCATATTTAACAAAGATAATTCAAAATGAAATTACTGATGTAATGACGAAAGCAGTTCGCAATAGCATTTTAAATTATATTAAAGAAACCAAATATTATACAATATTGTTCGATTGCATTCCAGATGTGTCGCATGCAGAACAAATGAGCCAGGTGATTCAATACGTAAAAAAATATGTGGTGATGTGTGTGAAATAAAGGAGAGCTTTATTGATTCCATAGAAATTCGTGGAAAGATAAGAAAATGTATTTCTCAACGCAATGTGGAAAAACTGACACTTGATGGTTTGGATATTGACAATGTCGTAGTCAATTTGAAGGATAACGGATCTAACATGGCCGGTACTTACCGGCCATATTAGATCCTGGAGTACAAGCCAGGATTACATAAATGAATAAGCTGGCCGAATATGTGCGATGTTTGGCTCACTCTTTGAATCTTGTCTGTGTGCTTCCTGCCTCTTCTTGCCCCGAAGTAGTTAACTTCTTTGGAATTATCCAGAAGATATTTAGCTTTTTTGTTGGATTCACTATTCGGTGGGATATTACGAAAATAGGTACAAAAACCAACTCAAAAAGGAAGCAGCCAGACGAGATGGTAGTCAAAATATGTGGCTGTGAAAGCCCTTCTAACGAATTTACCAGAAGTAGTAAAATCCTTGAAAGAAATTAATTATCTTTCAAAGTACTATATTACTATTTCAAAATTAATTATCTATCAAAGTACGAAGCAGGATATCTGCTACATGTTGTAAAAAATTTTGAATTTATTATCAGCCTGACAATTTGGGCTAATATTCTTCGTGAAATCGATCGAATAAATACTGAAATTCAAATGGAAGATATTATTCTTGCGCGTACCATCGCCTTAATGGAAGGTCGGACTAAAACTTTGCAAAAAGTGAGAGAAATTCCTATGGAATATAGGATAGAAGAATTTAAAGCAGCAGCCGAAAAAAATTGAGGTTGAATCTATTCTGACAAATAAACCAATTCTAAAACAAAACGCAAAAAGGAATTTGATGAATTGTGCGAGGACGAATCACGAACATTTCATCGTTTTCAGCTACTTTCTAATGCAATGAAAATTGTATTTGATCGATTCTTACCAGAAATTAAAACGGGGTAAACAGGCCTATTACACTAAATTAAAATTTCCATTTCTCAATGATCTTGAGACATTGAATATGTCAACTGAAGAACTGCAAAAGAAGATCTTGCACGAAAATATGAGTGAAATCTCTAAACACATTTGAGTTCTGTCAAGAACTTGCCGTTTTTAAAGAACAAGCCCCAGTGTTACTCGTCGACATAAAAAAGGCTAAAGCTTTTCATCTCTTGAAAATCATAGATCTACATCTATGATTTTCATCAATCAAAATCATAGATCTACATCTATGATTTTCAGGATGCACACATTTGTATTGCCCTGAGGATTTACTCTATGCTTCCAATTACATCCGCAAGCTGTGAGCGAAGTTTTAGCAAATTAAAACTTATTAAAAACTATCTGAGATCATCGATGAGCCAGGAGCATTTATCAAGTCTCGCAACAGAAAATCAAACAGCACATCAAGTTAATTATGACGATGCCATAGATTTATTTTCAGAACAAAAGGCTCGCAGAGTAAAATTTTAGTTCCGTAATATTTTAAGAGCGTTAGGTAAGAACTTAAAATTATTATTGAAATAAGAATTATGAAAAGAAGTACAAATACTAACCTTTTCCTTTCAGCAGTAGCCCGTATTGTTGTTATGTATAGCTAATGAAAGTTAGTTACGTAATTAATCAGCTCATCTATTGTCCTAACTTGTGTAACCTATTGTTTGTAACTAAAGATTATTTTTATTAGGAGTGCATAATCAAGGGTATCGAAAGACGTATATAATTTTAAAGGTACAATAAGATATTTTTCATTCTTTAAGCGTAACATTTTTGCTAAAATCTTCTTTAAACATAACATTTTACATAAGCATAACTATACAAATTACTATTATCCATCACACAATGAATGTTTCTTTTATGCGGAAGTGTCCCGTTTTTCGATTTTTATGTGGAAGTATCGTGTGTCGAAATACTATCAGTGCGCTGTCAAGGGAGGTTCTAAATGTAAACAAGAAACACTCCATCTGGAGAATGAAGCCCTCGGAGCAGTGCTTCACTCGCAGTGCGGGGCTGGCTCTCCTTTCTTTCTTACCTCCATGGTCTGGTTAGTTATTGTTGCAAATATTGCAAAATTGCGTATTTCAGAGAAAAGGATTATTACAGTACAAAAATAGCCTTTTGCGTGAATTTGTAATCGGGCTTTGTGAGGACGATAGTAGAGTTCTTGAGTAGGCTGCATGAAGGCGTTATTGTGAAATGAATATTTAACGTGCTAGGTTACTGTTAGTATCGAGAAATTGGTACAAAATTATTCAATTCATTGTATTAGTGATTTGCAATTTGCTTATATTTGTTTAAATGAAATTTTTTATTATTTAGTAATGTCTGATTCCCATTTTTGTGCTGTGCTGAACTATTTTAGTATTTAGTGCTGAATCGTTTTCTATTAGCATCATTTATTAGTGTGAGTAGGTAATGTTGCAAATATTGAAAAAAATCCCCATTTCAGGGAAAATGTAAATTTGATTATTTCAGTGCACCGGAGAAGTAACTGCGTTAAGAGGGTTGGCACGGGTTTTTAATTATGTAACTTTTGGTATGTATGTTCGGCCACCAGTGACTGAGATGTAAAGTCTGAACACTGGTAGTTCGGTCGGGGGTTAGAATCAAGCGAATTAGCTGGCTTCATGGGTGTTTTCGCCGTCTCGCTCATGCGTAACTTGCATATGAATCAATTACTCTTAGAAAGACCTCAGCGAAGACATCTTCCCTCTTAGGGCAGGTAGCTCTCTCATGCTTAGTCATAAGTAAATAAAATAAATCATTTGTTATGTATATTTCTTTTAGAACAAAAATGGCACATAAAGAATTTCTTACTATAAAATGGATTTTACATTTTATCTCGAAAACTACCTATTTCTATGTTTATTTAAAAAACTAAAATTTGTTACAGAAACTTAAAGAAAAATGGGTAAGGGCGGCAATTTTAAATTTTTGCCCCGCCTAGGAAAAATGCTCAATCCGGCGCTGCTGCAATAAAAAGTGCTGACTTCTATTTACATATATAATTGGTGTAAATATTTTTCTGATACGCATAGTTTTATGTCAAGATTGCATTTGCGCTCAGATGTTTATCACATATTTCTATCTTTATCTTATTTACCACTTATTAAGCAATATTTACATCGATATTTTTGCGAAGTATGCAACATGTGTTTGTATTTATTTCAACCAGGTAGTGAAATCATCATAATTGCCTATATTTGATCTAACTTCGCAATGAAAAGTTTCAGAAACAGTCGAAGATGCTTTAATCATTTTTTACAGAAAATTGCGTGGCAGAGTATTTTCAACCATCTTGCTTAAATCTTAAAGCACGGGAAAGGTCAGGTGATATGACAGAAATATTACTGGATGCTCATTGGTCCATCCTAGAATCCACTCCCTCGGTGGCTACACAGATGTGCACTTGTGAAATATGCGCCCCGGGCGCCACTCGCAGAGGGTCTCCAAACAAGATTTTCATCATATCACTGTTTTTTCGGGGGGTGGCTCCAAAAAGGTATTTTGCCCCGGGCGTCAGTTATGCTCGCTACTCCACTGATCACAAATAGCACACGACGTTGCAAACTGGTCCGAGAGGTTGCAAAGTGGTCGTGGTAATTTTTACGACGTCTTTACAACGTAGCGAAGACGCAAAACATTTACCGTTGCATCTTGGCAATTTGCCGACGTCGCTGAAACGTCATGATATGACCGCTTTTAGACGTGGTCGTTTTAGCATTTTTTTAATAGTTCATCAGCGTTACTTTCAGAATGAAAAGAAACTAAATCTGCCCTTTCAAGAATCTGAAGTCCGGATAAGATTTATTTTGCAATGTTTCATTACTTTATTTCATCTAAATATATTAATCTAAGGTAGATTCATCTAATGAAATATAAATTTAATATAAATACTTTTGATTTATTAAATTTAATTAATACTAAAAATACGTGCTAAATTATTGTTTAAAATTTTATTAAAATAATTAATACTTAAAATAACTTTTTATAAATATTATAGCAAAATATTTAAAAATTAAACTAATCTATAAAGTAAGTTATTAAGTTATGCATTTTATATTTTTAAAAAAATCATATTTCCAAAATCAATGGAAATCACATGTTAGCAATTATTTCACTGCTGAAATATGACTTTATTTATCATTTTTGAAGTAAGAACGAATTTATTTGAATTAATATGCTGACATAATATGAAACATGATAGCTAGAAAACTCAATAATGAATGCTAACACACACAAGGATGTTCTGGAAGATATATTGCAAGGAATCCATTGTGTACGTGAAGAATATACTGAGGCTGGTTCTGGTTCCTTGTGCATAATAATACTCGGTCATATTTAGCCCTCATCGTGAAACAGTTTATTTCCTGTAGAGGAAATGTAGCTCTCGATCATCCACCGTACTCGCCTGAACTTGTTCCAACAGATTTTTTTCTGCCCTCCGTAAGTAAAGCAAGTCCTAAAAACGGAATTTATTTATTTATTTATTTGTTGTTGTTGTTATTTTTGTTTTTATATATTCCAGATATTCAAAGCCATGCAACAAGGGTTCTCTATATGATTTAGGTAGAATCTTTTAATCTTTTGTTTATGAACACATTCACCAAATTTTATACCTTGAATTTAAAATGCAACAAATGATTGAAATATACATTTGTATTAATAATCAACATTTTTTAAATTTTAGTTACAAATTTATATTATATTTCATGGTCATTGGAAAATGACATATATTATTTTAACATCTAGTGCCATCATTTAAGTAAAATGTTTTGTCTACTTGATGTTTAACATTTGTTCAGAAATAAATTTTGACTTTTTTGGGGAGTGGGGGGGGGGGATAAGGTTCCATCTCCCGAAATAACAAGGATATTTTGTAATTATTAATTTCTTTATTTCATTGGTTATTTAATTTTGTTTACATTTTCGCTATATATATATGTTCGGATTGCTCTTCATACCGAAACATTATTGCCCCCTCCCGAAAAAAAGACAATATTCAACTGACTGATTTTTGAACAAGCAGATTTTCAATTCTTCAAAGCATGTTTAAATTTAAAAACTTTAAATGCCATGAGACAATTTCCCGCACCAGTCAGTTCAGCCCCATCTGCCTGTGGTCATAATGTATGGAACAAATAAAACTCATTCTACTAAGAAAACGATGATTCTTTTTCAAATTCCCACTTCTTACCCACATCATCTTCCTTCGGCTGGATGAATACGACTCCACCCAGTTCACGAGTGTGTGCTACTGCCCTGAGGCAATTGACCGTCTTCGAGGCATGACTGATTTTTTTTCCTCCCTTGAACAATTATTTATCGTTTATTTTTTATTTTTTGTTTTTTCCCCTTTCTAACCTGTATGTGACGTCAGATGCTTTCCAATCTCTCCCGCGTTTTCAGGTTTACCATGATTGGCATCAATATCGCCGTTATTGTTTCATGAGCACGTGAGGAAAGAAGATGGCAGCTTTATTTGATAGCAGGGCATTCGAATCATCAAATCTCAGTCATTCGCATTATTTCAGTCCTAACCCATATGTCGAAAAACGTAATCTCAATATTTTGGAAAGATTACTTTTATTCAAAGGCATAGTTAGATGGGCGGTCCGTTCTGGCCGCACACTTTTTTTGGGAAGGCATTTTTATGTGAAACGAAACTTTAGAGGAATCCGTGATGTGGATCATCGGAGCAGAAAGAAGGATTAGAATTTATTGAACTATATCTAAGAAAAGGCTGATACTAGGCATTTTACCACCCGGTGTAATCTGTGCAGGTACTAAATTCTGCTGCCTGGCGCCTTCCTAAATTCTAAAATTTTTGCTGTCCCTAAATTTTGTTGTTTGATGCTCCTCTAAATTCTAAAAATTTTGACCTAAATCTTCCTAAATTTTACTGCTCCAAATTATGTTTCTGAATTCCCTCTAAATTCTACACATTTTTGTATTCCTAAATTCTGTTGCTCAGTCATTCACAAATTTTGTCGCCCGTAGCGGCACCAGCCCTGAACTCAGATGTCTTCGTTTAGGATTGATAGTTTCTCTGAAGAGTACATAGGCTGGAAACTGGCTCAAATTCAAGTTAAGAAAAGGCCACTGACTCTTTTTAACGTTAATCACGCGTGAATGCAATGTTCCATGTCCTACGTTACCCATGGAGTAAATCACGAAAATAATTATGCAGCCATCCCGTTTGTTAGGATTTGATCCCAGGTCGAACTGCCAGTATTCAGCCATTTTATCCCATGCGTCTTTGCTGAGGTTAAGAATTATGATATGAAAGTGAATTGAAGAAAAATTGTGTCTACAATGCGCGGAGTGTTCAAAGAATTCCCAACGAGATTTCAAAATCTTCATGTTCTCGACATACTTTCTTTTATCCATCGAAAGTTTTCAATAAAAAGACGCATTTCATTTAAATTATAATCGCAGTGATATAAATAAGGAAGAATTTTTGCTGAGAGAGAAATATTTCAGTTTTATTTCTGTTTCTGCTTAGAAAGGTGAAACAGAGAGGTGGAAGGCAATCGCTTTGAACTTCTAAAGTTTATTCTATAATGCAATTTCCAGAACCAGTTTTATAACAGCGGAATTGCATAGTTATTTTTAAATGTATATTTCGTAATATTTGTTGTCATATCATTATTATTTTTTTAATGTTATTTATATTTACTGGATAAATCGAAATTATTTATCAATTTCATACTTCTTAAAGAAAAACAAAACATAGTACTTTAGATTTGTGTTTGGCAACAGTAAAAATAAATGTTTTGGAAGTTCTTTAATGGCGATGTGAGTTCGTAACTACTCAGAAAAAGAAAATCAGAAAAAGTTGTTATCATGAGAAAGATATTGTAAATAATAATTAATTGGAACGATTTATTTATTTATTTTTATTATTATTAAGAGGCTTAGTCGTGAGCAATAGTTCCAAATTATTACTGCAAATTTTATTAATGTATTACAATACATTTTTTGGTCATTTAATGGGGGTGAAAAGAGGGTCGAATAAAAACGGATCGAATATCGCATGCAACCCACGGGCTGCGAGTTTCACATGCTTGATCAATGCGAATATTTTGTCCAAAATAGCAAAATATTATTAGATATTGAATAAAGTGTTTATACAGATATATGATGTCTATTTTACGGAACAAAATTTTCTTTCCCTTAGTTTTTGCAATGCGGCAAAATACATGGGGGTCATAATCTAGTATCAAGACTCCTAAGAGACGTTAAGCGAATTATCGCTATGGTCTGGACTGACAGAGTCTCGAGAAGGTGTAACAAACTTTTTTAATAAATCAGAATCATGAGCATAAAAATACACGTGTCTTGCCTAACAGGAATCAGCCAACTACTTGTGGCGATGTTACTTAAAAACACAGTCAAATTCAATTTTAAAAACTACGTCTAACAACCAACGGCTACACATTTGATTTAACGCAAAGTTGGCTCGAAACTTCTCACCGGAATAGCAATTTAATATCGGCGATTATAATGTAAAGCCGAATAATACAGTCTTATCTGTGGTAGCAAAACCTAGAAATGTGGCCTCGAGAGGAAGAAGCAGGATTTGTCTTACAATCCAACAACCTCGATGTGAATACTGTAAGCTTAGTAATTTGCATAATTGATAGTAAAGATCCATATCATAATAATTGGTTAGATTAACATCATGGAACTTTACAAGGGCTATTTGTTTATGGGAAGGAACGCGTACATGGAAGACCTTCTGTGGGAGACTGTGCCGTAACACATGTGAAAACATTTGCATAAAACATAGGTTAAACCGTTATAATACTCAACAGTCAGCTTCGCTAGAATTCGAACCCGAAATGAGAAATGAATTACTATTGCTTATAGCAGTCTAAATCTTCTCGGGCACTGTTGTCTTCAACACAGATTTGTTATTTAGAATTCATTTTATTTTATGGGTTTCATTTTCCCTTTCGTCGTAAAGAACTATTTGCAAAGAAATTAGTCTTGCCATTTGCCGATTTATAAGTGCGCTTTTCTCGGCAACATATCATCTTAATGTAGGTTTTCCTAATTTTGTTATTAAGGATAACATGACGTTTGTTTTTCATTTATTTTTATTAATTTAATTGCTATAATTTTATTTCCTATTTAATACATCTATTGGGGCCAAATTTAGCTAATTCTAGAAATGGTAGCGAGTGCTAGCTAACTAGCATTTGCCAGCGCCGGATCCTTGATTTTTCTAATGTGAGCAAAAGCTAAAACTGCCGCCCTCACTCATCATCCTTTAAGTTTCTCTAAAAAGTTTTAATTTCTTTAATAAATACAGAAATAGGTAGGGTTTGAGGTAAAAGCCTAAGCTCCATTTTATACTACATTCTTTACGTGCCCCTTTAATTAGAAAATCGTCCCCTTCTAGGAGAATCGTCTTACTGGTGAGCTTACTTTCAGATTCAAGCCTAATCCTGAGTGCTTCTAACCCTCCAGTCCTCGCCACCATTCGTTTTCCGTTCTAGGAACAACGGGCATCCCCTAAGCTTCTTACTATTCCGTATTATTGCATTACTGGTTAAATTATTTTGGGTTAGATTATATGAATATGGCAAAGACAGGAGGGCTACCTGCTTAGAGGAGAGATGCTTTCGTGGAGGAACTTTCTAAAGGAAACTGGCTCGTATTCACATTACACGTGAGGAAATCCACCAAAAGAAACCATACAGCCAGCCGGTTCTTTTGGATTTGAACCCATGCAAGGTCGAGCTACCAGTATTCAGCGGTCTTAATCACTCGGACACTGCTAAGGATATTTGTCTCATTATTTACTATGTGTTTCGCCATTAAGCTCTGCATGGAAAAGGAGGAATATCCCGTGAAAAAACGTTGTAAGGGAAACTGGCTTTATCTTACACACGGGGAAAATCAAGGAAATGTTCATACAGTCAGCCCATTCACCTATACTTGACCCTCGGACCGAACTACTAGTGCTCAGCGGCTTTTATTGCTCAGCCATTAATGGAACCATTGCATACAAAATATGGGCTATAGCCGAAAGGAAGTATTCTGAAACGATTATACAGAATATGGACTATTACTGAGTGTATTCTTGCTTCCTGTCTTGTTTTTCATACTTCCTATTTCATAAGTAATTTTAAATTCTTACCTGCCTTAACGCTATTAAAATATCACGGAATTACTAATGAAAATTAAAATTTTACACTGTAAGCCTTTTGTTTTGCAAATAAGTGCATGAAATCGTCATAATTTGATCTGCGGTTTGATTTTCGGTTGCCAGAATCGCGAGTCTTGATAACCGCTCTTGCTCACCGATGATCGTAGATATTTTTTAATATGTTTTAATTTGCTTAAACTTCGATCTGAACAGGTTGAAGTGTTCGTGATTCGTCCTCAAACAGTTCATCAGATTGCTTTTTGTGCTTTTAAATTCTTTATTTGTCAGAATAGACTCAACTGCAATATTTTTGGCTACTGTTTTAGACTCTTGTATCCAATATTCCATAGGAGTTTTCTCTCATTTTTTATAATTCCTCAGTTTTGGTCAGTTCTTTCGTTAACTACACAGAACGCGGAAGAGGAATTCCTTAAGAATTTCTATATTTACTCGATTGAATTCTGGAAAAATATTTGCAAAAATTTCAGGTTGAGTAAATTGAAATTTTTCACAGCATGTAACAGATGTCCTACCTCATGCTTTGATTCCGTATCAAGAGAAATATCTTTAATTTCTTTTAAATATTTGAATATTTCCGGTAAATTCATTAGAAGGACTTTCACAGCCACATATTTTTCCAACCTTCTCGTCTGGCTGCTTCCTTTTAAGTTGTATTTTGTACATTTTTTAATAATATACCGTCGAAGTAGTGCATCCTACAAAAAAGCGAAGTATTTTCTGAATAATTCCAAACAGATTAACTACTTCCGGGTATGAAGAAGCAGAATGCATACTGACAAAATACGAGGAGTTGAGCTAAACATGGCACAAATTCCTCCAGCTTATTCATTTCTGTAATTCCAGCTTGTACTGTTTTAGAAATGCCAGCCATATTAGACCCGTTGTCTTAGACTGACACCGACATTGTCTAATATCTAAACGATCAAGTGCAATTAAGACACTAATTTTCTACAGTGCGTTCAGAAATGCATTCTCCTATCTTTCCACCAACTTCTATGAAATCAATTAAATTTTCCTTTATCTCACACAATCACAACAAGTTTTTACGTATTGAGTCACCTGGTTCATTTTTTTTTCTGTATGAGACACATATGGGGTAAATATAATTCTTTTGTTAGGTGTTTTGACTGGTACTTAAGAGTTGAATTATGTTTGGCAAGCGAAGAGATTAAATTCAGAAAATTTCCTTCGCTAGGTCGAGGACACTTTGTGAACAGGCTACTTGGGATTTCATCAGACCCAAGAAAAGAAGGACAGTTTGCTGAAAGACATAGTGCCACATCCATGACTATATAGAATTTTTCTCCATTTTTCTTTCTCTGTACGAATGAGTCGCTCAGTGTTGTGATCCATGCCTTGGCACGATTTCATTTGTTGTACTCGAATTTTCTACTTAATCATGAACATCTGTGGATTCCAGACAACTTTTTTCCAATTAATGAATCCTGTTGTATAGTGTAACGGCACAGTACCATGTTTTTGATAAATCTTACAGGGTGTACAAAAAATTGCATTCTTGTTTTTAGAATATGTAAACCAAGATCTAAGCTTTTCATTATTTACTAATGTTCTGCATTACATATCAAATGACTGCCATGAAGTTTAATGGGATTGAGGTTTATGTTTTACCGGATGTTTACCGGCTAATAATACTGATTGACTGCTTAAGAAAGATTGTTGATGACCGTTCATTTTTTTCTATGACCAGCCAATTGCATGCGTCCAACAAATAAAAAATTTTTAGTTTTTCGTCTTTCTGCTGCCCGCCCCCATTTAAATGAAGAGATCTTTATATTACGGTTTCATGTCCTCCAGCTATTTGTTTGATGTCGATGAAGAAGGTTGTTCTTTCAAGTGCTGGCTTGAAGATTGTTTGGGGATGATATATGCAGTCATGTTTGGCCATGCAAATTGCGAGAAATATTAATACCCTCTAGAATCTCAGCATAATCGGCATTGCGGCAGGGTCTGACGGTTTACTTCTTCAGTAAAGCTATTTTTTCATCTTAGCTGAAATTTATTTTCTCTGTTTGGCCTTATCTTTGACTCGTTTCCTGTATTCCGCTTTTTTCCCCCTTGGCGCGCAGATGGTTTCTTTTAATCTAAATGAAATTCACTATGAATCGCCTTAATAAGATTAACTAAGAATTGACGTAATTACACTGAACATGGTCGCATCACGCTAAATATAGTGCGGGCTATTAAAAGCAAGTATATCTTAAAAGAAAAACAGAGTACAGAAGATATTTGGAAAAAAAAAAAAAAAAAAAACCCATAAAAATAATAAATCTAGCTTTAAAATCCAAAATGCGCTTCACCACTTTCCCAAGTCAAACCAAAGGTGAGCCTAAGTTTCCGACTGGCTGCAAAAAAATCTAAGAAGACATAATGGCTGTGTCTTGTATATACTCGACGAATATTAATTTGAATTATTTCATTTGTCCAGGATGGGCCAAGGTTAATATTTTGGGTTAGCTCTTAAATATAGTTACAATGCTTCTCCATTTCCCAGCAGACGTTGCTATGGGAACCAGGCGACTTCTTCAACAAGCTATCGTTCTATTTCTTATTTGAATACACCCGGCTGAGACAGCAAATGATACAAGGACTCCAGATGTTACTGATAGGGTCAGTCTAACTCTATCAATGACGCCTAGAATCCCTCTATTGGCCTCTTTCTGATCTTGTATTTATAGTTGTAATCGGCTGTACTTAACTTTATTTTAACTCATGTTCCTTTAAAAGAGTTCTTAGTATTTAATTATAAATCTTCTTAAAAGAGGTTTTTAAACTTGTCCTCAAAATATTAACATTGTACTAAAATTAGAGAGCTGTTTTAGCGAACAACATACCAAAACGATCCAGCGTTATATTTGAATTTGCCGCCCTTAAAAGTTGCCGCCCGGAGCAAAAACCCCGGCTTGCCCCCCGCTAGATCCGGGAATTTTTGTAAATTAAACAATTTTGGTAATTATATCGAAATATTATACAACAATTTACCAAAACTTCGAGAATCTCGTAAGGAATTTACATAAATATTTTATCCAATTTATAAAATATTTATATTTAGTAATCTAATCGAAATATAAATATTTTATGTAATCCATCGAAGAAATATCGAATTACATTAAAGAATTTCCACGCTTGTATAGCATTTGTTCATTGCACGATGGAATGCTGTTTCACAATTACAAAATAAGTGTTAGAAATGCTTTCTAATATTGGGGTTTTATTTGTTGTTGGTATAAAGAATTCTTATTATTTTTAGCACTTACTAATTGCTGCAGGTATTAAAGAGTTTTTTTTTAAATTTCTTTTTATGTTTCCTTTGCTGTATTTGTTTCGTTCTGTGAGGAGGAGAGGGTTATTCTAAGTAATAAATTCAAAATATTATTGGTTATTAATATCAGATCTTTGAAAAATAAATAGAAATGCATCATTTTCGTCTCTGAATAACCAAACCTTTTAGTGATCAGTAACCATTCGGGGCAGACACTGGTAAATTATTTCTTTTCCGTTTTGCTTTTGAAAAATTGTATAAAATATTCAAAATACAGTGAAACCTCAGTTCGTGAATTTAATTCGTTTCTAAGGACCGTTCTTCAGCCGTAATGTTCATAAACCGAAACAATTTTCCCGGCAGATATTAAACCAAAATGGACTAATTCGTTTAGGGACCTCAGAATATTGCTTATTTAAACTTAACAACAGAACTTTCTGCCCAAGTTCATAACACATAACCAGTGGAAATCATTAAACTTAATATAAAAATGATAAATACAATATTAAACAGAGAGGGGAAATGTAACTTTACAGTACCCGTACAAAGAGGAGAGTGAACAGTATAAATAGAAAATGACAAGAAAGATTTTGTTTCGATGTAAAATTCTCTTCTATTAAGACATCAGTTAACTGCATTTAGGGGGCATCGTACCTTTTCCTTGTCTCTAGGCACCATTCTACTCTGCTCGAGACTCCTTCTCTCAGAATCTTTTCAATGGGCTTCTGCTTCTCTCAGAATGTTTTTAATGTAATTTGTTCCTATTGTAGAGACATTAGGTTATTTCGAACCAAGAGACATGAGAAATGAGCAAAGCCCTCGCCGGCACTCGAACTTCGGACCTCTCGAATCACTCGGCGCGTGAATGGGCCCAGTGTGCTGACCACTATACCAAGAAGGTATGCTAAGATGGCGGGAGAAGTACCTTATACTATATACGTCTTGAAATGTATTTAAAATGAGACGCACATTGCCATAAAAGAGACTTATGCTGTAGTCTGCTTCTGCTTAATCAGAGTGATATCGTTATGTGAAAATTTTGTATCTTAACCTATTTTGCACAAATTTCACGGATCATAGAACTAGGATAAATTTTTTTTTTCTTCCTTCATCTTCTGAAAAAAAATTCTTCCATAATTGCCTTTTGTTGCTGCTTCTGCAGTTATATATCGTCGAGTTAATTTTTGTGGCGCTCTCGTAAATTCTCCATGTTATTTTGTCTCGTAAATTCTCCATGTCTCGTAATTCTCCATGTCTCGTAAATGTCTCGTAAATTCTCCATGTCTCGTAAATGTAATGTCTCGTAAATTCTCCATGTCTCGTAAATTCTAGCTAATTTTTTAGTCTAGAAGCGCAATATCATAGATAGCAACCATAAAAATAAAAATCTTGTAAGGTTTCTTTATGTTAATTTTACCAATTATTATGATTTAGATCTTCACTAACACTTCTCCTTTCGGTTTCCCTACCAGAATGCAAATTACGTCTAGAGTATTTAAAGTGAGATTTTCGGATTGTAAGATAGAGCAGCGTATTTCTACTTTTCGAGAGCATGTTACTAGGTTTAACTAGCTCAGATAAGATTGCATACTTCGACTGTGTATTATAGTTGCCGACGTTTAAATTTTTATGTTGGTGAGAATTTTGTGTCAACTTCGTGTTAAATCTTTTGGGTAGCCTTTGGCTACTAGACTTAGTTTTAAATTTGAGTTAATTTTACTTTAAGTTTCATCGCCACAGGTGGTGGCTGTTTGTTAAGCACGAGTCGTGCGTTAAAAAGGAAGTTCTGATTTAATAAAAAGATTGCTCATAACCTTTTTCAAGACTCTATAATTCTCTTCAGACGGAGAGATAATTCGCTCCAAGTCGGTTAAGGTTCGACACCAATTTATTGTATACCAAAGAACACCGAAGTGTCAAAGCACTCAAAGTCTCTGCTCGAAACCCAGTCTGGCCATAAAACTTCGAGCCAAATTCATGGTCCTGTAAGTAACTCGCTGCTAGGTTTGTTAATGAGATTTAAGCTATGGTAAATATTAAAATGATGTTTCCAAAAATTTCTGAATGTTAATTACCTGGTGTAAATTACCTTAGAACATCTTTGAAAATCACTCGTTGCTAATTTGGGTGTTCGTAACTGGAGACACTATTGGTTATCCAATTTTTTTAAAAAATATGTTATTCAGATAATTTATTGAGTCGAACTGATCGTGAAGCCAGACGTTTTAAAAACCGAGGTTCCACTGTATTTCCATTTAGAAAACTAAATACGTGTATTTTGAATGAAATATTCCCATATACGTATGAGTTCTTTATCAAGTTTGCGATTATCTGGTAAACTATTCTGGATTTCGACCAATTCACGTTGCTAAAATATGAAAATTTGGTTTGGTCCTTTCGCGAATAATTCAGGCTTTGCCTGTAATATACACTTCTCTGTATTAAAAATTCCACATAAATCTATAGTGGCAAAAAGGAATGATTAGTTTTATAGAGCAGTACAATAATACTAAAGGTTAAAAAATCTGAATTCGATGAAGATCCCATTTGTTGCATTAAGAACTTGTGCTAGTCGTGACATTGCATTAAACAGAGTTTGAATGAGTAGCCGAGGCATAACTTTTCATATTGTTTTCACTTGAGTTAATCTGTATTGGCTTCGAGACGAGCGAGTTGCCGGTCTAACTGGTTGTTATGTGTTAATTGTTATTATTTTTAAGCTTAAGTTTTGCTTACTTAATTCAGTTTTGATGAGTAATTGAAGTTATTAATTTTTTGTTTAGTTGTTTAAAGTTGGTTGTAAGTTTAAACTGCAACTTTTGTAAACTTTAAATTTAGGTTTGTTTGCTTTAAAAGTTTTCTTAAGTTGAAGTTGTTTAGATTTTGAGTTTAGGGACTTAAGTTTACTTGGTTTTTGTACTTTTTGTTTTTGACCCTTAAGGTTGTTTAACTTTTAACTTTAATTATTTTAAAGTTTTGTTTACTGCACTTTTGGTGTGTTAATTTTTTTAATTTTAAGGTAACTTTGTAAGGATCCTAAGTTTTATTAACGTTTATTTTATTTTAAAACTGTACTATCACTTCTTATTTTCTACTTCCAGCCAGAATTAAATGCTTTAACTTGTTTATGCAAATTGTCTTGCTACAATGTAACCCAAGTACTTAAGTTGTGGCTTTTTGCCAAGCGGGAGAGAGAAGGAGTTTTAGGAAGCAAGCCGCTTGCCACTGTAGTTTTACGAGTTTTCACTCGGTTGATGGTTGCCTTTAAGGCCAGAGGTTTAGCCCTTTTGATATTTGCAAACGTATTGTAGTTTAAGCAGCTCGGCGTACTACATACGTACCTTTTTTAAATAAAGGCCAGTCTTAGTGCTAGGCATTTGTACACTAATTCAAAATTAGCTTTTAGTTAGAGTTTTAGTTAGTAGTTTTTATATTCTTACGTTCAGACCACAAGTGGTTGGTCTCTGCATTCCGAAGTTCGGAAGTGCCTGTAAAAGATTGAAAATAAAGTGTTTCGTATACCCTTCCTGCTTTCTTTTTTACTTCACACCTTCTTGAACATAGCTTGAGTAAGCTCCCTGTTCCTATTCAGGATCATTCATGTTTCCAAAGCAAATCAAGAGAAACACAAGTCTTGACAACTTAATTTTTACCCCTCTTTTTATTAAAGTTATCGAATACATATTTTCTGACTGGTGGTAAAGTAAATCAATAGAAATTGAAACTCAATGTGGTTAATGAGTGTGTATACTTAAAAATGCTGCTGAAGAAACAATTTATTTTGTGCTGACATTTGTTAATGAATTTAATTGTCATGTAATAATTTAATTTTTAATGTCTACATTCGTAACTATTCACTGGTTCTGAAGAATTTTCTCATCCCAACCGTCGGCTTGGAATTCATTCTCAGAATCCCTTATCAGGGGATTACGGCACCCCGAAATTCTTTCGCTCAAGCGGGAAAACACATGTAATGATTCCACCACATGTTCAGATAACGGGGCCTCTGTAGTTTTGCATAACCAGGACTCCGATTGCGGTGACACCTCTTGCAGGGAAAGGTTCTACAGCGAAGTATTTATGGGGGGGGGGATAAGTCATTGGATAGGAAGCTATACATGTTGGATTTGCACCTCGAGCGAGGCTAGTTCCCCCCTTTTTTTTCATCTGCAGAGAGTTGTTAACCCAGAGGAGTGGCCTTGGAGACCAAGTTGGTTAAACTGCGCTTGTTGGCTTCTTCTAGTAGTCGGGAAACCCCTTTCCGTGAAGATTTCTCTGCTTGGGTTGCTGTGCTTGGCATCATTCTGATCACCTTCTTCACCAAAGTTTTCAAAGGCGCGCCAGCTAAATTCGTAACTATTCACTGGTTCTGACTGCGCAGTGACTGCGCAAGTGACTGCGCAGTGGTTTGACGACGGCCAGAGACGGAGAAAAGATTTTCAAATAGATTTTTTTTTGACGGAGCTGCAGCGACAAAAATGATACCTACGTCTATCTTCTGCATGGCGGAACCCCGAGAGCTTCAGGGTGAACGGAAGGACACATAATTGGAGTCGAGCAAAAATAGAAGTCCGGATCCTTGTTCCACGCTGGAGATGGCCTCTGAAGAGTTATAGACGTACAGAACCATCCTGTCGGAAGGGCTGCCTTGGACGGAAAATTGGAGACAGACCTCGTCGTTGATGTTATCTTTTGTTGATTTTATTTATTTCGCTTACCTCTTTCTTTTCTTTTCAACAGATATGCTGAAAACCAGCGTAAGGATGTCTATAGAACTAACTACAATGTATTTTCAAGATTTTGTGTGAATAGTTTCATTTTGCTCCATTAAGGTTGCACCCCCCCCCCCTCTGACCATGTTTTTAAAGGTATGTTTTATTTTATTGTGTTTCTCAGCTAAAGTTGTTAACCAGCCACCTCTTAATAATTGTAATGAAAATTGTGATTATCTTGACACTATCAGCCAATGTAACCAAATCTCTTTATCACCATAAATAAACGTTAGTTTGATTTTACCTACCTTGTATTGTACTTAATTTTAATAAATTTTACACTGGACTTTAGTCAAAGAACGGGTTTAAAAGAACACAACGCAACTTTATCTATAATTTAGAATAGTTTTATTGTATGTTTCACTCTGATCATTATTCGAATTGTTATTTCATGTGATTGATACAGAATTGGTTTGAAAAATGTCTTCTCCTGTTGCACTTATCCACACATTTACCTACTATAATAAAGATATTAACATGATTATTCCAATTTACACAAGTATAAGTATTTGTAATATCTTATGTTGTATTGTTCTATATTGTTCAATATTTCAATACTATAACTTGGTTGACTCACTGGACCGAACCCTCTAGAGATGAAAGGCGTATCAGGACTCGGCGTTCAAAGCACGCTGCACACTGCAAGGAGAAACACTTAAGGTAGAGTCAACGGCTCGTATGCTGGTACTGAGATTAGGATTCATGGTTCCAACACATCTCCTTCCATAATGACTGAACGCGTCGATCGTGGCCTGACACACTAGTTTTGTTATACTTAATGGTCCGTGCTCTCACATTTTTTGATGCACACGTGCAAACACACTGCTGATATCTGTCTGTTAAGCGTTCCTGATAAATTAGTTCAGGGCAGGTCCATTGCCCTCAGCTATTCCATACACTGCATGCGTGTCTGCAAGCTCACCATTCGAATATCGTTGAATGCTTTTCATATGCTGGCTACTTATCGAATAAAGAAATCCTCACTTTCCCCACAGCGCTCTCGTGCAGAGCATTATCTAGCGGCGTATGATGACGTTTCCAGTCATGGGCTGTTATGCAATCCTCAATCCTTATGATGTGCCCTACCTTCCCTAAAAAAGTGCCGCTACATTTTTTAGACACCCTATATATACAGAGCACACTTATGAAGTTTAGCTTACATCACGAAGAATTAGCTTATAAAGTTGCCGGAACGCTCACTTGAGGTTCTTATCCTGGCGAAAAGTCACGGATTTGTATAAAGGTGCTAGCATCTTTATAACAGAGTATCGTTATAAAGTCATCGGGTGGCAGGATATGAATATTATCTGTTCTTAAGCTATGTAATAAAGAATTAGATGCAACAGATACAAATTTACAATAAGCTTGTAGAGTCATTAGGATTTTTTTGACTTTCTCTCTCTGATTCTTTTAATTATGATTAATGTTTTCATCCATATTAAAACCATCCGTATCAGGTGAACAGGAGGCTCTATAGGTATTGGAGCCTCGAGAAATTTTCCGAATTCCAGATAGCCTCACCCACCACGAGGCGAGATCTCCGATCATGTCCAACGCCCCTTTTCAGGCCATCACGTTTGGTGATCGTATAGTATGACGCTAGATAATACGCATTTAAACACGCGTTAAATTTTATTTCACATTAATTTTGATTTAAATGTATGTTCTAATGGCATGCAAGTAGCGAAATTCGTTATATTTTAAAATATTTGTATAACCGTAAGGCTGACGTGACAATACACAGGCTTCATTAAAAACTTTCACTCTGAGTATGTGATTCCTGCAGTTAGAAGGTAGACGGAACAAAAAGTCGTCTGACTGTGTTTGGGGTTCTGACAGAGCTGGCGAAGAGTTTTCTTTATAATTTATGGAAATTTCAAAACTTAATATGCACCTCATTCAGCGCAATCAAAGTCTTGACAGGGTCTCTTTAATAACCACAGGTCACAAATACCCATCCTCCTAAGTAACTTTATAAATTCCGCTACAAATTTTAATATTCAATAGAGGCTTTTGGCTGGGCCTAGCGACAATAGAATGATCCACCAGTTGAGTACAAATGCTGATAGCCATGTAACAGGCGGTACAGCAACTCAACTGGTGGTAAGTAAGTGACATCACTACATCACAAATGTTAATCAAAGTCCATTCGTTCACTGATTGAAAAACCACATGTATAACTCATTCATATACCACTAATAGAAACGGGGCCAGGTTAAAAAATACGACATCATTACGCTGGTTGATTTTGCTAAAGAAGAGTAAATCTTGCAGTGCAGTAATATTGGATAACGGTTTCATTGTTTCCTATGTTCTCCATGAAAGTTCTCCCATGAAAAAATATCCAGATTTGTAAGATCCGAAAACCACGGGAACGACATGGGGTTGGGTCACACCGTCTAATCCGTTTACCCACGCCGCTTAATCCTAAGCTCGACTTTGGTTGAGAAGAACAAACGTTATAGTGTGTTTTCATTACCAAGATTAAAAAAGCAGGGCAACATTAGTGGGATTCCGCCGAACAGAGCAGGCGCACATTTGACCTGCGTATATCCAAGAATAAACTCCACTCCAGAAGTCATAAACAGACAGATAACATGGCTGATCTTGAATCTTGGCCTTTCCCCCCATATTTCTACAAGAAGAATCTTGCACTTTCAGATCTATGCGTTTATGGGGACAGGAGGTGATCCAGAGTATTACCTAGTCACATGCACCATCACAACAAGTCTGCACCTTAAAAGACCAAGACTAGAATAAAATGTGAATCCGTACCTCATATGCGCAATGAGTAATAGCTATATTAGGAAGTGCATAACCCGAATAATGGATATTCTGGCATCAAAGGTCTAGAGCTCTGTAAAACAGTAATTCCATGCAAATCAATGTGGAAAGAAAGTCCCAATTTTTAGCTGAAAATGGTCATAGCAAATAATCAAAGCACTTCAAATCAGTCCCAATCTCCAGCCAAATGAAAGGAAGCACGTAAGGTACAACATCATGCCAACGAAACAATATGGGTAAATCACCAACTATTCTAATATATCTCAACAGTAATCAAAATATGCGATACAACACATCTGAATAAATCATAAAATACGCATTAACAAGTTTATTGGTTAAAATGCGTAACTGGCTAATTCTAAGCTCAACTTTAGCATAAATGCAATTCTAAAAGGACCTGCACGTGAATATGCATTAAGAAGGAACTAAGTGTATAGATTGCATCTCTAACCAACAAATGATGCGATGAATATGCAATCTCATCCTAGGCAATTAAATACTTCACCAGCCTAAGTAGATAAATATATTACTGTAGCAACAGTGCAATGTATTCCTGTTGTGTGGCATCGTATGGATATAATGTATAAGGTACAGTTCAAGCAGCAGTGTAATTGCCAGCCTGTGCAGGTATGTAATTGCATCACTTAGGCATTAATTTAATACTTTTTTAAGCATTAGTGTTACATTATGCAACCACTATGTACATAAAATGTATAATTCTAACATCAATGTAATTCTACTGTAACAACTGTATGTATACACTGCATAAATGAACAAAGTTACATGTCCATATTTAAGCAGCAGTGTAACAGTTTTGTAACAAGTGTGTGCGTAAAATGTATACTTCAAGCCTTAGCGTAATTCTGTTATAACCATTGTGTATATACACTCTTGTATCTTGGATAATGTTTAGTCTTGGATGATGTTTAGTCTTTCAACCGTATCGACGTTTACCTGTAAACGGAAAATGCTCTTGGCATATAGCGGTAATTAAATGAATAAGTGCCACCGAAATCGACGAAAATTCTTGGTTGTGTGAGCTAGGATATAATTTAGTTTTGACTGACAGAAATGCTATTCAAGAATACAAAATACTATGCATACAAACATAATTATTATTAATATGTCACATTGTGGTCAATTGTTCGTGGTCTTTTGAAGGTATGTTCTACCGCAGGGACACAGTCTTCAAATTTAACTATCTGGTTATTTGTTGAAAACGTAATTTTTCTGTAAAAGTTATGCGAGCTTGAAAGAATAAAATCTTGGTCATGTTGCACTTTCAGATCTTCGTTTATTTCTGGTTTCTGATAAATCAGGGTGCATTTCTAATGGCTATTAAAACCTTAATTTGAAAAACCATTAGTTTTTTTCCTGTCAGTTTTAAAGCCGTAGCTCATACAGGTATGGCGCAGAAAAGTACAGGTCTTATTATGGTAAGGTATGAAGTTCTTTTGAGTCGAAGATCTAATTCAGATTTTATCTCGATGAGACTGTATATAGTCAAAAAGGCTGCATTAACCTTATTTAGCTCACAGATCACATTTGTTCTTTAAAATTCAGTTGTGTACCCTGTATGATGCTTAAACATTTAAATGAATTTACTATTGGGAGTAACTGATTATCCATTCATATATTTAGGTTAACTGGATTTTTTTTTTTTTGTAAAATTAAATTACATTTTTAGTTTGATTTTCTATGTTTCGCACCCTTATGCTACAGTAATTAAGGCTGAGGTGTAGGTCGTCAGTGGAATGTTGCGGCCTAACTGATTTCGTCATCAGGACCGTGCCATCAGCATACTCGGCTAACTTGTAATTTAGTGGTTCTGGCATATCGTTTATATACTGCTGGCCATTAAAATTAAAACACTAGAAAGAAACGATCTGACGAACGTCAAAATCACACGAAAGGAAGAAGTTGGGATATGCAAATGATTAGTATTTCAGCGCATTTAGACGACGCAGGAGGGAGAAACGACATCTGAAGCACTACATAAAAGAAAAGTTGCGTAGAAGATTTCTCATTTGGAAAGTCCTTTGTAAGGTTGGAGTTTGCTCAGAATATTGTGTTATGTCTCGAATAAGAAGAGGAAGTGCTTACCAGCAAGTTTCGAAATTCGATAGAGGCAGGATCGTTGCCTATTGAAAGTGTAGATTATCGTTCCGTGATATCGCCAGTCGCGCTGCTTGACATCCAGCCACTGTCATGCAAATATGGAATCAATGGATTGCTGAGGGTCATACTGAACGGCATGCAGGATCTCAACGTCCTCCCATGACTAACGCTAGAGAGGACAGATATATTGTGAGGTCAGCCCTACCATACTATACGACCACATCACGGACCATTAGTTAGGAAATGGGCATGTTTGCAGCACGCCCAGTATCAGCTTGTAAGGTGCGTCGACGTTTGCAGCAGCGTGGACTATCAGCAGGGTGCCATTATTTCGGCTCCCCTTGACAATGCAGCATAGAGAGAGACGGCTACACTGGTGAGCCAAACGACAAAGTTAGGTGCAAGAGGGGCATAACGTCGCCTTTTCAACCGAGTCTCGGTTCTATATGCAGTATTCTGATGGCCGTATGCGTGTCTGAAGTGTCCGAGGAGTCCGCACTTCGCCTGCTGGCATTCGATATTGGCATAGGGGACCTGCGCCTGGTGTGACGGTTTGGGCAGGTACACGACGCGCACATCTCTAGTTCGGATCGACGGTAATTTAAACGCAGATGGGTACCTTTCTGACTTCTTACATCCAGTGATTTTGCCCTATCTTTGAAGCCCCCAAATGCCTTGTTCCAACAAGATAATGCAAGACCACATGTTTCACGTCGTGTTCTGACCTTCTTCGATACACAGAGTATTCCGATGCTGCCCTGGCCTGCACGGTCGCCAGATCTGTCACCTATTGGAAACATTTGGTCATTAGTTGCTGAGAGACTGGCCAGCTACCCCTCTCCAGCTAATACGGTTTATGAAGTGTGGCATAGACTTGAAGCAGCATGGAATGAGTCACCCATTTCTGTCATCCAAGTCCAGTTTGACTCTATGCCTTATAGGGTAAGGGTCGTTTTAGCTGCCAGGAGTGGTAGTTGTTTCTACTAATTTCGCACCTCTGTAAGCCTTTAAAATGCTTACAAATTTAATCATTTTGTCTTCATACCATACTGTTTACGTGCAATAAATATCGTTTTTGTATTTGCTTTCCTTCATGGTGTTGCAATTTTAATGGCTAGCAGTGTATATATGTTAAATAAGGTCGGCGCTAAAACCGAATGTCGTGGGTCATACGAATTAATTTTTGCTTGAAAGTGTATCTCCTGCTCACATCTGGAAAGTTCTACATTTCAGTTAAGACTTGAGTAATTCGAGCATCTCAACAGAAAATTTGATATTTCGAGTTTATAAATTGGTTCCTGATGCCAAATTTTATCAAATGCCTTTTCCGTATCTATTACACAGGCAGCTACACAATGTTTTTTGGTAAAAGCTTCAGCAATGTTTCCCGCATTGTTAAGGATTTGCATAACTGTATTTAGGCCTTGTCTAAAACGAAAGCGATTGTTGTTGATGATGTCATTTTTGATGAGGTGATTACTTAATCTTTGATAAACTATCCTTAAGAAGATCTTCTCTAAGATCTATAACTTCTGGAAAGATTTGGATTTTTATCAGATTTTCAAAAGGTGCTAATGAAGCATGCTTCCGCTGTTGTGGAAAGTAGGAAAGCCTCAGATACGCACTGATTACTGTTGGTAACAAAAATGAAAATTTTTCTAGGAGTTTCCTTAATGGCTTTACTCGAGATTTTATTATATTTTCCTTTCTTTACATTAAAATTTTTAATGATGTTATTTACGTGATTGGGCGTTGTTTGCTGTAAAATTTCAGTGGAATAGTTATGCATTAGGAAGATTAATTCATTGTTTATTTCATCTTCATGAGTTGCATCATTTGACATGTTAGAATTGAAGGTTTCTTTTAGAGATCTGGCTAAACCTTTCGCGATTTCTTGCCACGATTGAGTGATAATATTAACCTGTATAAGTAAGTCAATATCGTTAGGACGTTCAGATTATAAGGACCCTGCAATTTTCCGTACTGCTACCAGCTCAAACGTCATATTATCTGAAAGTGATTCCCGTCGCTCAGTTCTGTATTCAGTAGTTAAATCGTTTACTTCCTTAACTCTAGGCTATTGAGTCTTCTTTTGATGTTAGGAACTGGTCCTGCTGGTAAACTTCCTATGTTTTCTTACTTGAATTTTGTGTCCGATTTTTCCAAGAATATCAACTGGTAGAGTATTAAGATTTTCTTGACGGGCAATTTTTATTGAGTCATCAAGTGCTTTTTTTAATTCTGCTGTTGAAATTAGCGATGGCAAGCTCTATATCAAAGATCCAGCTAATACGGTTAATGAATTGTGGCATAGACAGTCTGGGGCCGAAATGAATTCTAATGATTATAGTTTACCTAGTAATTTATGCCAGTTGGTAACGGTCTTGCATTCTAGTACAGGTGTGTATAGTCTATGAAAGAAGAAATTCACTGAAAAATGATCCACGCTCATTTCTTCTACTACTTCGGAGTAGGGAGTATGTTATAACCCTTTTAATAAAAGTATATTTAAGACTTCTAGCGAAGTATTATGATTTATTATGATGGGAGCATTTAATCCTAAAACTTTTACGCTACTCTGTGTAGCAAATTTCTTCAGAACTCTACCATTTATGCTGAAATGTCTAGAATTCCAGACAGGACTTTTTGAAATCCCCAGCTATTAAAGTTGGGAAGTCAGCGAGGTTAAATTGTGAAGATCTTGGTTCGTCATAATGCGACTAGATGAGTCATAGACCGAGCTGAATAGGAATGCTTTGTTTGTTTTCCCGTAAATCAGAGCTGCTGTTTATTCTATGTGCAGTGGAGTAGGGAAAGATGTACCTGGAAGACTTAAGATGACTTTTAGTAACTAACGCAGTACCAAATCGTCTATTACGGGTACGATCAGTGCGAAATACACTCATGTCCATAAATTAAGGATAATGCAAAATCAGGCAAAGGAAGAGTTAGAAGCAAAACAAATTTGACTTATTTGTAAAGCTTATTTATTAAACAAAAGGTAAAGAGCAAAAAAAGATGCTATATGTTTAATATTATTAAATAAATTAGCGATTTTTTCTCCCTGGAGCAAATTACAAAAAAAAAAAAAAAAAAAAAAAAAAAAAACTATTTAAAAAAAAAACAATATTACATGGTTGGTACGATTGTTAATACATTGTATTTCTTCCAGACTATGCAATACAGTTCGTACAACGCCTAGACATGCTGAGTATCAAATTACCGATCTGATCTTGGGGGATATTACACCACTCAAAAAGCAATGCTTTCCGAAGTTCCGGTAGACATGTAAGAGGAGGTTGACGGGCTGCAACTCGTCGGCCAAGCATATCCCACACATCATTTACTGGATTCAAGTCCGGTGAGAATGCTGGCCAGTCCATATGGGTGATATCCTCCGACTGAAGGCATTCGCTTACGATGTTTGCACGGTGAGGACGGGCGTTGTCAACCAGAAACACAAATTGTGCGTCCATGGCGCCCCGAAACAAACGTACATGTTGTTCCAGAATGACGTCCCGATAGATTTGGCTTGTCATGGTTCCAATTTGAACATGCAGGTCAGTTCTGGAACCCAGAATAATTCCACCCCAAACGAGCACTCCTGCACCACCGTAACGGTGTCCTTCAATGATGTTTTCTTGGTGGTAACGGGTACCTGGAGCTCTCCATATGAAAGTCCGGCGAGAATCAGACTGCAAGCTAAACCTGGAATAGTCGGAAAACATCACACAAGCACACTGTTGCGGTGTCCACAATGCATGCTCTCTACTCCAGGCTAACCGCAGGCGACAGTGAGTTGCAGTTAGTGGAACGCATCTGACAGGTCTACGAGCATATAGAACAATCTGCCCTAAGCGTCTGTACACGGTCTGCCTTGAAATTGTCGTACCAGTGGCTGAAGAGAGCTGACGAGAAAGGTCTGAGGCTGTGCTCCGCCTGTTTCTTTTGGCAGTAACTGCCAAATACCGGTCCTCATTCGACGTTGTAACGCTGGGGGGACCTGTGCTGTAACGTCTACTCACATTACCATCATCTTGGAATCGTTGCCAAAGCCTGGAGATGACATTCTGGGCAATTCCAAGTTCATCTGATATTTCCAGTTGAGTACGCTCACATTCCAGACGGCCGATAATTCTACCATGTAAAAAATCATCCAAATGTGTCCTTTGTGTCGTAACTATTCGGTTATTGCACTGAAATACTTATAAAGCGCCTGCGAACAATTTTACTTCTTTACCTGTATTCCTTATATATCACTCTCTTACACTCTCGTCATTGTGACGTACCATCGGTGTCATCTGGTTACTTCCTGAAATTTGCATATGATTCTTGAAGATGTGTGTAGTGATTTTACAGGTGATATATTTATTTTAGAGTTCGATTTTAGCGTGACTCCGAATTATCCTTAATTTATGGACATGAGTGTATTTGAAACAATCGCAGGTTATTAGATGAGTCTCATTAATAAAAAGTACGTCCATATTGTATTCATTGAGTAAGTGAACAAAATGCAAGAACTCCCATGTCTAGATCTGACGAACGTTTAAAAATAAGACGTAAAGTCACAAGTTACCTGCTCCATCTGTCTAAAAAAATGTCAATATTTAAGTAACAGTGTAATCCTATGGTAACCATAGTGTGTAGATAATGGGAATTAAACATTAATGTAATCACATTGTATCCATTGAATGCATATTATGCATATGTAAACTAATTGTATGACCTTGTTATTTATGTAATCTATGCTCAAAATCGTAAAATATCCAATGACCTGTCAGCAACTGTAGACAATAAATATTCATACTGGCAAAGATTGCAATGTTGTAATTGGAACCACGTAACAGCTACGTAAGCAGTGAATGTAAAGACTGTACCATAAATGTTTCAATAATATCATAGGTCCGGACATAAGACCAGACTGCCAGTGACACCGCCAGGGTGGCAGAGCTTGCTGTGTCGCTTGCAGTTGCACTTTGGCAGCAAAACGATATCATGATCTCCAAGAAGGCTTTGTTAATCTAAATAACTAGTGCAAGGGGTCCTTTGCCTACTTACTCAGGATAAAGAATAGGTGTCCCCTGCACGTGTATCTTACTTAACCTAATGTGTAAATAATGTTTTTAATGTTTACCTAGAAAAAGAATTCCGAAGGTTTAAGATCCGAGCTTCGTAAAGGCCTCCGGAATGGGTCACTCAGTCTAATCCATAATTATTTGTTCGGCTTATTGATTACGCGTAGGTGAAAGCTACGGGTGGCTATTTGCTTACGGAAGAGATGCTTTTGTGAAGGATATTTTAAAGAAGACTGGCTCGTATCTACCTTACACAGGGGGAAAACTACGAAAACTCCCATGTAGCAAGCCCGTTCACCGAGGTTCGACCCTGCGTCGAATTATCCAATTAAAGTAAAGTTTTTTCAAGGTCAGTAAACAGACAAGGCTAGACTCTTTCAAGACCAAATCTTTCTTGTTCCGACGCTCAAGGGGGTATCTTATCTCATATATCTGCTCAATGACATCACTTTACTCATTAAAGAGGGAGAAGGCTTGCTTTGGAGCAGGATGTCGTTATCACCACCCTGGTTGATCTTGGGCGAAAACAAACCTTGTCGTATGGCAACTTTGGAGCTACCAGTGTTCAGCGACTTTACGGTACCGTCCAAACCATGAACTTCGCATTTAAGGCTGCCCTCACAGATCTAGTGAACGTACTTAAAACTTAAATTAACTCAGTTTCAACAGAGAATTATTTCCATAAATTTAAGGTTTCATTATGCAGTAAGGCTGTGAAATTCCAACATTCATTTTCGATGATCTTTATTTAAAGGTAGTTTTAGAAAAACGGCTTCGAGATACAAAGCTTTATCATCCGGACAAAATATGTTTTAAATACTTGTTCGTTTCTGAGCTATTTGACGAACTCGGATTTTTTATTTTAGAATAACAGAGATAAGAAATACAAAAGATTCCATACTCAAAGATTCACTATTGAGAAATTCATATATTTTACTGAATATACCCTCACGAAAAACAAAAGGATATGCAAAAAGGTAAATAAAAAGTAACAGTCAACAGTTAAGCTGCATTATTGTAAGATGAGAATTTTTGGCGTGCAGGAAGAAATGGCATAACGTCACATTTGTTCTATCAATTAAAAAAAAGTTAACTTGATCTAATAAGGTATTTCTCCCGCTTTCCTGGTGTGTCTTCGTGGTGTAGTGGTTCTGTACAAGTAACCGGTATTCCAGAGGTCGGTGGTTCGTTTCCTGACGGAAGCGATTGCTCATTTTTCATCTTGCCTGCTTCCAAAAAAATACCTATGTCTCTACAAGCTAGCTAAATAATATCCCATGGAGGAAACAGGCCTACAATGAGTCAGCCAAGTACTGGGCGAGAACAGAATTAATTGTCTTTTTTAAAAAAAGACAATTAATTATTTAACTGAGTACTTTTTTTATAAGCTATGTCTAAATAAATTCGAAAATAAATAAATAAATTCAAAAAATCTTAAAATTAATCCAAAAAAATTCTAAATGAATATTAAATCAAACACCTTAACCATAAAAATCAGAAAGTAATGAAAAAAAATTACTGGGGAACAAAACGTACAGATTTCTTTGCTCCTGATGAAGAGGGATCTGTACCTGTTTGCCTTCGAAATCTATAGAGTTCTTGACTAAATCTAAACCAAACATAAGGTTGATGCTTTGTTAATTTTAGATTAAGTTTTAATTTTATCTACAACTGTTACCGAATTTACAAATCTTAAAATTTTTTAATATAGACCTTAGCTAATTGTAACTGATGGCTTTGATTTCCTAGCTATTTAGTCAAGAAAGCTATATTATTTTAAAATATTCCTAACAGTTTCCGCTTTAGCAAATTCGCTGAACAATGGTTAGGCTAAAGTTAATTTGAATGAACTAATTTTAGGATTGTAAATAATATATCTAAAGATCCACCTTTCTTTGCTTTTAGCGAAATATCTTGGGCACTCTCTGAGTGGTTTGTTTCCAATAGACTTTTTTGTCGTATATTTCGAAATTATATAATGAACAATAAATTGATTGCATTCATAGTTCACCTATTTTTCTCAGAAATTTTTTAAGATTCCAATAAATGATCATAAATTTTCTCGCCTCAAAATTAAATAAAAAAATTTATGCGGTACGTGTTTAGAAAGTGGCTCCTCAGATTTAAATTTTATACTTTCCATGTTTTAAATCGTTTTTTTACCACAATATCCCAATACGTTTTCGATCTTAATTTCGTATTTAAAGGCAAAATATCTCGTTTATTTATTTGTTTTACCTAATTTTATTCACCAAAGTATAGCATTGTATTTAGACACACACAAAAATAAATAAATAAATAAATAAAAATATTAATAATAATAAAAAATACTTAGTTTTAGAATAATAGCTGAAATTTTATTGCTCAATGTTTCATGTGCTCCTGTATTTTTTCAATACACTGCTTGATTATTTCTTTGCTAAAGTTTAATAGGTTGTATATCTTCCAAATATTACAAGCTAATTTACCAGTCTTATATATTCGTTTAAATTAATTTAATAGCGCTTTAAAATATGCATTGCTCTCTGTTATTTTTTTGTGCTATTTTAAATCAAAGAGAACGGAGCATAAAGGGCACATTAAGAATACAAAAATTCCATAAGTGATAAAAAATTCCGAAATTCCGCAATTCTTTTGAAACGTAAGAAAGTTTCATTTTATCTGCTACACTTTGAAAACTTCCTATAACACTGCTACGTAATTACATGTTCCAAAATATTTAAAGAGGGACACAGAAGAATCCGCGTATACTTATGCTTCGTATTATTGAAACAAGTTGGCGATTATAAACCTGTTGGAGTTACGGCAACCCTGTACCTGCGCGAAAACTTCTCAGTATTGAAATCAAATACCTGCTTTTCTTTAGACGCGAGCTTAACCCGCGACCGCGTCGACGCAACAAATCGCTTCAGAATGCAACCGTAAACATTAAATTTATTTTTGCAAACGATAATCAGCACAAGTTTTATAACGTCTAAAAGCAACATTTTGTATAGAGCGTGAAACATTAAATCATGACGTGAAGTGACTGAGTTTCATCAACACAAAAAAAGTGGATAAGAATGTGGAGTGTTTTTTGAGTTGGTTGGGTCTCATCGACCTCCAATCGTTTGTAACCGAGGAATTATGTGTTCCAAGACATGCCGCTACCTACATCTTCTCTTTTTTTGGCATTGGTTCTTACAAGGTAATATTTCTTATCACTTTTTGTATTCTTTAAATGTTTTTTAATTGAACGTACATAATTAGAACTGTGACTTCTTCAATTGATTTATTAGAATACAGTCATCGATTCTTTTAATGATAGCATCATTTTTACATAAATTATTGTTTAAATGCATATTTGTAATAAAGCATTAAAATTTTGTAATACATTAACTAACGAAATTCAAAAAATAAATTTTTCTAAAAATTCGGAAAAAGTCTATATTGTATGGAAATGACTGTTATTAATTACTTTTATTATTCCCAGCGTCAGGTTGCCGGGTAAGTCGGGTGTCAAAATTATTTTATGATCCGTGATAGTCATGTTTTTTTCTGCATAAGATAACTAACTAACAAACTAGCTAAATAAATAAAATAACGTTCGATCCTTTAAAAGAGCTCTGTGTGTAGAGTGGTAGGGTATCTTAATTACTCCTAATTTAGATTCATTTTTAGTTTATTCGAAGTTCTGTTGTAATTGGTATACATCGTTCAATGCATACATTACATGTTTATTTTATCCTATTCCTATCATTTTATTACTAGGATCATTCTGAAATTTTTTAGATATAGCTAAATGATATATGTTAAACTTACCATATCTTAGGTATGTTCAAAGTAGTTTCCTACAACATCAGTGAACACTTTTAAGAGAATTTACAAAATATATGTGCTTCAAATTATCCGTTTCTTGGAATCTATGAAAAATGCGTTTTCATATCTTCACGAGTCTCAATTCTGGAATGAAAACAAACGGCCACGTAAACTTAGTTTTATATTAAAAAATAGCTGACTGTCACGCATAGCAAAATCAGGAGCATAGGGTGGATATTCTATCACTTTTCTAGTACTTTTGTTCAAGAAATTCCACTGTCGGTCTTTGGGAATGAGAAGATGCATTATAATGGTGATCCATAAATTCTCGAATATTCAGTTCTTGAAGAGTATCGGAAAGGACTACCTTCTGTCCCTGGACCTGGATGGCTTTGAGCTGTCCTCTACTTTTGAAGATGACAATTATACATTACTTTATTCATTGCTTTTTTTTTTTTTTTTTTTTTTCTATACTGGTAGGAGATCATCTTCAAAGACCCATACTTTACTTTCTTGATGTGTTGGAACGTTAAAAAACGGTATGTATGTTTCAAGACGACTTACGATTTTAGAATGCGATGTCCTCCATCATTAAATAACTTTAGGATTTCTTTACTGATTTTGACTAGCTTCGATTTTTTTATGTTTTGTTAATTTAAGGAGAACTCAACGACAAACTAATTTTTTCATACGCAAGTTCTTGAATAATTTTATGTATAGCTGCGGTCGCATGGCCGAAACATTTTTTGAAATCCTAGGTTACAAAGGATTTTCTGTTACGTTCTTCACTCAGGAGCAAAGTTCGATCTTCATGGTATTCTGTAATATAGTAGCACGAGGCGGAGTTCCATTTTCATATGTTAACTATAGACGTTAAAGGCTTCTTCTTGATTAAGGCTCACTTCTAAATGATGGGAAGTTATGGCGTGATAATTCTCTCGCGTCAGCTCCATTTTCCTTTCATTCAAAATTTATTCTAGGATAAATAAATTGCAATTATTGCACAAATTATCGTCTGCCGACATAAGAGGGCTCAAATTAACATATATAATAAATAATTTTTTTAGGCGTTTGTTGACTGCCTCTGCCTAAAAAATTTCAGACTTAATTATGTATAACTGCAGCTTTTATTACCTATGCAAGCAGTACGCCAGTATCATATTTTATTTCCAGGAAGTTCTTGGAACATAAAAAGTTAAGAATCATTACTTAACGCAAGTATGATATTTTTTATTATGGCAAAGCACTCGAGGGCTTTCTGTATAAGAAGAGGAATGCCTTCGTGGAGAATTTTCTAAGGAAAACGGGCTCGTATTTACTTAAATTAAGAGGTGCAGGAATTGAATAATATCAATAAATTTTGAATATATTCGAATAAATATTTTCGGATTCAACTGTGTAAAGATTTTGGACATTCGTTCCCTAATTTAATTTATCTTATTGTTTTCTCTAAATGGATGCTTTATTACAGTTGAAAAAACGCACCTTACATGTATATACGCTTACCATTGGATATCTACAGGGGTTGGACAAAAATATGGAAACACCTTTAGAAAAACATGTTTCTTTGCTTAATATAGTGTAGGAAACCCGTTGGCATCCAAAACAGCTTGCAGTCTTCTCGGAATGGATAAATACAGTTCCTGTATGTTTGCCAAGGGAATATTATACCATTCTTTTGTGAAAAACGGTGGCAAGTTCAGATAACGATGTTGGCGGTGGATAACGAGAACGCACTTTCCGTTCCAATGTAGACCACAAAGGTTCGATAATATTCAGGTCTGGTGACTGTGGTGGCCAGAGGAGATGGGACAACTCATCCTTCTGCTCAGAAAACCAGTCCTGAACAATGTGAGGTGTGTGAACAGGATCTTTGTCGTCTTGGAAGACACCATCACCATCGGGGAACAAAGCTTGTACCATGGGATGAACTTGATCGGCCAAAATGTTCACATAAGTCTTGGCAGTCATGTGCCCTGACACAGTTATCATGGGGCTAGCAGAGAAGCACGATATGGCTGCCCAAACCATAACAGAACCCCCGCCATGTTTCACTCTTGGCAACAAGCAGTCTGTATTATAGGCTTGAGATGGCGTTCTCCAGACGTAAACTCGGCCAGAAGTGGGAAACAATGTGAAAGAAGACTCGTCAGACCATATTACTCGCTTCCACTGCTCTATAGTCCAGGCTTTATGACTTAAACACCACCTTTTCCTGTTACGGGCATTAGCATCACTGATAAGTGGCTTCTCAATTGCAGCACGGCCAGCAATTCCCTGTTTATGAAGCTCCCTTCTAATTGTTTTAGTACTCACAGGGTTCGGTAACACAACATTCATTTCAGCAGTAACTTTTGCAGCTGTGGTCTTCTTATTTTTCGTCACAATTGCCCTTAATGATCGTCTGTCACGATCACTCAGGACACACTTTCGTCCGCACTGTGATTTAGCAGATGATGTTTTTTCGCTTTTCAAATATGCGGAATAATTCTTCGATACAGTACCTCTTGATACACTAAACACCTCGGCTACCTTGCTTACGGAAGCACTTACCATACGTGCTCCAACAATTTGCCCACGTTCGAAGTTTGTTAACTCTGACATAATGCAATGACAACCTCACATAACAGTACTCCGACAACAACTGAACTGTTTAGCACATTTACGAAGTTGTATAGGTGGCGTCAGTAGTCAAAAACGCCAGCGCCACCTACATATTTCATTAAAATCAATTTTTCGTTTCAAACATGCACTTCACAAGGTGTTTCCATATTTTTGTCCATCCACTGTATGTAAGGATAATGTCATGTATATGGAGTGCTGAATGTTCTCCAATTCAGAAACCTTCACAATGGTCCCCAGCGGTCCCCATTTGCACTTTTATAAACATAAGGTTTTAATCCGGGCGGGGGTTAGCAGCTTTCGTTTAGATGACAACACCTTTACTTTAATGTAAGAGTTTAGTTTTCTACTTCAGTTTACAACTTTGGTTAAAATCTGCTTGCATAAGGCTGCTAGAACATTTACAAAGGTAGTTTTTATAAAGCCAAAATCTGACCTTTACGAAGTTGCCGGCACTTCTATGTCTAGAACATATCTATGAAGGTTGCTGGTTTGGCAAACACCGATTGATAGACACAAATGTGGCAGAAATTTTTGATGAATTCCGAAGCAATGGTCCTTTAGAATCATGCTGAAATATTATTGTTGATGTTTAATTTTGCAGACTACCGCATTAAGCAATGCTTGTAGAGTCATTAGGTTTATTGGAAGCAGAAAATATGAAAAATATGCAACCGCCTTCGTTGGGAATCGAACCACGGACCTCTGGAATACCAGCCCAGCGTGCTACCGTTACACCACGAAGGCACGCTAGAGATGTGGGAGAAATACCTTATATACTCATTATCGTTTATCTCTCATGATCAATGATCATTTATCTCTTTACTAGCTTTACAACTGTAATCGATGTACAATTAGATCGACTACATTTTAGTATACACGACGTTTTCGCGGCCAGCAGCCTAAAATAGTTACTGTAATCAGGGATGGTCATAACTAGCGCGGCTGTGGGAAGTGACCGGTGGGCTCTTATGCGAATAAAATGTATGCATAAAATATGGTAAATTAAAACTAGTCGATGACCTAAAGAAAGTAATTTATTTATTTTATTTCTTTTTACAAGATCATCAGATGTTTCTTTCCATTTCAAACCTTTTTCATTACTTTCAAAATGATGTAAATATAGACTTATGGCTTTTGGAAAATCTCGTTGCGACTCTGAAAACTTTCCTGAAATCAAGTATGCGGTTTAATTGACCTGAAATTTGGCACTCGTGTATTACAAATACAATAAAGAGTTAATAATTAAATAAAAAAATGATGGGAAACTTGCTAAGAGGAAGAATATAAATCAAAACTAAAACAACAACAACCAAAAAAAAAAAAAAAAAAAAAAAACATAAAGTTGCATAAAAAATATAATAATATAATGTAGCAAATAATTGGAAAATCTTTGTGATTCTGCTGAAAACTTTCCGCTTTGAAAAAGAACCAAAAATTTTCAACTATTTATTATATTATATTACAATATTTTTATGTTATTTTTTTATAACGAAAATTTAAAACGTTTTGCTTTTGTTCCAGTTTTGATTTATATTCTACCTGTAAACAAGTTTGCCACCATGTTTGATTTAATAATCATCTCTTGATTATTTAATTAATTTCGCAGCGTAAAGCGAGACTTTAATAATAATTAATAGTCTTAATTCTGAAATTTCTTAGTTCTTGTTTGTATACATATATATACAATGATTTTATTGCGTCCAGCTATTGCCATTTCGCAGGTCCGGCTAGTAATTAATTAATAATAAGAAATGAAGAACTGCCTTCATGGCTTTTAAATCTCATAATTTGTTAATGAATAAAAGACAGATGAAATTTGAATAAAAAACTAAATATCTTACGCTTTACAGAATGGCCAAAAGCTAACCCATGGAAGGTCAAAATATTTTATTTCGGGCTGTGGGAACACATTTCTTTAAGTCGCAGAGTTTTCTCGTTAAATTTGAAAGACTCATATCTTACACTTTATCGTGTATCTGCACAGTGCTTATAAACTGCCGAGTTTATGAATCAAAATTTCAAAAGTTCGCACAAAATATAAAATAAATGAATAAAAAAATTCGAAATTCGAGTTTAGAAGCGCACATGTTCGGGTGGAGGACTACGTGTGTTCAAAATTTGGCGGCTTTAGGTTTTGCCCTTTTCCACAGTGCGGGTAAAATGCATACATGCATACTATTACGGATTTTGTGTTTATTTAGCTATTTTTAGTAGAATTGTAATTAAAATTGTTTTATTTTCCCGTGCAGTGCAGCGCGTGACGAGTCTTACAGCTACGCAGAAAAAGTAAAAATACAGGAGCATGAGCATTTAATAAATAGATATCTCGTAATTTATAGTTAAATTTAATAAATGCAATTGGATGTTAGCTGTAACTGTAATTCTACTCTTTTTCTTTCCGGAAACTTCGAGAAAATAAAAATTACCAGAATTTTCTCGTGCATGATTAAAATGCTTTAAAAAGTCGGAGCGAAACATCTCAATTCAGTTGTTTACTTAGTACTGTTATTAATAATAGAGACTTCGCGGTGAGATCGAATTAGCTTTCTCTGAGCTTTGGATTGAGTTCTATTTAACGTTTTAGTAGTTTAGAATATAACTACTGTGTGATATGGTGATATTGCATGAATATCTGTGAGGAAAAATTTCAGCATTTTGTTTTATTTCTTGTGATAAGAATAAATTTTATTGACTTTTTATCGGACTTGTGCATTCAATCTATTACGAACCCGAACACACGCAACAATGCATATTCTTCATTATTTAAAAGCAGAGTTAGAGGTGAAATAACAAGAAACGGGTGTATTAGTTTAGACCTTATCCGACAGGACACAGTTACTGGCAACAACACGTCAACCGCATATTTTTTCGTAAATCGGCGCTTGATGTAAGTACTGTTCGAAGAATTCATTTCTGAGTACGATATTTTATATGAAGACTTCAAATCTCGCTGCTAGAGACGATTTGCTCGTGGTGGGATCAGTGAGATGTAAAACAAAGGAGGAATGCATTTACAGGTAATAACGAAGTTTTTGTTTCCATCCAAATTATTGTATCGAAAAGACAACAATTTCGAAAGAAGTTCCAGGAAAAATTACTTTAAATATATTTAATGTGTTTTTTCATCTCTCTCTTTCCTTCTACCCTAGTTCTGTGCATTTTAACCATCCGCTCTATAAATAAATTCAGCATTATAACCCAAATTTTGAGTTTTAAATTTCTGACATTTTAATTCGTCATAGATTTGGACACTTGATTGTAAAATCCGATGCTTTAATTAACAGTAAAATGTACCTTTTCTTTCCCTAACAGTTCAGGAGCATAAAGACGATTGAATTTGTGAGGTTTAACGCTACTTCAACTGCCAACCCAGAACCATACAGACAGTAAACTTATCTTTCCATGTTACCTTCCAGATACAGTTTAACACGAACACAGATGTAATAAGTTTGAAATAAATTATGTATTAATCCGTCAGATGACGGTTAAACAAACTAACTCCATAATAACAGAAACTTAAAAGTCGCTGTTTACGGGAAATGTATGAAGAATAACAGGTGCCTAAATAAGCTTTGATCTGGAAGTAAATATTCACGAAGCAAATGAAGCTAAAGTCGATAAATCATTTCAGTAAGAGGAAGGTATAATTCATCAATGGTAGCTGCCAAAGGTTTTGGCATTCTGAGTTTTCCCTGGTTTTATTCTGAAATTTATTTTATGGGATACTAAAATTGAATAAATCGTGCAGCTAGCTATTTTTCACTTATAATTTAAATTATAATTTTTCTTTTAAAGAAATTAAAAATTTAAACTAATTTAAACTAAATTGATTTCTGATTTGCAAGATTTTATTTTCTAATTTAATGGATTTTAAGAGATTTCTTCTTATTTAAAGGACTTGATCCAAGGAAAATTTTATCTAATATTCTTCCTTTTATCTGATAAATATGATTTAGAAATTGATGACACAGGGCAGAACATGATTTACGGAGTGACGGAATTGCTGCATTAAAGACGTTAATAGTCGTAGCTCTCGATTTAAATATTTATTGTTGACAAAAATTTTTCTTTAAACCAACGCAGATAAAATGGCGCAATAAACGCCTGTTCTTTTGCATTTCTAAAGGCGAAGCAAAAGAGCGATTAGCTAGCAGGAGAAGCAGAGAGGAAATGTGACGTGCTCAAGGTGAAATCTCGATTTAGAACGGGTTAATTTCATTTTAGATAGCAATTTGATTGTTTAATTTTAAGAGATTAAAATTATTGTGAGCTAAATCGTTTGTGTAAGATCACGACGCATTTTAGAGAGATTTATTATAAGCAGTTACTATTTTCACATTATTGCAAATTAAAATTATATTTTGATTTACATTTTTTAAAATCTTAATTTCATATATTACATTCTGCAGAAATTATTTAATGAGCTCTGTCATGTGGTACAAATATTAAAAGGGTTTTCTCACTGCATTTAATACTCAGGTTTTTATTTTCTGAATTTATGCGATCTACGAACCAATTGAGTGGATAAGAATATTAAATATTCGTCGTTCGTTCCGGTTTCTTTTTCTGGTGAACGGGCTGCCTGCAGGTGATTACGTGAATTTTTCCAGTGCAACCTGGATACAAGCTGTTTCTCATAAGAAACTTCCAAGTATCTCTCGTTAGAAGGTAGAGAAATTTCGAATGCTTTGTTATTATTTTTTAAGCAACCATTCCTTTAGTTCAAGAGCTAATTAAAGTGATTTGGACTTGCTTTAAGTGCTTTGTGCAGCTTCGGCAGTGGTGTTGAAGATATAAAACAAATTCTTCTTGAGTACATTCATCATGTCCAAAGGGGAAGATGTTTCAAGGAACTTTGATGCACTTGTCTGTATCTTGGCCACCAGTTTTTTCTGAACGTTTTCGGACCAAAGAGACAGTTTTCTACTTTTTCGAGATTTCTTTCTCAATTTAGATTATTGAGTTCTCTTTATTTTATTTCTTATTTTATTTTATTTTTCTTTTACTTATTATTATTTGTTAATAATTCCCCTCACCCCCACTTGCAGTGCTATTACACATTTGCTTATTAATTTTAGTGCTATAACTTAGTTGTATAAGCCTCGTGGTATACTTTGTTGAACACGAGGAGTTAAAATTAGAGTTAACAAACAAACAAACAAACAAAAACAAAAAAAAAAAATTTCCTTTAGTTTTATGTTCATCTATGTATAAACACCCTACACTTTCTATATAACAGATTTATGAAATGATTTGTTATCTTTATGGTTGAAAAAGCGAATGAATTGACAACTGTCAAATGGAAATAAGAGCGGAAAAATAACCCAAAGTTTTCCCATGCTTACATTTGTTTCAGTGACACATTCCAAAGTAATTCCACGAAATAGCTTTTAACTCACTAGAAATCTGATTTCCCATGAAGCTTTTAAAGGCTGACATAATCAACACATACGCTTCAATGAGTAAATTTATTTCGATAATGACTCACATGTGAAAAAATATTGGAAGAGGGGGAAGAGAATGCTTTACGTTAACTAAAGATATAATTCTTTCACTTAGGAATCCTGAAACTTCCTAGTCTTTTATTTTATGTTACCTCCTGCAAATAACTGACCCAGTACTCAGGGTCATAGAAATAAGATAATGCCACTTACAGTACCTAAGCACGTTTCTCCTGTAAAGCTTTTGTAAAATATAAAAATATTTTTTTTACGTCACATTGCTAAACTTCCGTAAATCTATTAGTATCCCCGCGGTGCTTTTCAATGAACGGGGCGGAGTGCAAAATTTATTTAGTTACTTATGGCTGTTATTATTAAATAATGAGAATTTCTACCAGGTGATTTTTATTACATGAAACCATTTTTTTTATACATAAAAATAAGAATATGCAATATAAATATTTTGTATGGGTATTTTTAGGAAGAAGAGTGTTGGGGAAAGTAATGAAATGTGAGCATTTTCAGATGAAACTCATTTAAATGGATATGTTAGAAACAATTTTCAAGATTCTGGACATTTAAAAATCTACAAGCTGCTATTTTTTAACAGCATTAATTCTTTAAGTTCGGAATCGCAAAGTTCGGTTACCGCGTGGTGTGTAAAATCTTCTGTTGGCGTTTTCCATGCAGATTTTACTGAAGTGAAGTTCATTTGCCAGCGGTGGAAACACTATAACTGATGTCCCAGGATTCATCCGGATTCCGTATTTATTTCGCATGCTTGATGGTCTTTCCAAATGCTGATTTCATCAAAACGGTCCAAGACCTCACACGGCAAGAATAGTCCTGGTCATCTTCATGATATCTTTAAAGTGTATTGTCTAACTGTTATTCCCGATTGACCAATGTCACTGGATATGACTCCATATGACGGTTGCCTTTGGAATTACTTGAAAGACAGAGTGCTTAAGAAGAACCCTGTAACAATTGACGAACTGAAAACAGGCAACAGAGGCAGCAATTTTCGTCATTTCTGGCTATAGATTATTCACAGTGATGCACAGTTTTGTTCTCAGGCAGCGCCATGTGCATGACAAGCGAGAGCGACACAATCAAGTTATTGCACTTTAAACATCGAAGCCTTGAGATTATTCTTCAGAAGTAAGAAGGTCTTGTGACAAATGGCTTATCAGTTGTGAGTAATTCCAATGGCTACATGTATTGATATCAGCCGACATGTATGTATGTTTATTCTTGGCATTGTGAAAAAATGGCGGCACTTAGAAACAACCAGATTTTCAACACACATAGTTCTCTACCGGAACATGTGTTCTTGAAGTCCGAATCTTAAATTTCAAATTTGCTTTCAGGTTACCAGCGACGCTGAACTGACTTTTGGAAATTTCACAAATAGCTTTACAGACTTTTCTCATGATACTTTAATTTTTATTTATTTAAATACCCCTCCCGTTGTGAAGTAATGCTCAGTCATCAAAATCTATTCTGCTTGAAAAAAACTCATCTCCATCTTGTAACAAGCAGACGGTTTTCAAACAAAACGGCATAAATTACGACTGAAATTTCGTGTGATGTACTACTTGTATAGAGGGTCATCCATTTAGGTAGTTTTCCATTAGGAAATTTAGAATTTAAAACATTTTTTAAAGTTTGATGTGCGCGTCTTTCTGACTACCCTGTGGTAACCCTATTTGCCTGGTACATTTTAGTGTTTTATTTTATTTCATTTATTCGATTTTCTTGGAATATAGTTTTTCTTCTATATCTCAGAATATAATCAAAAAAATATGATATATAGTTAGAAAATTTATTTATTATGTATTCAGTTTAATATTAGTTTAGAAAAATATGCTCTTAGTTTTCTTCCTTTCAAAATGAAATAGTAAATAGTTAAAAAATTCGATTTTCACCACTTCACTTCCTTCACTTGCTTTTACGAAATTTTGACGCATTTTTTAGATGAAACCATGGAGAATTAACGACTATACGTCAGAAGAAACCGTGGTGGATTAGCTACTGTATGTCAGAAGACGGAAAATGCCAATTTTGTAACCAGATCGTTGACCTTAATCTTTCGACCACGTTACCAAAGAAGAGCTAAGCGTTTGAAACATTTCATCAAACGTGTCGTCGCCTGAGGTGTCTTTGCTCCATTACCTTGTTATGGATAGATAAGCTTGGAACACACATCTGTCAATCAAAAAGTCAAGCTGCATTTCCGTATTTACTGCAGAGTGGGTAAACCCTTTATAATGACACACTGGTCCATACAATCAGAGTGCGCATAATTTGTTGACTGCTGCATTTATATAAACTGTTATAATAAAACACATATTTCCTATGTTAAAAGTGGAAATGAGACTTGGGCTGGATTAACCATAAAGCAAAATAAGCACGTGCTTAGGAATCAACGAAAGGAAGCACCACAAAAAGACCCTTAGGGGCTGAAGGAAAGAGGGCACTATAAAAAATTACTATTGCCGATTTTACGTACTATGGAATGTATGATGCAGATGAACTAAGACCGTGAGATAAGGAATGGGATAAAAACAGACTTAAAATGTACGTAAGCGCACCAAAAATCTATTATGTGCTTAGAGCCTTTTACAGGTCTTAACACTGTCCTGCACAGCACATTGGAATTTTAAAATCTTATGAATCTATGATATTCTTATAAAATCTTATGAATTTTACAAAGAATTCTAGATTCGGAAATTCAAATCTTCACAATTTTTTAGTCTTTCGAATGTTCCGAATACTCACTTAAAAATCGTTAACGTTTTTTTAACTCAGAAGTTTGGAAAGATTAATTTTATTGAAGATCAATACAAGCGTTTGTTAAGAGAAGAACGTGATTCATGCAATTTCAGTGGTTCATGAATGAACAGTATCATCTCAAGTCTTCAAAGTGTTCAATGTTTGGTATTTTTATGAAAACTTAATCAACTTTTCGGTTTCTCTTAATTTTCTGGGGGTAATTCCATGTTGAGTGCTGATCCGTGTAATTTTCTATATTTAACTCTGTTTCTTCTTAATCTTTTATTTCGCACACTTGCTTTCAGTTGAAACATTTCTGAAAATAATATTAAAAAACGAATAGAAAAGAAAAGGAATGTTTCTTATAATTTCTGTTTTTCGCTCTCTTTCTTCCTCCCTCATATAAGATCCTAATTGTGTTAAAGTTGAATTTAAGTTCTTTAGACCCATTAAAGTGGCAAGTGAGTTTTTGCTCCGTTTGAAATATTATGACAAGGTCCTAAGAAGGTCGTAAATAACCATTATGTTTAAACTTTTAAATTAAACAAAAGTCACCGCTTATAATAAAACCCGCCACTTACGAGTATTTAAAATAACAAAATCTGAAAAAAATTAAGGTATTGTATGAAGTGGTTTCCTTAAGCCGGCTCAATAGTTTAATGGCATGTTTTAACGTAGGCTAGCGAAATGTTTAAAGCCGGAATATTCACTGGCAAAGCTGGGCCTATAACGTAACTGCAGGGGACCCTGCCAAAAGCTTTAACTCTTATATTAACATTCAAAACTTTCACCAACTAACTTGAATTCTTTCAAGGACTACGAGAGAGGAGAAGTTGCAGTAAAGTTTTAAATTATAATAATTGGTTAAGTAAAATAAAATACTTTACAAACCTCAAAATTTAAAATTTTTTAATTTTATTTGTATCTTTTTAATAAATAATTATGTGAAACACTTATAGAAAATCTAATTCACCAATGGAGGATGTTTTTTGAATAATTTTGGCCGCAGAAAAATGAAAAGTGTGATTTTTTGACCAACAGTGCTAGGCAACAGGGAATTTCTGTGTTTCATTTTTCATAACATATGCCTCTTTTTCTTTAACGCGAAATTTTAAGGCTCTTTTAGGACCCTAATTCCAAATAACTGCGTATTTTTCAGAATTGTATAGTTAAGTTTTTTTTTTTTTTTTTTTTTTTTTTTTTTTTTTTTTTTTGTAATCAGCCTAAGATTTCAAATTTTGCTTTGCTCTATTTTGTATATGGAGCTGCTATAACATATAATCGTGCACTTCCCTTTTTTATTGCAATCGGCAGTGCCAAATATATATATATGTGTGTGTGTACCCACCCCCTGACTCGGCTTAAATGTTCTTACTCGGCCTTTGTTTTCGTAAACGATGGTCGTAGTCACACGTTTAAAAATGAAGAAATGTTTTAGATGACGAAGATATTCATATTTTCGGAATGTTAAATTAAAGAAATGATTATTTTTGGACAAATAATGAAATATAGCTTTTAATGCTGTCTTCCGATTCCTATACTTAACATTTGGAAAAGTTTTAATATTCGTTATGAAAAAATAAAAATAGTGTTTGACTCCCGACGTCAAAAATTGACCGGGATATTTAATTTAAAAATTTGTACTTTTGATGTCATTATCAACTTGTCTTGAGAGATCGGTTAATAAAGTTCGAATATTTCGTGGAAATAAGAAATTTAAATTAAGTGCAGCAAAAAATATGTATAAATTAATATACAAGAAAATCCATATAATGTCCGTATTAGATTTTTTTCCCTTTTTGCTTTTTGATAATTTATTAAATTTCATTTGCATATTCTTACTGAATAATGGTGTGTTTTTAAAATTGTATTTTTAAATTTCTTATTCATTAAGAGTAGATTTCAAATTTTTCTTTTCTGAAAAAAATTTTGCTATTTTTTTTTTTTTTTTTTTAATTGATTCTTTTTGTTTTCTTTTTTTCCCCTTATTATGCAAGATTCGAAAACCATTTAGGATTCCGATTCGGATTCTAGAAAATTGAGGATTCGTTCCATCTGTAATTATAAATCAATAAAACGATATACTAACTTGACATATTATTGAGACACCCTATTTTTAGGCTTCACCCACTTTCTTTATTAAGTAGTGGAAAATGTCGCCTCTAGTAAACTTATAGAAGACTCTGAAATTAATTTCTTTTTTAAGTCCAGCTACGCCTACGCTAGTGAATTTTACGAGCAACGCCTTTGGCTAAATTCTTGCATAATAGGATGAGCTTCCTAATTCAGCCAATAAGCCGAGGCTTCCAAGTGCGCCTCGCCCGACAGGACTGGTGCTGCAGCTGCTATAGATACTTGGGACTTCACCGAGTCGCAGATACTTACTGCGGTAAAAAAATCTCATTAGCGACGATCTTCCACGCCTTAAAAAGATAAAAAAGAGTACTTTCCTTGTCAAAATGTTGCAAAGGATATTTACAGCATCTACGACGTGGTTTGATTATAAAATAATATTGGCCACTGTGTGTCTCATGCATGCACATATTGCGATCAGTAGAAAGTACAAGTAATTTCAGTTATCTGAATTGCCTGGCTTAGTTTCTTCATCGAGTGATTTATTGGCCTTTTTAATTATGTTTTTTTTTATTATTATTTTTTCGTAACTATAAATGAACATCGGAATTGAATATCACCTTTGTGTAACGACCCCCTCCGCAAAAGACTAGAATCTTTGGGAAACCAACGTGGGCATCTTTGAGAAGATTTAGTATATGTATTTTTTATTTTTTCAAAGAATTATCAAACTAGATAAATATGTATTATATTACTGTATGGCCATTAAATTGGTGTCGAGTTATTCGATAAATAGGCAGCTTATAATCATTAACAGAAAACTGAATATGTACTCCATTAGGCGTGTCCACCATTGGCGGAATGGACAATACTGGTAAACGGCCCGATTTCAAATTCTGTTTGTAACATATATATCAGACACTTTCTTTTAGAAAGACTTCCACGAAGGCAATTATACTTCGCGATGAAAGATTAAATAAATACTACTACTGTCTTTTGCTTAAGCTTTCAATTGATGCCAATATTCTTTTTCTAATAATAGACTGAATAAACATGGCACTGTTAAGCCAAGTTCCTCTGCACAGAATTTGTTGTTTCTTGCGTTGTGTTACTGATTATTATAAAGGATAAGTGCTATTATTTAGTACACAGTTTATATTGTTAACTGTTTAATCTTCAATGAGAAAAAATATGACAAACGGGGGAAATATTCTTGTACCTGCATTATACTAAATATGCGTTTAGCCTGTGTAGAAAAAGTCTGTTCAGTTACTTGGATGATGTGTCGTTCCATAAATTTCGGGTATTTGAAGTTCTGTCGTGCTTTCAAATTCGGTAATCTGTTTCAACTCTCTACTATACTTTCAGTCTGTTTTAAGTCAGTCTCAATGTTGTAAATGTATTTAATTAGGAAAAGAAGTCATATAGACCCGAAATCCAGTTTTTTTACTATGAGAAGAAACAAACTGTTTGTACACATGTCTGATACCTACTCTAAACGGGACTTAAAAGTTAATTTCGAAATCCCTGAAGCGGCTTTTGAGATAATATACAAAACAGTAAAACATTTCGCTTCGCATCAAAATATTTCGCTTTCTTTTATGTATAAACGTATTATCCTCTGTGTTCTTATAGCTTAGGTTAAATTAGGTTCTTTTAATATGAAAAACACACTAGAGTTGTATACCTAAAGAGAGGGATGCCTTCATAAAAGACTGTCTGAGGGAAACTGGTTTTATTTATGTTACACGTGGGGAAAATCACAAAAACCAACCATGCAGTAAGCCCGTTATCCGTTAAGATTTTAAAGAATCCCAAATTTCTTAGAATGCTTCATAATATTCTCGACTTATAAGACCAAGAAAAGTGGCTACCAAGGAAGATCTCTGAGGTGGGGGAAGGCAAACAGGGCCTACAATTTTAATATGGCTTCATTGAGTATTGTCAACACCGCCTATACCAGACATTTGCTCGCATCTATGTGCCATGTTCCCATCTGTTGCTACGAAAGGTTTGCCTCCCTTCCTATATGCGATTTTTTATGAATTGTTGGTGTTTGACTAAAATAACAGTGACATAAATAGTAATGAAACTTTCTGGCCATCGAAAAAAATCGGATTCCATTAAGAACATAACTGTCTTATCTGCGATATGTGCACAAGGAAGATCTTACACTGCATAGGCCAGCAGCAGTTTCAATTCAGCTAGACCAAAATAGGATATTCTTTACAAAGCGAAACGCATAATATCCTGAACAGCTCTAACTAACAGGCATACAAAATGGAAGTCGATTTGCAGTCTATGAACAAAACATCTGTCTTTCTTTTATATAAAAACAACCTTAATTGAGGTATGCAGCTTATTAAAAGTATATTAGGAAGCATTTACTTCTTTTTTCGTTTTTTCAGGACACCGGTGACCGATCGACATTAAAAACAACTACCACCTTTTCTTTGCTCTTCTTTCAGTTGGCGTATGGCTCGTAAATAAGCCATTAGCCGAGTCGAGAAGAGAATCGGGACATTACACTTTCAAGCCATGTAAAATAGGATATTTGAGGCGTGAAGTTCAATCTGCTGACGTCACAGCGTTCGGGGGAAGGGATGGACAGATTAGGAAAGCTTAAGATCGGTGTCCGATTTTCACTTTGTGACGCTGAGGTCCAATTAAAAATGGGAATTTTTGTAAAAGCCGGCTTGGACGCATAAGAAATCTATAAAATATCGAAAGAACATACAGGGAAATAAGAAAAAGGCTCTTTGTTAATTTTTGAAGTAAAACTTGAATTCCAATAATCTGTTGGCAACTTGCCTTCCTGTTTACAAAATCGTCGACGATATTCTAGAAGTTTTGTTTTATTATTCCAACTGCTGTTCTATGAACGACTTCTTAAACGCAATGTTACTCGCTGTTCTTAATCGATATGCATTTATAAAAATATCTTCTACGCTCTATAACACTTACAGCATTTTAATGAGGAAGACTCGCACAGTATGCTTTCTGGAGGATGTATTTTAAAATAAACTCCAAAAGTTCAAATCAACTTGCTTCCATATCTCTGTTTCATCTTCCCAAGCACTTAACAGAAATACAACTTTGAATTGTTCCTCTGTCAGCGAGGAGCTAGTTCTTATTAATACACTTATGATCATAATTTAATTGACAACCGTACTTCGCATACAAAAATTCGTTGGAATAAGGAAAGCATAGCAAGAACACAGGATCATATCTGTTCCCCTCCACCTCCATAAATTTTAAAATTTTGCCGCTCCTAAATTTGGCTGTTCGGTGCCTCCTCTAAATTCTAAATTTTTTGCCATCTTTACATTTTGTTACGCGTTATTTCTTTAAAATCTAAAATTTTAACCCCCCCCCGGTGCAACGGCACCGTTTGCACTGACTCTGGTGCCGGTCCGCAAGAACACGAAACAGTTGAAATCTCGTTGTGATTTCTATATCCAGTGTAAAAACAATTCTTCCTCAATTCGGTTTTATATGACAATTCAGAATCCCATGATTCTTTATCTCATCAGTGACCAAGTGGATCACGATGAGCTGTCCGGGGTTTCCTATATGCGCAACGTTAATGTATATAACGTTGTATTTACTCACACGTATGATATACGTATAATATGAACAAAACCTTGAAAGTGAACATGAGTTATTTTATGGTTTCTAAGGCCTCAGGGAAGAACATTAGTCCTTCACGAAGGCAACCATAGTTAGATGTACTATAATCCAAGAAATTCCAATCCCTGAACCAGCTAATTAGCTAATAATCTAATTGAAGAAGAAGCTTGTTTCTGTTTTAAGTGATAGGTGTGAGCAAAGGTGCTGACTACGCACTTTACCAATAAGGCTTCGTTCAGGCAAAGGTTTTGTGGTGTAAAAGGTAGTAAGTTCTTTCACATATCTGTGTAACAAGTTTTCGTAGCCATTCAGAAAAGGTAAAGTAGCGCATGCGTAAATGTACAGCTGACTCAGCAAAACCGTCGACTGGATATTAGTTTATATTTGCTTCGCTTTAATTAGTCGGTTCTTAGTCGAAAAATTAGAACATTTAGACAAAATCTTGAACCAGTTTTTATGACGAAGCAAGGTCTAGTAGTCTAGCAATGAAGCTCGGCTTATAGCTCTTATGAACGAAAAAAACCATCGTCTGAATAAACCTAAAGAGGCTATCACATATGGCGACAGTTCCTGTGAGACGGGACTTTTCTGAGAAACGACATTCTGGTAGCACTGGTTTAAACGGGAGGATTCCTAGAAAAAAGAACCGCGCTGGAAGCGAAGTCTTGCCTAACGACGGAAACGATGTAGCGGCTACGCGGGATTTTTTTCAAACCTCACTGAAAATGTTTCGGCTGGAGCTCTACCGGGTAGAAATTGCCCAATGAGACGAAAGTTCTGCTTCTGAAGGATCACGTGATCCCAATCTGAGCAATAATCGATTACAGTTTGGCGTTCAATTCTTTGTAGTAAGTGAAAATGGTAACCTAGTTACGTGGGTCTCCTGGAAATGTGCGGGTTCTGAGAATTGTCCCTTTCGACGTCAAGTCCCGCATAGCCGAAACATAATGTGATTGGGACCTAAGGCACTCGCCCAACAATGGCCAAGCGATAAAGTAACTAAACATTAGTACTTCGACCTGAGTTAGGATACCGACGAATGGATGGCTGCATGAGACATTTGGCGGTTTTCTGCAAGATTGTGAAAATAACTTGTGCTTTTTCGTCTCATAGCTATAAGCTTAAAACTGTATTGTTTATTCATGAGATTTTTCTTTAGAATGAGATCTGCATTTTAATTGCAATATAACCAAAAATCTAGCAAAGAGTTGAGAGAAATTTTTTTCACAGTAGTGGTCTTAGTGTGTTATTTTATTTAGCCAAGATGCTTTCGGTAACTATTGAAAATGGCATGTATTGAAAGAGAAACTTTATAAAGTAAGTCTATAAGGTGTTTCTCCCGCCTTCTTAGCATGCCTTCGTGGTGTAATGGTCAGCACACTCGGCGCGTATTCGAGAAGTCCGAGGTTCGAATCCCGGCGAGGGTATTGCTCCTTATTCCCATCTCCAGCATCAAGATAGCCTAACGTCTTTAAAGGGGCGCACGAACTAAAAACATTGGTGGATGATGATTCTCCGCCACCAGCATTTGCCAACTGGGTCCACTAATCCTCAGTCGGCCTTTAAAAAGAGGAGTATATAAGGCATTTCTGCTGTCTTCTTAGCATGCCTTCGTGGTGTAATGGTCAGCACACTTAAGGCGTATTCGAGAGTCCCGAGGTTTGACTCCCGACGAGGGCATTGCTCATTTTTCAATACTCCTGCTTCAAAATAACCTGACTCTACAGGTCTATAGGGTTTTTGAGGCCAGGAAACGTGAAAAATTAATTGTGTTCTCGCAGGAATTTGAATCACGAGTTTTCCAATTGCTAGCTGGTTATGATAACTACTTGTATCACGAGAGTACACTCGAAAGAATGAATCGATTCCTTACAGTTTTGAATTTTGTTAAAGAACTTATGGATCTACTTGGAAAAAAAGAAAAAAAATTAAAAGCCGTGGTTTTCGAAGTAATCCTGAATCAGACGTAGCTTCTAAATGTGAGCAGTTGCAGCATGGAATTGTTCAGTACATAAAGCTGTATGAAGAAGGAACTGAAGTTTGAGGAATTGCAGCACTGAAGTACACTATGTGATGTATATTTAAAATGACTAACTGTAACGGCGTTCATGCTATGCTATTCCGTTGTGGTGATGCACGTGTTGTTGTGCTAGCTTAATGTTATGTGAACTGTTTTTACATAAAATTTGAATTATTTTAGCCATACTCATTAGTTGAGTCTACTTTGAAAGTGTAGAAGTTAAGTGGAACAAACTAAACAAGAAGTTACATACTATGCAAAAAAAGTACCTGTGAATATGAGAGATTGCAGCATTGAAATAGTCACTGTTAATAAATGTAAGGGATTACAGCATAGATGCATTCACTGTAGAAACTAGCCGTATTGCACCGCCGGGCTGCTTTGTTGTGATAGAAAGGAAAAATGTATAATGAATTTAATGAGTCCAGGCAGTATCATGTCATAAAAATATTTTATTATTACTAGTTAGATATTTCATGATGCAATTTTTTTAAATCAATCTGGTTAGAAAGTAGATAAACATTCGTTTATGCTGAACTGCGTTTATTGTTTTTAAATGTCTTGGCTCAGTAACATACAGATTAATCGAAAGCTTTACTGAATGGCAACACGTTGGCCCGTCGAAGATAAAAATATTTTATTTCAGGCAGTGTCAACACATTGCATTCAAATAGTTGAGTTTCTTGATTAAAACTGAAAAATAAATATTTTACGTTTTATCGAATAGCAGTAGTCCGGGGCGCTAGAGATAAAAATCTTTATTTCGAACAGTGTTGCTACAGCTCGCTTTTAAGTTGCTGACTTTTTAGTAAAAATTCATTAAATTCATACAAAATCTAAATGTATATACTGTAAGGAAGAAAGTCTGTGTGTTTGTTCGCTAATAACTCAGTCACTACTATAACTTTCTACAGTTCTTTTCTGGGTCCTGGAAAAAGTCGACGTCTAGCCCCCCCCCAAAAGCTAAAATCAGAGATATTAATTAAAAATTCTTAAAATGCTAATTTTCGCCCTAATTTTTCCGAATGCCAACAGTGCTGATATCAGCAACAATGGCAACAGCGATATATCAGCAGCAATGGCTTCGTGCCATTGTTGCTGATATAATGAGACAGAATTAGTTTATTTTTCTATCGAAATTTTTATATAGGTTCCATATCGCTCAAAATAATTCATTTTGCTCAAAATAATGATGTATTAGTTTTTATTTTTGCTGCCCAAATGGCAATATGTCATATGGGTAGATATATCATATGATTCTATGATTACATATTCAGTTGTGGTACATGTATTGAATATTACTTGGCATGTTTCTTTGGCAATTTTTATGCATTACAATGACGCAACCTTATGACCTTATGACGTAAGAATTTCAAACGATGTCATGAGTAAAATAATACATTAATCTCAATCTAACTTAATCTAACTAATCTCAATCTAACAATCTAACTTAACTATTTTTAATACTAGCGGAAGTACTCGCATCGAGTACTTCGGCTAGTATTAAATAAATAAAAAGAAAATTTGAAATTCAAAACTCTGGTTCGAAATGTACATGGGAAAGGAATATGTGTATTCAAAACTGGGTGGCTCTAGTTGCCGCCGTTTTTCAAACTGCGAAGAACATACATGCATTCATATACATGTTACGGTGAAACACCGAAATCTGGAGAATGTCGACTTCCACCGGTGAATGTCAACATTCACATAGTCTCTTGGTGTATGTCCGAAATATTTTCCAAATACTCTTATTTCTGACTTACACCGGTCAATGTCGACATTCACCATGTACTAATGGTGAATGTTGAACATATAGCAATATTATATTATATTATTTAATATATATTCCGTAATTCAGTCACGAATAAACGCACTTGAGACTTGAAATAAGAACTTAGGAACATGAGAACCTAAAACACACAATACATTCAAAATGAGAAAGGAAAATAATAGAAGTTAAAAACTTACTTAATTATACAGTACGTTCTAAATGAGAAAATAAAATAACAGTAATAAAAAACTTACTAAATTATGTGATTCAAATCTTATTTATTGCAACAACTTAAACTATTACGGCACTTTATGACCTCTCTTTTCGACTTACACCAGAGCATATCTGTGATTGTCGACATAGACCGGTGAGGGTCCGAATATACAAGAATGTAGTGCAATATTCGATCTTTCACCTACGTATTTGGTGAATGTTAACATTCTCCGGTGAAAGTCGACATTCTCCAATTTCGGTCTTACACGGTAACATATACACACAAATTCTTCATTATTTTAGTAACAGAGATAACTATTTTACAACGTTTGTCACTTATATTTTCTAATGATAAAATGATAAGAAAATAAATTTCAACACATTAAAGGGTCTGCCTTCATTAACCCGGAATCTAGTACGGATACTTGTAAGAAGGTTAAAAAAATTATTTTGTATTTTTCAATAGAATTCACGAAACGGAAATCTTCCGTTATTCCCAGATTAGCTCTTAAGAAACACTGTCTAAAGAGGTCGGAAGTGTTGTCATTCTTGTTTTGCGTTTTATCCTTTTATTCAGCTTTTGCCCTGAAGGTAAGGATGTAAAGTTAGTAGGTTAGGAGCATTCGACTGTGAAAGATGCAGAGACTGGAATGTTTCTGTCTTATGTTTTCACTCGCTACTGATCACGAAACAATTGTCGAAACGACGAAAAATATTTGCAATATTTCTCATTTTTTATTATCGTGATACTCTTTATACGAATCATACACATGTATGGGGAAGTAATTTAATAATGAAAAAAATTCGACCTCCATTCTTGACGGATTAACGAGTTTTGATCTTCAGTTATATTAAAAAAGTACTTTCCTTTTTACAAGCATTAGATTAGAATACGATACCGATTTCAGAAACTAATATTCTAAAACTAATCTATTGATGGCTACTTTATTATGTCCCTAATTTTATTTCCGTATAAATTATCTAAAACTTCTGTTGATTAATTGGATTTCCTTGAAAGCTTTTCCTTATTCATCGAGATCTTTCAAATTTTATGTAATTTTTACCATCGCGGTAAACGTATAATCTTTAATTTATGTTCCACGCAGCCTTGCAAGTAATTAATTCTCAGAGGGTTTGCTTTCATGTAAGACCTTTAATTAATCTATTTATTTTACAAATTCAACAATATATAAGTGCTTAACTAACTGAACAATTTAAAACAATATATAAGTTAAGTTGTTAAACAATATATAAGTTTGAACAATTTAAAAGCGATAAATGCGCTTTTTATTTTAAATTTTTATTTTATTGTTTTATAACATGTTTTAATTGATATAATTTAAAAAGCATTTAACAATTATTGAAACAATTATTGAACAACAATTATTGAAATTGATCAACAATTGATCAACAATTATTGAAACGAATAAAAGATGATTTTAATGTCATGTTTTATATATCTTGATACATAATTATTTGATTTGTAATTGTAGTTTTTATGTTATAAATCTTTAACTCACGCACGCACGCTGTATATATCAAGGAATAAAAATTAAATTAGAAATGGTGGCTAACTATAACAGGAAGAAAACAAACAAAAACTGAAACAAAAACAAAAATTTTTGTACAGTATTATTTGTTGAGGATCACGTCGAAGCAGTTACGTCTTGATGATCAATTAAAAAAAATTACATTTAATTTTAGTCGTATTCTATACTAATATTATAAAAAAATTACTGACTTTGCATTTTTCATTTTTATCTAAATTATTTTTTTTATATTTGCGTTTATTTTTGAATTATTTATTAATTTTTAATAATCATCCAGCTATAATAAATTTATTTATTTTTGCATTTACTTTTGAAATATTTATTTTTTTTTAATAATAATCCACATAAAATTCAGAACATGGCTCTGTTAAAAATTTTTTTACTACCTTGAAAAGAGCAAAGAATTTACAACTTTAGTTATATTATTTTTTTGTGATATTTTATTATCATAAAATGTAATAATATAATTAACAGTGGAAAATTGTTTTGCTTTGATTTCAGTTTTGATTTGTGCGTTTCCTGTGTGCTAGTTAGCACTATTTCTGATTTAAATATTATCTTTTGATTATTTGATTCTTCTCACAGCAATCTGCGCGACGTTAGTTATTAATAATCTTAACTTTGAAGTTTCTCTTGTTTATACCTAATAATAAATAGATAGATTATTTACAGAGCTGCTAGATAAATTATTTACAGAGCGGCCGAGCGGTCAAGTCGTTGGTCACTGGTAGTTAGGTCCAGGGCTCAAATTCCGAAGAAAGGGCTGGGTGCATAGGCGTTCTCGTGGTTTTCCTCACGTGTGATGTGAGTACAAGGCCTTTAGAAAGTCCTCCAACAAAGCATCTCTCGCCTTAGATAGATAACCCTCGAAAGCTTTGCCATAATCAAAATAAACTTAAACCAAAAAATAAAAATTATATTTAGAGCAAACTTAATTTTAATTGGCAATAGTTTCTCTTATTATTCATTTGAATTTGGGTTTTCCACTTTCTGTCTTAAAAATAGTAACTATTTATAACATATCTAAACTACGGCATTTAAAAATTAATCAGCATCATAAGATCTTATGTAACGCTGCAATGCAGATACCTTTTACTCAATCACTGAATAAGATTTCTATTGAGAACCGAAACTTTTTTACACTTTCTCACACTTCTGATTGCGTTGGCATTTCTGTCTATTGTATTAAGATATGCTAAGCTTCCATAGTGACCAGACGAGCCTTTCTTTGCATAGTGACGGGAAAAGAATTGAACAATATAATTATTTTTAAAAAATGAGTTCTTATTCAGAGACTGTTATAGAATTAGTACCGTAGAAAACGTTGGCAAACTTTATTATTCGTAGCTAGCTAGTAATAGTCGCATCAATTAAAAATTAGAAATATTTTAGTTTAATGAATGTTTTTTATGATTATTAGATTATGATTCTAAAGTAACAAAACTTCATAAGAATATTAATAATATATTTATATTTGAAAACTTTAAAAAAATTATTTGCGTGAAAATTCTTTCGGCATACCAGTTGTAACAAAATTAAAAATTAAAGAAAGTTACACGCTAATAAATCACGAAAGATATCACTGAATGGCATTTAAAGGGGAAAATTAATCTTGAATTATTCTAATTTATTTACTATTCCTTCAAGGCGAGCTAGATATGACGTCAGATATCCAAAACTCTGAAACTAAATATCTCGGTCAATTTTGGGAAATTCCTTTTATTATTATTATTATTATTTTTCCCAATAAAAGTTTTGTAGATATTACAGCGGGAACGTATACAAACTTAGATTTCGTTATTTAAAAACAATGATTATTTTTTTGAAATTCTCATAGCATGAATATTTGCATAATTCAAAGCATTTGGGCATTTTTGTGATTGGTATTGGTAGTATATGTCTAAGACCAACGCTTACGAAAATAAAGGCCTAGTAAGGGCTTTTGTGAACGCATTATATTAATGCACTCACACGCTAAAATAATTAAAAAAAAAAAAAAAAAAAAAACAGTATTTCTGCAGTATGCCTAATAATTTGTCGTTCTTTTAGGAAATGTGGACCTGCAGAAAAATGAATTGCATGTCATGAAATGGACGATAGTAGGCGCTTATATAGTATGATGCTGTAAATAATGAGTAGCTTTTTTTTTTGTACAGGTGGTCCATAATTTTGTTGTTTTCAGAGCTGTAAGTCGGTACATTTCAACTGTGTCCATTTTTCATCAGATTTAGTGGCTCCAAACTCAGATAAGCATGTCTATAACACTAGATGACTATAACTTAATTTTTTTACAGTTGTGTGGTTGCGTAGCATTGTTCTGTTTGAATCAGACAAAATCCAATAGAATGGACGCACGGGAAGAACGGGTGGAACTCAATAATAAAGTCAGTAGACAAATATGTTTAAGCTTTTCCGAATGCTGACATCACTCACTTACAGAAATTGTAGAAAGAAGTCATAAGGTAAGTAGTTGACTCTGAACAGACTAGGCTTCAGTGACGTCACACAAGAGCAAATCTTGTAGAATAGTAATTTTGCGATATAAAAGGATGCGCATACAGCGGCTAGCTGTCAAACAGTTTTGTAGACGCATTGGGCTCTTAATGAATGCCAGCTAAACAAACCTATACCGTTATAGAACGACTACAGTCCGAACACTGTCTTGTGGGATCCATGAATTCTTACTATTTTTTTCACTCACAGAGCTTTCACTTATCCGAAACGACAGAAAAATTGACTGTTCAGACAAGTTTACGCATTGGCAAACATTAGGTGCCTAGTGTCCGAATTGCCAATTGCCAGAAGAACTGCATAGCTTGGTGTGGTGCATTCATGAAGTTGGGTGTCAAAACTGCATTCAAGAGGTTAAGACCCATATTGCAAACGGGACATTTCTTAAGACTCATGCTGATTCCTGTAGAAGATTAAGCATTAAATTGTGTATTAAATTCAGTATTCTGTTCCATCTTGGTAAACATCATGCTGAAATAAGTTTATATGGCTTCATCTCCATAAATTTATTTCAGCAAACTTACTTATTCTCTGTAACTTATTTCAGCGCAATGCATTTATTAGTGGTTTAAACGTTTTCGGTATGGATGGGATTCCATTTAAGACGATGCTTGAGATGATGCTTGCGTTCGCCTAAGACTTCTTGTCGTGAGAAAAACATTGAAAAAGTGAAGAAAATATTAGCCAGAAAGAGCAGCAATAAATATTAACACAAAGATGCCCTCCCAAGTTAATAATAAAACGATCCATCTTATACGTCCAGAATACGCCGAAATGAGCTCTTGGCTTCTTCTCTATGATAAAGCCTGGCTACATTCTGTTCACGTTGCGAAACCATTTACAGCTTCAGTGGAAGTTGTAATCTTGCTCTAAGTCTATGCTCATCTGATCTTGCTCCAGCAGACTTCTTTCATTTCCCGCACCAGAAGGAACCCTAAAAGGAGAAAGATTTTTGCATATTGCAGAACGTTCAAGGCCATGTGACAAAGGTTCTGCAAGCGATATTGAAAAAAAACTTTATTCGCAGTTTTCAGAAATTGTGCAGTCATTGTAAAAATTACATCACAGCTGACGGATTTAAAAACTTTTTTTTGTCTGGTTTAGTTAAGTATCTCTTGTTTATGAACACATTCACCGAATTTAATTGATATACCCTATAATCTCCCGGCCTTTTACTAGGACTTGTACCTAGACAGACTCGGCTCCTGGGGTACATAATCAGTCTTCACAGTGACTAGAGCCATCGTTTATTCGGTGGTAGGAACAGGCGTGGCAGGTACCGTACTGGTACTGTTTTGTCTGCTCCTTGGTTATGGGGACGTTACAAGGCTAGATACCGAAGGTTAACAGTGTGGTTTTGGTTTCTCTTGGTCAACACTGGACGACAGTCTATGACCTGACTTCATTCTCTTTGTAGTTTACTATTTGCCGGTCGCCACGGACTTATGTACTCTAAACTGTGACTGTGTAGGATTTTGTACTCCTGGGTTGACCGGGGAAGTTATGTCTTCTTGGATCGTCTCTAGGGGTTAGGGCATTAGTCACTGTGTTAAGGGTCTTAAATAGCCCAGATCTGGAAGTCCCTTCTCCCTAGTGTACTACATATTACATTGACTTTGTAAATTAGCAATTTCTAAAAGTGCAGTTGAAAATCATTGCAGAAGCACATGGTAGTATGCAAATATAGTGCATTACAACAAATTACGATTCATTATTCGAACGTATGCTAGTTAGGCAGTCGTTGAAGATGTCAGCATTCTGAAGAAATTGAGGAGGTTTCTTTAATGGAGATATGAAGTGTTTATAATTTTCTTAGTAAAATTGTTGATGATATTTGCGTTTCTAGAGTTGAAGAAAGAGGAATTCCAGATAGTGAGCTCTGGTGTACTGTCGGACACATTGAAGTAAAACAGTCAATCAAAGATGTCATTCCTTTCTTTTGGCTTTGATTTTTCGGTAATTTCTCGAATGTAAAAACACTTCCAAGCAAGTCAAATAGTTGTCCAAAGGCCTGTGCCCGTCGACCAAGGGTTCCACCCCTTCTTCTGAAGATTCGTATATTGTTATAGTAGACAAGCGGAATCGAAGAGTAATTTCCACATATTTTATATCCATGGTTGAAATGCCACTTAAGACAAAATATGCCAGTACTATACGCCAGAGGCTTCACTTGAAGAGATTGTACACCATAGTATCAAGTATTTGTGTTCCACTAACCACTCAGTACAGAGGGGCAAGATTAAAAGCGGTGTCGTCAACCTTTCAATTGGACTTTCTCAGATTAGTCAAACGTACTATTAATGAATGAGTGTAGATTTTGCTCTGAAATCAGAAGATCAGCATGTAAGGGTCTAGAAAGAACGAGGCGTAGTGAATCAGACACAGAACATCATGCATTCAGACGAGCATCAAGCCTCATAGTATGAGTTGGAATTTCAATGGAATTGTGCATCCAGCTGCACATCTTTAAAGGCGATATTATGACATCTGCGCGGTATGTAGATGAAGTTCTACACACCATTGTGAGACTCTACGTTGCAACATTTGGTCTTTATTTTCTCCTTATGGATGATAATGCCAATTATTATCGAACCAATATCAATAACGAGCACTTGGAGAGTGAGGACATTTCTCGTATGGAGTACCTGCTATATTCTTCCTACTTTTAATCCCAAGGAAAATCCTCGGAATGCCCTCTACATATTTACTTTCTTCGAGCAGTCTCAGACAATTGGAAACTGCCCTAATGGAGGAGCCACTGCTGCAACTGCGATAGCTGATATCATTGAAAATATGGGCAATTGCTGTAAAGGTCTGGGATGGTCACATGCCGTATTAATATAAGTTTTGTTTATTTGTTATTTGCTTTAAAGAGGATTTTGTTAATGACCCATATGTGGCGTCATCGTATAATTTACGAAAATTAAGTATTGTTTTCATTTTCATACATGATGCTTGTTTTTTTTTCATGCACACATTTGGTACCATCATGTGCAATTTAGTGTTAACCAAAGTTATATTTTTCCATTTTTGCTGATTTTACAGTCACGTTGAAACGCAGTGTATAGAAAGCTTCGCCTTTTTATATGCGGTAGAGGCTTTTTAATTATCATAATTATGATTTCAGTTATTTCCATTGTTTCTTCATGAAGGCAAGCAAATAGTTATAATATATACATTTATTAACAATTTTATTGCTTCTTAGAAATATGATAATACTTCTGTTGAGTATAATAAATGACATATTACAATATTCACTGCGTTTATTTTTTATACGACAGTTTTGTAATTTTTATTCAGAAACATTGAAATCTATGTGCTTTATGAAAACAGAAAATTAGATACTCCTTTTTTTTTTTTTTTTTTTTTCCAATATACTTCGTCGCGTCTTCTTTACACTCGGGATCTTACTATAAGAAAGCTTGTAACTAAAACTGTGTATCTAAAATTAATATTTGAAGGAACTAAAATCTGAAGTAAAATTTTTCGCACACCCTATTTGAGGGTCATCCTGAAGAAACGGACGCCAAAAAGGTGGTTACGGTTAAAATACTCGTTCGTATTTTTATTTATTTTTTTTCTTTTAATTTATTATTTATTATTATTATTTTTTTTTTTATCTGCACGAAGGGGAATAATAAACTAGTCTCTCTGGCTTCTGTTGCAGCGGCTGGTTCGCAAATGGTGGGTTTGCCGCGTGTTCCTTTGCGGAAAGAAGCCGGTTTCTCGATTCCCTCCCTCCCTCCCTTCTCTTTCTTTCTATTTCTGAAGAAACGACGGATTTCGAGAAGTTAATGGAACACGTGTGCATATTGAGTTTTGTGAAACTGTCTGGGTTGAGCTTTTATTTACAAAAACGTGAGAATTTTGCTCCACCCATACCGAAAGCAAACAAAAGAGAGAACGTTGATAGGTAATTTATGGCAGTCGTTAGAATAAGATTCGGGTAATTTTAAAATGTTCTGATTCATATATGTTAGCAGTTCTAAGCACGGAAAATTATGGCATTTTTTTCAGTTCCTTTTGCAGCTTTTAAATTTATTCATTACCTGAACACAAAACCTGGAAGAGGTAATTTCTATTTGTGACTAGTGTTACGAATTTTGTATTTAGATAGCTAATTTAAGTAGAATTATAATTAAAATTGGTGTATTTCCCCGTGCCATGTTGATCGAGACAAATTTTAAGAGAAAGCTTCGTAGGAAAAATAAAAATACAGGAGCACCTGCATTTAACATTGAATAAATGGATATCTCGGTATTTTGTATTGAAATTGAATAAATGTCATTGACTGCTGTGTTAGTTGTAACCGTAATCACATCCTTTTTTTTTTCTTTCCAGAAATCTCGAGAAGCAGAAATTACTAGAAATTTCTCGCAACCGCTTGAAAGCTATAAAAGGCAAGACGAAGAGAATATCTCAGCTCAGTTTAGTTAATTGCTTAGTTATTGTTATTGCGATTTATTTAGCCCCGCGAGAACTGAGATATCTGAATTAGCTTTCTCTTTCGATAATGCTTTGCATTACGTTGTATTTTACCATTTTTAGTAGTTTGAAGTAGAGCTATTGATTATGTCGCAGGATATTGTGAACCCTTGTACGAATATCTCTGAGGAAAATTACAGCGTTCTTTTACATTCCTTATAATAAGAATATATTTTATTAACCTTTTATCGGACTTGTGCACTCAGTCTATTAAGAACCCGTACGCACGCAACACTATTTTAATACATAAGTGAGTAAAGCTGCAACTAAATTAGCTCTTACTTAGTCGAAAGTATGTGCACTGAAACCTTGGTTCCACGAGCTTAATTTCTTCCTGAAAGTAGTTCGTTATCCGAATATTCGTAAACCGAAACTATTTTCCCCATAGGCATTATTGCAAAATGAATTAATCCTTTCTCGGATCCCCAAAGATTGCTTTGAAAACAGTACTTTGTATTGAAGTTCGTAATGCAAAACCGATATAATTCATTAAATTTAAACACGTACACAGTATTAATTTAGACACAATAGTTAACACAATACTAACCTTAAAATTAAAAAAATACTAAAAATTGAACTGAACTTTTAATATATCTCTGCTAAAGAAATTTGACGGTGTAAGTAGATAATGGTGAAGAAGCTAAAAATGCAAAATATTATTGTTTGAAAGAGAAATCTTATTCTGTAGAAACATCACATGGCTTTTGCCTTTCTGGTTTTTTTTTTTTTTTTTTTTCTCTTTTTTCTCTTTCTCTCTCAGAATTCCGCTCGACCTTTACTTGAGATTCGATGGGCCATTGTTCCGTTAAAAAGTTTTCCACTATCATATGTTTCTGTTTCTGTTTTAAAACGTTACTAAAATAAGTCATTGCAAATAGTATTTATGCAACGGTTCACTATTGCTTTATCAGCGTGGTAATGTTTCTGTGAATCTTTGCACCTTACTCCATTTTGTACAAATTTTGCGAAGGAACATCTTCCTTTCCGCCTTCTTCTGACGATATTTCCTTCACTGTATTAATTGCATTTTCAAACCGATATACTTGTTTGTATATTGAGACACCTTTCCTCATCCAAAGCATTTTTTGTTTAGAAACTTTTGTCGTGATTCAAGGCGTTCGTGAAGCAAAGTTTTACTGTAATATGGACTGGTCTGCATAGGACTGAGAATTTAAGAGCTAAATTCTCCTTTAAAGACAACGAAGACGTTATGTTACTTCTTGAAATCCAACTGCACAAACCATAAACTTTGAAATATGAAGAACCGAGAGTTATCTCGTTCAAGGCCAAGAATTCCCAGGATATTTTGCATTTTATATGGCTCCATGGCGCCATATATATTCAAGTTACTTTACTATACAGAATATGATTTTGATGTAAGATATAATAATATTTATTTAAATATTCTTTGTTTAATATCATTTAGTAATTTTCTTACATTTTTTTACCGAGAAAATGCCGAGTGAGGAAGGAAAGCTTTGATTTATCAAAGTACTTTTAAATGTGGTGAAAATAAAATATATTTAATATATACAATAACTGCATGGATAAACGTATTAATATACTAGGTATGAATGTAAAATAAATAAATAAATAAAATACGAACATTTATAGATTAAAAGTTCGTTAAGTTTTACGGATATCTACAGTATAAAATTCTACAGATTGTACAGTGGATTAAAACAACAGCCCAATGGTGTTAATTTTTACTAATTTTTGTTCTTGTGACAAAAAGCGGCTGAATATTGTAATTCCCCTCTACTTAAACTAATTTTGTCGTTCGGAAAATGAGGGGGAAAAATTATGCAAATAATTTAGATTCCGAAAGACGCAGTTGTAGTAAGAACATAATAAATGAAATTTGTTATCGATAAACTACGGGTAACTATCACAATATTATTTCTTTAAAAGAAACTATAGTAAATAGTATGGAAAACAGTAATATTAACATTACAATATGTAATAAGATATCTTCATTTCTAATTTCATGTAGCTCGAATCTCGCCAGTTCTAATTGTTGTCTGTGCTACTAATTAAGGCTCAAATCATCTATAAATAATTAGAGAAACTGAATGTGCAGCTGACTCGGCGAAATCGCAGACTAAAAGCCAGTTAACATTTGCTCCCCTGTGATGGGTAGGTTATTGTATTAGAGTGGGATACAGTTCAATAGTTAGAAAGGTTCGGCATGACTTTTGCAAGTAGTTTGCAACGGTTTGTCTTTGGAAATAAGACGAAAACAATCACCACTTGAACGAATCTATTTTAAAATTTAGGGGAACTTGTCCTCTGAACGCAGGGGAGATGAATATTTCTAAAACTTTGTGAACCGAACACTAACATGTTGGGGCGGGGGGAAATGCGCGAATTATAGCGTTTACTCTCAAAACTTCGGGTAAGAGTTGAGGTTCGGATAACTCCTTTCTGCTACTGTCACTATTAATAGTAGAGGTTAATATTTTTCAATATAGCTGTAAAATCTGTTTTGTTAGAAAGGAGGGAAAATGTGTTAAATCCAAAGAAATTCATGAGGGAAAAAGGGGGAAAAAAACTCGAACGCTTCCCAACAAGTCTTCATATATTTCTCAAGACGCTTTAAATATACTCTATTACAGCGCAAAATTTTATCAAAAAACACAAATACAGACTTCAGTAAAAGAACTTAAATACAGAATATGTAGTTATGTCTGTAGACAAATCACGAAAGAAGAATTATACCTTAAGAGTTGGATGTTAAAGGCAAAGAAAAAAGGTCTTGGGCATCGACGTGAGGTAGAAGGATAACAATGGTATTAAAAACTTTATAGTGATGCCAAAAATAAATAACTAATCAAATAAATAAAAGTATCAAAACTCTGTGGAATTCTGGGAATTTTATTTATTACCATCTACGTCTATGCTACAGTTGACCCCAGACTGGAATTACGAATACAGCAAACATCCACGAGTTTAGCAATTAACATGCATGATTATTTTCATTCCAGACTTGCGTTGTAAAGAATTTATCTTTTGATAAACCGAATTCGCAAATACTCGGAAATCTGTCCATTGATTCGATGCCTGAAACCATACTGAGAGGGTCATCGACATGACCTGATTTCCGCTCTTCCTCGAATGTCGGGCAGACGATCAATCCCTACTCCGATTAAGCCTTCCCAGTGTGGTAATTCCTTCTGCGCTCCACTTGCTATTCCCGATTAAGCGAATGCCAAGGTTTGAGATATCTCTTCTTCAACGGGCAGAAAGTATCTGTCAATGCACACGAAACTGCAGTTGAAGTCCTTATAAAAGATATTAATCATTAAGTGTAAAATCCACTTAAAAATTAAATCTATGTTTCTTTCTTTTTTGCTTAATTTTATATGCCAATATAAATTAAGTCAATTTCTGGTACAAGTCAACTTCTGGTAAGATTCAGTCAACAGGTTTTTCTGCTGGAGAGAATTTTTTCAGCAGTGACATTCAGCAGTAGTTGACTGTAATTATTTTCTTGTTCGTAAATGCACTTCCCGGGCCATTAAGTCATTCGACAGTTAGAATTAATATAATAAATTTTCAAATTCAGTAGTTTGTGGCAATGCATTGCTTTTAAATAACCGAGTTTCTTGATTAAATTTGAAAGATAAATAACTTACACTTTGCCAAATGGCAATACGTTGACGCTTTTATACATAGTAGTGGCAATACATTGCTTTTAAATCGGCGAGTTTTATAACTAGAAAATTCATTAAATTCACTCAAAACATAAAATTAAGTAAAGAAAAAAATTTGAAACTCAAATTCGGGCTTCGAGGTGCACATGCTTATGTGGAGAACTACATATGTCATAAGATAAGCTTTTATGTAAAAATCATAAAAGAATTAATGAGCTAAAAGTAATTTATCATACTGGAAGCAGGAGATTAAATAATTCTCTTTACAAAATTCATCTGCAATTTTATATCACAAATAATAAAAGTCTAGATTATCAGGTTTCGATATTATTTAGGCGCCCACGCTTTTGTTATTTATGATATAAAACTGTAGATAAGTTTTGTTTGAAATTTTGAAATGTTTGAAAGAGAATTGTTAAGTCTGTTGCTCTTATTAAAGTGTAGGAAAAATTATTTATCTGTCTTTTAGTTCATTAATTATTTTATGAATTTTAAATAAAAGTTCATTTTGTAAAATATTCTTGTTTTAATTTTGATTTTTTAATCTGAAAGGCACGTTATCAATTAAATTACTAAATTGAAAATTCATATTTCAGCAATAGATAATCAGTCTTTTACTCCCAACAACTGTTCACGTCAAATGTTCGAAAGGAAACATCTAGCGATTAAAAAAAAAAAAAAAAAGTTAGAAATTACGTTAAAATCTCTTAAAAAATCTGAAAGCTTTCAAATTTTATATTACGCCCAAAGGGGCTTTTTTAATTTACATACACATACACGTTTCGAGAGCATTTAGGCTAATGTTCTTTTAGGCTAAAAATATTTAAAAACAGCCTATCTTTAGAATTTCCGATAGAGAGTCTTGTGCGCTGAAGATAAAAATGTTTTTTTTTCCCCGTACAGTGTTGGCTTTGAAATCAAAAGTTTGTTAATCAAAAATTCATTAAAAGTTTACAAAATATGAAATACACAATAAAACAAATTCGAAATTCAAAATTCAGGCTTCCAGGTATCCATATTCGGATAGCGGATTACGCTATTCAAAATTTGATGGCTGTTTAGGTAACGTTGTTTTTTCACAGTGCGAAAAACATGCATACATTCATGCAAATTTCTTCATTATTTAATTTCTTCAAATATAATACAGGGCAATAAAATTTGGTGACAACAATTTGAAAAGTGATTCAACGCAAAATCCAGTTTTGAGACTAATAGCCCTTCTGGACTAACGCCCCTTTGGGATAATAAACTTCATTTAAAAGAAACTGATAGTGGAAACACTGTAACTCTGAGATTTTTAGCTTGTTCGTTAAATGAAGATGTGTACAAAAATTCATTTCAGCGTTAAATTTTAAAAAATCCGTTCATCGTATTGTAATAAATCATTGTAATAATCTCCACATCCATAAACAATTGTGTGTATTATATTTTTCAAGATCAGGTTTGAAAACAATTATTCTCTATCAGATTCTGAAGGTCAACAATTTTCGACCCTTCGAAAACGTTTCTTTTAACACCTTTGAAAATTTCAAATCTTTATAAACACATTTTTGGATGTTAAAGTTTTGAAGTCCCATAAAAGAATATAATATTAAGTAGCCTAGTAAAATTAGCTCTTAAAATGAAGTAAAAAAAGTATGTATAAATAATAAAATAAATATAATTTTATGCGATGGGGGAAGAATAAAAAAAATAACGTGGTAGATTTTACTAGGAGACAATAACATCATAAATTTGGAACTGTGTTTCCCAGCAGTAGCGAAGGAAGAAGCGATTTTGTGTCACATTGTAGGAATAATAAAAATGTAAAATAAAACTGTAAAAATTTTGAAAATATTATGCTGATTTTTGTTGCTTGATTTCTGAATTAGTATTTATTCGGCATGTTATTATGTCTTAATTGTAGGATATTTGTTTTTAAAACTTAAAAAATCGTTCAATTGTTATTCTTGTTTCAGAGGACTCCAAAGAGTTCACAATTTTGTAACCCGAACATTTTTAGGTTGTGACATTTTAAAATCATAAATGGTCAAATAGTCAAAAAAATCAAGCGGTGTTTTTTTTTTTTTTTTTTTTTTTTTAAATTTACTGAAAAATCAGAAATGCTATTAAAAATTTGATATTAATTTCACTTGAAAATTTTTTTCAATCTGCCCGATAGTGCAAATAATAAATTTTTGAGAAGTTCAGCTTGTTCGTTAATAGAAAATATGCGCGAAAAATTGTTTAAAACGTTAAATAAATAAAAATAATCTTATTCTAAAAAAATCGCTCCATGTTATTGTATTGTCATCCACAAACAGTATGTGCACAAAATTTGAACTCGATAGCTTATCAGGAAGTAGGTTAAAAGTCAACTTCAAACGTCCGACCATAGCGACAAATACCATGAATAAACTAAATAAAAGCTTCTAAAAACGGCGGATTTCGAAGAAAGACCAAATAAATAAATTAAATAATCAAATAAATACAGAACTCTTTCCTTAAAATCAATATACTGTAGTGATTCAATTACTGAAATTTGATTACCTTATGCGTAAGAAATAATGGGTGGGAATAAATGTTTTTTGCTTTTATAGGAAATTAAATTCACTGACATATAAAAGAGGTTTAAAAGCAATGCTTTGCCATATGAAATGACCAGATTTTGGAGATCTCTACAAGCCTGCGCTCTCCGTATTAAAGAATTTTCAGTTACCCGGTTCAGTTACTACATCACATCAGCCTGGGGTAACTGAGGTTTCCCTGCAATGCTTTTACGAAGAACGTGTTAAACCAGAAACCGCGTATGCGTTGAAGAATTGTTTGTTTTGGAATAATTAATCTTGATTTTCAGCATTTTAATATTTGAGCCGAGTATTAAATGTGATTTGGTCTTCTGACGTTGGAAAGTTTCACTTTAAGATTGTGCAATTCGACAAACGTATTAATAACTTTTTCATTGTTTTGGATTATTTATTTATTGTTTACCGTTTAGAATTCCGATTATTCGAAATAATGTAAGCCGTTATTGCTATACCAAATAACTGAAAATGAGTGCAAAATAACATATTAAAACACGATAAAATTACATTTTACAGTGAAAAAAAAAATGGGGGTTGAAGTCTAGTTTGAAAGTTTTGCAGAAAAGCTGATTTCACTTCTGGTAGGCTCTTGTTTCATACACGTAAATTCAAAGAAATATTTTTTGACTAGGTGAATATTTATTTAATTCAAGAGCGTCGGAGTAAACTCGCTGAAAATAAATAGTTCATCCCGGTTTAAAATTCCAATGAACGGCTGATGCAAGGGCTTTTTCAAGGTTTTTCTCCTGTATAATATGAATACGATCCAGTTTCTTCTCTTAGAAGATCTTCCACGAAGGCATCCTTGCTTTTAGGCAGATAGCCTTCACGTGCTTTGCCGTAATCAAATAACACAAACCATTTATTTATTTGCGAAAGATAACTTGCAGACTGTTTGTCTAATGTAAGGAATGCTTTCGTAGAGAACTTTATGATGGCTTATATTTACGTTACTTATGGGAAAGGTTCCGTATTGTCCAGGATGGATTATTGCATTCGTGGTTTGGTCGGGGATTCTTAAATGACACATTGTAAGTCTAGTTAGTCAGTTTCTCCACTAAATGGCATCAGCTCTATTACAAAATTTCTTTTTTCAACTGCAAACAACATTTGATCTTCAGAAAGAGGTCAGTTACAGTTTTCAGCACTAAAACTTGAACTCAAATTCCAAATATTCACACAGTGATTTTTAGAAGAAAATAAATAAAGGTAAAATGTATGCAGCTGTTCTTTGAATACTTTAGATAAAGTCCTTTCTTCTAAATTTAATTCTGTATAGCAATTTAGAACTTAATTCTTCACCTGCTTCGACGATGCGCCTGACTCATTCCTATAAAGCAATATTTCATGCAGAAAATGCAGCCCTTAAAAATGCACCGTCCCTTCTATGTAAAATTTAATCACTAACAATTAACGTGAAATAGCCTTCAATCCTAAACTTAAAGATTTAGTTTTAAAAGATAAAAATACATCCTATAAATTGTGTTTTGTTTCCTGTTTGCGGTAGAATGCGATAGAGCGAAAACTAACCAGCGCAAGGATACGGTTTTCATTTTCCTTCCTGAGGATAGCTATCATTTACTATTCTGACTTTATCCAAGAAGGTTATATGGCAGTTATTTGCAATGTGCATCGACTGGCAAATTTCTAATCGTCGTTTCGAGTACACAAGTTATTAGAGCGGTTTAAGTTGTTTAAATCAATGCTGTACTGTCAATAAAGTTTGCCTCTTTTTTTTCCATATAGGTTTAACCAATAGTCCAGATTTTTACATACCGGGTGGTCATAAAAAAACTTCCCCGATATATGAACCCCTAATGACTATCCGCTCAATCTTTCGAAAAAAATTTCATATATTATTTTTGGAGGTATGCTTTCGAGATTTGTGATGATGTAAAACATTAGAGCTCTCACAGTTGGGTTGCAATACCAGTAAAACTTTTATTGGAATTACATATGTGTTTGGAAAGTGCAGCAACAGCAGTTTGGAGATAAATTCATCTCCCGTAACTTTGAAGTTTCGTAAGTGCTGCCATCCTCCGACTTCACTCCGATGGATTTCTGGTTTTGATTTTGTCTAAAATCTAAGGTGTACAAATCAAATTTGCGAAATTTGTCAGAATTGAAAGATGGCATAAAATATGAAATTATACAGATTCCTCTTGCGATGTTACGTTCATCATTGTTATCTACAGTCTCCCGCATGAATGAATTATCGTCTGCGAAGTTGGGCACATTGAGAACTTGTAATTCTCCCGATCTCCTCTCTTTTGTGTTTCCATTGGTCTTTTACAATGTTTTACGCCGACAATATTTGTCATACATATATCTTTCCAATGCCATTTAAGATTTTCAAATACGCTGAATAATTTGCACAGGAAAAAAATTCGTGTTGCCATTCGAAAATTTCTAAATATTTTCATTAGTTCTAAATATTTTCATTTTCATAGTTTTAAATTATCATAATTTCGAGTGCATTCCTTCAAATAACAATATTAGAAATTTCATTTCGATTGGTTGAGTGGATAGTTCGTTAAGGTTTCATATTTCGTTGAAATTTTTTTTATGACCACCCTGTACATACTACAAATTTATGTAGTATAAATAGTTCTTAAATAGTTGATTAATGGGCGTTTTGTATATTGCATATTATGTATTACAACTGTAGTGGCCGGGAGGCCATTGGTGATTTATGGCTCGGCTTAGTGCTTTCAGCGTTTTAAGCGGAGGCTTGCTCGTGGCCTATGGGTCGAATTAGAAGTGCGGTGCGAGAGGCCGCGTTGGCTTCGGGGACGGAGCTTAAAGGTGTGAATATGGGAACGACATTCTCTACCGCTAAGGCAGAAAAATATTTCGCGCTAAAGTCAAGAATTCCAACTCTTTCAAATTTGTGAGCGCTGAGTGGTTCCGTGGACACCGTACAATAAACGGGGCTCGAGAAAAGAAAATACCGTTAAGGAAATTGTTGGGAGAAGAAAATACATATGCAGTAGTGTTTCGATTACTTTAATTTCAAGATTTTAAATACTTTTAAATTCGAAAACTTTTAAATATAACATTATCATCTCATCTTCGGAATGAAAATGATGAGCAAGTAAATTTTTTTTCAAGTTAAATAAGTAGCTCGAAGTCATACATAGAGAGATCAGAGAGGATATTCTATCACTTTAATGTGTTTTTATTCAAGAAATTAAACTAGCAATCTGGCTGAATAAGAAGATATATTATTATGGTGAAGCACGAGTTCCTTAATTTTCACTTCTTAGGGAATTTCTGGAAGACAGTTATGAATCAGTTAGCTACCATACTTTGCTTTCTTGATATGCACTTTTCAAGATCGATTACTTTCGTTCATAGTTTTCAATACTTATACTTTACTTTCTTGACGTCTTAGAACGTTAAGAAACAGTACGTACCTTTCATGGCGAGTTACGATTTTAGAAATAATGCTGTGTCTTCTATCATTAAGTAATTTTATGGTTGCTTTACTGATTCTGGCACGCCCCGCGTTCTGATTTTCTGTTAATTTTTGGAGAACTCAACTGTAAACTAATTTTTATATGCAGTTCTTTATGAATAATTTTATCTGTAGCTACGGATCCAATGTTAAGTTCTTTCCGTATCATTTGCTAGGTGCAAAGATTATGATTGGTTAAAATTTTTCTATGGCTAACATTTTTATGACTACAACTGACAAAGATTTTCCTGTGTTTCCTGTGGAGAGAATTTCGACTAGTATGAAATTTTATAAACCACTCGAATACAGTAGCACAGATTCTTATTTACATATGTTAATTTTAGATGTTTACGGCATTCTTCTTGATATATCTTCGCTTTAAAATTATAGAAAATAATAGCGCGATTACGCTTTCGCTCAAGCTCCATTTTCCTTTGATTTAAAACTTATTCTACGATGGATAAATTGTAATTATTCCCACAAATTATTGTCTGCAGACATAAAAGAACAGATGATACAGTTGTTAAATGATACAAAGTTCCTTCTGTATCATTTGGTAGTTACAGCGGTTATCAATCATTAACAGTTTTCAAATTGTGGACATATTTTCGGAAACTATAGTCGGCAAAGGATTTCTTGTAAGTCCCTTCATCCAGAAGAATATTTAAATGTATACGAAATTCTGTAAATCATTTGAATACAGTGCCACGCTTCATTTTCATGTGCCAACTATAAACATTAAAAGCCTTCTTCTTGATTTAGGTTCACTTTAAAATACTAGAAAATTATAATGCAATAATGCTTTCGCGTCAGTTTCATTTTCCTTTTTTCAAAATTTATTCTGCGATAGATAAATTGCAATTGTTGCCGCAAATTATCGTCTGAGAACATAAAAGAGTTCAAATTTAGACATCTAACAAATAATTTTATTATAGCGTATATTGTTTGCCCCTGTCTTAAAAATATCAGAGTTACCTACGTGTGATATAAAATGAATAAGCAAATAACTACGTATCTCTTTCACATTCATGACGTATATAATTCTAATCTTTTTTTTCAATATTTCTGGGCTACATGGTTTATTTTTAAATTTGTCTTTCATGGATTAGTCTCAAAAACTCCTGCGATCTCAAAACCATGGATTAGTACCAAAGCTGAATGAAAACAAAAATTGTAATATTAAGACAGTGTCTCGTAATTCAGATTTTCGTTTTTAAAGGTCCAGCTAGCCTATTTTTAACAGGTTTTATTTAGCTCTGCTGACAGTAGTTCTCAGTCTAGCTCAAAGTGGTCATCGGTTAGTTACCAACCATTACTTATTCGTGATAATCAATTCCTTAACTGACCGTTAACGCCGCATGGAATGGAATCACGATACAATTTTCGGTTGCTTTCGTGATTCACGTCCTGCCGCAAACACGCTTCATAGTGGCTGCTTACGTCACGAAATCCTTTTATTTTGGAAACCAAACTTATCAAATTCACCTGACTTCCTCAGCTTGTTGAAAGCCAACATTTCAAAATGGTACATTATTCCGAGACTCCACGAGTTTGGCTCATGTTATGACAACGACACTGAGGCATCGTATCAATATTAGGCTTCTTGAAAACACGCTTTCTATGAATATGTTTTTAGATACTAAAGGATTTTTGAGTAGTTTGAAGATGAGCAGGTGACTAACCCTGACTGAATACCCTAAGAGTAGGAGAAAACTGATTTTGTTTAGGTAGGAAACAACATGGAATACACCAAATTGGAAGGAATTAGATATAACGACTTAGCTCTGGATGCTTTTTGAACACAAAACTCTCTGTTGGTCGATATTTTTAAGAAATGGGTCATTGGAAGCTATTAGCCAACCCCAGTTGTACCTATATAACTATGAAATTTCAATGGAGTTATTTTACTGCTTGTGACTAAGTGCTTGAAATATTAACTTACGCCTTTATCCCATAGTCACAAATTGGCTAACATTGCTCCCAGCATCTGATGAAGCTTCTTGGTATGCTAAAGTCAGTTACTGTGATCGAAAGAGCATCCATAGCTCACTGTTTAAACGTATAAAAAAAATTCAATAATTCTGTCGAAGTTATCAAGTTAAGGTAATGTTATTCGAGTATGGCATTCGAGAGGAGTGTGGTGGTACAATTTTTATTATGGTAGTACAATAATTGAGACAGATCGTCAATAAAGCATAACAATAGAACAGACAGATCATTAATAAATCATAACAATAGAACAGAATAAATATTATTTTGTCTTTTGTTGCTATGGGTTACCAGACTGGCAGCGTTGAGTTGTAGTAGGCAAGTCGCCATAGTGAGGAATACCATCGTAAAGTAAAACTGGCTCGTATTCAAGTTACGCATGTGAAAAACCGCGAAAACCAACCATGTAGCTAGCTCATTTGCCTATGGTCGAAACTACGTCCAATTTCCAGTATTCAGCGGTCTTAATTATTTGCCATTGGTGTAATCTTTGGAGTTATGAGAATATTGTCAACCAGAGCCATGAGGATACATTTTAATTTTCGATATGGTCTCTGAAAAGTATTAAGGTATTTTGCCGATCCAAACTAGATGGAAGTGACGGACATGATACTGATGGTACAGGACCTAAAATGCCAAATGCTGAAGATAAAAGTCCCCAAACAAATTTAACAGCTTGTTTGGAAACGAAATATTGAATCAGTAGAAACCTCTAAATATTTTTGCCGTTATTGTGAATGACCTAATCAGAACAAATTCACGAATTTTATCGTGTCAAGCAACGTAAGTTTGTGTCTGTCGTTGGTATGGGGCTTAAGCACCACATAGAAGACAGTACAGCTTTACTAAGCTCCGTTACAATTTTGACGCAGTGTGCTCCGTGATACGAATCCAAGGGTCTCCCACTCTCTTCCCCTACCACCAAAGCACTAAAGAGGAGTTTTGGCTCACCGTATATTTTGAGTGACCCCATACCGCACAGACACTCATAAACATCTATAACATCTTCTCGGGATTGGAACCCGTGATCAGGAAACTGTACAGCAGCCATGGGCATTAACCACTGTATCAGGGAAGTACCTCTAAATGCGACTTCTGCATCGCATCACAATTAGTTAGAGGTTTAGTTGGGTTTATTTGATTATGGAGAAATGCCTCGTGGAGGGCTTTCTAAGGGAAACTGGCTCGTATATACCTTATACACGGAGAAAACCACGAACGACGGAGAAAACCGCGTTATGTAGGCAGCCAGTTCACCAGCATTCGAATCCCAGAACGAATTGCTAGTGTTCAGAGACTTTGACGCTCGGCCGCTGGTGGGTCAGTTAATCAAAGGAATAATGATGTAGGAATCCTTGCACTATGCGAAGGCGGAAAACTCTGGTTACGATATGAATAAATCTTGTTCATATCTTTCATTTTGGGGGGGGAGAGTAGCGCTTTAGTATCATCGTAGTTTAGCATGCTTATTAGTTTTGAGTGCATGCAACCAACAGTTACAGTCAATTCATATTATATTCATAGCGTAACTTCATACTGTAACTGTTCGCCTTCATACTGTAATTATTAGCTGTGATGTAGCCGTTCCTCAATAGACACAAATGCCGGCTAGCTTTAAAAGGATTTGGATGTAACAGACCTATTTAAGTGTAATTGAACTATTTTATTCATGTCATGAACTGTAACCGAACTATTTTATTTAAACGCCATCTCGTGGCGATATGAAATAACGTCAGTCGACCTCCAGCCGCCATGATGATAGCTTACTATGTTATGTTATTCTCAATGTTTGATGTTCCATTTGGTATATGTTTCATTTTTTATGTATATTTCTTTTGTTTGTAACCGTTCCTGTGTGCTCTGTTAATAAATCCGTTTAAAGCTAGCCGGCATTAGTGTCTATTGAGGAACGGCTACATCACATTTAATGTGATGTAGCCGTTCCTCAATAGACACAAATGCCGGCTAGCTTTAAAAGGATTTATTAACAGAGCACACAGGAACGGTTACAAACAAAAGAAATATACATAAAAAATGAAACATATACCAAATGGAACATCAAACATTGAGAATAACATAACATAGTAAGCTATCATCATGGCGGCTGGAGGTCGACTGACGTTATTTCATATCGCCACGAGATGGCGTTTAAATAAAATAGTTCGGTTACAGTTCATGAGTTCATGGCGTGAATAAAATAGTTCAATTACACTTAAATAGGTCTGTTACATAGCAAATTTTTAATTGTGTTGTTGTGCAAAAGTTAACATTTAAAAGCATTTATCAACTCAAAATTACTTAACATACAATAAAATTCCCGATTTACGTATATTAAAAAAATTTTTTTTAGTGATTAACAAGGTTTGGTAATCAACACGGATCGTTCAAACATGTTTTTTAATTTTTATATTGTTTTTCATTATTATGGTTATTATTTACGTAACGAACACGCAAACAATGAAACATAATTTTCTTTGAAAAGAATTTGTTTTCCATTTCCCAAAAGTTTTAGAAGGTAAACACGGCGAAATTGCATAAAAATGTTTAATATTTTTTTAATAATTCAAAAAATTAAGATTTTATTGAGTATAACGTCATTATTCTCTTTTCAGTGAACTGCTTCACCGGCCACAACACTCCACCTGTGTTTGACTTTAAAAGAGAATGGCTAATTCAAGAAAACGAACCTGTTGGTGAGTACAATTCCTTTTTTCATTCATTTACAAATTTTCCTTGAGTTTCACTAGTGCGCAAGCATTTAAAATTGTTAAATACTGGTAGTTCGATCCGATTTCGAAACCAGGCGAACGGATTGGCTGCATGTGTGTTTTCCGTAGTTTTCCTATGTTCTAAACTGTCTTGTGTCCTAACAAGGATACGAGAGAGTTTTCTTTAACTAGTCTTCCACAAGGCATCCCTTCCCTTAGACAGATAGTCCTCGTGTGTTTTCCAGTGTTTGAATGATGATGTATGTTTCTTGGAGAAAGAGGTAATTCAGTTTTTAGAATACTTTACCCTTAGCGCATTTTCTATCTTGTCTTACGAACTTCGTCGTCAAATGAAAGGAAGTACGTCATTGGTTCGAATATAAGACAACTTTACCGATCCTGCATAATTTTAAAGTGTTTTTACATTTTTTCTCTGGCTTTCCTTGAGAGCTAGTGCTGATAATCCTTTTCTCCGCTGCCCACCAGCAGCCGAGCGGTAAAGTCAATGAACACTTGTAGTTCGGTCTGAGGCTCAAATCCCGCGACCAGGCTGGCTGCATGGATGTTTTCATGGATTTCACCATGTGTAACGTGTATACGAGCCAGTTTCCCTTAGAAAGGCCCTCCACGAAGGCAGCAAGCAAGAGAAAAAGCAGGCAGATAGCCCTCGAGGCTTTGCCTTGATCATATAAGGCAAATCAAACCAAAATCAACCTTTTCTCCGTCATGCATATATTTTATTTTGTTCTTATTTCGTTTTGTTTTATATTTGTATTTTGATATCGATTGAGGTTCTCATTAGTGGGAGAATGTCAGAACCTTGTGTATCCACGTATTAGGTTTTTTACAAGAACAGCAATGTAAGGGAAAACCTTGTATTTCAGCCTTTGCAGTATATTAAAATTACATGTGAACAAAAAAAATTCCATTTTGATTTCTTTAAAATAAAGACCATATCTTAAAATTAATTGCAGGTAAACGCAATATCAAATCAAATTACAATTAAAAAATTAATAAGTCTTGCATAATGGATTCTTCTTTCACTCATGAAGAATTAATCGAACTTGGGGAAAAAGCACGTTCCTTAGGGTTCTAATTTTTAAATTTATATCAAACAGGTCTATGGACATTACATACCGTTTAAATTTAGGAGTCTTTATGGAGTTCATTCACCTCATACTACAGGATGGAGACACAGATCCTAGGTAGAAGACCATAAAGATCGAATTTTCTCTGCCAGATAGATGTCGCTATAAATAGGTGCTCTTGAGTTTTCTTTGGAAAATATATGATAGCAAAAGGGATACTTCCAAGGTTGGATTATTTTAAAGATGTTTTAGAAAAGAAAACGCTTCAGTGTGGTCTACGATATGGTTCACTTCTGATGGATGTACAAAAATGAAGCCATTTACACTTTATTAGTCCAAAGGAGCTTTGTCCCCGAGGGGCTATTGTTTTCGTTTTGCGATTTTGCGTCGAATCATTCTGAATGTCCGTTTCACTTTTCAAACTGTTGCCACCAAATATTATTGTTCTGTATTATATTTGAAGAAATTAAATAATGAAAAATCTGCATAAATGTATGTATATATCTTGCATTGTGATAAAACAACGGTACATAGAGCCATCAAATTTTGAATGGCGTAATACTGCGAATATGGGCATCTGAAAGCCCAAATTTGAAATTTGGAATTTGTTCTAATTTTTAAATTTATATCAAACAGGTCTATGGACATTACATACCGTTTAAATTTAGGAGTCTTTATGGAGTTCATTCACCTCATACTACAGGATGGAGACACAGATCCTAGGTAGATCCTAGTATCGATTTCATATTTTGGGAAACATTGGCGAATTTTTGATTAACAAACCCAAGGATTTCAAAGCGAGCAATGGCAACGCTGTAGATAAAAATCATTTTTATCGCGTGAGACTGTGTGTCGGAAATTCTAAAGATATGCTCAATTTAAAATTATTTTGCGATATTGCTCTTGAACTGAATTTTATGGTTTAAGTGCGAAGAACATAATATAAAAAGGTAACACAAGGTAGCACACAAAATGTTTAAAAACGCCCCTTTAGACGTAATTTAAAATCTGAAACCTTTTAGATTTTTAGTCCAAAGGGGCTTTCTGAGGGACTACTTTTTTTTTCGCTCCGTTCAGGAAAAGTGAGAAGTTTCTTTTTCTTACTTTGCATTGGAAACTGAATCTTGCAGATCCTCTGTAAAGAGGTATTCGGTAACCGACACAGTACCAAGGAATTTCAATATTGCTCAGAAATTTAATGGTCACAAGTCCAAAAACTGATCAACCTCATTTTGGACGTCCTTTGCACAATAGAAGACAGCATCAGCAAGATATAACTGCAGTTGTGAAATAAAGCTAGAAGTCCGAAGAAGCGTTGGCGGAGCTAAATGGTGGGTGTGGCAAAAGATTTCATTCGAGTCCTTACAAAGTTCAGCTGGTGAATGCATATATGGTGTAAGGTATTTCTCCCGCCTTCCTAGCGTGCCTTCGTGGTGTAGTGGTCCTGCACTCTGGGCTGGTATTCCAGAGGTCTGTGGTTCGATTCCAGGCGAAGGAGATTGCTCATTTTTCATTTCTCCGGCTTTTCCAATTAACCTAATGTCTCTGCTATGGTCTTGCATTATCTTGATAGAACATTACGTTTTTGCGCCGGAACTCAGTTCTACGTATTTACTTGAAAACAGCGTCAACACGAACTAGCATCTCGCTGTACACCTTATATTCGGGGGTTTTACCTTTTTCCAGATACTTTTTATGGATAAAACCACGGCAACCTCACCAGATAGAAAGTGTGATCTTTTTGTTAGTCAAACTGCACTTTGCAACGCTGCCGACAATCTTACCGGGCGCAGACCAACCCCCTTTTCGGCCTGCGTTTTTGAAGTGGATCCACTTTTCATCGCAAGTGACGATCCAGTCCAGAATTTTGTCCCTGAGTTGATATTCAAGCAGATTAGTGCAGGCCCTAACACTTCTGTCCTTATCTGCATGACTCAGCTCATGCGGCACCCAGTGACTGAACTTATACATCAAGTTTATGTAATGCATAGTGGGACTACTGAACATGGCACTAACGTCTAACTTCTTAGCAAGCTCTCGAGTGATTGCATACTAATCTTTCACAAGTTCCCGCAGGTACACCCCATCAACATTAGTATTATCTGCTTTTTGAATGTCATAGTCCTTGTTTTTGAGCTTTCGGTACTAAATCTTCACGGTGTCATGTAATACGACATTAGTACCTAAAGTTGTACATATGGTGACATTCTGTAGCTCACGTTTTGCAATAGAACTAGAACTAAATGATGGTTCTAATCTGGTACATGATAGGTCCATTTCAGACACCTTGTACTTAATGATAAAGACTTTATATATATATATATATATATATATATATATATATATATATATATATAAATTTGACAACACAGTGTTCTAAAGCAACTTTCAAATGCCAAAAATAGTTTGAAAAAATATGATTAAACACGCGAACGCGAACAGTTTGCGCAAACGGTATTACGATGGCAGGAAACTTTCCTTAAAACTCGATATTTAATATTTATAATTAGACATCTCATGATTTAAAGGCATTTTTATTTAAATCAATCAGATTGAAAAGCAGAAAAAATATTCTTATAAGAACATATAATATTTTGAAGTTCCAAGAAGTAGCCCTCGTCTCTACTGAGTTCCAGATAGCGAGGGTAAAAATAAAAGGTAATAAAAGGCGTAATAAATGGCAGTGTGATGTCCACTAAAAACATTAAAATGTTTCTTTGAGTGGAAGACGGCTAAATGCCGCCTTAAAAATGATGCTAAGTCACGTGCTTTTCTTGGAGTCATTGCTCGTGATTTTGGATTAAAATTATAGAGGTCTCATGATGTTGTTGCAGTATATTTTAAGGCTTTTGATTTTAAATCGGAATGTAATGTGCTATTCCTAATAAACCGAGGCGCATTGGCTATTTCTGCAAGCCTTCTATTTTGCAGAATATGAATTTTATAGAGATTTGATTTTGCAGCATGTCTCCATACGGAGGAGTCGTAAAGTAAGGTTGGATGGATTATTGTTTCATACAATATGATTTTATTATGAAGAGAAAGACTGCTACGTTTTTCGAAAAGAAGCCTTAAGTTAACTGTGGAAAGACTAAATTTATTTTTGAGTTTGATTAAATGTGACTTAAAGTGAGTTTGTCAGGCCCACCAGCGACCGAGAGGTAAAAGCCGCTAAACACTGGTAGTTCGGTCCGAGGTTCGAGTTCCGGCGAACGGGCTGGCTGCATGGGCGTTTTCGTGGTTTTCCCTATGTGTAACGTGGATACGAGCCAGTTTCCCTTAAAAAGACCTCCACGGGGCATCCCTCCCTTTCCGTGTAGTGCCTATGGGCGGAGCACGTAATAAGTAAAAAAATAAATAAATAAATAAAAAAGTGACTTTGCTTTCAAGTATGATGCCTAAGTATGTAATTTCTTCTTTCCAATATATTTCTTCTTCAAATAAAATGGAAATAGGTGGTAAATTGAGCGAATGGCTTTTGCGAAATTGGATCTCATTTGATTTGTTAATACTAATTGAACTTCTCTAATCTGTAAGCCATTTCTCTAACGAATCAAGATAATCCTGAAGTCGACAGTAAATATTTCCAAAGGTTTTCTCCTGTGTCAGATAAGCTGCACCAGCACAAGAGTGCTAATTGAATGGTAAAGTGTTATGGGATGTCATAAATGTATTTATTATATAGTAAAGGATTTAGAACTGACTCTTGAGGGTGTACCTACTTCAGTCGGCCTTTGCGATGAGTATACATTTCCAGTATGGAGAAAATAAGCGATAGTTCGAATTAGATTATCTGGAAAATTTAGTTAATTTATAATAATATATAAATTAATTTATAAAGAAAGCCACAATACCAGCCGCGGTCAAACGCTTTGCAACGTCAAGAAAAATATCGAATCCTTTGGTAATAATATTGATGACGCGAAGAAATTCATTAACATTACTACCAAAGGATTAATGTGTTCCTAAAATCCAAATTGCTGGTGGTGTAGGAAGAAGGAATGTAGGACAGTGGTTTGAATATAGAGAAATATGATTTTTTTCTATAATTTGAGAAAATATATTTTTAAGGACTGCGTTTATTCTTTTAAATTAATTAGATTATTAATCCATTACAGAGAGATAAAATCTGAAAGTTAAATGTGTTAGCATTATTGAATAGCAAGTGGAGCGTGGAGGGTAAAAGTATTTTATTTCAAGCAGCCGCAACACATTGTTTTTAAATAGCCCAGTTTATTATTCAAAACTTCATTAAGTTTATACAACATAAAGCGTCCTTTCAATTACTAGCCGTTTGTGCGATCAGCCGCCTGAAACAGTTATGATAATATATATATATATAGAGAGAGAGAGAATGATTCAAAGAGTCCAGTTAGTGTAATGCCATAAATATTTTTAATACTGTTGCCTGCGCACAGGTACGTAATGGACTGAATGCACACAGAATTGAATAGCTTGATAAAATTCATCTTGCCAAAAGAAATATTTTACAGTTCTGAAACTTTCCGCAAATATACTGGTAAGCTCTTCTCAGTATGACAGAGCACAGTGGGTAGTTACCATTACAAATGCTAAGAATGTTAAACAGCTCAATATAAAGCGCATCTAAAGAGCGAGACTCGCGCGGATTTCTCGGTACTTCAACTCTAAACTGAAAAACTGAGAAATAATGCTCTGTCCGGTCTTATATAGGTTTAACGCCCGCTACCGAGAAATTTCTAGTACTTTCCACTTCTCGAAATTACTGGAGGGCATATAGGGTTAAAGTTACTTATAAAGGCCGGATACGGTTACAGTTACATACAAAGATCAATTACAGTTACAGTACAATTACAGCTATACATAGATCGGACCAAAATGCGCCAAATGCTCGCCAGGCTTGGCGACTTTTGGCGATTTCTCCTCAAATTCGGCATTGCCAACTTGGCGATATTTCGCCAATTTAGAGGGATAGCCATTTATTTCAATCTTAAATAGAATTACTTCTGTATTTTATTTTTCGGCAGAGTTTCACACTCTCTTCTGATTCTTCATATTACAGTGTGGAAAATTCGTAACAACATTTCTAATTAGATACTTATGATTTAACTGAATTTTTATTTAAAATAAATCAGATTAAAAAGTAGAAAAAGTATTCTTAAGAACTGCTCTTATTAATTTTCAATCTCTTGATTCGCATGACTCAGTAATACACAGAGTACATCTGGAAGTTAAATATCTTATGCTTTACTGAATGGCAAAAGGCTGGCAAGTGGAATATAAAAGTATTTTATTTCAAGCTGTGTAAATACATTGTTTTTAACACCTTGACTGCCATGTGCATCACCTATGATTGACAGCGGCCTTACTTTTTGAATCCGTGTGCATCGAATGTGATTCACAGGTTTTGTAGTGTTTGATACCCTGTGAGTCACTGGTGCTTCATATATACACGAATTTATACGTTTACAACGGTTTTTTTCAAAACGAGAAGCATAGCATACACATTCTTCATTATTTGATTGTAGACATTACCGAATAACCGTATTTATTTGGCCGCGTGATATCTGTCACAGCTGCGAATTTTAAAAAATTCTTATTTATTTATGAATAGCTGACAAATGACAGAAGAATGTTGTTAGTTTCGTGGAATGCATTTTTAGGTGAAACGCTGTGGATAGCTTGTCGTGTGCAGTCTAGTGATGCACCGTTAACCATCCAGTGCGCGTAATATACATTTTTAGCTTTGATCCTTCATTTTATTTGCGTGAATGGATACGAAAGCGCGACGCAGGTTGTTCAGTTGGCTTGACATTTTCCGAACCCTAGTTGTAATATTGATAAAAGAATCTGGAACTAAATGTTCGCTTTATAATTCGGTCACACTTTTCAATCATGAGATTTTACGAGCATTGTTGAAATAATTTTTTCAGAAATATCCGGAGATCTTTTTAAAGTTTATTTAATTTTACTTCAGGGCTAAAACATTTCATAAAAATAAATTATTACGTAAATAAATTGAATACAAAATAATATTGCATAAAAGTTTAAACTGAAATCTTAGGTAGCAGCAAATGTTTAGTAAATTTAAACAGAATTAGTGCAGTATATAGTCATATGAGCAGGGTCCAGTTTTCGATGTTAGAGGCTGAAGGAACCAAACAGGCTCCATAGCTAAATTTTTTTTAACATAGATTAATATCACAGATGCAAATTACGAGTGAAAAAGGTACGTGCATTTTAACGCAACCACCTTGGCAGAATTTGGCGATATTTTTACAGATGAAAAGGTAATAGTTACTTTTCGGGTGCAACTTGGCGATTTCTGCACCCGTTTTTTAGAAAGATTTTCAAACTATTGATATTTATAGTAAGACGGTAAACATTATCAACATATGAAAAGAAAACAATATAGTTTAGCAATTTAAAATTCAAATTTTAATTATTAAATAACATAATACATTATAATATAAAACACATTCTTATTCAAAGCTTTCGTAATTTTTTTTCGCTACTCTTCCCCCGAAGTACACAGCGATCTGTTTTCGCTTAAAAACATCAGAGAGTTAGGGAGACTCGGCTTCACAAGCGGCTTTTCACAAGCTTATATTTTAGAATTAAGTTTCAGAAAAAAAATATCATGATTTGTTTAAAAAAATTGTTGGAACTTGGAATACTCAAAAAAATAAATAAATAAATAAATAATAAAAAGGCGGGGGGCGACATTGTTTTACTGAAAAACTGCTATGAGCATGCTTTTCGGAAGAATAGTTATATGCATGGTTGCCAGAGTTTGGCACATTCCGAAAATTCAGCGATTGTTTGCGTTAATACGTAATTCAGCAATTGTTTGCGTTAATACGTAAATACAGTAAAGGATATCTTGCAATTTAATATTTTTTTTAATTTAGAAAACAAACAAACAAAAAATCTGAAAAGTTTCAGATTTTAAATTACGTCCAAAGGGGCAATTTTTTTAACGTTTTGTGTGTTACCTTTATTTATTAAATATCATGTTCTTTGCACTTAAACCATAAAATTCAGTTCAACAGCAATGTCGCAAAATAATTTAAAATGAGCCTATCTTTAGGATTTCCGATATACAGTTCCGCGCGCTAGAGATAAAAAGGTCTCCCCCCCGTAGAGTGATGCCATTGCTCGCTTTGAAATCCTTGAGTTTGTTAATCAAAAATTCGTTAAAGTTTTACAAACTATGAAATCGATAATAAAACAAATTCCAAATTTCAAATTTGGTCTTCCACATGCCCATATTCGTTGGAGGTTTATGTCATTCAAAATTCGATGACTCTATGTACAGTTGTTTTATTACAATGCAAAATATATGCAGACATTTATGCAGATTTTTCATTATTTAATTTCTTCAAATATAATGCAGGACTCTAACATTTGGTGGCAACAGTTTGAAAAGTGAAATGTACATTTATAGTGATTCAACGGAAAATCGCAAAACGAAAACAATAGTCCTTCAGGCACAAAGCCCCTTTGGACTAAAAATCATATTTTTAAATGTTTTGTTTACACGGTTTCCATTAGTCATTTGTTGCATATAATATACCGACGCCATTTTTTTCCCCTCTTGAAAGTTAAGTTATATTAATAAACACAAAGCCGTTCACCTTTTTTTTTTTTCGGGGGGTGGAGGAGGAGAATTAAAAAACAAAAATGAAAGGTTCTTAAAAATTTCTAATTTTATAAGGTATGCAAAAATATATAGAAATATTTTTGCGTACCTTATAATATTACTGTCAGAGGATCTTGAGGTCCCTTGTAGGGGCACTTTACTTTCACGAAAGTAGAGTACCGGGACAAACTGAACTTGCTTAAATCAAGCTCCGCATAAGAGTAAACGTTTCATCATAGTACACAAAATTTAATAAAATTCAATCTTTATTTAGAATTTGTTTTTAAGAAATACTGTATGCATTTCAAGGAAAGGTCTGAAAAAATTGATTTCAAAACACATTGCAACAAGTTTTTATTTTTATTATTAGCTTATACGCAAATTCGCAGTTACATTGTCTTAAATACAAATGGACATCCGTTTTTGTTAATAAATGATACATCGAGTCTCTTCTAATTTCTGTACACTGAATATGAAAATTTCATTAAAGAATAATTTAAAAAATACACCTGCATATGAGAATTATAGTGGAAAACTGGATTGAAATAAAAAATTTTATCATTTTGAGTGATCTAATTATTTTATTAAAAAGAAAATAATTAATTTTAATACGATTCAAAAGAAATTTGCATCTAAAATGTCATTGTTTAAGCGCTAAATTTCTTGTTTCAGAAAAGCAGTCAATTTTTGAATTCGGCGAGGAAAGCTGTGCTGTAAATATTGCGATTAGGTTCTGGGATTTCCGATCAAACTTCCCGAAATAAGTTCAGTTCAAGATTCTTTTCCTAAATTAATTATAATTTTGTGCAACCAAATGTTAATGTTAGAAAAATGTATGAAAAAGTGTTTTAAGTAGTGAATTAAGAGATTACAAAAGCAATTTATACACTTGGTGAAAGTTTAATGAGTACTATATAGTATTACATTACAATCTAATGTAGCAATAATATGCAATCTGATGATGCTGTAAAATCTGTAAAATGTTAAAAAGCATCATAGTAATTGGAACCTTACTATTATTACATATAAAGTGTCAAAGGAAATTATCTTTCTTTTCTGATAAAACAGTATAGAAATCTAAAGCTTACTAAAACCGAAATAGTCATTCTTCGTCGGTTTATGTATATTTTCAAGGATTATGCTTCATAGAAACGCATAACGTTGTTCGTTATCCTCTCCAATAAAGCAGCACTTGTTTTGGCTATAACTAAAACAAATATTTTCCTCACAGGAAAAGATGTCCTTTCGATAAGATCCGAGAATTCTGCACTTCGTTGCCAAGGTATAAGAAAGGCTATGTGATTTCTATCTATTTGAGTGACTGATTTCTTTGATCTGCTTCACATGATATCAAGATTTCGATTATAGATAAAGAATAAAATGTTTTGTCTTCTAAATAGTGCAAGTTATTATCCCAAGGAGGATAAATCACTCGATCCATTACGTTTTGGAGGAAAAAATAGCATTACACCACTTTTTTCCTAAGATCTCCGAATCATATTTTCTGTAAATAGTTGTGTAATATAAACACAAATGTGATATAATTAATGTAGGAATTATAAAACTTACAGCAAATCGTCTGCCAGTAAATGGCAATATATTTTATTTTTGAAGAATAACATTTTTAAATTTTCAGCGACAAGAGTTTTGAAGTCAAAAGATGTAAACGTCAGCTGTATTCTGAGATATGTATGTATTTTTGTCCATTTACATATTGTATGACCAAGAAAGGTCAGGATTCCCAATGTTTGTATGAGAATTATATCTAACTCACATTAATATGCAACAGAAACGAGTCTAAGCCAGAACATTTCAATCAATTTTGAGATGACGATACTTTTTATATTATTTTAGTCGCGAATTACCTCCATCCGTGAGAGGCCATAGTAAAATCTAGTTTTCTGTAATCATGCAAGGCTTCTCAATAAAGATTTAAAATTCAAAACCTTCTTTTTTTCAGCTGAATCAGCACTTAGTTATTGTGTAGCATGTAAAATAAAAACAACCACATCGAATAAGAAGACTTATCCATTAAAATCTATACTCACAGACAGTTTAACAACTAATTTTCATAATACCCTGACTCAGTTCAACTGCCTTGTTCCTTTAGCTCTTAACGTAACTTTTGACTATTGATATGCCACACTTATTTTCTTACAAGTATTTACAGCTATTGCAAATCCGCATCAGTGTTTAATTCTTTAGCGAACGGTATGTATGACTGCAACCCTTTCGAGTTTGCAATGTTGTAACGTTGAAAAAATTCTGCGAAGCTAGCAGAAAATCTCAATAAAGTGAGTCGAAGAAATCTACTACAATTCATTAATATTCGTTTCACATTAAAATGTCTCAAGATGCTAAGAATTCGGTTATATTCATAGATGAAATTAAATTTAATATTTTAGGGAATGATGGGAAGCGAATGGTAAGGCGACAACCTTATACTGAACTTCAAATGGGGAACCTTATTGCTACAGTAAAATATAGTGGAGATAACGGTCTTGGGATGCATGAGTTCTTGCGGAGTTAGAAATTTACATTTTATTGATGACAAAATAAATAAGTTTATGCATTTATGTATTTTAAAAGAAAACCTGAAAATGAGCTCTAAAAAATGGAAATATTGGGGCATTTATTACTGTCTTCATCAGCGCAATGATCCTAAGGGTAATGATCTTATTTGCAAACTATATACAATATACAATTGTCCACGTGTAAGCAAAATTCTTGCGCTGAGTCCAGATTTCAGCATATTTGGGATCATGTGCAAAACAGAATTAATAAATTAAGAATTTGCAGCAGAAATGAATATAGAAGCGGGGGCTGAAATTACAACTTATATTAATTTTAAGATTTCCAGTTTTATTTAGCTCGAAGATAAGTTTATAAGAAAGTATCTCGCTTAATTTAAATATTTAATTGCTCTTCCAAAAAATGTTTAAAATTTTGTTGTGATGTAGTATTTGTTTTTTTGATATAGTCTGTGCTTTGATACTCTGGTTTCTTCAGTTGATTATCCTATAAAAATTAGTCAACACATACATATTAAGCTCTGTTATTAAATAATGAGGAATGTGTATGTATGTATGAAGGTATACACTTTTTGTTTTTCGCATTGTAAAAAGACAGCGTCACCTAGAGCCACGAATGTTTGAATGCACCTAATCCTCCACCCAAGTACGTGCACCTTCAATACCAAATTATGAATTTTATTTATTTATTTACTTTGCGAACTTAATAAAAGTTTGATTATCTGACGCTGCTATTTAAAAGTAGTGTTTTGCCACCGCCCGAAATATAAAATTTTTTATCTTCCACACGACAGAGTGTTACCGGTAGGTAAAGTATAAGATATTTAATATATGATTCAAATTAAATGTGTTTGTAATTGATTAAAACACTAAATCATTAAATACAGCCCTTCATCTATCTCTATTAGCATTTATTATTTTTTAGACTCGTTAAATTATACTGGTTATATTCATAGAAATCATAATATATGTATATCTATATAATATTTTTTATAATAACTATTTTAAGCGAATGGCCTCTCAAGTGGATTGTGTATACTAAAGTCTGCATCCATCTGCTACGTACTGCATCGGTCCACCTCAAAAAAACTTGCTAGAACTGCGGCAAGTTAGAACTGTGTTAAAGAGACTATTGCTGTTACGAAACTCTACCTGAATTTCATTCATTCAATCGGTTCTTCCGTAATAAGTAATTAAAATACAAAAACATCTCGTATCACTGCCTTTCTTTTCAAATTGTTCAAATTTAAATTAAAAATATAGTGGCCAAAGCATGAAAAATAACTTTAAGGAATAATACGTTTGCACAGCCTTTGAGTTGTTCGCGACAATTGCAAGGTGTTCTAAAGAGACAATTCACTTGCTGGAACTGCGCTACGTTAAAGAGACTTTTTCTGCAATGGATTAGATGTAGCAAAAGGGAAACGTAAGACTTCCTAAATAAATTTATGACAGATCATTGTAAAAATTTATTGTCACTTTGAATTCTCTTGGAAATTTTAAAGTTGTTCCTTAGATTCTCGTTACTTTTAACAAATATTCCTTGTTGATAAGACTTCTAATTTAAGGAGTTCCCAATCTGGCTGTTGAGAAATTCTTAAGAGAGTTCTGTTGAAGTATCCGAATATAAAACGTTATCCGCTGTAGTAAATTCGGGTTTTACCCTCTCCTGCGAAAGTCATTGTTCCCAAGCTAAAAACAAGTCCAGGAAATTTCTGAAACACCCGTTGCTTACTTTATTTGTTGGGCGAACATTAAGGAAGTGACCTATATCGTGTCCAAGAATGGCTTAACGCCCACGCTTGGCGTCCCCCGCTGCACTTTGTTTTGGAATACCCCGCTCGCTAGATTTAAGAAGTGCGTGAATTAGAACTTTTTTTTTTGTTGTTGTTGTTTTTTTGTTTTGTTTTGTTCCTCTCCTTACCTGTGCTTTAAAGCTTGCGCTGCTTTCTTTCGTTGCTTGCAGATGCTTTATTTTCTGAAAATTTTTATTCCATTTTATAGCAAATTTCGATTAACACAAGAAAAAGGCATTGTTTCATTTCGCGAAGGAAATCATGTTCTGATCGATATAAGAAGCTGATGCTGTCGTTCCAAGAGACATAAGATTTTATGCTTATTTTTAAAATTAAAACAGTATATTATTCAACAATTCAATAGTCATTTATAAACAAGATGTACTGTTAGTTATACGAGATTTTTAAGTGGCAACAAGTTTTATAGCATTAATATGCCGCTCTAAACGACATAGCGGTTAGTGAAGACCCGAAACCATATGTGTGAGTTCTACACTAGCGTGAGATTTTGCTGATTGTGTGAGTCATTTTCCTTCCTTTTGGGGAGTGTAATATCGGTTTAACCCAAGTGGTGCGTCGCGGGTAATGTTCTCTGTCACTAAAAGCCAACTAGGTTCAGCCATTCCCAACGAATTACTTCTAAGCAAGTGGCTGGGAAAGGAGGGAGGGAATTATTTATGAATGAGTGTTTTTTAAAACAGATATTTCCAGGTTTAGATTCCTGTTAAATAGACTGACTGAGAAAGTCTTCCAGGAAGGCATCCCTTTTTTCTGTGGCAGATAGTCCTTGTGCTGTGCTTTAAGTTTCCTACTTGTATACTATTATTCTCACATTCCGCATCCTTAAATTATTACATTTGATGAATTAGCCGCTTGCAATTTCAGCCGCCTGAAATAGTTGTTATAAAAAAGAAACCATATATATAAGGATTTTAATGATCCTAGCTAATAAATAACAATAATAGAGGGGAAAAACTGAGTTTATTGCTTTTAAATCTCCTGCTTTGTTAACCAGTAACAGACAGATTAAATCTGAAAGTAAAGTTAAATATATTACATTTGCCCAACGGCAATGCTGCGTTCGTTAATTAAATTTTCATTAAGTCCTCATGTAAAATATATTTTAAAAAAATCAAAATCTGGGAGCCGAGGTGCAACATGTTCTATGTGTGTTCAAACATTCGCGGTTTTAAATACCACTGCCAGAATGCGAGGAACATGCAGATTCTTCAATATTTAATATTAAAGATTATTACAGATCATTTCTGCTTGAAAGAGAGACAAAATATTTGAAAATAAAGAGAGACTATTTACGAGAACTACATATGTCATAAAAATTTTATTTCACCAGACATGCAAATGTATATTTTTTATTACAAAAAAAAATGAAATTCCATTTTTTCGTATATTATATATATATATATATAATGTAACATAAATTTTCAATAGCCCGTAACTTTTCATTTTAATTTGGGTATTTCCCTTTCTGTCTTAAAAATAGTAACGCTTTATAATATATCAATTTAAAGTGTGTCATTTCAAATTAATCCCTATCATATGATTTTACATAACGCTGCAGTGCAAATATGTTTTAGCGATTAAGATTTCAGTTGAAATCAAAGTTTTTTGAGAATCAAAACTTTTTAACACTCTTCCAGGATTTCTTCTGAATGCCAGTTTGCTTGCTTCCAACTCACACCAGCTCACTTTTCTACATTACCTACTGTTTTAAATGTATTAAACTTCCAGAACTGTGAGGCATTGACTGCGCTGATAATGATATGGGAATCAGAATATGCAGACTGCGCCCATAATGATATATGAATCAGAATAAGCAGATTGCGCGCATAATAATATGTGAATCAGAAGATGCAAATTGCGCCCATAACGATATGTGAATCAGAAGATGCGTGTCAAGAGTTGTTTTATCCATAAATAAAATGTGTTGAATATATAGTTACGTTTGTCTCTTGATTCCATCGTTCTATGCAGTTACGCATTCCGTATGCCAGCACCATCTACAACCATCGGCTGCGATTAAAAATTTTTGTGTCTTCCCGCCCCCACCGTAAATTTTTCCATGTATATAAAAACATTCTGTTCAGACTTTTTGATGTGTTTGCATGATTTTATTCCATAGGTACCAGGTCAAAACACTATTAACTGAAACCTGAAATATGTCAGCTTAAATATTTTTACTTCCTCATAGGAAGTAAAGAAAGTACTGTAATAGCGAAAAATTTCTGTTATCAGATTTCAAAGGAAATGCGCTCCCTAAATTAAATAGTCCAGTTTCAAGCATTTCGAATTAAAAAAAAAAAAAAAAAAAAAAAAAAAAAAAAAAAAAAAAAAAAACTCTTAGATCTTTCAACTTTTAGAGATCTACAGCATAACAATGTATATTTCTACACTTCATTGTACATAGGCAATGGCGTGCCTATGCAGAATATTTTTGAGGATGTTCGTAATATATGCAGAATGTTCGTAAAGACCTGAAACTAAAATTTACTTTGGCAGTAGAATTTCATTTATTCTTTACATGGAAATTATTTCTTTTCCTATTTATTTATGTTTTCCTTGACACATTCAAACTATAAATCGAGCTCTATTGAGATAAAATTAATAACAAACAGAACACACCAAAAGCAATTAGCTAATACATACTATAAATGGTATCATATCCTTTCAGGTGAAAAAGAAGCAAGCTAATAAGATGAATAAAACATGCAGGACAAAAATATTCTGCACTCAAAACGCTTTTGTAATTGGAAGTATATGTCTATGACCAATGGTTGCGAAAATCAAGTCCGGGTAAGGATTTTGTGGACATGGTGTATAAAATCTTCTGAGCTTTCGAGAGCGTTGGCAATGCAATATGACGGCCGTATTATTCTTTCGAGTATTAACTTGTTATCTATTCATTCTTTTTTATCCGTTTGTTCACCTTCGTATTTGTTCATGCTGCCGCATTTTTATTTTGCGAGAAGATGTCTGCAGAAGTTTGTTACTTTATAGCCAGGATCTATATTCTTTTATCAAGTGGTCGTTAAATATTTTTTGAACGGAAATTTTTCGTCATAAAGATGGTTATATAGGAAAAGATGTGCCGTAGAATCGAATAAATACTGTAATATCTCATGATAATTAAGTAGGGATATACCAGACGAAGATATTTTCGCTTCCCAAGTAGAAATCATTTCTGATGTTTTTAATATAGGTTTTGGGCCAAGCAAACAGCTTATTTAAATTGTTTTTTGACACATTTACGCATTTAGCCCCCTGTTGACTCTAATGCCCTAGGCGGCAGCTCATATAGCCCACTTTGAGGTACTAGGTATCGATGACCATCGATATGGAATCTTCCAGTTATTCAACCTTTCTTTCGTAAAGGTGGGCTTGTAGACGTTTACTTATGTCGTTAAATGATTGGTATTCCACAATGAGCAGTCTACAACTGAAGCATCATTTCTCGTTAACAATGAAAGAGGTCCTTGAGTTTACTGGCAGAGAAATTTTGTTCAATGCGCGTTCCAAGACTGCAAAAGAATGAAGCGATTAAGGCCAGAGGTAAACAATAGCGGCATTTGTAAACCTCTCGTTGCGCATGAAGGCCGCAACAGAAGGTGGGTCAGTGTGCGACATCCTCAAGAGAAAGGGTAATAAGCTTTGGTAATAAGGCACACCGTACTCTCAAGGATGCCTTTGGCTGGCCGCGGTGCAGGAGTAACGGAAGTAGATAGGACAGAAAAAAAGAACCCGGGAAGTGTGTACGTATGGAAAAGATGTTTATTGGTGTGATATGAAATGGAAAATCTTTTTAATCCACATTAAGATTGCATTTTTCAATTCAAACATTCTGTTAATTTAAAAGAGTTTGCGGATTTTCGCCAGGTACTCTAATATTAATTTCCTTCAGTTAGTTTAATGGAGACAGTGCATTAGATAAACTTTAAATAAATAGATAAAAAACTTGTAATCTCTGTCTATTCACATTTCATCTCAAAGGTATCCTAAAAAGATAACCTTCCACTTTGAAATGTGCAACTTTATTAAAAAATTAGCCAAACTTTACCTCCATAGCATATGTTTCTCTGGGAAGTCTAGCTAATCAATTAAAAGATTCTGTTGTTAGAACTGTTATTAATTCAGAGTTCTACAGTATATGCCCAACAGGACCCTTTTGTGTAGATAGTACTAGTCTAATGGATGTTCCCTTTCAACTAAAAGTTAGGGTTCAAGACGAGCGGTCATGCGAAGATCTCAGGTACCTCAAGCACATTTAAAATAACTTGCATATAAAAGAGGTAAGAGTTGCATATCAAACAATATAAACAATATTTTTATTGAACATTAAATTAAACAATTCTGATGTTAAAATTAAACACATTATGAGTCTATTGATACTTAAGTTGATTAACAATTATTACATATAAATACCCAACTAACAAAACGCAGGTACAAATATTTAATACAAAACAAGTACCTGAATTTAAACAGGACTACTAATTATGCTTAAATAATCAAAACTGATGATAAACACTATGATGCCTAAATTAATTAGCAATGGATGAAATAAAATGCACATGCATGACACACTAACTAAATAATAATTGTAAAGATTGAGCATTTTGTTAACGGAACTTTGCTAAAATATAAACTATCGTGATATTTTAAGAAGTCATTAGATGGAATCGTTGCATACTAGTTTGAATTACATAACAAAGCAAAATTCAACCTTACGCTGATTTTTGTTTTTAAAAAAAGTTTTATGCATTTCGGAAGTTCTTAGCTCTGGTCTTTCTTCGTCCAGAAGAGAATATTTTTCGGAATAACTATTTTCTTATTGAGATTATTATTTATTTATTACGGATTTACTATTTTCTTATTGAGATACTGAAGCAAAAATAGTACAGAAATAATTCTGGAATTTATTTTAAGAGTAATAAGGCAGATTGAATAGAAGTTCTGTCCAGTTCTGAAAATTCACTGCTATTTATCGAAACAAGATTGTCCTACCTATTAATCGTTGACCTTTCATATTTTATTCAAGAACAATTATTTGCTCCATATAAATTTAATAGAAAAAAAAAGATTATTAAGCAGTATCTCAGCAATCGAAGGACGGATTTCCAAAAATTGTTTATATCTTTTTCTTTGATAACCTTGAAAAATATCTGGGAGGTTTTGACTCAAGCATTCTTTTCGGTCTTGTGATATAAGGTTTAAAACGTTTTTTCGCATTTTTTCTCGTAGGATTAACACGGGAGACGGAAATAAAAATCGTTAGAAATAGATTATTTTCTGTTTTAAGTAAAACATAAGAAACAGAGTTGTGAATATTTTCGTATTAAAACTTAGAAATATAACAAAAATTGTAGTAAAATGTTAAACAAATTCATATCTGCAAAGGAGACCATGAATATAACGCTCGGAGTCATAGTAGTGAGAAGCAACTTGTCAAAGAACGTGATGAATTAGGCCAAACTATGTTATGAGAGGAAAATTATGCTGTTATAACAAAAGTTATTTTAACATGTTGATAAATAAATAAAAAAACAACTTCTTAGGTAGAGCGAAATCATTATTTTCTACCGAGGAACGTAAGGTATGGTACTATAAATATTTTTTATTACTGACAATAATAGTACAAATATTTATAAAAATCATCAATGAGATGTATTATAAATCCCATGCAATTAAAATTACATCAATTACAAATCTTATTAAAAATAAAATAGAAATTAATAAGAAATGCGTACACTGCTTATAAACTTCTCAGCTTGTTAAGTAATTCCTGTGTTGTAGCTAGTGCCGTCTTAAAAGCATTTGGGTTTCCAGGCAAACCAGAATATAGGTATAATTTCTATCTATAAATTGTTTATGAATCCTTATTTTCATTGCAGAAAACAAATTAGAAATTTACTGTGTTAGTTTTACTGCTTCTTATCTTGTGTTCCATGGAGTGTTGACTGCAGTGCCAGATTTCTTTTGAAAAATTAATCGCAAGTGCTTCGTTCTAGTTAAGATGAGTAAAGTCGCTCTTTTATGGGATCGAATTAGAATTGTTTGCTCACTAAAATGAATCAGTTCTTTTTTATGACTCACCGCTCATTAACATTAATCTTGATGAAAACTGATCGGGTGATTCAAGAGCGGTTAGCGAGGATGGAGCAAAGAACGGAAAAGATCAAAGATCGACTCAATCAAATGTTAACTCCCTGAATTGATTTTTTTCTCAACTGTACTTTTGAGATTCCAGAAAACCTCCTTTCTAAGAAGAATTAACAATAAAAGTTTAGAATAACAGTTTTTCAAAAACTTGGAAATAATAAAAATTAAACTCACTATTAACATAGGAGGATAAACATCCTTTTTTTCCCCTAAAATGGAAATCAAATCTTCTTGGCTTGCTTTCAACAAAAGAGATGAACTCCGAAAGAGCTCCGCTCCTTTTTTCACGAATCAGAACATTCACTCACTCAGTAAAGTGAATCAATTCGTGAACGAATAGCACATCTCCATTCCTGGCATGCTTCCAACAAGAGCTCTTTGTGAACTGTAAAAGAACTACCACTACATTTTTAAGAATCGGGGTAAATTATCCACTCAGTAAAGTGAATCTGTTCTTAGAACCAGTTCCAGTGCAAATCGTCCCACTCTACTGTGAACCATCTACACCTGATAGAACTACCTATATCTGATAGCCAGACGTGCTATCATCTGCACTATTAAAACACACAGTGAGAGAGGCGAAAATTTCTTTCTCCCTTACTGACAAGGCAACTGGGTATGGGGGGGGGGAGAAAATCAGTCGCCAAAGCCAGGTAGTGAGGAGTCAGACTAGCGATACGCTCATCGCATTTTATTCGGTTAGTCGGGCGTTACTGTAGAGGTTTTGCAAATTTTTTTTAAGCCTGGGACATGAAGAATAAGTGAGACCCTCGAAGAGACTCGAACTCCGGATCTTCCGATTGCTAGCTGGACTTGGTTTATTTGATAATGACAAAGCACGCGAGGGGTATATATCTAAAGGAAGGAGTGTCTTCCTGGAGGACTTTCTAAGGAAAACTGTCTAGTATCCACGTTACGCATCGAGAAATCCACGAAAATGCTCATGCAGCCAATCCCGTTAGTCTGGATTCGAACCCAGGTTGAACTATCAGTGTTCAGCAACGTTCAGCACGGCCACTGGTGGGCCTATTGCTACCTGGACGTGCTTTAATATATTATGAAGGCATTCTATGAGGAAGAAGAAAACTGGTTGTAGTATGATCGAAATTTTCGAAGGCTGAAAGTATAGCTTATTTCATTTGATAGATAGTACGCACATAATTTATTTTCCTGTTTTTCGGGTACATAAAATGAATAACCACACGGATTGAAGCTACTGCTAACACTCCTTAATTCATCTTTCAAAGCTATAATTTATATATATATATACTAGCATAGTAAACAAAGAGTTAAAAACAATATACACTAAAATCTTAGTATCGATCCACGAATTGTAACAGTTCGCCCGGGTTGGCTTGTGCATGTTGATGGAAGTTTCGCGAAAAGGTGTTGAGCCGTAATTTAATTGTTCATAATTGTTTCATTGTTGCAGGAACGCTCGATTTTGCTCACTCACGGACCAAAAATTTCCATCATCTTCCATAGTATTCCTTTAAGTTTGCGCATAACGAACGTGGTGATAAGTCATTCATTGGAATTACTTGGAAAGCCATTTTTCGCGAATGACTGGAATTTTTCGCGAAAACCATTTTTGAAAAATCCCGGGCGGATAATATGGCATATTCTTGTTCTGGAATATTCCATCGTTCTTGAGATGTTTGAAGTCTAAGAAAGATTTTAAAAATTCACCAAGTAAATAGATATAAACATTTCCATACATAGGCATTCCCATCTCTTTACCAGGATCAAAGAGCCCAAATCATGCCACTAAAGCACTTTTCACTTTAATTACAGACCCATCAGTAGCTTGCAAAACTACATTTCTGACGGTCCATGGGCCACAGAGTCAGTGCCATATCCGGATCGTGTTGCAGCAACTGTTGTACCGTCGCCCATTGAACTAAAATACCTTTTCATTCCTTCAGGATAAGAAAAGTAAGCCCTCAGTAAAGTCAAATCGTTTGGAATTTAATAAACATTTTTAAGTGAGGTGCTATGTGAGATGCTTTTCCTTATTTTTAAAAGTTAAGAAAGGTAGTCTGATGGCTCTTCCGCTTTTTTAGGCCATTACTTCCATGAAGTATTTTCGTCATACGTCTGGCATCATGAATCGAGGAAGTTTGCGCGAATAACTTCAGAAACGGAATGTTCATCGAGTTCAGTTATAATTCTGCTTTGAAGACCTAGCATTTCACATCTGCTAGTCATATTCATGTTGGAAGTAACTTCAAAAGTTTCACGAGATTCCAATTGACAATCTAGAACGCTCTTTGTATTTTACAAGCTTTAGACAACGCAAGTGAAACATGAAAATTATTATATTACGACCCCATTCCTTTTGTCATTTGAGTACCTCTTAATAATTCTATTTTGTTTTTAAAAGTATACCGCTTTGGTATAACTTTTAAATCAATTCACGACGAATACATTTTTACCTAGGAAAATACACATGAAATCTACACCAAAAATTTATTGCAGAGCATAAGTTTTAACTTTTTATGGAATATGATAAGCAAGCAATTAAGTAATGTAGCATTTTAAGTGAAATGTTCAAAATGTTGTCCATCTTATGTGACTCGGATAATTTTATTAAACTGCCAAAGACCCGCCCATTTGTACACGAAAACATGGATTATGATCAACAATTCGGTTAATATGATCAAAATATTATGGAATTAATTTTTAGGGTGAAATAAAGTCGTCAAATAAGATTGAAAAAATTACAGAAATTACCAAATGATAAAGAAATGTCTCAAAAGTAAGGGATAAAATCCCGGTTTCGATTTTAGCCACCTTTGAAAATTGAGAAAATATAGAAGAAAGCAACTTCAGTTTTGAACAATTCTATTTTGAGGGCGATCATGGTAAACTAAAACTACTTAAATGTCCATAAAAAATTCATCAGATAAAGAGAAATTGTCATTGAGTGATTTTTTAGAATCAAACATTTCTTTCCATTTGAAACCTGTTTCGCTAATTTAAAATGATGTAAATATGGATTTGTGACTTTTGGAGAATCTTATTTCGGCTCTCGAATTTATCTGGATTCCAACATACAGCTCTTACTGCCATAAAGTTTGGCCATCCCTGACATATACGATAGATTCTTTTTCTTTTTCGACTAATTTTCAAATTTACAGTGGCATGTGTTCTTTCAATGAAAGATGTCCTCCAGGTATTAAGAATAGGGGTTTAATATTGCCCAAATAATTTCCAAAAACATAAAGCGTTCATAAACAAATTTTTGCCCTTTCCTAATTGAAATGCTGTCAACATGCTTATTTATATGTTTTTGTTTATACCTATATTAAATTATTTAAATTCTATTCGTATGTTGAAGTGCATTATTTTCTCTCATTTAGTGTTATCATTCATTGTTTAATTTTATTAAAATAGTAGTGTACAAACGTGGTCACATTAAACGGCGCTTGCTGTGTATTGTAAGAAAGGAGGTTGTTTTTGCCGACATCCAGCATTTCATAAATTTTACAATCTTCTTCGTCAATAATGTAACTAATAAAATATTATGTTTTTAATTTGATATATTATGTAATCAGTTACAAAATAATTATTTACTATTAGCAATGAGTTTGCTACATTTTATTTGATCTTTAAGTGGGGAAGATCGTCATCTGCTAAATATTTATCATAGATTATACTTACATTACTATTATTACAGATTATACTTACATATTTATCATAGATTATCATACATTAAGTTACTTTGAAACAGAAGACATGAAAAATGTGCAATATCCTCGCCGGGACTCGAACCTGACCTGTGGAATACGCGCCGAGTGTGCTACCATTGCTACTACGAAGGCACGATGGAAGGAGGGAGAAAATACTTTATATACTTTCCCTTTAAAGAACGACTAGGGATTAGGGTACCCAATCGCCAAATGTTGATGAATTTTTATCCACCAACTTTTAGTTCGGGTACTACAGTAGAGTTTTTAGGTTTTCTTGAAGTAGATGTAAAAAATGTTCAATGTCCTAGCCAGGATTCGAACCTGGACCTCTCGAATACGCACTGAGTGTGCTACCGTTACACCATGAAGGCATACTGGAAGGAGGGAGAAAATAGCTTATATACTTTAATCTTATTTCTGAATTTATGCAATCTAACATTATTGAATATTAATTATTAATTTAATTTATGTATCGTTGTTTTATATCCTAGATCATTATTTCCATGCACATCCAACCTGGCAGTCTATTTTCCCATTTCAGCTATTTATTTTCCATCAAGATTTTTTCACGATTCCCCCTCCCTTCAAAATTTTCCCACCCGCTGATTAAGAAGAGTGGAATATCTGTAATTACGTGCTTGGAAATGCACTTCAAACCATCCCTTCTTTTTTTAATTAATCTTTCTGAGCAAAAATAATTGCCATTTTGAAGAAATATCCTACTGTGTCAAACTGCTGCGTCAGTGAATCATCTGATTGGCTCGATTTGGATTTTCCATAAAATAAACTTCTTTCCTGCGTCTTTGGAAAATAAAACTACCTAATACCTGAGCTTGAAAGATATTCCGAACAATAAAAAGTACAACAAAAAAAGGTTATTTGATGCTATTCGTTCCCAGTACAAAGCTCACTCACGACCCGGATCAATTCCTTGACGCCATTAATAAGAGCTGATTACGTAAACGAGGTCAAACAAAAAGTAATAGGATAGTTTTTAAAGATCGTTTTTCCCCCTCTCCGTGCAATCGTGAAAACGAGTTATGCAGAACTCAGTCAGAAGCCAAATACGTAGAAACTAGAGCAAAACCAAATTCATCACTCTCAAAAACAATAGACTTCGAAAATATGTAAGCAGTATATATCCATGATTCTGTGATTTTATTAACTATCTTTGCTATTAAAAACCGAAGAATCCGTTCGCAATGTGTGTGTGTTTGTTTCTGGTGTTGTTAAAAACCAGTGGCACATACAGCCATCGAATTTTGAGCACATATAGTTCTCCACCCGCATATGGGCACCTGAAAACTCGAATTTTAAATTTCGAATTTCTTTCTTTCCTTACTTCTTTCTTTCTTTCTTTCTTTTTTTTTTTTTTTTTTTGTATTTTTGTATTTTTTACAAGTTTAATGGATTTTGGATCAACAAATTCAGTCATTTAAAGGCGATGCGTTACTCTGCTCGAAATAAAAAATTTTCATCTTCTTATCCAATGTGTTGTCATTCGGCAAAATGTAAGCTATTTATCTTTGAAATTTAATCAATGAGATCGCTTATTTAAAAGCAATGTATTGCCCTGCTAGAAATAAAATATTGTCTCAGCTTTACTGTTACATAATGAAGAATCTGTGTGTATGTAGTATGTTCCATGCATTATGGAAAAACAGCGGCACCTAGAGCTATAAGATGTTGACCAGATGTAATCCTCCACCTGGATTTCGAATTTATGTTTTACTCATTTCATATATTATGCGAATTCTATCATTTTGGTTAACAAACTCGACGACTGAAAAGCGAGCAGTAACACTTCTCGAAATAAAACATTTTTACCTTTCTCCAGCATGCCAGACTGTAGCCATTCGACCAAATATAAGATACTTATCATTCACTTTTAATAAATAAACTCGACTATTTAAAAACAATCTGTTGCCACTGCCCTAAATAAAATACTCTTATCTTCTATGCGTCAGCGTGCTGCCATTCAGTAAAGCATAAGATTTTCAAATGTGATCTCTTTGTTGTAGATTAACAAATTAAGGGATCTAACAGCAAAAAACGCAGCGCTGATGAATATTCTTTCTCCTTTTTGATCTGATTTATTTAAATGAAAATCTCTTGTGGACATCACACGACTTCCTTGTACGGCTTATTAAATTGTACCCATTTCTGTTTTTTCTGCACTTCATTTAAACTTATTTCCTCGAATTATTTTAACTTAGTTAAACCGGTCCTTCAATGCAAGTTAAATATGACATCAAAACTGCAAATTTTAAAAATAAATATCCCGCTCAATTTTTGTAGCATGGAAGTCAAACTTCTCACGATTTTAGTTTTTTATAACGAGTACAAAACTTCCCAAATATGTAAGTATAGGAACCAGGCGACCGCATTAAAAGTTAAATTTTGCTATTTATCCAAGGCAATAATCTCACAATAAAAAAAAAGTTCATAAGCTAAATGGAACTGCCACTTTCCTAATGAATTCTATAAAGTCCTCCACTTTAATTCATCTCACCTTAAAGCTAACTAATTGGCTAAAACTCACCTTACCAGTTTGGCATCATAATTCTTGAGTAAAAGACGAAACACCTTCGCATTTATTAATTATTGTTGACTGATGAGGAGTTGGTTTGTTCCCCCTTGAAAAGTCAACCAATTTCCAATAAATGACGATAATTACTTGATTTATTGATTAATTTTTCATTTTCAAAAGTTTCCATTTCAATTTTTTCATGATTCAAATTGAAGTAAGTTCCTTTAAAAAAATTTTTCAAAATTCCTATTTTAATGCTTGAAGTTATTTCATTCTACTAACCTTATCTAAGGATATAATATGCTCATACTTTTACATACATAGATGATATTATAACTTTCAATAATAATTCTACCTTTGAGCAATTCAAAATTTACTCAAATAGTTTAATACTTAATAAAACGAATACGAATCAAGATTCTATTGAATACCTAGACTTGCAAATTATTAAACACAACAAAATTAAATTATATGATAAAAGAAAGAATTTCCACTTTCATACTATTAAACTAATAATTGGAACTCTAATATCTCTAGAAAAGTAATAGAAAACACGTTTCATAGCCAAATAATCAGATTAAAAAATATATGTACTGAAATAGATGATTTAAAGGAAGAAATAATAAAGCTGATTAATGTTCAAGTTGATAACCAAGTACCACCGAAATTTATTAATTTATATATTAAAAAGGCAGGCATTAACTTTACTTTATAATTTTTTGGCTCCTTTTGATATGATAACATTACCTTAAACCTTAGCTGGAGGGTAATGAAGGATATAAAAGAGTAAAGAAATTATTTGTAAATTTTTATTGTAAATAAATTTGTAAATATGTATATTAATCAATACTGGATTCTTTCCTTTTACTAACAAAGGGCCAACTCTTTTCAAAAGTCTCAATTATAGCCCGAATTGAGTGAAGATTTTAATCTTCTTCTAATTTTCCATACTTTAGCCAGTATTTAGTTAAGTTTTGATATACCAGTTGAAATCAAGTTCATTAAACTTACAATATTTTCTTTCATTAAATTTAACTTCTTTAAGGAATTTTTGAGAATTTTCTGGGTATTTCTTTAGAGGTTTTTTTTAAGGACTTCGTTTCAAAAAAAAAAAAAAAAAAAAAAAAAAAAAAAATGGGGGGGGGGGGGAATTTTTAGACATTTTAACTTTTGCTTTAAAACTTAAATTTTAAAACATTTCATTTTTACTTCATTACTTTAATTATTTGCATTACCATATTTACACAATATTTCAACAGAACACACATTTCACATTACAAACAGTTTACATTTTTTAATTCACAATACCACTTTACTCTATTTTACTTCCAGCATACTTGATTGGCTTAACTCCCTAAATAATTGATCGTTAAAATTAAAACTTGAATTACATACCTTTAGGATTTTTAATTTTTAATTTTTAATTTAATTTAATTTTTTCTAGATTTATTTTTTTATATTTTAATTAATGTTTGCAAAAAATTTTTAATATAACAAAGATAGCAGCTTGGCACTCAACTTTACCTACATAAGCGCCATCTATTTAATTAATTTGAAGAACACACTTACTTCTCTATAAAAACACCTTTGCTTTCCCCAACGCTCATATAGTAGGTAAGTTAGAACTAAAACTTACTATTTACTTGCTTTAAGTATTTTTTTTAATTTTTTTATTTTTTTATGTAGTATTTAAGTATTTTCTAGATATGAAATTATATTTTTAAGTATATATTTGTTTTTTAAAAATTGTGAATTAGTTCTTTTTGTTTCTTATTGGTTTATATGGATTATGTATAGTTCTTTTTTAGTGTCTTTTTATTGATATGCATATTCGTGTCGGGGAGGTTCTGTAGACAAGGGTTTCTAAAATTCATTGGTTTCTAGATTATTTTTTATAAAAAATTAATTTTTTTAAAATTTAATTTTATAAAAAAAAGTTTAATTTAATACTTGACTTTACTTGCTTGTTTCTCAAAAGACTTCATTAGTATTTTCCTTTTAGAACTTTAATTCTTAAATGCTAATTTCTAAGAATACCACTTTATTGGTATTTCTTTTTGGACATTCTTCACTTTTTACTTTTGGTTTTGACTTTTACCCTTGCCTGCATGAATGACGAAACACGAATTAAATGATTGGAGAGTTAGGTTTGGAGGCAACTTCCCCTTGATAAGTCTGTCTCCTGCCTGCTCAACAGTCATTCACTTATGCATTTTTAAAAAATTGTTTGGATTAATTTTAATTTGCTAAATTAGTGAATTTATTTTCATGGATTGGTTTTGCACTTGATTTGCTTATGCTTCTGAATTTAAATGATATCGTAGATTAGTTCGAGAATTAAATCTTTTATATGTTTACACATTTAAAAACAATTTTTTTTTGGCTTTAAATTTGCTTTTTTACTTTTATACGTGTTTGTTAAAATTTAAATTTAAATTTCTTTATTTAATTGAATTTGTATTTAAATTTAATTTAATTAAATTCAATTTATTCTTATTAAACAATTTTATTTAATTGAATTTGTATTTAAATAAAATTTGTATTTAAATTAAATTTAATTAAATTCAATTTATTCTTATTAAACAATAATCCATTAGTATATATATATATATAAGATATAAAAGTATGAAGGAAAATTTATTTGATTGCAGCAAATTGACAATAAGCCTTTAAATTAATAGTTTTAGATTAAAGCTCAACCCCTTCATGGCGTCTGCCCCTTCCCTGCAGTATCCGCATTGCTGTAAACGTTCGCTCAATCTCTGTCCACAACTAAAACAAAGACTTGCCAACCATATAAAAATGCTGCAACCAACTATGTATCCTCTTCTGCCATTTTGCCTTACTGATGGCAGTGTGTCGCCTAGACTCTGCAAGCTGTTTTCCGTTATGCAAGATCTAATTATGCATCTAAAATTGTGGAGCTCGTTTAGCAACCCCTACTGTCTACAGATTAAGAAAATGTGTGCTAAGAGGTTAGTCATCCAGGAATAAACGATATTTAACTGCCAAACTGGTCGTGTTTCTTCCAAAATTCCATCCGGTCATCCATTACATCGCTCTTTGCCGCCAACTGCGCAACAGTTTTCACGGCTATGACCAAAAAGAGAATCGGTACTTTCCCTAATCAAGATGTCATCTAATATCAAATTATTTGCAGAGAACAATATTATCATCACACACACACACACACACATATATATATGATTTTGATATTGCCGACTGCAATAAAAAAGAGAGGTGCACAGCTAAATGTTATAGCATCACATATACAAAATGTCAACATTCTATGGCTAATCGTTTTTGAGTTATGAGAGAGATATACGTACGTACATAGGTACAGATATTACGAAGAAATACCTGATCTGAACATCACATGACTTCTTGCGTAGCATATTAAATTATACACATTTTTTTTTACTGCATTTAAACTTATTTCTTCAAATCGTATTAGAGATGTATTTCTAATCCAATCAATTCAGTTCTCAATTCGCGGCAAGACAAAAATATATAAAAACTCAATCTTCATTAAAAATTGTAAAAGACAGAAAAATTTAAAACACCAAGTATAGTTAAAAATAGTTTAAAAATTATTTTTACAATTAAAATTAGAGCTTCTAAGCAAAAACAAGCAATTCGGCGAGCCGGCAGGAAGACTAAATTTTCGGTGCACAAAATTAAAAGTTAACTTTCGGCAACACCAACTGATTTAATTCACTGTTCTACTAAGAGTTTCAAATCTAAACAAGTGGCGGCCTTAATGTTAAACTTAGCTTCATTTTGTTGATAATTCTGCAACTATTGGCTACAGAATAACTAACGGTATAAAAACCTTATCGGAAGATAAGAACAACATAATCCAATCATTTTTAAAGCAAAAAATTCATAATTTACCAGCATACAAGAATAAAAAAAACTGAGCTCACGGAGCCGAGTAATTGAGCGATATACATATATATGTAATAAATTCAGGGAGCAGAAATTTTGATAATCCACAGTGACTAAAAAATTGGAGGCGAAGGCATATTTAAATCTTCATTTCTGCAAACATGTTGCAGCGACAATCAAGTTGGCACATTAATTCTGCCTATTCCAAGAGATTTTACATTTTAGATAAATTTTCAATAAAAAAGAATTAGCAGAGAGGCAGCACTGTACCTAGGCCAAAGCGTGGAAAGCAAGTGCGTAATGTTCAAGATGAAATCTTAAGTCAGACTGAGTTAGTTTTGGTTCTCAAAGCATTTTGATTGGATAGTAAATATTGCTCTAAAATTACTATTGGCTGGTTGAGTTTAAGTTCCATTTACATCACCAGAATTACGTAAGCGTCAACAAACGTGTATATATATATATATATATATATATACACGTTTGTTGTTCCGCCAGTTGCAGCCAAAAAGGAAGGTGCACAACTGCATGCTATAACAGTTCCATATACAAAATTTCAACGTTCTGAGGCTACTCCTTTTTGAGTTATGCGAGCTATATACGTACGTACAGAGGTCACGAAAAAAAAAAAGTCAAATTGTTCATGGGAAAGATCAGAATGAATATTACCATTGAAATGTGATAACGGGAAATTTTCGCGATTGCAACACTTTCTTTATTTTGTACAAGAAAGTAAAAATGTATTTAAATGATGAGATGTCTAATTAGAAATATTTAAAATCATTATGTATTTTTTTTTTTTTTCTTTTTCATAATAACTATTTTCCGCGGCTTGCCGTACAAGCGATTAGTCTGGTAAATAATGCGGTTTATTTATAAAGATAAACAAAGTTCTTTTTTAATCTAAAATACGCTGTCCTTCATCCTCTATCAGTTTTTAATAGTTACAGTCGGACTTTGTTTCCACGACTGTTTGCAGGAAGTCCTCGTCGAGCTCTAGAGATCTTCGAGAAAGAGGCTGTTTTCTTAGTTTCCGGCTCAGAACTTCGGTAACCCCCACTGAAACTGCCTCACGGTTTATTGTCTAATCCCCATACACTGCAATAATATCCCTATTAAGAACTATTAAAGTGAACTCATAAAAGCAAAATATGCTTAATCATTCGTAACTTCCACTTAGATCTGTCAAAATTACTGTTAAAACTGAGCTGCACTCTTCGAAACTTGCACATAGAATAAAAACAAAGTAAAATATACCTTCTTCGTTTCCTGACTTTTAGTTGAATTAAGAAAACTGTATTATTTGAGGAAAGACCTAATATCTTTCTTTACCTTCCATGTGCCTTTCGGCGAAGCGCGAGGTATTTCCTTTGAAATTAAATTAATCTGTTATTGATTAACAAAATAAGCGATCTAAAAGCAATAAAGGTCTTCATAATAATATTTTTTCCATTTTTAATGTAAATGATTTAAGTAAAAATTCGTTTATATCATGAGATGTCTGATTAAAATATTAAATATTTTCTCTATAATTACACTAGCTGGACTTCTTGAAATCATTATGCATCTTTTTCTTTTTTAATAACTAACCGCTTGCTCGGGCTAGCCATGTATAATAGCTACTTTAAAAAAGAAAATATATCTAACGATTTTAATGAAGCCGGCTAGTGATATTTTATGGCTGCAAACAGTGATTAATAATTAATAAAGATAAAAAACTGAGTTTATTCTTTTTATGTCCCTTGGTTTGTTAAAAGGAGACAGATTAAATTTAAAAGAAAAATCTGATGTGTACACCACATGACTTCCTTGTATCGAATATTAAATTATACGCATTTTTTTTTTCATTTCATTTAAACTTATTGGAATGAATTAAATCTACTTCGTCGATAGTGCATAAACCACAATAGTATAAATGCACTCTTTAAAGTTCACTATATTTGTTTACCATAGCCACCCTCTGGCGCTAGGTTCACCTAACAGCTTTACATTTAATTCATTTTATAACTAATCCTAATAGTCTCTGGTATACTGGTACACAATCACATTAGGATTTTAATCATTTCGTTTTGTATATGCCATAGGCCAATTGAGTATGTAAATAAATCAAGGTGCGAACGCACCCACCCGATGGCAAAGATATACTGCGGCCGTGGAAAGGGGAGTCAAGCTTTCGTGAAAACAATTAAGTTGCATGAGGAGAACGAGTATGCATAATATCTTACTAGTTGAAATACGCAATTAAATAATATGAGTTGAACATAGAATGCAATATAGTACGTTGAGCAGTAATAATGTGAATGACGTAAAACATTGACTGATTAAATTTGTAACTGAGAGAATTTCAGGTCGAGTCTTGAGCACATGTGAGTTTAATTGGAGAATTCCTACTGTGAGAGGCAGTTAACACGCAAATATTTATGATATAATAATGAAAATAAGCTTGATAAGAATAATATAAAAATTATTAGGAGAGTCCATACAAAGTCAATATCTTTGCAAGTATTCATATGCAGTGCGTCCGTAAAGTCATGGTGCACTTTTGTTCGGTCACAGGAAAGCAAAAAAAACAAGATAGAAATGTGAAATCTTCACCAAACAAAAGGAAAACTCTCCAAGTTCCCGTAGTATTATGTGCAAGCATGAGCGCACTCAGGTGCTGACGCAACACCGCAAAATACGAAGGAGAAGATCAGCCCATCCACGCCCACGCCAATCGAGATGTGGACCGTCGTATAGAGGAAAGTTCAGAGTGTTCTGTGGCTTGCCAAATTCGAATCCGTGACCAAAGTGCAACTCGAATATCATCGCGTGTACAACGAACCGCTACCACATAGAAATAGCATTAATCGGTGGGATAAGCAGTTGAAGGACACCGGCAGTTTGTTGGATAAACCCCATTTTGGCAGGCCATCGGTCAGTGACGAGTCTGTAAAGGCTATATAGAAGAGTTACCTAAGAAGCTCTTACAAATTGCAGCTGTTGAACGCTATCAAACCAACGGATAGACCCAAACTATTTGCGTTTGCTACAGATATGCTTCATGAGGTCGACAATGAAATCCGATTTCTGCAGAAGATTATGTTTAACGATGAGGCGACATTCCCTGTTAGTGGACATGTTCATCGCCATAACATCCGAATATGAGCTGCTGAAAATCCTCATTCGCACGTAGAGTACGAACGTAACAGCCCTAAAGGGAACGTGTGGTGTGACCTGATGCATGATAAAGTGATAGGACCATTTTTCTTTGCGGAGTAGACTGTGATGGTATGGGTGGAGCCCCACATCAAACTGTACTGAATAGGTATGAAGCTTTAACCGTTTGATTGCTACGCGGCGCTAAAGCATTGCGTTCATTTGTCTCGAAAACCGCGACGCAGTTAGTTATTTTAGAATGCACTCGTGTTACAAAATACGCGTGAGGTCAGACTACGTACGTCCACACCCAAGGAGCAACAAAGACACACTGAAACTCGCAGCGTGAAAGCGCTGCTCACATTTCTATCTAGTTTTGTTTATTTCCTGTGACCGATCAAAATGCACCATGACTTTACGAACGCACTATATATAATATAACACGTTTTTAAAAGTTTTTACGAATAAAATTTAAACAGAGTCCATAATTGACTCTAGCAAGCCACAATGTCTATAAGATTTGTCAGTAAGTAATTAATGAATGAAATAATGGTAAAATTATAATACATATATACAATCACCAATTAATATTATGATGAATAAACCTGGTCGCTTCACTACACTTTCAACAGTAGGATAGTAATTAGTTATTTTACATAAGTGAGGATATGAGGAATTCTTCATTTTTTCAAAAAAATTGTGTGAACCCATAAGTATTTGCTCCGGAATTAGATGAATCATTAAGTCTGCATGAATAATAGTGTTGCCAACGTACCAAGGCGCATTTACCATGGCATGTAGAATCTTGTTCTGCAGAATTTCAATTTTCTTTTGTTCTGTTTTTATGACTGTGGCCTACGCCGAGTTGCATAAAGAAGAATTGGTGGAATAAACGTGAGATATAAAGTTCTTTTCACTTTAAAGCTGAGTTTTGATTTTCTTCCGATAAGATTATATAAAGCCATAAATGCTCTGTTAAGTTTATCAGTTATGTGATCTTTAAACATCAGTCTGTTCTCAATAGTAACCCCAAGATACTTGTAAGAATCCGAAACAGGGATAACTTCATTATCTCTTATTAAAAATATCTGTATCAACACGCATGTATCTTTTCATTCTTCTATATAAAACAATTCTGTATTTATAGGTATTTAATTTTAACTTCCATAGCCAAATTCCATTTCAACTCTCTATTCTGAAAATAATAATAACTATTTCTAGATTAATCCATATCATATGACTTGCATAATGCTGATGACGTAGCTAATTCGAAACATGAACTCCAAATTTCGAGAACTGAAACCTTTCTCTTGGTGAGCTTCCATACTGGATAACTGAACACTTTGCTTTTACCTCTCTTCTCGCTAAGACGCTACTTCGCTGCTCTGTTCCTATATCGCAACAGTATCAAAAATGTAAATGTTCATGAATAGCACAATTAGAGTGCCAAGTGAAGTTTGGCCGTAAACGTCAGTTGAAATAAAGATAAATACTTAATTCACCTCGGCTACCAAGTTTGCTGTTCTTTCCGGATTCAACATTCTACATTATCAGTATTGTTAAGATTCTTTTATTACATATATATAAAAGTGCCAAAACATGAATATTTGTGTTACTTAAAATATTTTTTTATATTTGCGAGCAAATAGCTACTATCAACGGTTACTGTTAAAAAATTTTATCAACTTTGTACTATTAAAATTTTTTTATCATTAAATAGATAAGTGAAAGTTCACTTACCTTCTAAATAGGGCTGCCCTGAACTGCCTGCTTTTCCTTCTTGTAGGTATCCGTCTCTATGATGAACTTCGATTCACTGCGCAACACAGCTATAAACTTTTTAAGAAAATTTAATTCGTATGAAAGATATCCACAAAATATTTACAAGTTATAATGATTACAAGCATAATTTATACGGAGACGGTCTATCGTTATACATCTGTTAGACGCGTCAGCCGTTCAACTGACTGTTTTTAGTCTCTTTCGCCAGAGGGCGTTCGTGGAAGTAAAGTTCTAGTAAACAAACGCGACACTCCCACCTTGAGGTCCAGTATCAGCAGAGGATGGACCTCAACTGACCTGTAGTTCAAGTCTTTTGAGTTTTCGTCATACGTCGAGTTCTGTACCTCACTAGCATATCCGACTCAGGTGTAAAGTTGAGTTCAAGAGGTATGAGGTTCTTAGTAGGTCTTATAATCTCCCCTTGTGCAGTTTTCAGTTTCACTAATCTAATGTGTCCGTCGTGGGATGGAAATATTTCCACGATTCTAGCTAAGGGCCAGTTTATCCCTTTTTCGTTGTTGGACACAATTACAAGATCACCAACTTTCACAGAAGATGGTTCGCGGATGAATTTTGAGCTTTGTTTTAGTTGCCCTAAATATTCTGATCGAAATCTTTTTCGTAAATCTTTTCTCAATTTGGCTCTGTAAAGGTATCTTTTATTGATGGATTTAGAATCCAAAAGATCTAATTCAGGAACTCCAGTCTCTGGAATTTCTGTTAGAAACATTGCTGGGGTGAGAGCTCTTAAATCCTTTACGTCTTCTGACAAATACGTGAGAGGACGGTTGTTCATAATGCTCTCGCAATCACAAATGATTGTCAACAATTCTTCGTAGTTCAGAGAAGATTTTCCTAGTACCTTTCGAAGAATTCTCTTTAGTACTCCAATTAATCTTTCCCACCACCCTCCCCACCATGGCGAGGAAGGGGGAATAAATTTCCATTCAATTTTCTTAACTGTTGCATTTTCTAAGATAGAATACCAATCTATGGTCTTAAACAAATTATTTGATCCAACAAAATTGGTTCCATTGTCGGAGTATACAGTGACAGGTCTACCCCTTCGAGCGATGAATCGCCTGAATGCGTGCAGAAAACTTTCGGTTGATAGAGATGAGACTAGCTCTAAGTGAACTGCTCTATATATTGCGCAAGTAAAAATGACGATCCATGTTTTTTGGCCTCCTTTTAAAATTAAGGGACCCGTCAGATCAACACCAATAATCTCAAAAATTAAAGCATCTCTTATTCTGTCTTCAGGTAGTGGCGCTTGAGGAATCTTATATGAATCAGAGTCGAACCTTCGACATCGTACACAGTTTTGGATAACCTTGCGTACGGTCTTCCTACTCTTTATGATCCAATATTTTTCACGCAAAGCGCACATAACGAATTGTACTCCAGCGTGACTTAGCCTTTCATGTTCAGATTTGATCAGTTTTAAGACTAATGGATGTTCTGAGGGAAGTAAAACTGGGTAACGAAAGTCAGCATCGTCGTCTCTCTGAAAGATACGTGTTTTCACTTTTATAAGGCCATTGGAGTCCATGATAGGTTCTAGAGCACGTATTCTTTTATCTTTCAATCCTTCGAAAGATTCTCGTTGGATCAGTCGGAAAACCACTGTTTCAGCTCCCTTTAGTTCTTCGACTGAAATTCTCCCATGAGTTCTTTCAGATGGTGGTGTTGTAGCATTTTTAATGAATCTAAAGATCCAAGATACGACCTTTATGATCTTTTCGAATTTTGAAATATTGTCAAAAAGGTTAAATTTATCTGCATTCGTGTGATTGTTGGCTGAAACTACAGTTCGTTTTCTCTCTCCATTTACTATATCGAAGTCAGGATGTTCTCCATCTGCAATAGGCCACTCTTCTGGAGGTCGATAAATCCAATCTGGTCCTTTCCACCATTCGGATTTCCTCAATTCTTTTGCAGAGCAACCGCGTGATGGCAAATCCGAAGGATTAAACTTTCCGGGAATGTGATGCCAGTGATCTGAGTTACTCAATTTTCGAATCTCATTTACTCGATTGGCTACAAAAGTGGACCAATTTTCTTTCTGTTTTATCCAAAAGAGAGCATTTGTGGAATCCGTCCAGTAAAAAACTGGAACCTCTTTTAATTTCAAGTCTTCTCTTATTGTATGAGAGAGCCTGGCTCCAATAGTGCAAGCGAGTATCTCTAGTCGAGGTATGGTGAGGGCTTTTAGGGGAGCAACTCTCGCTTTAGATTGTATCAATTGACAAGTGAATCCACTCTCACCGCTGTGTCTAAGAAAAATGCAGGTCGCATACGCGTCCTTGCTTGCGTCCGAAAATACATGCAGAGTAGTACTTTCGTCTATTTTGGGAAGCAATCTAGGAATTTTGATGTCTTTCAAATATTTTAACTGAGATGACCATGTGAAAAATTTCCTTGCTAGATCATTTCGCAGATTAGTATCCCAGTTAATTTTATGTTTCCAGCACTCTTGCAGAATCAGTTTAGGCATGAGAGTAACTGGACTAGTAAACCCAATTGGGTCAAAGATTTTACTCAATTCGGAAAGAACAGATCTTTTGCTCAATACAGGGTTTTCTTCATATTTTACGTGACAAGACAAAGTATCGTCAAACAAGTCCCATTTCAATCCCAATACTGACACAACATCTTCATAATCTTTATCAGAAAGGTTTAGAATTGAAGTTTCATTTTTAAGTCTATTATGTTTCCATCCTCTTAGGTCAAATTTTGCAGTAGCCATTATTTCCTTAGATCCTTTGATAAATGAGTTTAATTCTTCAATTGATTCCACGCTCGCTACGCAGTTATCCACATACATGGCTTTCTTTAGCTTTGAAGCTATTTCCTGATGATGTTTTGGTACATTTTCCAAATGGTAGTTAATCGTGGCAGCGAGTAAAAAGGGGCTGGCGTTTACGCCGAATACAACCCTTCGGTGCCGATATATAGTCAGTTTTTCAGGCTGTCCTTTCTCCCACCATAGGAACCGGAGAAAATCTCGATCCGCTGGGTTCACACCTATCTGAAGAAATGCTCTTTTTATATCCGAAATTACTCCATATTTCCCCTCTCGAAATTTTATCAAAATTTTGGGGATCAATTCAAGATAATTAGGACCCTTTTCCAGGCAGTCGTTCAGAGAAACCGAATTTTTCTCCTTTGCAGATGCGTCGAACACTGGTCGAATTTTGGTAGTCGAATTTTCCCGAAACACGGGTCTATGTGGCAGATAATGCCCTTTGATCTTTTCTGCCTCCGAAATATAGACAGGTTCAATTATTCCCTCTTCTACCCAATCCTTTAAAACAGTTTCGTAGGCTTCTAAGGAATTCTTTGTCTGAAGGGTTTTCACGCAAGACTTCAGACGCTTTTCTGCAAGGATTCTATTATCCGGCAACTCAGGATGAATTTGAAGCCAGGGAAGTGATACCTGATACCTTCCAGCGTCATCTCTTTCTAAAGTACGGATGAAATAATTTTCTGTAGCCTTTTGTATTTCTTGTTTTGTTTGCGAAAGAGCTGGTTCAGTTATTCCGATAGAATCAAGAGACCACAAGTCACAAATTTTTCTGTCACTAATGTGTAGTGATAAAAGAACTTCATTAAAATTTTTTCCCTTTACCTTCGTTCTCCCTAATATTGTCCAACCAAGGTGTGTATTCATCGCTACTAAACTCTCCGTTACGTGTATTATTTCCCCTGTAAAGAGTTTTCCGGCATAATCTGCTCCTACAAGCACGTGTATTTCGTTAGGGTGTTTTTCAAATAAACAAGAATTCTCATTAGTTACATCACTGGGAAAAAGTTTGTAACCTCTTAGTTTCTTTAAGCATTCCCTATCCTCCAATTTTGGAATATGTGAGCATATGGTTTTTTGGCTCAAAACTTCCATTTCGCATGTGAATCCTGTTTCTGGATTATTTAACTTAATCAGATACTTGTTGTGATTTTCCCTTTTTTCTATCCCTCCAAAAAGCCCATGAGTCACACTTTCCTGACCTAAAGATTTTAGTTTTAATTTCTCCGCAAGAAATGTGCTGATATATGATCTGCTACTTCCGGTATCCAGAATTATTCGTGTAAAATTGCTTTCACCATCTCCGTAAACATTGGCAATTAAAGTTTGCAAGATTACACTTTCATAGGATGAATTATTCGTTAAGGCCTTATTTTCAATTTGTTCTTCCTTAATTTCTCCGTTTTCGTTTTTAAAACACATTATAGTGGCATGTCGTTGTTTACATAATTCACACCTTATTCTAGAAGTGCAAATAAAACTAAGATGCCGTGGGCGTAAACAGCGATAACAGATCCCTTTCGCTTTGCATTTCTCCCTTTTTTTCTCAGTAGACCATAAAGATGCTTGTTTACACGTTATAGACTCGTGATCAGAAGAGTCGCAGAAAACACATGGTGTTTGTCCCCCCCGCAAACTTGCGTTCGTTAACTCCGAAGCTGTGTGTTTCGCAATAGGTCTGGGTTCACTCAGTTTGTTATGCTTTTGCGGCGCCGCCTTTGGCTGGACCGTCTGGAATGTACGTTCCCGCGCAACTAATTGCTCAGAAAGAAATTCCACTAGGTGACTCAAATCGTAATTTGATTTCCGAACTGTTTTATTATACTCCAAAACCAAATCTGGGGGCAATGTTTTAAGCAAAATAGGTGTTAATAAAGCTCCATATGTTTCTGAGGTCATATTTAATGATTCAAGACATCGAATATGTTTCTGTATATAATTGAATAACTTACGGAAATTTTGAATGTCATTAGAATCCTTTAGAGGTCTTATTTTCAGTAATTTATCTATATGAGCGTTTATCAGTACATCTTTATTTCCAAATCTTTCTGTGAGGAGTTTAACTGAAGTTTCGTAATTTTCTTCGGTTAAATCGAAACCGTCAATGGTGTTATAAGCAGTACCTCCCAAAAAGGATTTCAAATAATTAAATTTGCTTATAGCGTCAAGCGTTTTATTTTGATGTAAGGCTGATGAAAAAGTGTTCCAAAATGTCAGCCATTCGCAGCTCTCGCCATAAAACTTCGGAATCGTAAGTTTAGGAAGCTTCACATTATGACTTTCGATTTTAACGTTTTCTATAATACTTTCACTTAACTGTTCAGTGCTTCGTAACACATTAAATTTTTGTTGTTCTATATTAATTTCTTTCAATTTTTTGTTAGCTTTGTATTTAAATGTAGTTATTCTTTCACGATATTCGTCAACACCGTTTAATTCCTGGTCTAGATCCTTTATGTTTATTAATTTTTCTATATCGGCATCTATTTGTTTTAACTCGTTCGATTTTTCATTTAAGAGTTCTAAGGAAATTTCTAGTTCCTCTGCATTCACTTCTGTTTTTGGTAATTCAGTTTCGATTCGGCCAATTAATTTTGTAACGGCAGCCCTTATGTGGCCGCGTTTCCTTTTCAATGTATCGATGAATTCCGTCATTGTTTAATATTCAACAATTCAACAACTATCAGCAATCACTAATTATTTATGCTTATGTATCCTCTATATAACTGATATCAATTTAGACAGTTTCAATAGTTAGGAAAATAGCAGTTACTGGCAGTCCCTGTTCGGGCGCCATGTTAAAAAATTTTATCAACTTTGTACTATTAAAATTTTTTTATCATTAAATAGATAAGTGAAAGTTCACTTACCTTCTAAATAGGGCTGCCCTGAACTGCCTGCTTTTCCTTCTTGTAGGTATCCGTCTCTATGATGAAGTTCGATTCACTGCGCAACACAGCTATAAACTTTTTAAGAAAATTTAATTCGTATGAAAGATATCCACAAAATATTTACAAGTTATAATGATTACAAGCATAATTTATACGGAGACGGTCTATCGTTATACATCTGTTAGACGCGTCAGCCGTTCAACTGACTGTTTTTAGTCTCTTTCGCCAGAGGGCGTTCGTGGAAGTAAAGTTCTAGTGAACAAACGCGACAGTTACGAAAATAATAATAATAATAATAATAATAATAATAATAATAATAATAAAAGACTTCTCTGGAACACGAACTATAGTCAATATATCAGTTTGTAAAAAATTGTTTTAAATGATGAGATATAATAGAATAACAATAGAATTAATGGACATTTCCTTTGCTATTTTAGGTAGCCGTATAATCACAGTTCGCACGCGTGACGAGGACAATGACCCCATCGAGTACGGAATTGAGCCTGCGAAGTACGTCGATGGTTCGGAATACTTCCGCATCCTCAAAGACACTGGAGAAGTTTTCCTTGACAAACCTTTGACTGGACAGGTAACAAAAGTTCTCTGTTCTCATCGTCATGTATTATGCGATTCTATTCTTATGCTGGGCAAACCCAAAAGAATCATCTTGGTGCAAATGTTTATAGAGCAATGTAACTGGTGCACATTTGTCGATGATATAACACATTAAATTTTAAAACTATGCAAGTTTCATGTCACATATTACAGATGTTCTAAGTGAGATCTAGGATACGCATCTAATTTACAATCCAAAAACAGCAGTGCGTTTTCTGCAAGTGGCAAAACTCACCTGGCCTTTAGCTTCGTCGATCCAACAGGGTGGTACACGAAGTGTCTCGCCATTCAGCCATCTCATATAAATTTTAATATTACATATGGAGTGTTAAAAACGCTCATTTCGGTGCTTCTGTTGAAGGAAAATTTAATAGCTGTTAGTAACGGATTCTAGCTTGCTGCAAAACAGCAATTTATAAGATGACAGACAGCAGTTAGTTGAGTATAGAACAGTAGGTGAAAATTGAAATATTGTGGTGGCCTCGCAAAGATGTTTCCGTGCATGCATTGGCACAAAAGGGGCTTCTTGCAAATATACCATTCACAGACTGTTTCAGTAACCTGAAGTCACTAGCTTCAGTATTGGAGAGGAATCGGCGGTGCCTGTCAAGTGTCCGCACATCTGAAATCATCAAAGCAGTTGGCGTGGTTTTGACAGGAAGTCCTAGCAAAGCAACAAAGAGAATGGCTTCCAAGTTGTGCAGTTGTGCTGTGCAACTTCGGAAGACAGTTTCATGTCCCGTGACGGATGGATCTCACGCAGAACATATGTAATAGATAACAAGAATCTTGGCCGTTCAAATTTCAATTTGATATATCACAGGCAAATACGTGCCATTTGCATTATTTGCTATAAACGTTTGCGGCAGAGTGGATAAAACCGTGTGCAACGTTTGCTATAACCATTTGCAGCAAGCATAAAACTATCGAAAATTTGACAAAATAATTTTTTATTTAAATGTTTCGGTTGCACTTAAAATCCATTGAATGACGCATTGTAATTTGAAAATGAATATATTGCTCTGCTTTTCAATTAGTACTGTTACCATTCGGCATTAAGCTTATCTATTGCTAAACGTCCTTTTTTTTTTATATTGGGGGGGGGGATGAGGAAAGTATTGGATTTTCTGCCGGTTATGCATGACATAATATCATTCCATCCTGTAAATAACTTACACGCTTCTTATTCTGTAAACAATACTTAACTCTTTTCTTTGAAATAATCAAGAGATAAACCATCATTTTCAGCATGAATGGAGACTCAAGTAATATCTTAAGAAGAAAGGAGCTTGAGATCTGAAATGCTGCGATTTTCGTTTATAGGTTTACCTGAAGACATTGGTATAGGGAGATTACTGAGCGTTACTGCAAGTTTTAAAAGATGCTATCCGGTATCTACTAAGTATTCTTGGTTTCCGAAATTCTTGGCTCACTTTCAGGATATTATCATTAATGACTGCTGATGCGTTCAGTATTTATTATGGGACATTCTTTTTTTTTTTTTTTTTTTTTCCTTTCTTTCGATGCATCCAGAACTTAAAGTCTGGGCTTAAAGCCTGTTATAAACTGTAACGGAATTATAATAATTTGAGATATTACGGAAGCAATACGAGAAGCAGGAGCAAGGATATTAGATAAATACTATTAATTCAAATGAAAATAAAGAACTATTTTTTTATGGCTGGCACTAGCCATTTTTAGGCTTATGCCACCATTAAGGCCAGAAGTGGTGTTCATTTTATTATGGAGGCGGCCACCGTTACCTCCTTTTAAGAGCACAGACAATTTACATTCATGCCTTCTCCGGGATTCGGTATCGCAGTCGGCGCCCTTAACCATTATACCGTCTGGCCAGCAATAAAATACTATTCATTTGTGATAAAAAGCTAGTCATATTTCAAAACAAAGCGATTATTAGTGCAAAAATTTGTAAGTGACCTTGTATAAACGTTTTAAAAATCTGTATCTTCAAATCTTTGAATTAGATTTAAAATATATCGTAAATTAATAAGTTTCATTTATAAATTTTCCGGTGCGTTATTCATATTCGTTTTCAAGGGAAATGGGAATAATATAAAATCCAAGTACTTTAGTCGAGGGCAACTATACAGAATTTTTCAGAATTTATTTCAAAGCCAGCTAACAGGAAAAATCAACGATGCAGTTTCTGGGATTCAATCATGGACCTTTCGATTGTTTGCCGGACGTGCTTCCAATGACGCCACTAAGAAGTAAGAAAGCAATAAGAAAAAGCATGCAGTAAAGAAAAAGAAAGCTTATTTTAAAGTAATGATTAAGTCCTAAGATTGTTGGATTTAAGCGGTGCAAAATGTAACTGTATCAGCTTCCTTAGTACTAGACTGTAATGAAGTGTGGATTAAATAGCTCTTTTTCACTTTAAAACAAAAATTCCTAATCAACTAATCTATGCCTTTGCTAATCTAAAATGCTTTTTGTGGAGGAAAACGCAACTGCTAAATTATTTTTCTTAAAATTTTTCCTCTTTACATAATTTTTGAAACATATAAGTAAATCTAATAACTTGTTTAATAATAATAAACTTACGTAAAAGGTTTAATTCTTCTATAGTGAGGTTTTGAAGAGTTAATTCTTTTTAAATTATACTATCGTCAGCCAGAGCTTAAACCTAGATTAAACGTGGATGTGAGCAGTTAGGTGCGAGGTTAACCACGCGCTTAAAGCAGGTTGATTTCTAACGTCAGAAGTGCCGGAAGATGTCTCGAATAAGGGAAAAAATAAATAAATGAAATAGTTAATAATTAAAACATTTAAATTAAAATTCAATAAAATATTAAGATATAAATAAAAATTTAATAAACTATTAAATTCATGATAAACAGTTAAATAAAAGTAATAAAAAATATCAGACCTTATCTTATTTGGGGCTTTGGCCGAACTTAAAATTTTATTCAAAAACTAAGAAATAGCTCAGCCGGACCTCCGACTGAATTTAAGCCCTGAATCATTTACTATTTCAGGATATGAGAGAAACAAAAATCATCCTTTACCAGTTAAAAGGGGTAAAAGATTAAAGAGTCATTAATGAGAGTAGAGAGGATGCTAGAAACAATATGAGCGTATGGAAAGAAATTTTAAGGGAGAACCATAGCTTCAGAAACAAAGAGAGAAGAGTTCAATCCTTTCTGACCGCGATGCCCAGCCGATGCAATTTTAGTTGACAAGCAGAATGCGATCGGGAAAAAAAGCTTCTCCCGAATTCGATCCTATAACAGCATGAGAATAAATATAAAGTTTGCACAAGTCACAGTTTTCCTGCCCCGTATTTTTTCGTTACGTCGTTCAAAAGTCTGCAGGAGCTCTGCAGTGGGAGGTCGCTAGGGGTGGATCTGCACGATTAAAGGAATCACTTTTAGTACCTTCGGGAACAAGAAATTTTACCCGCTCTCATAATTTCACTGCACTACCTGGAGGATAAACCTTTGACATGTGGGTGGAAGCTTAAACTCCTGTACCTTCGTCAAAGTGCATGTTCCCGAGAGAAAACAGGCATACATCCGAAGTTATAATCAATTTTTAAAGCATATTTATTACTAAAACAAAATTTCTCTGTTGAAACTACATTTCACTATTGAAGTGCTAGAGTCCTTTCTTTAGAGCTCCGGTGCGTTCCGCTAGCGCAATTTAAGCTCTGTCACCAGCAAAAATGTTAAGGAAACTGTAAACAGACCAATGTAGGTAGATGTGATTCCACCAACAGCCTCCTCTGGCTATGGGAAGGCTAAATTCGCCTGAAAGTAATTGCTATTATATACCTGTGAGTTAAAGGTAGATAACTCGTAACTTTTTGAAACCTTGACATTTTTTAAAACTTTCTCGAAAGTTAGAATATTCAGGGTTCATAGCATTGTGTAAAATCATGAAATAGAATCATCCACTTTAGTTTTTCATTCACTTATGTGAAACTTATTTCATTTCCTCTTTATTTATGCTTTTCTTGCGAAATTCAAACTATAAATTTTGCTTGAAAACTAGTTAAACGTTGTTACATATCTGCCACCTGGTGTCAGGAATACTGTGTAAATAATTTCTGGACTGGTTTTTGCAATGGAATTTGAGTAAAAAGCGAAGGCTTGTTTGAGTTTTATTTGCGAAGCCGGAATTTTTCGAGCGTTGTGATGAGGGGAATTAAGACAGAAAAGAAAGAAACATGTCTTGCCAAACGGATGATAAATGTCATGAGGACGCGTCGGCTGTCCTTGATTGAAATGGCCGGTGAAGGTCATGACTGAGATTGTTGCCTCTAGGAGTATTTAGAGTCGCCTTTTCTTTTAATTCTTTTCACTGTACATTGCTAGTCATAAGTTTGACAAGTCATTAATTTTTGAGTCGCGCTCATCTTTCAGCATTTAGGTGGCTACTAGAAACAACCGCTCAAGGCCAGTAGCTGTTAAGTCGTAGTTGACGAGCTGTGTGAAGCACAGGGATTCTTTTTTCGTGTAACGTTGATGATGGTCGATTTTCGCTTTTGTCTCACTGGAATTTCGTGGAAGAAATAAAATGGCTCGAGATCAAAATTAAACTGAGAAAATATTGTCAGAAAAATTCACTTTGATAAGTCTTTTCCGTAAAATTTCAATGGAGAGATTCTTTTTGCAAAAGGTCCCCATAAGTGCATTATCAGAACAAATTTTTTAAGTTTTTTCATTTGCTTTCGATTCTCAATCTTTAGCGAAATAATTTTACTCTTCAGTTGCTATTGCTTAAAAGAAATTGCTGTAGCAAACACTTTCAAAGGAATTTAAACAATAATGACGAGGCTTATCTGCGAAGTTTTATGATGAATCTATAGGCCGCATCAGAAATTTCTATGCGTAGAGTTTCACAGGTATTTTTGTCTAAAAGTAACATTCATTCTAATTTTAAGAAAATTTAATGGAAGATCGAAAACAAAATAATCTAACATCATATCAGCACGACAGTGTCATGAGTTTTGTCCCTTTGAATGTAACCTAAAGCCGATGCCAAAGAAATGAAATCATGTAATGTCGGAGATCATTCCGAAACTCTCCCGCAAAACGTTAGATATAAAGATTTTATTGCAAGCATTGTATTGAAGGCATTTCTATGAGAATGGCGAGCAGACTGGTATGTGCAACTAATATACTGAGATCTCATCAACGGCTACGAACGACAACAAGCAATAGACGAAATGCATTGCATAACTATAATTCAGATTTCATTGCATCCAAACACAGAACATTTTAAAAAGGTTTATATACTTTTGTTCTGATTGGGCTCATGTTCTCACAATTAATCTCTCCATTTCAAACAATCACTGACTTGTATACGCCTAAAGTATATTCCGAAAAACCTCTTTTACCCCACCTTGACAAGCATGGAGGTAAGAAGTAAGGAGGTAGAAGCCCTTTCCTACCTCCATGTTGACAAGCGACAACTGACGGGACACGTGGGCACTGTCCCTTTACCATAACGGTTAATCAGTACAGCATCACGTCCACCATTATCTAATTTAGGCCAGATGGAAGGGCCACACAAGCGTCTCGCAAGGGACGCCCAGACCCAGCGCCCGATGCATCCGGAGGGCAGTCCAGCTGACCAAAGCACCCCCCGGAAATTCACTGCCATCTAACTGCCCAGGGCTCAGTTTTTATTGATTTCTAATAATTAAAATTACAAGGCTATACAAGGGCATAAAGATAGGTACATAGGTTTTTGCTAGTTACATAGAATCCAGATTATTGCCATGTCAGGGCAGGTGATATACTACAGTGAATTATACTGCTATGCAAGCACAGTATTTAAATTGCACACACTGAATGCAGATAATGCACTCACATACACACTTGCAAATAATAACATACACTGGCAAATACAGATGGTACAATTACAGTTAATATGCTTAATGCACACATACAGATAATACGCTTATGGCAAATACAAATACAGATATAAGTTACACCTAATGTTACTGCATGTAAGATGAGAGTTACTAATAACGAGAGTTCCGGAAAGACACTGATAGTACGCTTACAGAAATACTGATAATAAACTGATGATTCACAGTACTTAGAGATACTCTTACTGATAATACACTTAATGCACACATACAGATAGTCTTCTGAATGCAAATACAAATATATGTTGCACCTAATGTTATGTGCATATGAGAATTCCAAAAAGACGCAAGATGAACATTTAGCAACGCCTTCGCCAGGAATCGAACCACAGACCTTTTGAATACCGGCCCAGCCTGCAGAACCACTACACCACGAAGGCACACTAGGAAAGTGGGAGAAATATCTTATAACTGATAATGCATTTTACAGAAATACTGATAATACATATAAGATGCACAATACTTATATACTCTTACTAGGAAGGTGGGAGAAATACCTTATATACTCCCCTTTTTAAAGGGCGACTGGGGTTTTTAGGGCAGCCAATCGCCAAATCCTGGGTGTGGAGAATTCTCATTCAACACTCTTTTTAGTTCCGGCGCCACTGTGGAGACATTTGGTATTTTTTGGAAGCACGCAAGATGAAAATTTAGCAACCTTGACAGTCGAACATCGGAGTTGTGCATAAATGTCCCTGCAAATATTAGGTATCAAGTAAAATGAGTAGCCACGAACGTATGGATGGAGATGGAGAGTTGTCGGTAAATTGGAGGCAGGCCACTCACAAGCGTAAATGGCTATAGAGCTTTGTGTAACGCCCAATGTCCTCTGCAATTTATAGAAACAGTTTCAGGACACTGGATACATATCGAGAAGATCTGGACAACGTTCCTGGACCTATGTTCGACTTTTCAGGGGTGCATTTGCTCTTGGGTTCCTGTTAACGGACAACAATCTTCGTCCACATAGGGATCAGCTGGTCGACGATTACCTGGAAAGTGAGAATATTCGTCACATGGATTGGTTACCCATATCTCCGGATCTTAACTTTGCACAGCACGTCTGGGACGACTTGGGGAGGGCAATTCATCTCGCCATTCCCCTCCGAGAACCAAAATCATTCCGGAGTTTAAAACTGTCTTGCTGCGGGAATGGGATCGACTGCCAGAGGGACTCCTCATTCGCCTTCTGTCTAGTATACTGTCAAGCTGCGTGACCTGTCTGACTGAAAAAGGGGACCTTACCCCATATTAGACTCATTTTCAGTTTCGTATGGATTTTGGACATTCCTGCCCTATGAGCTTTACTAATAATCATACGTACATAAAATGACTTTAAAATGTCTTTTTTTTTTTTTTTATAAATGACTTTTTCTTTCTTTGTTATAAATGTATATCCGTTTCAAATTTCATTTAAATCTGTTCATTATCTTTTCGGAAGTTCGACATAACGTACAAATTCTCTTAATTTTGCACACACGAGTGTATAAAGCGTGTTTATTTGGAAAGTGTTTGCTTAAATTAAGCAGAAAGTTATCGTAATGCTATGTCAGTAGTTGTTGCTATAATTATTTTTAATGCTGTGTTTTGCATATTTTTTATTGCCTTTGCCTGTTTTATTATGGTATGAAAAAATGCAATTAAAATAAAAACTAATTTTTTCAGAATTGTTAACACTGTGTTTAAATAATTATTTTAAATAAAATTCTGAAATATTTTTAAATTTGCAGGGTGGCAACGATTTTTATTTATACATAACAGCCAATGATGGTCATCAAACGGTGAGTTAAACAGTTACTTTTCAGTAATATATAAATATATGGATAGAGTATGCGTGCGTGTTTGTTTATCTGTGTATGCATATATCTATGTCTGCCTCAATCTCTGTCTGTTTTTCTCTCTTTGTCGTTCTGTTTGTCTCTGTATGTTCGTCTCTCTCTGTCTCTTTCTCTCTATATATCTGTATATATCTTCATAAAAAGTTCTAAAATGCAGAAACCTTTAAAACACCACGTACAGTTAAAAAAAGGAAGAAAAAAAAAATTTAACTAAATTTAGAGTTTCTACACAAAATCAAGCAATTCGGCCAGCGAGCAGGAAGACAAAATTTTCTGTGCACAAAACTAGTTGTTAACTTTTGGTCACACTGCGCAAAAAGGCACTGAAGTTGGTGCACCAACTGACTTAATTCAATATTCTGTTAAGAGTTTCAGTTGTAAACAAATGGCGGCCCCGTTAAATTTAGCTTCACTTAAACTTTTAAGTTGTTGATAATTATACAACTGTTGTACACAGATTAAATAAAAGCATAAGAAACATTAATTGGAACATAAGAACAAAATAATTCAATACTTTTAAAGCAAAAAATACGCAAAAGAATAAAAAACACAAAAGAATAAAAGCAGAACCAACACAACACAAAAGAATAAAAAAAAACTGAGCTCACCTAGCTGGGTTACAGAGTGGGTATATATATACGTCTGGTGCAACCGATTGCAGCCAAAAAGGGAGATGCACAACTACATGTTATAGTATGTTACTTTACATAAGTTCGACGTTCTACGGCTATTTGTTTTGAGTTATGCGAGATACATACATACGTACTTACGTACAGACGTCATGAAAAAAAAAAATCGTTTCTGAATCGATTTTAAATCCATTTTACAATCTGTTTTGGAAAAAAGAGTCCTTTATTTTGTCCTTCCGTACAGATATCACTCAAAAATTTAGTTCAAATGGATTCAAGAGTTTCAAAATTGATAATTTTCGTTGAATTATGATACCCGAAAAATTTTCGCGATTACTTTTTTTATTTTGTACAAAGAAGTAAAAATACTGCTTGTAAGTAGGTTTATTGATTGATTTTTCGAGATAGATTCCAAGTTAAAATTTAAGATATGTATATATATGTAGATATATAATTTATTACTATTATTATTGTCGTTATTATTGTTGTTATTGCTATTATTATTATTGTCGTTATTATTGCTATTATTATTGTCGTTATTATTGTTGTTATTGCTATTATTATTATTGTCTTTATTATTATTTTTTTATGAGCCATCATTTTTTCTTCTTCTTTAAAAAATCGCCAAACTATCGCTAAGATGGTTGCGGCCCTAACACCTAAGTACCGAAGTAAGATATCTAGAGTTAAAATTTAAAATATGAAAAAAAAAATTTTTTTTTAAATTAAAAACTAAAAATTTGAAAACTCTGGAAAATATCACTGCATCAGTTACATAAGGCTAATGATGATTTTATTAAATTAAATGTTATGACGATTTCTGGTGCATCTTTTTATGTAACGCAGTTAGCAACATTGTACCTGTATATAGTATGTTAAATAAATCTTTTTTTTTTTTTTTTTTTTTTTTTTTTTTTCCCAGTACAAATAACTTATAAATATTGCTTTGTAGCCTTCTAGTAAAATATTTAAAAAACAGCATATCGTTAGAACTTCCGATAGGCAGCCTCGTGCGCTGGAGGTAGAAATGTTTTTTCACGTATAGTGTTGCCATTGCTCGCTTTGAAATTATTGAGTTTGTTAATCGAAAATTCGTTAAAGTTTTACAACATATGAAATACGCAATAGCAAAATTCGAAATTTAAAATTCGGTCTTTCAGGTAACAATATTCGGGTGGAGGACTACGTTATTCAGAATTTGATGACTCTAGGTACCGTTGTTTTCCCAATGCAAAAAACATGACTACATTCATGCAAATTCTTCATTATTTAATTTCTTTAAATTTAATGCAGGGCGATAGTATTTGGCGACAACAATTTGAAAAGTGGTTCAGACTTTTATAATGTTTCAACTCAAAATCCTGTTTTGAGACTAATAGCCCTTCTGAGCTAATGCTCCTTTGGGCTAAAAATTACGAAATCTTAATTTTTATACCTTCGTCTGGTCTTTATACTTACATTTATACTTATTATAAAAAATATCAGTTTTAAGTATGAAAATCATAACCAAGGCCGTATGCAAATTGAAGAGTGGAATGTTTGCATTTGTGCGTTAGTAAATATAAAATGACAGTTTTGAAAGACGTTTCTGATGTTAATAAATTAGTAAGTGACGGGAATTTCTGTGCAGATGATCGTGAAGCTTATTGATTAATAGAATTCTTTTCAAAAGATCTTATTTATAGACTATTAGAATTTGTGTTTTAGGAAACAATGATGGGCTTCAGTATTGTCACATACTCAATACGTAACATATTTTCATTTTATTTTTATCATTTAAAAGCATATTTTTATCATTTAAAAACTTGTAAATTACTTATGAAATTTCTTTCAGAATATCATGTGTAACAAAATCATAAACTATAGTTAATAAAGCGCAAAAGAATTTCATTGATTGGTAGTTAAGGGGGGAAAAAATTCAACCTTGAATTATTCTCATTTGTTTATTGACCAGTGCCTCAAAACGTGTTAAAAAGACGTAAAAAATCAAAAATTTTGAAATTAACTATCTGTGCTAGTTTTTGTCGTGCAGGAACCATTTTTTAACCTAAACGGCTTTAGCCCGGAAAGGCTATTAATTTCGTTTTGGAATTTTGTTTCGGAAACTTTTCAAATTGTTGCCACCAAATATTATCGCCTTGTATTATATTCAAAGAAATTAAATAATGAAGAACCTCCATAAATGTATGCATGTTTCTCGCATTGTAATAAAACAAAGGTACCTAGAGCCATTAAATTTTGAATAACATATATCTCCACCCGAATATGGACATCTGAAAGCCCAAATTTGGAATTTGTTTTATTATCTATTTCATATTTTGTAAAGCATTTATGAGTTTTTGATTAAGAAACTCAACGGTTCCAAAGCGAGCAATGGCAACACTGTACGGGGGGGGGGTAAAAAATTATTTCCAGCTTGTGAGACTGTGTATCGGAAATTCTAAAGACGTGGTCTTTTAAAATTAATTTGCTATATTTCTGTTGAATTTAATTTTATAGTTTAAGTGCGAAAAAATTATATTTAATAAATAAAGGTAGCACACAAAACGTTAAAAAAACGCCCCTTTGGGCGTAATATAAAATCTGAAATTTTAAGTTTTTTTTTTTTTAATTTGTATATATATATATTTTTTAAGTACAATCTTTTCCCAAATTTAAATACAGGAACTAAGGATATAAAAAGTTACGTTTCGTATTTTTTATAAAAATTTACATTATTTTTTCTTTAAAATTAAAAATACGAACTGCGACGAACGGTTGCGAAAATAAAGGCCGGATACAGACTCTTGCGGATAAGATGTATACGCACCGGCGGTACATCGTATAACTCCATTTATTTCCATAACTAGGCTACTAATCTAATTACAGCATAAAAATTTCAAATAAAAATAACTTCAATTATAGAGACATTAGGTTATTTTTGAAGCAAGAGATGTGAAAAATGTGCAATGCCCTGGCGTGACTCGAACCTCGGACATCTCGAATACACCCCGAATACGCTGACCACGAAGGCATGCTAAGAAGGCGGGAGAAATACCTTATATACTCCCGCTTTTAAAGGGCGACTGGGGATTAGGGGACTTAATCTCCAAATCCTAGTGATGGAGAATCATCATCCACCACCTTTTTTTTTTAGTTCAAGCGTCATTGTAGAGACATTAGGTTATTTTTGAAGCAATTCGCGCCTATTGTGTTGCCCATTATACCACGAAGACATGCTAAGAAGGCGGGAGAAATACCTTATACGATGATTACAAAAATTTTGTTAATATCTTAAAGAGATGGAAAATTGTAACAGTTATTTAAGAAGATGGTTAACTATAGAACATGTAAGCAAGCGGGAGGAGATGAGAACATCTGTTATAGATAGTAAATTATATGACACATTTTATTGTAATCTGATTTTATTAAAAAACAATTGTTACATATCGCATAATTCGAAGAAATCATTACTTTCTTAATATTATAACTTCTTCAGTAAACGATTTTTATGATTGTATTTTGATCTAATATTGTAATGTATTTTTTCCTTGTAGGCAAAGATTGAAGTTTACATCCGGGTTCTGGAATCGAACAGCGGATCGCCCCCTTCGGATCCTCCTCTGGATGTCCCCTTCAGCACATCTCGTCCCCGTCTGCGGCCCTTTCCTCCCTTTGTACCCAGCGCCCCTTACCCCGCCCACCCCTCCTCCTCCGCTGCCCGACCTTTTCGCCACCCCCCTGCGAAAGGGAACGCCCCGGCCCCCACCCCCTCTCCCCCCTCCGTCATCCCCTCCTCTGGCAATCAGCCCCCAGTTCGCGAGGTTCCTCCGAGAGAGGGCGAACAGGCGGGGGGCCAGGGGGGGACAATCATAACCTCAACAGTTCTGCCCATCCTCGCAGTGACGGGCCTTGCGCCCCTCTTGATGCTCGTCCTCTGGTTCCTGCATCGTCGCTGCAAGCACAACGAGAAACTAGTCGCAGTAAGTTCAGTGTTTTTTTTTTTTTTTTTTTCATGCATACAGCATACATAATGTCTATACAGAGGTTCAAGATTGAATTATTAAAAAGTCGAGAATGAAAAAAAAAAAAAAAAAAAATGTCACTGTTTAACCCTCTACGCGAGTTATTTCTAATGCTGGCCACTTCTTGGCAAGTTCGAAGGGCTTTCTTAAATGTTTTCATTTAAGTTGATTATCAATACGCAGTGAGCCTTATCTCAGTCAGAACGATAGTTTCTGAAACTAATCAGTATTTCTAAACAATGGGAACCACCTCCCAAAGACATTTACATCCGGAGAAGTACCAAAAGCATGTAAAACCGACTATTATAATCTTAAGACGATTCATTTAATTCTTTCATTCTTCCATTATATTTTTAGAATTTCTGAAATGCTCTCCAAATGTTAACTGTATGATTTTACTTGAAAAGCAGAAAGTAATCCTATCTCCTGAGTCAAATGGATGAGTTAGAACAATTACCATTCTTTGTAATTAAGTGCTGGATGATAATCGCATTTTGCAAACAGTATGTAAATATTTCTGGTCGTTCAGTCTTTGAATTCAGCTGATATCATTGCAATTGATTAAATAGTTTCAACTTCTCTTGGCAAACAAATGATATTTCAAGGAAAATAAGTTGAGATAAGTTAGTTATTACTACCACAAAGTATGATATGGCAATTTCTCTTGGATTAATTCACAACTTCTCTTGGCAAACAAATGATATTTCAAGGAAAATAGGTTGAGATAAGTTAGTGATTACTACCACAAACTATGATATGGCAATTTCTCTTGGATTCATTCAAAAATTTCAGTCTTAAAACTCTGTAGATGCCATGTGTATGTTATCATTTTTATTTAATTTTACTCTTATGTTTCTATTATCTATATTATTAGATGTCAGGAGCGTTAGCTGAGTTGATTCATTATTCAGATTTTCCTTTTTCACATTACTCACTGCCAAAGTTAACATAATCACAAAAAACGAACTGAAACATTTTAGCTTTATATGTTTTTTATATTAAAAATTAATAAGAAAAAGCGGTTAAAAGTTAACTTTAGAATATTGTTCACGCATTCATTTAAAATTGCTAATGAATGATATAGAATGTGGGTTAAAATAAATGTATTCAGTCAAGTTGATTATCAATACGCAGTGAGCCTTTTCTCAGTCAGAATGATAGTTTCTGAAACTAATCAGTATTTCTAAACAATGAGAATGGACACCACCTCCCAAAGACATCTACATCCGGAGAAGTACCAAAAGCGTGTAAAACAGAGGATTATAATCTCTGTGTACGTGTACACATACGGTTTCTCTACAGATGCAATAATAATGGCGGCAGGGTACAATCTTAGTACTTTAATCTCAGCGGAGCGACTGGTAAATTTTGCGATAACTTTGATGGTGAAACTACTGTTGTTTTTTAGCTTTTTAGGAAATTTGCAAGAGAACGTATCCAAGTGCCATCTTAATTGGCTACTATGCTACCATTAGAGCGTTTTCTTCTGCGTCTCTTTATAGTGAAAATTTTATTTATGACTCTCAAATTGCTCTTAACCCTTTTGGAAAGAGGACAACACATTATTTTACAATGAATGCTCATCCACTGTGGCATTAAAGGAAATGATCTAGCGGAGGGCCTGGACAAGGCTGGTTCTGAATTACTTTAGCCACAATCTGTTGTTGATTTACCTACTGTTAACAGATTTACTAAATGCGGCAACAATGTATATCGAAGGAGCCCCTTTAGAGAATATGACAGGGAAAACTGCTGCCATCTCCTGCTGAGGATTCCTGTTCCCTAAAACCTGCTAAAACTATGAACGTATTGAATTTTAGTCAGGTTATGGTTATTTGCAAAAATTCTCCATCTCGTGGATTTGGCGGATCCACTATATACCTGTTATGGGGCCTGGCTGGATTGATGACCACCACTACATTTGCCTGATCTGATGCTGCAGACAGTAATTCTGCAGAGGATATTAATTTTTTGCTTATTTTTGGGGACCTTTCTGGGAAGTTCTATAGAAATTGATGTCTGAAAAGCTCAAGTCCGGCGTAGGATTACAAACAAAGCTAATGAAGCATAAACTTTATATCATCAATACAAATCTGCTTCACTTGGTTAGGAAAAGAAAATCATCTAGCTACCTTTTACAAGGTTGGCGCCATGTTGTACTGGACAAGAAGACAGAAATTTCAGACTAAGAAACAGTTGAAAACAGCAAAACGAAAGATAGCTGTTTACAATGAAGAAATAAGAACACTTGGCAATGGCGTCTATCGTTCAGCAACAATCGTTTTGCTTTAATATACTATCAATCAATAGTTGATACTAGTTTTCCTCCTGAAAATAAACCAGAATTGTATATGACAAGAACATATCTGAAAAATATTTCATTTCATTCGATTACCATTCGAAATAAAAATGAGTTTACATCATTTTGGAGAAGACCAAATTTGACCTCTCTTCTTGTATGCATCTTGTAATGTTATTAATTCATTAAGTTCTTTTGCTACCTAATTTGAAGTTGCTAGAAAGGCATTAAGTTCCTGATTCATATCTGAAAAAACTAAACTACTTTTCCTGATACTGGATGGGGGACCACCTTGGCAAAGAACTTACTTTCTTTATCATCCCTATGTTTAGGGTACAATACCTATTACACAAAAAATAATAATAGGGTTTGATGCCAATTTATGTGGCAAGAAATACCCTGTAAGCTTTCAGTATTTAATCGCAATATTAATAGGTTAAATAGATTCTAAAAAGCACTGTAACATTCATGTATGGGGGCCATTAACAATACGTTGACACAAACTATATTCACGTGGCCTCTGTCCAAACTCTCGAAAATGCGTTCGCGAGTAGCAATACTTATCCAATAAATTTATAATATAATTTATTAATTTAGTGATTATTTGAGAAATCCGAAATTAATAAAAATGGGCAGTCCACCTTAAAACTCTTGTGACGCATTACACTTTCCAGCATTTCCGACAGAATTCATTTCCGAAATTAGAATTTAACAATAATGTAATTTTTTGCGATTATTTTTCAGCTAAAGAAAGCCTCTTCTGGAGTGGCACGGAGAGAAGGCAGCCTTTCAGAAACAGTGGCTTTCAGCTACTCTCCGGCGGCCCTGTTGCGTCCGGCCACACCACCTTTCCTCAGTTCACAGCCTTCCTTGGGAAGCTCGTCACAAAGGGTAAATTATTCTTTCCCATTAGCCTCGAAATTTTTGACTTACTCTTGACTTATGCATGCTAACTGGAATGATCAGTGACCAAGAGCCGTATTCTGCATTGAAAACATTTCTGAAAATCAATAATTTACTGCAATTTTTCTGCTTTATCTTGTGATATAAAACAAAGAGTTCTCATCTATCACTTTGAGTTACCACGTATACAGGAGATATTGGTTCTCCATTACAAACACAGAGATTACCTACCAAAATTTCCCATTCAAATTCTTCAGTTCAATGCTGAATGGGTGAAAATGTACAATCTACCGTTTTTTTTAGGACAGAAGGAAAGAAAATAGCCCGTCTTTCTGGCAGTGATAAAGACAGCAGAAAAATTGTTTGAAGCCATTTGTTCCTCCAGATGGATGTGTGATAACGAACTTTGGAGCGTGGGAAGGAAACGAACATTTGAAATCCAGTCCTTTCGGCCACGTTCACACTGTGGTTTAACTGTCACTAATATCATAGTTAAAATTTTAAGAATCGTATTACCGTTTGCAGTGGATCCCGTGCAGTCCACTGCGTCTAAACAGAGATCCGAACCTTTCTCTTGCATTGATCTCATATAAGCACCATTTTTTTTATCAACCCCCATACAGTCTGGAATATACGATACACAACATAATGCAAATAATTGCTTATAAGTAACTTAAAATTAACAATTAGAATAAAAAACGAACAAAAATTTTGAAAGAAATTGCTTAGATTTATATTTATTTTTTGTATTATTCTTATTTTTACAAATATAAACAAATTTTCAGAAAAAATTTAATAGTTAAATCACAGATTCTAATTGCCCAAAAGTTCGATTTAAATTAAGGTGATGGCTGCCTTTGATGCAATTTTTTTAACATTTGACACAAAACTACTTAATTCTTAAATAACCTCGTTCAAAAATATTCAACCTGTTTCTCTTTTTCCATTCTAGTTTTGAGTTTTGCGCTTTTTTTTTTTTTTTTTTTTTTTGTGTGTGTGTGTGTGTGTGTGTGTTTTCTTGTGCTTTTGCGTTTTGATTTTTATATTTTATATTGCCGTTATTGCAATGTTTTCTTCTTATATTTGTTTCTTATATTTGAGCTTTAAATCAGTAAGTATAAAAGGTCAATTTTATTTGGGAAGTTTCTTCTAATCAATGGAATCTTGATTATGCCTATGCATATTTGTTTATCGACCTTTTGATGATTATTGAACCCTTTAAAATTCCAACATTAGGAAATTCTGAACTTCAACCATAAGTCGAGATTACTTTAAGTCCATAAACCATAAGTCTATAGATTTATAGTCTAAATCACAACCAGTCTGGATAAAGGTTTACCCATCCGCAATGAGATGCAAACATTTTCTGTAAATTTTAAATTTCACTTTTTTTAAAATTTTCATTGACAATTAAAAATGCACTATTACCACAGAAAAGATATTATTTATAGTTAGGCAGATCTACATTTTAAAGTAATAAATATAAAACAAGAGAAGTTTCTTTGAAAATGTAGCGTTTTCTTAACCTGACATAGCTTCTAAATCATGCCGCTTCACAGAAGTCGAAAATGACGCAAAGTATTTCATTAGACTGGGCAATTTTCCTTTATCATATGCTTGTCTTCAGCCCCAGCATATCATGTGTAATATGCATCAGTTTCTCTCCATGGTTTCATATCAAATCAGTTAAGTTCCGTATCAAATGTGATACGGGAAAGAAGTGTCACTGGCGGCTCACCGTATCATATGTTGAAGTAGAATGTTTTATTTGAAATTTTCAATGCGCATAAATGAAGTGAGAGAGAATGCCAAAAATGTCTTGAGGATTGACATTGTTCCTTTCACAGTTACTTTATTCTATGAATGTAAATCGCGCGTTTAGAGTTTAGAAATAATTTCCATAGTGTCAACGGTTAAAAATTAAGTTTATAAATTTTGCCTAATAAACCTTCAAACGTGGAATTCAAAGAATTATACAAAGAGTCCATGGCTGAAAATAACTAGAACTTGATACGTGGGGGTACAACGGGATAGCTGAGTTGAAAAAGATGCATGAATGAATCATAAAAACTTAGAATTTGATTTCATGGCTATACAGCCTACAGATAACCAGCTGTCAGAGTGCTGGTATTCGTCGTTCTGCAGGATCATTAATCTATATTTCAAATTATAACCGAGTTGCTTAAGAAACAGCGATTTTAAAGTGATAAAGTTTCACGATAATTTATAACCTTATTTTAATAACATGTTTAATTTTTAGAATTTGCAATAAATTTAGTAATTGATATAATTTATAATGTATCACACTGATAGTTTTTATGAACATTTAAAAATTCTTCTAACTGATGAAAGATAGTATAACGCTAAAATATAACGTCCTTCGGTGCAAATAATGTAATATTATTTTAAAGTAACCAAAAACGTTCTAGTCGTTTCGATCCCTGCCTCATGAAGCAGTCACTGCTCATCAACGACCGAGCGGTAAAGTTTCTAAACACTGGTAGTTCGAGTCGGTTTCAAATCACTGCAAACGGACTGGCTGAATGGGCATTTTTGTAGATTTCTCCATGTGTAACGTGTATATGAGACAGTTTCCTTTTAACGTCCTCCACGAAGGCATCCATCCGCTTAGCAGGTAGCTCTCGCGTGCTTAGCCATAATCAAACAAAACGAACCAAACTTGCCGAAGAGCTTACAGAGAGGAAACAAAGTGGCGCCGAAAAAGGAGACAGAGATTTTGTGTAACAATTGACCTGCATTAGTACAGGTACGTTGCATACATTTAGCAATCACAGCTCATCCAGTATCGAAGAGAAATGGAGATATCGAAGCAGCTCGTTCACGGTTGTTTGGTGTACGAATTTAAGGTGGCTTGTCAGCAGCTGCATCAACTCCTCAAATATGTCAGGCATTTGAGACAGATGCCATCAATGAAAGCACCGCTAGTATTAGTTTTAGAAATTCAGGTCAGGTGATCTGAGTCTATACAATGAATCCCGCAGTGAGAAACCACAGGTTTTGGATTTTAAATATATAATTTAATAATTTTTTTGGCCTTTGGGCAAAAAAAAAAAAGAGCTTTTTTACAACCTTTGGGACAAAAAAAAAAAAAAAAAAAAAAAAAAAAAAAAAATCATTGGTTAGTGTATTTGCCCTTTCACAGGTAATTTCCACCTTACCAACCGATTTTGTCGCCTCTAAATGTTTCAGCTTCATGCAGTACATTTACTGTATAACCACCAGAAATGGCTTCAGTGCCACCTTTCCTTTGATGCCCTAAGCACATGCTTATTTTGATTAATGGCTAATCCAACTCTGATGCAAAATAACATGTGTTCAGGACGGTCAGGGATACCATTCAACGACTTCATTAGAAGGTATTATGCTGTTGGACCTAGTGCACACAAATTACAATTTGTTTTATTCCCTAGACAACAATTTCTGTGGAAAATAATTCCAGAATGAGGCAGATTTGCAGCACTTACTCACAGCCTTCTTTGCATCCACGACCACTGAGCTTTATCTCCAGAGCATTTTGTAGCTGCAGGAACCCTAACAAAGAATGCTGGTTGCTGATGGAGATTACTTCGGTACCTAATGCTGGTTCTGACGATCATAAACGGCAACAACCTTTTGGTTACCTTGTATTTGCAGTGAAAAATTGTTTAGTTTTGTGTCGTAAAATAAAAATAATTCTTAATGTATGTAGAGAATTTTAGAGAATAGTTCACGCGTAGAATAGTTTGTTTATTTATATTAAAATGAAAAGAAAAGTAAAAGGAATAATTGTCAAAACATTTTGGACATGTCTTGTCTCTGCTATCGTTCAGCTCTCGTCTCACCGCGCCCTCATGTGGATGGCGCTTTTACATAATCTCACCTAGATACAGTTACAGTCTCACAATGTATTTGATGAAAGAAAAGTGTATTAAATAAAAATTTTAGCTGCTTTTAAACGGCTATTAAAATAAACACCCCAGATTTAAGATTATTAAACCGCTATTATTTTTTTGTGGGGGGATTGCGTGTTCTGTTGCAAGTGTAACAAATGATTTAAAATTAATAAAGCCTAAAATAAATTTGCATTTTTAGCTCCTTAATTGCTGAGTCATATTAGGCTGTTGCTTAATTACAAACGGCTGGTGCTTAATTATATAATTCTAAGGATACCATTTATGAACTTCATCATGAAAGCGCCTTTCATCGTGGAAGACATGCGCAATTTCGCAGAAAATGTCGTGATTGATTAATAATACAGTATTCAATTCATTCTAAGCCTTTGATTGCTTTTGTTTTCCTCTACAAGCGTTTCTTTAGTTTTTATTTTAACTCGGGTGGTTCTAGGTACCCATGCATGAAGTGAAAATCCTCTTCCTTTTTAAAATTCCCTGCCACATCTCCTTTTATTATTGTTAAAACAGGTTCATTTATTTATTTATTTTTATTTGTTAAATTTCTTTCTTCGATAAGGTTCATGATTTTCGCTCCGATCTTTGGAAGAAAGTCTCCGTGTTTACAATGTCTCATCTCCATTTCTTAAATGTATAACTGATGTTACAAATAATTAGTTCGAAATTTAAATAATATAAATTAAGCTATCGATGAAGAAACCTAATGCCCTAATAATAATAATAATAATAATAATTATGACCTTTAAATATACTGAAAAGTATAGAGTTTTCCCAGGTCCTCCCAATTCAAAATTTATGCATCATTAAATCACAAAATACCCACTTACTTTTTAAAAAAATATTAGCCGCTTGCATAGTCAGCCGCCTAAAACAGCTGTTATATTTTGCCTATAAGGTATATGTTATACATGCGGTGATATTAATAATGAATGTATTTAATTTAATTTTACAGGTATAGCTGTTAATTAATATTAATAATCTTGGTAAAAATATGCGTTTATTGCATTTAAGTCACTGAGTTTATTAAATCAATAACAGGAAGATTAAATTTGAAAGAGAAATTGAATATCCTATGCTTTGCAGAATGGCAACATACTGAACGGTAGAAGATGAAAATATGTTTTTCTAGCATTGGAAAAACTTTTCCTTTTAATCTCTGAGGTATTTGATAAATCTGAAAGACAAATATCCTACGTTTTTCTAAATGGTCACACATTTCTTTAAAATAATTGAGATTACTGTTTTCACCAAGTTCACATTAAAAAAAAATTCTAAAATTATTATGAAATTATTAAAAAACAAATTCGAAATTGAAAATTTGGGCTTCGAGGTGTGAAATATTCGGGTGAGGATAATGTGTGTTAGAAATTTAGTGGCTCCGTGTGCCGCTGTTTTTTCATAAAGTAAGAAATCATTATACGCATATATATATATATATATATATATATATATGTGTGTGTGTACAATATTGTAGAAGTAAATTTTTTAATACAAGAAACTCTTTAAATTATTTCTGCACAAAATGCTGCAGAAAAATCAATTAATTAAATAAAATAAAATAAATAATTTTGAACCCATTCTAAGACTTATTTAATTATAAAAATTGTTTAAATTATAAATTTCAAAAGGGGACTAATTTTAAATGTATTTTCTTTCAAGTCTTTAAATGGATCGGTTCGAAATTTCTTACTCTTTTTGTCTTTAGTTTTATATATATTTTCACATGTTTTTTCTCTTTATTAATGAGTTTAGCAAATATTAAAAAAATTTTACTTCGCTAACATTTAAGATTACACTTTTCTTTCTCTTCTTTGGAAATAATATATTTCTCATATATATATATACATAAAGAGAGAGATATATACAGGGCGAATAATAAAAGTTCATGCGAAAAGTGGAAAAGTGCCCAAATAATGTGTTTCATGTACAAGTTTTATATTTATCATATTGTCACAATAAAATGAAATTGTAGGATTAATCTTAATGAAGATTATTAGGATTAATAAATTATTTACATTTGATTACTCAGAAAAACTTTTCTTTGGAAAGTGCTTTTACATAACCTTCGAACCATCTCTCAGTTTTAGGAGCCATTCCCAAAATAAACCTCTTATTCTGCATTCCTTTCCACACAAAGAGTAACAGATGAGAGTACAAAGTGTTTATCTCAAAATGCTAGCGAGAAAATTTTAAAAGAAAATCGTTTCCACAAAGAGCGAATTATCTTTTGTATTCAACTGCAGTAAAACAAAATTTAACGGAAGATAAAAATGTACGATGTTTTGCATAGAACACTATCATGGCTTAAACATGTACACATCTAGTATCTCTTCACTGATTGCAAAGCCAATACAAGACGACCTTATATTCAGCCAAAAATCAATCATTATCTGATGCGACATAGCTGTTTGTTTTTCTAGCCATAGGATTCTAATATTTCTTCATTCATTTCATTCAGTCTTTCTAACAAAGCCGGATGTCAGTAAGAATTCAGACTTGCGATTTCATCGCATGCAAATCTGAAGTTTCTGAGTGTAGACTTCATTCCCGGAAGGAAGACATAGCAAAAGCATTACATTATTTATCAGATATTGTTCAGAACATTAAAAGTAATTAACACATCTGTTATTAAATAACTAAGATTCTGAAGGTTCCTCTCATTATGAAAAAAATTAGCGACCACCTAGTTGAATACACATAGTTCTCCATCTGAATATGTGCACCTGGGAAGCCAGAATTTTGAACTTCGATATTTTCTCAGTTTCATTTCTAGACAAAATACAGAAATATCTTTAATTCTATTTCTTGAATGAAGTTAAATAAAATCAACTTTATTCAAGAAAACGTATCTAGAACAACTCTAAAATCAGAATAAAGAAATTTTTATTCCACTTTGTTATCCCTAGAAAAATTATAATAGATTGTTTAAAAAATTATTTTTATAACCGCTGTTTATTTAATTTCATCGCTACGTTTTCGATTTTTATCGAAATCTACATGCTATTTAATAATAGTTCTGAAACATTTGTAGATGTGTCTTTTTTTTTTTTTCATAATAATAGTTAAAGTAACGCCGTTATTTTAAATATGTAATGTTTTACATTCTTTAAGAAATAGTCTTCAGAATGATATATTATGTATTATATTCGAATATTAACATTGCCTTTCAAATAAATTCAGATGCTCAAAATAAATGTTTACACAAGATTGCTGATTTTTTTTTTTTTTTTTTTTTTTTTAAATCCCATTGCACTGCTGTGTGGCGTCTTCTAAATTTTTAACATTTTGCCTCTCCCAAATTCTTACATGTGGTGCGATCCCATCCACTGCGGCTCCAGCAGTACCCTCTAATGTTAGAATTTATATTAATATTCTGATTTATTACAGCTTCTCTTATATTATTTAACATTAATCCGGAATGTGTTAAAAAGTGCTGCAATATGACCAATACTCCGATGTTAAAAGCTAAATACACTAGCAAGAAAAAGTAAAGGAACAACCATAAAATGTGCTTTATGTTGTTGTTGTTGTCGTCTTGTCCATATTACAACCTCCGAAGAGAGGTTGGACTTCTATTTTCCGCCCCACTTTTGACGGAGAGCACCTCGGGGAGGGGATCCTAGGGGTCTCCCACCGCTCTCCTCACCCACCAATCCACACAAGAGAACTTTCGGCTCGCCGCATATTTAGAGTGCCGCCATACCGCACCGACACTATACATTTACAAATATCCATGTCTTACCCGAGATTCGAACCCGGGCCCTTCGGTACTGTAGTAGGCTTCCCTAACCACTATAACGTCTGGGCGACAGTGCTTTATGTATTGACTGATTGTTAATAGTATTGACTGATTTCTAATAAAAGGTAGCCGGCTGCTAGCTCAAGCTCATTATCACATAGTCAAGAAGTTTTACCTTCGCTACACAGAAATATGCACATTTTTGTTCCCGTTCTTTCAACTCTTGGAAATGAGAGCTAGAAAGTGCTTCAGATTCTGCTTTCAAGAACTGAGTAGTTGAATGAAATCTTTGCATGTGGAAGATGCAATGTGTTGATGAGAAGGCATCTGATGGATAGTGAGAAATTGCTTGTGATTGAGAGTATGGATGCAAGATAGACACTGACACAGGTTTGTAAATACCTGAAAGTGGCCAAAACGTGATGTTAAAAATCTAATGATGCATGCAGACAGGCAGGTCAAGGTCGAAAACGTGCCACATCAGGCTCTCAGAATCGATATTTGGCAAATATTTCTAAATAAAATAGAAACTGACCAGAATACAAGGAAGACCGCTGCAGCAACAGGAACACGAGTATCCAGATATACCGTAAGTGAGAGGCTGCATGCAATGAAACTCACGATTTTTTTTGTCCCAGTAACTCAGGTTGCGAAATGTGCCCCGGTTTGATGGTGCAGAAATCAAAATAATTGGAGTACCACTGACTTGAGTCGAATTCTCTTTAGTGATGAGTCTCTTTGGAGAGTGATTCTATTCGTCTTAAAATCCGGAGGGAGTAACAACATATGTACAATAAGCCTCAAAATATACGTAAAAGGGGTCGGTACAAAGGTGGCGGAATAAATAGCCTCACTGACTGCACGTTTTTACCAGTGCAACTATGAATGCTAAAACATACAGAGACTAATTTCTTGATCCTCATGCCAGGTAATTTAAGTGTGCAGTCGGTAGTATTCCTCCTAATAGACGATAATGCTTGTTTCCATCGAGCAACACTAGTGGCCAGTTATCTTGAGGGTGAAGGTTAGGTTAGGTTATTTAATTACGGCAAAGCCTCGAGGGCTATCTGCCTAAGGGGAGGGATGCCTTCGTAGAGGAGGAGGACTTTCTAAGGGAAACTGGCTCGTATACACGTTACACATGGGGAAAACCACGAGAACACCCATGCAGCCAGTCCGTTCGCGGGATTCGAACCTCGGACCGAACTACTAGTGTTCAGCGAATTTACAGCTCGGCCGCTGAGGGTGAAAGAATTTGGAGGATGGAGTGGCCCGCATATTTTCCGGATTTAAATTCGGCAGAACATGTGTGTGACACACCACAGCGCTGACTTTCATCACTGCAGGTCCTACCTAGCAACCTCCAAGAGAATTAATTCATCATAAATACACATTGTTACCGCAGAAACTGCTGGATAATCTAATGCACAGCATGGAATTAGTAGTAAAGCTTGCATTTGCTCAGGGGTGATTACAAATGTTATTAATTTTTGAGTCTCTAAAAACTTTTAACACCAACTTTTTCTTACCCCATTTCATATTACATTTCACAAGTTATTATTTAAATTAATTGTTCTGGTGAAACATGCATTTCTGCATTTGGAAGATACATTAGTCATGCAAAAAAATAAAGATCTTGGCCAAGTTCATGTTCTTAGTTACAAAATCATTATCAAGTTACACGAGTTCTTATAGTTGTTCCTTTAATTTTCTCAGCTATTGCATGTTTCTGCTTTTCCTGAAATGATGAGAGAGCTTAACTATATAACCGTTTATGGTATTCTATTTACTCCTGTATGAAACTAAAGGATGAAGTAGATTTTAAACGAAAAACTTTTAAGTTTGTCAATTTGATTCGTGTTGGTTAGTTGAAAATCAGTTTTACATGAAATTATTGTGATGTACGTATTGTGACTCTTAATATGGAAAACGGAAATTGTATAAACGCAACTTAATACACAATTGGTGCAACGAACTTCGCTCTCATGAAAGAATAATATGGAAATACATTCGAACCTCGCTATAACGTACCCAGCTTATATCGATCTACAGGATATAACGAACGAACCTTTTGGTCCTGTCGAGTTTTCTATACTGTTAATGTTATTTTATACTGCTATAGCGAATCTCCAAAAGTATTAAAATCGGATGTAATGAACTGTATGGATATCTTCATTCAAAGCGTTTCTGTATTTTACAGAATTAATGCGAGTTTTAAAGAAAAATTACTAACCCTGAAATTCATCTGCACTTAATATGCAAGATGTATATTCCAACCTGTAAAGGAAAACACCTTTACATTGTTCTTCTTTTATGTTCAACCTCACTTTTCACTGCGTTCTAAGCAATGACCGATTCTAAACAACGACCAAGCGACACGTACAACATCCATTCTAGAAGAACAGGAACACAAGAAGCAAATATTAAGACAACATGTGGTGTTCTTTGTATATAGTGTATGAGACTCTTATAGCAAAGAACGTAGTAAAGTTGTATATAGTGTATGAGACATTTAAAGCACAGAATGCGAGTGAGTTCTTTGCTTTTATTCCGCTCACATTTCATCCAAAAGGCTAAAACCGTAATGGAAATTTTGAAAGTAGTGAATTTTATGAAATTGGGTTATATTGCTGAATCGTCTTTTAGGGATTGAAACTTTTTTTTTTTTAATCTTTTGTTTTATTTTGTTTGTTTAAGTCTCAATGCTATGCAAGTTTTATCCTCCGAATTAGGGTTTTGCATCCTTTAGGTCTTTTCAGAGACAGACTATTTTTTTATAAAAATTATTGAATTTTTCTTTTGCGACCATACATATCTTAAGTAAAAGTTAAAGGTAAATTCGTCAATAGCTTTTGTTATTCGTTCTAATACAAATATGAAAACACTGTATATACTTCTTGAGATAATCTGCATTTCTATTCGACTCGGATATAGCGAGCCAAACTTCCGGTCCCTTGAAGTTCATTATAGCGGGGTTCGATTGTATGTGTCATGGATATGAATAGCCATAATCAAGAAAAACGTTTAAGGCACCACGCCTGTAGAAGATTCAGCGCAAGATAATTGCTTCCTTTCCTCAATATGTTGATGTATCTTTTAAGCATAATTATTTTATATAAATTGAATGCCACTACATCAAGCAAAATTGAAAATATCTGATTTATTTCTTTTCTGTGTAGGTGGGTGGAGAATTAGACAAGTGGGAGTTTCCAAGACATCGATTGCAATTTGTTGGAATAGTGGGCGAGGGCTGTTTCGGGCAAGTGTGGAAATGCCTAGCTCAAGACATTGGACCAAGACAGGAGACAATTACGGTTGCTGTCAAGACTCTCAAACGTTTGTTATTTAGGAATTCAAGTAATAAGAATATTTCATTAAGGTGAAATTTTCAACAAAGGGTAACTGCTAACCCTTTGTTGAAAATCAACTTTTGTAAAGTAATGTTAGATAAGTATTTATTAGTGCCCATTTATGATGCAAGTAAAATTAACTGCAGCTGAGTCCACTGCTACATTTTTTGCTGTTTAGTGCCTTCAGAAATTTTGCTGCTCCTAATTTTGTCACACATGTTGTACTGATTCTAGCTTCTGTCCGGGACTGCAAATGACAAGCCCAGTTAATAACTCATATTTTTTATTTTCTAAATTAGATTCTATAAAATCCGAATAATTTAAGAAACTTTGATGTCATTATATTAAATCGCGATTAATTAATGATACATTTTCTTTGTTGCTCACTAAAAACTATTGACAAATTCAGGCAGAATAGGGCTATCTGGAATTTGGAAAATTTTCCAAGGCGCTGGTTAGCTACGGGTCAGTTTTGTCACTGAAGATTCTAGCACCTTTATATAATTCGGCGATTGGTCATCCAGAGAGAAGCTACCATAAATGTGACGACGGATAACATAAATGTTCCGGAACCTCAGCGAAAAGTGTTTTATTCAACTAATAATTTGAACTCCATAATGGTGCGTGTACCTTTATGAGGGGATGACGCCAAGATTCATAATAAAGATGCTTTGATATAAAGGTACCAGCAGCTTGGCAAAAGATAAATGCTTTAAAGTTAGAAAATGAACTTATTAATGATAGCGATTGTAAAGAGGGTGAGGGAATTTTATGCCAGAGCATCGCTGGCAGATAGCGCCCAGTTGTATTAATGGACATCTTTATGAAGATTTCGATAAGAAACAAACCATCATAAATGTACGGACGGCACTTTGATCGAAATTGCGTTCTCCAAGTTATAAACTGAATTTCATAATGATGCGGTCACCTTTATGCATGTCAGTGACTATTACCTAAAATATCAAAATTGCATTCTACAGGTTATAAAATGAACTTCATAAGAATGTGGGCTCCTTTATGCACGTCACTTATTATTCCCTAAAATAAAGACCTTTACATGGGCGTCCGGCATCTTGAAAGTCGCATTCTTCGTGGTGTAAAATAAACTTCCCAAGGCTGCCTGGCACCCCTTACGTCTTAAAGAACATTGGTTAACTCGTAAAAATTGCTGGTACATTCATTCAGGTCGGCGACTATTAACTTAGATCTTCAGAGGAACGTACTAGAATCTTGATGAAAGCTACATTTTTCGTGGTGTAAACTGAAAATGCCTAGTATAAACCGACACCTTTGTTGTGAAGTCTTCAACAATTCACTTAGATGATCATATGGGTGTCCCAGCATCTTGATGAAAGTTCCATTCTTCATGGTATAAACTGAACCTCATAGGGTTGCGAGACACTCCTTATGCCTTGAAGAACAGTAGTTAATTTGCAAAAAGGAGCCAGCAGTTTTAATCAAGTCGGCAACCATTTACTTAGGTCTGCACGGGAACGCCCCGGAATATTGACGAAGGCTGCATTCTTCATGGTATACGCTGTTCATACGGGCACCGAGCACCTCTGTGTCTTAGTATCAGAGCAAGCTGACCATTGGCGGAGAATGGTCAGCTTTCATAAAAGTGCTAGTACCTTTGTGCAAGTCGGCCATGCTAGTCAGATCACTTCCACCCACCTCTGAACAAAATTCCTTTCCTCATTAGGGCCCACCAGCGGCCGAGCGGTAAAGTCGCTGAACACTGGTAGTTCGGTCCGAGGTTCGAATCCCGCGAACGGGCTGGCTGCATGGGCGTTTCGTGGTTTTCCCCATGTGTAACGTGTATACGAGCCAGTTTCCCTTAGAAAGTCCTCCACGAAAGGCATCCCTCCCCTTAGGCAGATAACCCTCGTGTGCTTTGCCATAATTAAATACACCAACACCAACTTTCCTCATTAGTTTGGGATAAATCTAAAATCGTTTTGTGGAGTAACGATTTCGAGGAAAAAAAAAAAAAAAAAAAGACAGAATACTCATACAAATCAGTCTTTCTATCCCATATTTATATTTTGATTAAATAAGATAAAATTTCTTTCGATATGTTTTAGAGGACAGCGAGGGTTCACTTTGAAAAAATAATTATTTTGCGTAGGCGCATTAATCGGAACTTTCAGCACTATCTGTTGAAAAACAAAGTTGGGGGGGGGAATGGTGAGCTAAGGCAGATTAACCTAGCAGGATCAACCTAGCATGTCTTGCGCACTTATCACTGTGCGAAACAAATATCTTAGAATCCAAATTCATCTGAATTGATGGAGAGTACAGCCATATCAGATAATACGTTTTTTCGGAAAATTAAGAATGATAATTATTTCGCAATAAATTTTTATTGAACAAGCAAAAATGGAACTCGATTATCTGGAATCTTATTTTCTATTGCGAGTCAAGCTTATCATAAACTGTTTTTTAATGGTGGGCACTAGCCTTTATAGGCAGTGGCCACTGCTAAGGCCAGAAACGGTGGTCACTTTATTATGGAGGCACCTAATAGGTGGAACACCTTTGTCTCCTATAAAAGGACAGACAATTTACATCCATACCTTCATCGGGATTCGAACCCGAGCCCTTCGGTATGGCAGTTAGAGACACTAACCATTTTCTTGTCTGGGGGATTATCATAAACTTATTCGTGCATTTTTATTCTGCTCACTGATTTAAAAAATATAGGGAAATATCGTACAATAAATATATTTTTTAAGTAGCTATTAAATATAGATGAATGTGTACAATATTTAGATTGCTTACGATGTTTGCCAGATATTACCTTAAAGATATAAACATAAATGCAAATATATATATATTAAAAGTAAAATCAAACTAGTTATGTAAATAATGCTTTACTTTAATTTTACTTGAGTGGGAAATTGGTTATGTGCTTTGTTTTACGCAAATAAAATATAATTGCTGTATTTAATTTTAGTACAGTAAAAATTAAAATAAGGTTATATCTTTATGTATCATGTGGTAGTATACATCATGTGGGTCAATTTTTTTACATTTTAAGTGTTTAATTGAATTTGAAATAAGAATTCACAGATGATGCGACATTTGATTTGCAGAAAGTGCTACAGAAAAGGAAAAGAAAGATCTGCTCTCGGAACTTGAAGTAATGAAGCTCCTGGAACCACATCCCAATGTCGTTACTCTTCTGGGATGCTGCTCAGATAAAGGTTTGCATCATTTTCTTTTCCTTGCAAACATCTTGATGCTACAGTCCTTCATCAAAGGAATATTTTTAGATTTTTTTAAAATTCTGGTTACCTTTTGATAGGAATATCTTTAGTCTAAGTCAGAGGTTCTCAACCAAGGGAGAATCCCCCCTGCGGGGTTTCATAGTTTCAGGCGGGAGGAAGCAGTCAGCCTTTTATTTAACTGTAGGGGATTTAGTTTTAATTCATGAATTTAAAAAACTACTATATTCAAGTTCAGTATATCAACATTTTCTATACTTTTTCTTGTTTAATTTACAAAATACTTTTAAAAAAAAAATCTAAATTTCAAGAAATATATGTGTGTTTTGAATGATCGTCTACCAATGGTGAAAGTGGTAGACAGGCAAAAAAGGGGGCAAAAGAAGTTTCAAAAAGTTTCATGAAGCAAAAAGAAATAAAAACCATTAGTCTAAGCTTTCCTTTTTTTTTTTTTTTTTTTTTTGTTTTTTTTGTTTTTGTGTGTGTCAAATTTGAATATGATACCCCAGTTAATCATCCACGCTGCCTGGCAAAAATTTAATTCTTAATAAACTTCATTCTGAAAAACAAAATAAACATTCGATCACAAACAAATTGGTTCACAGACAAATTTTCAACATGAAAAAGTCTTGGATGATGAGCGATGTCTCAAGGTGAGAACAGTAAGCTGGCAACAAATGATATTCCACAATGTAGTTAACGCACTGGAGTAAATGTCTTCAAAACAAAATGACGGAAAAGAAGATGTTCTTAGTTATTCGATTCACGAAATTTGTGCAAAATACGATAAAAATGCAAAGGTTCAAAGAACAATTACCATGATAAAGCAATAATAAGTCATAGCATAAATATTTAAAATAATTTGACAATGCCATGGTTTGTTTTAAGATAATTTTAAAATATAGATAGGAACCAATCAAAGCGGATAAATTTTTAATGTGACAAAGGACGGAGGACAGAGACTCTGAACAACATGGGAATAATCCAGTTAATTACTGATGAGCATCACGCAAATTAGACAAATTATTGTATAAAATAGCGTGAGGTAAGTTCACAAATGGGGCAAGTGCATATACTAGTTACTTTTTATTACTATAATATGAATGAAATGTCTCTAACTAGTATGTAATAATCTATTATAAATTAATATGAGCTATTCGACATATATGGAATGCAAGAATGAACATGTTTCTTCCCTTAAGTCAACCAAACATTTTATAGCAGGCTTGTTCATATTAATTCTGATCTTGCCCATTTGCACATGAAACAAGGCTCAGAATGTCGTGTTATGGAAAAATAAGAACTGAATTTATCAGAAAATTAGAAAAATTTTATATACAGTATTTTTATTTTATTCCATCTGAACATTTTGACACTATCAAATACAAATACAACAAATAATTAACCCAAGGTTTGATTTTACATAAAACAGTTAACAATTCTTTAACTGCACTGTAGGAGACAGAAAGCATATATTATCAATAAACACATATCTTAAATACAAAAATATTCACTTTTTTAATACAAGTCTCTATGTAGCACAGTAACATATAACATACAAATAAAAACTTTATCCTAATCTCAAAATTAAACTTTCGAGATCAGGTTTTTTTTTTTTTTTTGATATTCAAAATTTCTTAAAAAAATCCTTAATCTATATTTAATAAATCGAGATTCAATTGCAGTATGCATTCAGCAACAGAATAATCATTTGTGTATCACCTAGCAATGAGATCATTCTTTGTGTTTTGTTTTCTGTACTATTGCTTATTGATACTGAATTTTCAGTATTAAAAATAATGTTGAGCAATAATTCATGGATATTTTTTAAATAGGGACCAACTGAAAGTATTAATAAAAATCTTGATTAACACATTAAATGCTTTCTATCATATTCCTACACTTTGTTTCGAAACTAAGTTTTCTTCTGTTGTAGACCCAATCCTGGTGATTATGGAATTTGTCAGTCGTGGCAAACTGCAGACTTACCTTCGTGAGAGTCGTGCTGAGAGGCTATATGGAAATCTTCATGGTAGCAGCAAGCATCTCACATCCAGAGACCTCACAGCATTTTCTTATCAAGTTGCAAAAGGAATGGATTATTTAGCTAACAAAGGAGTAAGTTTTAAAAACATTTTCTCAGACAATTCTTCATGGTTAAATACATGTTTGAGAAGTATTTGGTTACTATCCAAAAATTTTATGGAAGTAAACATTCTCTTGTGAATACTCTAAATAACTAACTATTGGAAATAGTTATAGGAGACGAGTTATATGATGCATACTATTGGAAAGAGGGTCAGTTTGAACACCTAGCAATTACTGAACATAAGATTGTGCCAACCCAACAACTGAAGCCACTGGACCATCGTGAGTACAGTGATTTTGCACTTTCGGCTCTACAATAAGATGAATGGGATTATAATTTTGGACAAAAAATTCATTTTCCGAGATGAAGCTTATTTCTGTTTGAATGGATTTGTTCACAACTAAAACTGTCATTCTTGGTATCTAGACAAACCACAAAAATTGCATGAGACATCATTGCATTTGCAAAACGTCACTTTATGCTGTGGTTTATGGCACAGAGGTATCATCAGACCATTCTTTTTCCAGAAGGAGGGAGGAGATGCAGTTATAGTGACTAGTGGAGGATACCGATTCATGATTAGAAATTTTTTATGGCCAAATTTGGAGAACTCGTGGTTCCAAGAAAATAGTGCCACATGTCACAATGCTAAGGCTACTATCAATATTGCAAAAAAAAAGTTAGCTGAAGGGATAGTTTCACAAAATGCAACTGTTAGTAAGCCTCCTTGAAATTGTGATATAACTCCTTTAGATTATTTTTGTGAGGTTTTTGAAATCAATGGTCTATACAAGGAAATTGTGAACCTTTGAAGAATTAAGAATAAACACTGAACATTGCATTCAATACATTAGGCCAGAGTTATTGCAGTCATCGAAAACTGTGTTCACCGATTTACTCGTGTGTAAATCTGAATAAAATGATCTAAGTCTGTGAATTCGTGCTGAAATAGCTCTAAGAAATTTGCACTTATCGATATGAAGCTTTTGTATTTAACTTATATATAATGATTATTTTACTGTTTGGAAAAAATATTTTAGATAAAAAAATTATGAATTATTCAAGCCCTTTGAGCTGTGTGAAATCTTCTATTTAAACTGTTGTTGTAAAGTTCTGTGTACAATTTTGAGAAACTCCATAACTGGGTATACATGACTAGATTTAATATTTAGAAAACAAAACTCATATCCTTTTTTTTTTTTTTTTTTTTTTTTTTAAACATTCTGTGTATCAACAATTTTTATAATGTCAGAAGAAAGGCTAATGTTACATACTGCAATTTTAGCATATAAGTTATCTTTTCAAAATGGTATAGATTAGCAGTTTCAGAATTATAAGATGTCTCTATTTATGATACCTTCATTAATCATGATTCTAGGACAGCATCTCATTCATGCATTCCAAATGTGAGTGATTTTTATACTCAGAATATATTCATTTATATCATCATCATTATCTAAGATACCATCTGATACAGGTGCCAGCAACCTTCCTTTTTTACTATGAGGATATATTTCAGAAATGCAGTTCTTCAGGCACCATGGGGTGGCTACAATAATAAATATACAATAATGATAATATAATAAAATAATAATAAATATATAACTACATCAAAATAAAGTTAATTTATGTTTTAAAAAAGTGTAATATTCTAATCAATTTTTATAATTGTAAAAACATTAATGAAAAAATATTGCTGTGGCATGCTGTTCATAAATGTTGGTAGTCAAGCAAGAAAATTACAAATCATTACTATTGTGCAACTGAAAGAAATTGTGATACACAACAATCAACTGAAATGAAATTATGTCCTTAGTACCAACCATTGGAAAAGCAATGTTTGTCTGTAGCTTTTAATCTGAAGAGACGAATGCATATTTTGCCCAAAATTTGAAATGCAAATTCACAAAATGACAAATTTATATACCAGCAGTGGTTACAGATATAAAGCGTACAGTTGTCAAAATGGCGAAGACAACATAAGAATGTTTACTAAAGTTATTCATTACAATTACGAGTACTTATTGTCCAAATATCTAAAATTTAGAAATTTGAATAGTGGGCACTTCTTTTTGTGAGCAACTTGATGCTCATGAGCATTACACTGCTACCCAGTGATCTAATATATTAACAACAGTGATGTAGATAAAATAGATATTACTAGATTAAATCCAAAAAAATTATGCATTAATCTTAACTATCTCTTGGGTTCTATGAAAACTGAATATTCACCATTTTATTTCAAAAATTAATAGTCCTATACTGTACCTGTCTCTAATGAATATGCCTGATGAAATAAAAGCAACTATAATACCCTTTGATGAAAAAGTAAGAATGCTATAAAATTTAACACTTTAATTAAATGGGGAACAAGAAAAACTGAATTTTTGGAATAAAACCAAATATTTAATACTTACAGAACAAACCTGTTGAAATATGGCTTCAAAATACTCTTAAATTCAGGTGGTGGAAAAAGTTGCATAGCACATTAGAGAATATTGAAACATATATGAGAAAATTTTCATATTACTTTTCACTGTTTTATAAAGATATTAATGCTACATATTGCTTCAGTATTACAGTACCTCCCGCTTATTATAAAATCACTTTAGTTCCAGGCATATTCAAGTTTACTGAGTAAATAGCTACTAGTGATATCAGTTTTAAACTTATCTGTAAAATAATAATTCTTAACTAATCCACAAATTATTCCTAAAATAATAATTAAATTTTTTTGTTAAAATTAAAGTATTTATGCAATTTATTTAAAAAATTGTTACAAATATTTTTATAATTATGTATTTGATGAATAAATCCATGTCTGTTTCGTATTATTTGTCAGCAGGTTTTCAATTGTATTCTCAATTTTGTAAAACTGCTGGTATCTTTTTTGGTCTGCCCATTTCAGTTCAAGAGTTTTTATTAAAATTTAGTGTTTCTCTAGATGATATTGATACATCATTTACTCTCTTCTGTATCACCTTCAGTGTCAGTTTCAGTATCATGGTCTGTTCTTACACTTATTGTTTCAGTATTGTCATCAGTTGATGCATAGTCTAATAATGAATCTTCATAAATTCCCTTGCTGACTGATGTCTGAAATATTAGCTATAGCTTGCAATTCCTGTAAAGCTTCTTCTACATAAAAGCCACATTTCCTAAAACAGTTTTTAACTCGGTTTTAAATACTGACCTCTGTAAGATAAGAAAATAGGAGAAAGGTAGAAATTATTTTGGTCAACCCTGTTTTTATTGAAGTACTACATAACTCAAGGATAAATGAGCCATGATCCAAAATAAGTTAAATGGATGAACTACAAACAGCTATGATAGTTATTAGATATAGATTTAGGCACTGAAAAATCAGTCTTTTGCCAATCAAAGTTTTAATACAAGCAGCAAACATAAGTTTAGTAAACAGTGTTTTTTCAATGAATTAGTACATACTTGTCTTGTTTCCTGGAAATTTGGATGTAATAAGTGGCTGATTTTATTAACCAGTGAATTTAGTACATGTTAAATGCATTTTGCTTGCTTTCTTCAAGAAATTTACTTCTGAAAGATTAATAAGAAAACTTATATATTGGATGAAAAATCAGAAAATTAATTCCTTCAGCGCAAATTGTAACTATTATGTGTTAATATTGTTTACATGATTATCTGATTTTTTTTTAATCCTCAGATAATCCATCGTGATTTAGCAGCACGTAACATCTTGGTGGATGAAAATAAAGTTTGCAAAGTTGCAGACTTTGGCTTTGCAAGAGATGTCATAGCAAGCCATGTTTATGAAAGAAAGTCAGAAGTAAGAACCTTTTATGTAAATAAATACTTAAAATTATATTAAAAAATCTCATATCATGTATGCAAATAAATAGTTATTTAATATGGTTAAAATAAATCTAATGATATTCTAAAACATATTTCAATTTTAAAAAGTAAACATAAATCCATTTCTTATACTGAATCAATAAAAAAAGGGTAGAGGGGGGACATGAACACTGTAGTTAATGAATGAGATACATTCTTCAGAATATTTAAGTTGAATGTGTTTGTGAAATTTAGTAGATCCTGATGAATGAAGATTTAGAGGAATAATAATAGCAATAATAATAATGTTTAAAAATTATTTATACAAATGTAGAGTCCATGTGGGTGGCATAAGTTAAATCTATGGGGCTTCTTGATTACAAGGACATTTTAATGGAACAGAACATACAGCAAATACACATACGACGCACAAAATACAAATACTAATAGAAAACTGCTGATATTGTAAATCTAGCTTTGAATTTTAATTCTTGTTGCCAACTCTAAGAAAGCATTCCTAATAACTATAATCAAACTATATATTTCTTTGATTTATTGTTAAGCCGATTCTTTAATTTTTGGTCAATTCCTATAATAATGAATAATTTGAGGTTGATGTTTTCCCCCTTAAATAACATTCAATGATATTCTTTTGTGATTCACCAGAATCTTTAATTTATAATTTTGTCTCATTTGGTATAAAAGAATTTTCGCAGAAATTTGTGTTTCCAAAATCTAAATATACATTATTTATATTCTTGTGAAGTTTTATTACTTTAGGATCATAATTTGGTAATCATAAAAAAATCAGAAAAGAACAAATACTTTTCATTTTTATATTACAAGTTGTCTACATGCTGATACTGAAGCCTGCTAGTGTTTCCTAGAACATGAATTTTATCATCTCATTAATAAGATCTTTTTTGGGGGGTTACATTGATCAATATTTTTCACAATGGTCTGCAAAAAACTGTTTATCCTTAATCTCTTAGCAACACAAACTCTTTTCTAAACAATATTACATTTTTTATTTCATACAAATGCAAATATTTTGCTGTTGAATTTCTGTATGGTTGCTGAATATGATCCTTTAATTTTATATTGAATATCTTGGTCAATATTTGCTGCACAGGAGTAAATTTTTTTTGCGTTTTAACAAAAACATTTTCCTAAACATAAGTATAGGTACTGCAAGACATGTAAAAATGTAAATTTCATAAAATTGATTTATTTAAATTTTAAAATGCCAAAACATGAATCTTTAAAACACTTCTGTAAGTATATGTCTATGACCAAATGGTTGTGAAAATAAAAAGGTAGGTGATTTTGTGGACACAGTGTATATCCATCAGTTTTTAAATATGATCATTCACTATTTAAGAATCCCCTTTTTTTATTAGATGCAGGAAAAAAGGTCTAAAACATTGTTTACAAGTGTTGGAACTTCCTTGCAACATATTAAGAAGCTCCTACAGGTGTTGTAGAAACTAGGATGTTATGGCAAATGGCACAATCATGTGTCAAAGAAAACAGTCTAGTGAAAAAAAAACATGTGATGACTAACCATCAAATGAGACCTTTAGCAGTGAAAAGTAAAACTGCTACTGCTAAAATAGACTTCTACATATGCAGGTGGCAAATGCCACCCGTACGGCCAAAAGGGTTGATGACAGAAAAAAACTAAGCCATATGAATGCAACAAAGGCAGTTCTTAAGAAAATTCATTTCTTACTTTTGAATTTACATGATTTAAATAGTAATAAAATCTGAATGCTTTCAGATTTTACATTACACCCAAAGGGGCCTTTTTTTTTTTTTTTTAACGTTTTGCATTACCTTTATTTATTAAATATCACGTTCTTCGCACTTAAACCATAAAATTCAATTCAACAGCAATATCGCAAAATAATTTTAAATTGAGCATCTTTAGAATTTCCGATACACAGTCTCACGTGCTGGAGATAAAAATGTTTTTCTCTACAATGTTGTCGTTGCTTGCTTTGAAGTCGTTCAGTTTGTTAATCAAAAATTCGTCAATGTTGTCCAAAATATGAAATCAATAATAAAACAAATTCCAAATTTGGGCTTCCAGATGCCCATATTCACAGTATTATGCCATTCAAAATTTGATGTCTCTAGGTACCGTTGTTTTATCACAATGCGAGAAGCATACATACATTTATGCAGATTCTTCATTATTTAATTTCTTCAAATATAATACAGAACAATAATATTTGGTGGCAACAGTTTGAAAAGTGAAACGGACATTCAGAATGATTCGACGCAAAATCACAAAACAAAAACAATAGCCCCTCGGGGACAAAGCTCCTTGAGACTAATAAAGTGTAAATGGCCTCATTTTTGTACATCCATCAGAAGTGAACCATATCGTAGACCACACTGAAGAGTTTTCTTTTCTAAAACATCTTTAAAATAATCCAACCTTGAAACTGTCACTTTCGCTACCATATATTTCCCGAAGAAAACTCAAGAACACCTATTTTTAGCGACATCTGCCTGCCAGAGAAAATTCGATCTTTATGTCTTCTACCTAGGATCTGTGTCTCCATCCTGTAGTATGAGGTGAATGAACTCCATGAAGACTCCTAAATTTAAATGTTATGTAATGTCAATAGACCTGTTTGATATAAATTTAAAAATTAGAACCCTAAAGAACGTGCTTTTTTCTCAAGTTCGATTAATTCGTCATGAGTGAAAGAAGAATCCCTTATGCAAGACCTATTAATAAGTCTTGCATATTTTTTAATTGCAATTTGATATTGCGTTTACCTGTATAAATTTAAGATACGGTCATTATTTTAAAGTAAGCAAAATGGAATTTTTTTGTTCTCATGTAATTTTAATATACCGTACAGGCTGAATTTTAATTTTAATATACCGTACAGGTATATTAAAATTAAATTACTCATGTGATTTTAATATGTAATTCTCATGTAATTTTAATATACCGTACAGGTCTCTGGCTCTCCTTGAGAGCCAGAGAAAAAATGTTAAAACACTTTAAAATTATGCGGGATCAGTAAAGTTGTCTTATATTCGAACCAATGACGTACTTCCTTTCATTTGACGGCAAAGTTCGTAACACAAGATTGAAAATGCGCTAAGGGTAAAATATTCTAAAAACTGAATTACCTCTTTCTCCAAGAAACATACATCATCATTCGAACACTGGAAAACACACGAGGACTATCTGTCTAAGGGAAGGGATGCCTTGTGGAGAATATAATAATAAGCAGGCGAAATAGTTTTAAAATTAGCATATCTCTAGAATTTTTGACATACAGTCAGTCTTGCACACTAGAGATAATCCCCCCCATACAGTGTTGCCATTGTTCGCTTTGAAGTCATCGAGTTTATTAATAAAAAATCCATTAAAGTATTAGAAAATATCGATAATAAGACAAATTCCAAATTAGGGCTTTCAAATGTCCATATTCGGTGGATGATTATGTTATTCAAAATTTGATGGCTTCTAGGTACCAATATTTTATCACAATGCAAGAAACATACATACATTTATGCAGATTCTTCATTATTTAATTCTTTAAATACAACACAGATCGATGATATTTGGTGGCAAAAACTTGAAAAGTGAAACTGACATTTAAAGTTTTCAACAAAAACAAAATTAATAGTGCTTCTGGGCTAATACCCTTTGGGTTAAATAACAGTAAAAGGCATTTTTTCTCTGCAGCACTCTTGCAATATAGAAAAGCATTTGTACAGAACATTATAGTTTTGAAAACAACTTGAAGTTTTTCCTTTAATATATTATGAACTTGCTTCTAATCAATAAAAATCAAAACTGTCAGTTGTCATGCAGACAAAATATATCTTGAGAATTTTTTACAGCAGCAAAAGGCATTCTGCAATTATTTTTATATTTGAATAAAGCTTCATTTATTCATTTTTTTAATTATGAAATAATTTTTTATCTTTGTAAAAAAACTAATGCAACAAGCACAAAATTAAATTAATATGTTCCTATCATAATATATGGGATCTAGATTTCTTTTATTTAAATTTATTTGTGAAATTAAGTTGTGAAATAAATAAACAATTGTATACAGATTTTTGTGGTTTTTCTTACCTATCAAAGAAATAATGCAGTTCTTCTTATAAAGATCTCCACTCAGTATACTTCCCATACATAATCAGTGTCATTACTGGAATAAGTTTACTTTTTATATTATGTTTACTAAATTTTCACAGCAAATAGAAGTCTTATTGTTTGATTTTTATAGGGACGACTACCAATTCGTTGGATGGCTCCAGAATCACTTTTTGATAATATTTACACAACCAAAACAGATGTCTGGTCCTTTGGAGTTCTCCTCTGGGAAATTGTAACTCTAGGTAAATAGAACTTCCTAAACCTGATCTTGTTTTTTTAACAGCAGAATTTTACATTAATGTCAAGAACCATTCTGACACATTTCATGGTTTCTACCACAAAAATTTACAGCAACTGTGAGAATTGTATTCTTTGCCATCTTACTATTCCAAAGACAAAAATAAAATCAGAAAAAGTCATTTAATAAAATATAGAGAAATATTTCACAGTGACTGCTCTCAAAACGACTAATACTTCTAAACAATGTAAGTAAGCACTGGTATTGCATATCATAGTCATGATCTCTAAGGCAACCATCTTAAAATTGCTTGAAACTAAGAGTGATTATTTATAAAAAGCAAATGAAATCTAAACAACTCGTAAACAAATGTAGGCCACCATTGCATGACTAAACAGTTAAGTTTTGTTAGATGTTAGACATCTACAATAAATCATCAAAGTTAAATTGATACATTTGTTGTGAATAATTTGAGCTAAATATGTCATATACTTCAGCAGAAACAAATTTAATAGCAACAATTCACAATGCCAATAAATTAATTAATAGGATTTGTACTATACTTTTTTAAATAAAGCTCATATCAATTACCATTCAAAATGATGCCTCCTCAAATAAGGATTCCATTTTCACCAAAGAGATAGATTTCCTTTACTTTGGAGGAACAATAAATGGCCCTAAGCTCTCTTCAGCTGAATATTTGTCGAGAATCACTCTAAGTTCTGAATCTTAACTCATCACTGAAGGGGACATAGCTCCAATTTTGTAATGTCTACGAATGGTTGCCTGGCTCCATATATGAAGGCTGTCTTCTGTGGTATGTTGGAGACATATACCACAGAATGCTGGGCATAAAGAGCCTGCTATGATAGGTACACATTTTGCTGGAAACTGTTATTCCAGAAGCAGTAGCACATTTCTAATACAGTTCTGTAGCCATCATCAATGAACAACACCACAGAGAGATTTAGTGATTTATGTAACCCTGTATCGATCCTATGCAATTTTTATGGGTCATGGGCAGGCTCCTTAGGGATGATGTTTTCAGTTTAATGCCATGATCAGAATACCACTATTTGAAATCCCGTAACCTCTGCTTAAGAATGGCTAACCTTGCGACAATTAATGGCATTCCACCTCAATCCAGTATCTAAACAACTGCAAGAACTCATTTTAACCAGAATTAATTAGTTTTGTGATTTTTCTTGTACGAAGTACAAATCTATAGACAAGTTTCACATATTCAAAGAGTGGTTAATTTTACATTTTTTAACTCGTTCTTTCAAATTTTTAATGAGCTCTGATAAAACCATTCAGTAGAAGTTTTTCAGTTCATTAGAAGTACTGATAAAACTGCATATTTAAAATGCCTAGGCAACTATTTTAACTTATTATAAAAAAGTGTTTTTGTAACTTTATTTTTGAATATTTTCAAAAATAAAGTTATTATCAATTTATTCAAAAGCACTCATTTTTGAGTAAACGATAACTCTCTTTTTGTGGTATACTGAGGCACTTTTATGATATGAAATCCTTATATGATGTGATCCTTCACATTACTACTAGAGGCAGTTGACTTGTTTTCAAGTTTTAATACTTTATTTTCAAGTTGTACATAATAACTGTTACCTACTGCCTGCTTCTATGGATCAGCATAATTAGCTACATACACAGAATTTTACTTGCATAGCTGTGAACAGTTTTATCAGATCATTTAATTTCCTAGAATCTGAAATACTACTTAACAATTAGATCGAACTGCCAGGTAACACAAGATCTTTTACAAACAATATTTTTCTCTTATGCAGATAATGAACACTAAGAAGCATTTAGTTTAGCATTCTCATTTCTATTAAACAGTTATAAGTTGAAATATACTCCATATTCATGAAATAGTGGATAAGTTTCCTTATGTTTTACTTAGTATTTAGTAACTTTCAATTTAAATTGCATATGGCTATTTATCATTTATTTCAGGCTCAACTCCTTATCCCGGACTCAGTGCAAATGAGGTCATTCGAAAAGTGCGTGATGGTTACCGTCTTGAGAAACCCGACCACTGCCGCAGAGAAATGTACAATATTATGTTCTACTGCTGGGACAAAGATCCAAAGCAGCGGCCATCATTTGGAGAGCTGGTGTCTCTCCTGGACAGGCTTCTTGTCAGTGAACATACTTATATTGAATTAGAGCGATTTCCTGATCACTCCTATTACAACATCACCGATTTGTCCGGTGAAAAATTGTGATACTGTACCTAGTGTTTTAAGTAACTCTTCATCAATCATTTACATGTTAAATCATCATTTTCATGAAAAAGAATTTCAATTCAGTTTGCATAATGTATAAGATATGGATAAGTTACAATGTCTAAGGTGATCTTCATAATTTTTCATGGGCAGTTACAGATAAATTCAACTGTTATCATAAGTAATGTCCAGAACATGTATATTTAACTAAAAGTGTGAAAATAGAAAATAAAAGTCATTTTATTGATTAGGTATCAAGCAGGATAAAAAAACAAATATTTCAGAAAATTAAATTTTGATTTAAGAAAAATTCTTCCATAAAATCGCCACTGAATTACTTGCGTAAGACAGCACAAATCATTTTGTATAAATATTTTTATTGCAAGTTTCTGTACTGCAATGCAATAATTACATTTGCTGAGAAATAAAAAAATTCCAGTTTCACAGAAAAAGTTTGCATAGAGTTAATTTACACTGAACTGTCAAAGACCAGATATAAAATTACAAGCATAAATAAGCTTATTTAAAAAACAATCTTTTTCTATTGTATAGCAATGCATGTGAAACATTAAATAAAACAATGCTTTGAGAATGTCCACATTTCTTTAACTAAACTGATGTATGAATGTTCTGGGTACTTTTAATTTTAAAATACGTAAAGTTTTAAAGTAAAGTGAATAAATAGATAGATAAAGCTGCTAACATGTGCATTATAATTTTTAACATTTAAATTAGCTTCATATGAAAGAAATGCCTCTTGAAATGGGGTAAATAAAAACAGATATATTTTGAAGGCTATATAAACATGTATAAAAGATAAATATTTTCTTCGTTTTTAATTTAAGATAGCTCAAATAACTGCATATTTAATATTTCATGCTACAGAATACTATAACATGCAATTCAAACGCACAATTATGCAGATGCAAAAATTAAATTCCTTATTAAAAGTCAAATCTTCAACATTTTCCTATATGAAAGAACTAAGTCAAACTCTCCTTAGTCAAAATGCATAACAATACAACATTTATAACATTATAAAATTATTATTATTGCAGAATCTCACTTTTTAAACTTATATATACAATCAGAAGAACAAACCATTTTGTGAAAAGTACCATAGCAAAAAATAAATCAAAATTCCTTACAATTTTACACAAAGATTTAAGTAAAAAAAAGAAAGAAAATTCTTTTAGAGAAGAAATTTTGATACATAAATTGCAAACAGATAATTTCATTTCAAATTATTAATTCTCAAATTTACATTAAAGTGTTAGTTCATAAAATGTTTACACATTTAATAATTAGTGTTTCAGGTAATTTAAGTACAATATTTAATGCAATGAATAGGATAAATATGAAAAATAAAGGTTTGGACAAGAAAAAAATATTTCCTTAATGAAAAAATACATATGAAATTATATATTTCAATTTTTTAAACTAATAAATAAAGCACTGATTATCTACCTATCACATGATATGGAATTAAAAAAATAAGATAATTTCTGTTCCATTGAAAATATAAGTGTATGCTTTTGATAGAAACCTAATAAATAAATTTAATACTTCAGTATTTAACAAGTAGTCATTATAGATATACACAATACAGCTGCATAAAATAGTGGTAGAAATACATGTTGAAATAATGAACTGAATTAGAACATAAAATTCCCATCAACTTTCCTCCATTATATTTTATTTCAAAAAGGGTCATTTATCATTTCATTAAATTAACATGAACTCTTTGTAGACATTTATGAATATTCATATTTTGAATATATGTCTATGGATTTGATCAGTTTACGAAAAGGAAGACTCTTACACATAGATCAACATGTACTTTACAAATATGTGTAAAATAATCTTTTCAAACACAGGAAAGACAAAATAACATGTAAAATGTATTCATTGTCAGACATTTAAATATGTTTCAGTACATAAATACAACCCCACACATCTTTCAGTAGCTAGCATCCAATATTAATACATATATTATCTATGGTGTTTATCAAATTGCAATTCATAGGTCTTTTCAAGGCAGTGATACAAGAATAAAACATATTATAAAAAAGTTTTATAAACTGATGGCCTTTTTGTGTGTTTGTGTGTGTTTAGAAACAACTAACAATAAGTTTAACAAATTTTTAACTTGTTCATTTGAAGTCCATTGATGGATGAATAGATGAGGGAGTTGATTGGGAAATTGAAATGATTATTAATTATTATTGACCTAGATATATTGAGCCAGCCAACGAAAACCTTCACCATATCCTTGTCTTTTTAAGACACTACACATAAACAATTCTATAGGACGTCCAGGAATTTCTGATCTTGGAATCTTACCCTAAAAAATAAAAACATTAATTCTTCATATGATAAGAATATACAGTTTATTTCTCAGTCAAAGTCATGCATGTAATATGTAACATTTAACTATACAACAAAAATTATTATTTCAGATTTTCGTACCTTTTATTAATAACTTAATCATTTAAACTTTATTGTTCACTAAGATGAAATATTTCAATACATTAAATGCATATCCAAACTATTTATTTACGTATACTGATAAAAAAATACGTTTGTGTAAACAGACATAAGTATTTTTATTAAAATATCCATTATGTAATTTATTAAAGAACAAATCCTTATTTAATTTTGGTACTGGTAAACATTACGAATGAGATTTTGGAAATTTGGACAGATGGAAGGAGGGGGAACAGCAAAGTTTATTGACAGCATTTTTCAGAATTTCATGATTTAAATTAGAATTCATCCAAGCTATTTACTTCCATTCAGAATTATTGATGGTATTTGGCTAAAATGTATGATTTCCAGATAAACTCAAAATTCTTTAAAGATATTAAATATGTACAAGATGTATAAAAATGGTGAATAAAAAAATTCACGGAAGAATTTAATTGATATTTAGAGTTCAGACGGAACTGTTATTGATAAAAAGAGGTTTACGAAAATAATTCAGTGTACTTCTGATTATCTGGCCAAATGGTGGGGAAGCAGATTTACAAATACCTGAAAAACACGAAAAATCAAAAGTCTCAATTTCCATGTGTACTGTATGTGTTTATTTCTTTAAAAAAATCAGTAATTTGTTTCTGAAAATATTTAAATATTCAGTGAATTTCACTGCATATTTTTCATCAAAGTGCTATTTTCATCAATGTATTTGAATTCCCTTTGACAAAGTCCAATACAGTTTCAACTAAAGTCAACAGTAGTTGCTATATTGAACGTTAACGATTCTACATAAATTTTTCCTTTCTCATTAATTTAAAAAAGGGAGGGGGGGAATTTCTAGCAATGCAATGAATTTTTCAATTCAATTTTTAAAAAACAAATCCTACTGTCAAAAGGAACATGACTTTTAAACCTGCTTTTTCAAATGATTCTCATTTTCTAACAATCTGTGTTAGCTTCTAATGATTTAAAACTTTTGAAAATTTCCCATAATATACATTTCAAAGAACATATGCATCAGGAGAGTAAAACCACTAGAAAATTATAATAAAAACACATGGAATATAATCTGCTTATTGGTGTATTTAATTATGGCAAAGCACACTAGGGCTATCTGCCTAAGTGGAGGGATGCCTTCGTGGAGGACTTTCTAAGGAAACTGGCTCGTATACACGTTACACATGGGGAAAACCACGAAAACGCCCATGCAGCCAGCCCGTTCGCGGGATTCGAACCTCGGATCGAACTACCAGTGTTCAGCGACTTTACCGCTCGGCCGTTGGTGGCTAATCTGCTTGTAATGTGCTCTTTAATACTTCTAAATAATACATTTAGAATCCTTTAAAATTTTTATAATCCATCATACATTAGAGCAAGTAGTCAGCACAAAGCCTTTTATAGTGATAATGGGGCCTTCATTAGCATAAAAATTAATAATTTCATTAGATAAAACGCCACAGCTGCCAACCTTGAAATACAAAAAACCAGGAATTTGACAGGTTTGTGTGGTGAAAGCATTTAAAATTCACTTCATAATCCATAATTCAAGTTATTAAACTATTTCCCGTATGAATCTGATGTAAAATATGTTAATAATAATTAAATATTCTACATTTTATACATCTTGCCTAATTTCGTAAATATCTTACATTTTTACACTAAAAAAAATCCCTACTCAAGATTTAATTGATTAAGCATTAACATATTAAATATGATAAAAGCAAAATTTTAATGCATACACTAATATGTGGATAAACTTAGTAATGTACTATATATACTGATGTAAAGCAAAATCAAATGCAAATATTTAAATTGCTTGTATTTCATAGAAAGTTCTGCAGATGTCTACAATAGATTAATAAAATCAAATTTAAGTAAAAAAAAATTATCCTGAAAATTACTAGGGGTAGGAAATGGAATTTGTAAATTTAAGTTTCAATAATTTGAAAATTTTCACTTATTGCTAATTTTCTTTAGTACTGATTGAAAATTATAAATAGAGAGATTCAGGAATCTACTGGAAGATGTAATGAAAAACTGAAAGAGTAGGCAGTATTTTTTAAAATTTTAATTAACATGAAAATAATAATTAGGATTAGTTTAAGAGGCAATCTTTACAAAGAATGATTACACTAACTATAAAATATAGATATTTTCAGTTCTAATCAACCACAGAATCCTTGAAATGAGTCAAGTAGTTATTACAATATTAATATGCAAAAGTAAAAGCTATCCCAAAGCTTTTAAAATATTTTATTTCACATTATATTAAACAATATGAACTCAGTACAATAAAAAAAAGTTTAGATGTATAAAAGCATTAAGATCTTCGACACCAATACCAATGCAAAAATTCTAATTAGACTGATTTAAGATATTAGATGCAATATTCCCTCAATAAAAAATGCAATTCCATAATTTTGGGTAAGTATTAAAAATATTCACAAAACAGTACATACAAATGAAAAATCTTTAAAAATTAGTTAAAGTGACAACGGAATTTGCCACTGGTTTGAATTCCTGCATAAGCTTTTAAAGAACTGTATAGAGCAGAACAAGTTTCAACTTGTTTTTTGAATCATTTTCCATAAACTAAATCTTGTACTCGCATAATTTACAACCCAAAGTTTTTGTTTCATATTTCATCAAATGAATACAACATATAACAAAAATAATGAGAACAGCAAAATAAAGAAACACAGAAACACATAAAAATCAAGGCATGCTAAGACTAATTTAAGTTGCTTGCCTTTCCAGTTGTTTGCCCATGCAAGCAAAAATAGGCACGAAGTTCATCTTCGCTGGCAGCACCTGCTCTGTCTATTTTATTTCCCAAAATCAAGACAGGACAACTGGAGAGTTGCTCATCAGACAAGAGGCTCTGCAAATTTTTAATCAGACATAAGAAAACCTTATTTAAAAATATTTAAATTTAAACAAGAAATATAATTTTAGAAATGCTGGAAAACTATTTACCTTTTCTTTTAAACAACATTAAAGTACATTTAATCTAGCTTTCTTTTCATATTAAAAAATACCCAACATATACATAATCACCATTAAAGATTATCACAACAGACAGACAGGACAGTGAAGGCAGGGTTCATAGCCACATTTTGGTTAAAAAAGTAAGCACCTATAAGCACTTTTCAAGCACATTTTAAGAAAAAAAATAAGCACCTTTTTAATTACATTATACGCAACTGCATAACCTTAAAAATTAGACTCGTAATTTAAAATATGAGAAATACAGTATTTATTAATAGAGAATAAACATTACCTCAACCATGGAAAATAATTACTTTTTTTTAAATTTTAAATAACAGTTCAATTTACAGAACTAGTTTACAATGAGAGAGAAAAAAAAAACTATGCAGAACTAAACTATATTACAAGATTTAATAATGAAATTTCAGTTCAAAATAGAGGAAATAAATAACAATAAGGGATATTTATTCTATTCGCTTGGAACTTAATAATAAATACAATTTATTTTCCCACTCATATTGATATTTAACTAATTTAAATCTAAATTCTGAACATTTTCTAAATTTTCATCGTATATCAGTTTTCCCTTAACAGATATTGCAAGCAAAGTAATTTAAGTAAAAAAGAGGAACATTTCTGAAATCAAAAGACAGAAATTTACTTCATGCAGTCATCCTTTAACAGTAAAAGCTTAACTACCAGCATACTTGAAAGTTGGCGAATATTTGAACAGTGGAGCGTAACTTGAAAATGAGGAGCGGAGGGGGTGATAGAAAATCTGGGACCGAACATCAAAATTCTCTGCAAAAATATGGCAAACGTTATTGCGCAATATGTGCCCCGTAATTCTTCCCTACATGATATTACGCAATCGGATTCAACAGCTGCTGGTATTGGGAGAATAAAGAACTAAAGAAAGGAAAAGAAAGAGACTTACCAATCTGGGGTGTTTTTCATTCTGATTTTTAACAGACTGCGCTAAATTTCTGGAATAGAATCATTCTTCGCTTGGGTTGGTAGACCGCAGAACTTTTAGTCCTATTCAATCCAGATTGGAAAGTGACAAAAAAAAAAAAAAAAAAAAAAAAAAAAAAAAGTTCGTTGCTTGTTTTGCAGCGAACTATAACAGTTTCAATATTCGAGATTTTGCGGAAAAATGGGAGAACCTCCCAACCTTCGTACTGTATAATGTATTGGCCAAAAAAATGAAATTATTTTCACTATTCAATTATTTTTTCTTTATTTAAGCTATTCCGAATATTATTCCTTAGAAAGCTAATCTGTGTTAAAACACAACCATTTTTGGAAGTTTACTATACTTCAACAGTTACTGCAACTATGTTATTATAAACATCTATACATATGCTTATAATATAAGCATAACGATCATAATAAACACGAATATGAACTGACCAAGCGGAACAAGAATGCATATTATTAAGATCTTGATAGAAATTCAAACGTGTGGTAGTATTTGGATGGGAGGAAAAGAATGCCGAATGTACCGGAATTTTCAACTGCTTTTGCAATTCTTTGACCAACAGAACGACGGGCACCTGTCTGTACTCTCCGTGTACACCAAAGGTTATGTTAATGCAGAAAAATGGGGAAAAGCTATTTCCGGGAGTATGATTCACCATCTGACATTCCATATTAGGAAGAAAAGTTGTTTATTTAGTTTTGGCTTTGCTACGGGGGAAAATTGTGCTTTCATTAAAAAAAAAAAAAAGCACTAAACGCAAAAAATAAGCACTAAAAACAAAAAAATAAGCGCTTTAAAGAAAAAGTAAGCACCTATAAGGGCCTTTATATTTTATTTTCAAATATAAGGACTTATAAGGACCGCTACGAACCCTGGAAGGTGTTTTTCTCAAATATAACTTCCTTCCATGAAAGATTTCTTCATAAAAAAAAAAAAGACATTTGACTAATGATTCTTCATAAATGACACTGACACACATACACTCTCACGTGAGCAATCGTAAGTAGATTTTTTACATTATTTCATCAAACTTGAAATATTATTTGCTCAATAAGGTATAGCTGCTACCCTCTGCACAGCAATGCCATTTCAAAAGAATTCCAAATTGATTTCAGTCGCATGACTTAATGGATAAACCAGTTCCTGATGTATTTACATGATTCTGGAGTAATATATATTAATATTTAATTAAATATTCTGAATTGTATGTTTGTTGGCTACTTTCATTTTATAAATTTCTTATAGTTTTATATTGAGAAAATTCTAAAAACAGCAGGAAAGCTTTATAATTTATCAAAATATTTCTAAATAAGATGTAAAATAAAATTAGATTTCAATTTACTACTATGTACATATATTTAGTAATATACAGTCAAAAGTCTTTAATCCGGACTCGTCGGGACTTTGGCGATTCCGGATTATCGGTTTTTCCAGATTATAGACCATCAGTTTAAATCTGGTAAGATGGCATGCAGAAATTATAAAATTAAAAATATGAAACCGTAATTTACGAAATAAAGAGCAATTATGATCTAAAGGGTATCAAAATTTATAAAAAAATATTAATATTTATTTGTTTGCTTTATTAAACATTTTTCAAAGCGCACATGCGTAAAGCATACATTACACATAGTCAAAATTAGAAAATTGCAATCAGAAAACTATTTGATGTGTATTCGTGATATTTATAATGACGAGGAAATTGATTTAAATTATATCGGAGTACATCGAGATGAAACACTACATTTAGTGAGGAATTATAAGCCGAATAAAATAAAAACATCTGCCCTGAAGATGAGGATAGAGCTGACAGATCAACATCCAGTTCATTGCGCGCCGCGACGTATGCAGTGCATGCGCAGAAGTTTGTAGTTTTGTGGTCCGGATTATAGATCATTCCGGATTAAAGACTTTTGACTGTACCATATATTGATGTACAACAAAATTAAATACATGCCTATTGATTGATTAAACATTGGTCGAATCTTAATAAAAGGTTTTACAAATGTCCTACAGTAGATTAATACAATTTAGGTCAAACAAGAAAAATTATGCTGATAATCACTGGGGGTGAGAGAATGAAGTTTACACAATTTAAATCTTCTTAATTCAATAAATTAAATTTATTCCTAGGAAAGATTTATGTAAGTAAAAGCTAGAAATTGAAAACCAGGAAATTTAGTGATCGACCAATAGATGTGATGAAAAATCAGTAGAGCTGACAGTTATAACTAGGTATGAAAATTTAAAAATGATTATATTTGATAGTAACAGACAACAATTTTTCAATTGTTTGGTGGTTCATTAACCCTTAAAGGGAGAATTTTTAAGTGGGAGAGGGGAAGAGGAAATATAATTATTTGATATCAAATTGTTAGACTTTAAAATGCTCATAACTAAGGCATGGGTGAAATTGCTCAACACAAAAGGGTTGCAAAGTGTACATAATGAAATCAAAAGAAACATTTATTTACATTTATTAAATATAACTAATATTACTAACATAAATGTATACATAATTACTAAATAAAAATCCAGTTCTATATTTTACATATTTATAAGTTATTTGGAATGCAGCATTTGTGAGGGGGTGGGCTTTATGAGGGGAATGATACACTGCAATGTGGTGACATAAAATTATGATTAAGAGCCACTGGGCTAAACAATAAATTACTCTCTCAAAAATTAATCAGACAAAATTCTCTGAATAATGGTTATTCAAACAAAATGAAAAATCACACAGTTATTGCATTTAATAATGTGAATATTCAGAACTGTTGTTGCAGAATTAAAGTGAAGCATTTTATGAAGACCTGATAAATGACATTTAAAATTAGAAAGGAACTGATACCTGTAATAAAGTTCTTGTTGGCTGAAGATAAACAATTTGTCAGAATGCAGAAAAACTGAATGTTGTTCAGAAAGAGGAATAATGCACAAGATAACTAAAAAGTAGCATCAGCACTTTCATGAAGAAAGAATAGATTTTCAACAAAGAAACACTGAGAAGACATTGAAAATTATTCATAATCAGATTATGACAATCTGTGAACTTATTCTGCGAGTTCAGCAATTCACCGTAAGTTTGTATGTTGTTCAGAAATCTTATCTTCCACTTTCATACATGTCTACTCACTCATCCTACACCAGTTATCTCACTCAATTACTTCTAAATATGTCACAAATTGTAGAATAAGCATGTTTCTTTTGCTTTCTAAATCTTTGCTTTCTAAATACATAGTTAAACCTAGCAATCATAAACTTTTAACCTAGCAATCATAAACTTTTAATAGCTGAAGACTTGCTGTCAGCAAATTAAATGAATTATTTTTGAATACCTGCTTTTTATCAGTTTCAGTTAGGTAATTGTAAGGTATTTGTTAGTCAGTGATTGTTCTAAATAAGCTCACAGATTGTCATAATCTGATTATGAATAATTTTCAGTGTCTTCTCAGTGCATGCACTTTGTTGACTACAAAAAAGAAAGAGTTTGCATAAGTCAGTCTGTACTTACATGGCACACATACTGCTAGATGTAAACTTGTAATGTGTGTGTTGAATGGGAAAAGAAAAAAAAAAAAAAAGGACATTTTAATAAAACGTATCTAACCATTTAAAGAGAAAAAGGTTAACTCACTGCAGACCTACATGGAATTAGGTAATAAGATTACAACTGTCAGTTTTCAAATGCAAAAATATGCCCAAATAGAAAAATAATTGAGAACACAGTAAAAATGTGTTTAAATGCCAATTCCACACTACATAAATTAGATCACCCAGCCATGCATGATGATTTAATAATATACCTGCCTGGATAATTATCCTTTTGAAGATACTTTGAGACATAAGCATGTACCACTTTGTAAAGATCCAAGAAAGAAACAATAAGAGAACAACCAGAATATGAATGAATAGCTGTAGCAGACAATGAAACATGTAATTCTTTTTTTTTTTTTTTTTTCCATATTACTGCAGTTACTTGATTAACAATGACATGTAATCTTATTATTTATTTATTTGTGAATAAATGCAAAATTTCTTTTTAAATGCAAAAATTACATATCCTTACTCGTAAGGAACTCATTTTGAACAAGGTTATCAATCACATGATAGAGATTTGAACCAAATTCTATCCAATACAAGGACCTTTTATAAAGAATTCAAAAGGCTGAGTTTTCAGTGGCTGAAGTCCCTAAATTTTTTGGTAACTTGATATCATACATAGTTTTAGAAATCAACATATTTTTTTCTGAATGACTGTAAAATCCAATAATTTGTCAACAAGTTATATAATTCCTCACTATGAATAGTTAAAAATTCAAAAAAGGAATAGCTACCTTTGAAATAACCCTTTTGCCAGTGCTGATAAGCTTTCAACACTGTCCATGTTTCATCCCCTGTAATAATATTGTTCAAAAATTGAGAATCATTTTTATACATATCCAAAACATCTTGACAAATTTCCTCAGCAAGGTTTTCAGTTGTTGGTCAAAATTCTTGGGGCAAGCTTCATGCACACATTTGTAAGTCATTTATAGCAAACAATACCTTCTTTAGTGCTGGATTCTTTTCTTTCACCTTATCTGATGACTGGAATGAGGATCTCTCTCAAGATTTCGTTTCACAGATGGAAAGAGGTAAAAAGGCAGGGAATAAGTTACGTAAACAGATGGGACATGGAAGTATCTTAGTGGCATTTCTGGTGAGAAACTCTATGCATTGATGATTGAAGTGCAGGCTTGTTGCCATGGAAAATATAATATTTATTTTGACACACCGCAGTATACCAATTAACACAGTTTAATTCGTTTTCATGGGTAAAACCATTCTGACTATGGGCAGAAGAGATGATAGCATGCATTTCATATCATGTACCTTTAGTTACATGTTTGTAATTTCACAGTAGACATAATCTCTATTAAAATTTTTATTACAGGAATTTATCTACACATTGAAAATAATGAAAAGTAAGCATGGGAACTTCAAAAAAGATTGGGCATGATTGAGTTTTACTAAACAAAACTCAATTTTTTAGAAGAAGGATTCTCAATCAGGGGGAAAACGCAGTCAGCACTCAAGTTAGTTGTTAAAACAATATGTTTTAATTTATGAATATAAAAATCTACTTTTATTCAAGTTCTAGTATTAATCAATAATTTCCTTGCTATTTGTTGTTTAATTTAAAAACACATAAAAATAATCTAAATTTAAATAAATGCATTTATGTATTTAAGTTTTGAAAAGGGGGAGATGATCTTCTAGTAATCGGGGAAAGAGTTATGAACCACTGCTTTAGAAAACATACTTGAGAATGCAATGATTCTATGAAATTTTTGTTTAAAATACCCTACCCTGCAAAAATATTCAAATTCTATGCAATCTTTTTATTTCCAGTCTGAACACAACAAGAAAATTGAAGTTTCATTTCGTATCATTATAAATTTCAAACGATGATAATAAAACAATTATTTTCTCATATTACATGAACTCCAAAAGAAAATAAATACAATATTACTTATTTCTGAAGCTGATACAACAAGAAAACCATTTATTCGGAATATTCGATAGTTTAAACTATCACCACCTCATAAACGAGCTTTCACAACTGCACTTCATCCAAAGAAATATGAAACATACATTATACAAAGGAAAAAAATTTACTTACATCAAGCTCCACTTTCGCCTCAGGAAATCTTTCTCGATCAAAAGCATCCACCAGAAATACTATTGCGTCAACAGCAGGAAAGTAATCTTTCCATACTCTTCTAGCTGAAAATTTTATGTACCAATTTATTGTTCTTAAATCACTTAATTTGCTCATCAAAAACAGATTAAATTTGGAAGAAAATACTTTGTGGTTTCACAAATGGCAAGACACTGGTGGATAAAAGATAAAAATGATTTTATTTTGGGTAATGCAACACATTTCTTTTAAATAACTGAGTTTAAAGGCACCTGAGGTCTCTCTACAAAGCAATGTCACCAAGTCTACAAGTATTAGATAAAATTTATGTAAATAATAAGACTAAAAATACCTTAAAATTCTTCAACATATTGTCCTCCTGCATCAATACAGTTTTGACAGTGAGATTTTTAAACTGTGAAGGTATCCTAGAAGGCATGTTCAGGAAATGTGTTTCATGAACCATTTCACAATTTACTTTCATGTTGTCAATTGTTCTATAATAATGCCCTTTCAGAAGGGATTTCAAATGGGTAAAGAAGTCTGCAGGAGCCTGTTTGGGACTGAGGGTGGGTGGGACACTGTTATCACATTATATTTGGACAGGTAGCTGGTTACAAGTTGGGTGGGCATGTGCCACTCGGCACATTTCCTCTTCATTTTGGAGTCAAACTGAAATGTCCATGTTTCATCCCCTGTAATAACATTGTTCAAAAAATGAGAATCATTTTCATACATTTTTACAACATCTTGACAAATTTCTTCAGCAAGGTTTTTGGTCAAAATTCTTGGAGCAAGCTTCACGCACACTTTTCCAATGTTCAAATCCTTGGTCATAATCTAATGGACGATCGTTTTTGGAATACTTATGTTATGTATTAATTGTTATTATTTTCAAGCATTAAGTTATTTGCTTACTTAATTCAGTTTGAACAGTAACTGAAGTTATTAATTTTTATTTTAGTTTGTTTAAAGTTGGTTGTAAGTTTAAACTGTAATTTTTGCAAACTTTAAATTTAGGTTTGGTTGCTTTAAAAGTTTTCTTAAATTGAAGTTATTTAATTTGAATTTGAATTTAGGAACTTAAGCTTTATTTGATTTCTATACTTGTTTGTTTTGACCCTTAAGGTTTAACTTTTAACTTTAATATTTGAAAGTTTTGTTGCTGCACTTTTGGTGTGTTAATTTTAATTTTATTTGAGGTAACTTAAATTTTTACCCCTCTTTCTATTAAAGTTTATCGAATTCAGATTTTCTGACTGGTGGTAAGGTCAATCAATTATAATTGAAACCCAATCTGGATAATGAGTGTGTATACTTAATTTCTTCTAAAGAAACAATTTATATTGTGCTGACATTTTAATGAACTTAGTTGTTAAATAATAGTTTAATTTTTATTGTACTGAATTCGTTTATTGTAGTGAAAAACTATTCACTGGTTCTGTAATGATTGCTGCACCTCTAATTCTTTTGCCAAGCTTTTTACCACATTATGCTGTTGACTTCACCATCTGGATATTTTTCATAAATGGGACCCTGTTTGCTCTGCGTCTCTAGCATAGAAATGTTCTACTGGGAGATTGTTTACGTAGGGTGAATTTCCGTTGGTTAGGGTGCTCGCCATAGTGGAGTGACAACCCGAGGCGAGGCGAGGCGAGGCTAGTGCCTTCCCCCCTTCCATCAGCAGAGAGGAGGTTGACCCAGCAGAGTGGCCTTGGAGGCTGCACTGTTGAGCTGCATTGTTCATCAAATTCTGGTAGTCAGGAAACCCCTTCCTGTGAAGATTTCTATGTTTCGTCGTTTGGGGTTGCCATGCTTGGCATTCTTCTGATCATCATACTTCGCCAATTATTTCAAGATCTCGCCAGATACAAAAGTTGCTGCGTAGTTGGGACAAGGAATGGGGAAAAGGATATTTGGATAGACGTTGTTTACACAGAGAGCTGCGAAAAAAAAAGAAGTCACATCTACTGTACATCGTGGAGGACAGAGCAGCTGACAGAGAGAGAAAGAATATGCACCTTTCAGCAGTTTTTGACAGTCTAGCCATCCAGTGGTAACTGCCGTGTTTCAAAACCACTAAAGTCCCATGTAACCTTTTTTTTTTTTCCCTAGGCCAGAAAAGAAACCTTATTAGTGTTGGTAAAATCCTAGTATACGGTGCAGCCTTGGCGAGATTTTGAAAATTATCGCCAACACCAAAAATGACCCAAAAAACGTCTATGTATATACTATAAACTATATACTATCACTATATGCATAGTATATACTATAACTATATATATTCTTTGAATGACCCATTTACTACTCATCATATATGTCTCATTTTTACTGTTCATCATAAAGTCGCCAAAAGTAGCCAAATCCCGTGTGCACCGGATACTAAGATTAAACCCCAGTGTTTAGGTTCTACTGGCAGCAGTAACGTTTATGTTGTGTTTGACTAATTTTCACTAAAAATGTTCAGTGTATAATTTGAAGTGTTATAAAAATTTCTCCTTCCCGGTGTAAACCGGTGTTGATTGTTTACCTCCAGTAATATCTCCCTTCAGTATACAAAGATAAGTTTGATGTGATTTTAATTATTTCTTATTTTTGCCATTTACAGTGCTTAAAATTTCACATTGTGTTTATTGCAACATTAAAGGAGCACAGCCCTCCACTCATGGTTATGTTAGTAATATTACAAGTATGTTTTATTTTCTCATTTGTTTTTCAGCTAATGATGATAACCAGCCACCACCTTACCAATTGTAACTTTATACTATTAAGTCACCCAAATTAAACGTTAGTTTGCTTTTCTAACTTATTTGTATTGTTTTTAATTTTATTTAAATTTTGACACTGAACCAATATACTCTATTTACTGGGTTTATATTTGTTAACACAATGCACAAATTGTTACTTGATTACACGAATTCTTATTGAATGTGTTATACACTGTTGAGAAATGTTACTGATGTGGAGCATTTATGCACATTTCCCAAATACATATTGGCATAAACATGAATTTTTCCAATTACACAGTAATAATGTTTAGTAGTATCTATTGTAAATGACTTATGTCTTAGTGTTCTATACCTAATATAGAACATTTAACATGTCAACTATTAAATAAACACTCACTGAAATGTCTGGATTGAAAATTCTTTCACATGAATCGTATTTTCTTCATTTGAGGAAACTGACGGGCATCCAGTGTGGGTTTTATGGCCCTCCAAAAATACCTTCTGATAAACTCATCCCCACACGCTTCTTTAACCACTGAAAAAATTTCTACTGCAGACTTGCTCAGTTTCATACACTTTATCATGTACCTTTGATCCAATAAGTGTTGTAGTGTGACTAGTACAAGACACAAAACAAAAATTTATGAAATCACTTGTTTTTCATCTCTGAGAGCTTGGACACATCTCAACAAGCACTCGCTCAATAGTTGACTCACTCCACTGTTCATCCTGGCGGATAGAGTGTGCTCCAATTTACATTTACTTCACAATGAAATGTATGACATTACTTTCTGGACAGACCTTGTACATAACAGATTGTTCATTATTTAATAATAGAGATGCACATCCTAAAAATTATCAGTAAAAAGATATCAACTTTGGATAAAAATTCTTTTATAATTAATCACATTAACAACTATTTTTTTTTCATGTGTAAATTAAAAATTTTTAATTCCTGTAATGGCTAAAACTTACACGGTTTCCCATTTACGACACTCTGAAAAATGTATATGGTCTGTACAACAAATTTAATGCTTTGGAAAGTTTTTTTTTTTTTTTTTTTTTTTTGTCTGTCTGTGGATAGCTATAGAAATATTATAAATGCAAATTACTAAGAAATTAATCACTGCAATTCACAATTCTAAAACAATAAAAACCCACAACATGAAATGGGACAGTGAATCCTAGCATTATTTAGTACAATACAAATTGAAATTGCTACCAATTTAATAGCTTCATCATGATCAATATACAATATATACTTTTCCACCGATTGAAGAGCGATTAAAAATAAATCATGATCCCCCCCCCAATACAACATTTAGAAAAACCAGAGTGCTATCTTTTTTCACATATGAAAAAGGTTCCTAGTGAATATATTCAAGTTAAATAGTAATTTTTAAAACACATTTCAAATCTGCAGTTTAGCTATGTTGTAGGCAAATTCATTGACAAAAATGCAGCAACTCCCTTTTTCTGCTTGGAAAAAAACTTACGGTAAAACTTAAAAAAACTCACATAAAGGTAACCTAACCTAATTTTCATTACTTTATTAAACGGATAATTTATTATGGGTTACTTTAGAAGCCAACTACAACGGCTTTAGACTAATATCCATGTTATACAAACATAAAGCAAGTTAATTTCTGAGCAAAAATTATGAAAATCCAGTACTTCCAATTATTACCAAAAAGGCACATGGTAAAGAAGAAGAAAATTCCTTATATTCTCCACACACATACACAGAAGGTGCTACTGTCATGAAATCTAAGTGGTGATGGATTATTGCCCAAAATGTTTAAGTTTGGACACTATTTGAGAGAATCATTAGGTTTATTCATAAGAAAACATCAAAAATCAGCAATGCCTTCACTGGAACTAAACTCTGGACCACTTAATTGCTAGTCTCTTACTTTAGAACAGCTGCTTTAAGCTCGGTATCCTTCCTCTAATGATGGTAAAAACTGCTGTCAAAAAAAGGTCGAATCCTCTAATTCCCCCTGTGTAGTGATGATGGCATATGTTATTATAAATGAGGCATGGGTCATTATAACCTTGAAGTGCCTATATTAAAGTAACACTGCTAAAGCATGCAATAAGAAAAGAGAAAAGTTATTACAAAGCTAGAAAAACCTCACACATCCCGCTTAGTTGGCCACTAAGAACATTAAACCTAGCATCAATTATAAGCATCTGTTGGTCTCCCTATTCAGCACTCATTTTTCATTTTAAAACATACAACAATTTGATGCATAATTATTGAAGAATGGAAACATAACTACCCCAAAATTCTGTTCGTGTTTTTCAAATATAGCATTATATCCCTTGAAAATAACCCTTGAATTAAACACCTTAAATTTTAAATAATCTTAAAATTTTATGTGCATTATTTCAAAAAATGAAAGTGGTAAAGAATTTAACTATTTGCTAGAAATACGCTTTGCATACACAGAAGTTCACAAGAGCATTTTTTTTTTTTTTTTTTTTTTTTTTTACAGGCTTATAAGTGCTTCATTTCTAATGCTAAGAATGATATTATTGAAATGCACGTGAATTACAACCCATTATAGTTTCCATCAATATTTTCTTTTTTAATTGTAGTTTTATTATTACATATTAACTACTAATTCAGCAAAAATTTAAAAAATAATAATTAACTATTAAATTACTCAATAGCAATTACTTAAAATGTTCACTAAGTGAATTGAAATTAGAAATATGTTCTTGAAAATAGTAAGAGTAATTAGTATAAAAAAGAGAAATTAAAATGATGTAAAAATAAGTTTTATATTAAAAATGTTTAATACACTTAGAGCACTTTCACACTAGCATATGAAAGAATTACAAGTAAAGATTTTATTTATTCCAAATATTAAGCTAATATTCTATGAAAACCATGATTAAAGGATATAGCAAAATAAAATCAGGATTAATAATAATTTTAGCAATCATAGCTTTCATATGCAATAATGTATAGAAAAATGTTAGCATAAAAACTGATCAACAATATTACCTTGATGATGACCTCCAAGATCAAATGTTGTAAATCGCATATTGCCTATAGCTAATTCTTCTGAAGCTATAAATATTAAAATGTTAAAATTATTATTTTCATTTATTAATTATCAAAAATATTTACTTTATTTGAGACAGCCTTATATTTTATTTTGGAATAAGGCATAGTTTAAAGAGTGTTGCTACATAAAAAGTAACAGTTGGTGGTTCTTTCCAGTTACAGATATACCATGCATTTTTGGTACTAAACTGGTGCATATTGATCTATTTGTTTCCTCATACATTTGACTTGATGCTAAATGGAATCCCTAACGCCTTTTTATTATATTTTTCAAAATTTTAACTTTTTAGCAAATTTCTGTTATGAATTGTTTTTTTCTTTTGTTTTTGTTGATTTCATATCTGACCCTTCCTTTCAAAAAGAGGATAAACATGAAACAGAAGCAAATACAAGACAGGCAGCTACTAGAATGCACTGTAACTGTTACGGATTTAGTTACCTGTGGTTCACAACAGAGGAAGAAACCCCTTTGAACTTTTTAAAATGTATGCTAGGTGATAAGCAATCTATTGCCAAATATGAAACACTGCCACTGAAACAAGCTAAGCAACACATTCCTATAGCATAGACTCCAACCTTCAGCAAACCTTGTCAGTAGTCAACGCGCGAACGACATTTTTACAACTTTGAAAATGTGCACGTAGCGTATGTTGTAATTAACCATTCATTAACTTTAAATTAATAATTAATTGTAATTAATTTTATTACATTTAAAATCCATATACATATAAAACTGAATAATTAAAAATATACCTTGTAAATTATATGCACATTTAATTAGAAATTTTCTTTTAACTCCTCAAGCATTCACTAATAAAAAGTACTTCAAATCACTACTAATCATAGAAAAAATCAGAAGCTATAAATCATATCTTTATTCTGGATATGATTTCTACAGGGAAATAAAATTTAAATAACCAAGAATGATACATATAAGTATTAAACAAAATATGCATAATTTATGAATGCAAAGATTTATATGTAGCATGCTTAGCAAGCTTAAGTTCTGATTTTGAGAATGTTTTTTTATAACACAGTTCTTCATTTGCCTGCATATTTATTTTTTCAATCAAAACTGCTTCAAGAGTTTTAAGACCTAAATTTGGTCGAAATTCCGTCTGATTTTTTTTAACAATAGAAAAAATTCTTTCGCAAGCTGCATTTGAATGAGGTATTATTAAGATAGCAAGCATTACAGAAGGCAATACTTTATATTTAATACACCCATTCATATTTTTTAATTTGGCAATTTCTCCCCATGCTATATCAATACGCAAATCTACAATTTCTTTCAAATCATCTACTTGATACATGGAAAATTCAATTTCTACTTGATTAAGACATTTTTCATCAATAATGGATGGAAAAGTATTCATCAAGTAAAGAACAGATGAAAATGAGACTTCAGTTCTCAAGTTGATGTCAGCAACTTCAGCATGTTTTAGAAATGGATCACTCAGTGGAAATTTATCAATTATATATGAACATGCAGTTACAAAAAAAAGCTCGCACAGAATTGAAAAATGATTTCACTTCACTTTCATTCAACTTGGCATTTTTTAAATATAGTCTTGTTTCCGCACCAATCACTAAATTTTCATTTTCTTTTTGTTTACTATACTTCTGAAATGGAATAGATGTTAGAGTAACATCTTCATTTTCTTTAGAAATTACTGATGGTTTTACGAATCTAACAAATAAATTCATTAAAAGTTCAAAAAGTTCTCTTCTCAATTTATGTATATGAGGAGCTTGTTGTTGCAAATTAATATTTACTGTTATAAACAAAGGCAAAGTATTTTTCAAAAATAACAAGTACAATTTGGTGGTCGGTGACTGTAAAATTTTTTTAATGTTTTGCAATCTCTTTCCTTCATTCTCACTGTTATCTGGTTTATCTCCAAAAAAATTTATCACAGCATCCCACTGTTCCAAAATCCTTGTTATAGATTCTAAAAGAGACAACCATCTCGTACTGCAATATTTCAAAATTTTATGAGATTTTGCATTCTGTCCCAAAATTTGTTGAGCAACTTTGAAGCTATGCTTCCGTTTCGAACTTTTCTCCAAGTAAAAATATATATCTATTATCAACATTTCAATTTCTGAGCCAATTAATTTTTCAGTAGCTTTTCTTGCAGCTATATGCAAGAGGTGGCACGGACAACCTCGGGTGATTATACTTGGTTGATGCATTTTGATAAATGATGCTACACCTTTAAACTTTCCAATCATATTACTAGCATTATCTGAAGAAAATGATAAGCAATTTTTCCATTCTAAACCTTTGTTTTTAAAGTTTTCATTTATACAATTAAAAATACCTTCTCCTGTATTATCCGTGCATTCTAAAATAGAAATCAATGAAGTAATTATCACTCCCTTTTCTTTACTGTAGTATGTTATAACCAATGGGTACAGTTTGTTATCATTGTTATCATTACTTCCATCAGTACTTAGAGAAAATAATGTACTGCACACTGATTTTATAATATCAGCAACAGTATTTTCTGCAAGCGTTTTCACAATAGCAGCAGTTTTGGTATGACCGCAGCTAAATTTTTTTGCTATGGCAGAATCCGGAAACATTGCTTTGAAAAGCTCTTTGTAACGAGAAAGCGGTAGATTATGTTCAATTAAAAAACGAACAAAATAGCATTCGGCTTTTATAGGATCTGTTTCATCATCTTTTATTAAGAAATTTGTTATTTCTTTAGATTTTACGGTGCCAAGTTCTATATGCTTTTGAGAAAACACATGCCGTTTACAGTCATCTTTTCCGCCATGAGCAACTGAGAAGTCTTTGTTGCATACACTGCAGTGTGCATGATTCACAGAAATTTCGGACGCTTTAATGCATGGAAATTCTGAAGAATATGAATCTTTAAACTTCTGCTTTGATAATTTTGGCTTCTTCGTTCGAGGCAGCATTATGATTAAAAATCTTTCACCTGATTCACAGTTCACAAGACACACGCTAAGCTCTCGCCGTAAACTACACAATGCAGCCGAATGCAGCCTAAACACGCATCAGCGAGGAACCTGGGAGACAGACAATTGGGTGGAACTATTGATAAGTCGTTAATGGTTGGAGTTACTGATCTACGATTGGCTAATTCTTCAAAACTAGGAACGCACTCAACACGTGATATATGATAACACGAGTATTCAGCCAATCATCGGATGAATTAGTTGGTTCCGTTTTGCGTACTGGTTCTCCTGCTCGTTTCTGTAAAATCCGTAGTTTTTTCCATACTTTTCGTAGCTCGTAGTTTTTCATGAATTTTTGTAGAAACTACGGAGAATCCGTAGTAGTTGGAGTCTATGCTATAGCAATGAACAAAATATGCTCATGCATACAGTTTCCTAATGGATGCAACTAAATGGGATGAGGGATAAAATGCTCAAATTTTAAAATCTCCTGTATGTTCTTAAGTTACAGGCTGCTCCTCAAAATTGAGCTTTTCTTAATAAATATATCACACCATGACAGCTATACAAATTTCAGCAGATTACAACAGTTCTGCTTCTTCTTCCACCCTTACATATCAATTTGCCTGTTAAATTTCTCTCAGCTCTGCTTTTAACTAATAGCCTGTTTTCACCTGAGATATTCTATTACTGCTCTTGCACTTAAACTATAATTTATGTTACAATGACTTTCAAGCATAAGAATAGTGCATCTAAACTTGAGAGGCCATGAAGGGAAAAGTAAAAATTTTGCACTGTTGTTATTATTACAATTATGATGCAATATAATGCCCAGTATATTTTATTAATATTATATACTGGCAGCCGTCTGGCTTTTAAATATACCGGAAAAATGGCTGAAGAGAACACCAAACGTTAAATTTAAAAACTGCATAGAATTTTACTCTGCAGAACAACTCCATAAAAAAAAGTTATTACGTATAACAAAATTACAATGAAATAAGCAATATCCCTTAATACAAATATTAATTATCATAATAAATAAATTAACCAACTTCCCTTTGCAAAATCTTAAGAACTCAAATGGTATAAAGGAGGTTAAAAACTTTGTTTCCTAAAAAAATGACTCAAAACTTTTCCATATCTTAAAAACAGTGAAATGAGCAATAAATAACATAAAAGAATACAAAAAAAAAAAAAAAAAAAAAAAAAAAAATTCTGAAAAAAAGTATAATTAATGATATTTTATCTTATATTTTCAAGAGAAAAAAATTAGGTTCTACTTTGGTAGACAGTTGCATGGATTTTTGGCGATTTACATTGACGCAATTGTTGGCGCGGTTTTTATAGTCATCATCCATCTTGAAAAATGCTGTTTTTGTGTATTTTACGCATATAGTAAAGTATTAGAAACTTTAAAAAAATAAATATCGTTAAAAATAATGAATTAATTTTTTGTTGAAAACGTTGTTTTTTAAGATGGCTGGCAAAAGTAAAGAAATATATTTACTAAGAGTATAAAATGCTAAAGTAAGATTAAATTATTACTTTCATATGATAGAATAAAAACACCGCTATAAAAACATTGCGCCAACATTTAATTGGATTAAAATATTGCTTAAATTGAATATTGAATTAAAAACATCATACCAGCGTTTAAAAGAATTAAAATATTACTTAAATACTTTAAAATAAGTTTTATAGGATTTAATTATTTAACATTAAAACATATGTAACAATAAATATCTCGGGAATTTTTGAAAATATTGTACTATTAATTTTTTAATGAAAGTTGAAGTATACAATTATAAAGTAAAAGAAAATTATGTACTTACATTTTTTTTAAAGTATTTTAGTCGTATATTGATAAGTACCAGAAAAAAAAAAAAAAACGATCTTCATCTGCGATCCACATCTCTCGCACTTCATTGGAGAAGCAATTAGCGAGGTTTTCTCCAAAAATTTAAAATAAATTTCCTCTGACGCTATTAACAATTTATAAATAAATCTTTGATTAGGAAAGCCAGGTTGGCCAAAATAAGGTCTCAAAGGGCAATTTTTTTATTCCGATACCAATAATTCTTGGTAATTACCAATAACAACATTCATCTTCGAAACGGACATATTCATTCCATTTGAAATCTGAGGAATTCGAAGAGATGAATAATAAAATTTTAAAATGGCGCGGTAATGCACAAATATTCAGTAACCAATAAGGGAGCTGGTTACACTACACATAGAATTAAAATTATTTAAATAATCATTCATAATAAAAATAAAATTTTTTAAAACAAATGCAAAATTAAATTGTATTTTAATATTTAACAGCCATAAATAATGTTTAAAACATTAGATTAAATTTATAGATATTAATAAAACCAGCTACGTTTTAAGTAAGGTGACGTCATTGATTACATCATCCACAACATAAAATTATATAAAATACTATAAACAACAAAATTTTTATTTCAAATAAAAATGCAAAATTAAATTGATTTTTAATATTTAGAAGCCATAAATAATATTTAAAACACGGAATTTATGCATAAAAAATGCATTTTTTTAAAAATAAAATGACAACAAAGTATCGGTTACCATTAATAACTTATCCAGTAATGGGTTTACCATAAGTCGTATTACTCGAAAAAAAAAATTACCAAAATCTGTGCAACCATCTATCAAACTAGCACCAAAAATTACAATGAAATAAGCTATATCCCTTAATACAAATATTAATTATCCCAATAAAAAAAAAAAACTTTCCTTTGAAGAAAAAAAATCATGCAAAACTTTTCAATATCTTACAAACAGTGAAATAAGCAAAAAATAACATGAAAGAAACTCAAAAAACAAAAAATTCCATGAAGAATTTTACTCTGCAGAACAACTTTATAAAAAACATCTATAAAAATGTATTATATATATATATAAAAAAATGGCAATGAAATATGCCAATCTCTTAAAAACGGTGACATACGATGAAAAATTGTTGCCAAACCCATATTTCTAAAAGAATGAAACTATTCAAAATGATGCAATTTCATCAAAAATCTATCAACAGTAATAAGAAAGGAAAATTGTTGCCAAAATCACATTTGTAAAGATGTGAGATGTGTACTCGGAAGCTTCATTTAAAAAATTTTTTTAAATTGCAAAATATTATCATTTTTCCAAAATTCTTTTTGTATAAGCAGTTGCAAGGATGAAAGTTTAATGTGTCTAAAAATCAAAGAAAAATAAACTGTACATTTTTAAACATATACTTTTTTAGAAAAAATCCCATTGAAAAGGTGCTAAGCTCACTTAGTTAAATAAATTCGTATTTAATCGATTTATTGAAACACGGAATTTATTTTAAGTTCGTAAAATAGCTAAATGCCTATGTTTCATGACGATGTGAAAATGGAGTGCGTAGAGTAAAATTTCGCTTTCCTATAGCCCATTATGTCTCAAAATGACGCGATTTCGTCACAAAACATAAAATAAAAAAAGTTATAATTCGAATTTCGAAAAAAATCGTTTCAAGGTACACTGGCTCTTGTCTAGATGCACCTATGTACCAAATTTCGTAGCCTTGGGTCTATTAGCTTATGCGCAGCGCTAAAGAAAGACACACACAGACTCTTTGTTTTATTATATGTAGAGATAATATTAACAATGTCTTACTGTGCCAAAAGCTAAATTTACCAATTAAGCTTCACCAAATTCATATATATTACATGGATAACCTGGTGTACATAGCATTTACTGTTGCCCACAGTTTCACACATCCGTGATATGTTCCGGAACAAATTACTTGCTGATATGGGAGTACTTAATAAAAACTACACTAAAAGAAAATTATGTAACATGAAACAGAAGGTATACATGAACATATGACAGCAACAAAAGGAATGATGATTCAACAAATCATGTTTGTATTTGAACATCTTTTCCTTCCCAATATAAGGAAAGGCCACACAGCTATTTTGGTTCCATGCCACATTTTAATTTTATGATGCTGTCATCTGAATTATGAAATTTTCTTTAAGAAGAAAACACTTTATGAAATAAAATAGATGCTTGTTCATTTCTTGGCAAATCCCAAGTAGTGAATTAAGGGGGGAGGCAAATGTGATTAGATGAAAAATGAAGTTGTATGGGTTACATAGACAAGTATTATCAGGAAAAAAGCCAAACCAAACAATTATTGTCTGGCACTGAAAAAATACACACATACACAAAACTTCTTTTTTAAAAAAATGCCAAGTTCTTATGGCTTTAACAGAAAAGTACCTAAAATCACACATAATCATTAAACTAAACATAAATTGAGAGCATAAACAATAATTACATTATATACTTATACATAGTTGTGCAGTTAGATATAGCTACAATATTATGTAATAAAGAGTTTCATAAAATAATGACTGAGGATGGAGTGACAAAAGCAGTTTTCCCGATCATATGATACAATTTTAGAATTATAATCTCTGACTTATACTGATTTTTACACTATCCATTATTTTATATCAAACTGGAAAGATTACGCAGTTGATTACCATAAAATACAGGAAAATTAAAGCTGGAAAAGTTCTCATTCTGGCAGGCCTTGGCAAAACCAACTAACATACCTCATAGTTAAAAAATCTGATGTGTACACCACATGACTTCCTTGTACGGAATATTAAATTATACACATTTTTTCTTGCATTTCGTTTAAACTTATTGGATTTAATTAAATCTACTTCGCCAACAGCGCATAAACCACAATAGAATAAATGCATTTTTTAAAATTCACTCTATTTGTTTACCATAGAGACACTCTGGTGCTAGGTTCACTTAACAGTATTATATTTTGTTCATATTATAACTCAGAATGCACAAAATATGTATCATTTAAAGAATTATCTAATCATTGCCAAATGTTCTATTCAAATACTATAATAAAGCTAGAACAATGCATAAAAGAAATTAAGCAAACAAAACAAAAAAGAAACAGTTTTTCACAGACGATTGAGTATTTCTCACTCAATTAATTCAGTTCTCACTTCGCGACAAGGCAAAAATACATAAAAACTCAAAATATCTCGGCTGATCTTTGGAATATGGTAACAGGTAGTTTGGCGACATTTTGGAGGTGATAAAGGTTACTACCTAGGACTTTTGGAATAATGTGAGAAGTACTCAGTTCCGATTACGCATTATTTTGTGTGAGGGAAATGAGAGATCATGAGATATGTCATGTGACATTAATGGACGAATCACTGTTCTTTAATCGGAAAAGGGGGTAAATTTGTAAAAATATCTGCTGTACAGCATTAGTTTCATTCTATGTTCTGTAAAACAGTGTTGTTTAATATGTGGATCCCATGGCCCTAGATAAAGTAAATCCGAAATTTTTATTGCGTTTATGTGTAATTGAAAAGAATTGCTTAATTGCGGATAAGTATGAATGTCCAACATGTGGGTTATGAAATGAGATTGTGTGAAAGGAAGGATATTACAGATAAGTTTGAATGGCGGTGCAAGAAATCTGGTGAAAACGGACATTTTGTGATCTGTCATGCACTCAAGATTCTGTAGAAGATTAGGTAAGTTAGTATTTTTAATTATTTGAGGATATTATTTTTATGCATTGTTCTAAATGTAAGGAGTAAATAAATTAATATGGTATTATTGGAAAATTGTTATTAGCAATGATTTAGTTTAAAGTAATTAGGATTGTAAGCTAATTTTTATTAATTTAATGTATGTGCTTATTTATATTTTAAGTAGTGTTTTTCAATTTAATTATATTTTAATTTAATGATCGTGGTTTTGAGAGTTATATGTTTGTAGTATTTTGGAATACGTTTGAGTAGAAGTAAATGTGCATGGAAAGAATTTAAGTATTTGGAACCATTTTTAATGTTTGCGTTAGAAATTGGTAGGTGAGGTTTATAATAGATAATTTAGAGGGAAAAGTTTTTGGATATTTTATTTATTTTATACGTGCAAATGTTCATCCTTGGAAAGGGTATATACTTTTTCGCGATCAGGTAATTTCATATGTCCTTTATACCGAATTCAAAGATTCACAAAATTTTCATGCATTTTCGTGAAATTTTTCTAATTTATGAGAAAAAAGCAGTGTACATGGATATAGTGAAGAGTGTGTGCAATGCCATTTTTGTGCAATTCTGGGATGTTTTTTTAAGTAAAAATAATTTGATGTGTACATGGTTTAATTATATTTTAATTAAATGATAGTTATTTGTGAATTATATGTTTGTAGCAATTTGATATACGTTTGAGTGGAAGTAAACGTGCATGGAAATAATTTAAATATTTGAGACTAAGTATTTGCAACTATTTTTAATGTTTTGTTATAGATTCGTTGGTGACGTTTATAATAGATAATTTAGAAGTAAAAGTTTTTGGATATTTTATTTATATTATACGTGGAAATGTTCATCCTTGGATAGGGTATATAATTTTTCGCGATCAGGTAATTTCATATATGTGCTTTTTACCAAGTTTAAAGATTCACAAAATTTTCCTGCATTTTCGTGCAAATTTTTGTAATTTATGAGAAAATAGCAGTTTAGATGGATAAAGTCAAGAGTGTGCGCAATGCCATTTTTGTGCAATTCTGGGATGTTTTTTTAAGTAAAAAGAAGTCGGCGTGTACATGTTTACTGTGTATGTGCGATTTTGAAAAACGCGGCAAGGAGCTTGCGATTCTGCACTTTTTCCCAATTTTGCAGTTAATATTTGTCATGATTAAGCAGTTTTGTTCCATAAAATTTCAAGCATAAGTGTAATTTGGCTAGTAGATTGTTGGAAAAAGTGTTGAGTAAATAAAAAGAAAAGAAACATGTCTTTACTTCGTGAAGACAAAATGGCGGCGGGAAAGAAAAAAAAAGAGGGTTGCTGTAGCAGAGTTGGTCGCCAAATTTTCGCCAAAAAATCGCCAAGTTACCATAATCCAAAGATCAACCAATATCTCTATTAAAAATTACTAATTATTAAAAATTAAATAATTAAAAATTAAGTAAATCTTAAACACTTATTTCCTCAAAAAAATTCCAGAAAGGATTAAGCATGATTTAAATTGCAATAATAAATGAAGGCATTTATCTTTGTTGTTGCGAAGCTACGCTTCTCTAGATTGGCAACAAATTCACTATTCTGCTGTTTCAAATGTACACAAGCAATGGCCGCCATCAAAAAAATTATTAGGCTTAGCGGCTTTTAAACAACTTTTAAACTGACAATAATTCTAAAAATATTGCATACAGATTTACTAAAGGCATAAAAACCTTAACCAGAAGATAAAAACAACATAATTCAATCATTTTTAAAGCAAAAAATGTACAATTTACAAACATATAAGAGTAAAGAAACTGAGATCAGTGAGCCGGGTAACAGAGTGGATATATTTATATACGTTTGACGTGGCCGATTGAAACCAAAATACGAGGTGCACATCTACATGTTATAGTAGTCCTATATACAAAATTTCGACGTTCTGAGGCTACTCGTTTTTGAGTTATGCGAGATACGTACGTACATACGTTTGTACAGACGCTACGAAAAATTATCATCAGAATTCATTTTAAAGCAGTTTTTTTAATTTTTTGGAGGAAAAGGGTCTTTTATTCTGTCCTTACGTACAGATATCACGCAAAAACATCGTTAAATTGCATTCAAAAGTGGTCAAAATGGATATTTTCGTTGAAATATGCTGCCTGAAGCTTTTCGCGATTACAATACTTCCTTTTTACTTCATACAAGGAAGTAAAAAAATCCCAAATACTCCTAACACATTAATTTAACCAAAATCAAACTCTTGGCAAAACTAGCATTTGTTAGCAGCTTTAAACACTAAACTATTTTTGGAGGCTTGTTAAGAAAAAATAAAAGTTACTATAAAGAAAATGTACACATTTTCGTAATTAAAATTTAGTTCATATATAATTAACAAAAAGTAGTTTTAGATCTTATTGTCTAGCAATTTTTTAAAACCACTAATTTCCTTGCTATCTTTATAAGTGAATTTCTCATTAGCAATCTTTCTCATAACATAGACATAACAGTCTAATTTTTCACTTAATGTTATATGATTCGATAAACAATCCATTCAATGTTAATATAGGTAATATAGTTTCTTCTTATTAAAATATGTGTTAAATTGTTAAAGAAATTCTTAGGATAATTTATAAAGTATACTTTTTAATATCAGCCTTTGAACACACAATTTTTTAATTAAATAAATTCAGAGAAATACAAACATGTAGAATGCTTTGTATTAACAAGATTAAAAAAGTTATTTTCATAAATGAATAGTTTTCTTGCATACCTAATTTATAGAGATGATTATATTGTGAAAAAAAAAAAAAAATCTAGAAAAGTAATCCAATAGCCTCTAACAGACAGAAACTTCTCAATTTTGCATTACTGAATGTGAATAATACCACAGTATATGAGAATGCATAAAATGTTGTACTTAAGCACAAAAACACATACCCTAAAACATAAGAGAGGTTGCTGTATCAAACCAGATTGTTCATATAATACTACTTGCATTAACAAATGATAATGCCCAAAGACCCACTGACTAAAAATAAAACTTAATTAGTTTGATAGAAGTTACATCCCTACCTAAGGAATGTGGGCTGATTGTACCGTTAAACTGCTCTGCATTCATTGGTATGGTCATTAGAACCGCATATCAATGATCCTATCTCACAACATCCATAACTGTCATGAAGTCAAAGACAGATTTGGGATGAAAACTTCTCAGAGAGGCTGAACATTAATGGAAGCTGCTATAACTAGACTAAAAGCTCCCCATTCACTCATCCAGTGCCACTTACCATACATCCTGGTTGAATAGTCTCATGAAGCATCAGAGTCGTAGCTAGGGTTTTCAGCGCCCAGGGACAACTGAAGATTCGCACCCCCTACTGCTTGCCAAGGATGGAAAACATTTAATTCTAAAATGTCGTAACATCAGTTTGGCGCCCCTTGGATTCTGCGCCCGAGGACAGATGCCCCCCTTGCCCCCCTCTAACTACGCCCCTGTGAAGCATCGTTGCAAGAATGTTGAATGCAGAGGTTGGGTTTTATTGTTAGTTTTCACTGCAATGTTTACCACAAACTCGTTTTGCACATTGACATGAATTCTTACCCCAGTGTAATAACTATAATAATGCCTAGAATATATTAGATTTTTGATAATCTTAATCCTCATCATCATGAACAGTGATGAAACAATTTTCACTTGGCTCAGATGACCAGAAATTTAATACAAGGAGAATCCTAACCAACAACACACATTCCATGTCATTGCAGAGTGATGTATGTCCATCACCCCAGATGTTAACACTTGATAAGCTAGCCATTTTGATACTCGCTTACTCAATCATTTTTACTATCAATTTAATAGCTGATAATACTTCAATATCATCCTGCAAACTACTATATTGCCAATGTTATCACATTTGCTTTAAGCCATCTTTCAATGTCTCCTGCACACAGTAACATCTCAAAGGAATGTCTGCACAGCATGACAACATTCTCTTGATATGTCAGATTGCTATACACCTCCCTAGTCACACACACACACATGGAACATATTAGGATGCTTATTACACACATCTCATAGTACATGTGAATATACAGAACACCTTGCAATATTCTCCAGGAAAGTATTTCATGTCTTTATGAGGCCATGCCAGTCAATATATCCTCAGGCATAGCTATCATACTAGTATCTCATATTTTTAACCTTATTTGCTTGATAAATCAATTACCTGCTATCTAGTTTTCGTAAGTTCATTTTTGTATTGTTACTGCTCATATCAAGTTTTGTCATAATCTAAAAATCTTTAGTTAATTGAACAAATTTCTGAAACTGCACATAAGACCTTTTTCTTTCTTTCTTTTCTTTTTTTTTCTTTTTTCCCATCCATATCACTCATACACCTGATATGAGTTTAAAATTGTGAACTTTAATTAAACAAATGCAGCAAAACACTTTATAGTAGTAATTATAGTAGGTAATTTAGTATATAAATATTTATAATAGGTAATTTCAAATAGCCAAACAAAATACTCACTTGGGTGTAAAGTAGGAACATGCTGTGCCATTCTGTCATCTTTTAACATGTGTAAAAGTGTAGTTTTTCCTGCATTATCCAAGCCCAAAAATAACAGTTTGCCACTCTTTTTCCATAATCCTAACAATCATGCAAAAAGTCATGCAATAAATAGCACTACATTTCAAACAGGCAAAATGCTCTATAAAAAAGTTTAAGTAATACAAGCATATAAAATTAGCATAAAAATATCTCAACTTTCTTATTAATGTATGTTATTACAATACATTATAAAATAATACACCAAGTCATTGAATGCATAAATTCTTGAAGGAATGTTTCGGTAGTTATCGTTTATTTTTATGCAATTTCGATTTTTAAATTAATGTGACTCATAGAAATTGAAGCAAAGTAAAAATTTATCTTGCACCACAAAATCAAGGGAAATCCCTTTTTGAAAGCACACAGTCTTTTTGACATTTTAATCTACACACTGTGATGCTGATCTTACCTTATTTACATAATATTTAGCGCAGTATCAGTATTTACTGTTGTTAATCTTTGGATTATGGTAACTTGGCGATTTTTTTGCAAAAATTTGGCGACCAACTCTGCTACAGCAACCTGCTAGTTTATGTTTGGATGCCATTTTATTTTCACAAAATAAAGTTTTTTTTTTTTTTTCTTTTACTCAACATTTTTTTCCAACAATCTGCTAGCCGAATTACGCTTATGCTAGAACTTTTATGGAACAAAAGTGCTTAATCATGACTTAGATTAGATGCGAAATTGGGAGAAAGTGCAGAATCGCAAACTGCTTGCCGCGTTTTTAAGCATATACACGGTATCAGCCGCGTTTTTAAGAATTGCATATACACAGTATCATCCATGTACACGTTGACCCATTTTCACTTAAAAAAACATCCCAGAATTGCACAAAAATGGCATTGCGCACACTCTTGACTTTATCCATGTACACTGCTACAGTCCTAGCTAGTAACCTTTATCGCCTTACCAAAATGTCGCCAAACTACCTGTTACCATATTCCAAAGATTAACCTTTACTGTTTCAACTCTAGCCAGGAGGTCAAGAAGCAGAATGCTCCTTTTGTCCTAGAACACCATGAACATCACTTTTCGCCCAGACAGAGTCTGCTTGAATTTTGTTATGCAAGAAGATCTACTGTGATATCAATGCTTTGATTTCTGTTTGGTTTCCAGGAAAAAAGGGAGGGCAACCAATGTTTTACTGCCTGTGATAATTCTGTCAAGAAATTCCTTACTAACATTACAGTATCGTTGCAAAAAGGTCAATACTGATCCCATATGTCTCTTTTTATTTAGTGTCAGGCTCTTTTTGCATCCATATGGGATTTCAATAATTAAGTATAAGCCATTTCAACAATTGCACTTGCGAAAATTTCTGGAACATGAGGTGCTCTGTGTAACAAGCATGTTTTCATATAACAAAGAATAGGAATCATCTAAAGGAAATAGCACCCGAGTTCTGTAAATTGTGAAGCAACAATTCTCCAAAATGTGCTTCTACTGCACTAAACTGTCACTGATGATGGATAGCCAACCATTTTTCTCACGGTGGATGTCTTAATGACCTTCACGAAATTGCTTGCGGTTCCAGTGCACTATTTTCATGCTCATGATGTCAGGGCCCATAGGCTTGGCACAGCTGACAATTATGATCTATGCTATCTTCTGTGCATTCAAAAATTTGACTGAAGATTAACCTTTCAACTGCATTCCTACAAATGAACAGAAAGTGGCAACTGTCGCAAAAAAACATGTTTTTAAACTTTTTTTTAAGTGTCTTGTATTTTTAATTCATCTCTTGTAGGACTTTGTAAATTACTATTTAAAATAAAAATTGAAAAAGGGATTAAGAAATACTGAATTCTATTCCCAGTACAAGTCATTACATTATTTGTCAAGTTATTTTAGGTATGTATGTGCAGGGAGAAAAATTCTAATATAATGTATCGAGAAAATCCAGAATGATACACAACACTGCTATGGTCAAAGCAGGTTTATTTTTTAGTCTTTAATGAAAATGAGAACAGCATTGAAAGAACCTTTTGATCTTGAAGACATACGATTTTTTTTAATCCTCTAAAGTACAATTTTAAAATTTATCATTTGGATTTTGGACATGAATAATTGTTTTGTCAAACATCTCAAGGTAATAATAATCCTTAATAGAGCAGATGCATTTACTTCTAATAACAACATTGTTCAAGAGATGCACGTGACATTTCTTTGAATTATGTTTTCCAAATAAAGTAAATTTATTACCAAGCAGTTGAAAAATTATTAAAAATTTAGCTCTATTGATTAATCAATCAGCAAAGCTAAAGTTTATTAATTACTGCTCATTTCATTAAATATTGATTATCATTCAACCTGACTGATTAATCAATGACTTCTTGAACATAAACATGTAAATAGGATCCCAGTGGAACACTTCATGTTGCAAAATTAATTAGCAATCACTTATCGCACTGCTCCAAGACTTGAAGATTCCAAAGGTTAAAGCATGCACAGATTAGGTTAGGTTATTTGGTTACAGGAAAGCACACAAGGGCTATCTGCCTCAGGGAAAGAATGGCTTCGGAACAATTTCTAGGTAAAACTGGCTCATATTCATCTTACACAGCTGGAAAAACCAACCATACAGCCAGTCTATTCACCTGGGTTCAAACCAAAGTTGAACTATTACCATTCAGCAGTCTTAACAACTTGGCCACCGCTTCGGGAAAGGAGGTTCATGCATGCACAGATTGATACAAAACAAATCCCCCAAAAGATCACATTTCTGCATGCACAGAATTCTTCTCAACTTACTGGGGTGAAGAGTTGGAATTGGCTGAGTCATACGATCTTCTTTTAACATACCTAATAATGTAGTTTTACCTGCATTATCTAGACCTAAAAAAATCAACTTGGCACTTTTGCGATACAACCCTAGAAGAAAAAATTTATAAATTTTCCTTTCTTTTATATAACTGTATCCTTTTTTATTTAAAAATATAAACACATTTATTAATAATAATCTTGGATTTAAAGGTAAAAATATATTTACGGTTGTCCCTTGGTGGAAATTTGCGATTTTTGGCAGAACATGGATACCAAGTTTGCGCAATTCTTTGACTTGTTATCTTGCCTTTGTGTAATAACAATTTTAAAAGTATATTTATGGGTATCTCTTAGCAAAATTTGTCAATTTTTAGCAGTACATGGATACAGAGTTTGTGCAATTCTTTGACTAAGCATTGCACACTCCAATGGACTTGATCCATGTACATATCGACCTATTTTCACTTAAAAAAACAACAGAGAATTGCACAAACTTGGCATTGCGTACTCCCTTGACTTTGTCCATGTACACATTAATATATTTTCACTTAAAAGTCAACGGAGCACCCAATTCTAGGTAAAAGTATATTTACGGAACATTCATCTACTAAGGTTACCATAAATGAAAACTTCGCAATAATACAAGGGGCACCCTTCAATCTACTCTAACCGATTTAAATTTTAACGCATATCTAACTGAAACATTCTAAATTCTCTAATGATTATTTGTCAACTTGAAGCTATTTTAATGGGCAAGTAGTATATATTTTGGGGTACCCCTTGGATTACCGGCAAGTTGTTTCATTTATGGTAACCTGAGTACGGTGTGTGTTTCGGAAACCCTATCAGGACGTAATTGGCTGCTGTGCATGATCATGCTGATTTTGATTGTTGGAGAATATTTCTCAGGGCTTATTTCTGTGTTGGATGTCGGTAGGAAGTATGTTGCTCATTTTGTGCTTTACAACATAAAATGGCTCTCGGTTGTAAGATTAACCTGAAGTTTCTCTAAGATTTGGAATGAATGGAAAAGAAAGCATTGATTGACTGGTGTGTAAATGAAGATTTAAATGGCTTTATTGAACTCTCAGTAAATCAAGCAGTGACATTTAAGGATTTGGAAACAGAAGCTCACATCAACACTAAAGAAATATGTGGAATGTAATAAAAAGTGATTTTTGAAAGAAAAGCCACTGACAGTCTGGCACCATGGAGGATATTTTTCTTACTTTTGTGAATATATATGATGATGGTAGCACACAGATTCTAGTTCAGATGAATTTAAACAGTTTTTGGAAGCTGTTAAGGAATTCTGTGTGCCATACACTGTAATTTCTAAATAAGGTAAGTCGAAATTTCCTTTTTGTACTGTGCAGCTTAAATAACATGCATTTCCTTTTTTTTTTTTTTTTTTTTGTATTTCCTTGTTTTACTTTGATTTAAAATGCAGTTTATTGAGATTATAATGTATTGCATTATGTTTTAGATGACATTTTACTTGGGATGGCATTGCACGTAAACAGGAATGGCTACAAAAATATTTTCGCCAAGGATTATCCTGAAATACACTTTTCCCTAATGGGCTTATATACACACTGAGATAATGACACCAGTAACTATTAACGCTTGCATAAGAACTTTCTGCAATGCCTTCTAAAAATAATTTCAGAATTCTTGAATTTAAGGATTTTACTTTTTAATTAGACAGAGTTAACATACTAAGACTGTATTAAGAATGGAAACCATACAGGCCAATAAATGATCTGAAGCTCAAGTACAACAATAGCTCATACAGTCTGGTTTAGATTAGTCCAGACTCACTATAATCCGACTTGAAAATTTTAAAATAAACAAACAAAATTTTAATTAAACAAAATAAATATAAATTAAAAAAGTTTGGTACAAAACATATTTAATATATAAATGATTTCTCTTCTTTATATAGTAAAGCCTCTTTTTGGGGCAATTCATTTTAATTCAATTTTAAAATTAAACTAATGTAATTAATAATTACATTAATTACTTAATAATTTAATTTAAAATTAATTACTTTTTTTTTCTAGGATTCCTCATACTATGCATGTATGTACTCGTGCTGGAGTCATTCGCTCGTAACTACGATAGCTATCACTGAAGGAGAAAATTTACATACTTTGATGGATTTAAGCAAGAATTACAACATCAAAAACATAATTGAAAATACAGACAAAGCATGCTTTGTGAGCAATGACAACAGTATGGAAACATAACCTGCACAAGAATAAGGGACAAACTATAAAACTTATTGGAATAGTTGAAATCTCGAAGAGCATATTATAGAACCTAATATTGAATGTAGCCTTACAATTGACCAAACACTGTAATTCATTGCTACAAAGAAATATATGAAGAGAAAAGTCACATAAGAAGCATGCGCAGACATTGATATTGCAACTTTAATAAAACAAAAATGATTTATGAAAAACAAACATTAAAAAAATTATTTCCAATAATGTACAAATTTATTAATTGGGTTTTCATTTACTGAAAAATAAGACAGAAATTTTGGAAGCCAATTATAATTTTTTATACACATTTAGCTTGATCTCAAACAATGTGGAGTATTGGCGAACCCAATTACCCAGATTATGCGAGCCATTTCTGTAAATGCTTTTCAGTTATGCCTATATGATGACAGCCTGTAGCATTATCATGCTCAAACAATCTGGGAAGAATGGCATTAATAAATGTAAATAATTAGCCAGCACGTATTTAAGAACTTTTAGAAATCATATTATGAGATGCAATTTTCTCCATGAAATGGGTTTTCACACTCTTATGGATGTCTCACTATTTGTTATTGGTTAACTGACAATGGCAGAGAATGTAAAAGTAGCTAGCTGCTTTAAAAAGAATTGTTCTGGTAATGATGTAATATGAGTTATCCATTTATTTTATAGATGGCAACACTAAATTGCTTGTAATTTAATTTTTTTTTTCCTTGACATTTTATTACTTGTTAGAATATGAAAGCTACTGAATGTTTTACTTTATGAAGCTACTGATATTGAAATTAAATGAAACCAAAATGTTATGGGTAATTTAATTAATGGAATCATTTTCATTTATGTATTCTTAATTGTTTATATTTATTTTAGTATTTCATAATGTCTGTTGTTAAGACACTGGTAAAAATGCTTTTGTGTGGTAGAAATTGAATGAATTTCTATTCATTGGAATTAAAAATTTAATAGGTTACTACATTAATTAATTTTAATTACTTGTATTTGTTTTCATAAGCATTTTAGTTGCATCACCTAAGAAATACCTAATTACCAGTATTTGTGTATTATGCCATCAATTGTGAAACATCACCAGACAGCATAATTTAATGCCAATTATGAATAAGTGTAATACAACAGCACATTTATAACATCCGCACTTTTGTTTGATGCAACCTTGGCTAATTCTCAACAAACTACCTTTTGTTTTTACAAACATAAATATAAATATAAAGTAACTGTTACTATTGTATTTTTTCTTATATTCTGAAAGCAATGATTAAAATTTGGCACCTATATTCCATAATGAACAGAAGCAGTGATTATTTTCAAAACTATGTGATTATTTTCAAACTATGTGATTCTACCATTGAGCTAAATATGGGTAACAAAACAATAATAGATTGGAACAGTTACTTGCAGATACTTTTTACTCAAATCGTTCTAAACAGAACTCCTGGTAAAATTGCAGGGCCTAACAAAATAGCAGAAATCAACAAAAGCCTTTTTTACAAAACAGAAAAAAAAAAAAGTAGGTCAAATACCGATTGTTTATTAAATAAAAGGAAGCCAATTTCTTCAAAAATTTTCAAATAAAATGGGTGCAATTTTGGCGAGATTTCTGCCAACTTTCACGGTTGGTGGGATACTATGTTAAACACCTAACTAAAAGTGGTAAATTGCATAATACATCATTACTAATACCCCAGCAGTGAGCATCTAAAGCAAAATTATATTCAAATTATATACAAGAAAAACCAGAAATCTTGTATCCAGCCAGTTCATGGCAATTGCACCTCAAATAAGATTCTAGACTTAAGACCAATTAGTGGACCTCGAATTATCTGGGCAAAACAACTTCATCTCCTTTTCATGATGCAATACTTCTATACGGCAGAAATGAATATTCATCTTAACTTACAACTTGGCATGGCTATGCAGAAATGGTTTTTATCTTTCCTTGCATTTGATACGACTGATAATGCAAAGACAGAGATGGTTCATGATCCAAGAGCTATACTGGCTAATGTTAACAATAGTTTACGGATAGCTACATTATGACAGATAAAATGTCCAGCATAAATATTGTAAAACAAAGGAATTAAGCCAGCGACTAAGAATCACCCCACAAAATTTCGTGCAGGTAACTTAAAACAGAATTTCCTACTTTTAAAACAAAGCTTCCTAAGGTTTCTCACAAAGCTTTATATACCCATACATATGAACAGTTTTTTACGATACTCAACACTATTTTGACTAAAAACTGTGGCTCTCAAACTATACAGAAAATATAAGGAGCATTTTGACAGCAGAAGAAAGAAAAATTAACTAAAAGTGAAGCAGTTTTTTTTTTCACGTATATTCCAACACTGCAACAGATGTTGAAAGAAAAAGAAGCTTCTCACGATATAAAAACTTATATACTGAAAACAGATCTTTCCCTTTCAAAAATATCACAAAGCCCTTGAATAATTAAGCAAAATTGTAATACATTTGTGCAAGGTTGAAAATTTGGTAGAAAAAAAATAAAATTTAAGACACAGGTACGTGCATCTGTTTGGGATTTAATCCATTTGTGAATATTTGTCAACTGCATCCTTTTCTATGTTACTATTTCTTATTGGGGGGGGGGACTTTTTCATTTTTAAGGCATTTTTGGCCATTTTTAAGATCTTCACTGAATTTTTTTAGTTATTAAAATCTAGACCTTATTTAAAAACACACACACACACATATATATATAAATTAATTTTAGACATCTTAATTCTACTTTTTATTACAAAATTCTACCTTACAAACTGTATATACTCTTACCATATACCATGCTTTGTTTTTCTGTGAAAATCAAACATATCATTGACTGACTGCCTCTTCAGACTGTTAAAACTTTAAATAGCAGCATACTGCTTTTTAACCTACTGCTATTTTTAAATATCTGAGAAAATCATTATAATACAGTCAAAAGTCTTTAATCCACACTCGTCGGGACTTCGGCGATTCCGGATTATAGATCATCACTTTAAATCTGGTATGATAGCATGCAGAAATTATAAAATTAAAAATATGAAACAAAGAGCTATTATGATCTAAAGGGTATCGAAATTTACAAAAAAAAAAAAAAAAAAAAAAAAAAAAGAGCTTAATATTTATTTGTTTACATTATTAAACATTTCTTTGAATGCGTGCATGCGTAAAGCATACATTACGCATAGTCGAAATTAGAAAATTGCAACCAGAAAACTATTTGATGTATATTCATGATATTTATAATGACGAGAAATTTGATTTAAATTATATCAAAGACGGAGTACATCGAGATGAAATACTACATTTAGTAAGGAATTATAAGCCGAATAAAATAAAAACATCTGCCCTGAAGATAAGGATAGTGTTGACAGATCAACTTACAATTCATTTTAAGCAGCGACATGGAATTCAAGAAATTGGACTTTATGGGAAGAAACGTAATGGTGACCAACATGCAGCCGACGATTTCCACCATGAATTTGAAGAATTTGTTTTAAAAGAAGAGCTATCGGTTGATTTTTACAATATGGTAACTGGTAGTTTGGCGACATTTTGGAGGCGATAAAGGTTACTACCTGGGACTTTGGTAATAATGTGAGCAGTACTCAGTTCTGATTACACATTATTTTGTGTGAGGGAAATGAGAGATCACGGGATATGTCATGTGATATTAATGGACGAATTACGGTTCTTTAATCGGAAAAGGGGGGAAATCGGGAAAAAATCTGGAAATTTTGTATTTGGCTTTATTCTGTGTTGTGTGAAACAGTGTTCGTGAATTTTTGGATCCCATGGCCGTAACTAAAGTGAATTCGAAATGGGTATTTAGTGGTATTTAAAAGGGTAGTAATAAATGTTTCTTTAAGGTTGTGCGAGATAGAAATAAAGATGTTTTATTAAGTTATTTATTTTACCTGGTACCTTGCTGTGAAATATAAGTATGATTTTAAAGATCCTGAAACAGAAAGAAGAAAAGTTTATCGGACACGTAATCAAGATTCAGAAGAAGATTAGGTAAGTTAGTATTTTTAATTATTTGAGGATATTATTTTTATGCATTGTTCTAAATGTAAGGTGGAAGTAAAGGAATTTGGTATTATTGGGAAAATTGTTATTAGCAATGATTTAGTTTAAAGTAATTAGGATTGTAAGGTAATTTTTATTAATTTAATGTATGTGCTCATTTATATTTTAAGTAGTGTTTTTGAATTTAATTATATTTTAATTAAATGATAATTATTTTGTGAATTTTACGTTTGTAGGAATTTGGTATACGTTTTAGTTGAAGTAAACGTGCATGGAAATAATTTAAATATCTGACACTAAGTATTTGTAATACTTGCGGTATGAATTCGTTGGTGACGTGTATAATGTAATAGATGATTTAGAGGTAAAAGTTTTTGGATATTTTATTTATTTTATATGTGGAAATGTTCATATTTGGAAAGGGTAAATACTTTTTCGCGATCACGTAATTTCATATATGTTCTTTTTACCGGGTTTAAAGATTGAGAAAATTGTCATGTATTTTCGTGAAATTTTTCTAATTTATGAGAAAAAAGCAGTGTACATGGATATAGTGAAGAGTGTGCGCAATGCCATTTTTGTGCAATTCTGGGATGTTTTTTTAAGTAAAAATAAGTCGGTGTGTACATGGTTTATGTGTATGTGTTATTTTGAAAAACGCGTAAGGAATATGGTATTGTGCACTTTTTCCCAATTTTGCAGTGAATATTTGTCATGATTAAGCAGTTTTGTTAGATAAAATTTCTAGCATAAGTGTAATTCGGCTAGTAGATTGTTGGAAGAAGTGTTCAGTAGATAAAAAGAAAAGAAACATGTCTTTACTTCGTGAAGACAAAATGGCGGCAGGGAAAAAAAAATAGAGGGTTGCTGTAGGAGAGTTGGTCGCCAAATTTTCGCCAAAAAAACGCCAAGTTACCATAATGTAAAGATCAACCGAGCTATCTTTTGAACAAATTTACAATGCTGACGAATCGGGACTTTTGTGGAAATGTCTTCCCACTCTAACTTTAGCATTTGAAAGTGAAACGGTGGGTCATAAAAGCAGCAAGGAAAGGATCACTATCATGTCTTGCAGTAGCGCTACCAGTGGACATAAACTTGTTATCATTAGAAAGTAAAAATAAATGAGATCTTTCAAAGGCACAAGGATAGAAAATTTGCTCGTTGATTACTTTAACCAGAAAAAAAAAAAAAAAAAAAAAAAAAAGGATGGATAAACCGAAACATTTTCCAAGAAAGGTTCGAAAAAAATCTTTGTTCTTCAAGTGAGTAAACATCTTAAATCGAAAAACCTGTGCTATTGATCGATAACGCACCTTCTTACCCAGCAACAAGCGTGCTAAAGTCTTCTGATGGACAAATGTTTGCAAAGTTTCTCCCCCCAAACGTTACTGCGCTAATCCAACCCATGGACCAAGGAGTCATTGCAACAATGAAGAGAACATACCAAACCAAGCTGCTAATGACCAAAATTGAAGAAGGTTATGATCTGAAAGAGTTTTGGAAACACTACATAATCGTGGACAGCATCTACGATATTGCATCTGCATTGGCCTCTGTGAAACCGTCAACCCTCATAAAATCATGGAGAAAACTCATGCCTAATGTTGAAGCCAACAACAACCAAACCCCTTTGAATTGTGAAGAAGAGAATGAAGATGTAGACACACCCACGGCAACTCTTGCTGATATAGTGAAAACAATTCCGGGTGGTGAGAATGTCGATGCTGAAAACATTAACGAGTGGTTGGAGTGTGACGTCAACGAACCTGGCTTCGAACGCTTTACAGATGACGAAACTGTGAAGAAAGCAAGGGGAGATCGAGAATAAAGGACAGCGAAGTGAAGGCAAAGAAGAGCCCACTGTGAAGATGCTGAAGACTCACGAAGCAGCTTTGCAACAAGTCGACGGACTGCTGAGGTATTTGGAAGAACAAGATGACGTGGAGTTGGCCGAGAAACTTATGCTACAAAAAATGCAATCTCAGGTCAAGAGAAAATGCTTTCAAAGATTACAGTATTAAAACAGCACATATGTATTAATTTTTCTGTGTATCTTTGACGCCTCTCGTAAGTATACAAAGCACTTTTTTGTTTTCATTAACAAAATGTATTTTAGGTTAGTTTTGAGTGATATACTAAAATATTAAGCGTTAGTTAAACATTTCCTGCTGTTTATTTTATGTTTTATTGTACATAAAACGATTTTTCAAAGTTGGAATGACTGTTTTCTCTTTTGCTATACTCGTTTTTAGCTTTTTTCAGATTATCAGCGATTTTTGTTATCCACGGTGGCCGTGCCACCCGATTCCGCGGATAATCAGGAGTGCACTGTATGTGCATTTCTTAAAAATGCGCCAAACAGTGGGTGATTCTCCACTTTCCCCAAACAAGGAATTATTAAAGCTTCTTTTTATTAGAACAGTTCTAAGAGAAAATGACGTCACAGTCCGCTAATCATATGTATGAATGCTGGAGTAATATATACACAAACAGTTTAATATGCATATTTCTTAGCTAAAATTAAGACTTTTTCATTCATTACAGTAATAAATTCATTATTTCTATGCTCATTAAAATCCAAGTTTAAGGACGCAACTGTGTAGAATATGCTTTAAATATTATGAAACAAATTACTGTAGAACATTACAAGCAGAATGGAATTAAGAAATCACAAGAAAATGTTTTTATTCTGCTCTAACAATAATTTAAATCTCACACCAGATTTAAGTATAAATGCATTATCTTTGTTGATTATTTGGCATTTAAACATGTATGTAAGAAACATTTATACAGAATCACAAAAATGCTCATAAGTATGAAGAAACTGATTTAATACATTAATAGTTACAAGAAAATTCTTTTAAAAGACTATTAAATATATAATTTTAATCCTTTTTGTGTGTGTGATAAATAACACTACTTACCTAAAAAGCTTAATACCCCTGCAAACCAATCAAAGATAAACATTGTATATTTTTGAGTGCCTGTAAAAATAAATAAATAAATAAATAAATAAAAATAAAAGTATAAAATTTTCTACTAAAACAAATACACAAACAATTTTTGAAAATTAGACATAAATGACCCTAAAAATTTAACATTTAAAAATATCATGAATTTCAATGATTTATTCAAAATTAATAGTTTAACTACACAAAGCACCAATATAACGCCATTTCAAAAAAAAAAAAATTATGTATTGTTTATTTTCCGCAAATTAAGTTTTCTCTTTGAATAAAAACATAAAAGTAATCATTTTATCTTTAAATAAATCTACTCAAAAGCAATTACGATAAAAGATTAACATTTTTAACAGTGCAAGTACACTTCTGCATCAAACGACTAGCAACTGAAAAAACGGGAAATTTTATATTAAATAAAGCACAGCGTTCATAAATTTCTCACAATGCTTTTAACTGTTTACACATCAAAATACATGCGTAACAAGCACCTGTGTCTGATGTAAATAAATTCCCAAACACGGCATACGACAAATTAAGGATATAAGAACAGCTACCATTCATTAACGAAACTACGGAAATTAACTATAATTAACAAGAGAGCAATATACGAATGTTAGTCATACAAAAATATAATTCAATAAAACTTACCGTATACCGAAGGCGTTTAACAGCCGTAGAACAGTTTGGAAAGAAAGATTAAAAGAGACTTATGCCAGATGATACGAAATGAGCAAAACCAGATGTTCAAACATGATACATCAATTTTGCCGGTTTAATATTCAAGAACATGTAATTTAATTTAGGCAAATTAGAGGAGCTTCATTTCAATTGATATAATTTAAAGTGATCAAACAGAAATTTTTTATTTAGCTTCTTTTTTATTCAAACGAGAAAAGTAAATGCCTGATATGAATGTAGCATTTAATTATGTTCTGAGGAATATTTAACAAACATAGGTATACACATTATGAATTTTATTGTATTACTAGATAGTAACTTATTTTCAAAAGTCATTTACATAAAAACAGTAAAATGTATTACTTTATGATAAAAGAATACAATTTGCTACCGGGAGCTATGAAGAGAAATCATCTGCTGCAACTGTAACGGCGTTTTTTCCGCTCTATTCGGCGGGAATCTCTTTTCCGCGCTTTTCGTCGTGAGGAAGGTGGATATTGTCTGCGTCAGCCTTTGGCATTTGATTTCTTTGTTTCATTAAGGTATATTTAATTTAATTTTGGAAATGTTTGAGGCACGGTTAGTACAAGGAGCTCTTTTGAAGAAAGTTTTGGAAGCAATTAAAGATTTAATCAATGAAGCGACATGGGACTGTTCTGCTACAGGAATCAGTTTGCAAGCAATGGACAATTCCCATGTTAGTTTAGTTTCCTTAAATTTGAGAAGTGATGGCTTTGATAAATTTCGATGCGATCGGAATCTGTCAATGGGCATGAATCTTGGCAGGTTTGTAATTGAATTCTTTTCTTACTTTCCTTTCTTATTTTTGTATTTTTACAGTTTCATAGTTATTGGATATGTATGCATATTTGGTAAGAGACGGAGATTTATTTTTTCATTAATAAGTTCCTGAATTTGAAGAATCATTATTTAATTTTTATTAAAGTTTATTTAATGTAATCAAAGATAATGTAATTTTTTTTTAGAATTATCTTCGTAACATTTGTAATTTTTTCTACTGTTATTTGCTAGATACGTTAAAATCACTTGAACTAAAGAAAACAAAATCTGGATAAAGTCAGGTTTTATTATTATTATTATTTGTGTGTGTTTGTTTATGTAAAATGTTTGCTATTTTATGTTATAATTGTATGACAATTATTTTTATGGATCTGTCGAAATTTTTTATGTAATACTGATAAATTTACAAGCTTTTAATATATGATGTTTGCAAAATAAAAGTTATAAGTTATTAATAGAATGGAAGGGAATTAATAGAAATATGATCCTTTGCAGAAGTGCTTCCGAATGGGGATATATAAAATATAGATGTATCAATCCATAATGGAACTTAAAACCAAAAGTAGAAGATGTTGTGATCTGAAATTTCAGATTACAGTCTACCATTAAATTTTAGAAAAGTTGTAAATAATAAGAGTCAGAAGATGGTCATAAATAATAAGAGGAGGGAGGTTTTAATTAAAATTGTCATCTGATTTTAATATGCTGCTACACACCTGAAACAATTAAGCTAAGCAAGCTTATTTGTTTAAGCATCAGTGCTTCAGAAGTTAAAGACATAGAACTTACATGCTTACATTTAAGATGAACTAATGAGGATGGTAAAGTAAAGATCCTCTTTTGTTATCAGGACTGGATTCGAGAATATATGTACATGTATATATGAACATGCATGAACACAGCTCCACCCGTAGATACACACATTTCTGAATCTGGTCCTGATAACAGAAAAGTACCTAAAAGATATATACCATATGTTCATGAAATCATTTATTCAAGCCAGAACTGTATAGTTACTTCACTGGAAAGCATGTAACATTCAGTTTTTTAAAGTATTGTTAAAATAAGAAATATGCAGAATGAAAACCAACACCTTGATGATTCCTTTGAGCTACTTAGGAAATCTAAATTTGAGCCACTAAATATTGTATGGTGAAAAAGAATGAAAACCAACACCTTGATGATTCCTTTGAGCTGCTTAGGAAATCTAAATTTGAGCCACTAAATATTGTATGGTGAAAAGTATATAGCAAGTTAACTTCTGAAAGACAGTGGCCAAAAAAGAGTTTAGAGTAGCAATATCTTGAAAAGACTGTGATTTGATCGATTTATAGACCAGAGAAATTTTGTCCCCACTCTGCTACAGCCTTAAGGGGATATTTTGTTGGACACATTGTTCAATAGCATTCTTGTCTGGCAAGTGTTAGTCACAACCATGGGAGTTCGTAAACTTCTTTTTGTTTTTCCTCAACAGCAGCATTTATTAGAATGATTGCTTGTTTTGTTTCACATGATTCGTTTGATATCTAGTATTCTTCACAAATACTTGGCTGTGCTGTACTGGTAAGAAAAGCGATTCTAAAATTTAAAAGAAGATTCATATGTTTTTATCACTCAAAATTGCACACACAAAGACATTAATATGTGTAAATGCATATAGATGTATATATATTTAACCATTTTATACCCGGATTTGGTAAAAGTATATTTACGGGTATCCCTTGGTGGTACATGGATACCGAGTTTGTGCAACTCTTTGACTGGCCATTGCGCACTCCCTGGACTTTATCCATGTACACGTCAACCTATTTTCACTTAACAAAAATCGGAAAATTGCACAGACTTAGCATTGCACATTCCGTGGACAGGGGAAGTGCAGAATCACCCACTGCTGGGCACATTTTTAAGAATTGCACAAATTCGGCATTGCGCATTCCCTTAACTTTGTCCGTCTACACATCAATGTATTTTCACTTAAAACTTCAAAGGAACAAAAAGCCAATTCTTCTTACTCTTGTAAAAAGGGCCAAACATAACTCTCCAACTAAGTAGACGATTCTGCACTTCACCCCCCTTGACATTATCCATCGATATATTTTCACGTAAAAAGTTGAAGGAGCGCCCAATTCTAGGTAAAAGTATATTTACGGAACATTCAACTATTCAGGTTACCATAAATGAAACAACAGATAAACGGAACTATTTGGCAATAAACGAACAACTTCGCAATAATACAAGGGGTACCCTTCAGTCTACTCTAACCCCAGATTTTTTTAGATGCATTAAAAAAGTCTACAAAATATTGTTTATGGATGTTGGAAGAACTCTCTTCCACAATACTGTTCCTACTACCAAATCATTCCACAAACAATGTTAAAAGGTAAACATAAGACAAGTGGGAAAACACATGCTGACAAGCTGCCTGAGGAAATCTGTGGTGGTAATTAGTAACACAGTCTCTTCTACCAGTAAAATATATCTTTGCTCCTGATGCAGAGATTCAATGTTTGAAAGTTTCAATGGGCTAATAAGTTAGTTGAAATCGATTAGAGTTTGTTTCTCCAACGTAAGAACAACAGCAGCAGAGTATTCGTAGAACAGGGGTTTTTTGGAAGAATATGCATATTCTTGGCTTTGTCATTCTCTTTGTCAAATGTTGATTAGAGATATTGGTACATTTCTTCAGAAAATTATTCAACCTGTGCAAGATTATCAACGATCTATTCAGGCTGCTGAAAAGGATATGAAACAGCAACTTAAAGAGGCTGGTTATAATCATTTTACTATGAGCCATAAGTACAATTCTGTAGACATAACATGGAGTGTTTATATCCAAAATGTGGGGTTTAGCCAAGTGGCAAAATAAAAAATAATGAAACACGGCTCTCATTACCTTGAATCATATCTTTCAAAATTTATGTGGAGAAAGTACACAAAAAAAAAAAAAAAAATTATGTTATTGATGAAATGTTGAAAACAGTTTTGAAAATGTGGCCTTGTCATACCGATTGTTTAAAATATTCTTAGGAAGCAACATGCAAATATTATTATAGACTGTATTGTTTATTTTTATATTCATGCTTCACAAGCTTGATGAAATCATGGCTGCAATCTTGCCATAAACATAAGGTTGCCATATAAGGGGCCGCAATAATAAGGAAGTGCCCAATATCAAACACAAGCAATCATGTAGTATAAGAGATAAGACAGTTCAAAGTACTTCAAAAGGTAATATGTATCAAAGAAAAAAAGAGAGAGAGGTATGCTCTTTGGCAAGATTTTATTTTTATGCTTCTACCAGGCAGTTCCATGATTGATTTGAAAGTACTTACTGCCATGGAGTAGGCAAATTGAATGATACCATCAAACAGAAATAGCCAGAACAGAAAAAGTGTAGTGATTCACCATAATGCCAAATGTCCAAACCTCACGCAAGTTTGGTAATTTGTAATAAGCTGTTACAGCTTGAATGGAGAGCTTTATTACGTGTACCATATTTGTCAGATCTCGCACTCTTGGATTATTGCTCATTTTGCTTTTAATAATCAGTAAAACATTTACATCAAATAAGGATGCCAAAAATCACTTTCTTCAGTTTTTTTTGGAAGCAAAAATCGGAAGTTATACGAGTGTGGAATCCTTCTAATATGAGAAAGATGACAAAAGGTATGTGGCAATTATATATTGATCAAGATGGTCAATATGTAATTCAATTAAAGATTTAAATATTTGAGGAAAAATCCACCCCTTCCATGAAAAAAAGTCAAATTTCTTTGGAACTTTTCTTTTATAGCAGCCCCATAGTCCAGCAGAGTTTTTGGCTCGTTATTTACCACTCCAGATCTCACAAATTGATGAAGCATAACCACACATGTTTGAATGGTGGAATATGATAAAAAGCATATGCAGTCCTTTAGTTCCTGTCAAGAGTGCCAACTTTTATAAAAAAATTGTATCTGTATCGATAACAGTCTGCTAATATCTTGGATCTATTCAATATTACTTACTGGCAGATTGCTAAAGCTGCAAAATACTGATTCTTCCTCGGGCTTTTTCCCACACTGTCAAATAAATTAGCTGTATGTGGGTGAAGTTTCCGTGTTTCTTGCCACATGCAATGAAATGAGCCAGTTTCACATAGAAAATGCTTAATCTATCCATATAGGCAAATTTTTATAGATTATTTTCACATAGTCATACCACCCTACCTATTTAATTAATCTAATTTCATTGACTGTGAAGCTGAATTCCTTTTCACCACGACATCTGATATATATATATATATATATATATATATATATACTATATACACAAACTTAAAGCATCTAAAGTTAAAAGTAAATTGGAGTCGGAGCAAGGCAATTCCTCAATAATATTAATAATTGTTGCATCCTTGTAATGGGGTTAAACATAAAATCAAAGCATTTAAAAAAAAAATTATCATAGCAGTATTAATGCCCAAAAAAAAAAAAAAAGAAAAGTTCAATATAAAAAAGCTCTTACGGATGATGAAATAGCAAATTTGTTGGCTGAGCTATCGGATGAGTACCCGAGCGATTTTAGTTATGACAGTGACGAAGAATTCGTTCCTCCGTCTGGTACCCATGATATTTCGGATTCTGATGATCATGAAGAACGAATCGTGCAAGAGGCTGCACGTCAGCAGGATGATTCAACTGGCGGAAAACGATTCAACATCAATGAAAAAATTTCCTTTCATATAATTCAAGTGTTTGCTCCAACCTGTTTCGGGTAACAATCCTATAAATTTCTTTCATCATTTTTTCACTGATGGTGTCTTGGAAGAAATAGTTGCTGAAACTAATGATTATACTCATAAAGTACTTTTTCGCCATGAGAAAAAAAAAAAAAAAAAAATTTTGCATCAGTGCTTGAAAGGACACCACAAAAGAGGAACTCTTGGTATTTGTGGGATTGATCATACATATGGGAACTATACGAATGAACCATAGACAAGATTACTAGAAAACAGTTTCATTGTTTGGTGTAAGTGCATTTTCAGAAAATATGAGCAGGAATCAGTTTTTGTGGTTACATTGCACTTAGTCCTAGATCAGAATGCAGAGCTTCCAAAGGATCGACTGTATAAAGTAAGAGATCGTGAATTTATTCAACACGCGAGTATCTGACATATATTACCCAGGGCATGAGATTAGTTTAGATGAATCGATGGTTATTGTGGCATGGACAGCTTATATTCAGACATATACCAAATAATTCAATATATACCAAATAAGCGTCTCAGATATGTTGTCAAGTTGTACGTGATCACAACCCCTGATGGTATGGTTCTGAAATATGGTATATACAGGCATGTTGGATGATTCTGGTGGAAAAGAACATGTAAAAAAAGTCGTTATGAATTTACTCGAGGGAATGCTGGATGTAGGACATAGCATATTTATGGACAATTATTGTAACAACTATGAGCTGGCAAAATGTCTTGCTGATAAGGAAAACTCGTCGCACTAGGACAATCAGAAAGACATTTCCGAAAGAGGTAAACGAAAAAAAAAACTGAAGAAAGGGCAAACTGTAGCAAAGTATGCTAATGGTGTGATGATTGTAAAGTGACAGGATAAGAGACGTCACTTACATTTCCAATGAATATAAAAATGATATGGCGGAAATAACAAACAAAAGAGGTGAAATTAAATTGAAACCTCTACCTATAATTCAATATAATAAATTTATGGCCGGTATTGATAAGTAAGATTAGATGCTTGCTTATTATCCTTGTGAGAGAAAAACAATTAGGTTGCCCTAGAAAATATTTGTGCATAGTTTGCAAATAAGGATGAACAATTCCCACTTTATCTATAATAAGTATTCCAATCCGTGATACGAAGTTTACTGAAACAGCCATCTGTTCTTCGTGCTCCTGTGTGTGATCAGTCTCAGGGTTTGTAGCGGTTCTTATAAGTGCTTATAAGTCCTTATATTTAAAAATAAAATATAAAGGCCCTTATAGGTGCTTACTTTTTCTTTAAAGCCCTTATTTTTTTGTTTTTAGTGCTTATTTTTTGCTTTTATTTTTATTTTTTTTTTTTTTTTTTTAATGAACGCGCTATTTGTCCCGGTACCAAAGCCGAAACTAAATCCACAACTTTTATTCCTAATATGGAATGTCAGATAGTGAATCATACTCCCGGAAATAGCTTTTCCCCCTATCTCTGCATTAACATAACCGTTAGTGTGCACGAAGAGTACAGACAGGTGCCCGTCTGTTGGTCAAAGAATTGCGAATGCAGTAGAAAATTTCAGTACATTCGGCATTCTTTTCCTCCCACCCAAATACTACACACGTTTGAATTTCTATCAAGATCTTAATAATTTGCATTCTCGTTCCGCTTGGTCAGTTCATATTCGTGTTTATTATGATCATTATGCTTATATTATGAGCATATGTATAAATGTTTATAATAACATAGTTGCAGTAACTGCTGAAGTAAACTTCCAAAATAAACTTCCAAAAATGGTTGTGTTTTAACACAGATTAGCTTTCTAAGGAATAATATTCGGAATGGCTTAAATAAAGGGAAAGTCATCGAATAGTCAAAATAATTTCATTTTTTTGGCCAATACATTATACAGTACGAAGATTGGGAGGTTCTCCCCTTTCTCCACAAAATCTCGAATATTGAAACTGTTACAGTTCGTTGCAAAACAAGCCACGGACTTTTTTTTTTTTTTTTTTTTTTTTTTTATCACTTTCCAATCTGGATTGAATAGGACTAAAAGTTCTGCAGTCTACCAACCCAAGCGAAGAATGATTCTATTCCGGAAATTTAACGCTGTCTGTTGAAAATTACAATGAAAAACACCCCAGTTATTTAGTTCTATTCTCCCAATACTGGCAGCTGTTGATTCCGATTGTGTAATATCACGTAGGGAAGAATTACGGCGCACGTATTGCGCAATAACATTTGCGATATCTTGCAGAGATAATTAATTTTGATGTTCTGTCCGAGATTTGTTTATGAACACTTAAAAGAGTTTTACTGTGCTTGCTAAGCAGAATATTTTTCAGTTCCATTGGTTTATTTTTATATGATGCATGTATCAAAATGTCAAAAGCATTTATTTAGCGGAGAAATCTAAAGAGCAGCTACAGTCTACCCCCTTCTGCTCCTCTTTTTCAACTGTCCGAATATTCGCTAATTTCCAAGTATGCGGGTTAGTTAAGCTTTTACTGTTAAAGGATGACTGCATGAAGCAAATTTCTGTCTTCTGATTTCAGAAATGTTCCTCTTTTTTGCTTAAATTACTTCGCTTGCAATATCTGTTAAGGAAAACCTGATATACAATGAAAATTTAGGAAATGTTCAGAATTTAGATTTAAATTATTTAAATATCAATACGAGTAGAAAAATGAATTGTATTTATTATTTGGTTCCAAGTGAATACAATAAATATTCCTTATTATTATTTATTTTCTCTATTTTGAACTGAAATTTCATCATTAAATCTTGTAATATAGTTAATATATTACAAATACTTAGTGTCAAATATTTAAATTATTTCCATGCACGTTTACTTCAACTTAAACGTATACCAAATTCCTACAAACATAAAATTCACAAAATAACTATCATTTAATTAAAATATCACTAAACCATGTACACGTCGACTTATTTTTACTTAAAAAAACATCCCAGAATTGCACAAAAATGGCATTGGGCACACTCTTCACTATATCCATGTACACTGCTTTTTTCTCATAAATTAGAAAAATTTCACGAAAATGCATAACAGTTTTCTGAATCTTTAAACCCGGTAAAAAGGACATATATGAAATTACCTGATCGCGAAAAAGTATATACCCTTTCCAAATACGAACATTTCCCCGTATAAAATAAAATACCCAAAAACTTTTACCTCTACATTATCTATTATATTACAAATGTCACTAACTAATTCATACCACAAACATTACAAATGGTTACAAATACTTAGTGTCAAATATTTAAATTATTTCCATGCACGTTTACGCAAATTACTTTACTTCCACCTTGCATTTAGAACAATGCATAAAAATAATATCCTCAAATAATTAAAAATACTAACTTACCTAATCTTCTTCAGAATCTTGATTACATGTCCGATAAACTTTTCTTATTTCTGTTTCAGGATCTTTAAAATCATACTTATAGTTCACAGCAAGGTACCAGGTAAAATAAATAACTTAATAAAACATCTTTACTTCTATCTCACACAACCTTAAAGAAACACTTATTACTACCCCTTTCAATCCCACTAAATACCCATTTCGAATTCACTTTAGTTAGGGCCATGGGATCCAAAAATTAACGAACACTGTTTCACACAACACAGAATAAAGCCAAATACAAAATTTCCAGATTTTTTCTCGATTTTCCGATTAAAAAACCGTAATTCGTCCATTAATATCACATGACATATCCCATGATCTCTCATTTCCCTCACACAAAATAATGCGTAATCGGAACTGAATCTATTATGCTCACATTATTACCAAAATCCCAGGTAGTAACCTTTATCGCCTCCAAAATGTCGCCAAACTACCAGTTACCATATTCTAAAGATCAGCCCATATTTTTTATAATAAATATGTTGGCATCTGGATACAATTTACTTCCATATGGGTAGCAATAACTATCAATCTAACTCTAGTGACTGGCAGTCAATGTGTTAATATGCTTCAAAAATGTGTTTTGTTCTCCCGGTAAATTTGAGATCAAAAACCAAAAATAGAAACAAATATATATTACAAAAAAACTCATATAAAACCTCCCCAACAAAAAGTGAATCTCCAAATGTACCATTATTTCCCCTCCACGCCTTCGAAACACTTAAAAAAAAAATAAAAATAAAAAAACCATAACATTGTTTCAAATTGACTACAAAAAAAACCAAAACGTTACATATTGTAAAATGACATCTGGGGGAAAAAAAAAACAAAAACAAATTGATCTAAAAATATTATATGCAAATTCTGAAAATCAATTAAAAGTTAAAAAAAAAAAAAAACAAAACTAAATGAGAATGCTAAAAGAATATGCAAATGAAAAAAAAGGGGGGACAAAGCTAATACCACAAAAATATAAGAGTAGACAAAGAATAATGCAAAATTTAATACAATAAAATGGGAAAGTAATCAATAAAAAGCTTAAAAGAAAACTAATGAGAATATTAAAAAAGTACCTAAATGAAAAAAAGAGGGGAAAAATAATATTGCAGTAATGCTGGAAAGTTTAGTTCATGCATGTATGTAAAGTTTTCGTCATGTTTCATAAAAATGAATGAAAATTTCTTATTTGTGCAAGAAATGCATGGCAAACAATTATTTTCATATATAAGTAATAATTGACAATCAGTATGTGTAATTATTAACTATATTCAGCTTGTAAAACAAAACAAAACTGATCAGAGTATCTTTTGATTCTCTTTTTGTATCTAGGAAATGTTAGCTATGAAGGCCTTTTTAAATTGTAAGTGATCTTATAAAAAGTTAATACAGTCAAAAGTCGTCAATTCGGACACCCATAATCCGGAATGATCTATAATCCGGACCTCAAAGCTAAAAACTTCCTGTGCATGTGCCGCTTTGATACATGCGCAAAGGTGTTTACACGTGCGCGTAAGACCTTTACGACTGTGCGTATGCGCAAGCGCAGAATACGTTTTCACGTGCCCGTTTTATGTATAACATACGGTATAAGCTAAAATTATCTAATCTATTTCAGTTAATGTTGATGATAGCGTTGTTCCTTAATCTTCGAATTGGATCCGGCTTATTATTTTTTGCACACTGTAAGAACAATTTTATAAAAGTAAACTTGAACTTTCGATTATATCAAATAGAGAATTTCCGATGCTGGAGCTCCCAAAGGATCTACAAAACGAAAGTATGTTTCGATGTCCATCAAACAAAAAGTGGAATTGCTGCAAAAAATGGATAAAGACATGAAGAAGGTGACAGAGAGGTTAGTGAAAACGAAAAAATTTCAACGAAGCAACTTAAACAACTCACATTGAAAGAAATGTTTAATAAAGTAAACAAATAAATATTAAGCCTTTTTTTTTTTTTTTAATTTTGATACTCTTTAGATCATAATTGTTCTTTATTTCATAAATTATGGTTTCATATTTTTAATTTTAGAATTTCTGCATGCCATCTTACGAGATTTAAACTGATGATCTATAATCCGGAATCACCAAAGTCTCGACGAGTCCGGATTAACGACTTTTGACTGTGTTTCAAACATTCAAAAATTACCTTGGTTACAAAATACGAATGCATATTTCCGTATTGTAAGGAAGGGGTAACTGAAAAGGGGGAAAAATATTTTTCCAATCCTTTCCCTCTTATCTGAACATTAATAAAGGTGATTTTCTAATTAATAATAATAAAAAAAGACTACTTTTGACTTAATTTTGTTAAATCAAAATCTATTCTGGTTCTGTTGTTTAAAAGGTTAAGTAACAGTGCTGTCCTTTTAAGCAATAGTGTTTTTCTCTTTTTACAAATACTTCACATTTTATAATTTTGTTCCAGTTTAAAAATCCAAAGTTTTTTTTTTTTTGTCTAATTTAAAAATTATTAGTTCAAATAGACTTAGTCTTGAAATGCGATTTTGCAAGGTCTACTGTAGTTTCACTTTTCATTTGAGTTTATTGCTATTTGGAAAAGCATAAGATATAATTCTTTCATATTTAATCTGTCTGCTACTGATAATAATCTAAACTCTTTAAAAGCAATAGATGCAGTTCTTAAGATAATTTTTGTTTTTTACTTCTTAATCTGATTGATTTAAATAAAAATCCATTTAATTAATGATAAATCTAATTAAAAATATTAAATATTTTTATACAATTACGTTATATATTTTTTCACTCTTTATGTATATATACAGAAGATTAATAACATTCCAATGTTAAACACATCTAATAAAATATTTTGCTATTCTACTTCGGCGATCTCTGTTGATAATATCTGCTAACAAACAATATTACTTTTCGGTGAACATTAAAATCTGGATACTTTCAGATTTAATTTTTCCCTCTTTTGATAATTTTGTGTTTACTTTTGTAATTACATCGTTAAACTCTGTATTTTCATAAAGAAGCAAAAATGTCTACTGAAAATACCTTTACTTTTTTATGAGGTTAACCTATCAAACTTTGTGCAGTTAAATAAATATTAAATATATATAAATGGGCAAAATAACTGTGTGATGCCATTTTTTAAAATAATTACTTTAATTTGTTTATTTGAACAAATAAATGTGTGCCGGTTGGGATTGGAATTTAGAACAAACACATTGTTTCAGCCTTCCAAATGGCCAAAGATATATGTTCAAAAGCTATAATGTGTATAAGTTAAAATAGTTAAAACATATTTGTTTTATAAATATACAAAGCTGCATCTTGAAATTTGTCTAGACAATTAAAATATATATATTGGAAGAAAGGAAACTTAAGGTACAAAGTGGAAGCTTCATTTTGGAATTCTAATCAAGAAAATATATTGTCTAGCCATGGCTTTTTGAAGCCAAACCCTCAGTTGCTGGAAGAATTAATAGTTTCATGATTTTTCCTATTTTTTTAAAAAAGATTTTGTAAAAATCTTGTCATTACACAGTATTTGTTTTACCATTTGCATAAGAAGAGAAAATTTATAAAATAATTTTTGATATCATTAGCTAATAGGAAAAAATTATAATTCTTTAAAAGATCTATCCAGAAGTTTTTCTTTCTACAGTGGCTTCCAAAAGTGTTTGTACGCTTATGATTTTCATCGAAATAGGGCTCTATCAATTAATTAAAAGTAAACTTTCTGAATGAGATTTTAATAATAAGATCTATAATCTATTTGTAACAAAATTACATAAAATATTTTTTAAATGTAGCGAAATTTTATTTTTAAGAAATTAATAATAAAAAAATGACAAACATTTTATCTCACAAAAGACTTCATACACTGAAATATTTTTGAATAAAATCAAAATTAGAATTATCGTTTGCCGCTTTTTTTAATTTTTGCATTGTGGTGGGCCATTTAAAAAATTGTTTGCTTTAATTTCTTATTGTTTACTTCATAATATTGTATTTATTATTGAAAAATGTCTCGCAGTCGTAAAGAAATTACAAACAGATTCAAAAATTGATAATTTTTCACCATAGTAGTAAATCAATTCGAAATATCACTAAAATAGTTAATTTATTCCATTCTACAGTGCAGTATATGATAAAACGCTTTAAAGAAGAAAATCAGATTGAAAACAAAGTAAGAAAAGGTCAACCGAGAAAGTTAACTAAACGTGATGAGAGATTTATTATTAGAAAATTTGTGAAAAACCCACGTTTGAGTGCTGTAAAAGTTTTTGCAGAATTTAATGCAAAGTTTACTACTTCAATTTCACTTGAAATTGTTCGACGAGTTCTCAGAGAAGCTGGATTACATGGGCGTTCTGCCCGTAATTTTTTTTTTTTTTTTTTTTTGTTATTGAGAAAAACAGAAAGCTTAGGCTTTTATTCGCAAAATCAATGATAAATACACCCGAAACGTGCTGGAATAATGTCCTATTTGCAGACGAAAGCAAATTTTTAATATTTTTGGTTCCGATGGTCGAATAACTGTATGAAGAAGGAAAAATGAGGAACTTTGTTTTAAGAACTTAGAACAGTTAAGCATGGTGGTGGAGGTGTTCTAGTGTGGGGGTGCATGGCAGCATCAGGACTAGGTAATTTGGTATTTATTGATGGCATAATGAATCGATCTCTTTATTTAAATATTTTAAGAGCCAATTTAAAATTATCAGCCCAAAATGGATGAACATTGATACAGAAATTACAAAAAACTAGTAAAATCTATTCCCAGATGTTTAAAAGCTGTTGTGGATGCTAAAGGATATCCTACTAAATATTAATTTAATGAAAAATGAAAATATTTACTAATATGTCAAGATTTTTTTTTGAAGTGTACAAAGACTTTTGTGAGATAAAATGTTTGTCATTTTTTTATTATTAATTTCTTTAAAATAAAGTTCCGCTATATTTTAAAAATATTTTATGTAATTTTGTTACGAATAGGTTATAGATCTTATTATTAAAATCTCATTCAGAAAGTTCACTTTTAATTAATGGATAGAGCCCTATTTCAATGGAAATCATAAAAGTACACTTTTGAGAGCCACTGTATTTTAAATTTGGTTCTTTATGCCTGTGAAGTTAGGTGTAAAATTTTCTGTAGATTTATATTCCTACTCAATTTTGTAAAGAATTTTCATTAAGAATAAGAAATTTGGTTGTAATTTTCTTTTTCTTTTATACAGCATGGCGAAGATTTTAAAATGTGCTTCTAATGATGATATAATTACCATCAAGGCCCAAGATGATGCTGATACTGTCACACTCGTTTTTGAATCACCCAGTAAGTTTCTAGTAATGTGTAAAACTAAATGATCTGATTATTTCTTTCTGATTTTGAAAACTGATAAAGTAGAAATAGATATTTTCCATAAAATCAGAAATGTTTTAATAATTTGTTGCAGTGTATGCAATATGCAATTATTGTATGTAATGGCCATTCTTCAAGAATTAATATTATAGCTTACCTACAAAAATCTACCTGTAGCATGAGCGGTAAGGATTTGATGAATATCAAAGCATTGCTGCCAGTCGTATGGAGCAGTAAAATCGAAATTGGATGAATTTCCATCCCTAGTAATTTTCAGCATAATTTAGATTTGTTTTGATCTGTTATGTAATGTAACCATTTATAGAACTTTAATATGGAAATTCAGTTGATGTATGATGTGCACATAATATTGATAAACAGTGCTGTCCATTCAAAAGTCTTTAATCTGGACTCGTCAGGACTTCGGCGATTCCGGATTATTGATTTTTCCAGATTATAGATCATCAGTTTAGATCTGGTAAGATGGCATGTAGAAATTATAAAATTAAAAATATGAAACTGTAATTTAGGAAATAAAAAGCAATTATGATCTAAAGGGTATCAAAATTTACAAAAAAAAGCTTAATATTTATTTGTTTGCTGTATTAAACATTTTTTTCAACGCGCGCATACATTATGCAAAGTCGAAATTAGAAAATTGCAACCAGAAAACTATTTGATGTGTATTCGTGATATTTATAATGTCGAGGAATTTGATTTAAATCATATCAAAGATGTAGTACATCGAGATGAAATACTACATTTAGTAAGGAATTATAAACCGAATAAAATAAAAACATCTGCCCTGAAGATAAGGATAGTGCTGACAGATAAACTTCCAGTTCATTGCGCGCCACGACGTCCCCCCCCCTCCCCGCACGCGCAGAGCAACGTGAAATTGATAAGCAGATTTCGGAATGGTTAGAGAAACAAAGGAGCCTTTATCCATTTTTTGCAGCAATTCCACTTTTTTGTTTGATGGACATCGAAACATGCTTTGCCTTTGTAGATCCTTTTGCAGCTCCAGCATCGGAAATTCTATTTGACATAATCGAAAGTTCCAACTTACTTTTATAAAATTGCTCTAACAGTCTGCAAAAAATAAAAAACTGGATCCAATTAGAAGATTAGAACAACGAAATCTGCAACATTAACTGATATTGACGCATGCGCATAAAGTTTGTAGCTTTAAGGTCCGGATTAACGACTTTTGACTGTATTTAATTTTAGTTTACTTTGATATGTGGTACATTACTTAGTTTTCCCATGTACTAGTGTGTACAGTAATTATTAATTTTATTTTTATGATATTTAAAAGTGTGTTGATAATAAAACCTTTCCTTCCCTACTCAAGATATTTTCAATATAAAATTATAAGGAAATTGCAAAATTAAATTAGTGAAATAATTTAAAATTTAGAATATATACAGTCAAAAGTTATTAATTCGGACACCCATAATTCGGAATGATCTATAATCAGGACCTCAAAACTAAAAACTTTCTGCGCATGCGCCGCTTTGACACATGCGCATAGGCGTTTACGTGTGCGCGTAAGACCTTTTATGAGTGTGCGCAAGTGCAGAATACGTTTTCGCGTGCACGTTTTATGTATAATGGACGTATAAGCTAAAATTACCTAATTATCTATTTCAGTTAATGTTGATGATTGCGTTGTTCCTTAATTTTCGAATTGGATCCGGCTTATTACTTTTTGCAGACTGTAAGAGCAATTTTATAAAAGTAAGCTTAAACTTTCGATTATATCAAATAGAATTTCCGATATATATTTGTTAATATGTAAAGGATCTAAAGCGAAAGTATGTTTTGAAATCCGAAGTCTGTTTATCAATTTCACGCTGCTCGGCGGGGGGAACGCCGCGCGGCGGGCGCATAATGAACTGGAAGTTATCTGTCAGCACTATCCTTATCTTCAGGGCAGATGTTTTTATTTTATTTGGCTTATAATTGAAGATCAGATGTTTTTATTTTATTTGGCTTATAATTCCTTACCAAATGTAGTATTTCATCTCGATATGCTCCGTCTTTGATATGATTTAAAACAAGTTCCTCGTCATTATAATTCGCTTCCGATAGCGAAGAAAAGTAACAGAGGTTATTGAAAACGAAAAAATTTCGATTGACAAATTAGTCGGTGTTCTTGACACAGCAATTATAGGACTTGAACAGCGGAACTTTGTAACTGAACAAGAAATTATGTCTGTTTAATAGAATTAAAGAGAAAGTATTATCACATGAAACGAAGCAAAACTTAAACAACTTACATTGAAAGAAATGTTTATTTAAGTAAACAAATAAATATTAAGCTTTTTCTTTTTGCAAATTTTGATACCCTTTAGACATAATTGTTCTTTATTTCATAAATTGCGGTTTCATATTTTTAATTTTAGAATTTCTGCATGCTATCTTACGAGATTTAAACTGATGATCTATAATCCGGAAAAATCGATAATCCGGAATCGCCGAAGTCCCGGCGAGTCCGGATTAACGACTTTTGACTGTAATTAATTTTAACGTGTGATCTATGTCAAAATCATAATAGTCAAAATTTGGAAAAATCCTAGTTCTGGTTAAATTTTGGTGCCATGTCACAGAATCATCTGTCTGCCAAGAATGCACTTCAACGCACCAAGGGTAAACACAGCATAAGTTGACAATGACAGGACCATTGCAAGAGATAAATATTTTTTTGTGTCCATCTACATATCTGGAAATGCATAATGCATTTTACCTAAATAGATTGGCATGTCATAGGTTTGTCATTACTGCACTATAACATAAAAGAATGTCATTTTAAAGTTGTTGTTTTTTTCCCCCTAAATCTTTCGGAAACTCCCAGTTTTTTTACATTTTGGGACTAGTAGCTATATCAAAGTAATTTCTCTTGTGTTTTCTTAAAATACTTTCCCTTATGTGGTTTCTCAAATTTCTAAATCACTTGTTGAATCTTTTTGCCATTCTTCCTTTGGGATATAGTTCACAAACTTTCAGCAAAAACAGCACTTTCAGATGATATTGATTTTTCTCCATAAATATTTTATCAGCAGAATGAGAATCAATGTAGAGTTAAATGTAATGGGAAGCCAAAACCTGAATCCCTTAAAATGTCTATTCATTCTGGGAGATTCTTTACGTGTAATTTCTCGTCATCTAAGTCTTATTTTTTCTAATATATAAAGTAAGCTTTTTGTGGTATATACTTGACAGTCACTGCTCTTTGGTCTTTTAACATCATAATTTTAATATGGCTGTGTATAGAGAAGAAAGCGTATGCCATATTCTTCCTAACATTTCACTCTCTGTTGACGTTAATGGAAGGACCTTTACCAGGAAAAATGGTATGACGTTAAAAATCATTTTGAACATCTTGCATCATTTTTCAACCAGAAGGAGGCAGAAGTTTGCTTGAACCTGCTTAAATTAAACTAAATAATGAGAAATTCAATGACTGCAAAGCTTCACACCTAATTTTTCATGCAGAATATTTCTATCAACTACTGATTCAATATGTAGAGTGTCTTGAATTTAAGCATAAATTACATAGAGGTACTCTTTAACATCCCCACAGCAATGTCCGTTCTCCTAATTATAGCAGAAGCTGCTTTGTCTGACTGAACATCTTAGGAAAAAAGTGTAATGCCATGTGCAGTCCACTGGTCTGTTTTTAATACAGTTTAGTGTAATTTAAAAATGAGAAAAGCGAGCACTTCTGTGTGTTTCATCCCTTTTGTACCGTAATTTCCGGAAGAAAGTCCGCATCAGCGTAAATACCGTACTTGAGAAAAATGGCGGGAAAAAAATTTAAATTACACAGAAACGCCGCAATAGATTAAATTGCGCTTGACATCGTCGTGGGCCGTATAGATGCAAAAACTCAACCTAAGTCCTGACATTATGACATACCAGTTAAGAAAAATGCATAAAATGAAACCATAACTCAAAAATAAATTAAAGGTAAGAAATGTGGAAAATATATTTTCCTTCACGTATATATTTATATTTACCCACTAAAGAAGTCCATATTTGTAATACTCAGACTATATTATAAAAAAAATGGTTGCAACAACGAAATATTAAATTTGGATGACAAAAGGAAATTTTAAATTTTCCTTACGAATTACAGCAAACTATACATCATATGAAGCCATCAAAATCTGATTCTTCACTATCTGAATTAAAAAGATTTAGTAAATCCTGATCTAAGTCTTCCAGATCGTCGCATTCATCCTCTTGGTTTACAGTCTCTTTATCTAAGGATATAATTTCAGCTTCTTTGAATCCTGCTATTTATTGACGATGTTTCTACCGATTTCCATGCACTTCCTGCCACTTTGCAATTTCTTCATAAGATGCTCTACGCATTTTACCGCTTTTGGTTTACGTATGCAATCCTTCACTCATCCAACACTCCCACCGCTTTCGGACTTCAGCTTTGAAGGATTTATTACCTGACAAATCTAACGGTTGTAAGATTTTGTCAAACCACCAGGAATTATTGCTTCGATCGTAGACAATTTTTGACATCTGGTTTTCACTGACTCAAAGAAATGAGCACGCATAGAATCCATTATCAATAAACCCTTTGGTTGGAAAAAAGATCCCATACGACACTGCCACTTTTTGTAGCCACTCATGCATAATTGTTTCGCACATCTAGCCATTCTCGTTTGCACAAATAATTACGTCATTAGGAAAATCCCCCTTCGGAACAGTCTTTCGTTTAAAAATGATCATCGGCGTTAGCTTGTCACCGTTTGCGGCTCAAGCTAACACACATGTAAATGACGTTCTTTCATGCCCCGTCATAAACACAGATACAGTTTTTGCACCAGTTTCACCAACAGTTCTGTTTGCAGGAGAGTCGAAAGCTAATGGCGTTTCATCCATATTTATTATCTGTGACCGAAGATTTTTTTTTTTTTTTTTTTTTTTGGTCAGTAATAACTGTCACATATTTTAGAAAAGATGACTTTTTATCCTGCCAGTCCATTGGTAATTGTTGCCCGATTGTTGTTCTAGTACGCATAGAAATATTTTTTCTTTTCATAAATCTGCTATACCTCCTTTGAAATCATTTATGTTCATTCGTTTTGCTATAAATTTTGCTTGTAAGCGAATTTTTACAGTCAAAATTGCCATTCCCTTTCCTCGTTGCTCCTTTATCCAGTTTGCAAGGTCGTTCTCTAGATTTGGCCACCTTACAGTACCACTTCTTTGGCTCGTTTCTGTTGTGGCATATTTTTAAGAAGTTCTTTTTCAGTTCTCCAACGTCGAATACATCTGTCGTCCACTTCAAACTCTCGAGCTGCTGCTCGATTTCCAATTTGTTTAGCACGTGAAATTACATTAAGCTTAAAACTAGCAGTATAACTTCTGTGCCGTTTAGGGACATTTTCAAAAATTTTCCGCTTCCTTCTTACTTAAAAACTATCCAACAAGTACTTGTACCCAAACTGATGGGATCTGTATCTGGCAGAATGCCAAGAAAAATCCGTTCATGCTGAAGGGGAAATATGTCAGAGTTCCTTATTGTGAGGCAGGTGGAGTCGTGTCCGCCTTTGAAAAAAATTGCAGAAAAGGCAGGGGTGGGGAGAGGATGGGTCCTGGAAGATTCATCGAATGGCAGAGGAGAGAGACTGATGAGAATGTTATTGTTCTGAGATCTCGTTTAGGGTGAATAAGGCATGTAGGTCCGTTCAAGGAAAAGAATGTAAATAAAATAACATTCGCAAAAAGCAACTGAGTGGTCTTTTGTGTGGGAACAGCACCAGTCTATGCACAATGACAAGGCCATCCAAACTATGTTTTGACCATCATAGGAAATATTTTATTTTTAGTGCACCTAAACGCCGCACCCGCTGAAAATTTAAGTTTTAAACATATAATTGCCACGGTGTTTCTTCCAGAAATTACGGTAAATATTCTGAGATACCTAATAAAAATATTAACATAATTATCAGAAAGCTTTAATAAAATATCTGCTTATAAGCATTTAGAAAGAAAGTTAAGAAAACTAGGTGGTTCACACACTATACCAGCATCGAACATCTCTCCTGAATTTGTTAAATCACCTTGGCCTTGAGGAAGATATTCCTCAAAAGTACCATTTAAATGTACAAGACAGTCAGATTAGCAATTTTTAAGTCATGGAGCAAAAATATTTAGAATTAAGCTTCATTGTGTTTTGAAATTAAGTATTCAACAAAGATTTTGAATGTGCTGCTGCTGGTGACATTTCTTTCTTTGCATGCAGCACTACTGAAATTCTGTGCACGAAACTCTTTTAAGTGTTTATATATGTAATGTTCTCAAAACAGGAGTCATCTATGTATAATGTTTGCAAATTTAAAGACTAAACATGTACTTGGGGTGACTGCATATGGTAACTGGTGTTGGTTTCAAATCACCGTCTGTATGTAGAACCAAAATGCATTAGTTATACATCTACGAAAAGCTCTGTTAACAATACAATAATGACAATTGTTAATTAATATTGAATGTATAGGTAAGATAAGTATTGTTGCGTGCGTACGGGTTCGTTACGAAATGAATGCACAAGTCCGATGAAAAATGAACAAAAATTTATTATTATCACAACAGAAATGCTTAAATTTTCTCAAATTATCATGCAGTATCACAATATCTCACAGTAGTTATCTTTTAACTACTTAAATGTACAATAGAACGTAATTCAAAACAGCTAAAGAACGCTAATCCGCGAATTCGCTATAATCAACAACGGCAGTTTTCTAAACAACAACAAACTAAGCAACTACTACAAACTGAGATGTTTTCCTCCTTTTATAAGATTTTAAAATCACGCGCTAGAATTTTCCAGTACTTTCTCGAAATCAAAAAGAGATATTTATTTATTTAACGCACGCGCTCTTGTATTTTTAATTTTGCGGCTTAGCTTTCTTTTAATATTCGTCACGCACTGCACTGCGCGAGAAATAAAACCATTTAATTTATAATTAAACTAACATTAGCTTTTTAAATACCAAATTCGTAACACTGCCCCCTTCCCAAGGACTGCACGTCCCGGGCAGTACAATCCCTGGATAGGAAGCTAAACTTACAACTGTGGCATAAATGCAACTGAGGCATAAACATTACATTACAATATCAAACAACATGAACAATAAATGCAATAACTAACTTAAACAAATCAAATGCTATCAAATACTAAATACAAAACAAATACTAAATACAAATCAAATACTAAATGCAAATCAAATACTAAATACAAATCAAATCAAATACACATTTAAAAACAAAATGGACTATGGTCTTATACTATTTACAATTATTTACATTATGTACTATGGCCATAGTAATAAACTAACCTGTCGTAAGAGATCGAAGACTCACGGATCCGAACCACGACGTCATTCGTGTTCAGCACTGTATATGGACCATCCGAAGGTGACTGTAATTTAGGACTCAGTCCTTTTCGTTGAATCTGGTTCCACAACCACACCTTGTCTCCTTTGTTGGATCTATGTCTAGTAGCTCTGATTTTATGGACAGATTTAACTTCATCATTGACTCCAAATAACGCTATGTCCTCAGATGTAGAATGCAATTCGTTATTTTTAAAGTCCAAGGAAAAATTGTATTTCCTTAAAAAGTCCAATCCGAGTATGCATGGATCTGTGATATCCGCCACATAAGTCGTGTGATGGTAGGCGGCACTTCCAAACGTGATGTTTACGTTTAACTTCCCAGTTATGTCGATCTTATCACCAGACGCAGTCTGAAGGGTAACACAGGATGGCGTCCAAATAAGTTTATCTTTAAACTGTTCAGCTAAATCTTTCCTAATGATGGTAACATTAGCTCCTGTGTCAATGATCATATTGCAAGGAACTCCGTCGATATTCCCATTAATGGACAGTCCGTTACTGTTGCCACTCACTGTATAAATTTTAAGCGCTTTAAAACAAGGTTTTTCATTATCTGGCAACCTCCGTTCCTTGATATGGTCACTAATTTGTTTACTGCGTCGTTGCTGAGAAATGGTCTTATTTTCCGTACCTCGGGGTGTTTTGCAGTTTCTTCGTATGTGGCCTTCAACTCTGCAGTTCCAGCACTTTAGAACCAGTTTCTTTTCTCTTCTGTTCCGTCTCAAGCCACTGACTTGTCTGGTAAAATCATCTGCTTTATATTCCGTACCCTGGGGCGTTCTGCAATTCCGTCTTAGGTGACCTTCACTACCACATCTCCAACACCTTGGAGCCACTTTCTTCTCGCTCCTACTTCGTATCAAAGCTTCGACTTGTCTGGATAAATCATCTAAACGAGCCATCAATTGGTCCCCTGGGTCGTGGACTCGCACAGCTCTGACTGGGTAGCAATCTCTAAGAGTTGCTTGCTGGGCTGCCTCCAATTTCATGGCGTACAACAGAGCGCTTTTTATATCCTTTACATTTGCCATTCGAAGAGCTTTTTGTATTTCAGGATCCCGGATGCCGTCGATAAAATATTGCAGCGACAGGATTTCTCTTGTTTCTGTCGGGCACTCCGAAAAGGCGTGATGTGACAGCCTTTCAACATCCGTGGCGAGCTCCTGAAGTGTTTCGGTGGGCCTCTGCTGACGGGATTTTAGTTGAAGCCTGCTGTAGTCTTTCAAACACTTTTCACCAAAGCGCAGTTCCAATGCGCCGGATAGAGCTTCAAAGTCTAGTCTCTGGTTTTCGGGAAGTGTCTTGAGGATATCCGCTGCGTCTGCTCTCAGAGAAGCGGCGAGATGACAGGCCTTAGCTTGGGAATCCCATCCATTCGCATCCGCAACGATAGAAAATTGTGTCCTATACACCTGCCAGGAGGTCTTCCCAGCATATGTAGATAGTTTCAGAACGGAACGAGCAGGCATCGATAAAAATTTGAAACCTTCAGAATTGTTTCCTACCGTCGCTATGCACTTCTTTAGGCTGTCAACTTCTTTGGCGACGGCAGCAGAAACCCTATCATCAATTTGTTGTTCGACGGCAGAAACTCTCTCTTCTATATGTTCTTTTACAGAAGAAATTCTTTCTTCTACTTGTTCTTTTACCGAAGAAACTCTTTTCTTCTATTTGTCCAACTTTAGTTTCAACCGCGTCTATTCTGCCTTCCATAGCCTCAAATTTATTTTCTATTACGCAGGTAATTTCTCTTTTCATTTCGTCCTGACCTGCTTTTATCTCATTTTTAAGAGATTTCATCTCTTCCTTAACGGATTCCTGGCCCAATTTCATTTCTCCTTTAACGGATTCCTGGCCCAACTTCATTTGTTCCTGCGCCGCTTTCATTTCTTCCTTGAGGGATTCCTGGCCCAATTTCATTTCTTCTTTAAATGAGGCAAAGGCTGATATTAAATGCCTTAATTGCTCTTCCATCGCTCTTGTTATTGGCATTCAAACCCCACTCCTGACACCAAAAATTGTTGCGTGCGTACGGGTTCGTTACGAAATGAATGCACAAGTCCGATGAAAAATGAACAAAAATTTATTATTATCACAACAGAAATGCTTAAATTTTCTCAAATTATCATGCAGTATCACAATATCTCACAGTAGTTATCTTTTAACTACTTAAATGTACAATAGAACGTAATTCAAAACAGCTAAAGAACGCTAATCCGCGAATTCGCTATAATCAACAACGGCAGTTTTCTAAACAACAACAAACTAAGCAACTACTACAAACTGAGATGTTTTCCTCCTTTTATAAGATTTTAAAATCACGCGCTAGAATTTTCCAGTACTTTCTCGAAATCAAAAAGAGATATTTATTTAACGCACGCGCTCTTGTATTTTTAATTTTTCCGGCTTAGCTTTCTTTTAATATTCGTCACGCGCTGCACTGCGCGAGAAATAAAACCATTTAATTTATAATTAAACTAACATTAGCTTTTTAAATACCAAATTCGTAACAGTATTGTCTCATTATGTGACGATCTTGCTAGGGTCAAGAGTCTAAGAGCATTCGGATGTGTCTGAAATAGTTTCATTCTATTTGTAATTCTGTTACAATATTAGCTGTTATTTTCACATCTTAATGAATTTTTTAAAATATCCACCTTCACAATAAACCAAAGTCACTTGACAGTTGCCTTAAAAAAGATGACTAACTGAATTCAGTTACAATTATTGAACCAGTGTTTTCAAATTTTTTAGTATTGCGACCATAGGAATAAATTTAATTTAATTGTAAACAGTGTTTAGAGTTGGAATTGCAAGTGACTCACAAAGTACATTTTCTGTTAAAAAAGAAGCTAGATGAATTTACTTCTTTTGGAACTGTCAGAAGCTGCGATGATATTCGAGATGCATTTTCTTTTAATACGTCTTTTGTTTCGGAACAAATATTTATTCTGAACGATTTTATTATAACTCACCTTTATGCAGAATTTTGATAGAATATTATTTTTACTTTAGGAAATTTAATCTTTTAGTTCATTGACATCACAGAGTTTGAACATCTCTCTGTCCTCTTTTAACTACAGTATTAGCTATCATGAAAAGATCTGAGATCGTAAATATTTTTCAATTATTTCTTTTGAAATTTCTTTTTTTAAATCTAAAATTTTCTGCTTTCCTAAATTTTGGGAGAGGACGAGGCCCAGTCCACCTCTCACTATGTAATCCCTTTAGGAAAGGGGGGTAGTTGCCATCATTTAAATTGTTATGCTGGTTGAAGTTCTGAGCCAACTTACTGTTAGAATTAAATATTGTAGTCTTGACTTCTAGCTTGCATTTAAAATTTTGAAAAGTGGTTGTTGATTATATGAGCATGAGATGTGCATTTTATGTTCAAGTTCTGATTTAAATAAAAGAATTGTTAAAACTTTTTTTTTTTTTTTTTTAGTTCATTTCACTCACTGCAGTAATTCATGTACTGTCTGTTTGGAATTTGATGCTAGTTAATGCTCTCTAAAAAAATCAAACTTTAGAGCAAAATATTTGCTAAGAAACTGGCATCAGGTTATCTCGAAATGCATAGAATTGTGCCAGTTGAAATCTGCATCAAAATAAGTTTAGATTTCATTTTAAAACAGGTACCTGTTCCCAAATAAGAGATTGGCATTCTGTCAAAATATACAGTCGAAAGTCGTTAATTCAGACTCGTAAGGACTTCGCCGATTCCGGATTATAGATCATCAGTTTAAATCTGGTAAGATGGCATGCAGAAATTATAAAATTAAAAATATGAAACCGTAATTTATGAAATAAAGAACAATTATGATCTAAAGGGTATCAAAATTTACAAAAAGAAAAGGCTTTATATTTATTTGTTTACTTTATTAAACATTTCTTTCAATGTAAGTTGTTTAAGTTGCTTCGTTTTTTATGTGATGATACATTCTCTTTAATTCTATAAACAGACATAATTTCTTGTTCAGTTACAAAGTTCCGCTGTTCAAGTCCTATAATTGCTGTGTCGAGAATAATTTGTCAATCAGTTTTTTCGTTTTCAATAATCTCTGTCACTTTCTTCGCTATCGGAAGCGAATTATAACGACGAGGAATTTGATTTAAATTATATCAAAGACGGAGTACATCGAGATGAAATACTACATTTAGTAAGGAATTATAAGCCAAATAAAATAAAAACATCTGCCCTGAAGATAAGGATAGTGCTGACAGATCAACTTCCAATTCATCGCGCGCCGCAGCGTCAAAGATAAACAAAGGATATGCCTTTATCCATTTTTTGCAGCAATTCCACTTTTTGTTTAATGGACTTCGAAACATACTTTCGCTTTGTAGATCCTTTACATATTAGTAAATATATATCAGAAATTCTATTTGACATAATCGAAAGTTCAAGCTTACTTTTATAAATTGCTCTAACAGTCTGCAAAAAATAATAAGCCGAATCCAATTCGAAAATTAAGGAACAACACAATCTGCAACATTAACTGAATTAGATAATTTTAGCTTAGCTTATACCGTCCGTTATACATTAAACGAGAATTCGTAAACGTATTTTGCGCACACGCGTATTTGCTTGACACATGCACAGAAAGTTTGTAGCTTTGAGGTCTGGATTATAGATCATTCCGGATTATGGGTGTCTGGATTACCGACTTTTGACTGTATGAAGATTTTTTTGCTAGAATTCAGCATCAAACTTAAGGTTATATTTCTGTTCATTATTAAGTGTTAATGTGAGAAAATGACAGAATGCGAATTTGAACCCGTGCTTATCTATTGTATATTAACAATAGAGAAAGCTATTGTTAATTTCTGCTGTTTGTTCTTTCAACTCAAACAAGTTGGTTCCCCCTTTTTTTAAATACTATAAAATCTAAATTAAAAAAGTACTACATGTTTTAAAACTTCATTGGAATGATCCTTTCTTTAACAGACCAAGAGAAGGTTGCTGATTATGAAATGAAACTTATGAACTTGGATACTGAACACTTAGGCATTCCTGTAAGTTATTTATTTCATGTAATTCTAATTTTATGTTAGATAACAGCTTTATAATATATGTAATAAATTTGTATTCTTATAGGAAACTGACTATAGTGTAGTTGTTAAAATGCCAGCCTCCGAATTTCAAAGAATTTGTCGAGATTTAAGTCAAATTGGAGATTCTGTCAGTATTGCATGTACCAAAGATGGCGTTCGTTTCTCTGCTAGTGGAGACTTAGGAACAGGTAAACTTTATATAAGTACTGATAATTGGTCTTCCTAACCCTTATTTTATTTACTTTTTTTAGTTAATTTTATTCTCATTTTTAAATTTAATTGATTTTTCAAAAAAAATATTCATTTTATATAAGTAAACAATTACATTTATATTTTTCACTAATTTAATCATATAATTTGAATATGATATAATAAAAATAATTGTACTTAACAGCTGCATTTGTCATTTAAATATATGTTCAGGATTCCTGGCATATTGACTTGCATAAAGATGGTCTGTTTGACAGAACACAGCCCTTCTCGAGGTTATCTCAGTAAAGTCCTTAGATTTTTTGGAATTGATTTTTGGTCCTTAAAAGTCCTTAATTCTGGCCAAAATCAACAGAAGGTCATTTTGAGTGTGAATTAGCATTTTGGAGTAATATTTTTGGCGATTTGCTGACAAATATGGTTATCTTTTGAATGTATTATAATTTGCTTCTATTTCTAATATAAATGGTGGGATACTCGAGTTTCTAAGCAGGAAGTGAAACATAAGCATTTTGAAATTATTTCATATTTTCTAATAAAGAGCTCTTAAACAACTTTTTGCTTTTGGGGATGTGAATTCCTTAATTAAACCATTCTAAATTTGGTGACTTATCAAAATTTTGGCAATCTCCTCTCATTCTTGTGTGGGTTTTTTTTTTTTTTTTTAATGTGACAGTGGAACACTTCGCATTAATTTCTCACTGCTTGCGTTCCGACAGTATATTCTATGGTGGATATTGCTCGTATTGCCTTTTGTCACCCCTTTAAGTTTTGCCCACTTGTTCAGATTCACCCTGTATAACAATGAAGTAATATACCATTATATCATCAAAATTAAAAAGTTCCTGCAAATGAAATTTAGTTAAAATATTCATCTTGCATAATAATATGACAAAATTATAAGGTGATAGAGATAATATTTAAAACGTTACCACATAGAGGCTCTACAGATAAAATTATGTAACATTGGTAGTTGCATCCTAGTTTCCTCAGAAGTTCCTTGTGTGATTTTTGTAAGCTAATCCATTTAACTAAGTCAGTACGTCTGAGGCATTCTCAGATAATTTTGGTCAATCATTTATTCATAAAAGTTATCTGTTGAAAACCAAACTTAGAAAACATTTACATTTAATATCTTGTATAGAAAATACTTAAAAGTAATGTGCAAAATTTTAACACAAGTTGATTTTAATATTTACAAGCTTTAAGTTTAGTCTGTGATTTAAATATTTATAATTTTATGTTATTTTTATAGGAAATATCAAGCTTTCTCAAACTGCTAATATTGATAAAGAGGAAGAAGCTGTCATCATTGAGATGCAGGAACCAGTTTCATTGAATTTTGCTCTCCGTTATTTAAATTCTTTCACAAAGGCTACGCCACTTGCTGCACAAGTTCAGCTTTCTTTGTCACCAGATGTTCCCCTTGGTAAGAATATTGGCATTAATTTTTATATTGGGAAGACTTGCAGTATGAGCACAAGTGTTGAAAATGCATTGACATTTATATATGTAAAAGTTAAGAGTAAATGGCATGGTTTAGGATGCAAACATCGTAGTTTTTTGTACAGTAATACTCCAGTTATTGTAATTACTTGTTACTCTTTATATACCAAATAAAATTGTATTTATAAATTTTTCATTCATCGATCGTATTTATAAAAATTTCATTTCAAGTTGTTCAATAAGTTCACGGAGCGCCATCTATTCGTCAATATTATACCTAAAACTTCAACGCCATTTTCATATTTGTCCTTTCTTAGGAACACGTCAAAAGTTTCATTTCGATCTGTTAATTTATTCATTGTTTAACCGCCCTTTATATGTAACATGTGGTGCCTTTTTTCAAGTATGGATAAAATTGAGCAACGTACAGTTATCAAATTCTTTGTAAAGAAAGGTTTAAAGGCAATGGAAATTCATACCGAAGTGGTGAATGTGTTGGGTGAATCTGCTCCTTCAAAAACAATGGTTTGCAAGTGGGCTAGTTTATTCAAAAGTGGTCATACCAGCCTTGAAGACGATCCGCGAGAGGGACGTCCAAAAACTGCATCAATACTGGAAATCATCGAAAAAATACAAGATATGGTATTGGAAGACCGTCAATTGACTGAAAGAGATTTAACAGAGGCTTTAGGCATTTCATTGACCACAGTGAGCAATATTTTGAATGTTAATTTGGGTTTCAAAAAACTCTGTGCAAAATGGGTGCCGCATTCTCTAACAATGGAGCAAAAACACATTTGGATGCGACTTTGCCAGCAAGATTTGGAGCGTTTTAAGAAGAATAAAAGTGACTTTATCCGTCAATTTATCACAATGGATGAGACTTGGGTCTACCATCATGATCATGAATCAAAACAGGAGGCTAAGGAGGGGTGTGAACCCGGCTCTTTGGCGCCGAAGCGAGTTCGTGTGCAAAAATCAGCCAAGGTGTTAGCATCAGTTTTTTTGGGATGTGAAAGGAATTTTTTTTTTTTTTTTTTATATATAATTACCTTCAAACTGGCAAAACAATTAATTTGAATTTTTATTGTAACCTTTTGAATCAATTAGACGAAAAAAATCGTGAAAGAAGACCCGGATTACAGAAGAAGAAAATCATCTTCCACCATGATAACGCACCTGCGCACACAGCTCAAAAAACCATTGCTGAAATAACTGAATTGAAGTACGAATTGTTGGAACATCTAGCCTATTCGCCAGATTTAACTCCATCCGACTTCTGGTTCTTCCCACACCTCAAACAATATCTCCGTGGAAAACTATTTTCTTCAAACGAAGAGGTAATAGCTGCCATGGAGCGATATTTTGCAGAGCTGCCGAAAAACCACTACAGTCAAGGGATCCATAAATTAGAAGACCGATGGAATAAGTGTATTGAAGTTAAGGGAAACTACGTTGAAAAATAAAGTCATTTTTACAAATAAAAATTGGTTTCTTCATTTCCGTTCCGCGAACTTATTGAACAACCTGATAAATGTCATTAAACGGTAAAATGGTATTATACATATTTTTTTAGATAATATTAAATTAATTTAAACAAATGTTTATGGCATCAGCATTTTTGTTTACAGAGTTGGCAAATATGATGTCTGTAATCATTATTGGAAAAACATATACATGTTGTATACATAGTGTATGAGGCCTAATATTTTTTACTTAACTCTTTGTAGCACTGCTTAACCAAAAAAAGAGCTTCTTTTCTTTAATGAAATAAAATAAAATGATGCAATGGTATTATGTGAAATACCTTTTCCCTTAAGAAGTTTTTATATCGGATCCCTTTCACTCCTTAAGTGAATTATCTCACAATAGGTAAATCATCAATTATTTTTATTGACAGTTTGATGTTTATTGTTCTCTTTTCAATCTTCTTCCTCTCCCCCCCCCCCAATACTTGAGAATAGTTTGTTTTCCCATGTGTAATCTTTGTTGAAATCGAATATAATGACAAAAAATAATAGCACTCCTTCCATTTGCATTGTATTAAAACACTGATCTTCAAAATTTGTCAACTTGGAGAATTCCTGAAATTAGTCTTTTTTTGGAACCACTGTCATCTTTGAAAAATTAAGTGTTAAAAAAGCACTGAAAATATATCAGTGTTCTGCACTTTATATGAATGGAGAGAAATTTTAAAATTTCTGTGTGAGTTCACATATAAAAGCAGATTTACTTCATATTATTTAGGTAACACTGACAATAGGAATAAAAAGTATATTTTAGATGATTAATTTTGTGGCTCAATGTGGTGTGCAAAAATTCTTTTGCATTTCAATTCTGACTTCTGAAGCCTCCAAGGGAGTTGTTTGGGACCCCAAGATTCTGTAGAGCATGGCTTGAAAATTACTGCTCTAAATGAATATCTATAACAGGGTCAATAATTTCAATTATCTGACTAAAAATAGGTGATCATCAAAATTTTGTATGTTAAAATATATTTTATATATCTTTACAGCATAATCTGACCATTAAGCTTCAACGGGTACACTTCTTAATATATACTTCTGTCGACACATATTGCTTCACTACTAAGGTAACAAACATACTGATATTGGAGATGTTTTCAAAATTTAATGTATAGCAAATATTGGGGGAAAGTTAAGATTTAAAACTTTGTGTGTCAGAGATGGAGATACTGCATTCATTCAGGTAATTAGATAAGCATTTGATAATTTAAATGTTTACATAGGTTGTGAATTGGATTTTTGATCTATATTTCTTTACAGATTATTATTTTATTTTTATGCATCAGGGAAGCTAAGTGTGTGTTCAGATTGTTGTTAATTTATGGTGTGATAAAATATTAATGTAACCAAAGCTGCTGCATTAGTTAGTACTGACTTAAGTTACAAATTTGTGTGATAAAATTATTTAAGCTTAGTAAGCCAATTTAAATTTTAAAAATCACTATTTTTGACTTCCCCCTTTTGATAAATCTTAAATTTTTATATGCCTAGTGTCTGAAAGTAATAGGTTTTATGACTGGACTGTGTCTTAAATTTGCATACTTTGTAAAGTATTGTTGGTAATTAGTGCTAGTATTTAGGCATGATTATAATTCAGTATTAATTAATCCATTCTAGGTTTTGTTTTTCCCTTATCAAAATGCTGTGCAAATATTCTGAAATTTTATTTTGAAACAGCCATTTAGTGTGAGAATTTTTTTCCCTCTCCTTTGGAGTTCTTTTAAATTGAATGTACTTTTATGAGTTATTTGCATTTGCAAACAGAAAGCTAAGCTTACAATCTTAAAAAAAATCACAGTTTATATACATGAAAATATAATAGTAATAAGCTACGGTATTTTTTAATCATCAAACTAAATAATAATAATAATTTTCTACTGAAAAATTAAATATTAGAAAATATTTTTATACCATTGCCACATAGAAAAAAGCTAAGCATAATGAAGACACGTTGTATTTAACCATATGCATAATGCATAAATAATTCTGTTATTAGTTGGTGTAAATATTTCATTTACATATAATTCATACATTTTTATGTTGCACTGTTTTCTAACGTTTATTACTGACCCTTAACAAGATAAGCAATTGTATTTATTGAAGCATTTTTTTAAATTTCAGTTGTGGAATATAAAATTGAAGAAATTGGCTACATAAGGTACTATTTGGCTCCAAAAATCGAAGATGCAGATGATTAGTTTTTAGACTTCTGCTACACCTCTGAGGATTCGATTTTTAAGTGTCTTTTATGATACTATCATCATTGTGTAATTACATGTAAAAGAAATCAGTGTGTAATAATTATTAATTTGTGCATTTAATCATTTGATAAAACATTAAATAAATCATTTGAATGCTTGTATATTTATTATTTGTTTAAATGTAAAAATACTTTGATTGCTAATTGATTTGTAGCTGTGCAAAAGCTTGGGGCTAATGGATTAGTTTATTAACATTCAATTTATTTAATATCAGTCTTTTCTTCTACGTTAAAAATATGACATATATATAAAGTATCATTTATTTCAGGTTAAGATTTTTAAATTTATATACACAGGGGTGTTTGTGGGACCCCAAAAAATCCCCTGAAACTTTTACGGACTTACTGCCGACATTTTGGAGTTTCGAGAAGGGGGGAGAGAAATGAAAAATTACAATTATGAAGTATTGAATGACCTAATTATAAAAGTTCAATGAATTACTTTTTTTGCAAAATTAATAACCATAAATTTTCAAACATATAAACTACTACATTTTATGTAAATATTTTTAATTACCTGGATTAATTCTTTAAAAAAAAATTATCTAATTTCTGCTGCTTTTTATTTTCTGATGTTTGTGGGCTTGTCTTTCTTTTGTGGTGAACTTCATAATTGCAGGAAGGTTGACTTTTATTTTCCTCATTTACAGTTGAAGAAATTTCCTCGAGAACTGCACATGCAGAGGTAGAAGCAGTTTGCTTTTCTGCTAATGTAGAAGGTTTTTCAGAGACTTTTATAGATGACTCATCTGAAATACATGTTTTTAAGTCCTCTTGATGTGTTTTCCAACGTCTGTTCATATTCAGTAAGAGATCTTTGTGAATTGGATCAGTCATTGGATTTTTTTAGCCATATTTTTCACATGAGGTTTCTTTAGAAGCCATTAAATCATATTTAATTGTCTGCACTGCATCTAGGGAATCAATCTTAAGAGAGGTTTTATAGTCAGTGACAAGTGTATCCATTAAGTTGAATGCACTTTCCACTCATGGGCCATGGAAGCAGCTAAGGCAGGCTTTGACCAATTTAGCCAATGTAGGATACTTTGAATCATTTGTGAAATCATCTTCTAATTAAAAACTTTAGACCAATATTTATCAATTGTACACTTGACTTGATTTCCACTTTCATCAGATGTGTAGAGCATTTCTTTGGTGATATCAATATCACTCTGGTATACCCTTATTTCAGCTTCTACTTTTGACTTTTCATTATCACTAAAAATAAGGGACATAAAAGATGATAATTTTTCAAAAGCTAATATTGTACTGGTTTTACCTCTTAGCTCTGGATCTAATGCTGTAAAACTAATTAGATATGAATTTTTAAGGGGTAATTTCTCTTTCATATGCTGTGCTGTATTAGTATAAGCTTTCATCAGAAAAATTTGGAATTCTTTTGCTATTGGATGATTTTTTGATAATTTCTTCAGGAGAGTGGAAGCTTCTGCACCAGTAAATATTACTTTGCTAGGTAGATGGAATTCTGGATTTGTGACATCAACCTTTAATACATCATTATAAGATGTGCACTCTATATTTTCTGACTTCATAAAAAAAGAGAAAAATTTTGCCATCAATTTATAAATACTGGAATGTATTAAATGAAGCATTGGTTTTTTTGTTTCAAATAATTTAATATATGTGTTGAACTCTGGTAATACTGCTGAATATAATGCCATATGCAATAAAGTTTTGTTTTGCATAACAAATAACCCATTTAGTATTCTTTTTTTTTTTTTCCGAGATAAAGCATCCTTTGTGAGTTGTTGGGAATGCAAGCAAGAATACACCCCTTCAACAATTTTTTCTGAGCTGCAGAAATATTTCTTTTATTGTATATAGTTTCAACATAAGAAAAATAATCGCCTTTATCAGTTTTATCCAAGTAGTGAAAATAAAATGCAATAAGAGCATCCCACAGATCTTTGATTCTTTCTAAAACACATAAAATGTTCACCCACCTATGGTCTGGTCTCTTCAAGGGCTTAAGTTTTTTAATGGCAAGGGATTCACAGATTTTGAAAAAATTTTCTCTTTTACTGCAGCTTTTCATATCAAAATAGATGTCATCAAACAAATCTTCTAAGTATCTATCAAAACATGAAGCAAATATTTTTTGCACAGTTATTAGCTGTGTGACATGTGTCACCATCAGTATCTAATAAGTGGGGTGCTTTGTTTGATCGTAGTCTGGTTTCAACACCCTTTTTTTTTCCACGCATGGTGTTACATGAGTCCATTAATACACTAATTAAGTTTGCCCATGGAATATTATTATCTTCAATAGTATTAACAACTGCTTTAAAAACAGCTTCTGAATTGCAAGATTCCATCTTTAGAGATGCAAAATGATGAACATCTACTTCATTTTGATTGTTGTCATAAAACTGCACCAATATTGCCAGTATACTTTCTTGAGCATTGCTAGTACTTTCCTCCAAATTTAGAGAAAATGGAGTCTCCTTTAAAGTTTTAATGATATTTTCCTTAATAGTTTTTGCTAGCCCATATTTCATCTTATAACATGCAGTAGTCCTGGACATTTCCAACGAGTTTAGTGCCGTCTGATCGCGACTCAACTGTTTACAGAGTTCAATTAAATTGGGAGCTACATTGAAAGAAAGAGAATTCTCGGCGATAAACGAAGTTATTAATACCTCTTGGCGTGCTTTTCTTGTCACTATATCCAATGGCCGAGCATCAATCTCCAGTAAGTCATCAGTATTTTTTGAATTAGCATAATTACTTAAAGTCATTGAATGTCTAATGCACTTTGAATATTTTATGTGCGTCACAGTTTTAGAATCATTTGTGAAAGCCTTGACTCCTTCCCCACCATACTTCAGCAGTGAGTTACAAAAAACACAATATGCTTGTCCAGCAACATTTTCTTGCACCATGTGCCGATGGTATCCCCATTACCATCTCTCCGTTCAATCCAATTCCACCTAAATGCATTCCGGACACCTTCTTCTAATTGTATAATATCACTATTTATATCGAGAAATTTCATAGTTAAATTCTCTTGCATACATAAATAAAAAAATATTTCAATAAACGAAACGAAAAATTTTACACAGCGGAGAAAAAAAGTTGAGAAGCGATCAATGACAAATAGCTAATATGGCGAAAAATCACCCTTCTCTACTTATTGGCGCCACGCCAGGAGAGATAAGACCTTTGAACCCAGAGTCACATGATCGCACATCTGGTCGAACGATATCTCTCCCTTTTTTTTCTGCAGCGCCTACTTGCCGAAAAAAATCCAGAAGAGAATGTCCGAGAACCGGGGGAATGAGTCATAACTCGCAATAAGGAAAGAACAAAAAAGAAGTTTTTTCCCCCTTTTCGCGCATTATCACTGCCTTTGGAGAAAGAAAGGAAAAGTTTTCACCACACACACTGACCTTGCGTTTTCTGCTTTCAAAGCAAACAAAATTACCCAAATCAAAATAAATAATTCATTATTATTCCTACTTCCTTTTGAACGACGATCCCCGGAATTTCCGGGTATCGAAGTTCAAAATCCCCGGAGCACAAACACCCCTGTATACATGTACATTTGCATATAAATTGCTTGATTTTCAATTTATATTTCAAATTAAGGTAGTCAGTTTATTATTTAAAGTATATATACATGGGGCATTTGAAAGAAGTGGTTTAATTCAAGACTTGCTTATGCTAGAATTCTGACATCTGTTTTTATCATTTCATATACACATGCAATGCACATTAGGAATGCATACAATTTGGCAATTAGAGGAAATAAATAATATTCCTGCCTTTTTCTTCCACACACATTTAATAAGTTGAGGTTATGTAAACGTACCTGGGGGAGGAAACTCTGACTTTAAAGACTCGTGGTAATGATAAAACATTACCACGAGAGAGAGCCATTGTGCACTGGTATAGTACTACAAAGTTGAGTATTCAGCTCCATTATTCTCACACAGTTTTTTTAAAAAATCTTGCTTTTCAGTGGATGAGATTTTATAAAATTCACCACTTTTTAACACCTGATTCAGTGCAATACTCTGATGCTTTGATGCAAGCGCTTCTTTATGAATAATGTGATGGGTCCACAGTGTATTTGGTGATGCGCTTTAAATAAGTTCCTGTAATCCTCCAAAACAGCCAGACATGGACCTAGCTCCATCAGTACAGACACCAGCACATTTAGGCCAATTCAGATTATTCCCAAATATGAATGCATCAGGAATCTCAAACAGATCCTGAGCCTTCGCTCCTGTAGTGATATTTTTATCCACAACTAAATAATTATGGATAAAAATATTTTAGGAATATTTTTTCCAATTATTTTTCAATTTCTGTTTTAGATTGTTTAAGTAATCTTTATACTATTTTCGGTTAAATTTTCGCAAAAATACCCTAAAAAGTATTCTGGTTTCAGAATTCAGATTGTATTTTGAATTAACTAATTCTGTTGGACTTCTGGAATATGAAAAAATTGTCTTTCCCGAAGTTATACAGTGTAATCCCTCATTGCCGGTCAATGTCGACAATTTCAAATTCAACTGTTTTGTTTTGAAAAATATGCCTCTTAATGCAGAATATCTATGTCTGTACAGTATTAAACCACCATTTAATAAAATAGTAATAGGTCTAATAAAATATATGAGTTAAGGTACTGAATAAGTTTACAGAATTATACCGGTTTATAAATGTAAATTTTATTTAAACTTACGTTATATAAATTTACGCAGATACATAATGCTTCTTACTGCTATTGTTTCATTCTAGCATGCTGCTATTGCCACTGCTATGGAATCTGCTTCTTTTTGACATATTTGTACAATTTTAAAACCTTCCAAGGCTGGAAAACCACTATGAAGTTCCCCCAAAATTATCGTTATGCATGTTCTTGGGCAAATTATAGAAGCATTTTCCTAAGAATCTAGCAATGAAATTGTTACTTTGGCTGCCGATTTGTTTTCAAACCAAATATCATGCATAAATTGCTTATCTGATAGAAAATGGGTTTTCGACTACAGAGAATAAAATGACCTCTGAAAGTCGGTACACACGAACCCAAATTAAACATGATACACTTAACTTAAGCAGCAATACAAATCGTTCTAGCCTTTTGCATGTTCTCAGGTTAGATTGCTGCGAGGTTGATTGATCGAGAGAGTGCAGAATTGCCGTCTCGCATGTGCAAAAATAGTCTGCTCCAGCGACTTTAGTTCTATACAGGATCGAGTAAAAACAAACCAGACAAAAAATCTAGAAATTTTTAGCTTCTCATTTATTATGATGATAAAACACAACACACAGTAGACATTCAAATTTGGTTAGAAGCCAGCACTAAACAATGGTTAATGATACATAAACGTTGATATATTAACTGTTGGCGCTTCAAGCAATAGCGTCCCTTGCTGATTCAATTGCTATGATACTAACATATTCAATAATGGCGCTACGAGGTTTGCATTTCCTCATGAAGGGTTTATCTTTAAAGCCCTTATTTTTTATTTATTTATTTTTTTTTTTAATTTTGTTTTGTTTTAAGTGCTTATTTTTTGCTTTTAGTGCTTTTTTTAATGAATGCGCATTTCCCCCCCTTCCCGTACCAAAGCCAAAACTAAATAAACAACTTTTTTTCCTTATATGGAACGTCAGATGGTGAATCATACTCCCGGAAATAGCTTTTCCCCTTTTCTCTGCATTAACGTAACCTATGGTGCGTGTGAGAGTACAGACAAGTGCACGTCGTTCTATTGGTCAAAGAATTGCGAAAAACGTAGAAAATTCTGGTACATTCGGTATTCTTTTCCTGCCACCCAAATACTACACATGTTTGAATTTCTATCAAGATTTTAATAATTTGCATTCTCGTTCCACGTGGTCAGTTCATATTCGTGATTATTATGATAGTTTTGCTTATATTATGAGTATATGTATGAATATTTATAATAATATAGTTGCAGTAGCTGCTGAAGTGTAGATAAACTTCCAAAAATGGGTGTATTTTTATACAGATTAGCTTTCTAAGGAATAATATTTGGAATGGCTTAAATAAAAGGAAAGTAATCGAATATAATAATTTCTTTCTTTTATTTTCTTTTTTTTTTTTTTTTTCCAATACATTATACAGTATGGAGATTGGGAGGTTCTCCCCTTTCTCCGCAAAATCTCTAATATTGAAGCAGCAGACTTTTTGTAACTGTCCAATCTGGATTGACAAAAATTTGACTAAAAATTTTGCGGTCTACCCAACCCAAGCGAAGAATCGTTATATTTCGGAAATTTAACGCAGTCTGTTCAAAATTAGAATCAAAAACACCCCAGATTAGTAAGTCTCATTCTTTTCCTTTATTTAGTTCTTTATTCTCCGAATACCGGCAGCTGTTGATTCCGATTGCATAATATCATGTATGGAAGAATTACGGCAGACGTATTGCGCAATAACGTTTGCAGTATTTTGCAGAGATAATTAATTTGATGTTCAGTCTGAGATTTATTTATGAACACTTATAAGAGTTTTACTGTGCTTTCTAAGCAGAATATTTCTCAGTTCCGTTGGTCTGTTTTTATGTGATGCACATATCGAAATATCAAAATCATTTATTTAACCGAGAAATCTAAAGAACGGCTACAATCTCTCCCCCCCTCCTCTTTTTCCAGTTACGCTGGACTATACGGAACATTCGGCAATTTCCGAGTATGCGGGTTAGTTAAGCTTTTACTGTTAAAGGATGACTGCATGAAGCAATTTCCCATCTCCTGATTTCAGAAATGTTCCTCTTTTTTACTTAAATTACTTTGCTTGGAATATATGTTAAGGGAACACTGTTATGCAATGAAAATTTAGAAAATGTTCAGAATTTTGATTTAAGTTAAATTATTTAAATACTAATATGAGTGGAAAAATAAATTGTATTTATTATTAAGTGCCAAGCGAATACAATTAATATGGCTTATTATTATTTATTTTCTATATTTTGAACTGAAATTTCATCATTAAATCTTGTAATATAGTTTAGTTCTGCATAGTTTTTTTTTTTTTTTTTTTTTTTCTTTTTTTTCCCTCCTGTCATTGTAAACTAATTCTGTAAATTGAACTGTCATTTAAAATTTAAAAAAAAAAAAAAAAGTTAATTGTTTTCCATGGTTGAGGTAATGCTCATTCTCTTAATAAGTATTGCATTGCTCATATTTTAAATTGCAAGTCTAATTTTTCTTTTAAGGTTATGCAGTTGTGTATAATGTAATTAGACATGTGCTTATTTTTTAACTAAAATGTGGCTATGAACCCTGTTGGCCCATGATTATAATATTCAATACTAGTAAAGAAGATTTTCAGCAAATATTGATTGACATGTTAAAATAGGAATTTCAAAATCGCCACAAACTGAAAAAGAAATGTATTATAACTTGGACACGAAACTAAAATGCTAAAACAATTAATTATATATATGAAATTAAGAATAAAATTTTTCAGAATCATTAGTTTTCACGTTGACGAAATGGCAATAGTGTAAGTTTGCTAATAGGGTAGTACACCATTCTTGGTTTTTATGTCAATAATTCGCACTTCTCCATCAGCTCCTGGATAGAGTTTAATCTCTCTATAAATTATCTTTCACAAGTACCTAGTCATTTGATGGTACAATTTGGTTTGCTTTTTTCCCCATTTTCCACGTCCTTCCAATCAAGAAGCAGTTTGATGACAAGCATTTCCAAAAGTGCTTAAAAAATTGTTGAATCGATTTCCAACATTCAACAGGCGAACCTTATCATCAATCACATTTGGTTCAGAAATGGTTGCCAGTGCAGTCCATGTAAGGAAGTGACCAGGCGTCAAAGGGCTTAAGTCATTGGGAACATTGTCACAAAATAGTTCTGGAGTTCAAACAAGCTTCAACTCGAGTTATCAAGGTGAGAAATTCTTCAGACGTGAGCAGTTGGGCTCCAAATATTCATTTTAACTGATTTTTCATTTGCTGAATACCATTTTCTCACAGGCCCTCAAAATGTAGGCAGAGGGAGCATTGAATTTCCAAAATGCTTTCTTGTGACAGCTGGTTTCGGAACTTTTTCAATGATAAATTTAATGCCATATGTCTTTCTAATTCACGATCTGCACCAACAAAGTTAGTACATTACAAAGTCTGTAATCCGGACTCGTCGGGACTTCGGCAATTCCGGATTATAGATCATCAATATAAATCTGGTAAGATGGCATGCAGAAATTATACACTTAAAAATATAAAATCATAATTTATGAAATAAAGAACAATTATGATCTAAAGGGTATCCAAATTTACAAAAGAAAAGCTTAATATTTATTTATTTGCTTTATTAAACATTTCTTTCAATGTAAGTTGTTTAAGATTCTTCCACAAAAAGTTCCTTTTTTTTGCGTCATATATAGTGGACTTTCCAATGCCATACTTCTCGCATAATTTTGAGACGGTTAGGCCTTTATCCATTTTTTGCAGCAATTCTACTTTTTGTTTAATAGACATCGAAACATGCTTTCACTTTCGATGGCAGCTTCAGAATTGGAAACTCTTTTTGACATAATCGAAAGTTCAAGCTTAATTTTTATAAAATTATTCTAACAATCTGCAAAAAATAATAGCCGGATCCAATTAGAAGATTAAGGAACCGTGCAATCTGCAACATTAACTGAAATGCCTTAGATAATTTTAGCCTAGCTTATACCATCCGTTATACATTAAATGCGCATGCGTAAACGCATTTTGCGTTTACGCTTGTGCATAAAGTTTAGAGCTTTGAGGTCTGAATTATAGATCATTCTGGATTATGGACATCCGGATTACAGACTTTGTACTGTACCTTGATCAGAAAAACATCTCCTTTGCCTTGATATGGCATGAACCTTCTTAGTGAAGCTGAAAAGGTTTCTGAAGATTGATCACTCGTATTATACTGCTTTAGTGGCACAATGTATCAAGAGGGTTACATAGCATTTGATAGGTCTCATTCCTCTTCCCTTGTGGGGTTTCACAAGGAATGACCCTGCATAATCAAGGCCTAGTTTGGAAAAAAACTGCTTGGCACTACTCGAGATTTCACAAGATTGGCTGTTATTTGTGATTTGTAGGATTTCTGAAGCAGCTTGTGTTATCTTTCCTGCAGTTAATTATTCACTATTTTGGATAGCTGAAATTGTCAGAGATGTTTCACTATGAAGATGAGCTCCATAAAGGTGCTTAACTATTAATTCAGTCACATGATGTTTCTTAGGAAAAATTGCCTACCTTACCTTTTGTTTATCAGGTATGTTTGCATTCCCTAGCTTTCCTCCAATGTGAAGAATATATTTATGCAAGAAAGAATTCAAGGAGATAATTCTGCTGTTAGAGCTGATGTTTTTTCCTGATCCGAGATTAATGCCGAGATTTTGAATTCAAATTCACCTTTTCTGGACGAAGTGCACAATTGTGTCTGAAGCTATATAAAGTTCAGGAATAGTTAAAATTCCTTCAATTTTTAATGTTGAAGAATTGACATTTTTCACACAAATTTCAGACACCATGCCGCTACATGTTCGAGTTCATTCCAAGAGAAAAACTTTAGTAAAAAGGTCAAATTCATTTTGGTTATTGGATGCAATGCACACCACAGTTTTTTGGTGCTCTTCAATAGAAGGTTCTTTAAGTTCAGGATCTAAAATGGACTCAACCCTTGCCTTGGCCAAGGTGGACTACGAAACCAAAATTCGTTGTCTATGAGATCTATCAAACTTGCACTTCGTGATACAACGTCTGCAGGATTTTCAGTTCCTTTCCAAAATTGTTACTGAGAAGGAACAATTCAATTCTGCATTTCTCTTACAGCATTTGCTGCAAAAGGCTTCCAGTTATTGGCGGAGCTCTTTATCCAATGATGCACTATTTGAGAGTCACTAACGCAATAAATGTTGCTTTCCTTGTCATTAAAGAGTGTGTTCAGATAGTCAGCTATTTTTGCAGCAATAGTAGCTGCCATCAGTTCCAAGGGAGGAAGCATAAGCTTCTTTTAGAGGATCTACTCTGCTTTTAGATAGTGCAAAGAATGTCTCCAATGTAGCAGGATTTTGAAGGTATGCTATAGTACCATATTCTTTGATACTGGCGTCGGCAAATACAGTCAGGATCATATCTTCTGCATTAATTGCTGAACCACACAAGAAATATCTTCTAGGAATATTAATGTTAACAAGTTCCTCGATTTCAGAATGTCATGTCAAGAATTTCTTTCTTAGCTGATTAGACACTTCAAAATTCCAGTCACAACCAGATTCTCGTAATTCTTATATCACAAACTTAGCTCTAATTACGTATGCAGAAACTAATACATTTGGGTCATAAATTTTAGCTACAGTTAGCAAAATGAGTCTGTTTGTTCTATTCATTAAGTGAACAATGGTTAGTGACACATAAACGTTGACATATTAACTGTTGACTCTGCAAACATTAGCCTCTGTTACAAAGAGTTGCATGATTTAACTCCTGTGATACTAAAATGTTCAATAATGGCGCTACAAGATTTGTGCGTTCTCAAGATGAGGTACATTTTCTGACTCAGCAAGATATGCGTCCGTACTTGATGAATTACAAGGCTTAATTGCCTTTTGTGTGTGTGTGTGTGTGTGTGCAACAGCGCCGCTTATAGTTCCTCATTAATTTATAACACTATGGTATGATACTAACTAGTATCTTGAAGCTTTGTCAAAGAGGCAATGCGGCACTAAGGGTAAGAAAATTGGAGACCCCTGGACTGAAGCAGAAATAGATAACACTTTTTTTTTTTTTCCTAATGGCGAGCAATAGGCATTATGGGTATTAGCCACTACTACGGCCAGAAGCGGTAGTTACTTTAAAATGGACCACCATTACCTCCTTTGAAGGGACAGACAGTTTACATTCACGCCTTCTCCGAGAATCGTAACGGCAGCCAAGGTCACTAACCACCCGTCTGGGCGGCTAGTAAGAACATGCTCGTACATATTCTTTGTTATCTCTGAATAATCAAATATCCTTTGAAGCAACATTATTTAGTAATTAAACTTTTAGATTAAATTGTTTTTGTGTTCTTACCCAGTTACGGGTCGCCCAGGCGGTATAGTGGTTAGGGGGGCCTACTGTGGTACCGGAGTGGACATGGATATTTGTAAGTGTCCGTGCGGTATGGGAGCATTCTAAATATGCGGCGAGCCGAAAGTCCTCTCGTGTGATTTGGTGGAAGGGTCTCCCTCGAACCACCCCGCCATACTCTCCCTCAAAATTGGAGTTGAAAATAGAAGTCCAACCTCTCTTTGGAGTAGGCTGTGGCAACCACTCTTCTATATAACACGGACACGAAAACAACAACCCAGCTATGGGACAGAAAATTGTTGATGCTTGAGCATAATTTTAAATATTTTTTGGCCTACTTCAAATGGTGTTGCGGTCCAGAGAGTTAGTTGATTGTACTCGTTTTTGTGGTAAAAACAAATAAGACTCGGTTTCCCTTAAAATCTCCTCCATAAAGGCAAGTAACATTTGCATGGTTTGTTGTAATCAATTAACCAACTCACCAATCGAATACATCTTTGCAACTGTTTCTAATAATATGGCAATCTAAACTACTACTGCCTTTATTTAAAATGGTTATATAATTAAGACACAATAACATGCCGAACAAATACTAATTCAGAAGCTTTTGCAGCTGAGGATGGTGGTTAGGTAAAACCATCGAAACTAGTACTGTGAAAATTTCAAAATATAACGCTGATTTTTGTTGTTTGACTTCTGAATTAGTATGGTTATATAACTTCATAAATCTTATTCTGTGCTATATTTTCATTTCTTTAATAGAAAAATTAAGGATGCTGGAAGGTTGACCGGCTAACGAATGCCGCGTGCTGTGTCGCATTGTCCTGCTGGAAAATACCATTTTGCAGCCACTGTAGGTAAGGTATCACAACCGGCTTCAGAACTCATCAATGTGCCTCTGATGCGTAATAGGGGTGACCTGCTATCATGACTGATGGCACCTAGGGTGTTTTAGTTATCTAAAGATGTGGTTTTCATATAGTTTTGCCTACGCTCCGAGTCTCAATGATGTAAAAGATATATATGACAAATTTCAACAAGTTCGGATAAAATTTAGGGGTCGCACATATTGATCACTTGTATCTCAAACTAGTGAAATTTCTAATATCGAAGTGCTTTGTACCAATGTCATTTTCATGTATTTCTTTCGTTGGCCACGATGTTTAAAAAATTTTCATATCTCCAGCTATTGTTTACCGAGCTCGGGCAATCAATAGAAGTAACATCGCAAAGAAAATCAAATATTCGGTCTTTGAAAATCCTACTCATTTGGTCTTGTGCTGAGATAGTAAGCAGTTGCCCATGGGTGTGTCAAAACTTTGGCAGATAGAGCTAAGGGTTCTATTGAATGGCAAAGATTTTGAGCATTTGCTTTTGGCGTACCTGTTACCCAGAAAGACACTCGTGAGCAGAAGGCTGAAGTAGTTCTTCGGGAAGTGGATCGATGTGAATTACGTGACAATGTCATCGATATGTCTTCATCACAGCATTTAACACAGGACTAATCCAAAGGCCGTGTACTAGAATTGAAAAAGAATTCTGACGAACATTGTTGGAGTTGATTTGCCGTCATCACACCCATGAACTAATATTGAAAGGAGACATACCATCAAGTGGTCCTGACATCCACATGTTTTGGAAGTTCCAAAGTCTGATTACTTCACTTAATAAGGAGTCATATACGACAACGCTGGATGAAAAAAAGTCCCGTTCAATACTACTAGAAGAACGAGTGAGAATGGTTTACTATATCCAAAATGTCTTAAAAGACAGAAGTCATCCAAAAGAAGATTACAAGGAGTTATTGAAACTCTCGCTCTTGTACCCATAAGGTTGGTCTCAAAATGACTTCAGTTTCAAGATCTCAGGGGTTCTGCAGCAAACAAGGTGAATGGCAAAGGCACTTAAAATTGTCCTCTTCACTAAACAGTTGAATGTTCCTAAACGAGAACCGAAAAGAATGAAATAGGTTGCACATTTTATGAGCCTTATATATGTTCACTTTTGGCACGAGGCAGTTTTAAGTGGATGGGTTTCAAAGGTGTGGCGTAAATAAGGTATGCGAGGAATGCCATCGCATAGGGACCTGAAAGCTTAGGGACACTTGAATGTCCTGATGAACTATATATGAATTTTTCAAAGTTTTTAAAGGTCCTCTACTTATGTATATACAGGGTGGTTTAAAGCATATGCCAAAAATGTAAAGGCAAGTAGAATTAACTTGAATAAGCAGATTTTGTATAGAAATGTGCGTGTGGTAATGCCGCATTAAAGCTTTAGTACGTGGAGCAGTATTATTCACAGGAAACTGTAAAGACAAAAAAAAAATTATTAACAGTTTGCAATAAATGCTTGAAAGAGCGGTCACCAACAGCGATACATGATTCACAGCGGCGGCGCAAGGATCGGCGTATATTAGAAAAGACGTCAGGCATGTCCAGCAGCAACAGACAAGCGGATGACAAAATGTTCTGCAGATTTGACGGGACTCTCGTACACGAGGCCTTCAATATGAATCAAAAGGAGAAATCCAAGCAGATTAAATCAGGAGAACGCGGTGGTGCTCAGGGACTGGCCCTTCGCGTCCTATCCAATGCTGGCCGTAGACAGCGTCCAGGTGATTCCTGACATTCCGGTTGAAGTGAGCTGGGGCTCCATCGTGCTGAAACCACATTCGTCTGCGAACACTCTGAAGGAAAATCGATCAAAAGTTCAGGTAAGACCTCCCTGTGGAACCGCTTCCTATAAATTCTTTGAGCAGCTAATCCCTTTCCTTGTGCAGCCCCATACATGAAATACATGTCGGCAAGCTCCACATTGGTGTAACGATGCATACTGCTCGAGATCCGTGCGGAAAATGAAAAATCAGGTCAGGTCAAGTCATAATCTTTTGTTTCAAATGCCGTTCTAATTAAAGAACGTGACTTGGATCATAGCACATCCTATAAAGGCATTTAAGTGGATGAATTTAATCGATTAAGGGCGCAACTGAAGGTAGGATACTAAGTTCAAGGCAGGGGTGGCTCCCTCTATATGCCGTACTCATCAACGTTCTCTACCGGTTCAACGCGGCATTAACGCACACACATTCCTATACGAAATCTGCTTATTTAGGTCCCCTCTACCTGCCTTTACATTTTGACATATAGTTTTGAACCAATATATATATATGCAAAATATAAAAAATACGATGGCTTTTCTCTATGCAAACACGAAATCTCTAAGTAACTTTCCGTAATTTAGTACCTTCCAGAATTCTCTAGTCTGTTACGTAACCACTTATATAAATAACGAGATCGCGCCATTTCGCGATGTAGAAGAAGCTTCCTCTCCGCTTGCGCTGCGCACCTCGCTGCTGCTCAAGGAGGTTAGAATAGAAGGAGGGAAGGTTCGCAGTTTCCTCCACTATCAGGGAATGAAACTTCACCGAACAAGCGGCGTCCATGTTTGTAACTTCAAAATATTGCATTACGGCAGTGAAACATACGTGTTTTTAAGCTGTTCCGTGCATGTATTTTCCACTAAAAATATGTAAAATTTATAATGAAATGCTTCGCTATTGTTAGTTTTTTGTTTTAAAATTACGAGTATAAAGATGATATCCGTAATTTACTACGTACAGAACATCATTAAGAAATACTTCGAAATCTAAATGCATGTGCATAACATTAAAGCCTTTAAAAATAATGTTTCTGCATATTTCAAGAATTTGTTTAGGTTTTATTAGCAACCTGTTGGGTGTACTTTCCAATTTTTCCTTTAAGAAGTGATATTTCTGATTTATTCCCAATATTGTAATTTATTAAAGAATCATTTAAAATAATTTTAACCTGAAATTAATAGCAGATAATTTTCTAAAAAAATAGTCACAAGTTGCATTTTTTTTAAATGAAAGTTTAAATACATTCTTTTCACAACCAACAACCTTATAACAACAAGTAAATAAATATTAATAAAATAAAACAGATTTATGTGAATTCAGTGATTTCAGTTTATGCGCGTTTCATATTTATAAATCTCAAAGAAATTGCCTTTAATTAAGCTGAATTACAGAAATATACCTATACCTATATTTTTGGATACATCTTTTCCACATGTTCAGTTGTGTAAATATTTTACTTACTTTTATCGCTATACTGCCCACAAATTTGTAAATTTATGCAAAAAAAAATTTTTTTAACAACAGAAAAGTTAGTTTATCTTGATCAAATGCACAAATTATATTCCTAACAGTTCACAAAACTTAAAAATTAATAATAATTAATACATAAAGAAAAGCATTACTTTGTTTAACACCTTTACAATTCATAAAAATAGTAACAATTGGTCTCTTACTTTTCATGAAAATTATCAAACGAATTACCTAAAACGTTCAAATTATACAGTTTAAATTCTAGCATACATCATTGTATGTTAAGGAACAAAGATGCCAGCTATAAACAGAAACATTAAAATGTATTTAACATATTTTGATTATTATTAAGTTCTTTTTTTCACATCTGGAAAGAAAACAACATGACATTGTGATATTTTTTACCTAACTTATCAAATTACATAAAAAAAAAGAAAAAAAAAGAAAAAAGAAAAAAAAAAAAAAAAAGAAAAGAAAAAAGAAAAAAAAAATCAATACTTACACGGGAAAAGTAATCTCAGGAATCTTTTTCGAAAATCTGTTTGTGCATTCATATACAACACAAGCTGACATGCTTCAAAAAGAAAAGAAGAAAAAATATTGTAATTACGGACTTCCTTGCACAAGTCACAGCGATAACAGTAACATGGCCGCCAAGCTTCACCGTTTGAGTTGAACCTTCCCTCCTTCTATTCTAACCTCCTTGCTGCTGCTTATGCCATCTTTCTTTTGTTAGAAAAAGTTATGACGCAGAAAGTCAAAATCATACTTAGTTTAAATTACTATTGAATATGTAATTTGGAGAAACTAATCTGAAATCTGCCATTCGAATAGAATAAAGATGTGTAATTAAAAGATAAATCATTTTTGTGTCATCATTGGATTCAGCCTTACCACTATGCTACAGAAATACTGCCGTATCATCACATATATATACAGGGTGATTCTGAATTGCTTTTAGAAATTAAGAGGGGCGATAGTACTCATCCAGATGAGCAATGATTACCATAGAACATAAGGTCGCATTCCAAGCTGAGAGTCAGGAAAGAGGAAAGTAGAGGCGCGTCGAGGAAGGACAAGGAGCAGTAGCGGCTCGTAGCTAAAATTAGCGGGGGTGCTGGTTCCAAAAAAATTTAACCTATGTTTTAAAATTGTGTAAAAGGAAACAAACATGTATAAAATAAAAATATATTTTGAAACTTCATGAAATCTTACAAGAAAAAAATAAACATTTCTTAATTACTTAAATTGTTACAGTTCAATCTTTATGTATTCATTCAAAAATGAAATCCATTCTTCTTGTTTTAATTTACGCGAAAAGATCAATAATTTTCTCCTTGATCTCTGGATGACAACTGAGGAAATTTTTCTTTATTGAAAGCAATGTAAGCGCATTTAGTCTTTCAGAATTCCTAGTGCTTTTTAGAAAAGTTTTCATTCTTTTCAATGTTGAAAAGTAGCGTTCTGCCTCTGATGTAGTCATAGGAACTCTCAAGAAAATTTTTATCAGTTTCATAATTTCACTAAGACCATCATCTAGATTATTTTCGAAGATAAATTTCAGTAGCTCAATTAATTTGCAACATTCGTGGATATCAGACCTAAAATATTCTAAAATAGCAATTTTGAAATTTGTTATATGTTCATTAACTTTAATCACACTAATTTCACTGAATTGTATTTAGTGGTATATTAATTGTACATGAGGCATAATATGATAAAAAAGCTCTAACCAAAACTTGAAATTGTCATCATTTAGACATTTTAAAATTCCTATTGCTTTTGCAATAGTTTGATCTGCATTTGATGTTGATTGAATTTCAGTGAGGCAATTTTTTAAAAGGTTGCAAATTTTCGTGAGCTCTGTTCATGGTCCGTATGCTGAAGTTCCACCTTGTGGAGGAATACCATACGCGCGGAGTAAACAGAAATCACGTTTCCAACAACACGCCAGAATTTCGGCACTGCAAGAGCGACAGTGCTGTTCTCTCTCCCTGAATTGCGTTCTGCTTCTGTGTGCGCATGCGCAGAACAGCCAAACACCTGGTCACTGGAACTGTGAAGCGCGCAGTTCCGAACAAAGGCTTGCGTACCTTTTTCACAAACTGGGTGATGGCTACTGACATTAAGCTTAAGGATTATGTATTGCAAAAGTATAAAGAAACGATTAAAGACAAAGTTTTTCACTAAACAATAAATCTGATTGCGCAACGTTTGGTTTCGTTCATCAGCTTTCCCAACATTGTTGTAAGCTCAGTTTGGAATTCTAATATTTCTCTTCTCTGCCTCTCATTGTGGAATGCGACCCTATGTTCTATGGTAATTATTGCTCGTCTGGATGGGTACTATCAACCCTCTAAATTTGTAAGAGCAATTTAGAATCACCTTATATATGTACACTGCTAAAAAAAATGGGACAGTGCTATATCTCCCGTTCTACTGGGCCGATTGACAAAATTCAAACTGCGTTTTTCATGTCTCGAAAGCGCGACTTAGGATATGTATTAGATTTATATATGGCACTATTCTGACATAGGTATTTTGACACAAAATCGGACTTTTTCTGAAATAACATACCAATTATTTTCCATATTTCGATTCTACGACTCAAATTATGCCAGAATACCAAGTTTTGTAAAAAATCGTACGAGTAGTTTTTAAAATATTAGCGTTCAAAATTTTAGCTCCTCAATGTTAATTGAATTTGGCAAATATTTATTAATATCTCTTTTTTTACTAAACTTTTTTGATTTTTTCTCTCACGTTTCGAAATTTAGGTTCATTCCAAATGAAATTTACCCATTTATTGTGTTTTATTTTTTTAATTTCTAATTTAAATAATTTTTATAAATTTTTCGAAAAACATTTTGAATTATAACCTATAAAATTTTTACCATCATCTTAAAGTAGGTGTATTTTTAAGCATATCTGCAAAAAATTAGACATTTTATTCAAAATTTTCTAAAATATAGACGAATTTACACATTTTCGAGTTTTGAAATTTGGCATTTTTTCTTTAAGCGATAATAACGCCAAATGTGGTCTATGGATTTTTGTTACAGTGAATTGCCACAGCTATTTTTAACCTTAAATTTCAAGTAAAATTTTACGGAGAATTAATTATATGACATTTTTTCCCTCAATGATGCGTAATATATATTTATTAATACTATATGAAAAGCTATTTTTTTAAATTATAGATGATATTATTCAAATTTTTAATAATTTTTTTTAATTTCTCTCTATCTTCCTTTTTTTAAAAAAATAAGAGTAAATTTTTGTAAGAGTAAATTTTTACCTTCGGCGTTTTATCGTCTGCTACTTTACTTCGTTTAAATCGAATTGTCTAAAACTGAGAATTTTCGTTTGATATTTATTTGAATTTTATGACATTAACTGCATAATTTATTTCTAAACAAACTGTTGCTTTTGAAGTGGCTGAAAGAGCGGCTGATACTATCATCCACATTTTTAAAGCACACTATATTTTTATAGAAACGTAAGATTTAGAATAATCATTTTCATAAAAGTCAAATTATGGTATAAACATACAACCCTCTAGAGACTGAATTAATGGAAGTTCAATGGTTATGTAGAAATGATTTGCAGCTACTTAATGGCTGGATAAGTCAGCATATTCTGTGGACAAGTAAGAATAATTATATAAACGACACCCAATATTCTGGTTTCAATTAACAACGAGGATACGATGTTTATTAAATGAATTTAAGAAGTTTTAAAACATAAAAAATGAACTCATTTTTTATCCTAAAATGTATTTTTGTGCGTAGCGTATTTTCATTATATCTTTAAAATTCTACTTTAGAATGTAATTGTCAAGAACAGAATCCTAATCATCAGTAATATAATAAGTAATTATTACGGTTATTAATAAATCCTTCTTATAAAGTAATTGCAAATATTTCAAAAAACTTGTCTGAATGCAAATATTTTTCTATGCAAATATTTTTAATTTTATATTAATTAAGATTGCACACGATATTTTATTTATTTGCACGTCAATTCTTACCGACAGTTCTAGTAGAAGTTACAAATCAATTGTATTTAATTAAGGATTGGACTGGATTGGATTGGATTATTTAATTATGCAAAGCACACGAGGGCTATCTGCCTAAAGAGGGATGCCTTCGTGGAGGACTTTCTAAGGTAAACTGGCTGGTATACACGTTACATATGGGGAAAACCACGAAAACGCCCATGCGGCCAGCCCGTTCGCAGGATTCGAACCTCGGACCCAACTACCAGTGTTCAGCGTCTTTACCGCTCGGCCGCTGGTGGGCTATTTATTTAAGGAATGACCATCTAAGTTTAGAAACAGCGTACGGTAACAGCAATTCAATTATTGGCGCCGTATCTTTCATGTTACTCTCGATTGGCAAGCTACATGATTTTTAATGAGTATTCGGGTTTTGCTAATAACTTCACTTGGAAATCGCGCTTAAACTAGGTTAGTTGGTTATTTGAACATAGAAAGAACATGGGAGCTATTTGATTAAGATACTTTCATAGAGAACCTTTGTAAAGAGAACCTAGAAAACTACGAAAACCAAACATGCAAGCCTGGGTAACACTGGCCTTCGCAACAAACAATTAGTATTTAACAATCTTCAAATGCTAGGCAACTGGTGAGGCTCCAGTTTAATATTTTATTTGTAAATATTTAAAATATTGTATTCTTAGACTCAAAAAGCAGAATTTAAGTTTTGTTAACTCGTTAGTAAACTACCAAGCCGTAGTGCAAATGAATATTCAATTTCTTTTGCAATAATTGTATTCACTTAATATTCTTGGAATATGAGCTAAAGAAGGAACGTTCTCGGAAGATTAAAGAAGTGTTTAAATCCAGTGATATTAGGTTTGTCGTACAAGCTTGGGATCAAAACGATTCTGCAATTGCCCGAGTAGTTGACTTGTAAATGGCTGTGAATTAATCAGATGACTTTTAATCTTACGTTTTCAGTCAGAAAACGTATTCCAAATGTTTTGTATTGCATGACAATGCATCTTTTCATTATTCAATAACCAGTCGGAGAACCGCTTGTGTTCCGAATGTGTATTCAGTCGTCCTGCATGTTTTTCAAATTTGTCTTCTTGTGATTTTTTTTTTCTTTCCCCAAAACTAAAGTTGTCTCTCAAAGGAAAGTTTTTTGACATTGAAGAGACAAAAGGAGTATGACATCTACTTTTAGAGGCATGTCAAAAACAGATCTCTACAAGCCTTCTCTTCCATTACATGTTGTGCAGTCAGACAAAAAGTTGCATCAGCGTAAATTCTATAATCTATTTTTACTACACTCTGATTACTTTATTAACATACAGTGAATATATACTAAATCTTTTACTTCAGCTTAAGTAATTCGGAATTTTTGACGGAATTGCTGTCGGAACTAGGACGTAGAAGATAAGTCAAATTAAATATTTCGATAACCCAATAAATTCAAGGTCGAAATTTCAATACTTTATTTTCGGAGAGAGGGGAAATTTTTTCAGTTTTGGTCCATTATCTTAAGTATATTTCATTCGATTCTTTATTTTTCCATAAAAGCGAAAATTTTACGCATGGTATACATATAACGCATAGCTTCAAATTAAAATTTAATAATACACAGAGAGGTTATAATTAAAGTTCCACATTGAAACGGCCATAAAAGGCAAATTATTGGATCAAATGTTATCGAGTAAAGGAGGTCATGGGAATTTATTTTCCACGAAAAAAAAGGAAGTTCGAAACATCACCACCAGGGGGAAATGGCGCTGTATGCAATATTGTTAAACGAAATATGGGTCCGAAATCTAACTTAACCTTTTGTTACACGGGTTTAATATGTTGTATACCCTTAAGAAACTTTGAAGTAGGCAAATTACCATTTAAAGGCGTTAAATTCGATAAAAGTTGAGTGCACCATCCGTGTAAGTGAGAAATTCGTCCGTGAAAACCACGAATTAGCGATTAAAAAATGTGAGATCGCAAATCACTCGCACAAGTGCGTACAATCTGGAAATCGTTTTCTTACAGATCGCAAATTTGTAATTTTTGAAGCCTGAATTCGGCACTAAAACATGAAGATACTGATTCAAAACGCTTTTAATCGATTTGGGCCAAAGAAATCTCTCATATTATCTATCTAGTTCCATTGCATTCTCCTACTGCATTCGATTGCATAGCAGTCATTCCGCACCGTTTAGTGTTAAATGACAGCTAGTTTTATAACTGAACCATTTTTCTCTGAATAGCAGTCGACAGCTGGACCACTGTGAGTGCAGCTCACTTAGAGTCAGTGTTAAAATGTTCCGTGATACATGAACTGCAGTAACGTGGCATTTTAGATACTACGATTTTTATGCAGGGCTGGGCCCCACTCCACGTGTGTCGCACAGTTACTTAGGCAACATTTCACGAATGAACGTCTTATAGGCCAACACTTCCCCTCTTCCCACCAGACCTCAACCTCTGTGACTTTCGGCTATGTGGTTATCTCAAAAGAACTGTTTATGGTGATAATCTAAACAATTTGTCAGAAATGAAAAATGTGATACGCTGACATGTCCGTAACATTCCTCCTGATATGCTAAGAGCTGCTGTTGAGAATGCAGTAACAGGATTTAACTTACTTTCGGAAAATGCTGGACGCTACATTGAACATGCTTTGTAACACGTTTCGGAAAATATTAAACACATTTTAAACAGATGTTTTTGTGTCTTATTTCATTTAACAATATTGTATACAGCGCCATTTTACCCTGGTAGGGAGTTTTTGAACCCTTTTTTTTTTCCCGCGGAAAATAATTTCCATAACCTCCTTTACACGATTCCCAAGTGTGATAACATTTGGTCAAACAGTTTGACAGTTTGGTTCAAGTCCCAGCTTTAAAATATAACCTTTTATATTAATTCTCTTAGAAAGAATGTTTTAAGAAGCTAAATTTTCTCTCGCGTTATAGATTGTATAAAAAACATGATCTTTAATATGATTTAGATTGTTTCAGTCGATATAAGAATCGGGTCACTCGGTGGTACAGAATAAACACTGCTGGACTGTTTTATTTCTTTGTCATTTAGTAAAAAATCTTTTAATTAAAATATTTATTCTTTGGACTTTTCTCTATACTTTGTTTATAGTTAAAATGTCTAGAAAATGAAAAGCTGCCTTCAACTGAAACGCAGTTGATGCAATTGATATTTTAAAAAAACTGACAAGAATGAAAAATTTATGGATGTCTAGCAATCGAAAAATCTTAATTTTTCTTGTGTGAGCACTTAAAATAACTGAAGAAGAAAAGAAGAAAATTAGGGAGACAAGTAAGCAAAAATTTGAAGGAAAATTTGGCTGTCAGACATACCAAGAAGTTTCAAAAAGTTGAACGATTTTGAATATACTTTCAGAATACTTTTATGACTTTAGGTGTTCAAACAGAAAACATTTGGACGTGTACACCAGCAAATACCATCAACTGAGCTTGTGTTAACAGAAAAGACAAAAACGATATCACTGGTTTTAGACTATGGTTGTATAAATTTAAATTACATTATAGAACATCATATCGTATCATAAAAGGAGAATCCCATGATTTTCTCAGTCGAATTATTTGAAGATTCAGGAGTTTATCCAGTATTGTATGTGGATGTCACCTAAAAGCGTTTTTTCCCCCTCCTGATGAAACAGCGGCCGAGCGGTAAAGTCCCTGAACACTGGTAGTTCGGTCCGAGGTTAGAATCCCGCGAACGGGCTGGCTGCATGGGCGTTTCCGTGGTTTTTCCCATGTGTAACGTGTATGCGAGCCAGTTTCCCTTAGAAAGTCCTCCACGAAGGCATCCCTCCCCTTAGGCAGATGGCCCTAGTGTGCTTTGTCATAATTAAATAAACCAAAACATCTTGATGAAACCAGTCTTTCCTTTCATCTCATACCTTCAAAATGTTTAGCCTCTAAAGACTGATAAAGGCTCTGACGAAATACTCCGTGAAGAACTCTCTAAGGGAAACCAGCTGTCATACACGGTACACAAGAGAAAATCCACGAAAACGCTCATGCAACCAGCCCGTTTACCGGGATTCGAACCCCGGAGTGAACTACTAGTGTTCAGCGACTTTACCGCTCGGCCGTTTGTGGGCCTTTATGAAATGGAAGGCGATAACTTTATTCAAAATGATTGTCAGAAATATCAGGATATTTCGAAAAGTTGGATGCTTTTTAATATACTTGCAGAATGCCTAAAGAAAAAGACCAAGAATAGAGTAGAATGCCTGAAGAAAAAATAAATTTTTGCGTAAAACTTAGTATTAGTATTTTTTTTTAATTTAAAACCTTTTAATCTTATGATATTTGATTCTTGCAATTTCAAAAATAAAATATTTGACTAAAATATGAATAACATTTTAAGAAACCAAATGTAGGATAAAATTGTGTAAAGCAATGGGCACAATGATAAAACTGTTTAAAGCAGTGTATGCAAGTCATCCTAAATTAAAATGTCGGTTATACATCTCTCTTATTTATGTCGTATCTTTTCTGAACGGAACATTGAATGGCGTGTTAACTGTGCTTTATTGTATTTGCATGTATGCAGTTTTCAAACGCATCGTAGTCTGGGTTACAAAGTATTCTTCCGAAAGAAACGAAATTCAAATAAATAAAATCAAATTCTGGAAAATTTAAACTAATAAATATATTTAAAATGCTCAGTTCGAAGGAATAAATAGAAAATTTTAAAATAATTATATGAAGAGACAATGCAACACAATTAAAATAAAAGTATAAAAATTTAAAAATTACCTAAAATAATAACTATGACAAAAAATATTTATAAAGAAAACTATTTGATAAAAAATAAACGCTGCACCTTTATTTACGCAGTTCGAATGGGTAAATAGAAATTTTTAAAACAGTTATTCGAAAAAAAAAAAAAAAAAAAAAAAAAAAAAAATGCAACTTAATTAAAATGAAATTCGAAAAAGAAAAAATTACTTAAAATAATAAGTTATAATTAAAATATAATATAAAGAATATTATTTGGAAAAAAGGAACGATGGTGACTTTTATTCTTCTCACGGGAAAGGAAACTAGGTTGCCATATATTAAGAAGTTCGCCAAGTGAACTATTCTTGGCGCAAACTGAAAAAAAGTGCCAATGTAAATTTGTGAATTTCTCCGTAAATTTCGCTCCAAATTTTACAAAATTTCATGTTTAGGCGTAATTTGAGTTGTAGAATCGAAATATGTAAAAAAATTGGTATGTTAGTTCAGAAAAAGTCCGATTTTGTGTCAAAATAGCTATGTTAGAAAAGTGCTATATATCAATCTAATATATATCCTAAGTCGCGCTTTCGAGACATGAAGAACGCAATTTGAATTTTGTCAATCGGCCCAGTAGAACGGGAGATATAGAACTGTCCCTTTTTTTTCTTTTTTTTTTTGAGTAGTGTACATATACATACGTTCGTAAGTTGTTTTTAAAAACCCCTCCTTTAATCCATTTTCAACCCATTTAACAATCCTTCTTGCGAAAAAGAGCCCTTTATTCTGTCCGCACGAAAAGACGCTACGGGGGGGGGGAAGAAAGAAATCCCAAATGGATTCGGGAGTGGTCAAAATGGATATTTCCTTTGAAATATGATACCCGAACTCTCTCTCGATTACAATACCTCCTTTACTGCGTACAAAGAAGTGAAAAGGAAAATTTAATTTCATTCAAAAGTTTTGTTTTCAAACAATCAACTGATTTATTTTGTATTGCATGACTCAAATACTTGACAGTGCCTTAGTACTTAATTTTATAATCTCATTCACCACAGTGTCATATTCTGTCGATAATTTGACATCAGATAAAGAGATTACCTATGCATGTATCTGAAATACTTTCTTTGTCTCCCCGAAAACTGTTGTTATTTTTTTTCTGATATTAAAGTTATCTTGATTCAATCTCTCTAAAATCATTTGAAATTTATTTGCAGCTAAAACCAATATTAAACAATTACAAATTCTGCAAAATAAAATTCTACGAGAAATTATCCTCCTTGGTATAATGCTCCTTGGTATATTCCTAACATCTACATTCACAGAGACCTTCAAATCGAACTTATTCAAGAGCATATTAAACGATTAATTGACTCATTCCAAGGAGTCCTATTCTAACCTCCTTGACTCATTCACCCTAAACTGACTCTGCGGTTTGCCACCCGCAGTTACATCTTATAACGACTCTGAACTTACCCCCACTTTTTTCGCCGCCGCTAGCACGGACCTGACTCTCTTTTTCCACCTCCCATACTTCCTTCCAACCTACTCTTTCTCCTCCCACCTGATTCTTATCAGGAGTCGAGTAAAAAGATGTTTCTACATCTTGACACTCGAGAATAAAATACGATCTGTGTGTGTGTGTGTGTGTGAAATTTATTTCATCTTCAGAATGCAGTACTTCCTTTTACTCAGAATCTGCTGAAGATCATCGGTAAAACAAAATGAATAGTATGGTTGTCAATTTACGTTTTGTCTTTCTCGGGCAAAAACACTCAAACTATAGGTGCACTGCTCTTGTTTTGATTATAGTTGAAAGCAAACGTAAATAATAAAATTTGGATGTTGAGTTTCTGAAACTAGTAGCGGGCATTTGCTGTACTGAAGATAAAGTTTCATTTAACAAGGTATCTGGTAAGTGATCTATTTCTGTGCATACTGCCATGGCGTAGAAAATATGGGGAAAGTGCAGAATCACACACTGCTGGGCGCGTTTTTAAGAATTGCATAAACTCGCTATCCATGTTCACATCGACCTATTTTCACTTAAAAAAAAATCCCAGAATTGCACAAAAGATGGGATTGCGCACTCCCTTGACTTTATCCATGTACACATCGACCTATTTTCATTTAAAAAGTCAAAGAAAATTGACAAAATTTCAATTTGGCTAATCTTTGGAATATGGTAACAGGTAGTTTGGCGACATTTTGGTAAGGCGATAAAGGTTACTAGCTAGAATTTTAGCAGTGTACGTGGATAAAGTCAAGAGTGTGCGCAATGCCATTTTTGTGTAATTCTGGGATGTTTTTTAAGTGAAAATAGGTCGACGTGTACATGGATGATACCGTGTATGTGCAATTCTTAAAAACGCGGCAAGCAGTGGGTGATTCTGCACTTTCTCCCAATTTCGCACTTAATCTTCGTCATGATTAAGCGCTTTTGTTCCGTAAAAGTTCTAGCATAAGCGTAATTCGGCTAGCAGATTGTTGGAAAAAAATGTTGAGTTAAAAAAAAAAAAAAAAAAAAAAAAAAAAAGGCCTTTGTGAAAACAAAACTAGCAGTTTGCTGTAGCAGGGTTGGTCGCCAAAAAATCGCCAAGTTACCATAATCCGAAGATTAACCGGAAATAACTTAAAAATGAAAATACATATTAGCTAATCTACACAGTACAAAAGAAGATATCAGCTTACCTCATTTCTGTGTCTTTGGTGTGTGACATATGAAATTCCTGAATCGTATCCAAGAACTGTTAAAAATTAATGTTAAAAGTAAAAAAAAAAAAAAGGGAAGGGCCTGCTGCCTTGTACCTTTCCTAAACTGTAAAAATATTTGCCATTTCTGTTGTTTTTATACAAGTTATCTCACTTCTCTGATGGTAACATCAGAACAAGGCCACGGAACAAGCACCATACAGGTGACAGTATGACTTTGCTGTTCTGCTCCCAGTGTCTGAGGGTCTCCCATCAATCTTCTCCAACTGCCAACCTCTCTAATGCTTTCTCCGGGATTCGAACCCAAGCCCTTTGGTACTGCAGTTGCCGTCACTGACCATGATCCTAGTTGGGCAGCAGATTGCCATCTTTAAGTTTTCCTATTTTTGCTTCTGTAAACCTTAAGATTTTTGCCACCATGCATCTTCTCACTGGTGGCATTGGATCTAGCTCTGCCCTGGTGTCATGTTCACCAAAATCTTTGCTTTTTGAGAAATCAGTGGAATCGGAGCAGCACAAAAGAGGATGGCTGTATTGTGTGAGCAGTTAGTGCGACTCTTATATTGTGATTTATTTTTACTATTACTGCTTTTGTATGAAGATTTTAGATGACATAAGTGCATCTCTGACATTTTTTTTAAAAAAGGTGCATTTATTAAAAATGTAATAAACAAATGAGAAAGCATAATTTTTTGCCCAATTTTAATAATGATAATAATTTTGCTTTATTAAATTTACAGCAAAAATATCTCTTATTAGGAGAACTCATGCAGAAAGCGCTAGTTTTGCACTAAGCGTGTTGCAGCCCTGTATATTAACAAAGGGGTAGGTGAATCAAAAGACGGTTAGAGTAGTTGTTGTTCCATTTATTGCCAAATTGTTGTTCATTTATGATAACCTGAGTAATTGAATGCTATGGAAACCCTATTATGACATAATTGGTTGCATGATTGCAGTGAATTTGAATGATTGGAAAAGATTGTAAGGGCTTGTGCTGTGTGTTGGTTAGGAAGTTCGTTGTTTGTTTTGTGGTTTAGAAGGTAAAATGGCTGAATGTGGTAAGATTAATTTAAAGTTTCTGTATGATTTGGAATGAAACGGGAAAAGAGCATTAATTGACTGGTGTGTAAATGAAGGTTAACTTAGTAGGCCATTATAAGTGGTTTGTTGGAAGGAAATGTATATGGTCGAACGTTGGAGGATACCAACACTATGAGGATATTTTTTACTCTTATCTCTGTGAATTTCTGTGGCGACGCCAGTATACTGATTCTAGTTCAGATAATTGTAGGAAGTTTTTGGATGCTGTTAAGGAATTTTGTTTGACTGAAGACAGGGAAATTTCTAAATAAGGTGTAAGTGGATATTTCCTTTGTGTAGTGCTAAGATGAAATTCCTTTTTTATGTTATCTAATTGTTTGATTTAAAATGTAGTTTATAGAGATTATATATTTTTTTTTGGCTGCTCCTTTGACTTTGTAATTGAAAATAGATCGATGTATACATGGACAGAGTCAAGGGAGTGCACAATGCCAAGTTTGTGCAATTCTCTGATTTTTTTTAAGTGAAGAAAGTCTATGTGTACATGGATACCGAGTTTGTGCAATCGCTGCTACACAAAACAGTGATTTTTTGCAAAAAATTTCCCTTACACAAAGCCAAAATAACTAGTCAAAGAGTTGCAGAAACTTCATGTCCATGTACCGCCAAAAATCACCAACTACTGCCAAGGGGCAGCTGTAAATTAATTTTTACCCAAAAGACATGTTTTTATTTTTATGTAATCAGAAACCTGATGTTATGAATCTGATCAGAGCTAAGGAGAACAAATTTTTAAAAGATGAAGAATAAAAAGAAATAATTATTTTAATATAAGGGTATTAAACATATTTTATGTATCACATGATGTACGGCTTCCTAATTAATATTCCTTAGCTTTGTAGAGAACTACTCAATGAACTTCTATCATTTGAGCTTAAACCGCTAGAAATTTTATAGCAAGTGATGTTCAGCTTTCAAATTACATTTAACTATTAAAACTGGAAAGGCAAATTCTGTAAGCACTGTAATTTTTGTTTTTGTTAAAAAAGTATGACACTTTATTAATGGTGTGACCCAAAATTTTTGCTTCTGCAATGAAAGGTATTATTGCATTTTGAATCTGGAAATGTACACACATCATCAGCATTCATATAAATATATTCCTTGCAAAAAGGGGAGTGACAAATTTATGAAAATACAAAATATTACAAATGCGGATCTTAAAAGTTGCTCAAATTTTTGGGATGAAGCCAAATACAAAAATATACACACTTTATAAAAGACATTTTGAGCTTCTTAAATAAAAAAGTACACTGGCCCTAGAAAAGTTATTTATGAACTCCATTTTATCAGATATGCAGAGCGTGTAAAAAAGTAGGTCACTGGAACACGTGCAGCTAATCTGGGGCTTTTTTAGCATAATCTCTGATTCAGTATACTATGAGTTGTGAGATTTTTGCCATTTATTTTGAACAGGTAGGGTTTATACAAATTACACATCTAATTTTTTCTCTTGCCTTGAGAAGCCACAATGCTGCCTCTCCTACGATATGCACCAGTAGCTCTTTTTCTAAATCTGTGCTATAAAATGCTCATGTTCATTTACAGTACAAACATGTTCTGCATTTTACCTAATGAGTTCTTGTTGGGAACATATATATTAGCTTGCTTGTTATTCTGGAGGGAGGGAAGAAAAAAAGGGTTAATTCTTTGTCAAAAATGGTGCACAACATTTGGGCAAAATTTTTAAATTTCTCTACATTTACATAGAAGACTAAAACTTTGTTACTTTGCACATCCATGTATTTATTAAACTCAATTTTCAAAATAGTTGTGCTACTTATGATAATTGCTCTCTGTATTGTTTTAATTGTGCAAGCACATAGTCTAAAAGTAAACATCTTTTTTTATATGTAAAGAGTCACTAATGCAGAACCAAAAGTTAATTTTTTGTAATCTCATAATTTTATTATGTCTAGGTGTAATAATATAGGGTGCTTCCTTGTTAAAGGCAGCCTTTTCACAAGTTTGTGATGACATTTTAAATTTGTATGTTACAGACTGAGCCACTTTTGGCAACTAAGTATGATTGCTCATCAAAAAGAAATTATGTATCTGTAATACATAACAGAACTTAAACAAAACAGTATGATATTCAATTGTAAAAGAAAATTTGAACTAAATCTGCTAATGTTGTGTATCTTATCTGAGGCTAGAATTTCTTATCCTGTTATCAACAAAAAGAAGCATTGAGTGCTAATATTAAATTTGGTAAAAGTTTCTTGAAATTGGGTATTAATGAAAAGCCTAATGACAGTGAGATAATCTTCTGAGTGGATTTGACTATGTATCATTATTCAAAAATGGAAAATGTTACAGGGTTCGTACGGTCCTTAAGAGTCCTTAAAAGTCCGTAAGTTTTTTGGAATCGATTTTTGGTCCTTAAAAGTCCTTAATTTCGGCCAAAATTGGCAGAAGGTCCTTAATTTTAATGATATGAAATTTCTGTCTGTTTTTTCCATTGTCATTTTGAGTGTGAATTAGCATTTTGGAGGAATATTTTTCGCAATTCGCTGACAAATATCGTTATCTTTTGAATGGGTAAATGCATTTATGGATTATAAATTGTTCCTATTTCTAATATAAATGGTGGGATAGAGTTTGAGCAAGAAGTGCAACACAAGCATTTCGAAATTATTTCATTTTTTCTAGTGAAGAGCTCTTAAACAACTTTTTGCTTTTGGAGATATGAATTCTTTTATTAAATTGCTCTAAATTTAGTGACTTAGCAACATTTTGGCGATTTTAAGATAAGTTTCTGTAGAAAAGTTTTAATTCCGAGATCTGGAAACTTTTCGGCAATTTTTTTAGAACATTGTAAAATTGATAAATTTTATTAAAATAATGGTAATATATTATAATTACAGTAAGAAATAACATTAGAATAAAACATTTTTATTTTTTGCTGTTGTATTATAAAGTTCCATTTTGGCCACTTATACAATATTTTGAATCTGAAAAATAAGGTCACTAGACACAAGCATAAAATATCAGAAATGCTTTTTATCTTATCATATAGACAGGCATTATAGAAAAGAATTTTTTTATAAAGAAATTGAAAACTGACAATTTAAACTATTCCTCTAATATGTCTTAATGCATCATACACAGGGATGGCACTAGACATTTCCCCACCTGATACAATCTCTGTGGATCCTAAAATCTGCTGCCTGGTGCCTTTCTAAATTCTGCTTCCAATGCCTGTTCTAAATTCTAAAATTTTTACATTTCTAGATTTTTGTTGCTCGATGTGTTATTAAATTCTAAAAATTCTGTCACAATAGCTTTGTAACCGGACCTTACCATATATATTTCATATTTCTTATGAATAATCACATTACTAAAGAAATAAAATTAGCAGCTTTCTCTATACATTCTAAATGTATTTAGTGTTTTTAGAATAACAGAAATCTTTAATTAAATCCAAAAATTCTAAAATGGAAAGGAAACGTGGAAGAAAGAAACTGAATACATTAAGAGAAAGGGAAATTATTCTTCAAAGTTACGTACAGATATTATTAAGTAAATTAACCAGTTGTTAACAATTTCAGCCTTTATTATAATTTTACATTTCTATTCTCTCACCAGAATGCAAATTACTTAGTTTTTAAACTGAGGTTTTTGGAGTGTAAGACAAGAGTGTATTTCTGACCTCCACTTGCTCCCTGCATTAGTTCCTGCCATCTCTGATAACTTGTAATTATTCATCTTTACATTACTGTTGCCGACATTTGAATTTGTTATGACGATAAAGTTACTGAGCTTGAAATGTTACAGCTTAAAATGAAATTAAATTGTTATAGTATTTGATCACTAGTCCATATTTTTAGTTTGAATTTGATTATTCTTGTTTAATTGCATCATCACGAGCTGTAATTGATTTATTTAGCATTATAACATGTCCTTATGTTCTGAGTTCTTTTTAAATAAGAAGCTTATTTAAATCTTTGTAGCTACTTTCAGACACAGCGATAATTTGCTTCACATCTATCCAGAGGGTTTTGGACTATTTAACTTTTACCAGATCAAGTAAACCCTCATAGGTACATTTTGGAGAGGTTGACAGGTTAGGAGATACAAAACGTAGAAACTAGTGAGAAAACTGTCCTGCATATTGAGACAAAGTTCTAACTGTTAGAAAAGATGCTTAAAGAGAAGGAAATTGATATAAATTAGCCAAAATGTATGGGAAGGCTTCAAATTAAAAAGACGCATAAATGTTTTATTGAGTGTTGCTACAAAACATATATATTTTGTAGCTTTTAATGTATAATTATCCTAATATCGTTTAAGATTCAATGCCATAAATTACATGTATTTTAAACTGTGAAATTTCATTCGATTGTGATTTAATAAGGCTTTTTTTTAACAAATATTGTTAAAAAATAAATAAAATTTTATAGTGCCCATGTAAATCCGTAATGACTGAGGTTATCTAATACGTAATTTAATTACTTATAACCAGGGCTGTGGAGTCGGTAGGGAAAATGACCAACTCCGACTCTGACTCAAACTCCCGGAATTTTAATAACTCTGGCTCCTTCATATATATGTGAACATAAACACATGGTTACAGTTTATTTTTTTATTATAAAAGAAGTAATAGATGCTACAGAAAAAAAAATTGATTCATAGCAAATTTTTTATATTAATTAGCATTTATTATGAAATGGAAAAACTGGCATTAGTAATTTCTAAGAAACAGTAAAACTTAAACTATATTAACTGAGTTACAACCCCTGGAACTCTACAAGAAACTATGACACTAACTGCGTCAGATAGAGCCCAGCTAACTTTCAAAACTTGCAAACCGGGCTTATATCAGGTCTTTTAGGTTTGTTCTGATCAGCAGGTCTCTCTTTAGGCAAGCAGGAGCGGTTGCAACAGCCAGTCTTTTGTTTTGAATTATGCTGATTGTGATTTTACTTCTCACTTTATGCTGCTTGACATAAAATCTACTTACTAAACCCCTAGACTGAGCAAGTATGTGACAAAATGAGACATTAACAAAAATCAACGTAAAGCTAACTGTTAGAAAACCTAAATAAAATGTCACTTTTCTTCTTTCAAATATATCCAATTATTATGAGTGTAAAATATTTAATGCTACTTTATAAATTTCACAAAATTTATTTTATTCTCAAACTTATTAATAATTATGTTTAATAATAATGCATGTGACTTATTTAATTATGTTTAATAATAATGCATGCGAATTATTTAATTATGTTTAATAATAATGCATCCGACTTATGGATCTGTTTTATATTTAGAATGGTATTACAAAAGTGAAGTTCAGCATAGATAATATTTTTAATTGAATTTATTCACTTCCCAATTGCTTATAGGTCCTTAATTTTTTCATTAATGGTTCTTAAAAGTACTTAATTTCCGTGTTCAGAAATGTGTATGAACCCTGTGTTAAATTAGCCATAATAATTTAATTAAAATATTTTTTATCACTGAACATTAATTAACTAAGAAAAATTAATATCTCTCTCACTAGAATCTAGCATTTCAGGCACAAACCAAGACAAAAAAGCATTAGCCCAGGAAGTAAGATAAATATTTTCCATTGACGAGGGGAAAAATTGGGCAATGGTTCCACCAAAATGCCAAATTAGACATTTTTAACTCAGAAAACAACATTTATTATAAATCTTACCACTATGAAAATATGCACAGCATCAATAACCCATAAAAAAGAATAACATTGACAATTTTAAAAGATTGTATAGCATAAACAAGCAAATCTTTGTAAGAAACATTCTGTAAAACATTATATAGCAAAATGAGTTAAGGGGCTGATATCATTTCATAGATTTATAATAATATCACCATCTTTAGAACTCCATTAATCTTTATATACTAGTATGAAATTTTAGAGTTGTACATAATAGTTTATTATTATTTGAAGAAATTTTACTCAACATCATTGTGATTGGACATTTTTAGATGATATCAGTAATATGACTCATCATTTAGTTTACCACATTTACATCATGCATTCACTTTGAAGAAATGATTTACATATGGAGGATATTTCCATTCTGCTGTTATAGCCCAAGTTGAGCAAAATTATCTCTAATTGAGATTCCAAAACTTATTTTGACATATTATACTGTTCCTTTCTATATCTCTATTATATTATTCTTTTTTCCAGATTTTTTTGAATTCTTTCCTAACCAAACTTCTGATTGTTCTCTCTGTAAAAGGAGTGGTAATAACAATATGGCTAAAAAAAGTTCAGATTTTGAAGACAAGTCAACCAATTCATCACCATGAATACCAGACTAACCACATATACAGAATAATTTTACATCTGTTTTTTTCTTTCTTGAATTAATGCAAAAACATTTTAAACATAAAAAATCTCTATCATAAGGCACTGGGCTCTTGTTAATGGAATATTTTAGGCTTTTTTCAAAATATCTAAGAATGGCTGAAAAGCCAAAAAATGAAGAGACTGTTTGTAGCGTTCTCAGAGTAAAGAAAATTAACATTGAATTTTGACCAAATGATGATGTAATTTGTCAGGAAGACTTTACAGCAAACTATGGGTATATTGGTCAGTATGTTCAGTTCAGTTGAGTACAAGTAATTTCCAGATGTTAAAACTGATGCTGATCAAGGAAAATTATAAATAAATTTTGAATAAATTCAATATATGTGAATTAGTTTTGTCTAATATTTGACTATGTTATCTTTTTGTTGATATTTCTTTTCTTTTCTTTTTCTTTTTTTCAGATGACTTCTCTAGGAGATCAACACAGAATGTTCATACAAGCATTTATGTGGAAAAAATTTTTTAGTAGTGATGAAGTAAGGCAACTGCATAAAGAGTGCCATGTGAAAAATAAAGGTAAATCTTGCTTTGATTTTTGTTAAGTATGAAAAAGAATTCATGAAAATATTTAACTCTGAAAAGCATAAATTATTTGTTACAGGCCAAAGTTTTAACTTTCCTTAATTGATAAATTTGTAGTTATTTATTAAATTGGCATTTTTTTTTAAATATTAGATTTAGAACTTGGGATTTTTGAAAAATACAGAACTCGCCACTAATTAAACTCACTGGTTTATAAACTCAGCTTCTTATCATGTTTAAATTTCCAGGAACTAAAACAAATATATACTCAATCAATTGAAAAACTGCTACAGTACAAAGTCTTTAATCTGGACATCCATAATTCGGAATGATCTATAATCTGGACCTCAAAGCTACAAACTTTATGTGCATATGCATGCACATAATACGTTTACGCATGCGCATTTAATGTATAACAGACAATATAAGCTAGGCTAAAATTATCTAATTATCTATTTCAGCTAATGTTGCAGATTGCATTGTTCCTTATTCTTCTAATTGGATCCGACTTATTTTTTGCAGAGTGTTAGAGCAATTTTATAAAAAGTAAGCTTGAACTTTCGATTATGTCAAAAAGAGTTTTTGATTCTGGAGCTGCCAAAGGATCTACAAAGCAAAATCATATTTCGATGTCCATCAAACAAAATGGGGAATTGCTGCGAAAAAATGGATAAAGGCATATCCTTTGTTTTTCTAACCATTCCAAAATCTGTTTATCAATTTCATGCTGCTCTGCGGGGGGAAAACGTCACGGCGCGCAATTAACTGGAAGTTGATCTGTCAGCACTATCCTCATCTTCAGGGCAGATTTTTTTTTTTTTTTTTAAATTTTGCTTATAATTCCTTACTAAGTGTAACATTTCATCTCGATGTACTCCATCTTTGATATGATTTAAATCAAATTCCTTGTCATTATAAATATCACGAATACACATCAAATAGTTTTCTGGTTGCAATTTTCTAATTTCGACTATGCATAAGTATGCTTTATGCATGCGCGCGTTGAAAAAAATGTTTAATACAGTAAACAAATAAATATTAAACTTTTTTTTTTTGTAAATTTTGATACCCTTTAAATCATAATTGCTCTTTATTTCATAAATTACGGTTTCATATTTTTAATTTTATAATTTCTGCATGCCATTTACCAGATTTAAATTGATGATCTATAATCTGGAATCGCCGAAGTCCCAACGAGTCCAGATTAAAGACTTTTCACTGTATCATGCAGTTTGTCAAGTTCAGTAAAAAGAAGTCGAAAGTAAAATTTCAATAAAAAGAAGTATAAACTTTTACTGAATTTGGCAAAATTTTTTTACAATGTTTAAATTGAAAAATTACTATTATAATATTATGTGGTTTCATCAAATTCATGAGAGTACTCTCTTTTATGTAATTTGGCAGTTTACCATGGGGGCCAATAAAAATCAAATAGTATCGTTAAAAGTAAATTCTCGACTCCTTTTAAATATTCAGGTTTTCTACATTTTTCAATAAACCAATGGCATCTCTTAATTCTTACAATCATACTGTACGTTAATAACACAATAATTTATTCTTTAATTTCTTGAAACCAGCTGATCTTTCACCCTCAGTACAGTACAAAGTCTTTAATCCGGACTCGTCGGGACTTCAGCAATTCCGGATTAAGGTTTTTTCTGGATTATAGATCATCAGTTTAAATCTGGTAAGATGACATGCAGAAATTATACAATTAAAAATATGAAACCGTGATTTATGAAATAAAGAGCAGTTATGATCTAAAAGGTATCAATCAAATTTTACAAAAAAAAAAAAAAAAAAAAAAAAAAAAAAAGAAGCTTAGTGTTGTAGTGTTGGCAGTGGTGATAAAGGCGCAAAGCATATTTTGCTTCCCTTAAATAAAGCTAAGAGTAATCTAAATAAAATTCAGGCTTTATTCCATAAATTAAAATAAAATAAGCTAACACTGTAGCCTTTACATTTAAAATCATTTGAGTGAAAGAAAACTAGCATTATACTAACTCATAATAAGAAAAACATTTTGATACAAAACAGCCAAGAGCTTTTGCCCACCATTCTTTTCCCATTTTACCAGCATTAAGCATAGCTTTAACTGCGTCTAATGCTGTTCGGTTAAAATGTTCACATGTACCATTCTCTTCTGGGGTGTACGTGTTTGTGTGTTCAACACTAATTCCATTTTCGGCTAAATACCCTTCGAATTGCCTGTTACAGAATTCCCCACCGTTATCGGTGCGTATACTTATTAATTTTCTATTCGTCAGTCTTTTCATTTGCCTATGATAATTCTTAAAGTTGTAGAACGATTCATATTTATTTTTCATACAATACACTGTTACTAATCTACTATAGTCATCCACAATAGCAAGGAAATATTTACTCCCACCCTTAGATGGAACTGGTAGTGGACCACAAACGTTTAAATAAACCAACTGCAATGGTTTATCCGATCTCTTTGGAACAGTTTTAAACCTCTCCATTGGTTTTCCAATTTCTGGTAACCTTTTCATGCTTTGATTCTTACTAGTTTTAATAAAATCAAAATTTACGTGGCTAAATCTCCAATGCCATAGCATTGCATCATATACTTTATTTAACTTTCCAATTTCTGTACCGTAACCAGCTTCCTTTTTATCTGTTGCATATCTAAATGGTTTTACGTGATAAAGTCCGTCATATCGTTTAGCGTAGCATAATCTATCCCAATTATTAAAGTATATCCACATCTTACCTTTTGAAATCACAAAATGAGCACCTGCCTTTTCTAACCTTGTTCCTCATAGTACATTTCTCCTTAGTTTTGGATTATATAACACATTATCTAACTCAATCCAATTTATTCGATTGACTACTTTTACTGCGAATTTGACAGTGACTTTTCCTAGTTCTTTACTTTCACAATTTCCTACAGCTAAAGACATATGTATATCGTTTATTTCTTCAAAATTTGTCATTAATTTTCTATTATTACAGAAATCAGTTATAGCTGCAGTATCTATGACCCAATTAAATTTATCTGCATTACCTCCTTTATCTGTAGTTGTTACATAATTTTCTACTAACATTAATTCTTTATCTTTAAACTGTCTATTTTTATCGTCTGTTTTAAACTTCTGATTTTTACTTACATTTTTGTTACATTGAGCGATTAAGTGTCCAAATTTATGACATCTGAAACAAGGTCCTATTTTCATATTCCCCATTTTTTTCTTAGATTTAGTTTTATTTTCAACTCTATCTTTCCCTGCATTTGAACTAATACTATTAAGCACGCTTACCTTGCTGTCTTCTAAATCGGCATTTACCTGGCGAAGTCAGCTTTCTTCTCTTACCAGTTCTTCAGCAATTCTTTCCAGCGTAAAATCTTTGTCCTTCCACCTATAGATCAACCGTACAATGCCAGAGTATTCCTGGGATAATCTCCTTATTGCCTGAAATCCTTTAAAAAGATCTGCCAAGTTGTGACCAGCTTCAGCCAACTTCTTTGCAGTCATTCTTATCCTCGCGATGAATAATCCTATTTCTTCATTTGGCATATATCTAATACTAAAAAATTCATCCAGTAACTGAATTATCCTTGCTCTTGTTTTGAGTTCGAATTGCTTCTGTAGAACTTCCCATGCTTCTTTACCACTTGAACATTCTTGTATGCGGTCTGAACTCAGTTTTAATTCTATAATATAACGTAGTGAAGACTCTATTCTCTCTCAGTGTGAATTCCTGCTTTTCACGCCTTGTTGCACTTTTATCTAATTCTTCTTTGTCCTTTATGAAGCTCCAATAATTTCTATCCAGGAACAGCATTTTCATATCGACTTTCCATCGATCCCAGTTGTCATGGTTTAACAGCTTAAAACCTTCAGGTAGTAATGACATCTTCAATTAAGTGTGAGCACAACAACTCGAACAAACTTCTAAGACAGGTCAGCTTCTTTTCATGGATAACGGCCCTCTTCACCTACATTCCTTCAATGCTGAGTTGAACTGTATGACTGATTAGTTGTTGACGCTGGGCCCATAACCCTTTTGGCAGTGCAAAGCATATTTTGCTTCCCTTTAATAAAGCTAAGACTAATCTAAATAAAATTCATGCTTTATTACGTAATTTAAAATAAAATAAGCTAACATTTAAAATCATTTGAGTGAAAGAAAATTAGCATTATGCTAAATCATAATAAGAAAAACATTCACCGATACCGGCGTACATATATATAATACTCGGCCAACCTGCCGATCTTGACGTCATCGGCCAATCAGCGGCAACCATGTTAGCTACTGCAGATTGACCTCCGATCAAAATTTGCATAAGGAAAACTAAAGCCAACACTTAATATTTATTTGTTTACTTTATTAAACGTTTCTTTCAACACGCGCATGCATAAAGCATACATTAAGCACATGCACAAAGCATATGTTATGTGCATGCACATTCTTTACACGCATGCATAAAGCATACAAAAAAAAAAGTTTGTGGCTTTGAGGTCCGGATTACAGATCATTCCGGATAATGGATGCCCGGATTACGGACTTTATACTGTACTATTTACAATTATATACACTATGTACTATGGCCATAGTAAGGAGCTAACCTGTCATAATGAACGACTTTAGGTTTAAAAAGGTCACAAGGCAGACAAAGGTCTTGAATGAAGAGCATCTGGGATGGAGAATAACGGTAGTCTTGTGGACAGCACTGTGGTAAGCCAGTAAAAACAGTTGTAACTTTTTGTCCCAGTCTTGTTGGTTTCTAGAAACCACCAATGAGAGGTTATTAAGGATGGTTCGGTTAAACTTCTCTACCATGCTGTCTGATTGGGGATGTAAAGGCGTTGTTTGGGTTTTGTCAATGCCAAGTAGCTTGCAGAGTTCTTTCATTACAGCCGAGGTAAAATTCCTTCCCTGATCGTAATGTAACTGAAGGTGCACTCCGAACCTGGAAATCCAGTGCTGTATCATCATCTCTGCTGTGACAGCCTCTTGATCAGGAATAGAATATGCTGCAGGCCACTTGGTGAAGTAATCATTGACTACAAAAATATATTTGTTGCCATCAGCAGTTCGTGGCAGAGGTCACAAGATGTCAAAGGCGATACATTCAAAAGGCATCCTATGTTATAATGTTGCAGCTTGCATTGGCTGCATTTCTTCGGTCCTTTCTGATCGCACAGGCATTTGATTATGCAAGTAATATCATGCTAAGCAGAAAAAAATGTGGTTTATTTAGACTATGTCTGAACTTAAACGACACTTAAAACTTGGTGAATCCCTTTCCGAATATTTAATTGCCATGCGTGAAATAGCCAGTCACGCTTCTGTTGATGATTCATCAATTCTTGATTATGTAATCAATGGGATACCGGATCAGAGTAGTAACAAAATTATTTTGTATGGGTGTAAAACTATGTCTGAATTCAAAGAGAAATAAAAAATTTATGAGAAAATCCACGTTCCAGATACGAAGAATAAGGGTTATTCAAATACTAACACACAAAATAAAGCACGCACTATACCAAATAAGAGTACAAAACCAAGGTGTTATGACTGTGGAAGTATAGGGCATTCTTTACGTGCACGCATAAAGCTTACAAAAAAATGTTTGTGGCTTTGAGGTCCGGATTATAGATCATTCCGGATAATGGACGTCCGGATTACGGACTTTGTACTGTATATACATATATATTCTATTTTTTCCTTGTCATTATTTTTTTAATACTCACTTTTAATATTAGAACTGTCACAGGGCTCAAAATGGCTAACCCCCCAATCTATTTCTATTAAATTGGAAATAAATGTAATATATTAATTACCAGTATTTATGTGTTGTATTCGGAATTTTGTTTTAATCTCATTTTGTAACGTACTTTTTAGTGCCAAGAACAGAGTTGAAGAACTTTGTTGACAGAATTAATAGTGCTATTAGTCCTATGAATATGGCAATAAAAAAGGGAACAGATGAAATCAGTGGTGAAGATTATTATGTGCTTATTAATGCAGATGATAATCAAATATCCAGGTTATCATCTGAATACAAGCCTAAAGAACTGGAGCTGTTCAAGAAAATTGTAAGTAATTTATTTATTTAGGAATCTTTAAGTTATTTTTACTAAATAATGTTTTAAAATATGCATTTTTAAAAAGGAAAATTTAAAAAAATTCTGTACATGCAACATGGTAATGTTAGAGAAATCAGATTATAATCAGTTTCAGGTTAACTGGCATTGTTTAAGAAAAGAGGTTCAAGTAAATTTCTATCACAAATCATTAGTGATGTAAGATTTGACTCTCTTCGCTATCAAGCAAGTGACTTGATCTTAGTAATAAGCCTGGCAACTTCTCACACAGGCGGGAAGGGTGAGTTTATTTGCTAAATTTCATGCTCACAAAATACCGACTACTTGTGGTGAGAACTTAAGGTAAATTTAACAATAAATTTGAAAAGGTAAAGTGTAGTGGTCGACTGTACAATTTACTTAAAGCTAAGAAGCTGACTCAACAACCTACACTGGTGATAGACTTCATAAACAGGTAGACTGCATAGCCACAACTGAGATTAAAAGTTGGAGGGCAAAATAGCAACATGCTCTAACAAGTGAAATTACACTCTGTCTAACCTTCTCATTTCGCCTGTTTAAATACTCACTTCACTTAACTTAATTTGCATCCTGGCGAGGAAATGAGAGGGGAAATAAGAAGTTCTGAAAAGATGCCAAAACTAAAATAATTCATTATTATTGAAGCTAAGGGAAATCCTACATCTTTCCTTGCCTGAATTTAACTATCGCATAACTAGCCTGGATAAGGTATTTAAATTCTATACCTAACCTTAAGTCAACCTTTACAATTTAAATATTAACTTTCTTAATTTAAATTTTGCAGATGATAATCGTGGCAAATCCATACAATTCTTTACCTTTTTCATCTTGTATCCTTCCAGCTATCTAAAGGAAAATAGTTTAGAATGAGTTGGAACATTCAACATATGCATTTAGCTTGCAAGGCTTAAGACAATTAAATATGTTTCATTAAGTGTCATAGGGGGTGCATTTATTTATTTCATTCTTTCCAAAATTTTTAAAACTCTTCCCTGTTCTCCCACATTTGTACTGAGTATGAGAGCATGTCTTCATGTAGAATGTGCACAACACTGCCAACTAACCCACATCCTACTTGTTAGAAACTAGACATACTAGACCTCAGTAATACACTCTACATTAGATTTTCAGCCCTGAGGTGCTAATTCTACTGAAAATTAACTTAATAGCGGCTAGAGAGCCTAACTTTACTTTTACGTTACATTCTCAAGCTAGTTTTAACTTTTTAAGCATCCGTACTAATATTAGCTTGATTTATTTTTCATTCATACACATTTATTTCTGTTTACAAGCATGTGAAATACATTTGGCATTAAAACAATTCACAACACATTTACATATACAGTCAAAAGTCGTTAATTCGGACACCCATAATCCGGACCTCAAAGCTACAAACTTTCTGCGCATGCGTCGCGTTGACGCATGCGCATAGGCGTTTACGCGTGTGCCTAAGACCTTTACTGCTGCAAATATGCGTGTGCGCATACGCATAATACATTTACACATGCGTGTTTAATGTATAACGGACGGTATAAGTTAAGCTCAAATTATCTAATTCAGTTAATGTTGCAGATTGTGTTGTTGCTTAATCTTCGAATTGGATCCGGCTTATTATTTTTTGCAGACTGTTAGAGCAATTTTATAAAAGTAAGTTTGAACTTTTGATTATGTCAAATGGAATTTTCGATGTATATTTACTAATATGTAAAGGATCTACAAAGCGAAAGTATGTTTCGAAGTCCATTAAACAGAAAGTAGAATTGCTGCAAAAAATGGATAAAGGCATATCCTTTGATTATGTAATCATTCCGAAATATGTTTATCAATTTCACTCTGCTTTGCTAAGGGAGGGAAATGACGCGGCACGCAATGAATTGGAAGTTGATCTGTCAGCACTATCCTTATCTTGAGAGCAGATGTTTTTATTTTATTTGGCTTATAATTCCTTACTAAATGTGGTATTTCATCTCGATGTACTCCGTCTTTGATATGATTTAAATCAAGTTCGTCGTCATTATAATTCGCTTCCGATAGTGAAGTAAGTGACACAGAGTTTATTGAAAACGAAATAAATTTCGATTGACATATTAGTCAGTATTCTTGACACAGCAATTATAGGACTTGAACAGCGGAATTTTGAACTAAACAAGAAATTATGTCTCTTTAATAGAATTAAAGAGAAAGTATTACGACATAAAACGAAGCAACTTAAACAACTTACATTGAAAGAAATGTTTAATAAAGTAAACAAATAAATATTAAGCTTTTTCTTTTTGTAAATTTTGATACCCGTTAGATCATAGTTGTTGTTTATTTCATAAATTACGGTTTCATATTTTTAATTTTATAATTTCTGCATGCCATCTTACCAGATTTAAACTGATGATCTATAATCCGGAATCACCGAAGTCCCGACGAGTCCGGATTAACGACTTTTGACTGTACAATTTCTTACCTGGCTTAGCTGAAAATAATTTAAAATTAATTACATACAAAATTTCTAGTTTGCTTTGCTAAACTGACAATATGCAACCATTTTCTAACTCAGTCTATGTGCCTAAAGCGTCCATCTCATTTTGATTTAAATCAAGATAACTTGCTAGAGATGCATACAACTTCTTGCTTAATCTCTAGATATAATAAAAGAAAGAGTCTGTCTGTGTGTGTGTCTTTCGTTCGCGCTGCGCGTAAGCTAATAGACCCACGACTATGAAATTTGATACATAGGTGCATCTAGACAAGAGCCAGTGCACCTCGAAACAATTTTTTCGAAATTCAAATTAGAATTTTTTTAATTTTATGTTTTGTGATGAAATTGCGTCATTTTGAGACATAATAGGCTATAGGAAAGTGAGATTTTATTCTACACTCTCCATTTTCACATTGTCATGAAACGTAGGCACTTAGCTATTTTACGAACTGAAAATAAATTTCATGTTTCAATAAATCGATTAAATACGAATTTATTTAACAAAGTAAGCATAACACCTTTTCAATGGGATTTTTTCTTAAAAGTTTATTTTTTAAAATGTACAGTTTATTTTTCTTTGATTTTTAAACACGTTAAACTTTTACCCTTGCGACTGCTTTTACAAAAAAAATTTTGGAAAAATGGTAATATTTTGTATTTTTTTTTTAAACATTTTAAATGAAGCTTCCGAGTACACTTCTCACATCTCACATCTTTAAAATGTGATTTTGGCAACGATTTTCCTTTCTAATTGTTGTTGATAGATTTTTGATGAAATCGCATCATTTTGAATAGTTTCATTCTTTTAGAAATATGGGTTTGGCTACAATTTTTCATCGTATTTCTTATGTCACTGTTTTTAAGAGATTAGCATATTTCATTGTTAATTTTTTATATCTACTATAATACATTTTTATTGATTTTTTTTTTTTTTTTGATAAAGTTGTTCTACAGAGTAAAATTCTGCGCGGAATTTTGTGTTTTTTGAGTTTCTTTCATGTTATTTTTTGCTTATTTCACTATTTGTAAGATATTGAAAAGTTTTGCATGATTTTTTTCCTTCAACGGAAAGTTGGTTAATTTTTTTATTAGGATAATTAATATTTGTAATAAGGGCTATAGCTTATTTCATTGTAATTTTTTTCTCTTGAAAATGTAAGATAAAATATCATTAATTATGCTTTGCTTTTCAGAATTTTTTGTATTCTTTTATGTTAGTTATTACTTATTTCACTGTCTTTAAGATATTGAAAAGTTTTGAGTGATTTTTTTAGGAAACAAAAGTTCTTAACCTCCTTTATACCATTTGAGTTCTTAAGATTTTGCAAAGGGAAGTTGGTTAATTTATTTATTAGGATAATTAATATTTGTATTAAGGAATATTGCTTATTTCATTGTAATTTTGTTATACAATAATTTTTTTTTATGAAGTTGTTCTGCAGAGTAAAATTCTGCGCAGTTTTTAAATTTAACGTTTGGTGTTCCCTTCAGCCATTCCCGGTACATTTAAAAGCCAGACGAAGGCTGGCAGTGAAGCTGCTAGTACAAAATAAAAATAAAAAGCTTCTCGCTTAATACAAAATTAAAATAAAAAGGCTTCTTGCTTAATAAAAATAAAATTTCCTCTGTCAAGGCAACAACTTAAATAAATCATTTCAACTAACTTCATACTAGCTTTAAAATAAACTTAAATAGAATAATTTGAACTTATCTGTTGTTTGGCATCCTCTTCTTTTCAAAGTCCTCCCAGAAAGGTACTTGATTCATTTGCTGAACTCCGATGTGCTGCCTTGGTCCACCGTTTCCATCTATGTTCATTGGCTGCTTCTTCAGTCCTGCTTTTCTTTCCCAGGCTACCTTCTTTACACGGTGAACCACATCAAGAATTGCTGGTCGTTTATGGGATCTGTCCGATGAAATTCCTTGCTCCAGTTGAGGAATGCTGGCCTGATCAGATGTTGCCGTTCATTGATTCCTCAGGTTTTTCCCATTGGGTAAGTTCCTCTTTGAATCAACATTTCCACTGTGGAACTTGTGTTGTCATGCAGTCCTTGACCTCCTGTCTCAGTTGTTGAAGTCATGACCATTGATTTCTTAGCTGATGTTGTTTATTCATCCACCGCTTACTGGATCTGGTATAGGGTCTCATCTACCCTACCTCCTCTTCGACTTGCTACTCTTTTGTGCTGGCCTCAGTTTTCTTTTGATGTTATCTTTCGGCCCTTCATGTCGATGTTTTTTTCCTTCTGGTTTCACCACTCTGAGCTTCTTTCTTTTCTTTTCTGGAATGACAGTTCTTGAAGTCTAAGGCTAATGTCTTGTACTTGGTGCTGATGCTTCCTTTCTGCCAGAAGATGCTGCCTGCAAAATATCTTGTGGCATATCTGCGCGGTCATGATATTTTTTGACTTGATCCATATATTGGTGGTAATATTAACCCCCTTCTGTTGTTCTAGGTAACATACAGTTTCACAAATTTGTTGAATAATGTAAGGACCTTTAAATTTGGGGTAAAATTTGTATACTATTTCTAGTGGGGCACAAGACAACAAATGTTTTAGTTTTAGGATCTTATTCCCAGCTTTAAAGTCCCTTCTTATCATAGAACACTTTAAAAAAGATAAAAAAAAAAAAAAAAAAAAAAAAAAAGCAGTTTGTTTAAAGGGGTAATTGATTTTCTCCCCCAAAATAACTCGCATGGAATTTTTCCAGTAGTGTCTTTTTTTAGCCGTTCTTAGGGCCAAAGCCAACTTGTTGACACAGTCATCCCTGTGTATATGGTAAGGTTTTACATAGCTACAGATGATTTTAACAATGTTCCTATTTACATGTTCAGTGTTAGATTGAGGTCTGTAAGAGACCACCTTTAGGTGATGCATACCAAGCTCGGATTACAGCCGAAAACATCATGGCAACATTGCAGACGAAAACGTCATGGTACAAAGCATTGTGGTAGAAAAGAAAGCAAAGTGATAACATTGCAGTACAAAATATCGTCGTCAAAAATAAAATGGTTAAAAAAATTCACAGTTTAAAAATATTGTGGTAAAAAATAGAGCATCTACAAATCATCGCATGACTAATGTTGCACACATGCATTTTTCAGGTTTTAAAAATTTTAAGTGCATATTCGCATAAAGATTTTGAAGCACAAGAAATGTTAATGACACTTTAAGAATAAACAGAAACAAAACAAGATAGAATTTTTATCAAAACAATATCAGATTAACAAATGTGAAAGAAAATAATTTTATATTTAACAAAGCAATTTTTATAGTGATAACCTCATGCAGTTATTTATCTTCCTTTTTCTAAACATATTTAAGCTGTATTTTTCATGAAAAATTATGAGTAAAACTATATGAAAAAAAGATTAATTTATTAATGACCTTTGTAAATTAATTATGCAAATTTAAAATTCTATTAAGTAAGTTGCATTAATTTTCTACTCATTTTCAGTTTTTAAATGCTTAAGTTTCCTTCTTACTTTTTCAGTAAAAATTTATTAGTCCATTAAAAAATATCCCTTGTGATTTTGCTGGAAATGAACTAGCCGATAAAGTAGCTAAAGATGCTTCACAACTACCCATATCTGGTCCAGAACCATTTTACCCAGTTTTATACCAAACTGTTAAAAAAGAAGTAAGAAACTGGATAAAGAACATACATCATGATATATGGTCTAAACTACCAGACTGTGCTCATTCTAAATTGGTGCTCAGTACACTCAATTTATCAGGTAAACTCATACACCTTAGTAGAACTAACTTACGCCAAGTAATTCAAATTGTTACCGAACATGCTTATCTGGCCAAACATCTCAACAAATGTGGTCTTGTCGAATCTCCTCTCTGTCCGGCTTGTGGAAAAGAAGAGGAAACACCTATTCACTTCCTGGGATGATGTCTGGTGTTTTCTGTCCCTAGAAACAAATTCTTTGGGTTTCCCTACATTAACTTCGATCAGGCCCTTCTATACAAAGGGCTGTCTGGTATAATAGGGTTCCTAATGTATACTAAACACCTACAGGTAAGGTGAATTTGAATACCCATTTATCGAAAAAACTATATAATATATTCCAATGTATGGTGCAATACACGTTTTTCAAAATCTTCAATAAGCCATAGTGAATGTACAAATATTAAACTTCATATAAATAGTAATAAACATAAAATGTCAGACTCTGCTGCGGTAACTAGCTCCTCATTAAAGAATTTCTTCAAACAGGAGAAAATGGGTGTAGGAGAAGAAAATTAGCTGCAGTAGAAGATAATTTTCCATACCATACTATTTGTCACCACCGTAGCTTTAGGTCTTAAGACACCATAGCTTTAGATCTATAGAAGGTCTATAGTCTTTCTTTCTAAGCTGTTTCTAATGTCTAGTCTTTCTGTCTAAGCTGCTGCTATAGGTCTATAGTCTTTCTATCTTAGCTGCTTCAAGTGGCATTTGAGCCTAAATTTACATATCCATGAACCAAGGCTGAAGCAATAATACTAAATGTTTTCATGCTTTACTGATGCATCCAGTAACAAGCAATAAAACATTTTCCAATACTTGTTAGATTTATAAATTGAAGTTATCAAGTTAGAGTAAAAATTTCAGAATTTAAGTGCTTACCTGATGAAACATCCGATATTGTCAGCAATTATTTAACTACCTGTCTTGAAGAAAATAATTTAAAAGAAAAAGTTATTGGTCTTTGTGCCGATAAGCTTCATTAAAAAATGTTGACTATATGTGGCATTTTTTTATTATACATAAAAATTAAGTGTTTCTATGAAGGCAGAATTTTTTTTAAATTAAGTTTTTTTATGAAATAAAAGTACTTTTTGAAATGTGTTACAACTTGTATAGGGAACAAAATTTCCTGAAAATTTTATGAAAAGCCCTGTTGTCATGGAAACCATCATGTAGGCTTCCAGACAAAAGGCTATCAGATCAAACATTTAAAAAAATAACTCTCGACATCTTAAACATTAAATAAATAGGCCCATAATCATTCTAAAATTTTGTAATATATTTTCATAAATACCCTCTGTATATCACTTCACATTTAATATTCACTGCAGAGTGCTAATTTAATATCTAAAGTGTGTCCCATAAATTTCGACACTTTAAAAAAGTCATGTAAATTCAACAAAGTGGATGTAAAGTCAACAATAAGTAAAACTGCAAAAAGACTTATCGCAAATAATAATTTTTTTTTTTTTGGCTGCACAAAAGTAAATTTTACTTCATTTTCCACCAAGAGGTGACACTGTTTATATTACACTATAACAACAAAATGAGGAAAATTATGATTATATATTATTTGTTCTTTTTCAAACATATCATAATTCTACTAGTAATGTAAGTCTGTCTTGAACTTTTAATTATACATTTTTGTATACAGGATTATGTGATATTAATGGTATGTGTCATCAGTTGCTGAAAATTGGCAGCAAAATATTCTATATATCCCTTCAAAAAGTCTGTCTTTGTGGTAAGATTTAAGGGCTAACTGCATTCTGATGTGCTTTATTGCTTTTATATGTTTTGAAATGAAACATTTGTTAGGTAGTTATTAAAATTATGAATTTATATTGGCATATCTTTTAAATCTATAAATGTTTAACAAATAATAAGCATCATAAATAATTAAGTCATAATAAAATGTACTTGTTAAATTATAGAACTTCCTTAAATAAATATATATAAGTATTTACTTTGCTGATTTGTATTCCTTTAACTATTATTCATCAAGAAATTTCCACATTACCAAAGGCCATTTTTAAAGAACATCATTGTGTCCATTTGAGCAGGCATTTATATAAAAAGATTATTGTTTAAAAACATTTGAACTATAAACATCTTTTGTGATTACTATAGTCTAATATTTTACAATTAAATTTATACCAAAATATGCATTGGAAAGTATAATGAATTGAGAAACTGATAAAATCTTTATAACCTCTCTTAAAATGGACTTTTTGTATGCATAATTAAATGAATTCATAGAATCATGATAGGTTATTCATTTGAGTTTAGATAAATGATATAATACATAGTTGAAGTCTTGCATTATGATCATTTTTTTTTCTATCTAATTATTTAGATAAATAGTATTGTGCTTTCTGATGAGGGAAAAGTTAAGTCTATTGATGCTCTCAACTTGGCTGATGAAATTAATGTTCCAAAAAAGGATGGAGAAGAAATTGTAAACAAGTTTTGTGAAGATGGATGGCTAATGAAAGTAAACAAGTTTTAGATTTCAAAAGTTTTGCTTTATTTCATATATAATATGTAACATTTTTCTAATATATTTTGTGTGAATTCACATGCATTAAATCATTTTCTTTCCTTTTCTTATTACATATAATATATGGTTTGAGAGAGAAAATGCTATGTCATGTAAGATTTATATGGCATAAGAACCAAGCAGCAATACAGAGGCCTAACATGAAGACAATTGTAAACTTGTGTATTTGCCGATACTGAGTATGATACCATTTTTAAAGGCATTACTTTATCTTCATTGTTCACCAAACTCAGAAACAGCAGAGCTTGTTCACTGTGTGCTTATATTTCATGTCCTAACATCTGATAAGCTTATACAGTACAAAGTCTCTAATCTGGACGTCCATTATCCGGAATGATCTATAATCCGAACCTTAAAGCCACAAACCTACGCATGTGCATAATGCATTTACACATGTGTGTAAAGCGTTTACACATGCACCTTTGATGTGTGTGTCCGCTATGCATGCGCGTAAAGCCAGTAAAGTGTTTACCCATGCGCTTTTCCAATAGTAAGAACAGAAGAAAGTAACAGAGAACGTTATTGAAAATGAAAAAATTTCGATTGACAAGTTGGTTGGTATTCTCGACACAGCAATTACAGGACTTGACAGTGGAACTTTGTAAATGAACAAGAAATTATGTCCGTTTATAGAATTAAAGAGAAAGTATTAGCACAAAAAACGAAGCAACTTAAACAACTTACAGTGATAGAAATGTTTACTAAAGTAAAAAAATAAATATTCAGCTTTTTTTTTGTAAATTTTGATATCCTTTAGATCATAATTGCTCTTTATGTCATAAATTACGGTTTCATATTTTTAATTGTATAATTTCTGCATGCCATCTTACCAGATTTAAGTTGATGATCTATAATCCGGAAAAACCCCTAATCTGGAATCGCCGAAGTCCCAATGAATCCGGATTACAGACTTTGTACTGTATATACTTTCATATAACTTATGCATGAGCACTCCTACAGAAATTTGCATGACAATGTATTTGTTTCAGAATGGTGTGGTATTTCCTCTGTCAAGCATCTGTTTGTTGTGTATTTAAAAAGAATGATTTATAATATTTATTTCTTTGAATATTGATTCTTGGAATTTATTTCCAATTACATAGTTTCTTATAATAAGATGAAGAAGATTGCGAGAACGTTTTTAGTGGCATGGGGTAAAAGGTCTCATAAAAATAAAATCTATCTTTTCATATAATCCTTGAATTATAAAAATCAGTCAAATATTCTTTAGGCCGTAATTATTTAAAAAAGAAAAATTCTACATTTCAATCTTACAAAATTTGTGGAGATAGTTAAGAATGAGTAATTTATTATGAATGATAATTAAGGATATTAATGTTGGCAAAATCAAAGCTATTTTAAACAAGTGTCTGATTATGCGGGTGTATTCTGAAAGAAATAGAAGCTTTTTCTAGCTTATTAACCTTTTTCAGCTTATTAAAAATAACATTTTTATAACCAATCCTTTTGTATATTTTGCTTTCTATTTTACATTTGTGAAAATCATAAAAATAGGCTTTTAGGAAAGTCCATGTAAAGTGGAATGCTTTTTAAAGTATTTTAAAATGATAGGTATGAGAAAAAATAATTATTTTAAACCTTGGTTATTGAAATAATTTTTTTTTTCTGCTTAAAGGTAAATTAATGCGAATTTATATCTTATCTATTAAGAGTTGTTAAAAGATAGCTAAGCATGAATAAGCAATGATATTTTTCATTTTGCCTTTGAGAATTTGTATAATAATTCAGGATTATTATTAATTCGGATTTTTGTTGTGCCTTATCTCACTTTTCTGACAGTAACATTAGATTGAGGCCAGAAATTTTATCATTGTCAAAAGGTAAGGTAATGATAAAACTTTATGTGCCATTGGCTTAACCTTAGGCACATTATAGGTGAGAGTGCAGTCTGCCCAATTATGTCTCAGTTTTAAAGAATCCTTCATGGGACAGATTTGATGATCTCCCAATAATCTTCATGTTTCACCCCATCCTGAGAGAACTTTCGGCTCAACGTGATCTAAAGCTTCACACGCTTGTTTTAAAATCATGTAAGTAGTTTAAGCTGAGCTTCATTGCTACGCCACAAAACTGGTTTAAAGATTTTACCTAAATGTTTTAACTTTTCAACTTTATGCCACTTGGTATAAGAACCAACTGGTCCCAGTGAAGCAAACATGGGTTGACAGTTTCACTGAGTCAACTACACATATGCATGTAATAAAACTGCTCCATTTGATGCAGTAAAAGTATGTTATTCTTAAAATAAGACTGTATTATTGTACCAGTTGACTTGATAGAGAAAAGTTGCAATGAATTGGCAGTGGTTCTTTGTGTAACTTAAAGACAACTTGATTGCATAGTTAGAACGATGGATGCATAAACCAAAAACTTGCAGACGTGGCCTAAGTTCCACAAATAATTTTATTTCTTGGGTAATGCACATTATCACTGTAAGTGCACTATGCACCCCACAATTTTATACAGCTTACATCTTAAACAATGGACAAATTTAGAAAAGTAAACTTTGCATGGCTAGTGACACGGCAGAAAGCAGCAAAAGAGAGAGTTGCAATGTAATTACCCTTTTTATACCGAATTCCATTTCAGTTCACATGACAGTTTAATGTACATTTGTTGGGTTCAGGCTTCATCGATAAGTGTACAATACAGATTATATGACGGATCTTTTTCATTTAGTTAGAAAAATTATTGTTTTGTTATGTTTAGAAAAAAGACAGGAGTTAAAAGGCTATTAATTTATTATTTAGAAGCTAGATTTTACATATCCACCCCTTCAAGAAGGAAAGAGCTAGGTGAGTGAAAAAGTTTTTTTAGAGAGAAAGCATTAGCAAATAAAAGAACTAATTTGAAAAATACAAATCCTGAAATTTTGACCAAATAATTATTTACATAATTGCAAAATATACATTTTGATAAGATTTTAGAGTTCTTTAAAAGTTTTCAGTCCCAAAGTCTTTGTGTTTGACAATCCAGATACTTAGATTTTTTTCAGGGAAGGCTTTGCAAAGCTTTGAACACAATATCACAGTTGTAAAAATTTTACACACACATTACTTATTTTGAATAATCACAACAAATTTCAAAACATAACTTATTTTCAATATTATAACTTATATTTTAACATCATACATTTTATAATAGTACTACTAAAATTATAGTTTTTACTGTCATTGCTACATTTCTAATTTTCTTATTTTACGCAAAACCCCACAGCTTTCTCGAGTACAAGCATTTCAATCTGTTGGGCAAAATCAATTAAAACTGATTCATTTATATTATGAGTGGTTAAGTGTTGCTTTGACAAAACACTTCTGTGCCAGTGTTTCAAAATTAACTCATTCATTTTTCACATTTAGCCATTTTTAAAATAATTCTTCTCTGATTGGCTACAACTTAAATCTTGTTAGGTGAGAATGAATTTTATGATTTTTATGCCTTAGACCACGAAAGTTTATCTTTCCGGCAAATCTTTCATCTGAATAAAATCTTACAGTGGTGGACAAAATTGTGGACACTTTTGGAAATTTTTATGTTTCTGAACTTTGTATGCTTATAGAAAATGTTACGTTTCGCAAAATGCAAACTTGTATATATCATTTTAAAGAGAATTTATTACTGGATTCAATACAAAACACAAAATTCAATTATTTGCAATACAATAAAAAGTTATATGTACTTTAATATAAATAAAAAACACAGTTATGAAGTGGTTTGTAATGTCTAGCTTTTCTGGCCAATCACGGTTCTTGTTCTGAGAACCAATCAAATGTTAGTAACTGCCAGTAGAAGCTGACATCATGTTTACACTTGAAACAATTCATTATTTTGCTTTGTTCTGTAGAAGGAGGACCTGCTTCTTATACACTGCAATTACAAGTAGGAATTTTTGTAAAAATTTCCAATATTTAGTCAAGAAGCAATGACATCAAATAAAAGAGTAGATTGGACACCTAGAAAGAGATGTAATATTATTGTGTTACGAGAAAGTGGTCTTTCCTATGCTGAAATTGCAAGACAGGTGGGTGGTTCAGTGACTACATCTGGAGTCCGAAAGTTTTGTTTACGATATCAGGAGACAAATTCAATAAAAAACAAAGAAGGAAAAGGCCGAAAAAGGTTCACCACATCTATTGATGACAAAAGAATAAAAAGACTATGTCTCCAAGATAGAAAAATGTCATCAGCGGCCATCAGAAGTGATCTGAATGATGCTGGTGTTTCTGCCAGTTCAAGAACAATCAGGAGAAGATTGACAGATGTTGGACTGAGAGGTAAAATTTCATGAAAAAAGCCTTATCTTAATTTTCAGCAACAAAAAAAAAAAAAAAAAAAAAAAAAAAAAAAAAGACTACAGTGGGCAAAGGAACACATTAATTGGACAGATGATCAGTGATCACAAGTTATACGTAGTGATGAAACTAAGATATCGTTATTCGGTAGTGATGGACGAAAATATGTAAGACGTAGAATAGGAGAAGAGCTACATCCTGACTGCATTCAAGCAACTGTGAAGAACCCAGTTAGTGTTATGTTTTGGTCATGCATGTCAGCAGATGATATTGGTCGCCTTCATGTCATCGATGGGACACTGAATGACAGAAAATACATTAACAGTATTCTAGAACCCAAACTTTTACCTTCCATCATGCGTTCCATCATGCTCTTTCCCAGCAATGCTTCGTTTATTTTTCAGCAGGATTCTGCTCCTTGCCACACGGCCAAAATATCGAAAGAGTGGTTTCGTACATAGAGCATTAAATTGTTGTCATGGCCAGGAAACAGTCCTTAACTCAATCCTATCGAAAATTTGTGGCACTGTTTGAAAACTCTTGTCCAAATGAGGCGCCCATCAAATGAAAGGGAACTAATTGAGGCTATAATTGTTTCCTGGCATCATGTAATAATGAAAGAAGAGCTTAAAACTCTTGTCAGTTCAATGAAACATCGATGTGAAGCTGTAATAAAAAGTAAAGGGTACCCTACTAAGTACTGATAACTCACTGCAATCATCACTATCTAATGTATATCAATAACTATTATCGTTTAACTTTTTTTTGTATTGCAAATACAGTCAAAAGTCGTTAATCCGGACTCGTCGGGACTTCGGCGATTCCGGATTATAGATCATCAATTTAAATCTCGTAAGATGGCATGCAGAAATTCTAAAATTAAAAATATAAAACCGTAATTTATGAAATAAAGAACAATTATGATCTAAAGGGTATCAAAATTTAGAAAAAAAAAAAAAAAAAAAAAACCTTAATATTTATTTGTTTACTTTATTAAACATTTTTTTCAATGTACGTTGTTTAAGTTGCTTCATTTTATGTGATAATACTTTCTCTTTAATTCTATAAACAGACATAATTTCTTGTTCAGTTACAAAGTCCCGCTGTTCAAGTCCCGTTAATTGCTGTGCCGAGAATACCGACTAACTTGTCAATCGAAATTTTTTCGTTTTCACTAACCTCTCTGTCACATTCTTCATGTCTTTATCCATTTTTTGCAGCAATTGCACTTTTTGTTTGTTGGACATCGAAACATACTTTCGTTTTGTAGATCCTTTGGAAGTTGCAGCATCGGAAATTCTATTTGACATAATCAAAAGTTCAAGTTTACTTTTATAAAATTGCCCTTACAGTCTGCAAAAAATAATAAGCCAAATCCAATTCAAAGATTAAGGAACAACGCAATCATTAACATTAACTGAAATAGATAATTAGATAATTTTAGCTTACACCGTCTGTTATACATTAAACGCGCAGGCGAAAACGTATTCTGCACTTGCGCACATGCATATGCGCAGTAGTCAAGGTTTTACGTGCACGCGTAAAACGCCTGTGCGCATGTGCCAACGCGGAAAGTTTTTATCTTTGAGGTCCGGATTATAGATCATTCCGGATTATGGGTGTCCGAATTAACGACTTTTGACTGTAATTGAATTTTGTGTTTTGTATTGAATTCAGTAATAAATTCTATTTAAAATGATATATACAAGTGTGCATTTTGTGAAACGTAACGTTTTCTATAAGCATACAAAGTTCAAAAACATAAAAATTTCCAAAAGTGTCCACAATTTTGGTCACCACTGTAGGTGCTCTTACAACAAAAAGACACTATACACTTAAAAACAGTCCTGCCTTCTCAGAAATTTATACTCAACAGGAATTCGAAATCAGGTCCAAGGCTTTTCTATTACCATGCCAACAAAGTGGAATTTACTTTAATTCTTTAGTTTAAAAAACTATTTTGATTGTGTAATTGGTATAAATTTGGCGCATGCAGTAAATCAAAAGTAACAATGAAAGAATTAATATCCAGATTTTTATTTATTTATTTTGTTACTTTTGATTGTTATAGTCAAAAATAAAATGTTTTCGGAAAGCATGTTATGTTTCCATCAAAAATTTATAATGCGGAAATTCGTACACAAATTATCCTGGGTTGAATTTTTAGCAATATGTGTATAACTGGAATTTTAGTATTATATATTAGGATATATATATGTGATATTTCTAATATGTAGTTGTGCCACCTTAGTAGAAAGATGACGCCGACACAAAATGAATTTGATGAATTCCCAATCTTTATTTTCATGCATATAAAATCATCTCGGTAGATATTTATCCAATCATAATGCATTTTAGACGGGGAATCAAAGCAGTGTGCATGTACTCTAAGCTATGATTGGTTAATCTCAGGTTGTTATATAACATAGAAGGATATCAAATTTGGGAGACTAGATGAATTAAGGAGGGAAAGCACCAAATCTAGAATCATTAATTTTCAGGTCGCCAGTTATTTTTAAAGCAGCTATCATATTTCTTACGTATATGCTTTCATTAGGCACTAATCAAAACTAATTCGTAACTGTAGTGACGTACAGGTTTGCCATTTTAGCTTCATTGGCGAAACTAAGAAACCTTGCTGAGAAAGTAATGGCTCAAAAGGCTAAAATTTGGAACAAAAAGATGGAATTTTGAAGCCATAAGAAAAACTTTAAAAAATATTTCAATGATTTCTTTTTTTTTTTTTTTTTTTATTTTAGATAAAGAAAAAGATTACTTTATTAATTGAATGAAATTTTAAGTAAATTGACTCTTTAAAACAAAATTAGGAATAAAGAAGTATTCACTGTTAGATTTTAACATACTTTTCTTCATCTAGGAGTATTCACTGTTAAATTTTAAAATCAATTAATCTTAAAGAAATGAAACTAAAAAAGGTGCCTAAAAAGATTTTATCCCCCCAACCCCGAAGAACTGGCATTGAAGATGATTGAATTCTTCTGCTGTTATGCTAAATTTTCATTAAATTTTTTTAAATGGGGTTTTGCTTGTTTGAAAAGTATTGGTTTTAACATTTTTAAAACTCTTTGTTGCATTTATAAGATTATTTGAAATTTATTAATCATGAATTTCAATTTTTGGTTTTTGTGATAAATTAGTTCTAAATTTTTTAAATAAATAAATGTCTTTAATGATAAATTTTCAGCAGCTTAATGCCAGAAATACTAGGCATGGTTATATTTTATATATATATATATGTATAGTGATAGTGATTCAGTGCTTGAAACATTTTAAACACATCATTATAAATATGTTTAAATTTAACGTGACTTGTAAAGTTGAAGGATATTACAGAGAGCTAATATGTTTTAAAAAAGATTTTGCAACTAAGCTCAGTTTAAAGGAATAAATTGGAAGAAAAGTATGTTGATTTTATTTAGTGTATTTGAAATGTTTGGCAGATCACTGATATCTTCATATGTGCAAAACCTTAACTAAAAGAGAAAAACTTTTTTTAAAGTAGTCACTTGCCGGTGCAGGCATTTCTGCCAACATTGAGAGACAGTGAAGCTTCCTCTTCATGTCTAGTTCCTGAATACCCAGAATAATTGCTGAAAGAAAAGACCTTAATGTACCTTATTTAGCAGACATTCCCTGATTCTGAACAAAAAGTCTTGATCCGTAAGTTTCTACTAATAGGAAGTTTGATTGCATTACAATCAATTTAAAATTAAAAAAATTAGGAAGTAAAATTGAGAAATATTTTAGTATTTTTACATTACCACGAATTTTTACTAGTACTAAGGCACACTGGAAGATAATTTTAGAGCATTTCATACTAATTACATTTTCTCATTTATAGTTTTAAAATAATTAAGCAAATGAAAAAGCTTCATCTAGGAGTATTTGCAGTCTTTTATTAATATGTGTAGGATAAAACTTCTCTGCATGGTTACGGCATACTAAAAATGGCCATCTCCTATTTAGCTGCATTTGTTTTTGATACATTATCTATTCTTCAAACTATGAAACTTAATTATGGTACATAGGCAACCCAAAATGGCAAATACTTATCAAAATTTTGAATAGAATTTACAGTTGTAAATAAGTTATAAGAAATTGCCAGTTTGCCTATAGCTATTCACATCTTCTGAACTGAAAAAAACCTAATATTTCTGTTAATTCTTTGTTGCAGCAGTTATTTTATATTGAGGTGAAACCAACAATGTAAATTTCACATTAACCACTCACTGAGTTTATCATCACAGAAATGAAGTGGGTCTAGTATGATATTCCCAAGTGCACCAGATATTGATTGTCATCATGTGACTCTGTACCTCGACCACTTCTACACCCACACAAGATCATAGATCATACCTTATGTCAAGCTACTGCACCAGTCCACACCATCACTTAAGGGCCGGTACTCACATCAGTTTAGAATCTTGTTGTTAACATGGCTTATTTGTTGAAAATAAGGAAGCTTTGCTAAGTGGTCTGATGTTTGTATCACAAATTTAGATTACTTACGAATATCTGGAACTACATATTATTGCAAACAGTTTAGTAAAAGATATCAAATTTTTAGGATATACTAAACTCTGGCAATCAGGCACATAACCATTCTTCAGACAACAGAGCCAGCACTACTGGCCTTAGCTCTGTCATGCACCCATGCTCATAACAAGTCCTTCAGTCAAGTAATATTTTCATTTTCATGTGCATTCTTTTTGTTAGATTCTAAGTTCTGATAACTGTTGTAGACAAATTGTGAGATTAAAAAACATTTTTTTAACCTCAATTTTAAAATATCCCTTGTGAAATTTGCCAGCAGTGGAAGAAAATGCAGCCAAATTTCTGTAAGAATATAGTATTTTGCTGCTATGTTAAAGAGAACAATGATGAAATGTGTTTGGTAGATAACCAGTGAGCAATGTCAAGTTTCGGCCACTCTCTGATGCATTTTAAAGCAAAAACAGGTCACAGTGCTCACGGAGAGAGGAACAGCACTAAAAAATGTGCGTTTTTTTAATGAACCACATAATCTGTATTTAATAATTAAAGTTTGCATTTTAAGTCTTAAAGTGTGTTTTCATTTGATGTGTCAATAATGTTTGCTGTTCTGCAATAAATATTGGTAGTTTGAGAATTAAAAAAGTCAGAAAAATTACCAACTTATATCCAATAAATTGGTTTTACCTTAAAACCTGCAATCATTTACAGATGTAATGTTTACATCAGTAAAAAAACTGCTAAATTGCACTGAGATTGTTGCGTTAATGTATCAGTCCTTTGTATCATAAAAGTTTATGCAGGGATGAAAAACTAAACCTATTAGCAATTACTATTGAAAGATCGGGAAATACTAAAGATTTCAAATGAATAGAAGCCCCAAATTAAATACAAATAAAAGCAGAATTAGAATTGAAAATAAAATAAAAGATTTGAAACAAGTTTAATAGTGTCTAAGAAATTTAACACATCAAGAAAGCTATCAATTATGACTAGATAAAGAAATTAGCTCACTACTTTAAATACCCCCCTCAAAAAGAAAACTTTTTTTTCCCCTCTCCCATTTTCCCTTTAGGAATCCTTTTTAAAGCTGTAAAGTGAGCTTCTTTTAATTTTGCTATCTCTAATTCATGAAATTTAGAGAATGTATGTTTAATTATGTCTTTTTATATAAGAATTTTATTTTATTATGATGAAATTCATGCATCTTGAATTTTATTTCACTATTTCTTCTGTTTATTGTTTTTTCTTTCCTTTTCCTTTTTTTTTTAGAGAGATAATGTTTTAATTTTTATTACTAGTTTGGTAAAATAAATTATTTTGCCTTCAGATATAAAAAATAGAATAATATGAAGTAAATTGCATTTATAACCTCATAACATAATAAAATTATTATCCATATGTAATAAAATTATATATCCATATATATATTTATAATTACAGAATGATGGTTGTATCATCTTTGCTACCAGAGCAATTGTGGAACTGCAACACTTTCTAAGAAAAGAGTTCAAAGATGATGTTACAATATGCACTTTATGTCAAAATATAGTATTCCAAGTACGTATTTGATTTTATGAAGAAATTTTTATACTACTGTGTTAATCTCTAAGTGGGAGGAAAATATTGTTACGTTTTTCCTTTTCTGACACCAGTTGTTGCGTTATTTTCTTCATTCACGTTCGTACGGGGTTCGTGGATTCGGAGTGAATAACGACAACACTTGATGAAGTATCGAAACACACTTTATTTAGCCAATATTAATCAGGACAGCTCTAAAAACACTTTTTACAGTTGTCGGAGATCTACTATAAATACGCTGGAACAATCAGCGACACAGCCTTCACACTGTCAGGTAATAACAGTGGAGACAGCTTCACTGCAAAGCATCAGAGTACAGCTTCCAACTGTTTGGTCGCTCTTAGAACTCCACGTACTCTCGCGACTCTCCACGCAATGCATTCGACGATACACAAGAGTATAGCTTTCGACTCAGCACAGTCTAAGACAAAACTTGACGATGCACTAATTCGCGATACACTAAAAGACTCTCTCGATGCATTGGACGGCCAACTCGGCGCTAGACTTCGAGAAACTCGCTCAATGACTGACTATCAGCTCACTAGACGAGGCACACACACTCTCGATGAGAGACACACACTAACTGACTGCAGACCTGCAGGGTTCATATAGCTTTCGGCTTGAGTTCGAGAACATTCTGGTCTAAACCGGTAAGAATTCGTTCCAGAAATTTCTCCATCCGTCCATGGGACATGGCCAATTTTGTCGTCAAACGGGCGATTTCTCGCCAAATATGGCAACCCTACCTTCCTTTGCCATTTTATGGCAACCCTAAAACTGCTTTGAGGGGAAGCTATCTTACCGCGCCTTTACATTTCGTAACACTGCCCCCTCCCAAGGTTTGCACGTCCCGTGCAGTACAACCCTTGGTCAGAAGCATAATTCGATACAAACAAAAGGCTCTAAAACAAACAAATAATATAACTAAAGAAGCAAATATTTACACTATATACAAGTTATATACACAAATTAGGTAAAAAAAAACTCATGTACAAGAATTATGGGTACCCAAGATTGCAAAGCATTATAAAAATTTAAAAAAAAAAAAAAAAAAAAAAAAAAAAACACCGGTTACATATAGTGAAATAAATGTAAAAAATGGGAACTACCATATTTATTTATTACGTGCTTCACCAGTATGTACCTTACGGAATGAGAAGCACTAAGTACTATGGCCATAGTATGGGGCTAATCTGTCGTAATGAACTACCTTGGGTTTTGAATTGGGGATTTACGGATCTGTATCACAACGTCGTTCAATCTGTTGAGGATTGTATGGGACCCTCCCAATGCGACTGCAGTTTGGGAGAAACACCCTTATGACGACTTGGATTTCAGAGCCCAAACCTTGTCGTTTTCCTGGAATTGATGCTCGGTGGCTCTTGCGTCGTATCTCTTCTTCATCCTGTCCGTCAAGATGTTGATCCGCTCTCGAGCAAACCTGTGTACTGTTTCCAACCGGGCCTGGAGGTCTTGCACATACTTGTCAGGCGAGGAATGTACATCCGGAGGGCGGCCAAAGAGCAGGTCACTTGGCAGACGGAGATCGCTACCGAAGAGCATCTGGGATGGAGAATAGCCGGTGCTTTTGTGGACGGCACTACGGTAAGCAAGCAGGAACAGGGGTAGCTTGCAATCCCAGTCTTCTTGGTTTTTGGAAACCATGAGCAAGAGGTGGTTCAGGATTGCACGGTTAAACCTCTCCACCGTGCCATCAGACTGCAGATGTAACGGGGTCGTCTGCGTTTTCTTGATTTCCAACAAGTCGCAGAGTCCCTTGAACACAGCCGAAGTGAAGTTCCTGCCTTGGTCGGAATGAATCTGGAGAGGGGTCCCAAATCTGGACACCCAAGTCTGTAACAGAACTTCAGCTGTCGTGAATAGCCTCTTGATCTGGAACTGGGTAAGCTTCGGGCCACTTTGTAAAGTAATCCATGACAACGAGGGTGTATTTGTTGCCATCCGTGGTCCGCGGAAAAGGTCCAAGTATGTCGAGGGCAATTCGCTCGAAAGGCGCTCCTACATTGTATCCCTGCAGCCTTCCTCGGCTACGTCCCTTCGGTCCTTTCCTGGCTGCACAAACATCACAAGATCAGCACCACTTCTCAACATCGTTTCTCGACAAACTCCAGAAAAAGCGCTCTCGAACCTTGTTTAGTATCTTCATACAGCCGAAATGCCCTTTGGTTGAGCTGCTGTGTATTTCCTTCAGAACATCAGGTATCCGGTTTCGAGGAAGCAGCAGCTGCCATCTCTTATTACAGGGTTGCCACTCAAACAGGAGAATGAAATTCCCTGACTTTTCCAGGTTTTCCAGGTGTGTTTCAAGAAAATTCCAGTCTATCCGCATAATGTACGTTGGCTGTGCTAAGAGGTAAATTAATTATGGTATTACTTGTATTGTGTAGCAGATTCACTTAATTATTCAATAAATCCCAGAGGACATTTATTCTTAATTATTCTTGGTATACTTTGATAATTTTGTTTAGTTTTCCACTTAAGAAACTTAATAAAATTTAAGATATATACATTGGATAACAAATGTATGTTTTATTTAATCAGGGTTGCCACGCTACCTGGAAAACCGGGAGAACCGGGAAAAGTCAGGGAATTCGAAAATTGACCAAAAAATTCAGGGAAAAGTCAGGGAATTTAAGTATTTTTGTCAAAATCTGGAAAAGTCAGGGAAGTTCATACAACGATCCCGCCAAAAAAAAGCGATTTTTGCGCCGACGTCGGAAGAGATAACTTTTTTGGCGAATTGCCTATCACGTGAGTGTCTTCTGGCATAGAGCCAATTTTCGCAGCTCCAATTTGATTGCCTTTTAGAAAGGCAAAGCAAGCAAGTTTCCCGCAACTTTTGGTTTCGAGTATTCTCGAGAATCGCATGTGCAGTGCATGAACTAAAGAAAGTACCTGTTCTCGTATAAAACAAAATGGGTTTAATCTTAGTATACGGTACCATGGAGGTTAGAATCAAAGAATATGTATTGTAAAGAAGGAAAACCTCTCTGCAACAGACATGGCTCCGTTCCATCATAGAGGGAAACAGCTATGCATGCGTGATATATCTGCCGCCAAAGCTGGAAACCGGTGTCGAAGTTCGAAGGTCACGTTATCAAGAGTTCATTAAATGAATATCCTTTAAAATTTCTTTAACCACTTGCGCTAAAAAGACGTGCCACGCACGTCGAGATGTTTTTGTCTCAAACTGAGAGCGACGTGAACACCACGTCGATAAGCATTTATCGCAAAAATGAAAATAACATGGTGCACACGTCGCCTAACAACGAGATTGTTTATTTCTCGAGTTACAGCTCTGGATTGCACTCGCAGATGTGGAGCGGCGTAAATGAGACACTTTACCACTTGCTATATTGTAGTGCACGGCACAAGAAAATATTTTTTGGCGCAAGTAAATTAATTCATAGGTTAGTAATTTTCAGGGGGGGGGGGAAACTACGAAAATCCGTTTTTAAAATGATTGCGAAAAATCCAAGAAGAAACGTTTGGATTTTTCGCAGTAATTTAAAAACGGATTTTCGTAGCTTTCTTTTTGTCAAAGAACGTTTCTTCTTAACACGTTTCTCAATTTCCGGTACACATCGCGGAGAGGGAAATTCTGGCCGCCAGGTTCCGTCGCCAAATCCCTTGGCAAATTTTCCCTCCGCATTCTAGCGGCGTAATAGCATTTTACTTGTATGGAAAATTTTCTTCTTTACATAGACCAAAGAATTAGAGATTCTTTGCATAGACGTTTTTTGGTTAAAATAATCTCCATGTATGGATTTGGCGACATGATGATGCGCAGTAAACGGGTCATTTTGGTCTTGGTGACAATTTTCAAAATCGTGCCAAAGCCTTACCGTATACTAGAATTTTACCGCAAAATCTTTTAAAACTTTTCTTTTTAATAAATACCTTGCCATTTTGCAGTAAAATAAAAAATAGTAATCTGTCATCTAGGCTAACCATGTAATATAACTATATTCGCTAAAATATCGTTGACTATTCTAATTCAATTTTTAAGTAATTATCTAGCGTGGCAACCCTGTTATTAGTTCCATGGTCACTTTCCCATAGTCGATATAAGACTCCATTTCGGAAGTGGAATGAATCCGAGAGAGCCCAGTACCTTTTAGTTGCAGGACTGAAAATGGAAATGTCCTGCCACTTGGTTTTTGTACTGGATGATTCCTTCAGTTCTATTATTGGCCTAATGTCAGGATCCGCTGATTGGTCTTCTCTAACTTTTTCATCACTGCACGGTTCTGGATCAGTTGATGTTGAAGGTGTTACTTGCCGGATAATCGAATTCGCCAACCTGTACTTAGCCTTGGCTCTTGAACAATGGCTGCAGTGTGCAGGACAAGGTTTCCTGGATAACGCATCAACATTTCCGTGGGAGGAGCCTTTACAATGTTTTTATCTCAAAGTCATATTCCTGGAGTCTTTGAATCCATCTGGCTATTTGTCCTTCAGGATTTTTGAAATTCAGTAGCCAGGTTAGAGAAGCATGGTCAGTCCGCAATAAGAATTTTCTGCCATAGAGATAATGATGGAAATGTTCTATAGCCTTTACGATAGCAAGCAATTTTTTACGGGTGACGCAATAATTCCTTTCCGGTTTGGACAAGCATTGACTCCAGTAGGCTATTACTCGCTCTTGACCATTAATCATTTGAGAAAGGACAGCTCAAAACTCGACGATGCACTAAAAGACTCTCTCGATGCACTGGACGGCCAACTTGGCGCTAGACTTCGAGACACTCACTCAATGACTGACTATCAGCAAGGCATACACACTCTCGATGAGAGACACACACTAACTGACTGCAGACCTGCAGGGTTCATATAGCTTTCGGCTTGAGTTCGAGAACATTCTGGTCTAAACCGGTAAGAATTCGTTCCAGAAATTTCTCCATCCGTCCATGGGACATGGCCAATTTTGTCGCCAAACGAGCGATTTCTCGCCAAATATGGCAACCCTACCTTCCTTTGCCATTTTATGGCAATCTTAAAACTGCTTTGCGGAGAAGCTATCTTACCGTGCCTGTACATTTCGTAACAATATAACACAGCTTAGTAAGATTCCTAGGCTTAAACGAAAAATGTAATAATAATGAAAGATGACAATAAATGCTACTCTTGTGCAATAGTCAGACTCAAAATCTGTTCCTCCCAAAGTCCTGAAGCATCCATATTTATAAATTTCTGTTTGAAAGAAATTCTTCTTCATCCATTTCTCTTCAATTAAATTTATTCAAAAAATGTCTTGGAACTGGATTTCCTGAAGGCATTTCACATCTAAAAAAATCTTTTAGCTCTAGTTAATGTTCCCAATTTCGCTTTGACTAATCACTTTTTACCGTCAAACTGTTCAATAATTTGTTTTTTAGTTGCTTTCTGTTCACTTTTCAGTCTATAGGTGGCACTAGTGGCTTTGCTTTCTGTCATTTAGAATATTCTCAAATTTCTGTCTATTGCTTTCACTCTAGCAGTTGAAGAAGAAGAGTTTTGAAACTAGAGTAAATTTTCACATGTTACGCCAATTGTTTTTTACTTGTTGATCTTCAATGTCTTTTTTTAGGGAGGATTACATGTGTTTAATTTAAGGTTTTTGTATTTATTCTCTTATGACATAATTTCAGGTCAGATGTTTAATCTTTTTATATCAAGTCTGAGCTAGGTAACTATTTATAAACAACATGGTAAGCTTTAGATGCACTGTATGGTAAAATTCTTCAGAATTTGCACCATGCAATTATTTTGTAATTTCATTTTTTGGGTGAAAAAGGCATCAATATATTTCTACACTTTTTAAGAAGGTGCATTATTTTTATTTAACAACAGGAACAGGTGCTTAATTTTGACCAAAATTTGCAAATGATAATTAATTTTATTCAGCTGACATTTACATCCATTTTCTGTGACTACTATTCTAACAGAATTAACATTTTGGATGAATATATAAGGTGGTCATGTAAAAAAACTTCCTCGATATGAACCCTTAATAGCCTATTCACTGAACCAATAAAAATTTAATTTCAGATATTGTCATTTGAAGGTATGCACTCAAGATTATGATTGCAGACAATGTAGACAGATGTCTTGCTTTGCACATGCTAAGTTTTTCTGTGTGCAGGGCAGAAAATCAATTTGAAACAATAATCTCTCAAGATTATAGTCACAGTGAAAAATTTTGAAATTTTCAAATGGCAACACTTTTTTCCTGCAAAACTTGATCACTCCATGACAAAACTTAAATTATATGATAGATGCATGACAAAAACTGATGGCATAAAACATTTCTAAAGAAGAGCATTTTAAAGGACCAATGACAGCACAGAGAGGAGGTACATTAATACATTTTGCATAATTCACAGGGATAGACAGTAAAAGCACCAATCACAGAACACCACGTGCAAAGCCATGACGGGCATCCCATATACGCATTCCCTAAGAACGTCTCTTACAGCCGGGCGTCCCATAGCCATGACCGAGCATTGCCATCCATTAGCAAAAGCTCTGGGCCAATAACACCCCTAAACAGTGTAACTTAGAGTTCTAATACCTCGTCCACATACTTCCAAGCAGTTACAGAACATCCTTGAAAGATATGTTGCTTAGTGCAGCTATTTGTCATTATTCCTTTCCAAATCATTAACCTATGGCCACTGAAAAGGGATATTTCATGGACAAGGACAATGGAAGGCAAGTTGCGTGTTCCTTCATTTCTCCATATCAAAGCACATCTAGAATCACTGTTCAGACTATATCGGAAGTTAGTAAATGATACTGAGGCCTAGTTGTCTTGGCGCCAATGAATATGATGATGGCACCAGTTTAAACAGGCCCCTCTGGGAGCTGGAAAGAGTGGCACACAAACCATTGGTTTTCTTGCATACAGTCTAACCTGTTAAGCTTTTAAACAACAGTAGAATGCCTAATTGGAGTTCCCGTGGTAGCATGAAGGTCTAAAACCAAATCTCTTGTAGTTGCTTTGCAGTTTCTTTGAGCCAACAACGACGGAAAATGGTCTTCTGATGCAGGTGTCGATCTTGGTTGTCCTTGACTAGGCTATCTATCAACTGAACCAGTGTTTAAAAAGCAGCTCCAAACTCTTGATATGACACTTTGAGGACTATTAAGATCTTGGGCGACCTCAATCCGTGTTCGACCTCTCTCAATTCTACTAATTATTCACCACTTTTGACCTTCACTCAAATGATGCGTTTAAACCATAACTACTGAATATGGATCGCTCTCAGAAACCGCAACACTACAGACTGGAATTCCAACATGTATCCAATCACCGAATTTGTGTATTTCCAGCACCATCGTATGTGCAATTTTGTGTTCAATTGTATTTGATTAACACGTTGACTGCCGCACTCATTTGATGTGGTTTGTCCATGATGCCAACTTGAAATTTTTATTATGTGATGTATATTATGTTGAAATATTATGTACAGAAGATAATATAAGTTATATAATTGTGATTAATGCATTTTCCATTGTGGGGGTCACCAGGTGCTGTAGACCATTATTGCGATTTATAATTTAAATTTTTACAAATTATTATTCTTCGAACCATTATATTATTTTAAATAGTACCATTTAACAATGGTACTATTTAAAAATTTATCAGTATCGATATTTACTCTATGTATTTTACTATTGGTTGCGTCACCGGTGGCACCCACGGTGCTGTAGCCAAGTCGAGTGCCGGTCACCGATGATTCCCATGGCAGCCAACATGTTAACATAAATAAATATAACATTGGGCACTAGTTGCAACATTAACTTAGCATATTTTTTCTCATTACCCTGTAATTTTGATGACAGTTTTAAATTATTCCTATGAGCATTATATGTTCTTTGGGATATATCTACTGTTATTTTGGAGTCTATTTCCTCAACTATACTGATTATTGTACTATTTCTTTTACTGACAAAACTGCCCCTATAAAAAAAAAATTTCCATAGCTCCCCTGTTTGGTTGATGATTATTGTTTAAGGGAAAATAAGCACACTTCGTAGGACAATGATTTTGTTGGCAAATATGGCAGGACCCTTCTTTTTTATCACTAATCTGAGTCATATTCTTATTTTCTAGTTTAGTTAAATGATTTACATTGCTAGCAGGTACATAATCAGTAAATTTTTTTTGACAAATCCTTAATAGCTTTATTATTTTGCATTTGTTTTATTATTGATGTATTTATCTCAGGGGAGTAATCGTATGTTTGAACTCTGACTCCTAAAGTGATTTTTCAATATTCTTTTGCTTATCTAACCAGCAGTGCCAAAATCCATAGGGCCAAATTTTTTTACCTCCAGTCTGAAATATGTTTGAAGTACTTCAATGCATTTTGAAAGCATAACTTTTTAAGTGAGGTTATGCACCTCCTCGCTCGAACTGTGTATTATTGGTACATGTTGTATAATCGGAACAAAACAATATGATTTTTACTACTTTTTTTTAATTTTTCAAAATTTATTTCATTTTTATGTACTTTATTTATTTTAGGGCGATATTTGTACGTCTTGTAGAAAGAAAATTCATCATCATTGCAGAAACAAATATTTTTCTGGTACAAGAAATTCAACATGTCCCAGTTGTAAGGTTGAATGGAAATAAGTGCTCATGTTTTTTCTATCATAATATATATATTCTGTATGTAAATAAATATCTATACACAATTTATAAATCATAATACATAAATTTACATCAAATATTTTACATGAACATAAATGAAATATTAAATGCATTTTATGCTTTCACTACTGGTTGAATTTTCAAACAAGTTATATTAAATGCATCTCCAGCATATTTTGAAACCAGTTCTAACATGGCAAGTTTCTTCTGTGTGCATCGAGATGATTCCAGCTCATAAAGTGTACATATATTAAAAAGAATTCCATCATGAAGACAGGAAGAGGGACTACTACGAATTGTCTTTTCCAATAAATTCAGCGATTCTTTTAATCTTCCCATATATAACAAACACACTGCCATATTATTAGCAAGCTGGGGGGAAAATTTCATCATATTAGATATTTTCAAGACTAATTTCTACATATAATCTATTTTATTAAAATGTGTATTATTTTAAACTACATATAGTATATGGGGTAGTATTTCAACTAAAGTGCTGTTTTGAGCTCTCTGCAGTCATAAGTATTCATTAGAAAGCTATGAAGTTTCTGGAGCATACCAGTGAAGTGTAACTTTCTTATATTACTGTCAGCATGGTTGTTGTTACATCTCAAAATTGACAATGTATGATAGGTTGAAAGGAAAGTCTCTGCTGCAATATAGTCTAGTGGCAACATCAATCACTTCTGCAGTTTTAAAACTGAGTTTGTTGATGATTTTGGCTTTATCCCATCCAGTTATTAAATTTGCATTTAATGAGTTTGGATCCTTCATGGAATATTTAAGATATGCTATATTCATTGACGTAATGGTTGGTGCTAATTATAAATATATTTACGAAATGTGGTTGGTAGACATTTTGTAAATATCTTTATTCTTGTTGATAATTTCCTAGATGTTTAACTAATATATTGAGATAATAAAGTAAATCCTTTGAAAGAACTGATGTGTATGAGATAATAGGAGAATGTTTCATTGAATTTAGTTTTGTTTGATTCTTGCATTAGTAGAAACTTTACTTTCTCAGAAATAACTGCAGAATCTTTTTTTATTGATTTTCTTGATTAAGTTTTCCAAGAAAACCAGAGTTGATCTATTGTTTGTTGCACTTTATACGGTGTATTTACATTCATTTTACTACACGTGAAGAACATAATTCTTTAGTTTACTTTAAGTAAAAATAAAAAGCAACTGTTTTATGGGGTTGAAATGTAAAAGAATTATACACTGGTTATCATAAATTAAGGGAAAATCACAAAAATCACGATTACTGAAAAAGTTACATGTAGAATTTAATGAAACTTTCCCACAATATACAACACATAGTAAGGTATCAAATAACATAAAAAGAAATTACCAGACAAATATGGTAGTATAGAATTAGCACATGTATAAAATGAACAAATCAAAGGTGTCAGTTTGCTATAGGAAAAGTACCTTCAATATGGAATATGATCGCCTCTAGAAGCAATATAGCACATACACCGATGTGTGATGCTTTCAATTATGCGGTCTATCAGTTCCATAGGAAGCGAGAGCCATTGCTCTTGCAAAGCAGTTGCAAGCACGACAAGGGTCTGAGGGGGCGGATTGAGAGTAACTAGACATCTCCCTAAAGCATACCAAACGTGCTCGATAAGATTCAAATCCGGGGATCGAGCTGGTCACTCCATGCGCATAATTGTTTCCTGTTGAAGATAATCATCTACGATGCAAGCCCTGTGTGGTCTTGCGTTGTCGCCCTGTAACAGGAAAGCATCACCTATTGCCCCGCCATATGGATGCACATAAACATTAAGGATGTCATCTCTATAAATCTGAGCATTCACGGTTCCCCTTGGTCTGTGCGTCCACCCAAAGAGATGCCACCCCAAACACAGACACTGCCCCTTCCATATGCATCTCTTTCACGGATGTTTGACAGATGATAACAGGTTCTAGGTTCTCTCCATATTAAATAACACCTACTATTGCTTTCTAGACTAAACCTGGAATCATCCGTAAAGAGAACCGACCTCCATTGATGTCAGTGGGCACGACAGCATGTCCCATGTCCAGTGGACATGCTGTCATGCCCACTGAAAATGGTCACTCCTTTGGTGTGGCTTGAGTGGCACACAAATGGCTGGCCACCTTGCATACAGACCACCTTCGTGAAGCCTTCTACGCACAGTTGACGTTGACATGAACCTTCCAGTGGCTGAAGCAAGGGAGGATCTAAGAAGAGTCGGAGTATTGGTTCTATTCCTGCGTGCACATAATGTCAAATATCGGTCATCGTCGCTCGTCGTAGCAGTTGGCCGTCCTTGGCGGAACCTCCTAGATGCCGAATCTGTGGTTTGAAATTGCCTCCAAAGTCTATGAACCACAGAAGGACTCACATTTAGCCATTTGGCCACTTCTGTTTGACTTTGTCCTGTCTCTAGTCTCCCAATGGCTCTCCATCGCAGTTCTGCAGGCAAATGATACCTGGAAGTCATTGTTACGAATTGGCTATCTCAGATTTCTGTTGTCACTGTCACAGTGAAATATGTGGGCTTGCTCTCAAACATAGACTTTTATACTCCTCGCAGATGACGTATTCCGAAAGCAGCACCACTAATTTGCATATCACAGTTTTACTTAGCTACTCTTACTTGGAAACATATTCAAATTTTACACGGTTTGGCTTATTTTTGAGGGAGTTATCGTTATTTTTGTGATTTTTCCTTAATTTATGATAACCAGTGTAGGATTATTGCTGGGTTGCCAACAATAATGGTATGGTAGCCTAATGTCTTCACTTCATAAGATCAAGATATTGAATGTTATTTATAACTTCTCTGTTGATCATAATTTGTACCTTAGGGAAATTTTCTGAAATAAATGAAAGCAGAACTGTTAGTTTGTTTTCTGACCTTCTTATTGGTTGTAGATCTGACTGCTGGATCTAAACACAATAAAACTGCAGAAAAAATGGAAAGCTTCACAAATGTTGGTAATAAATTTGGATGTAATTTTCAGTTTTTCAACAAAATTCTTAAAACTCATAGAGAATCATGGATGGAAATAAGGATTTAACATCCATTTCATACACAATTTTATAGTGTCTACAGGCAGTGAGCAAAGCTACAGAAAGCAAGAATGTCTCTTAGCATGCCGGTGTCACCCATTTGGGCTGAAATTAATATGCAACACATGGAAAACTTTATTTTCACCAAGTTGTTCTAAAACCCCACTTTTTGGAAGAGATATTTCGATGAAATCTTTGTCCTGTCTAAACATTCAGAAGACGAACAGAAAATACTGCTTTCATTTACATTAGAAAATTTTTACACTTTAACATTAACAGAAATGTTAATAATAGCATTCAATTTCTTGATCTTCTGATCTTAAGAATTGGTGGCATTCTTTAGACTACAGTCTCAACTAGCAACCTCAAAACAATCCCATATGATTCCTTTTCATTTATTCTCATAAAACTGCTGCTTTCAATTTTTATTTAAAATGAGCTAAAGAAAACCCTGTCCTAACACACCTGTCCTACACCCAAATTTTACGAGAAATATAAATACATTTTATAAACTGCAACAAATAGACACTGTCTCAATTTTGTAGAAAAGCTTTTCAAGGAAATCAAACTTCTGCAGTTATTTCTTAGCAAGTGAAGTTGCTACTAATATAAGAATAAAACAGAAGTAAATTCACTAGTAATATTCTCCTATTAATCCAATCATTCCATGCATGAGTTCAATATTAAAAAGATTTGGTTAAAAAATTTAATAACTCCAGCCCCCATCTGTCTGGAAATTGTTACGAACAGACAAATTGAGCACCACAGCAATCGGTACGTCAGATATGAATGAATTCAGTTCATAAATGAAGATACAAACACAAACTCAATATACTATGGTTTGAAATCTACAGTTGTCAAGCACAGAAAAGATGTTTACAAAACGCCTGCCAACCAGCTGATCTCTGGTTAAATACTAACTTGAAACTCAATAACTGAATGAGAAAAGTCAAAATGATTAATATACCTTGGCTTTAATCAGAGAAATGCCAAAAATCTTAACTAGAGATAGTTGCAACAAAAATGCAGCCATACATTTGGATGTCGATTCTGCAAAGCGGAGCATACATCTCTGATCAAAAGTTGTGAGGTAAGGACTTTAGTGGACATGGTATATACAGTAGACACCACTTTTATTGTGATTGCAGTTAATGCTATCTATCAGATATTGTTATCTATTTGCCAAAGTTCTGCCCATTTGTAGTATATGAAAATATGGAAAATACATCGTTTATTGTTATCAAAAATTTGGTTATTATGATTGAACTAAGGTAGATTAAATTTTTAAAACTAAATAAATTCCAATAAAAATACCAAGTAAAAGATAAATTCACCAAACAAGGTGAAAATAAGTTATAAAAATTTTCAAGTGAGGGGTTAAGTTGCCAGACTGCTTTGTTTCAATTTCAGTCAACCATTTAAATTTATGCAAGGAAACAGCCTTAGTTTGACATAGATTTTGAATAACCCTATCGACTTTTAGAGCCATCAGACAGGTTTTTGTTCAAAAGTAAAAGAAATTTTGCAGAATTTTTTCTTTTCTGATGGGGAAAAAATTAGTTAGAAACATCTAAAACAAAAATAAGGAAGCTCTTATTCTCAATTTAAAATTTTACATGAGCATGTTCTCTTCCAATGAGTGATGCCTTCCAAGTAATAAAATTAGGGATGCAGTATTGGTCCAATAATTTTCAGAAACATATGAACAGGTCTTAAAATAACTTTTGCATTTTTCCTAATTAAAGTGCTGCAAAAATAACTATTTATATGTTCTTGATATTTTTTAATTAAATTAGTTTAATTCCATTGCTGTTTCGAAGAATATTTTTTCCCATCGTTTAATATCAAAATAGTTGTGGACAAACATGGTTGCATTAAGTGGTGCTTACTGTACATAACTTCAAGAGAACTGCTTCCATTATGATTTTGAATTCAGAGGAAGAACATACTTTAGAGATGATGGCATTTTATCATTTGTAGCAATTTTGGTCTTTGAGAAGGTGTAAGGAAAATTACAGAGAAATCTGAACAGAATAATTTTCCTTTGAACCTGGAAGAAGAAAAGTGCTTTGAGACACAAATAATGAAAGGTACAAATGGAAAAGTTAAAGTATCAAATTCCACATCCAGCCTTAGCATACAACAAAGATTAGGTGAGTCTCACAAGATTCTCTGGAATATCCTATATTATCATCTCTACAAACTTTATTTAACAGATCTTGCCTAATGATGTGGTTGCATGTCAAATGTAGAGTTCCTTGTTGTAAGATCATATTGAATGGAACTTTTTATGGAAAGATGAGATGCATTTTCATTTGTATGATGCAATTAATATGTATTAATTGTGTCATCTGGGCTATAGAAAATTCCCATTCTTTTCTTTAATTTCAGTTGCATTCAACTAAAGTTTCATTCTTGGACTCTTTTACTTTAAAAAAGCTCACTTCCAAGGTCAACAAAGTTTAATGATGGTGCTTCGTAACATACTCTGTCACGAGGGACCGTTGCAGAATTCCATCATTCTGACACTGCAAGCATGTAGAATAATTAGCTCCAAACAACCAATAGTGTTAAATTTCAGAATTACTTTTTTCTTAATATTTGGTCCACTGGATTCCTAGATCTAAATATCTGTGACTTTTGACCCTGTAGCTATCTGAAAGATTGCAATGATAACATATTTACTAGATATGAAATACAACATATCTATAGAAGCAAAATCTGATTACTCCACCATCTAAGTAAATTTCTTTTTCAGTTGCTCAATCTTTCAAAGATACTTCTAAGACTTTAAAATTTTCTGATCAATACTTACAGCTATAGAGAGCTTCTAATATCAGATATACTAGTTAGGAATTCACTTAATATCTTATTTTTATGACTAAGAACATCAATACCACAAAAATTTCCTTTAACAGAAATTTGTTAGTTAATATTTTTATAGTAAGAACATTAACCATACCCATTAAAACATGCATCTCCTTTCAAAACATATAATTTTTTTAAATAATTTCTGAATGAGAAGTTTGAAAATTTCATTTATCTTAGATAATGAAACAATTATTTATGCATCTAAAAACTATCACTTACAAAAAGTTTAACAAACCTTAATTAACAGTTTTTTGTATTATCATTTTAGGAGAGGGGGGGGGGACTATAGATTCACGTTACTTACCATAGCATTACCAGGAGATATGGAGTAGGCTTCTTGGTAATACTTATATGCTTCTTCACTATTATTAAAAGCAATAGCAAGCAAAGCTCTGAAAAAAAATATAAAGTTTAAGATTAATTTCAATAGTAATATTAATGCAGTTTAAAAAGTTTTATTTATAGCCTTGATAAGTCATCAAATATATTAAAGTTGTATATCATTCAGTGTATGAAGGAAAAAGCACAAACAATATGAAACCCATGCACAATTCTAAGTGAAGATTAAACACACTAAACTCAATTATGTATGCATGGGAAACAGATAATTTAGGTATTTAACCGGTTTTATTTAGCTATTTTACTTATCATACAGTATAACAATTTTTCTATACACTCAACAGCCACTCTTGTTATTTCACCTTAATCTTTATACTCAGCTGGCTTTGCTTGAGTCAATTTCATCAAGACTGTCTTGGTTTGTTAAAATCCTACAGTTCTCAATAGACACTTCTGCATTTCTTTGCCTACATTTTCAAATCTTTAGATAACAGATTTAATTTCAGTGAGGCCTGATTATGTTACCTCTTCATCAATAGAATCTTTTTATTTAACACGTTCACTGCCAAGTGACATTTTCAAAAACAGTTTCACCACCAGGGCTGTGGAGTCGGTAGGGAAAATGTCCGACTCTTGACTCCTGGAATTTTAACGACTCCCTCATATATATATATATATATATAAATGTAAGATAAAAATATATGAATCAGAATTATAACTATAAACATTAATTCTTAATCTCTATTCTAAAATCGTAATAACTTATCTGCATTGCGTCATTCAAATTAATCATGCGATCTTACATAACCATTAATACCAGATGCCTCTTGACGACCAATCACCGAATTGTAAACCAAAACTTTTCTCTTCGCGTGCTTCCATCTGTCATAACTACGCACTTCAGCTTTTGCTCTCTACTTTGCTAAGATATAATTTTGCTGGCTTGCTTTCTATCTCAACAATATCTAAAATGTAAATCTTCTGTGGAAAGGCACGACTAGAGTGCCAAGTGATCTGTGGCCACAAATATCAATTGGAAATAAAAATGGAATTAAAATTGCCTCGACTGCCAAGTTCTTTAAATACTACACAATCAAAATTCTTCTTCAATATGGATCTAAGCACGCATCGACACTGCTCCGGCTTTTCCTTGTGCTTTTATTATGACAATTAAGCCGGTAGGATAATTTCCTGCAGCCTGAAACTTCAATGGAAGATTTAGTTCAGCTCTACAAATCATCGTTTTGTGATAAATCCAAGATAATGTGAAAGAAGTGAATCATCAAGTTTGTTTTTTCAGTGTTTAAAAAATAACAGATCATTCTTCTGCTGTGGTGTTTTGCAAGTGCTTCAAAAAAATAATTATGCGTAGTGTTTACAGATTGAAAGTAATCTCTCAATAAATTGAGAAGTTCGAATGCCTAGTGAAGGAAATCATCAGTGAATTATCGTTTAGGAATTAAGCAATACAGCGGGTTCAAGGTCGATCTGAGTTACTGTTTGCAAGTATGTGTGATAGAAAATTATTTGCACTTCCGCTTTTTCAACTGATAAAAAATTATAACATTCGTGTGAATCTAGCTCAGGAACTAAATTATTTAATGTGCTGCGAATTCTATAGTTTTCATTTCAACATTGGTTAAAATTTCTGCAATTTGTTTTGAGAAAATCTGAAATTCTTGTTCATTAATTTTTCTAATTTTTCATAATTATGTGTGAGCAAATTAAGTAACGAATTTTAAGCTATTTAAATTATTCATAGGGAAGGATATTAAGATAAGTTTTTATGTTTTTGAAATTTTGTTGAGAATTTTGAATACGAATTTTATAATTATTCTAAAAATAAAGATGTTAAAAATAAGTGAAATTAGTACAGATAAGTAATATGAAATTATGGTAAATGCATGTTAAAATTTATGGGTTATTGTGTGTTAAGTATAGTATGATGAGGGTGTACTGGTTCCTTCAACAGAGGCCTGTAAATTACCTCTGTACAGTTGTTCCTTTTACCCTCTTCATGCAAGATAATGTTGGAGGCTCTCATTTTATGAATGCATGTAAATTTTTTACATTATTATTATTATATTTTTTTTATAATGGAATGTATTAGTGCAGTTCTCAAATGCCAGTTACCTTAATGCAAGGAATGGAGGCCTTTTCAAGTAACTGCCTAGGCACCCTGGGCTACCAGTGCAGAGAACACGCTGGTTAGCTCAAGCGGACAGCCCTATTGATGGATATGTTTGTTTAGAAGAATTGCGAGGCTTCCAGTTTGGTAAAATCAGGAATTGTAAATGAAAGATGATAACGGTGAAACCATAAATTCTGAAAATCTTAATCCTATTATTTATGATGTTAAATTATAATTTATCAGTATGGAAATAGGTATCATAAATATTTATGTGCATTACATTTAATTATAAGTAATGATTATGTAAAAGTTTATTTTGTGATATTCTGCGATAACAAGAACTTTCTCTGAAGAATTATGATTATGTGAATTCTCAAACAAAAAGACTTTTGGACTGAAATGCTTAAAAATTCAGTAGGACTTTAAAAATTAAAAATTTACTTTAAAAAATTGATATTTATAAATTATACTTTACAGGACAAAAATTTTATGATTTATGTTTTTGTTTACATTTGCTAGTGCTTTAACTCTTTCTCTTTAAAAAGACTTCTCTATCGCTGCGCCTTTTTCTTTTTGAAGGGGGGGAATATGTAAGATAAAAATATATGAATCAGAATTATAACTATAAACATTAATTCTTAATCTCTATTCTAAAATCGTAATAACTTATCTGCATTGCGTCATTCAAATTAATCATGCGATCTTACATAACCATTAATACCAGATGCCTCTTGACGACCAATCACCGAATTGTAAACCAAAACTTTTCTCTTCGCGTGCTTCCATCTGTCATAACTACGCACTTCAGCTTTTGCTCTCTACTTTGCTAAGATGTAATTTCGCTGGCTTGCTTTCTATCTCAACAATATCTAAAATGTAAATCTTCTGTGGAAAGGCATGACTAGAGTGCCAAGTGATCTGTGGCCACATATGTCAATTGGAAATAAAAATGGAATTAAAACTGTCTCGACTGCCAAGTTCTTTAAATACTACGCAATCAAAATTCTTCTTCAATATGGATCTAAGCACGCATCGACGCTGCTCCAGCTTTTCCTTGTGCTTTTATTATGACATATATATATATATGTAAACATATATACATGGGTTACAGCTTATTTTTTTAATATAAAAGAAGTAATAGATGCTACAGAAAAAAAAAAAAAAAAAAAAAAAAAAAAAAAAAAAAAAAAATTGATGCCATAGCAAATTATTTATATTAATTAGCATTTATTACGAAATAGAAAAACTGGCATTAGTTGTTTCTAAGAAACAGTATAGCTTCAGCAAGATCTTTGTTGGAGGCCCATAGATCCGATTTGATAAATTTCAGAGCTGTTACTGTTAGAGCTACTTCTTTTAACTTTTCAGGATATATTTTTATAAGTTCTAAAAGAGGTGTCTTGCGAGCACAATCCTATTTCTTCAAAGGCCATGTAGAAATCTTGTTTGTATTTTTTTCATTTTTATATCTAAAGGCTCTTGGTTCTTTATTTTCATTCGCTTTGCTTTAGCCCTTTTAATATTATCTAAAAATATTTCTTAAAATCTAATTCATCACTAGAAGTGGATGATAGAGACTCAATTGCAATGTCTGCAGTTTGACTGCCCTGATTTGAATTCTCCAATTGTTCTGAGAATAATTTCATTCTTAATGAGATGACTTTCTTTGCCTTTTTAATTTGTTCGTCATTTAAGAAAGTTTGGTGTTTCGGATCTATCCCAGCAAGATCTCATAGTCTAGCAAGCTAGTTTCTCTTTTCTTTATTGAAGAAATGATTCCTTCTGCAATAAACCCTCCATTTCAGAAAGAACAAACATCCCATTCTTCCGTTCTCGCCTCCTGTAAATTCTTCAGATTGCAGCTTTTTTTGTGGCTATATACTGGGTAGAAAGAAGAGTTTCCAATTCTGCAAGATCATTCCAACAGTCTTTCTGTTAGTGAAACATTAGGATTATCTACTCCTTCTAAAAAAGTTCTTAATTCTAAAAACTCTTTATCATCAAATATGTACTTCCTTATCACGTTGCTTGATCAATAATTGCTCCTTTTCCTGCTCACTTCCTAAGAATGGTATCAATTTTAGGAGTTCTTGCTGCTATTGCTGCTTACCTAAATTTACCAGTGGGATTTGTAACTAAATGAATCAGTTTAATTGCTAATGACAAATATCACATCCATCCTTATATTTGAGGTACGTGCGGGTAACGTGCTTACAAAAGTATAGATAACATTACCTAGAAAAGTAGGCATATACCATTAAGAATGAGATTTAATAACGAGAAGTAATATAGATACATAATAATGGCTTAAGGAAGCGTACAGTCCCAACACAGATATGGCTGCCGAAGTTTACATATCACGTTGAAGGCACACGACTGGAGTAGTTTCACAGATGCACAGACTGAAGTCATTACTCAGAACTGGCCGGGAAAACTCATCGCTCCCATCAGCCCTTGGGTTGCCATACAGGCTTACTTTCTTTGTTTACTGTTTCGCCAATTGGCGGTTTTCTCTAGAGTTTTTGAGTCTGTATCACCTGTTTGGCGCTGCCACTGCATACTCCCTCCGCAGTGTCAACAAAATGTGACATACCGATGCGAGGGTCGGATTAATCATCCAGAACGGGTGATACAAATTTCCAAAAGTTTTTTCACACTCTTGGGAACAACTTGGGAAGAGTTCATGGTTACAAAAGTGGGTTTCAGTCTATCTATGGAGATCGTTTGCTTAGTCCCTTTTATTTCGAGATCAAATGTTTTATCTCGTCTTTCGAGCACTTTAAATGGCCCATCATAAGGAGCTTGCAGTGGTTTTTTAACTCCGTCGAATCGAACAAACACATGCATGGACTCGTGAAGTCATGGATGAACGAAACAGGTTCGCTGACTGTGGCTAGAAGTCGTGGTTGGGTGGACACTGGCAAAATGGGATTTTAAATCCCCCACAAACTGTTTTGGGGACACGTCTGTAGGTGTCGAATTGAAAAATTCTCCTGGGAGACGAATGGTCTTTCCATACACAAGTTCAGAAGTGGTTGCTTCAATGTTCTCCTTGAGAGCGGAGCGGAAACCCATGAGAAGTGTTGGAAGAGCCGCCACCCAGTTTCTGATATCATAAGCTTTTAAGGCAGCTTTCAAAGGATGGTGGAATTCCACGATAAGTCCATTCGCCTGTGGGTGGTAAGGAGACGTCCTGATCCTTTTGATTCCCAATAATTGGGAAAGGGCTCAAAATAAGCCGCTTTCAAACTGTCGCCCTTGGTCAGTAGTAATAGCCGGACAACCAAATCGAGTATTCCAGTGGTCATAGAAAGCCTGTGATACTGTGCATGCAGTTATGTCTGGTATGGGTGCTGCTTCGGGCTATCTAGTAAATCTATTTATCATAGTTAAACAGTAATAAGTATTCTGAGAAAGAGGTAGCGGATCAACAAGGTCAAGGTGGACGTAATCAGATCATTGTGATTGGTCTGAAAGCTTCATTAACGGGGTTCTAGTATGCCTGCTTACTTTTGCTTTCTAGCATGGAATGCATTGCCGTGCCCATTGTGTGCAATCTTTATGGATGGAAGACAAAACAAATCAAGAACATATTAACTTTGTTGATGCACGAATGCCGGGGTGAGACAAATTGTGCAATGTGGCAAAAACTTTGTCATGGAATGCCACTGGGGGAATGTAAGGGCGGATGGTACCTGTTGACAAATCGCAATATATCGGTAAGCTACAATTAGGTAAGATAACTTTTTTGAGTTTTAGAACTTTTGAATCTTTAAATAAAGTTTTTATTCTGGCAATTTCTTCATAGTTGATAGGGTTATGCATGCTTATTGCTTCTATGCGCGAAAGTGCATCCGTGGTGATATTCTCCGAACTTTTTATATGGTAAATTTCAGTGGTGAATTGTGAGATAAAATCTAACTGCCTAGCCTAACGAGGTGAATATCCAAATGCTGTTGGAATGCATACGTAAGTGGTTTGTGATCGGTGATTAAAGAAAAGTTCCGTGTTTCCAACATATGCTTAAAATGCCTAATAGCAGCATAAGCTGCCAATAGTTCTCGATCATATGCACTATAGTTCCTTTCTGCTTGCGAAAGCTTTCGTGAGAAAAATGTGAGAGGCTGTAAGTTTCCTTCAACTATTTGTGATAGCGTCCCGCCTATCGCGAAGTCTGATGCTTGCAGTGTAAAACCAACTGGGCATCTTTCTTCAGGTGTGCTAAAAGAACCGCATTTGCGATTAACTGTTTGCACTTTCGAAATTCCTTTCGCGCTTCCTCAGACAAAGGGCTGTCTTATCTTTTTTCTTAGCCCCTTTTAAACAGGAAGTGAAATAAATGTATTTGATTCTGGGCTATGTTGGGTAAAAATCGAAGGTAAATATTTAAAAATCTCTGCAAATCCTTTACCGTTTTAGGAAGCGGGTAGTTAAGTATCAGTTCAACTTTGTTCGCCAGAGGCTTGGTACCATCTTTATTAATTAAATGTCCTAAGAAAGATATTTCGGGAACGTCAGAAACACATTTCGAAGCGTTAATTGTCAATTCATATGAAGTTAATCTTTCAAAAACAGTACATAAGTGAGATTTATGATCATCTTCTATATCACTAAATATGAGCTGCTCCGCACAGTCCGAAATTTAAAAACAGAAATTCAAAAAGACCAAATGGCTGCAAACTACAGTTTTCGGTATATGATCTGGATGAACTGGTATATGATGATATGCCCGAACGATATCAATTTTTGAAAACATTTTCTTTCTGCTAAGTGTATTATTAAATGTGGAATAGGTAATCTATCGGGTTCGATGTAGGCGTTTAATTTTCGGTAGTCTCCTACCGGCCGTATATTGCCCGAACTATTAGAAACTACACGAAGAGGTGATGACCATGTCGATTTTGATGTTCTACAAATACTTTGATCCATCATAAATTGAAATTCTTTTTTTTACTGCTTCGTATAACTTAGGGCTTAACCTACACGTTTTACTATGCACAGGAGGACCGTTTGTTTCGATGTAATGAACCGTACTATGCTTTACTCTGTCCAAATTAGATTTTAACTTCAGTAAATCCGGAAAGTCCTTCAAGATTCTGTGATATAGTGAATCACTCGATACAAGCTTTACCCAAAAACAATTTTCAGAATTGGAAAGAGAACCAATTCGAGTTAATTTTGTAGTATGATCGATAAGCCTAGAAAGCCATTACCTAGAAAAATAGTAATCGTAATTGAGATAGGCATATACCATTAAGAATGTGATTTAATAAAGAGAAGTAATATAGATACATAATAATGGCTTAAGGAAGCGTACAGTCTCAACACAGATACGGGTGCCGAATTCTACATATCACGTTGAAGGCATAAGACTGGAATAGTTTTAACAGATGCACACAGACTCGTCATTACTCAGAACTGCTGGGGAAAACTTGTCACTCCCTGTCAGCCTGTAGGGTTGCCATACAGGTTTACTTTCTTTGTTTACTGTTTCACCAATTGGCGGTTTTCTCTAGAATTTTTGAGTCTGTATCATCTGTTTGGCGCTACCACTGCATATTTATTCATTAATATGTCAATAAAATAGAAAATAACTATTTATTAATGTATACAGTCCATAAATAAAAATAATAACTCAGATTGTCATTAATTTTTTTTTAATTCATTTTAATTTCATTTCAAATTCAAACTGTCCAACAAAAAATGGAGTTGGAGTTGACCTGTTTTTAGAGACTCCAGCTCCGATTCCTTTTACCCCAAAATCTGCCCCACTCCGACTCCACAGCCCTGTTCAGCATGCCAACAAATTTTAAGTAATTAATTGTAAAAATAAAAATAGAAAACGTATTTATTGGGAAGATATTGAATTTAGATAATTTTTAATTGCTGTACTAATTATACCAGTTATATCGTAGCCATTTTTTGTGATAAAATGTTTTATGTTTGGTTACAAGAGTTACAAGTTTAGTACAGTAGTTACAAGTTTTATGAAACTACAAGTATATTCGTAGTTGCTTATAACAAAGATTGTTATCATAATTGTTGCAAAAATAATCAAAGATTATTATAAATTGATTATTTTTAAGTTCCTATGTTATTTATTTTACAATTACTTATATTAATTATAATAAATCTCTTGAATTGCACCAAAATGCTGTGTTTTTTTCTAATCCCCAAAGCTTTTCAAAGAACATGAAAATTCTATGACTTTCATCGTTATATGGCATAGGTAAAACAAAAAAATTCTAGGAATTAACTCATAGCTGGCACCTAAACACAAACTTCGACCTACGAGATAACCCATGGTTGGCAGCGAATGTGTTAATGATATCAAAGATTAGCTTTTCCTGTGTCAGTCACAATTAATGTTAAGCTTTGGAATACTACTCCGATTCTTAGGAATGAGATCAGGGCACAATGCATCATAACAATCCTCAAGTACAAATATGATAACTTTTGGAGGGATGATGTGCAGACAATCTAACACATAAATAAATGGGAGTTCAATGTACTTACTAGTTCAACTTATGTATAAGCTAATATTTCAGCACTCAGAGGTGACAAAAAGTTATAGCAAAAATATTTCACATCAGTATTAGTAATAACTATTCCTACACTGTGTATTATAGTTCTATTCTTAATCACTACAATTACATATCTTTTCTACTAACATTTTATTGCCATTCTGCATTCTAATACTTGTGCAAATAATATTTAGGAACTTAATGAATGAATAAATAAATAAAAATAGATACTTTAATTATAATTTTGCACAGAAATGTTCAGGATTCCTTAACCCCCCTAAATATTCATTGGAGATTTAAATTATAATTTTTCAGATTATATATAATTTGAGTTGTTAAATGGAGCTGTACCATAAAAGCTCTTATGGAAGATACTGCAAAAATATAGAAACGAGCTAAGTCTCTTATCTAAGGCATGCCTTCATGGAGGATTTTCTAGAGGAAACTTCTTCATTATGTAAATTACATGCTAGGAATAAGAATCTAGAAGAATTACCACTGTTAGGCAACTTAAGGCTTTGACAGTTATGGCATACAATATAGACAGTTATGGCATACAATTCTGTGTTGACACTATAATCTAAGCATGAATTCTATACGTATGGTACTAGTGTTTGATAAGGCATATAAAATGTGATAATGAATTATAAGATTAGTCAGACCATGTCATGTTACGAATTACCTTATTCCTAACATAAATTTTGGTTTAAATAATTATCCCAACTACAAACAACATAATATATATGCTAATATTTAATTCATAAATTATACACGATAAGAATCGCCAACATTAAATAAAATAATAAGGAATAGTGTAATGAAGCACTATATGCTATAGTATACTGTTGTGCAATTTCTCCCTTTTGCATGCATGAAACTAGAAGGATTTTGACGTTTCGCATGGTGAAAGCGTAAAAATAGTCCTAGGTGCATTTTAATTGTGTTTTAAATTCTAGAAGACCATTCCTGGTGTTTATTTTGTGACTTAAAAATAATTCATTTCATTAATTTTCAAACTCTGTTTTATGGCATGGTAGACTATGAATAACTGAAAGTGCAAGTACAGTGGTTATGAGGACCTTTACTGTACTATATTTCAGAAACCTAGTTATGATAAGGACACAATTTGCGAAATAGATATATCATATAGAACTTCTACCATGTCACTATAATTGGTTGCGAAAATATTCCCTATAAAACTCTACACTTTCTTGGTTTACAAAAGAGAGATCTGCATAGCTTGAAGACAAACAGCAGTGACTATTCAATATTTTGTGAATTAAGAGAACACATTTTCCTCAATAGAGCTATATTTATACAGAATTATTATACTTAGATAACAGAAAACCCATTATATCAGCTAGAACCAATAGTTTATTCATGTATTTTTCTGGCTGGTCTAATTTTATCCTCCATCATTTTATCTTTGAATTATATCTCTTAATGTAACAAAAGCTAACATAGAGTTTTATGATATTTATGCTGGATGGAAATTTATTATAAATACAGGGTATTTATAAGGTAAAACAGTTTTGCACTGGTGAGAATCTGTATAAGATTCTCATGAACCTTGACCATTGGAGGCACTGACATCAGAAAATACTGCTTGTATCTAAAAGGAAATATTGAGTGATATGAGATTAAAAGTCAAGAATATAGCAGCAAGATTGGATCTATCTAAAACTATTGTTTTGCACATTTTACATAAACAAAGTCTGCTGTATGGGTACGGCAACCTTTTTCAGCAATTAAAAAAAGCAGCATGTCAGTGCACTTCAAAAACAGCCTTGTGGATTTAAGAAGCTCGACTATCCCCTTTACAATCCAGAGTTAGCTCCAAGTGATTTATTACTTGTCTCCCAGATTAAAATCTTATCTCTGGAGAAAATATTTAATGATAATGGCATGAATAAAGCAGTCATAGAACATTTTGAGGAAAAAAACTTCAGATTACTTTTACAGAAGTGGTTCATAAAATGATGTGTTTAGTATATCAAGTTATATGGAGATAATATTGAATAATAAACTGTTAAAAATTTCTTTATTTCTTTTAGAAGTATATTAAGCCAAAAATCTTATATCTGTCTATGTAGCTTACATAAGCCTCTGTAAAGCATCTTGTAGAAAAGGCATTAGTTTTGACGCAAATGGCTAATTATGTGACAACTACATAAAATCTATGGGTTCTGGTTATAAGTGTGAATTTTACATCCTTGGGAGATCCTTGAATACCTTGCCTTAATACAGCAAAAATTCTCTGAAAATAAAATACCATTTTAAGCTGATCCCCATGATGCTTCTTTTCACATGAGGGGAAAAAAAAAAAAAAAAAAAAATAAAAAAAAAAAAAAAACTCAAACCATCTGCAAACAAGAGTAGTCAGTTTAGCTGACATGAGTTAGTTTATTTCATGTTTTACTCAGATCTTGCTGCAATCTATTTTTGAGCACTAAATGGCATACAAGTAACCCCCGCTAGAAAAAATAAAAGGGGGAGTCTGAACATTTCTAATAAATAATAAAGAATGAATGTTATGGGGAACATTTCTTTCTTCACTAAAATGAGAATTTTAAATTTTCGGCAAGAGGTCTAAAATCGGTAGGTGCACTATATGCATAAACTAATCATCTCAATATTCTGAACAGCATTGAAAACATATTTGGCAATACATTTTGGCCATACAGATACACATACTATTTGCCATATTTATCTATAGGCAGCAATTAGCAATGATTGATAGTTACGATATTTAACATCAGTCATGAGTTACAGACATGGATTGACTGATCAATAAAAAGTAACTGAATGCTGTTTTTCAACTTCACCTAACAGCTGTGAAATCAATTATCTATTATTAATACTTTATGTTCTTTAAAAAGGCACAAGTCCTCCCAAATATTCTGTGTACATTGCATACTAGATCAATGGTCTCAAACTGGCGGCTCCTGAAGCAATTTTATGTGGGCCCACGAAGACATTTCAATTAGGAATTTCTTGCAAATACAGTGCTACAAAGATTTTAATTATCTGAAGTCCACGTTTACATTATTTTCGTTACCATTAATGCGACTAAGGCATCAGAAAATTTATAAATGGAGCTGACTAATTTACAATGTGATATAGATCTTATTTAAAGATTTGAAGATACAGATTTTATTAACTTTTATATTTGAACTGTCAGAAAATAAATCAATTGTGAAATTTGGTACTAAGAATAAATGCTTTGTCCAAGAATACATTGATATGTGAGCAGTTTTTTGCCCCCACAGTTGAAAATTAATAAGAATGAAACCTGATTGACGAATGAATATCTACAATCTAGGATGAAGATAATTTTTAGTAATTTCTGTCTATGACTACAAATTGTATCAGAATCGAAATGTCATCAAGTGCCAAGCTGTTGTGAGAAATAAAAGAAATTTATAATTATTATAATAAAATTTATATTATTATTTATAAAAACACATGTAATTTTATTTACTTTTCGAAGAAAAATTTAATTAATATAACAGAAAGGGATTTTAGTTGTCAAGATTAAGTATTAAGTGTTTTCTCATTTGAGATAGCTTCTCTGAATATTTAAATTTTTCACAATTTCTTTCAGTTATGAACTAAATATGTTAGAACTATGTTACATAAATGTCAGTCTGAAAATTTGATATTTAGATGTTAATATATTTGTATTACAAAGTGTAAACAAACAAACAAAAAAAAGTTTGAAGGAACAAACTTCGGATTTCAGACAAAAAGTAAGTATAGCTCAGGTGAAAAGAAAATATTTTACGTTTTCCCCTCTGAAAATCAATCTTCTTCATTTACTAAATAAAAATGTTTACAATTACTTTTAAGAAACTGGTTACAGTTCCATGAAAGCTTATAGCTTTTAGATTTCATTACTGTTATGTTATGTTTAGTGTGGAATTTCGGTTTTATATTAAATTAAGTAATATCACAAAGGCAATTAATATTCAATGTTCATTAAAATTTTTGTTAGTTACTGTGTTGCCATTCTCAGCACTATTTAAATTTCTTGTTATGTAAGCCTTTTTATAAAATAATCCTTTCTGAAACTGCTGCAATTAAAAAAAAAAACTAAAAAGGGAAGTTAATAAATTTTCTGAAATGTAAGCATTATGAACTGTTCTTACTTATTAATTTTTTCTTCCACTCGGAACTTTTCTGGTATGTCTTCTGAAAGTTTTCCTGCTTTTGTGAAACACTCTTGAGCATACTTAACATCTCCAAGCTATAAAAAAGAAAATAAGCATTAACCTTTAGGTGGGTAGCTGATGAGCCTACAGCAATTAAAGTAGTATTTTTGTAAACACAGTAAAACTACCACAATTAAACAATACCATAATTCCACATGATTTTGGTGGAGGTGGTTATCTTACAGAACTTGACTATTGCTGATACTTAGTATGATTATTTATTTTTGTCCTAATAACATTATAAAACCTGCTAACAAGTTTTTCAATGGCTAAGTTAGAACTTTAAGAATTTTTCAAGGATTAGCTTATGAATTTCTTAGCTGGGAAAAGTTATTAGGAAAGAAAATTTACTAAAAGCAAACCTATAGTTAAATTAATAATGAATTAAATTTTTCTTCTGCCACAAAAACAGTACCTGCAAATATATTCTTCCTAAAGCAGAATGAAGTTCTGGTGCATGTTCCTGACTTTTTTCCATTAGAATCTTTATCACCGAAACTGCTAATATGTAATCCTTAAAGAAAGGAAAAAATATATACAAATGTGAACATATATTGTTTATTTAGTGAAGGTTTAATAAAAAAAAAAACATGTTACAGTCAAAAGTCGTTAATCCGGAATGATCTATAAACCGGACCTCAAAGCTACAAACTTTTTGCGCACTATGCAGCGCGCAATACCTTTATGCATGCGTGTTAAATGTATAACGGACGGTATAAGCTAAGCTAAAATTATCTAATTATCTATTTCAGTTAATGTTGCAGATTGCGTTGTTCCTTAATCTTTGAATTGGATCCGGCTTATTATTTTTTGCAGACTGTTAGAGCAATTTTATAAAAGTAAGTTGGAACTTTCGATTATGTCAAATAGAATTTCCGATGCTGGAGCTGCAAAAGGATCTACAAAGGGAAAGCATGTTTCGATGTCCATCAAACAAAAAGTGGAATTGCTGCAAAAAATGGATAAAGGCTCTTTTGTTTCTCTAACCATTCCGAAATCTGTTTATCAATTTCACGCTGCTCTGCAAGCGGAGGGGGGGGGCGCACAATGAACTGGAAGTTGATCTGTCAGCACTATCCTTATCTTCAGAGCAGATGTTTTTATTTTATTCGGCTTATAATCCCTTACTAAATGTAGTATTTCATCTCAATGTACTCCGTCTTTGATAAGATTTAAGTCAAATTCCTCGTCATTATGAATATCATGGATACCCTTTAGATCATAATTTCTCTTTATTTCATAAATTACGGTTTCATATTTTTAATTTTATAATTTCTGAATGCCATCTTACCAGATTTAAACTCATGATATATAATCCGGAAAAATCGATAATCCATCGCCGAAGTCCCAACGAGTCCGGATTAAAGACTTTTGACTGTATTATGAATAACATTTATAAATGCTAAGTTATAATATATAATACACTGGAATATATCAAATTTCTTTCAAATTTTCCACAGGCAAATTAAACTCTGTCTCCTTTAATTATATAATCTCTAGATCAGGGCTTCTCAACATTTTTTGCCCCATGCAGCAGTTTCACCACTGCTTAAACGTAAATCCCCTTTTTTCCGAAAATAAAATTAAAATATACATTTTTAGGTTTAGATTATTTTCTAATGTGTTTTTATAGTACAGGAAATGTTAATAAATACCAAAACTTGAATAAAATTAAGTATATTACAGTGAAATAAAGGGCTAATAGCATTCCTTCGTGAAACTGAAATTTCCCCTTGGTTGAGAATAGATTTTTTTTCTTACATTCACTGCCATCAGTTCATTTTAAAAGGTTTGTAAATATGCATTTTGCTTTAATTATAAAGATCTAGATATTTTTTTAATATTCATCCCTGCTCTTCATTTTAAAAGCTTCATAAATAGGCATATTATTTAAGGAGTAATAATTTGTAAATAATATACACATGTTTGATGTAGCTTTAAAAAAGCTTTAAAATTAACTTCCACAGGTTCTAATTTGTTGTTTATTTATGTACAACATTTTTTTTTTTTTTTTATAATGAAATCTTAGGTTCACATTCTTAGCTTAACAAGTTAATGAGTGTTACCAAAAAGTAGCACCAAGCTTCATAGTGAGGGGAAAAAATAGTTATTTTCCAGTCATTAAATACTATGTTTTGTCATGGAGTGATCAAGTTTTGCAGGAAAAAAGTGTTGATACTATGTTTAAGTTAATGAAAAATAAAACTGAATTTAAATATTTACCTTCTGAGATAAAACACAGTTCAATATTGAATATAAAACTCGCCTTTCTCTTTTGCTCCAGATTTCCAAAGATGCTGTAAAAGACATATAACAGTAATAATAAAATTTTTAGTAGGCATTTGGAATATATATAACAAAAAATCTTACATTAAATATTTTTTTATTCAATATAATCCATTTTATTATACATTTCATTTTAAACAAGATGTACATATATATAAAAAGATTAAAGATTATTTTCTTTGTCATTCATTTACTCTTAAGAAAGTATTGTCATTCATTTACTCTCAATAAGGACATCTATAAGAGAGATTCCGACAAAATCATAGCATATCACGTGGTATTCTGACGGACAGGTCTTGCTGAAGCAAGATCTGTTAAAAGTGCCTCATACTAATAATGAATCGTTAAGGTAGAAGAAAAATTATTTGGTGTTTTAGAATCTGGCATATAAGATGTTCTGGACATTTGCTCTGTCTCCTGGTGACATTTAGATATATATTTTAAAAACTATATAAACTAAGTATATTATGCATAAAAGTATAGGTAAAATAAAATTATTTATGGAAAGTATTATATAAATATTAAAAACACATACAGTGAGCATAATTAAAGGTGGCCTTTTCAGAGCACTCTGTAACTGTAATTGGCAAATGGATTTACATCAGACTTTATTTATATACTCTTTTAAAGGAATGCAAAAAAAGATTCTGGAGAGAGAAAGCTAATTCAAAAGATAGAAGACATTTTGTGATAAAATATACAAATATATATATATAATAAATCAAATAAATGGCAAACACATTTTCTACATTTATTAAGCTATTTATAAGAATTTAGATTGAAATCAGGGTAAGCAATTTCATTTCAAGATTACAACAATTTTTGTGTCAATATTTCATTGATGGGCATATCAATTTCTAGCTTTGGGACCATTTGAAGAATGTTGTTCATTGCTGAAATGTTGCTACTCTAGCAGAACTCCAGGAACATATTTCACTGCATTTGCAGAGCATGATGCAGGAAGGATCAAATGCAATTAACCGCTTCCCTTACAAATTTTTTTGAAAAAAATTGCAAGAAATCATCACATTTTTTTTATTTTATTATTAAATACAACAAAATGAAAAAAATCAAAATATGTAGGTTTTAAGTTGAATTTTTAATTTTTTGAAGGTGTAAAAGCATTTATTTTTAATATTAGTTTACTATCCCAAGTTATCTCGGACAAACAGAAAAAAGTTAAATATTAATCTTTGTATGATAGTTTTTGAAACAAGAGACAACACAGAGTGATGCCCGACATTCTACACTGGTATCTGGTCTCTTTTCTTAATTAGAAATTATATGAAAATCAGTACTCATAGGAATTTTGACTTGAGATTTGAATTAACTTATTACTTCTAATTTTATATCTTTGTTGAAAAATAATTTCAATATTTTTTATTTGTAGCTAAATAAAACATTTACTTTGCATAGTTCTGGAATTTGATACATTCAAAGTTACAGTTATTCCTGCACATAATATATATTAAAAACAGTGGTCCAAAAGCAAAGGTATCTCTTTATTTACACAAATCATTTGTAATTAAAGGGATACCTACAAATCATTTTTAATAGTCTTCTGTAGATAATCAATCTACCTTCCCCCCTCATATTATACCTTTTAAATGTATCCAAGTCATTTAATAAAATAAACCTTCCATTATAAATCAATCATAATTATTTATTATTTTAACTATATACATAAAAGCTTATTCATTATGTGTTGCTAATAAATTTTGTTTTACTCCAGTTTTTAATTTATATTAATTATCACATCTCATTCTTTAGGAAAATAAGGATATATATTTTTTAAACTTTGCAAATCTTATTAATAATGAAACTAACTAAAATGCATTTAATACCAAGGAAGTGGAAAGCATAGCCAGTTACAATTCAAATCTACAATCTTCACATTAACAGTTCAACAAAATATAGATTTTAATAACAGAATATATACAGTACAAAGTTTGTAATCCGGACTCGTCGGGGCTTCAGCTATTCTGGATTAGGGGTTTTTCCAGATTATAGATCATCAATTTAAATCTGGTAAGATGGCATGCAGAAATTATGCAATTAAAAATATGAAATCGTAATTTATGAAATAAAGAACAATTATAATCTGAAGGGTATCAAAATTTACACACACACACACACACACACACACACAAAAAAAAAAAGCTTTCCAATGCCATACTTCTTGCATAATTTTGAGACGGATAGGCCTTTATCCATTTTTTTGCAGCAATTCCACTTTTTGTTTAATGAACATCGAAACATACTTTCGCTTTGTAGATCCTTTGGCAGCTCCAGAATTGGAAACTCTTTTTGACATAATCGAAAGTTCAAGCTTAATTTTTATAAAATTGTTCTAACAGTCTGTAAAAAATAATAAGCCGGATCCAATTAGAAAAATTAAGGAACAATGCAATCTGCAACATTAACTGAAATGCCTTATAATTTTAGCCTGGCTTATACTATTAAACGTGCATGCATAAACTCTTTTTGACATAATCGAAAGTTCAAGCTTAATTTTTATAAAATTGTTCTAACAGTCTGTAAAAAATAATAAGCCGGATCTAATTAGAAAAATTAAGGAACAATGCAATCTGCAACATTAACTGAAATGCCTTATAATTTTAGCCTGGCTTATACTATTAAACGTGCATGCATAAACGCACTATGCGTTTATGCATGCACATAAAGTTTGTAGTTTTGAGGTCCGGATTATGGACGTCCGGATTATAGACTTTGTACTGTATATTAATGATGATTTTCTGAACTAAAAAGATAAACTTCAAACAAATCTTCTCAGCCATTTTTTAAAGGTACAAATTTTTTAGGGTACAAATCTCTGTTATAAAACTATGTTCTGCCGAATCCGCTTGCATGCAATAGCACACAAAAGGATTCATGTAGTGTCTCATTATTAAATGGCACATGCTACTAGCTAATAAAGCACAACTGGTGCATTGAAAACTGCTTGCTAAATCAGATATTAAATATAAACAAAAAGAATTTTCAAAAATAATTTATTACGATTATAATCAGATGTTAAATATAAACAAAACATTAAGAATTTCCAAAAAATAACAGATTATGCCAAATTTAATTGAAACTGAGTGAAACTACAGTTACTTAATAAACATCTGACACTTAATAGATACACTAAATGATGCTTAATAAATTTTAAAGTGAAAAAACTTTAAGATAAAATATTAAAATATTTTTAATCTAAAAGGTGTTAGCTTGATTCACACGAAAAAGTATGAAATAAAATTTTGCATCTAAATTTCATCAGACTCTGAGCAGTATAGCATTTTACAAGAAACATTCATCGAGACTGAAATACAGATATGTTTATTAGGAATGCTATCGATTTATAAATAATAATTTATTACCTTTTTGCCTTGATTCTGGTAATTTAATCATGCTACCATCTTCAGCACAACCACTTTGTACATTTTTCAGCATCTGAAATAAAGTATCAGATGTTTGAGAAGAAATTCATATACTATTTATTATCAGGTACATAATAATTTAATACTTTCAAAGATTTTATATGCAACTAAATGTGTTCTAAAAACGATTATTCCTGCGCATAACCCATAACTTCTTTAAAATTTCAAATATTTTTTATGCATTAAGAGAAAGCTTTTTAAGTAGTCAAGAGACAAACACATTTTATAAAAATAATAGTCCCCTATTGGCGACAAAATTGGCGATATACAATAGACAGAGCAAGAACAATCTAGAATGAATTCTTACCAGTTTTCCCTAGAATGCTCTCGAAGGCAGGTCAAAAGCTATAAACACCCTGCCTAGAGTGTAGAGTATCACAAGTGTATCTTGAGTAGTATATAGAGTATGTTGAGTTCAGTAGTAGTGTCTGAAATCTGAAAAGAAATCTGGCAAAATGCACCTTCCTTACTGCTGCAAGATTCAAAGTATTACTTCATTCTTCATAAGTGCTTTATGTTACTTGTGTCCTGCTTAAAAATCTTTTAAAAAAATTTAAAAAAAAAAACGCTTTGTGAGGTGCACTTTTTCACAATAATAATGGTGTTTGATGTTATGTAAATTGTATTTTTAGTCACTGAGATGAGGAGCGGTGCAAACACAAATTAGTTTGGCAGGTTAAGCAGGTGGTTAGAATTTCATTTAGTAATTATTGGAGTTCCAATGATGTAGATGTTCTTTTGAGATAGCAAGGTAAAATTCGTGATTTCACCATGTTTAGTGTTTCATTTTGGACATGCGTTTAACATTAAGAGCGAAATCTTCCGCACAAATAAAAGCAAAATAACCCTTTTTCTTTAAATGATAGAGAATTTTACAAGGAATCTTATGGTGCAAACAGTTTTTTAATAAGTATTCTAAATCCCGACATATGCTCAATAAGGGGAGTCATCACCTTTGCACAACACAAAAAGTAAAAATTTTGACTGATTTTCGAGTTTTAATAAGTCAAATTGTTATGGTCATAGATATATGAAATTTTCAGTATGTCATCTCTATACATAGATAATTAGGTTTCTTGATTTATTTTACTAATAGTGTTTAAGAATTTGTTTTATAAAGAAAAAACAATCTGTATTACCCCCAAATTTAAAATTTATATTAAAGCACTGCGCGCAAACAAACTGACAGTAATACAAATCTAGTTACAGTAATAATTTTTACAATTTTGTGATGAAAAATCATTAGGTATGATTCTACACCTATTTAAATTTTAAAATATCAAAGAATATTAACACCATTACAATAAAATCTTAGAAAACAGAAAAAGTGTTAAAATTTTTTTCAATAAAATTTTATAAATATTTAAAAAATAATTTTTCAAAGAAAAAAGTAGGTGCATTTTTTCAGCAATATCATCATGTACTTACCCTAAAATTTTTAAAACATAGCTATGATAGATTTTTTTAAAAAGGGCGCGCAAGTATGAAAACCACCATTTTGAGAAAAATGGTTTTATAAAGTTTAAAGTTCCAAAATTTCAATATATTTTCTCTCAAATAACACTAAAACAGTTTAAAACTGCCCAGCTGCATACAGCATACCCTCCTGTTCTTCAACAGCTGTTTGGCTCCTTTTCTTGCTCTGCAAGCATTTATTGTAGACATCTCTGCCTTTATTTTGGCTGACTGAATACGAAGTTGATCAGTGTCTGCTGTAAACCTAACTGCATTATCACCAATTCGATATCCAAGTTCATTCCTAGTATGTAGTCGCCCAGCTTGACCTTCGTCGTATATAATAACTGCCTCAATTACACTCATTTATTGCTGTCTTAACATTATAATCACACCCGGAATTTTTAGGACACAATTTCCAAATCAAAGCATTCAATGATTGATTTGGATTCTGTGTTTGTTCTCCTAAACACTCTTTTAGTGATAATGACAAACTATTACCTTTAAATATATCTTTGACAGCATCCGTTACAGGTGTTAGAATTGAATTTTTATATTTGCACGATCTCAGATTTATACTCGCACTCGCTCTTTGATATGTACACCACGAACCCTCCCCTATTGGGCAAAAATTGTGAGTAGGTTCCACGTCGGTTGAACGTTTGTGGTAAAATATTGCCCACACTGCCTTTTGCATATCTTTTACAGAATTGCAATGTTTTCTAATAGCATTTCCATAATAAATTGTCAACTGTTTTATAATATCATTCGTAAGGCGACCTTTTCCACTGTCACTAAGTTGCTTCCCCTTCATTTCTTGCTTTCGTAATCTAGTGCCCATTGATTTCTGGGATTTACACAATTTTACCAATATACATGATGTTAACAGTAAAAATTAAAGCAATCTATGAGAGAACATCCGTACGCAGCTGCGCGTACAAATATAAACAAATGTCAAGTGATGATTTAAATGCCCAATCTGGCAATATTTACCTCAGAATCGGTTTCTTTATTTCATAATTTTTAAAATTCTAATTCGATTATCGTAAGACCGTTTGTTTTAACAGATTCAAAAATGTTTACAGTTTCTAAAAATAAATAAATAAATAAATAAAATTCGATTTTTTGAATGTGTAAAGGTGATGAATCCTCTAGGTACAACACAAGCCTCGGTGTTGGTTGGGATACCCAAATGCAACTTTAGTTCTAATTTAGGTAGGAAAAAAATTCTTTTTAAATAATAGCGTGTCTCAAGCACAATATTTTGCATACTTTGATTTTTTTAATAAGTATCACAGTTTTTAAGATATTCTTGATCTTTACTCGAGAAAAAAGGCATAACTTCCATTCTATTATAGCTAGAATGATCGTTCTTACGCCTAGTGAAAACTCCCCTCGAGTAAAAAATTTTGGTTCTGTTTGTAGGTGCAATAGATACAGAGCTACCTTCTATCAAAGTTGACATGGGCTTCATTCATTTCATTAAGAATTAGTTGGAGATCTTTAAATAAAATCTTTCCTTGCAACACTTAAGAGGTACAAAGACAAACCATGTGAAACTCATAGTGATAATGAAACGAACTTTACAGGTGCTAATAGAGAACTAAAGAAAGCTTTATTTAATGGTAAACACAATGAACATCTTCAGAGCTTCAGAACATTTCTTCAGAGAATATAGCTCAGTGGTTATTTAACCCACTCTCTGCACCTTATTTTGGAGGACTTGGGAAGCCAGGATTAAGTCTATGAAACAACACTTGATGTTTAGAAACACTCACTCTACCATATCAGGAATTTTTTACGTTAATAACCCAACTTGAATCCTGTCTTACTTCTACACCATTAGTATCACCTTCAAGCAATTGCAATGACCTGCAGACCATAATACATACTGGACATTTTCTAACATGAGCAGCTTTAAGTGCTCTTCCAGAACCTAAGCTGATTCAAGAGGAGCTAAGTTACAGTAATTGATGCATAAATTTGCAAAAGCTGTTTCAACACTTCTGGAAGAGATGGAGTAGTGAGTATTTAGGTTGCAGAAGAGACCTAAGCGGTGCAAGTTGCAACAAGGTCTGACGGTTGGCGATATGGTCCTCATTAAGAACAAGACTATACCTCCGCTGAAAATTAGGCAGAATTGTTAAAGTGTATCCTGGTCTGGATTACATAGTTCAAGTGGCAGTCTTATGCACTTCTAATGGTGAAATAAAATGACCGATAGCAAAGCTATGTCCTTTGCCATTTATTTCATGATATTAGAGACTTTATTTTTTTATTTTTCAGGTCTGCTTAATTTTTATAATTTACAGTTTATTGTTTGAACCCCCTTGAGACTTCAAGGCTGGGGGTATGTTTGATGTTATGCAAAATGTATTTTTAGTCTTTTTTTTTAAATGCAAATTGTCTGAGCTGAGAAGACACGTGAACACAAATTAGTTTGGGTATCTAAGCAAGCAGTTACAGCATCAACTGGTAGTTACTGGAGTTCCAACGATATAGATGTTCCTTTGAGGTAGCAAGGTAAAATTCCAGGTTTCACCATGTTAAGTAACTGTTCTTCAGCAAACATGTCAGTTTAAGAAGGAAATAAATGACGTTCAGTCAAGATTACAAATTTGTGATTTCTTTAAGTTCTACTGAAGGTATGACAGTAAGTCAACAGAATACAGTCCACTAAATATTAACAATGAAACATATAAATGGTAAGAGAGCTTTCAATGACAACATTTTACAACATGAAGGAGAATTTTTCTCCCAGAGATTAAATGCACTATATAAATACATTGCCAAGAGAGAAATTATATGTAAAAATTTAAAAAATATTTAGTCACCTAAACATTATTTCTTATACCTCCTTCCAGAAATACTTTGATCACCCCTCATATATCCATTTTGAATGGAATAAATTAAAATAAAATTAATACAGGACGTTTTTCAACCAATTATTTACACTAATCAAAACCATAAATAGATAGAAAATATTTTCTTTACATAACTAAGCAATACAAAATTTAATGGTGCTACTTTGGTAGACTGTTGCACAGATTTTTGGCGATTTACTTTCACGCAATTGTTGGCGCAGTTTTTACAATCGTCAGCCATCTTGAAAAACTCTGTTTTTACATATTTTACACATAGTAAAGTATTTGAAACTTTAAAAAAATAAATATTGTTAAATATAATGGATTAATTTTTGATGAAAACGTTGTTTTTTAAGATGGCAGGCAAATGTAAATAAATACATTTACTATGAGTATAAAATACTAAAGTAAGGTTAAATTATTACTTTCATAAGAAATAGAATAAAAAGACCACTATAAAAACATTGCGCTAACGTTTAACTGGATTAAAATATTACTTAAATTGAATATCGAATTAAAAACCATCATACCAACATTTAAAAGAATTAAAATATTACTTAACTTTAAAACAAGTAAATAAGTACGCTTTGTACACTAGAGCTAAAATGACAGCAATTAGATGTTTACTGGCGGTAAAAAGGGGCAAATGTCTAATACAGTCAAAATTAATATATAAAATTAATAGTACTGACAGATCAACTTCCAGTTCCTTGCGCGTCGCGATGTTTCTCTCCCCCCCCCACCGGCAGAGCAGCGTGAAATTGATAAACAGATTTCGGAATGGTTAGAGAAATAAAGGATATGCCTTTATGCATTTTTTGCAGCAATTCCACTTTTTGTTTGATGGACATCGAAACATGCTTTTGCTTTGTAGATCCTTTGGCAGCTCCACAATCGGAAATTCTTTTTGACATAATCGAAAGTTCAAGAGTACTTTTATAAAGTTGCTCTAACAGTCTGCAAAAAATAATAAGCCTGATCCAATTAGAAGATTAAGGAACAACACAATCTGCAACATTAACAGAAATAGATAATTAGATAATTTTAGCTTAGCTTATACCGTCCGTTATACATTAAACACGCATGCGTAAAGGTATTATGCACATGCGTAAATGCAGTATGCATTTACGCATGTGCAGAAAGTTTGTAGTTTTGAGGTCCGGAATATAGATCATTCCGGATTAAAGACTTTTGACTGTACTTTTTTTTTTTTACCGTTACAGTGGTTATTGACCACAATAACATATACGGCCGTCCTCAGAATTGGCTCTTTTAATGATCTTCATCAGTGATCCACTTCACTAAAGAGGTGATCTCGCACTTCACTAAAGAAGCAGTTAGCGAGGTTTCTCCAAAAATTTAAAATAAATTTCTTCTGATCCTTCTAACAATTTATAAATAAATCTTTGATTAGGAAAGCCAGGTTGGCCAAAATAAAGTCTCAAAGGCCAATTTTTTAATTCCGATACCAATAAGTCTTGGTACTTGCCAATAACAACATTAATCTTTGAAAAGGACATATCCGTTTGCTATGAAATCTAAGGAATTCGAAGAAATGAATAATAAAATTTTAAAATGGCGCGGTAATGGACAAGTATTCAGTAACCAATCAGGGAACTGATTACAGTTCGTTAATGCACAAATATTCTGTAACCAATCAGGGAGCTGATTACATCATGCATAGAATTCAAATTATTTAAACAATCATACATAATAAAATCAGTTAAAAAATGCAAAATTAAATTGTATTTTAATATTTAACAGCCATTAATAATGTTTAAACATTAGATTAAATTTATAGATATTAAAATCAATTATTTTTAAAGCAAGGTGACGTCATTGATTACATCATCCACAACATAAAATAATATAAACAATAAAATTTTATTTCAAATAAAAATACAAAATTAAATTGATTTGTAATATTTAGAAGCCATAAATAATATTTCAAACACGGAATTTATGCATAATAAAACGCGTTATTTTTTAAATAAAATGACAACAAAGTATCAGTTACCATAAATAACATTTGTCCAGCAATGGGTTTACCATAAGTTGTATCGCTCGAAAAAAAAAAAAAAAAAAAAAAACGTTATAACCCATGCAACCGTCTACCAAAGTACCACCACCAATATACTTTCATAAATGGAAGTATAGTCTAACCTTAATTTCATAACAAACAGTTTAAGCACTGATTTAATACAATACAAAGTCCGTAATCCGGACTCGTCGGGACTTCGGCGATTCCGGATTAGGGTTTTTTTTTTTCCGGATTATAGACCATCAATTTAAATCTGGTAAGATGGCATGCAGAAATTATGCAATTAAAAATATGAAACCGTAATTTATGAAATAAAGAGCAATTATCATCTAAAGGGCTAATATTTATTTGTTTACTTTATTAAACATTTCTTTCAATGTAAGTTGTTTAAGTTGCTTCGTTTTTTTGTGTGCTAATACTTTCTCTTTAATTCTATAAACAGACATAATTTCTTATTTAGTTACAAAGTTCGGTACTATTCGGTTTCGAGGGCCGTAATCGGGTATGCTTTCACTTTGTAGATCCTTTGGTAGCTCCAGAATCGGAAACTCTTTTTGACATAATCGAAAGTTCAAGCTTAATTTTTATAAAATTGCTCTAACAGTCTGCAAAAAATAATAAGCCGGATCCAATTAGAAGATTAAGGAACAGCGTAATCTGCAACACTAACTGAAATGCTTTAGAATCAGTAAAGATAATTTTAGCCTAGCTTATACCGTCCGTTATACATTAAACGCGCATGCGTAAAGCATACCAAAAAACATTTGTGGCTTTGAGGTCCGGATTATAGATTATATTGGATAATGGACGTCCGAATTACGGACTTTGTACTACACATGTTTCTATTGACCGGGTGCGCTGTAGATCTACCTCCTCGTGGTGCACCTGGAAACACTTTATAGTTGCTAAAAGATCAACAACTGGCATCATGTCTCATCCTTCCCGGATTGATATTCTTTGAGTGTTACAGTGGAATGCTGGCGGATTGCCCCAATCCAAGCACGCGGAGCTTTTGCAGGCTCTGTGTGAAAAGGACATTAATGTCTTTACTATCATGGAAGCTAATTTGACTATCGAAAACCTAAAATACTATCCTTTTAAAGGATATTCTCTTCACGTACTTACAAAATTTCGTAAAAGTTGCTAGTGGTTTACTAATTGGTGTCAAGAAAGATTGAACAGCTGATTTTCGTATCATAAAAGTGATGGGTGCTGATGGGGATAGGAGTGAAGTCGTGCATTTGGATGTGTGGAAATGTAGAGCTCATTTTAAAATTCTAGCTATATACAGCCCTCCTTGTAATCATCCGGACCTTTCCTATGTTAATCATTTAAAACATTCTATTTTTTAGGAGATTTTAATGCTTATTCTCCCATGTGGGGATATTCTGACACAAATGAAGCTGGAAGGAAAGTCCAGGACCTCTTGAGCTCGTCTACATTCGAACTGATGTATGATAAAAAGGGTCCCCTTACTTATCTGCATTATACTGGTAAAAGTACAACCCCAGATCTGTTGATGGTCACTGCTGACCTTTATAATCTCACAAAGCGTAGCGTTTTGAAAGATCTTGGATCAGAACACAGACAGGTGCTTGCAGAAGTTAAAATATCCAAAGCGGATCGGAGACCCGTTTCGCCATCAAAGGTCTCTTTGAATTTTAAGAAAACGAATTGGCCTCTCTTTACTGAATTGATGGAATACGGCCTTAATCATAATATACTTTACTTTAAATCCTAATAAAGTTTATAGAATTATCAAGGATACAATATCTTGTGCTAAAAAGTCCATCCCTAGAGAAAGGCAAAAGAAATATACATACTTCTGGACAGATGAACTGACCTGCCTGAAAGCTAAGTGAGGCAGGCTTAGAAGAAAGGGAGAGTTATCTCCCGATCCTGCGATGTTCAGGCTTGGAGAAAACAATCTGCATACTTTAGAAAGGCCCTTATTGCCAGTAAACGATCCTCATTTAATGAATTTATTTCAAAAATAAATTACCAAACTGATAGTAAAAGAACGTTTCAATTTGTAGGCAACCTAATGAATGATCCTGCTGGCTCATCTAAACAAACCTTCATAGTTAAAGATAAACAACTTTCTTCAGATTATTCTGTAGCGAATGCTTTTGCACAGCCTTTCTGTAGAGCTAATAAGAAAAACACTTACACAAAAATACATTCGTCCAGAATTAAGCAAAATACTACACTCCTGCAATCGGAATTTGAATCTTCTACTGATTCAGTTTTTAAGGCACCCATTACTCGAAAAGAATTTACCTACGCTTTGAGAAGCCTTTCTTGTGGAAAATCACCTGGAGGAGATAGAATCCATTCCGAGTTTCTTCACCATCTTGGTCTTGGAGCATTTGAGACTATTTCGATCTTTTTCAATCTAATTTGGAACACTGGTATTGTACCAGCTGAATGGCGAACTTCTATCATTATTCCTTTACATAAGAAAGACAAAGATCGGGATAGTCTCCGTAACTATAGACCAATATCGCTTACTAGTTTTATGGGAAACGTTTGGAGATAATAATTGTGAGAAGACTTAATTATCACTTAGAAACTTGCGGGCTTCTTGCCGAGGCGGGCTTTAGAAGCTCCAGATCTACTAATCAACATGTTGCCCTTCTGAGTCAATGTGTCAAGGACGCCCTGGATAACAGACAGGTTCTGACCGCAGTTTTTAGTGACTTCAAGTTCTAGGACAAAGTATGGTGGGAGTGCCTCCTACTGAAACTATCTGGGCTAGGCATTAGAGCAAATCTTTTTAATTGGATTAAAGGCTTCCTGTGCCAGCGCTCTTTCAGAGTCAATCTATATTAACGCTAATTCAGAAGTCAAACAACAAAAATCAGCGTTATATTTTCAAAATTTTCGCAGGACTAGTTTCGATGGTTTCACCAAACCACCATCCTCAGCTGCAAAACCGCAAATTTCATTTGCGCAAATTGCAATTAGTATTTATTCGGCGTGTCATTGTGTCTTAATCTATATTAATGATTTTATTTATAAAATACGAGATTTCTGGCGTCAAGTGCCTCTTATATGCTGATGATTTGGTTTTCTGGAATGTTTCTAAAAAAGAAAGCACAGTGAGAAACATAGAGACTAAACTCTCTGCTGCCTTGAATGCTTTGGAAGTTTGGTGTGATACTGATAATATGGAAGTGAACTTAAATAAATCATACTGCCTGACTTTCTCACTCATGCACCAATCTTTGGATCTTCAGCTGACATATAAGGTACTCAAATCTCCTTGTGCGATAAATTTAAATATTTGGGTGTGACGTCTGTTCGCAAATTAACATGGAAGCCACATGTTGAGGACTTGTACAACTGTGCTACGGAGAGACTCAGTGTCCTTAAATGCCTTGGGGTTGCACTGGACAAACCCTGCTTCAAACGTATCATTCATTTATCCCCCCCTTCTGACTTATTGCTGTGAACCACTTGCTGTGGCCATAGAAAATGTACACTAGAAAAAATCCCAAATCAGTGCTTATGCATTGTTTCTGGAGCCGTGAAGACCACCCTAATTGACGCCATGTTTATGTTAACTGGTGATAAACCCTTCAGAACCATAATCCAAGAGAGGGCCTTAATTCTCTGGGAAAAGATCATTAGAGTTCCTGGATGTCTTTCACTCTGGAATGAAGTCAATCAGGATCTGACTAGAAATCTCAAGACCCAAATGGGCTTTCTACATAGAGTTTTTCAGTTAAAAAATTCACTTGGTTTAATAAATGAACAAGAATTACTTGTTCCACTACAAAATCCAATAAATTTGAAATCTTTCTGGATTAATCTTCACCTGGGTCAAAAAGTAACGAAACGTAATACGGATCCATCTATTTTGAGAGCCCTCGCTTTCGATGTATTAAATAATTTTTACCCTGAGTGGCTTCGGATCTTCACTGACGGATCCCTCCTGTCTGATAACCCTAATGCAGGTGCAGGAGTTTTTTCTGAAATTTTCTCTTTCTACATCCCTGTGGGCCAAGGTTCTGTGTTTGTTGCTGCAATTCGCACAGCTTTGTACCAGCTACCATGCCACTTAAAAAAATTCTCAAGAGCTGTTATACTCAGTGATTCCCGCTGTCGGCTAACGTTTCAGATAAAAATCCCATATCACAGGACATATTGGATTGTCAACTTTTACAAAACCTGGCTTCACTTGAGAAACCAAGTGTTCTCCAGTGGGTTCCTGCCCGTTGTGGGATTCCAGGTAATGAGAAAGCCGACTTCTTGGCAAAAAAGGGTGCTTTAATCATGCAGAATATTTCTCGTTCTTTGCCTTTCCATACTGTTAAGGACCTTATTAAAAGATCTATCAAAGTACGTGCTCAGGAAGATGTCTATCATCGTGTTTCTCATAAGTCTTGGAAGAATGCTATCCCGAATTTGTGTAATGGCCTAAGGTGTAGAGCTGTCGCTGAATTCCGCCTTGCCACCCGACATGACTGCCTACAATATCACTAATAATATATCTTCATAGATTCAAAATTGTTCCTTCTCTGATATGCACTCTGTGCAGCTCTGGAGAGGTGACGGATGCCGCACATGTCTATGTTCTTTGTTCTTGTATATTTGCTGTAACTGTTCATAATCTGCCATTGGAAATAATAAAAAAAAAAAAAAATGTTTCTATTGACCCACTTTGAAATATTTGAAAACTGTATAAAATTATCCCAGATTTAGTGATAAATTTCCTTAATTTAATGATAATGTTTTATAAAAATTAATATTTTCTGAAATTGTGTACATCTCTTTCTGAAACTGTGTACTCTAAAATCACTTCTGAATTTCTGAACTAACTCTAAAATTTCTGAAATTGCGTACTCTAAAATTATTCTATAATATACCTTATCACTTGCTGAGTGGTTAACCACAGATACTGAGACCACAGATACTAGGTGTTCATTCCCAGGCAAATGGTTTGTTGTCATAACTTTCCCCAAGTCTATGAGCTAGTTTCTTTTAGAAAGTCCTTGCCCAAAGCATCTCTTAAGCAGACAGCCCTGATGTGCTTTGTTGTATTCAAATGATGTGATTTAGCCTAACATTTTAAAACACATAGTTTCTTCAGAAATCTTTAATGATAATTCAAATGTAAGTTTTTAATATTATAAAATAGCTGCTTTGAACAATATGGTTGTTAGTGAAAGCAACTGTGCTATACTGTTTTGCCTTTCCCTGTCAGCACAATATTGGTTTACTTCATACTGCACAATGATCTTAATGACAGATATTTGAGCAATGAACTCTAGCCATCTTCTCAGATAGATATTTAAACAGCAAATAGAGTTGTTTAGATAAAAAAAAATATATATATATATAATTTATAAGTCATAAGCTGTTGAAGAAATTTATGGAGAAGAGAAAATGGCTGCAGTATCAATCTCTAATTCTGAAAGGAAAGACAGCTTGGATGAAATGGATATCTGCTAAAAAAAATGAGATTCTATAATATGTACATACTTGATAGTAACAAGATATGGATTAAGAACTGTTTAACACAAGCAATAATGTTAAGATACAATGAGCACTTTTAATCTAAAATTTAAAATGAAGTAGGGAAAATTGTTTACATTTTGAATTTAATTTTTAGACCAAAATATGATACAATTATGACTACTTAAAAGGAAAATCTTTATATATATATAAAAGAAAAACATTATAACACATCCACACATACATATAATAAAAAATTATATAATTTAGCAGGAAAAATTAGCTTAAACACACTAAGAGCTGCTGCTACTAAGACACAGTTATGTAAAATTAAGCATGATTATCACAATTAATTTACACTTTTTTTAATCAGAAAAAAATAAATATTATTAAAAATGAACAAAAATTTGAAACTTAGAAAGCAAAAACCCAAAAATAAAAAACAGCAAAGAAATTTTTTTTGTAGATTACAAACATATTTGTTACTTTTCCTCTTTCTTTTATCTATAGATTTACTTTTCTGTATTTTTTACTAATGTTCCCTCTTTAAAATTAAGAAGCCAAATTATGAGGAACACATTTCTGAGGTGAATTTAACAGGCTGAAAAACACATACCAATAAATGAACTAATACTACTGTAATTCAATTTTTCAAAGAAGTTAGTTAAAGTCCAATACTATTTTCTTTTCTTTTTTTTTTTTTTTTAACTCAAACTATGCCTTTTGCTGTCTATCTGTACTTTGTACATTACCACCATGAATCAGATGTTTGTAAAATGATATACTGAAAAAATTGGAGGGGGGAGGACATAAGTGGGAGAAATATGTGACTGAATATAATATTTATTTTTACTTATTTTCTTATTGATATTTTTAATAACAAATTTTGCTTTGTGCAATCATTATTCACACTGTGCACCTTACATTTTAGATTATACTGTTTGGCATCCTTAGAGTTTTTTAAGGGTATATATTTCTTTTGCTTTGACAATTTATCATGTTTTTGCTCTCCTTAATGAAGAGTTGTAAATTAATTGTTATTATAATATTGGCTGCCACATAAATGTTATTTTAAACACTTTTAAAAGAGTAATAAACAATTTTAAGTATTCATTCTTACAAAATATCTCAATGAAGAATATTATAAGTAAATACAGTCACAGAATGAATATTTCTATGATTTATGACAGTATGCTTACTTTTTGAATGACATTAAGAATACGATGCATATTATCTAAAGCAATTTGATGATTGCCTTGATACTGTGGTAATTCAGCAAGAAGAATTCGAAATGAGAAAGGTACCATTGTGCCTACAAAGAATTTTTTTAAGTATACAATCTGTAGATAACAAAAATTTTTAAATAAAAAGCATATTTTCAAAGTACAAATTTAACAGCATAATATTAACAAATACAATACCTCTTTTTCCTTTAAACAGGTCAGGATAATACTCATAATACAAATCTGGTTTATCCAAATCACCAAATGCTGCACTCTCTACCTCAGCATACGAAAACTTCCGAAGTTTAACCATCAAAGCCAGACGTGTGTACCATAACTGTGTAAAATAAAGATTTTTTTCAACTTTTATTGGTGAATAAATTTAAAAAAAATCCTAACACTTAATTTGCAATTAAAAAATTTTCAATCTATCTCCATTAAGAACATAAAAATCAAACTGGATGAATGCAATTTTGCACGTATATGATCATTAAATACAGATGAAATTTTTAAGTTATTTAAGTTAATGGTGCTGCCTAAAATAACAGAAATGCTTAACACATATTCATTATACAGTGGTACTTTGGTATACATCCTTAATCCATTCCAGACCCTGGAATTTGACATACACCAAACAAACATTTTCAATAAGAAATAAAGCGAAAATGATTAATCATTTCTTACAAAATATCCCATTGTTACTATTATAACACTGTTTAATGTTAAAATATAAATGCAGTGGGTGAAATATATACTGTTACATGCATACTAACTTTGTAATGGATTGAATTCACACAGAATCAATGATAGCTTAATAAAATTTATTTTCGCAAAAGAAACACCTTACAATTCTGGAACTTTTCACAATGGTACTCATACAAATCTTCTCAGCATGACAGAACGCAATCAGTAGTTACCACTTCAAACTACTAAGAATGTTAAAACCAATGCAATGCAAAGTGCATCTAAACAGAAGCTTTCACGGAAATCTCTCAATACTCTGAACTCAACTCTCAATTAAAAACTCAAAACTGATACTCTCTCTGGTCTCATACAGTTTTCCAACAGCCACTAAGATATTCCCATTACCTTCAGTTTTTCAAAATTGCTGGAAGGCGTACACAGAGTTACATTCGGCCAGATATGGTTACAGTTACATAGAGATGAAACCAGTTACAATTGCACAAACATTGGCCCAAAATATCACCAGACCTACGACATTTGAAAGTTTATCAAATTTTTGACAAAAAGCAGTTGCCCAAACCGTTGTGAACTTGCCACTATCTCACCTATTTCACAAGATAGCTGTTTACCTCAGTGCTAAATGAACTCGCCCTTGTAACCTTATTTCCAGCAAAGCTCGACTCTCTTGAGGCTTTTTAGGTTACATTATACAAGAGATGTAGGGTTTCATTTATTTTTACTAATGCAGTCAAAAGTCTTTAATCCAGACGTCCATAATCCAGAATGATCTATAATGCGGACCTCAAAGCTACAAACTTTCTGCGCATGCATAAATGCATATATGTATTTACGCATGTGCATAAATACATTTACGCATGCATGTTTAATGTATAACGGACGGTATAAGCTAAGCTAAAATTATCTAATTATCTATTTCAGTTAAAGTTGCAGATTGTGTTGTTACTTAATCTTATAATTGGATCCGGCTTATTAAATTTTGCAGAGTGTTAGAGCAATTTTATAAAAGTAAGCTTGAACTTTTGATTATGTCAAAAAGAATTTCCGATTCTGGAGCTGCCAAAGGATTTACAAAGCGAAAGTATGTTTCGCTGTCCATCACACAAAAAGTGGAATTGCTGCAAAAAATAGATAAAGGCATATCCTTTGTTTCTCTAACCATTCCAAAATCTGTTTATGAATTTCCCGCTGCTCTGCGGGGAGGGGGGTGACGTCGCAGCGCACAATGAACTGGAAGTTGATCTGTCAGCTCTATCCTTATCTTCAAAGAAGATGTTTTTATTTTATTCAGCTTATAATTCCTTACTAAATGTAGTACAGTCAAAAGTCTTTAATCTGGGCTCCTCGGGACTTCGGCGATTCCAGATTATCGGTTTTTCCGGATTATAGATCATCAATTTAAATCTGGTAAGATGCCATGCAGAAATTATAAAATTAAAAATATGAGACCATAATTTATGAAATAATAAGCAATTATGATCTAAAGGGTATCAAAATTTACAAAAAAAAAGCTTAATATTTATTTGTTTATTTTATTAAACATTTCTTTCAAAGCGCGCATGCGTAAAGCTTACATTACACATAGTTGAAATTAGAAAATTGCAACCAGAAAACTATTTGATGGGTATTCGTGATATTTATAGTGACAAGGAACTTGATTTAAATCACATCAAAGGAGTACATCGAGATGAAATACTACATTTAGTAAGGAATTATAAGCCAAATAAAATAAAAACATCTGCCCTGAAGATAAGGACAGTGCTGACAGATCAACTTCCAGTTCATTGTGTGCCACGTCCGCCCCCCCCCCTCCCCGCAGAGCAGCGTGAAATTGATAAACATATTTCGGAATGATTAGAGAATCAAAAGATATGCCTTTATCCATTTTTTGCAGCAATTCCACTTTTGTTTGATGGACATCGAAACATGCTTTCGCTTTGTAGATCCTTCGGTAGCTTCAGAATCGGATATTCTTTTTGATATAATCGAAAGTTCAAGCTTACTTTTATAAAATTGCTCTAAACAGTCTGCAAAAAATAATACGCGAGATCCAATTAGAAGCTTAAGGAACAACGCAATCTGCAACATTAACTGAAATAGATAATTAGATAATTTTAGCTTAGCTTATACCATCTGTTATACATTAAACGCACATGCGTAAACGTATTATGCGCATGCATTAACGTATTATGCGTTGACGCATGCGCAGAAAGTTTGTAGTGTTGAAAAATATGACTTATTGTAACCCTTTTTCTGCATCATCTCTCCTCCTTGAAATGAGTCTAACTTTTACATAAGTTATATATAGAACATCTAGTTTAGTTCTTATTTTAAAGGGATATAGTAGTTACTTCTACTTCCTTTTTCACTGCCACAGTTTGTATTAAGAATGGACTGTTTCAGCCTAATTAAGATGCAAAAACGAAACCTGATGTTATGTCTTCTGGAAAGCCGAGTCGTGCCGATAGCTGATTGGTTGCTGTGAGATGACGTCATGTCTACTTCAGGTATAAGTATCTTGCATCGCTCTGGCTCATCCCTTCTAGTTCCTGTTTCTTTGCTCCTTGGTGTGCAGTTTCCAGCCCACATTGGAAGATGAATGCGTGCAGTCCGGTGATAAGTGCCGTGGTTCCAGTCTACAAGATGACTTTTTCTGGATTCTCAAAAGAGGCTATGATGTGAACGACTGCTGTGGGCGGCATCCATGTTCTTCATGAAGGCAGCATTTAACACAAGTTAGCGGCGATGTTTTTCTAAGCTGTGATTCCCCGTGTTTAACTACAGTGAGCGGCGTTTTGCTGGTTTCATGTGCTCTCAAGGATTTCATTTAAATTTTTTTCAGGTGCTTTCTTGACCATGAAGCATGGACTTATTGATTGTGTAGCGAATTTCATTATAACCGCATAATTTCTGTTTAGTGATATGTTTTTCGCGTATTGAATGCCAGTATTTGGATCAGGTAAAATATTATTTAATAGTGTAACTCTTGGGGTGGATTATTAATTAAGTGAAATTTTTGATAATGATTGTTATATTTTTTTTACATTTCTGATATTGTTTAAATTTATTCATTATGTTTTTATTTATATATATTGTTAATAAATTGGTTAAGTCTAAAAACCTTTTTTTTTTGTCTTTAATGTCTGCACAGCACTTAACCTTAGGGAGCTTCTATTGCTACTGCTGCTAAATGTTTAATTTTACAACTTTAAACTTTGCTTTTGCATCATGTAGCTTTGAGGTCTGGATTATAGATCATTCCAGATTATGGACGTCCGGATTAAAGACTTTTGACTGTATTTCATCTCGATGTACTCCGTCTTTGATATGATTTAAATCAAACTCCTCGTCATTATAAATATCACGAATACACATCAAATAGTTTTCTGGTTGTAATTTTCTAATTTCGACTATGTAATTTCGATAATGTATGCTTTACGCATGCGTGCGTTGTAGAAATGTTTAATAAAGTAAACAAATAAATATTAAGCTTTTCTTTTTGTAAATTTTGATACCCTTTAGATCGTAATTGCTCTTTATTTCATAAATTACATTTCATATTTTTAATTTTATAATTTCTGCATGCCATCTTACCAGATTTAAACTGATGATCTATAATATAGTATATAATAGATAAAAACCGATAATCCGGAATTGCCGAAGTCCCGACGAGTCCGGATTAAAGACTTTTGACTGTAGTTGTTTTAAATTGTGAGCTTTTTCTGTTTTCTCTTATTCCCTTTGCATTTCTTTGCCAGGATGTAAATGAGGTGCTGGGTGAACGACAGTATTTAAACTGTTAGAGTGAAAAATTTAAAAGAATGTTATTTTGCTATTGTTAGCATATGCTGCTAATTCTTATAACTGCTAACCTTAAATATCAGCTTTGCAATCTTGCCACTGAATTACTGTTTTGCAAGCATAGATTTTGAGTGAACTTGTTAGCTTTATACTGAATTATGTAGTCTTGTACTGCTCCTACCTTTAATTTAGTATTATGTATCTTCTAAGTTTTCATTGCAAGTGGTCAGTGTTTGTAAGCACATAAGTCTGTGCCATCTGTAAATTATATAGTATTCAATAAAAGGGTCTTTTACACCTTTCCCTTGGTTGTGTTTATCTTCAAATCTATGCGAGAATTCTCAAGGAATAACATTTAGGTAGATATAGACACATTTTATCTTACAGGTAAAAAGACTAGATCCTACAGAGATATTTCAATTTCCAAAATAATTTCACTAAAATTATTTACATATATATATAAAATTCATAACATTCCTTTTTTTTAAGGACTTCACTTTCCGGACACTATACACCTTGGCGACGAAGTCATAGTTACAACTTATTAAAAACGATGCAATAATTTCAATAAACAACAAATCACATATTAAATCAATAAATAAAGGCATGAATTTAACAAATTTATTTACACATAGGAACATGGTCTTAGTACACATACTACTTACATAATATGCACTATAAAGACTACGTCTATGCCCATAGTAAAGGGGCTAGCTTGTCATAATGAATGATTTTAGGCTTAGAATTTGATGATTTACGGATCCGAACTACAATGTCATTCAGCCTGTTTAGGACTGTGTAAGGTCAATCACTGAGTACTATAGTTTAGAAGAAAGTCCTTTCTATTGAACTGGACTTGATAACCACACCTTGTCATCTTCATTGAATCATTGTCCTGTAACTCTTATCTCATATCAGGTTTTCATCTTCTCTGTTGCCAAGTTGACTTGCTCTTATGCAAAACTGGGCAAATCTTCAAATTTGCCTGGTGAACCTCAATGTATGCCTCAGATGATGAAGGTGCTCCAGAGGATGACCAAACAACAGATTACAAAGCAGTTGAAGGTCAAGACCAAAAAGCATCTGGGATGGGGACAAGCCGATAGTCTCACTGACAGCACTGCGATAAGCCACTAATAGAGGTAACTTCTGGTTCTAGTCCTGCTGCTTTTTGGAAATCATCAGTGGGAAGCTATTAAGGATTGTTCAATTAAAACTGTCTACCAAGCCATCTGACTGGAAATGCAAAGGTTTGGTTTTTGTCAGTGTCAAGTGCTTTGCAGAATTAATTACAGCCAAGAAGATGAAATTCCTTCCTTGATCAGAATGTAGCTGAAGAGACATTCCAAATCTATGCTACCGTGACAGTCTAGTGATCAGAGACAGGATATGCTTCAGACTACATTCTACACAAATCAATGTCTTACTGTCATCAGGAGTTCACGGTAGGTCTCGGGATGTCAAAGATGATGCATTTAAAAAGCGCTCCTACATTGAAATGTAGCAGCTACTTTCAGCACAGTTTCTTCTGTACTTTCTGACCTGCACAGGCATCACATGATTGGCACAACTTTTGCATATCAGCCCTTGTTTTACTTCAGTAGAAGAGCTCTCAAACTCTACTGCAAAGTCTTCATTATTCCAAAGCAGAATCTTGCTGAACTGTTAATGTAGTTCTTCAAGGATGTCAGCTGCCATCAGAATTTGTTTCCATCATCTGATTCGAACTTCTGGTACAAGACACCATTTTGAATATAAAATGAGTCTCAAAAAGCCCAATATTGTTTTGTTGTAGGATTATAAATCAAAATATCCTGCCACTTAGGCTTCCTGTTTGACTGAAGACTCCATGAAGTCAGTTATGGTTTCAGTGTTGTTGGCTATCTTGCAACTGGTCTTTCCCAACTTCATCACTCCATGGGTCTGAGTCAGATGATGTTGAATTGATAACTTGACCTACGACCATATTAACCAGCTTGTATTTCACTTCAACACTAGAACAATATTGGCAGCTTTCTAGGCAGGGTCTTCTACACAAAGCATTATTGTTTCTGTGTGATGATCCTTTATGAAGATGGATAGTGATGCCATATTTCTGCAGTCTCTATACAAGTCAACGATACATGATCTGTATGGAGCAGGAATTTTCTGTCGTAGAGGTGATTGTGGAAATGTTCTATGGCTTCAACTAAAGTGAGCAACACTTTTCTTGTGACACAGTAATTCCTCTCTTCTTTAAATAGACATTTGCTAAAGCATGCTATCAAATGTTCTTGACCGTTTACTTCTTGGGAAAAAACAGCACTGATACTCTCATTCCTCGCACAGGTGTGAAGAATAAATGTTTTGTCAAGCCGAGGATATATCAAGATTCTTGCAGATCTTAAAGCCTTCTTCAACTCCTAAAACATTTTTTCCCATTTCTTCATCCACATGAACTTTTGCTTACTCTCTGCCAGTTTAAGAAGGGTTCTTGTGATGGAAGAAAAGCCCTTCTGTCTTCTATAGTGGATGCAAAGCCCAAAGAAACTTCTCAGCTGATGGATACTTTTGGGGCCATCCTTTAACTGCTGACACTTTTTCTGGATCCATACACACATCTTTGGCAGAGATGACATGTCCAGCGTATGTCACTTCCTGTCTGAACAATTTACATTTGGCAAAAGTAAATTTTAGATTTGCTTCCTTCAATTTCTGAAGCACCTTCCAAATATTTTCAAAATGCTTTTCAGAAGTTTTCCTGATCATAATGTAATCCAGGTATACCAGATAGGCTTTGTAGGAATGTGCTGTCAGCTCATTCTCTTTGAGGTGTTCGAAAGTGGCTGGTGTGTTACATACTCCAGACGGCATCACACTGAACAGCCAAAATCCTTGTCAGCATTCCTCTGTTCATCGTATAATTGGGCATTTTGCAATAACTCTGATGTAATGCTCTCTGAAGACATGGATTCTGGAGTGTTAATGTTCTGATTAACATTGGTCACTGGAGTATATGCCACAACCACTTCACCTTTCTTAATAACTCTCGCCTTTTCTGTTACCTTGGCAACTCTCACCGGGATAATGGTTCACAATAGGTTGACGAGTGCTGAGGCTACTAGTACTCCTTTCGGGCTGTTACAGTTCTTGAGTTACATTTACTATGGTTCCATAGCGGAAATTTCTATTTTCGGCTATGGAGCCAGGAAGTAAAAATTCTGTTTTTACTCATACTGTGATATTATCTAGAGCTATTATTTGGCAGCCCAATTTAATTCTTTTATCTCAAATTTCAAATAAGGTTATGTCCTCAGAGACAGAATACAGAGCCTTTAAAGTCCAAGGAAAAAGTGTATTTCCTTAGAAATTCAAACCCGAGTACGAAAGTATCTGCAATGTTAGTCAAATATGCCATGTGATGGGTAAGCACATTTCCAAACAAGATGCTAACATTTAACTTTCTGTCAATATCAATTTTATGACTGGGCACATTTTGAAGGGAAAGCCAGGCAGTGCCCAGATGAGTTTACCTTCCAATTGTTAAGCCAAGTCTTTTTGAATGATGGTAACATTGGCTTTTGTATCGATGGTCATATTGCTAGGAACTCCATTTATATGATCCATGATGAAAAGTTCATTACTCCCATCATTCACTGAAGAAATCTGAAGTGATTTAAAATGGTTTTTCTTAATATCTGGCAACCTCCACCCTACAAAGATGGCCACTAATTAGTTTCCCTCCTCTTTACTGAAAGCAGTTTAGCTCCCGTGCTTTGTGGTGTTCTGCAGTTCCTTCATAAATGGCCTTCACCACTGCAATTTCAGCACATTAGGGTCAGTTCGTTCTCACTCCTGTTTCTGCCTCAAGGCACTGACTTACCTGATTAATTCATCTACATGAAATTTCATGATATCCTGGGAGCCATCGATGAAGTACTGAAGACACTCCCATGTTTCTTCATGCCTTGCTCCTGTTATTTCCCTTGTTTTTGATTAGCAGTCTAAAAGTGAGATAAGATAGACTTTCAACATCTGCGGCGAGCTCCTGGAGTGTCTCAATGGGCTTCTAGTGGTGAGATTTTAACGGAAGCCTGCAGTAGTCTTTTAAACACTTCTCACCAAAGCGCAGCTCCAACATGTGGGATAGAGCCTCTTGTTTTCAAACAGAGTTTGAAGGATATCCACTGCATCTACTCTGAGAGAAGTGAAAAGATGGCAGGTCTTAGTTTTTGAATACCATCCATTTACATTTGCCACTATAGAGAATTAAGTCTTGTCACAAGATCATTTCTTCACAGCTTTCAATACAAAGTTGAGAAGACATTACAATTTAAAGGTTGTCTGAATTGTGTCCAGCTGTCACTATAGATTTTCTCAAGCTGTCAACTTATTTGCCAACAGCCACAGAAACTCTCACTGATTTGTTGTTCAATAGCAAAAACTCTTTCTTCATTTTCTCCAACTTTATTTTCAACTGCATCTGTTTTGCCTTCCATAGCCTTAAACTCATTTATTATTATGGCAGCAACTTCTCTTTTTATTTCTTCTTGATCTGTTTCAAGCCTTCTTTGGCCAGCTTTCATCTTTTCTTAGCCTGCTTTCACCTCTTCTCTAAATGCAGCAAAGCCCATCAACACTTGTCTAAATTGCTTTTCCATCATTCTTGTCATTGGCATTAAATTACACTTCTAACACCAAAAATTGTTATGTGCATATGGACTAGACTTAATGCAAACAGAACCGATGACAACTTGATAAAATATATTTTATCAAAAGAAACACTTCAGAGTTCTGAAAATTTTCATGAAAGTACTCGTAGAACTCTGCTCAGTATGACATAGTACAATTAGTAGATATCCTTTGAAAATTACTAAGACCATTTTATAAAAGACAATATAAAAAGTTTCAAATGTGTAAGCTCAACACAGCTCTACATCTCGGTAATCTGAGCTAAACTCTTAACTAAAACTGATGCTGTTTCCAGTCTTATATAGTTTTCCCACATATGCCAAGAAATTTACAGTACTTTTGATTTCTCAAAATTGCTGGAAGACATACACAGTTTCAGTTACATAGGGCTTATACCAATTACAGTTGTATAGGCATAGGAAGAAATGTAGGCAAATGATTACTAAATTTGGTGACAAAAATTAGTTGCCAACAGCATTGCTAGCTTCTCTAGTGCTAGAAATGCTTACCTCAGATTGCTACTTACCTCAGATGTTAAATGGTCTTGCCCCTGTCAATTTCAAACAAATTTCAAACAAAAATTTTCACATTAAAAAGAACATATTTCAGAGCAGACGTATACCAAGGCACCATTGTGCTTTAATAATTTATTGAGAATTTCCCGATTTGCTGCCTTTGAATATTGCAAATAGAGTACATCAAAAGTTGAAAAATACAAACAGGAATAAAAGAAAGTGTCTTTCTGATGTGGAAAGTAGTAATTTGAATTCACTTTTTACAAAACTTTAACAAATCAGAGGTTACATTAGATGCTTTGCAATGAAGTTTTGCTGTAGAAAAAGCCATAGCATCTATCAAAATACAACGAGACTGGTTTATTAGTATTTCCAAGATTTTAAGTACTTTTTTTTTGGCAAAGGTTATTTACAAGAGTTTGATAATGCCATGAAAGAATAATTTTTTAAATGCCACACAAAAAGATTCTATTGTCAACAACAACTGGAGTAATTCTTTAATATTATGTTTAATAAATTATGCACTTAACATAAATTTCTTAAGGTTCAAATTATTAGAAACACACATTCTTTACTACCTTTAAGAAAGGAATATTAAACAACTTTCCCGAATTTCTGAAATGTATACTTACACGTAATGTATATGGTGTATGTTTACTTGGTTTGCCTTCATCGCCTGGACCTTGATTACATGATTTCAGTAATCTTTTAGTAAGGTTTATGGCAGCATGGTAACATTCTGCTTCCTAAAAACAACAAAGTCAAATGCGCTGTAGAGTAAACAACATTAAAAGTTTAAAAAAATTGCATAATTATCATTACAATAATTTTGTACACATGATTTTATTAATATAAATTTTTATCATCACCAGAAATATATTAAAAATTATTTTTAGTATCACATACATTTAATCATGCACATTTATAAAAGTTATTTCTGGATTGGATTATTTCATTATGTGTGTAATTTATTACACACATAATGAATTACCAACCTAAAGAAAAAAACCAAAGGAAACTATAAACTGTATTTCAAAGGAAAATGAACTACATTCACATAACACAGGATCAAACCTGTTTGATTGCAGGGAATAGAATTTGGTGATGGTACTAAAGTTACAGACCTCAGCAACTCAACCACTGATCAAAGAAAATTATCATGATTCTAAAATTTTACTTGTGCATTAAATGTATAGGCTTATAAAAGTAAGGTTTGTTAAAATTCTATTGTCTTTTGTACATAGCTTCAAACTTACGAAATATGTTTATTAAAAAATGTTGATAAAATATAGAAACAACAACAGAAATGAAATCAAAATCATAACACAGTACATTTTGATATACTTAGCATAATTGAGGGAATTTACTTTTAAATAATAAGGGAAAATAAATTATATATTTACAGATGAAGAAGAATTTTCTAACATTATTATAAAATACTTGTGCACACAACACGAATAAAATTTAAAGAATAACTAAAACAAACAATTCTATCATAATTAAAGGTGCTATGCTAAGTATATCTTCATATACATGAATATTCTAAGCTACAGAGGCTGTTCACAAATTTTTTAGACAACTTTCCTTGAGTAGAAAAACAAATCGCCTGCTTGGAAAAAATTTTTTAACTGCAACTTTATTTTTGAAAGTATAAATTATTATCTGCTACTTGATAATTTTGTTTTCATGCAAAATGGTGCTTTTAAAGAAGCAATGGACAAAAGGTTATGTTTGTGCTCGTTACGAAGAAAATTATTCATATTTAGTTATAAAAATGTTGCGAAAGCCATGAGTTTCCATTATCTAAAGCAATGATATATTGTCAGTAAGAAAAGAAAAAAGTGTCAAAGTTTGGCTTCAAGGAGAAATACTATTCAAATTCAACAAACACATTGAAGGAAAAAACAGAATGTTTCGAACATTACAAAGGCAAAAAGTTTAATGTTAAAAGAAAACCAGTAAAGGAAACAGTTGCTTAATCCTTAATATGCTCAGTGCCAACTGTTAACAAAATGATTAATGCTGATTTCAAGCTAAAAAAGGCAAAAACACACAATGGGAGTCGTCTTTTTCCACAACATAGCCTCGAAAGCAGAATGCACAGCAGAATTCTCCATGAGAAACAATTATTTGGACAAAAATAGAAAAATGTTGTCACAACAGATGAATATTAAGAGTATTTAAATGAATGCAATAAAAGAGATTCATTTATTAACATCAAAGAAAAGAAAAAAAAAAAAAAAAAAAATGTTAGACCATGGTTCAAAGAATCTAAAGAAAGTTTTTCAAAGGGATTTATGATTGTTATTGGTTTTTGATATAACAACAAATAAAGATTAAAGAGAGTGAGAAAACTGCTAACGTCAGATCCATATATTATCAGGAATATATTTTATACCCAATTTACGAATATGAAATACCTTCTCTTTACCCACAGTCTCAATCAGTAGAACTGCATCAAGACAAACAAACAACTCTGTTGATCCTTAAAACATTCATTAGACAAAATGACTGATTTTAGAACATTTAGGGGTACTTACGTATTATCGCAACCAGGTTGGCGCGATTTGTAAGTTTGAGTAAAGAAGTATGAATAGAAAGAAAATGTACATTTATTAATTACAGATAATTTTTAATACAGTTTTTTATATTATTTTGTTTTAAAATATAAAATAGCAATTAAACCCTTCCAGTTTCGAATTTGAATAAGTTGCAGAATTATTTTTTCGGTGGAAATCTTTTGCCTATTGCTTTTAGCACTGTTTGAAAACCATCTTCCCCATTAACAGCTTGAGCTTGGCACCATATAAGTTCGATAAGGTATGAGTCAAAATGATGATGGCCTGTTCCTCTCTGTTTTTTGCTGTGCCATTTGGCTGAGCCCCACATGCGCTGTACACGTTGTGTGTGAACGCCCGTGTTGGGATCCACAAAGTCATATTTGTGATTAGCAGTTCCATGCAGAAATCCAGCATTTTCGAACTCACTTGTATTGTATCCTTTCCAGCAATCTGAATAAATGATGCTTCCTTCCTTGATATTTTCGCAAATTTTTTCCATGAGGGTAACGGCGCTTCTGTTAGGTACAGTAATCAAAAAAGTCTCTTTCTTTTCTCTGCAAATTCCGCCGAAAACCCATTGCTGTGGTAGTACACGCCCAGTGTTATTTTTTCTTTTTACAAATAAACTTTCGTCTAAATACATAGGGTTGCCATAAGTAGGGTTGCCAAATTTGGTGATTTATGCGAATTTTGGCCTGGTTGCGTTAATACATAAGTACCCATTTAGGCACACAAAGAAATGTATTTGACCACAATGTTTATACATTGTACAATATAACTCTGTCAATTGGTTCCAATATAAAATCCTGATCTGAAGCACCATCTCTTTGATCTAATGTAATATGTTCTTTGAAGGATTTCATCCAACTTTTGACTGTTTATATTTTATGAGCATGATTCTTTAATGCTTTCTTCAGTTGATTTTTAGATACACCAGCACTCTAGTCAAATAAACATTGCAAATTTTAAAATGGTAGGAAAAATTGTTTCTAAGTAAATCAACTTGTGTCTTTTGAATCCAGCATGAAATTTAACTGTTTGGTATATAAAAAAGAAGTACATGTAGTATGTAAGAAGTAATGCATGTAGTATGAAGTATGTAAGAAGTAGTATACTCTATGTAGTATGTAAGAACTTCAACATGAGTTTTAAACATTACAAGAATATGTTATTACTCAAATGGGCAGTCATTTGCAATTTAATGTATTATTTAGGAATGTCTGGCATTCATTTGTCATTTAGTCATTTCATCACCAAGAATGCTGTCCAGTGTGTACTAAAGGGGGCAACTCTTCTACACCCAGGAGAAAGGAGAAGCTCCATCCCAGCTTTGATGGAAAACATTCAGATGGGGGTGGACTGATCTAAGGATTTCCCACTTAAGATCTAAGGATTTCCCACTTGCACATACTAACACACCACTCGAGAAGACTTCATCTTGCTGCATGATTTAAATGCCCCTATACTACATAGACAATATATACTTACAAAGACACTTATCCTCTCTGAAATTCAAATCCAGACCTAATGATACAGTAGCCAGCATCACTAACCACTATAACAATCATAGCAGCATTATGAGAATGCAAAGTGCACACACACAAAAATAAATAAGTAAATAAAAATCAAATTTGCATTAACCAATTTAGTAATGCAGCTGCTCTTTAGAATATGAATCAAATACACAAAATACTTTTGCTTATTTGCATGACTAATGAAAGGTAAGCATACACACTATATCAAAAGATTTTGGATCAACAATAACTCAAGGGACTAAAACATAATTTCTGATTCCTTAATACTTTGATAATTGAGAAAGATTACAGTCAAAAGTCATTAATTTGGACACCCATAATCCGGACCTCAAAGCTAGAAACTTTCTATGCATGCGCACAGGCGTATTATGATTCCTTAATACTTTGATAATTGAGAAAGATTACAGTCAAAAGTCATTAATTTGGACACCCATAATCCGGACCTCAAAGCTACAAACTTTCTACGCATGCGCACAGGCGTTTATGAGTGCGCATAAGACCTTTATGGCTGCAAATATGTGTGTGTGCATGCGCGTTTAATGTGTAACGGATGGTATAAGCTAAGCTAAAATTATCTAATTCAGTTAATGTTGCAGATTGCATTGTTCCTTAATCTTCGAATTGGATCCGGCTTATTATTTTTTGCAGACTGTTAGAGCAATTTTATAAAAGTAAGCTTGAACTTTCGATTATGCAAATAGAATATCAGATATATATTTCCTAATATGTAAAGGATCTACAAAGTGAAAGTATGTTTCGAAACCCAAAATCTGTTTATCAATTTCACGCTGCAGCGCGCAATGAATTCGAAGTTAATCTGCCAGCACTATCCTTATCTTCAGGGCAGATGTTTTTATTTTATTTGGCTTATAATTCCTTATTAAGTGTAGTATTTCTTCTCGATGTACTCCGTCTTTGATATGATTTAAATCAAGTTCCTCGTCATTATAATTCGCTTCCGATAGTGAAGAAAGTGACCCAGAGGTTATTAAAAATGAAAAAATTTCGATTGACAAATTAGTCGGTATTCTCAACACAGCAATTATAGGACTTGAACAGCGGAACTTTGTAATTAAACAAGAAATTATGTCTTTTTAATAGAATTAAAGAGAAAATATTATCACATGAAAGGAAGCAACTTACACTGAAAGAAATGTTTAATAAAGTAAACAAATAAATATTAAGCTTTTTCTTTTTGTAAATTTTGATACCCTTTAGATCATAATTGTTCTTTATTTAATAAATTATGGTTTCATATTTTTAATTTTGTAATTTCTGCATGCCATCTTACAAGATTTAAACTGATGATCTATAATCCGGAATCGCCGAAGTCCCGATGAGTCCGGATTAACGACTTTTGACTGTATATACTCAGAAAATGTATTTGTTACATCTTCACAACAAAGCAACTTTAATGATAAACGCTATGAAGGCAATGGATACAAATGGAAAGAATTTCTATTTTTAAAATGCAAAGCTTCCCAACATCAATGAAATCAAAATAAAGAAATGCATCTTTTTCTGTTCTTTAAATTAGAGACCTGATGAGTTATCTTGAAATTGTAAGGTGGAGATTATATCTGATGGATGAATGAAAATCCTTTACAAATGCAACAATGAACTCATTAGATAATTTAAAGGCAAGAAATTATAGAGAATTAATTAGTGAGCTTCTAAAAATTTAAAAAGCATGGCGTAACATGTTAGCTGAGACCCATTTCCTGTGTAGAAGGATAGCTGTTATCGTCAATGTTCTCAATAGATACTTTCCAGAGCTGCTTTTTAGCATTGTCTGGAAATACCAAAAGAAAATGCAGCTAAAATTATCATGGAAACTTTAAGACAGATTTATTAGGATTATAAATATTCCAGAAAAGTATCAGGAACATAGACAAAAGTAAAGTAATCATCATATAAACTTACCATTAATTTCTGTAAACCAATTTCATCTTCTGTAACATCAGAAACAGTTAGGACTTTTCTTTTCTGGGCTTCTGGAGAATTACATTCAATTAAAAGTGCTTTTACAGGATCTTCCTGAAATAAACAGATGTTTCTTGGACATATAAACAAAACATTATGAAAGCAATTCAACATACATAAAAGAGTAAAAAAAATGCAATATCTTTTACTGAAGCTATGATTGAAATAATAGTATACAGTACGAGATCCGGACTCGTCGGGACTTCCGAATTTGGCAATTCCGAATTTGGGATTTTTTCAGATATTAGATTATCAGTTTAAAACTAGTATGATGGCATGTAGAAATTATAGAATTAAAAATATGAAATCGTGATTTATGTAATAATGAAGCATTTATGATGATCTAAATGGTAACAAAATTTACAAAAAAAAAAAAAAAAAAAAAGCTTAATGTTTATTCGTTTACTTTATTAAACATTTCTTTCAATGGAAGTTGTTTAAAATGCCTTTTTTTTTTGTAGTAATATTTTCTCTTTAATTCTATAGACAGACATAATTTCTTATTTAGTTACAAAGTTCCATTGTTCAAGTCTTGTAATTTGTTGAGTCCAGAATTCTAGCTAACTTGTCGATCAAAGTTTTTTCATTTTCAATAACCTTTCTGTCACTTTCTTCACTATCAGTAACAGTATTTTCTGGATCTAGAACCATACTACAGATTTCACTGTACGTTAATTGATTATCATTGAGGCATTATCATCACCATGAAAAACTGCTATTATATCATCTTTATTTATTACTGCTTCTCCATATTTCTTTACAAAATTCATTAAATAGAAAATTTCACCTTTGGATTGTGATATCCAAAAACCTTCACATTCGCAGCTATTGTATTCTTTATCCTGACCATAAAATATGGCAGTTGGCCATAAATTACGCCAAGCATTTTTTAAAGTATCTAGAAACACATCCTCCCAGGATCTTGAGATTCTCCACAAACCAAATTTGATGCTAAAATATTTCAAAAATTCTTGAACAGCCTTGCCATTATTCAAGAAATTTAACATGGATTTTAAAAATTCTACTTTATATTGCATTTCAACGTGTGCACTATTCCAACATCCATACGCTGAATGATGGATGCCAAATTCAGAGGAAAAAATAACATGGATACATTATGTTTCACTAAAACTTTTAAGTGAAGCATGAGCCGAACAGCTGTCTACACTCAGGACAAATTTTACATCATCAGGTACACCAAACGAATTCTGCCAAGCCTCGGGTATGAAATAATTTTCAAACCACTCATTCATTAACAATTGTGTCATTCGTGCTCTTTTATTCGCACAATATATAAGGGGGAAAAGCTTTACTTCTTTAAATGCTCGAGGTCACGTACTTTTCTGATTACAAAACATTTACATGTGTGCATTCCTGCAGTATTTGCACATGCTAAAATTGTTATATCACTTTGGAATCTTTGACATCAGTTGGAGCCTTTTCTATAGAGGATGCCAAGGTATTTTCGGTGCATATTGTCACAAAAGATCAGTTTCATCAGTGTTGTAAATTTGTTCTAGAGATAACTTTTCACTATTAATGCATTCGTCTGCAAGTAGTCCAGCAGCTCCAGTATTAGCTGAAGCTTTTTCACCTGAAATTTTTATTTGCCTTATACCATGGCGATTTTTAAATTTGGTTAACTAATCTATTGAATATGTGCACTCAGTGTTTAAATTCCTTTCTTAATGAAATATTTTAGCTTGAGCCATTAGCACTGGACCCGTCAATGGCATACACTCGCTGCGACACTGTCTGACCCATTCAGTCATCACTTTGTCATAGTCTTCACTTTTAGCATATCAGATAATTTTTCTGTTATTCATTGCGAGTGGGGTGTCAGAATCCACTAAAAATTCAAAAAGTTCTTTTTCCATTTTCTTATGTCATACAAAAGTTAAGTTGGATCAAATCAGAAAGTCAAGGAATAGTGCAACCTGCTATATTGCCTGAAATTCCTTGGAATCAGTAGAGTATAACTTTAGCCTAGATTAACAGCGTTTGCTATGCATTATTGGCTATGTATCATGCGACTGGTGATGAAAGACAAGTTGTTCCGTTAAATTTTGTCTTGCTTCTATCGCATACTGAGACAATTAAGCCTGAATTGTATTAATTATTTATTATACTTACGTCTATTTCTTCCACTTACTTATGACTTATCTAAGTCCTGAACAAATAAATTCCTACATATAGTTAAGGCTTATCGAAGGCTCGTGCTAGACATCTTGCCACTTGATGCAGTCCCCGTGGGTCCAAAATTCTGCTACCAAGTGCCTTCCCAAGTTTTAAATTTTTGCCACCCCTAAATTCTGAATTGCAGTGCTTTCCCTAAATTTGAAATTTTTTTTCATCTTTTAATCTTGTTGCTAGGTGTTTCTCTAAAATTCCAAAAATTTTGTCTCTCCTAAATTCTGCGGTCCAGTACGGCTATACGAGCTCTGGCAAAAGTTCTGGGTTTATGTGAAAAACAAATCAGTTATTCTCAATTCAAATAGCACTAAATGTAATCTTTTGGCCTAAGAGTATCATTAGCAAAACCTATTTTTAGCATATGGAAAGAAATGTTTGTTAAATGTTTGCTCGTCAACATTACTTAGCGCATTTTAACTTAAATCTGTAATCATTGCCAAGCATAATATCAACATCAAAGGTTACCATACTTTTTGTTATTAAATTACGAACATAATAAAATTGTTTTTGGCAAGGCTGCATGAGTCATTATTCAAGTTGTCATGCACTGATAAACATGCAATGATGAAAGCAAAATATAATAAACAATGATCCGTCAGGCTAGTATCAGGGATATAAAATATTACAGTACAAAGTCCGTAATCTGGACGTCCATTATCCGTAATGGTTTATAATCCAGACCTCAAAGCCATAAGCTTTTTTTTTGGTATCGTTTACGCATGCGTGTTTAATGTATACCGGATAGTATAAGCTAGGCTAAAATTATTTTTACTGATTCGAAGGCATTTCAGTTAATTTTGCAGATTGTGCTGTTCCTTAATCTTGTAATTGGATCACGCTTATTATTTTTTGCAGACTGTTAGAGCAATCTAATAAAAATTAAGCTTGAACTTTCGATTATGTCAAAAAGAGTTTCCAATTCTGGAGCTGCCAAAGGATCACAAAGCGAAAGCATGTTTCGATGTACCGCTTCCGATAGTGAAAAAAAGTGACAGAGAGGTTATTTAAAACAAAAAAATTTTGATTGACAAGTTAGTTGGTATTCTTGACACAGCAATTACAGGACTTGAACAGTGGAACTGAACAAGAAATTATGTCTGTTTATAGAATTAAAGAGAAAGTTTTAGCACAATAAACAAAGCAACTTAAACAACTTATATTGAAAGAAATGTTTAATACAGTAAACAAATAAATATTAAGCTTCCTTTTTGTAAATTTTGATACTCTTTAGATCATAATTGCTCTTTATTTCATAAATTATGGTTTCCTATTTTTAATTGTATAATTTCTGCATGCCATCTTACCAGATCTAAATTGATGATCTATAATTCGGAATCAGCAAAGTCCCGATGAGTCTGGGTTACGGACTTTGTACTGTAGTAGGTAAAAAAAATCAACGATATTTTTATGTAGAATGTTTTGGTTTGAGACATATATGAAGCAGATACGCAACTACGGAGCCAAATTATTAATTACACAAATTTGTGCTAAATTCTTGTGTCTTCAGTAATGAGGTATTTATTTAGTGCCGACGTGAAATTAGGAATCGAGACTCTCCACGTTTTATCATGGGGGGGGGGGGTGGATTAAATGCACATGCGTGAAGCATACAACAACAACAAAAAAAAAAAAAAAAAAAAAAAAAAAAAAAAGTTGGTGGCTTTGAAGTCCAGATTTTAGATATCCGGATCTCGGACTTTGTACTATATGTATTCCAATAATTATCACACAAAAAGTGCAGAATAACTAAACTATTCTATTAAATTTGACTTTGATGCTCTTTCCTCTCCCAACAATAAACCTAAGTTGTTAAGCTGCTTGGAATTACGCCAATTCATCAGTGTTTTATAGCAGCTTATACAAAATCACAAATTTGTAACTATACAGTGAAACTGGTGACTTATAATATACAAAAGTGCAATATGTACATATTGCATAGAGCTAGAAATTAATTAGTTTGTTACAATTTTTTTGTTTTAATAAAGGAAGCAAGCAATATAAATACATTCAGAGATTTTCCTTTGAGCTTGGGATTTATGATGGTATTGAATAATCAAGCTATTATGAGAATCAATATTGAATAATCAAGCTCCTTAAAAGACTTTCGTGAGTTAGTTCAGAGCCAGATATTCAAAAGCATTACATGAATGCAAGTTGTCCATCAATCCAAACCAAGTAGCAAAGGTATCAATTTAAAGCAATATTTTAAAATCAATTTAAAGCAATATATTTATAATGCACTGGGATCTAAGTCCACCAGCACCCAAATGAAAAGAAATGCAAATTACTGATCCATATTAAATTCCTGGCGAAGAGGTTGTCTCATTCCTCCTAAAACAAGCAGCTCTTAAGTGCTTTGCCATAACACACTAAAAATAATGGAACTAGATAAGAAACATATATTTGGCATAATAGCTTTCAGAATAATAGCAGATAGCAGAAATAATAGCAGAAATAGAATTTTGGCATAATAGCAGAAATACTTTCAGTTCAGCAAACTTGTTAAAATTTAATTGCAATAATTAAAGTAAATTATTGCAAAAATTTGTGTTTTTATTAAACTCTTCATTTTTTAACATTTTAACATAGATCAGTGAGGAATCAATAAGAAAAACTAAAATATAAAGTAATTTAGTCGCATTCTAACATTATGCAGTTTACTTTCATTACTACTACCATCATACAGGACATTTGTTTCAATGTGAAGAGTGCATACATGAGGGAGAAAATACTATCAGAACAACCATAAAAATTAAGAGTTCTTTCTTTTCCTTCCTTTATATAGCATGCATGTGTGTATGTATATTTTACACTTAAAACCATTACCCGTGCAGTGTTCCAGTCGTTAAATTGTTAGAATGCTATCACTGGTGAAGCCACAATATTGGATCACATTATTAAATAAACTAAACCTGAAAAATACATTTAAGGTGTTTCCACTTTGAAAAGAGTATCTTTCAAACAGCAGTTTCTATGATAACTAAATGATTTTTCTGTTATACATTGAAGTAAGATGAAAAACCTGAACATACCAAATTAAGCAGTTAAACTGTATAGCTATCAACTCAGCCTAAAAAAAAAAAAAAACTTTCATTGTTTATTTGTTTAGCCACTCAAAAATGTACCATTCCTTAATGGTTTAACTACACTACCATTGCTTAAATAACATAAGAGACAATGTGTAGATATTCATATAAATTGATTTACTATTTTTTAAAATGCTTTAGAAAAATATATACATTATTCATATTTTTACCATTTCTTCATCAATTATGATTCCTGGCATTGTCAGCAAATTTTTATCTGGAACAAAAGAACTAGATGTATTCACAGATACCAATGTGTGACGAGTTCTCTCTGAAGGAATCCAAGCTTCTTCAATTTCTCCATTACACACTGGTGATGCTAAGAATTGATTTTGAGATGAATTATCTGGTAAAATTTCTTTGTGAAGTTCTACTGTGGCAGGACCCTTTGGTAATTTTTCTTCAGCAATTTTATCAAAAAATGCTTTGCCATCCCTATCACTGCCACTTTTATCTTCAGCAAAAAACTTCAGCAAAACTGGAGGAGGTTCTTTTTCTGAACAGGGGGAAAAAAAAATATTGTTAATAGAGACAGATGAATATCCTTTGGATCTCTGAATATGTACAAAATGCATTTAAATAACAAAAATATCTAAATTTTTTGAAAAATATTTTCCTCAAAAACAGAAAAATAGAATAGCAGTCTTAGCTTGAATTTTCTTGTCAGGATATAGTGAAAAAAATTTGGATTCACATAACATGCAAAATAATGATTACTGGAGAAGTTAAGACAAGAATCAGTGTAATGTTCATAAATTTTCAGGATTAGTTTTGAAGTTTGAACAGAACCTTCTTCTTCAATTGCAGAATTGCAAATAAAGTACATTATCTGAAAAAAAATATAAGGCAATTTTTCATTAACTAAGCAGCAATCATTGTCAAACATAAGAACTATGTGATATGTACCCTAAGATAATAGTGAGAGCCTTAAAATACATTCAGTATATATTGGCGATACCACAAAAACAAAATTTAAACTTATGATTACTTGAAAGAAATCTTTCGCTGTGGATAATCTATTTTTCATGAAATAATTTAAATCGCAGATCCTTAGTGATTTAACAAATAATAAAACCCATCCTGGTCAATGTCCCACATAAGAACTGACATAAATATAATCTAAAATTATGAGAACCCTAACTACACATTTAATATGTATTCGTGATACCACCAAAATAAATAAATAAGCAAAAAAATTTGAAAACTTTCAGCTTTTATACAGTCAAAAGTCTTTAATCTGGACGTCCATAATCCGGAATGATCTATAATCCCGACCTCAAAGGTACAAATTTTCTGTGCATGCGTAAACGCATTTGCATTTACGCATGCACATAATACCTTTACGCAAGCGCATATGCGTTTACGCATGCAAGTAATATGTTTACGCATGCATGTTTAATATATAATGGACGGTATAAGCTAAGCTAAAATGATCCAATTATCTATTTCAGTTAATGTTGCAGATTGCATTGCTCCTTAATCTTCTAATTAGATCTGGCTTATTATTTTTTGCAGACTGTTTAATAAAAGTAATTTATAAAAGTAAGCTTGAACTTTCGATTATGTCAAAAAGAATTTCCGATTCTGGAGCTGCCAAAGGATCTACAAAGCGAAAGCATATTTTGATGTCCATCAAACAAAAAGTGGAATTGCTGCAAAAATGGATAAAGGCATATTCTTTGTTTCTCTAACCATTCCGAAATCTGTTTATCAATTTTACGCTCCCCTGCGGTGGGGGGGGGGGAGTATGTTTTGAAATCCGAAATCTGTTTATCAATTTCACTCAGGGGATTGGAAGTTGATCTGTCAGCACTATCTTTATCTTCAGAGCAGATGTTTTATATTTTATTTGGCTTATAATTCCTTACTAAGTGTAGTATTTCATCTTGATGTACTCTGTCTTTGTTATGATTTAAATCAAGTTCCTCGTCATTATAATTCGCTTCCGATAGTGAAGAAAGTGACCCAGAGGTTATTGAAAACGAAAACATTTCGATTGACAAATTAGTCGGTATTCTCAACACAGCAATTATAGGACTTTAACAGCGGAACTTTGTAACTAAACAAGAAATTATGTCTGTTTAATAGAATTAAAGAGAAAGTATTATCACATGAAACGAAGCAACTTACATTTAAAGAAATGTTTAATAAAGTAAACAAATAAATATTAAGCTTTTTCGTTTTGTAAATTTTGATACCCTTTAGATCATAATTGTTCTTTATTTCATAAATTACGGTTTCATATTTTTAATTTTAGAATTTCTGCATGCCATCTTACGAGATTTAAACTGATGATCTATAATCCGGAATCGCCGAGGTCCTGACGAGTCCGGATTAACGACTTTTGACTGTAATGATCTTTAAATAGTTATTTACTCTTATGCTTCCATTCAGTTATGTTTAGCCCTTTTTATATAAATTATAATAATAAAAAAGTATTACATGAAATTAACCTTTCATCTAAATTAAAACAATAATCTTGGATAGTTATTTACTATTATACTTCCTTTCTTGCGATAGGGTTGCCGGATTTATTTTTGGCAGCACTGGCATCAACAATAGTTTGGTGATTTTTTATGGTCCTCAAAACGGAATAGTACCAAATATTTTATTCCATAGAATGTGTTGTTACTGCTCGATTTGAAACTGTTGAGTTTCTTAGTTAAAAATTCGTTAAGTTTCAAAAATATGAAATAGAGAATAAAACAAATTCAAAATTCAAGATTTGGGTGAAGGGCTACATTATTCAAAATTTGATGGCTCTAGGTACTTTTGTGTTTTCATACTGCGAGAAACATACATTCGTGCAGAACTTCATTATTAACTTCTTTAAATATAATGCAGGGCAATAATATTTGGTGGCAACAATTTGAAGAATCGATACAGCCATTCATAATGAATTTCGAGCTGTTTCGAGACTAATAGCAATTCTGGGCTAACGTTCTTTTGGGCTTAAAAACAACAACAACAACAAACAAAAAACAAAAAAAACTATGGCTAACTTTTTTATGAAAAAATTATTTACACACTCTCTTAGTCATTCATCAAATGATAAAACCCGTCTTAGTTTCTAAGAAATTAGTAGTTGGTCAAAATTTCACAAAAAAAAATGTGCTTGGATTAAAAAAAAGTGCAGAATTACAATATTTGGCATGGCTTGTGATGTAAGGTAGCTATCACTGATATGCCTGTATGTTTCCACTGCTGTCTTACTAACAGGGGCATATTTAATATTTTTCTTCATACAGCACTATTTATAAATACAAAACAATGCATACTGTAAGTTATTTACCACTTCAAAATCATAATTGAGTAAGCACCATCTTTTATTTGTTACTTTCATTTTATACAATTTATGACAAATCATTTCTAATTCCTTTTAACATATTTGTACACAACACATTTAAATACAGATCTAAACTGCACTTGTGGCCAATAAGAAAGATTTTTTTCTATTTTGCCTATGGTAGGCTGCCCCTCCTCTGGCAATGTATTCTTTGCACCTACCATACATTCTTTCCATATAAATCTAATAGCTATTTTTTAACACAAATTAATAATTACAAGGCTAAAATAATTTTTTATGCTGGCATTACTTACTAATAGAATCTTCAAATGCTTCTTCTGCAATCTCGGTTTTTTTCTCCACATCTGCTGTTTTATTTTGCCCAAAATTGCTGCTTCCTTCAGCAGTACCACTGGTTTCTGATTTTACAGCTACTGTACCTTGAGCACTTTCTGCTAAAGCATTAAAAAATTCAACACCTTCTGAATCAATTTTTGTAGCTGGGACTGGATTAACCCTGAAGTACTTGCTCAAAGTATTTTGTTCACATTCTGTAGCTGACTAAAATGAAAAAATATATGAAAATTTAGAACAGTAAAAAGATTTGGGTGAATGTCTACAATAAACATCCATGATAGACTACAGTATTTCTTAACAAATCAGTGCAGTATTTTTGACAAATGGTGTCACCAGATCATTGCTACTTTCCCTAATTCTTTGCTCACATTTAAGTTAAACAAAAAAAGTTACAAGAAAACTTTATTGCTGTCTAAATACATAAACTAACGGAGCTCAAGACAGTTAATATTAAATGCTGCAAGCAGTAATTTATAAATTATAAAAACCTGTTTGGTAAAAATTGCCCTTTTTTAAATATAGTTACTGCGATTTTTCAGATTTTTTAAAATTTACTGAAATTAGTACATTTTACATTTATATTTCAAATTAAATGATGCAATCAATTAAATAAAAAATTATTTGATTATACTACTAATATTCTGAATACTGTCTTAGGCAGTTTTACATCAGCAAACAAACATGAAGATAAAATAACAATAATTATTTAAAAACATTTTCTTTGAAATATATAGATTATAATATTCTGATATGTTTTATTTGTGCAAACTATTTCACCTAGAAGTAATTGTTAGCAACTCTTGTAATATATAAAGCAGGATAATTATCCTACTGCATAAAATGGGGTATGAATCCTACTGTCGCAGTACCTGCTTTAAGAGACAGCCAATGAGCGGCATCACAACAAATGTTGAAACTGGAACCTAGAAACCTCTTGCTACACATTTGCAAAAGTGTCAGCATGCTAAACATGGTTGATGTCATTACCTATTGCTGTGATATTCTCATTCCGTTGCTGGAATGTCTGCAGTTTATTAACATATCTCTTTTGATTCAGATGTGTAAAAGAAATGTGGCAGGGTGAGATCTGAAGACATAGAGGTAACAGTCCTTCTGAGATAATATAATCTTTAAAAAGAATGGTAAAAATTATCACAGACTTATTACGCAACTTGTTCTTTTTCCAAAAGGATAGGTGTAAACAGGTTCTTTACAGATTGCATTACTTTTGTATGACCTTAGCCATCAAAGACTCTACATCTTAAATGTAGCTCAAAAAGGTTGAAATACAAACATAAATGAATATAAGTACATCCTAGTTTGTGCTAGGATTTGATAAACTATGCAACAATAAGTATGCTTTGATTTTACACTGACAAAAAAGTGAAGAGATTGCCATTTCATGAATGGCTTCTTTTACTTAACATTTTTATTAAGACTAAATTACTTCTACGATGTATTTTCATGATTAAAAACTAAAGTTTAATTGAATATTAGGGCAAAAAATAATTTTTTTAATAGAAAAATTAATTTAAAAATTGTAGACTTTCTTATATACTGGTAAAATTGTTTTCTTCAGATTAATTTATTAATTTTTAGCACTTAAATGCTTTTTCCAGTTTACAGAAAAACAATATTTAGCCTGGTGATTTATAACTTTTAAAAGACCCTTAAAAAGACTGCTATTAAAACAAGGCTGTCTCAAAAGGAATAATAGATTAATGGGTGTTGGGTAGTGTTTTGGGGTCCTTTGCTACACCAACTCTCTCAAGAATAGCAATTAAATTTGCCAAAATGTAGATTCCTATACATTTCGAGGTGCATATAGCACCCATACAGTAAAAAAGCACTTGCATAAATTAATGATAGACAAAACTACTAAGGTAGGAAATTGAGTTTTACCATATATCTCTTACAGAAGTTTTAAAAAATATAATTAGTCAAGGAAGCCTTCTGGTACAGAAGCACACGATTTCCTACAGAACTGCTTTTGAAGTAAGTTGATCTATCCACTTTTCTACATAAAAGATTCTACAATTACATATGACGATTTTATACAATATGATAGAATCTGATAATTTTTATACATAATGGCAAATTAGATTATTTTGAAAAAACAATGTCAAAATTTTTAGAGCATGTTCATTATGTCTAGCACTCTTATCAAAATATAAAATAATAATTTTTATACCAAAAGTCTACTTTTTTATAATAGCTACTTTTTAAAAGTTATTGAATAAATAAAAAGCTTCCATTTTGTGTACTAAGAATGCTCAGATGCATATTTATTTGAAACAGAATTGAGAAAAAAATATTATAATTACATGAGGTCTTTGAAAAGACATTTTGTGTACATCTGACTGAATATTGCCATCATTCATACTCAAAGATCTCAGCTGTAATGTCAAATTTTCTGATTTTTCAAGATTTGGAGACCCACTTCTTGGTGATGCCTCCTGACCAGAAAGTTCTAATGGAATTGTTTCCAAAACTCCAAATTTTGAGTCTGAATCAACTCTCTTAATATTTTTTATTTCAGATGTAGTTGAACATGGTTTAGGATGAACTATGCTACATTTATTAGCATTTTCAATACTGAGATCCAAGGAAGATGGCTGAAGACTTTTCAGCTCTGCTGTGGCACTGGCAGAATTTCTGCGGACATTTTCGGTCTCAACAGCTAATTCCGGAACTTCATCTCCTGGTGTTTCCATGATCTAAAACCGATAAGAAGCATTTATTATGCTGATGAATATTGCTACATCAAAATAACCTTTAATATTCACATATGATAATAAAAAATAGAAGAACAAAATTGTGGCATATAAAAATCAGTTCAGGATTAAAAAAATGTATTTGGCAGTACTTTTTTGGGGAGTTGTCATTTTTTAAAGTGTTTTCTTGGGAGATGTCCTTTTTTAAAGTCTTTAATGATAAGGGAATAAAATATAAATAGAAATAAAAAAAAATGGAAAATAGCACATGCAAATGCAAAAGTTTCATTCGCTTCCACTGCAACATTATGTTTAAAAAAAACTTCAGAAATTTATGCATAATAATTGCACAATAAAGTCTGAGATCAAGACTACTCGAGACTTCAGCGATTCTGGATTTTTTATCATCAATTTAAATCTAGAAAGATAACATGTAGAAACTATAAAATTCAAAATATTAAATAGTTGATTATGAAATAATGAAGCATTAATTATCTCAAGCTTATGACATATTTTTTCCCTTCTTTCTGCATGCCTTCGTGGTGTAATTGGAGACATTTTCAATGCATATTCAAGAGGTCCACTTTTCGAGGCCCAGCAAAACCCTTGCATATTTTTCATGTCTCTTATTTCAAAATACTAAATAACTCTATTAGTGGCCCCCAAACTAAAAGGTGGCAGATGATAATTCATTCACACCAGGATTTGGTGACTGAATCCCCTAATGCTCAACTGCCTTTTAAAAGGAGGGGTATATAAAGCATTTTCTCCCTCCTTTTTGCATGCCTTCATAGTGTAAGTGGAAGCATACTCAACTTATATTTGAGACATACAGGTTTGAGTCCGGGAGAAGGCGCTGCACATTTTTCATACCTCCTGCTTCAAAATAGCCTAGTGGCTCCGCAAGGTAATCAAAATTTAGCAAAAAACTCAACATGTACTCACTTGTTTCATTAAACATTTAGCTCAAGTAGTTATTAATCTGCTTTGTTTTTGGTGTTAATACATTCTCTTTAATTTTATAGAGACATAATTTCTTGTTCAGTTACAAAGTTTCACAGTTTATTATGTTCTAACAGAAAGTCACTTCTTTGAAATCTAATTCTTTTCTTTTCCTCATTATTCTGCCAACAAAAATAAAACTGTATGACTAATAAATAGTACTCCATTTCAAATAAGTGTACCTTGGCACTTCACATATTATTTAGGTCAAATAAAAAATGTTCCCTATCCCCTACATAATTACTCAAAGGCCAAAAGTGTGGTTGTGGCTAATGCAAATCATACTGTAATATCTTAGAGAATGAAAGTAAAATGCAAAGCTACTACATAAAAAGCACCATCTGATGACCTACAATGTTTTGAAAGTAAAAGGGTAATTATTTTAATACTGGACTTCACTTACAAAGTTGGATTCACTAGCTTCTTGCCTCACATATTTTCCTTAATTTTGCGTTGTTATTTAATAAAGAGTTATCCAAGGCTCCTGGTTGCTTCTCGAGATCATATGCTTAGCCTAGTCTTCAGGAGCAATGCCCACCAAACACAAATGTTTGCATCCCTCTGTACCCAAGTTACTCTTGTGTTTGATCAACTCATCATTTTCACAATTTTAACACATAGTGACATGTCCAATACCTCATAGATGATATAAAAGTTTAAGCACGTTTCTGCAATATACTACAGATTTAAAGCCGAGGGAAAATGTAGCTATCAAATTTTCTATAAAAGCATCATAAAAGTGCATGAATTGATTAACAGCATATATCAAAGATACTTTTTCAGTCCATTAGTTCATTTTTATTTTAAACACCACAGAAAACTTCTCAACACATAGATTTGGACTGGATTGTGCAGCAAGGTACACAATGAGTATCTGCATAAGGGAAGGGACAAATTCATGAAATCTCGGTACTTTTCCGTTTTGCCGGCGCAGGCAATAAAATCGCCAATAATGGTTCAACAGATGCCAAACGGAATATCCTTGCTGGTAACCTTTTACTCCTCATTTTCAAAACAAGTCACAGCCATTTCTTATCAGATTGATGTTTCTTTCAATACTGGCACACAATTACATAGAATTTTTGGGTCCGTGACACTTAGCCGATGGGACACCTAACCAACACCAGTTAGTCGACAGGACATTTAGCCGAAACGGACACTTAGCCGACATGGACAGTTAGCCGACAAGACAATTAGCCGACAAGGACACTTAGCCAACAGGACATTTAGCCGACACAAACAGTTGGCCAACAAGGAAACTTAGCTGACAGGACATTTAGCTGACATGGACAGTTAGCCGACAGGACATTTAGCTGACACGAACAGTTAGCCGACAGGACATTTAGATAACAAGGATACTTAGCCGACAGGACGTTTGGCCGGCACAGAGAGTTAGCCGTCAGGACATTTAGCTACGGGACACTTAACTGTCAAGACATTTAGTCAACATGATACTAAGCTGACAGTGATGTTTAACTGGCATGTACCCAATAATTATTTAAACTTGCTATCAATTACAAAATTTCTCGACTTCTCCATAAGATCAATATTTAAGTTATTTTTTCACCTATCAGTAAAATTCATTTTTCGATTCTTATAGATCTCATATGTGCTTTTAATTATTGTGTTAATTTAGCATTGTTGGATATGTATCGTGCTGTTTGGTATATATTGGCCAAACTGACAGATTGGAAATAGTGCTGAAATTTCTCGTCAGGGAATATGAATTAAATTTCGAAAGGAAAAAAGAATTTTTTTAGCTAAGTATGGTGGTCACTTAATTATATTTGGGATCTTCAAAAATTATCTGCAATGCTTCTTCATTAAATCAGCTGGGTTCTTTTGAACACTTTCACATCATTAATAATTTTTCTTGTTTACTTAACGATATTAATTTTCCAATCTCGCTGTTCTAAATGCTTTCAAATTTCTAATACCTTTACGTTTCATTACTATTTTACTCAATACATCATGTTACATTCTTTTCTTTACAAAATCGTTTCGCTGCTCCCACAAATAAAATTTCCTTTCCCTGTCATGAAAAATCTAAATAATGCAATAAAAATCGTTATTCTTGAAGTATACTTTTTATAGAAACATATGGTGGTGAAGGGTTAATTTCGAAATATATATTTTGTTATTAGAAACAATTAAAAAGAGTGCATCAAGACAAGCAAAGGTATAAATTATTGACCTCTATAATGCCACCTTGAGATAAAAATTCTGTAACAGTTTATTGACCACTCCTCTCTCTTAAAATACTTAGGTTAATGTTTATACAGTCAAAAGTCGTTAATCCGGACTCGTCGGGACTTCGGCGATTCCGGATTATAGATCATCAGTTTAAATCTCGTAAGATGACATGCAGAAATTCTAAAATTAAAAATATGAAACCGTAATTTATGAAATAAAGAACAATTATGATCTAAAGGGTATCAAAATTTGCAAAAAGAAAAAGCTTAATATTTATTTGTTTACTTTATTAAACATTTCTTTCAATGTAAGTTGTTTAAGTTTTGCTTCGTTTCATGTGATAATACTTTCTCTTTAATTCTATTAAACAGACATAATTTCTTGTTCAGTTACAAAGTTCCACCGTTCAAGTCCTATAATTGCTGTGTCAAGAACACCAACTAATTTGTCAATCGAAATTTTTTTGTTTTCAATAACCTCTGTCACTTTTCTTCGCTATCGGAAGCGAATTATAATGACGAGGAACTTGTTTTAAATCATATCAAAGACGGAGCATATCGAGATGAAATACTACATTTGGTAAGGAATTATAAGCCAAATAAAATAAAAACATCTGCGCTGAAGATAAAGATAGTGCTGACAAATCAACTTCCAATTCATCACGCGCCCGCCGCCGAGCAGCGTGAAATTGATAAACAGATTTCGGATTTCAAAACATACTTTCGCTTTAGATCCTTTACATATTAACAAATATATATCGGAAATTCTATTTGATATAATCGAAAGTTTAAGCTTACTTTTATAAAATTGCTCTTACAGTCTGCAAAAAATAATAAGCCGGATGCAATTCGAAAATTAAGGAACAACGCAATCATCAACATTAACTGAAATAGATAATTATTTAGCTTATACGTCCATTATACATAAAATGCGCACGCGAAAACGTATTCTGCACTTGCGCACACTCATATGCGCAGTCGTAAAAGGTCTTACGCGCACGCGTGAATGCCTCTGCGCATGTGTCAACGCGGTGCATGCGCAGAAAGTTTTTAGTTTTGATGTCCGGATTATAGGTCATTCCGAATTATGGGTGTCCGAATTAACGACTTTTGACTGTAGCACTAAACTGGTGCATTATGTTTAATTTAGAAATATTCTTTCTAAATTAATTTTTCTATTTCATTCATAACTGAATTCTATTCTCAAAAACTACATTTTTCACTCTTCGTATATCGAAAACGTTGCTGATATGAAATTCTGGACGTTGGAAAATCTCCGAAGAGAAATTGGAGGAATCTGCAGAAAGAGGAGCACCAAGCAGGGCGGAGCAAAGCGAGACATCCTGAAAAGTCACCGTAATGTGGTGCCATCTATCAAAGCTAAATTTAACTAGATCAGTCATGTAACTAGATAATATTATGTACTCTGTTTTGAAAGTCGCAATGTGTAATTTTCAATATAATATGTTATATTGAGCCATGTTTTTCTCATAAAATGTAACTTTCTCAATATCTGTTAAAAATGTATAAATTTTCATTTCACTTTTCATTAACTTTTTTCTCTTTCATTCCTTCTCTTTCTCGTTTCTGTTGTAGCTACCTGGTAATAGGGGAATTTTTGGTGTCTATTTTCCTGAATGCATTTATAAAGTTCTAGCATAAAAAGGCAATTTTATTGGAAGAGAGTGGTTATATATTAAGTAAAATGGTCACTCTATTTCTGCTAGGCCCAGCAGCGGCTGAGCGGTAAAGTTACTGAACACTGGCAGTTCGTTCCGAATTTCGAATCCCGCGAACGGACAGGCTGCATGGGTGTTTTTGCCATGTGTAACATGTATACGAGCCAGTTTTCCTTAGAAAGTCCTCCACACAGGTATCCATCCCGTTAGGCAGATAGCAATCTGGCTTTGTCGTAATTACATAAACCAAACCTACTTCTTGCCGCAGGCCACGAGGTACGAATTCCCGTGCCGGAGTACTATCCCATATTAATAAATGTGCGATGCCTAACCTGTAATTGTAGTAACCTGTAATAAATATGCGATGCCTAACCTATAATTGTATAGGGTGTAAATAGCATTTTAGATAAAAAATGTAGTTCCAGTGTGGCGAGGACTAGGGCGAATCCCTCTACTTCCTGACAAGGAAAGGAAATTTCATTAGTGGGAGGAGCAAAACGACTTTATATGGGAATGAATGTAGTGCGATATGTTGAGCACAGTAGAAATGAAATGTGAAAGTATTAGAAATTTAAAACCATTGGGAAGAGCGAGACTCACTGTCGGCTAACTGTCCGTGTCGGCTAAGTGTCCTGTCAGCTAAGTGTCCTTGTCGGCTAAGTGTCCTGTCGGCTAACTGTCCTTGTCGGCTAAATGTCCTGACGGCTAAGTGTCTATGTCGGCTAAGTGTCGCTGTCAGCTAAATGTCTTGTCGGTTAAGTGTTCCGTCTGCTAAGTGTCGTGGCCGAGAATTTTTACCAGATAGTTCAATTTTATGCCCTAAGGCCATTCGCAGGCAGTAATTAAGTTAATTAGGATGCAATCACACCACTCACCAAAGGCAAAGTCAAGAGTTAAATTCATCAATTCTAATGAGAACGCACTAGCGATGTAAAGCACTGTGGTTTTACATAGTTTCTGAGTAAGCTATTCATACGAATAGAAATAATTCTTACATTTAAACTTGTATTCCAAATTAAGATTTAACTTGACATTAATGCAGATAATTACTGAGAGAATTAGATTTTTATAGCGCAGTTTATATGAGATGGGATCACTTGGGGTCACGTGATATGTGTTGCAAATAACTTTTATTTGTGATTATATTTCCCATTTGTATTTTACAACATGTGTGGCAACACGCTTTTTATATTTTTCTCTTGGCAACGTTTTTTTAGTTGTTGTCACTGTTTTACTTTACCATGTAGAATTTACTGTACTTGTGCCATTTTGTGTTTCAATATATGTTAATTTAGATGAATCTCTGCTTATTTATTTGTCTCCATTCCTAATGTTAGACTTCATCAGGTTATGGGCCCAGCATGATATAACTGCGCGGGGAAATTTATGAGCGAAGTGGAGATAAACATTACCGGCAGTTCGTAAGCCTAACACGGCAGTTCTTAAGCCTTACATGAGTCGGCAAATTAGTTCGCAAAAATGGAAGCTGCAAAGATATTGGTTCAGCCGTTATGCGGAAAAAGTGATTGGCCTATTTGGAAATATAGAATTAAGTTCGTATTAAATTATCACGAAAACGCTTTAGAAGTCGTGGAAGGAAAACTGAAGAAGCCAGAGGAGCCTGATAATGTGGCCGCCGAAGAGATTCGAAAGAGATTTAGAGATGATATGAAGGTTTTTAATAAAGCAAATAATTGCGCTATGATGGTTCTTACGAACTCCATGACTGAAGACACTTTACAAAAGGTAATGAGATTTGACAGCGCAAGAGACATTTGGCTGGAACTTCACAAAGTATTCGAAGATTCGTCCGATAACCAACTTTATAATATATGTTTACAGTTCTTCAAATTCAGTTGGTCAAATGATGATATGGCAGCTCATTTGTCAAAATTGAAAAATCTATGGAATGAACTGAACAGTGGGCTTGAAAATAAGGAAGAAAACATACTGCCAGAAATGCTGTTGATTTGTAAAATATTGGATACTCTTCCTCCCAGTTATCGTACTTTCAAATCGAGTTGGTTACTTCTTAGTGATGAAAAGAGAACTTTAGATGAATTAACCACACAATTGTGCACCCATGAAAGAGAATTAAGGAAAGATCCAAATTTTTTAGAAACTTTAGATCAGGAAGCCTTGATAGCAAATCCGGAATTTAAGCGGAAATCATCTATTAACAAGAAAAACAATGGCAAGTGTAATTATTGCCACCAGAGAGGACACTGGGTCAGAACATGCAAGAAATGGATAGCTGATGGAAAACCACCGAAGCCCAGTCCACATATAGGGCCAAACAAGGGAAGTAAAAACAGTGTTGCTGCAAATATGACACTTCTAGCTGTAGATGATACAATATTTTCTGCAGAAACGAATTCTGATGATTGGTTTATTGATAATGGGGACTCGAAGCATGTCGTCAATAACAGGCACTACTTTATAGACTTCAAAAGATTTAAGCTTCCTCATAGCATCACTGTGGCAAATGGAAAGTCATTACCAGCAATTGGAAAAGGCACCATCAAGATAATGACCATTGTAAATGGGATGAATCAAATAAAAAATCTTGAAAATGTCTGGTATGTTCCAGAAATAAGTAAAAATCTATTTTCTGTGTTAGCATCTCAAGATAGAAATCAAAACAGTGTGTTTGAATCAACATTTAAGGACTGCTATTTAAAAATAGATGGTGAAATAGTTCTGCATGGAACAAGAAATGCTGGTGGGGGGTCTCTTCAAAGCCGTGATGAAGACCTTAGTTCCTGAAACTCACATTGACATCAACATGACTGAGAATAATGAATCAACTCTCCAACTTTATCATGAACGATGGGGTCACCAAGATAAAAAGCATGTAAAGGCCATTGTAGAGAAAGAGTTGAATATTAAGATTAAGTCTGATATGAAATTATGTGAAGCTTGTGTATACGGAAAATCCCACCGTTTAAAGTTTGGAACCAGGAAAGCGGTTACAAAAGCTGGAGAATTGTTCTCGGCAGATATTTGTGGGCCATTTGATCAGTCATTTAGGAAATACCGTTACTTTGCAATCTTCAAAGATGCCTACACCAAATTTCGATACTGTTTTTTCTTAAAGCACAAATCAGAAGTAAAAGATGTGCTTGAAAATTTCATAGCTCACGCTAAGAACTTAGGGCATACGGTTAAAGAAATGCTCAGTGACAATGGTGGAGAATTTGACAACCAAGCCGTTCGCAAGATCTTGAACAAGCATGGAATCTCCCAGAGGCTCACAGCTCCATATACACCAGAACAAAATGGCAGTGCTGAACGAGAGAACAGAACAGTCCTAGAAATGGCCAGAACTCTCAAATACTCGAATGAGGAAGTGGACTTTCCAGCTTTCCTATGGGCAGAGTTCGTGAGTACTTCAATTTATATATTGAATAGGACAGGCAAGTCTTCAGTTCCTAATTCAAGCCCTTATGAATTATGGATGGGAAAGAAACCCAGAATAAAACACATGCGCATCATTGGATCGACTTGCTATACTCATATTCCAGTTCAGAAGAGGAGAAAGATGGACAAAAGGGCAACTAAAGGCTATCTCCTTGGGTATGATGGAGATGAAAGGTACCGCATTTACATCAAAGAAACCAGTACAGTAATCTGTTCCCGAGATGTCATATTTGAAGAGAAACCTTCCATGACTGGAAACATTATAACATTGCACCCACAACAAGTTTCTGGAAGAAATTCATCTCAAGATGATGAAGTTGAAAATAAAGTAATAGACGAAGGCCCTCAACAGGAAAAGAAGGAGGTGGAGGATATACCAGAAAAGGAGACTCGACCCAGAAGACAAATTTCAGCGCCTAAGTGGACGAAGGATTATATCATGGAAAATTCAGAGATTTATGAAGAAAATCCTCCAGAAATAAATGGAATTACAAGTGGAATGCAATGCAGCTGACAATCCGAGAAACAGAAATATGAAGGCTCAACACCCAAGAAAGCTTTCCAGAATGATCCTGAAACTTTAGAAGAGGCATTAACTAGTCCAGATGCAGAAAAATGGAAGTTAGCCATGGAAGAAGAGTTGGAAAATTTAAAACGAAATGAAACTTGGGACATAGTGCCTAGGCCAGAGGGAAGGAAAGTTGTGAAATGTAAGTGGGTCTTCAAGAGAAAACTTAACAAAGATGGACAAGTGGAAAGATATAAAGCTCGTTTAGTTGCTCGTGGCTACACCCAAGTCGAAGGAATTGACTACAAAGAGACGTTTTCTCCTGTAATAAAAACAAAATCAATTAGAACTTTATTAGCATTCTCAGTTGAGCAAGACTGGCAGGTTCATCAACTTGATATTACTGCAGCCTATTTAAATGGAAGACTGAGTGAGACAATTTTCATGGAACAGCCACCCTTGAGTCTGCATGAGAAAACACACAGAGAAGTTTGCTTGCTAAAGAGAAGCCTTTATGGACTTCATCAGTCTGGGAAAGAATGCAATATGTGCCTCGATAAATTTCTGAAATCAACGAGCCTAACAAGATCCAGAGCAGATCCTTGTGTTTACTTCAATAAAGAAAAGGAGTTAATTGTAGGTGTGTATGTGGATGATCTTCTTGTAATGTCCAGCAAAGAATTCATCATTCAGGAATTTAAGGATAATATTGCAGCTACATTTAAAATCAAGGACTTGGGAGAAATACATCACCTTCTTTCAATTAGGATAAGCAGAAGGGAAGATAGCTGTGTGACTCTTGACCAAAGTGTCTATGCTAGTGAACTCTTGGAAACAACCAATATGCAAGATGCTAAAGGAGCATCAACACCATTAGATCCAGGTATGAAATATACAACAGCCACTAAGGATAACATGTTGAATGCTGAAGGAGCATTAAAATATAGGCAGGCTGTTGGAGGGCTCTTGTACCTACCTAGCAGGAGGAACAAGGCCAGATTTAGCTTTTGCTACTACTTACATGAGCCAATTCAATAATTGCCCAAGCAAGGAACATTGGGCTGGTGTACAACATATCCTTCGTTACCTAAAACAGACCAAGGAATTAAAGCTGACTTTCCAAAAGACAGGAAAGAATTTGGAAGTGTTTTGTGATTCTGATTGGGCTAGTGATAAGATTAACAGACAATCATTTAGTGGCTATGTGGTGCTACTAGCAGGTGGAGCTGTCTCATGGAGCAGTAAGAAACAACAGACGACTGCATTGTCAACAGTTGAAGCTGAGTACCTCTCAATGTGCCACGCAGCCAAGGAAGTACTGTGGTTCCAAAACTTTTTTAAAGAAATTGTGGGAGAACATTTTTTAAATCTTCCACAAAGCATATTTGTTGATAATCAGGGTGCCATTTCTTTAGCCAAAAACCATGTCACTTCAGAGCGTAACAAACATATTGAACTCAGGCATTTTTTCTTGAGAGAAAAGGTTGAAGAGAAGTTGTTAAACTTTACGTATGTGCCTTCCAGTTCAAATGCAGCAGACATGTTCACAAAGAGTGTGCAAAAGAAAGCCTTGTTCAATCAAAGGTTCTGTGTAGGACTGAGGGAAATTTAATCAAGGGGGGGGTGTTGCAAATAACTTTTATTTGTGATTATATTTCCCATTTGTATTTTACAACATGTGTGGCAACACGCTTTTTATATTTTTCTCTTGGCAACGTTTTTTTTAGTTGTTGTCACTGTTTTACTTTACCATGTAGAATTTACTGTACTTGTGCCATTTTGTGTTTCAATATATGTTAATTTAGATGAATCTCTGCTTATTTATTTGTCTCCATTCCTAACGTTAGATTTCATCAATATGAACCGACGAATCAGGAAGTTGTACCATGAAAAAGCATAGTAAATTTTTTAATTAATGTCTTTTTACAAATTTATTATCTTTATTTATTGACTTATTTTAGAAAATTTTAAACAACATTAAAATATTCATACCTTCAAAATAAAAAAAATTCTTAGGAATAACATTTGTCAATACTTTTTATATGTATACTGTGTGTTGTCGGCAATAGAGTCTGTTCGGCGAGATTTGCGCCAGCGAAACAGAAAAGTACCGAAATCTCTTTAAGAGAAATCAGTTTAGTATTCACATCACATGTGGTAAAAACCATGGAAGCCCCAGGCAGCTAACTTGTCTGCTGGGATTTGAATTTGGATTAAACTACCAGAGTCTAGTGGTTTCACTATTTTGCAGCTGACAGAAAGGAAAATGCTCAAGTTTATGTCTAGTGTTGAAATTCTATCAAAGCCCACTGTAACATGGCTTTGGTATATTTAAGTTTTTAAGCCAAATCATAATTCCAGCTGAAGGCACAATTAAAATCAACTTCCATAATTTGTTCTGTGGCTGATTTGCAGCGTTACCAAAAATTTTATTAATACTTTCACTTACTTCTTCAGATTTAATTTCAAGTATTTGTTATTGCTTTAATAATAATTTTATTAATGCAAAGTTCTCTACTTCAGTTTCAGTTGAAACTATTCAATGAGTACTCAGATCAGCCGGATTACATAGACACACTGACTAAAGAAAATTTTTGCAAAAAAAAAAAATAAATATATATATATATATATATATATATATATATAAAGCTTAGGCTTTTCTCTGCAAAATGAATGGTAAATAAGCCAAAAGCATATATTGGAACCCAATCAGATACAAGCAAATTTAGCATTTTGGGTTCTGATGGGCACATAATTGTATGGTGAAGAAAAAATAAGGAACTTAATACCAAGACCTTGATTGAAGCAGTAAAGCATGGTGTTGAGGATACATGTCAGCATCAGGGTTAGGCAATTTAGTATTTATTGATGCCATAATAAACTATGCTCCTCATCTGAATATTTTAAAAGATAATTTAAAATTATCCACCCAAAGTTTAGGTATTAGAATTTTATCAGGATAACAATCCTTAGCACATGGCCCTTGACATTCACCTTCGGTGTGTCTTTAATTAACCACAAGTTCTGAAAACACCACCTCAGTCACCAGCTTTAAAATTGATTGAACATATTTGGAGAGAATTAGAATATGAAGACTCAACAAAAGTGAAAACTGAAATAAAAACGTTAATGATAGAAGAATGGAGGAATACTGATGCAAATATCACAAACACACATACAAAAAATAAAATTTAAAAATACTCTCCTCCCCTCCAAAAAAATCTGCTGAATTCTATGAACAACATTAGAAAGCTAGCATAAATGCTGCAGGATATTACATAAAATACTAACAAACAGAAATTTTGGTTAATCTTTGGATTATGATAACTTGGCGATTTTTTTGCGAAAATTTCGCAACCAACCCTGCTACAGCAACCTGCTATTTTTTTGTTTTTTGGACGCCATTTCGTTTTCACGAAGTAAAGGCATTTTTTTTTTTTTTTTTTTAACTCCACATTTTTCCCAACAATCTGCTAGCCGAATTATGCTTATGCTAGAACTTTTATGGAACAAAAGTGCTTAATCATGAAGAACATTAGGTGCGAAATTGGGAAAAAGTGCAGAATCGCCCACTGCTTGCTGCATTTTTAAGAACTGCACATACACGGTATCATCCATATACACGTCGACCTATTTTCACTTTAAAAAACATCCCAGAATTGCACAAAAATGGCATTGCGCACACTTTTCACTTTATCCATGTAGACTGCTAAAGTCCTAGCTAGTAACCTTTATCGCCTTACCAAAATGTCGCCAAACTACCTGTTACCATATTCCAAAGATCAGCCGAAATTTTTATTAAATTTACTATTATGTGCAGATTTCTTTAAAGAATATGAAGACTTTTGTGAGGTAAATTTTCTGTTACTATTTCATTATTGATTTTTTTTAAAAAAAGGTGGTTGATCTTTACAATATGGTAACTGGTAGTTTGGCGACATTTTGGAGGCGATAAAGGTTACTACCTGGGACTTCGGTAATAATGTGAGCAGTACTCAGTTCCAATTATGCATTATTTTGCGTGAGGGAAATGAGAGATCATGGGATATGTCATGTGATATTAATGGACGAATTACGGTTCTTTAATCGGAAAAGGGGGCAAATCAGGAAAAAATCTGGAAATTTTGTATTTAGCTTTATTCTGTGTTGTGTGAAACAGTGTTGTTTAATTTTTGGATCCCATGGCCCTAACTAAAGTGAATTCGAAATGGGTATTTAGGCATTGTGATAAAGAGAAGTTTGCTTTTTATTTAGCGGAGGAAGTATGGAGGAAAAATTCGCAGAAAAAATCTTTCAATAATTTTATTGAATGAATTAGAAAAGTGTATCCGCCACGTAATCAAGATTCTGAAGAAGATTAGGTAAGTTAGTATTTTTAATCATTTGAGGATATTATTTTTATGCATTGTTCTAAATGTAAGGTGGAAAGGAATTTGGTATTATTGGGAAAATTGTTATTAGCAATGATTTATTTTAAAGTAATTAGGATTGTAAGGTAATTTTTATTAATTTAATGTATGTGCTCATTTATATTTTAAGTAGTGTTTTTGAATTTAATTATATTTTAATGAATTTTGTGATAGTTATTTTGTGAATTTTATGTTTGTAGGAATTTGGTATACGTTTAAGTTGAAATAAATGTGCATGGAAATAATTTAAATATTTGATTAAGCAGTTTTGTTTGATAAAATTTCTAGCATAAGTGTAATTCGGCTACTAGATTGTTGGAAGAAGTGTTCAGTAGATAAAAAGAAAAGAAACATGTCTTTACTTCATGAACACAAAATGGCGGAGGGGAAAAAAAAATAGAGGGTTGCTGTAGGAGAGTTGGTTGCCAAATTTTCGCCAAAAAATCGCCAAGTTACCATAATGTAAAGATCAACCAAAAAGGTTTTACCAGGTTCATAAAATAATTAATGTAAATTTGCTAAGAGAAATTTATAGATCTAAAAAGTTCTCATTCTGGAATCACAATTAAGGAATATTTCACTGAAACTGGTAAGTGTACAAACACTTTTGGCCACTGTATCACAGTGACAGACACTTTTAGATATTCACAATAACCTTCACAAATCAACATATATAATATTTTTTACAGGGGCGTAGCTAGAGGGGGGCATCTGTCCCCGGGCGCAGAATCCAAGGGGTGCCAAACTGATGCTACGAAATTTTAGAGTTAAATGATTTCTATCCTTGGCAAGCAGTAGGGGGCGTGACATCTTCAGTTGTCCTTGGGCGCTGAAAACCCTAGTTACGACTCTGATTTTTTAAAATGCAAGAGGGTGATTTTGAATTATTACACAATACTATACATGCAACCCTAACTGATTTAATCATTTCAGCTTTACTATTTGGGTGGCTAAAATAGATAAACGTTAAACACATGGGCTATACAACAGATTCAGCAAAATTCCCATAAAATTATTTTAATCTTTAATTTATATTTACTTATATCCAATTTTTAAACTTATAGTATGATAGTAAATGCGAATTCCTATTCAACATTGAAGGTTGACATAGAATTATTTTCCTAGACATAACATAATTATAAGACAACAATGAATTATAATAAAAAACTTCGGGGAAAGTGCAAAATCGCCCACTGCTCGGCGCGTTTTTAAGAATTGTTCATACTCGGTATCCATGTGCAAGTCGACCTATTTTCACTTAAAAAAACATCTCAGAATTGCGCAAAAATGGCACTGCGCACACTCTTGACTTTATCCATGTACACATCGATCTATTTTCACTTAAAAAGCCAAAGAAATTGACAAAAATACAATTCTTCTTACTCTTATAAAAAGCGCCGAACAAATAAGTGGCCGATTCTGCACTTTAGCCAAAACCTTCTCACGTTTAAGAATTCATTATGCACAAATTTGTTTTAAAAAAGGAACAAAACATAACAAATGTCACCGACAAATCATACTTTATAAAGGGGATGGAGGCAGACGACAAACTGTATTAGAAGTGGAAGTTAAGCTATGTATCAAACACATGCTCTGTGTAAACAATAAATGAATTATAAAATTAGTATCTTAAAAAAAAAACAGAAAACTTGGAAAATAATTGAACTAAAACATAATAAACAATCTTATCTTAAACTGCCTAATTTATTTTGTCTTTTATTAAATTCATAATTACAGATGGCTTTGGATTTATTTCTAACTTTACAAGCTGTGTGATGTTTACTTTGGTTTGTTGTTTTTGTTTTGTTTTATATCAAAATACGATTGCAGTGTCAGTTGAAGCGTCAGATCTTGTTTTGAGACCATCGTGTGAAGTGGTCGAGAATGAATTTTGTTATTTACGGCTAAGAGTTCATCAGGTGTTTAAGAAACATCGTATAGTGTTACGAGGTGCGTAAAATGAAACGCTTTTCATATTTCTTCAACCAATAAGGTGAATGCTTCTTTAACTTAAGATACAGTTGTTTGTGGTAAAGAGTATTAGTAAAATAATAACAACCACTGTTAGAATAATTAATTCAAGTTTTTAATATTAATTTTTTGCTAAGTATTAAATGTATAATGTTTGACAATAAATCCAGCGGTAAAACATGTAGATTTTATATGATGTTAAGCAGCAGTAAGACAGTTCAAAATTTAATTTCTAAATTTCTAATGAAGTCCTTTATTATCTTTTTAACTGCCCCCCTCGCTGCAAAAATTCTCCGTGTATAGTTATTGTAGTTTTATGCATTTCAAAAGTTGCTCGGAATAGAAGTTCCATTAATCTTGTTAGAAAGTTTGAATATTTCATAAAGTATTATGCATTATTTTCATCGTGCTTTTTTGTATTGTAACACCCATATTTTCTGCATATAGGTGTGGGTGCCTAGTAAATATTTCATACCTAGTAAAGAACAGGGTGGTTATAATTAAAGTGACCCTATTCAGACCCTGTAGAACACCTTCTGCCAATCAGATTTTCATGAAACTTGTTATATACTGTACATGGACTATGGGGAAAAGATTTCTGCAATAAAAAATAGTTCATATTTTGACCACCAGATGGCAGTTTTCAAAAATTCCTTATGCAAATTAGTCAAGCCTATCAGGATTTCTTAAACTGTCGTGACCCCCATTTATCATTGAGATTTTTGTGACCCCCAGGACCACATAATGTTTACAAAAATTTTGTCGGACCCCATAATTATTGTGCAAATCTGACATATGCGTGAGTGAAACTGTCAATTTTTTTACTTGTATTGTCATGTACTATTGCAGTTTTAGGTCATTAACTTTTATTTCTAATTTTAAGACATAGAACAATGTGAAAATTTTAAATAAGTAACAGACGAAATGACAGCGTCACGTGCAAAGCAAGGAAAATGAACGTTTGTATTATACAGTCAAAAGTCGTTAATTTGGACACCCATAATCCGGAATGATCTATAATCCGGACCTCAAAGCTAAAAACTTTCTGTGCATGCTGCAGGTTGACACGTGCGCATAGGCGTTTATGCATGCACGTAAGACCTTTACGACTGCACATATGTGTGTGCGCAAGCAGAGAATACATTTTCGCGTGCGCGTTTAATGTATAACGGACGGTATAAGCTAAAATTATCTAATTATCTATTTCAGTTAATGTTGATGATTGCATTGTTCCTTAATCTTCGAATTGGATGCGGCTTATTATTTTTTGCAGACTGTAAGAGTAATTTTATAAAAGTAAACTTTCGATTATGTCAAATAGAATTTCCGATGCTGGAGCTCCCAAAGGATCTACAAAACGAAAGTATGTTTCGATGTCCATCAAACAAAAAGTGGATAAAGACATGAAGAAGGTGACAGAGAGGTTAGTGAAAACGAAAAAATTTCGATTGACAAGTTAGTCGGTATTCTCAGCACAGCAATTACGGGACTTGAACAGCTGAACTTTGCAACTGAACAAGAAATTATGTCTGTTTATAGAATTAAAGAGAAAGTATTATCACATGAAACGAAGCAACTTACATTGAAGGAAATATTTAATAAAGTAAACAAATAAATATTAAGCTTTTTCTTTTTGTAAATTTTGATACCCTTTAGATCATAATTGTCCTTTATTTCATAAATTATGGTTTCATATTTTTAATTTTAGAATTTCTGCCTGCCATCTTACGAGATTTAAACTGACGATCTATAATCCGGAAAAATTGATAATCCAGAATCGCCGAATTCCCGATGAGTCCGGATTAACGACTTTTGACTGTAAAAAGAATGCGTCAAAACGCTTTTTTTTCCTTTGTGTGTATTGCCTTATCCTTATCTATTTTCAGATACATTGTGTAAAAGTATTTGGTAATTATAAAATTATTATAATAAGTTAAAGAAATATCAAAACTGCTAAAATTTTTGATGACACCCTGCTGCAGGTCGTGACTCACAGTTTAAAAACCCTGAAACTTATTAAGAAACTTGCAGTCTAAGCCAGAAAATCATCGTGTGTGCCTTTGTCATCATTAATCATGCCCTTACAGAAGAAAGATCGAGCTTTATTGGTAACACTGTTGGTTGATCTTTGGATTATGGTAACTTTGCGATTTTTTGGCGAAAATTTGGCGACCAACTCTGCTGCAGCAACCTTCTATTTTTTTTTTCGCCGCCATTTTGTCTTCACGAAGTAAAGACATGTTTCTTTTCTTTTTATTTACTCAACACTTTTTCCAACAATCTACTAGCCGAATTACACTGATGCTAGAAATTTTATGTAACAAAACTGCTTAATCATGACAAATATTAACTGCAAAATTGGTAAAAAATGCAGAATCGCAAACTCCTTGGGCGTTTTTCAGAATAGCACGTACACATAAACCATTTACACGTCGACTTATTTTTACTTAAAAAACATCCCAGAATTGCACAAAAATGGCATTGCACACGCTCTTAACTTTATCCATCTACACTGCTATGTTCTCTTAAATTACAAAAATTTGCACGAAAATGCAGGAAAATTTTCTTAATCTTTAAACTCGATAAAAAGCACATATATGAAATTACCTGATCGCGAAAAAGTACATACCCTTTCCAAGGATGAACATTTCCACGTATAAAATAAATAAAATATCCAAAAGCTTTTACCTCAAAATTATCTATTATATTATAAACGTCACTAATGAATTTATACGCAAACATTAAAAATAGTTACAAATACTTAGTGTCAAATATTTAAATTATTTCCATACACGTTTACTTCAACTGAAACATATACCAAATTCCTACAAACATAAAATTCACAAAATAATTATCATTTAATTAAAATATCACTAAACCATGTACACGTCGACTTATTTTTACTTAAAAAAACATCCCAGAATTGCACAAAAATGGCATTGCGCACACTCTTCACTATATCCATGTACACTGCTTTTTTCTCATAAATTAGAAAAATTTCACGAAAATGCATGAAAATACTCAACGTATACTACTCAAATGTATTCCAAAATACTACAAATATATAACTCACAAAATCACGATCATTAAATTAAAATATAATTAAATTAAAAAACACTACTTAAAATATAAATAAGCACATACATTAAATTAATAAAAATTAGATTACAATCCTAATTACTTTAAACTAAATCATTGCTAATAACAATTTTCCAATAATATCACATTAATTTATTTACTCCTTACATTTAGAACAATGCATAAAAATAATATCCTCAAATGATTAAAAATACTAACTTACCTAATCTTCTTCAGAATCTTCATTACTAGGCTGCAGTACTACTGCTAATTTCTAAATCCTAAATCCAGTAGTCAACTGGAAGTCTATTCACCAAGTAATAAGAAATTAATAAAATTTCACCTATACTCAAACTACTTTCAGCAAACCATGTACCCTTCCTTACACTCCTTTGCACAAAATGTACATTTTCACCATATTTCTTGCACCGCCATTTAAACTTAACTGTAATATCCTTCCTTTCATACAATCTCAACTTATTATTATTATCAGATAAACGCATTAAAAATTTAGAATTAACTTTACATAGCGCCATGCAATCCGAAAATTAATCAACACTATTTCTCACAACACACAATGAAGCTTAATGCAAAATAATTTTTCCAAATTAACCCCCTTTTCCGATTAAAGAGCTGTAATTCGCCCATTAATGTCACGTTTCACGCAACACAGAATAAAGCTAAATACGAAATTTCCAGATTTCCCCCCTTTTCCGATTAAACAACTGTAATTCGTCTATTAATGTCACATGACATATCTCATGATCTCTCATTTCCCTCACACAAAATAATGCGTAATCGGAACTGAGTGTTTCTCACATTATTACCAAAGTCCTAGGTAGTAACCTTTATCGCCTCCAAAATGTCGCCAAACTACCAGTTACCATATTCCAAAGATCAGCAAAACTGTTTTATCAGAACAGCAGCAATAACTTAGTTGCATTGTCTGAATATCGACGTTTAAAGGGATTGCAAAAAAGGGCCCATGTCGAAGAATGTTTTGAAGAAGATGATATGAACTTTTTTATTGCAGAATTCGTTTCCCCATAGTCCATATAACATATATATCAAATTTCATCAAAATTCAATAAGTAGAACAAGTTCTACGGGCATCTGAATAGAGTCAGTTTAATTATAACCACCCTGTATTTTATGTTCATGCTTGTGTATGTTTTGATTTTCAAAATATGTCTCATATAATGTCTCATATTTTGTCATATACTCTTCCTTATTAAAGCCTTTATCTCAAATTAATGAGAAATTAATTTTACTCAAGAAAGTTGTGTTATATTTTAATTTACAAGGACTATCGGTGTATTATATTTTCATGCAGCTAGATAAATTTGATAGTCATGTGCATAAACTGAAAATTTTCAATCCAAATCATAATTGTTCCCTAAATATTATTTGTAACAAATCAATAGTTTTGTCTCATTTGTGTTAGTAATTAAGGAATTATTCTGTATCACATTGTAAAACCTTAGTTTTCCTTAAATAAAGCATAAACTTGTTAAATAAATTTTTTGGAGGATGGGATACTTATGCATTATTCAATCAATTGCGAAACTGTCACCAAGCAGCGTGATTTACCACGAGTTAAGTTTAAGTGTTGTAAGAATTTTAAGTTTTACTAATGTTTATTTTGTTTGAAAACTTTACTATCCTTTCTTATTTTCCGTTTCTGGCCATAATAAACACAAACAGATTTGGTTATGCAAATTGAGCTTGCAAACTGTTAAGTATTTAAGTCGTGGCTTTTAGCCAAGAGGAAGAGAGAGAATTCTCACTACCTTATCTCACATGCGCTTTTCAGTCATTCCTGTCTGCCTTTGAGTCCAGAACTTAGTTCTCTTTGGAACTTGAAGACATTTTGTAGTTTCCAGCATTCTACTCACTACATATGTAAAGTTTAAAAGGGCAATCTTCATGTTACTAGTCTTTGTAAAGTATCTGAGTTTAGTTCTTATTTTTACGTTTCAGACCATAAGTACTGGTCCTTATATCCCAAATTGCGGGAAAGGCTGTAAACTGTGAGAAATAAAGAGTAAGTAAACCCTTCCCATTTGTGTCATATCTTCTACACTTGCACGAACATAGTTATTATCGAAGCTCGTAATAGGTGGGCCACCGTTGCCATCTTTATAGGGATGGTCAGTTCACATCCATGCATTCATTCTCTGGGATTTGAACCTTGGCCTTTCGGTATAGTAGTGAGAGTCACAAATCATTTTCCCATCTGGGCAGCTACAACCGTTTATATAAGTTTATTGGTTTGAACAAGCAACATTGCCATTTTCACAATTGAAATAGCATGAATGAATTTCATAGTATGAAAAAGCACATATTATGTACTTGTTTCAGTGCTGATTTTAGACTGCCAGCTGCTTATGTTTAAATTAGAATTGGCTGCGCCCCTTTTTTTACAAAACTTATGCTTTAAATTTTTAATATAATTATTTCGCTGCTCTTAAATTTGGCCACCCGTGCGCTGTGCACCATTCCCCCCCCTCCCGGTAGGATCAACCCTGCGTCTTTTTGTAAAACAGTCAAAAGTTGTTAATTTGGGCACCCATAATCCGGACCTAAGCTAAAAACTTTCTGGGCATCCGCCACGTTGACACATGCGCATGGGCATTTACGTGTGCGCGTAAGACCTTTACGATGGAGCATATGCGTGTGCACAAGCGCAGAATACATTTTCACGTGCACGTTTAATGTATGCGCCCCTTTTTTTCCAAAACTTATGCTTTAAATTTTTAATATAATTATTTCGCTGCTCTTAAATTTGGCCACCCGTACGCTGTGCACCATTCCCCCCCCCCGGTAGGATCAACCCTGCGTCTTTTTGTAAAACAGTCAAAAGTCGTTAATTTGGGCACCCATAATCCGGACCTAAGCTAAAAACTTTCTGGGCAACCGCCGCGTTGACACATGCGCATAGGCATTTACGTGTGCGCGTAAGACCTTTACGACGGCGCATATGCGTGTGCGCAAGCGCAAAATACATTTTCACGTGCGCGTTTAATGTATAACAGATGGTATAAGCTATAATTATCTAATTATCTATTTCAGTTAATGTTGATGATTGCGTTGTTCCTTAATTTTCGAATTGGATCCGGCTTATTATTTTTTGCAGACTGTAAGAGCAATACTAAAAAAGTAAACTTGAACTTTCGATTATGTCAAATAGAATTTTTGAATCTGGAGCTCCCAAAGGATCGTACAAAACGAAAGTATGTTTCAATGTCCATCAAACAAAAAGTGGAATTGCTGCCAAAAATGGATAAAGACATGAAGAATGTGACAGAGAGGTTAGTGAAAACGAAAAAATTTCGATTGACAAGTTAGTCGGTATTCTCGGCACAGCATTTACGGGACTTGAACAGCGGAACTTTGTAACTGAACAAGAAATTATGTCTGTTTATAGAATTAAAGAGAAAGTATTATCACATAAAACGAAGCGACTTAAACAACGTACATTGAAAGAAATGTTTAATAAAGTAAACAAATAAATATTAAGCTTTTTTTTTTTTTGTAAATTTTGATATCCTTTAGATCATAATTGTTCTTTATTTCATAAATTACGGTTTCATAATTTTAATTTTAGAATTTCTGCATGCCATCTTACGAGATTTAAACTGATGATCTATAATCCGGAATTGCCGAAGTCCCGATGAGTCCGGATTAACAACTTTTGACTGTAAAAAGAATGTGTCAAAACGTTTTTTTTTCCCTTTCTTGGTTACAGTCCTTAAAAAAAGTATGTTTATGCAAACAATAAATGAAAATATAAAGGAAGGAAGTACATCTTTTCTGATTGTTGGTTTGGATATAAAATTGATAAATTAGAAGAAGTTACATTCATGCATGAAATTGTTAATCATGCATACAACTTTGTTGATTGTGGAACTCTCTTACATATGCAGCATATAGAAAGAATAAATGGCATATAAATAAGATGGGCAAATAAAGCAACCTTCTGCACCCATAATCATATTTAACAGAAATTGTATGGTGCCAAGATCAAGCCAACAAAGGCAACAATTGCTTTGAATCAGTTCTTAGAATGATCACTGTAAAAATTTCCTCCAGAACAAAAATATTTGTAAGTGGCTTTATTAGTTGTTCTTGATCTAATTAAAACTAAAATATATACTTAATAATATATATTCATGAAGTAAAGGATTTTTGTAAGTTGCCATGCTTTTCCTTCTGTAAAAAAAAAAAAAAAAAAAAAAAAAAGAATCGCCATACTATTCCGTTGTGGATGTGCTAACTTGTAAATACTGATTTTTGTTTTTAGCCGTAAAATTTCTTTGTGCTAATAAAATGCTTCTTTTTATTATTATTTGTGAACAAAATGGCAAGTGTGATCTGTAAAGATAGTCAAATAAACATTTTTCATCATTTTATAAAGACTGTAATAGGGGTGCGAATAATCAGAAAAATACCAAATTTTATGATCTTCCTGTATTATTCTGCCTATTATCATTGAAATATGTGCATGCAATTTCTTTTTTTAAAAGTTTTTTTTCAATTTTGTCAGTTGCTTCATATGTTGTAGGAAGCTTAATAAATCTGTTACCATTATTCCTTAAATGTCTTGTATGGCTTTTGATGGTAATTCTTTGTATCAGACTTTGGTTTCTAAATGACAATGTCATTTCAGTTCCAGATGAAATTCTACTGGAACTGGTATGCAAGTGTCATTCAGATCATTGTCTGGTTTAAATAATAAAATCAAATTCACTCAGGTGGGAGTAAGTTCCATTTAAAGATGGTGAGCCTTCGTGGGACCAAACTCAAGCGAAATAGCAGAAAATTAGGAAAAACTTAAAAACATGAACATTATCAGTGGTGGAGTTTTCTAAAAGACTTTTTAATTTTTCAAAATTTTCAACTGTTTGCTAAGTTTTTATTTAATCCTTGGCAAACAATGAAAAAGAAGAGAACATGAATGTGTGTGTTGAATTTTATGAGAAAGCTGACAAGGCTTATTTAAAAAATTATAACAAATGATAAAAGTTTGATTTAGAAACAAAGCAACAATCCTTGCAGTGGAGGAATCCATGTTTCATCCTCAAAAGAAAGGAGAACAAATTGGTATTTAACAAACGGCATGCTCTGCATTTTTTCCCAAAGGAATTATTTGCTAGAGTATTCCTCCTAATGCAAATGTCAAATCTGACTTTTGTTGTGATATTTTAGGGCACATGAGAGAGAAAATATATACTTAAGCAGACTATAATTTTGGGTCTGTCACATCTGGCTGTATCAAGATAAGATTTTTAATGACACTTACCTGAAAACTACTCAATTTTTGATAATTAACAATTTGGTGTTCTTTCCCTGCCTTCCTTGGACATTTGATGTAATTTTCAGTTATCCTGTATTCTCAAAAATAAAAATGAAACAAAGGAGATGTTGTCGTAAAAGTATGTTTGATATTTAATGGGAATTGCAATCAGTCCTCAACTGGTTGCAAACACTTAGCTGACAGTTATTAGGTTGCAAGGAATTTTTTTCTTGCCTTACTCTGTTCCTTCATCGTGTAGTTGAAAGCATGCTTGACCAGCATCAGTAGCTCTGGAGTTCAAATTTCACAGACTGCATTGTACATTTTTCATGTTTCCTGCTTCGAAATAAACCTAATGAGTCTACAAGTGGTGACCAAACTAAAATGTGATGGATGATAATTCATCACCCATGTGCCTTCATGATGTGAATGGAAGCAATCCGATCAATTCGGAAATTTCAAATTAATTCATGAATCGATTTGAAAATTCGTGAAATTTCAAACATTCTACAGGACCGAAAGCCCATTGTGGGTGATGTTATTGTGAAGTAATAAGGTCGAAGCAATAAGTCCTCGTTAGTTTAAATCACTCGGGAGTTCCAAAGTTCAACATACGTTACTGCTAGTAGTAGGATTGTTACTTGAAAGTTAAGAAACCTGGATTCCATGGTCATGCAGCCGTTGACAAACTGTGTACAGCACACCTCGGGAGTAGACAGTCACTCGTTGAGCTTCGCACTCCCCAAAATGCAAAGCTTCGATTGCAATGGTGCCTTTAGAATGATGAATCGCTTTACGGTCTACCAATTCGATGGATGTGTCTGTGTTTGGCGGATGACCAGCGAGCACTTCTAAAGTCATTCTATTGTGTGCCGAGTGTGAAGTTTGGTGGTGGCAGCAACATGGTGTGGGGATGTTTTTCATGGTTTTGTCTGGGTCCCTTAGTTCCTGTAGCTGGAAACGTGAACTGTGAGATTGCGAATATTATGTCTTTCTTCTGTCATGCGAATGTGATGTCTTTCTTCGAATTATTATTGTCTTTCGAAATTTTTAAAGTATTTGTTTTTCAAACTTCATTTTCATTTATCTGACCTCTTTTTTTTTTTTCCCTTATGTAGAGAGAGTACTAAATTTCGAATTTAGATATTTCTGGTCTATTTTGGAATTTTTTATCTAAAAATTTGAATTTTACAAAGTAATCTGGAAATAGTTTTATTGGAAGAATTTTTTTCATATGAACAGATTCAAAAAGGCGATGGAATTGAATATTTTTTTGGGGGACAGATGATGCTAAAAACTATTTTTGAACTGTAAGGGGTGCCGATATGAAGTACATTCATAGTGGTTGCAGCTTGATAGAATTGATGAGACTAATTCTACTAAGATTTTTAATAACAACTTGGAAACTTTATTGTTTGTTTTGTTATTTTTCCCAAACAAGTTATTGGGTTCGATTTTATAAATATCAATTGAGAGCGAATTTCCGTTTCAGAAATTATCAAGATAAAAAATAATGCTAAATAAATAAAATATAAGGAACAGCACTGTAGTCTTTTTTTTTTTTTTTTTTTTTTTTTTTATTGGTCTTGATCTGAGCGACGGGCATGTGGCGCTTCGTTCTTGGAATAAATATTCTTATGATCTTTTCCAGAGCTCCAGATGCGGAAGTATGTTAAGTTCATCATGATTTACCAGTAATAGTACATTCTAGTTCAATCTGTACTCAAAGCCGATGTGTTACGGGCTTGCATTCTCTTTCGCCGTTTTGAGTAGTCAGTATATGTCTCATCAGAAACGCCCGTCAAAGGCTATTGAGAATATTAAAATGATTATTTATTGCAAACACAAGTTGATCGATTACGATAATTTGAATTAGAATGCATAAGAGATGCTTAAATTTATTACCTTTTTAAGTATTGGTCAGAGGGGTACAAAATAATAAAAGGGACGCTTAAATTTTGAAATAACTTTCTTATCAAATAGATGGAGGCAATTATGGTATTGCTGCTTCTGCTTGTTTTTACTTCCTTGTATGAAGTAAAAAGGAAATATTGTAATCGCGAAAAGTTTCAGGCAGCATATTTCAACGAAAATATCCATTTTGACCGCTATCGAATGCAATTTAACGATGTTTTTGCGTGATATTTGTACATAAGGACAGAATAAAAGACTCGTTTCCTCCAAAAAATTATAAAACTGCTTTAAAATTAATTCTGAAGAGAATTTTTCTTCGCCTCTCTACGTACGTACGTATCTCGCATAACTCAAAAACGAGTAGCCTCAAAACGTTGAAATTTTGTATGTAGGACTGCTATAACATGTAGATGTGCACCTCGTATTTTGGTTGCATTCGGCCGCACCAAACGTATATAAATATATTTATATATATATCCACTCTGTTACCCGGCTCAGTGATCTCAGTTTCTTTACTCTTATATGTTTGTAAATTGTACATTTTTTGCTTTAAAAATGATTGAATTATGTTGTTTTTATCTTCCGGTTAAGGTTTTTATGCCTCCAGTAAATCTGTATGCAATATTTTTAGAATTATCAACAATTTTAAAGTTGTTGAAGTGCCGCTAAGCCATTTTTTTAATGGCGGCCATTGATTGTTTACATTTGAAACAGAAGACTAGTGGATTTGTTGCAAATCTAGAGAAACTTCGCTTCCCAACAACAAAGATAAGCCTTCATTTATTATTGCCAATTAAATCATGCTTAATCCTTTCTCGAATTTTTTCGAGGAAATAAGTGTTTAAGATTTACTTCGTAATTTTTAATATAGATATTTTGAGTTTTTATGTATTTTTGCTTTCTCACGAAGTGAGAACTGAATTAATTGAATGAGAAATATTCAATCGTCTGTGAAAAATTGTTTCTTTTCTTTTTTTCCTTTTTTTTTTTTTTTTTTTTTTTTGTTTGCTTATTTTCTTTATACATCCGTTCTAGCTTTATTATAGTATTTGAATAGAACATGTGGCAACGATTAGATAATTCTATTCTTTAAATGATATAAATTGTGTGCATTATGAGTTATAATATGAACGAAATATAATACTGTTAAGTGAATCTAGCGCCAGAGTGTCGCTATGGTAAACAAATACTAGAGTGAACTTTAAAGAATGCATTTATTCTATTGTAATTTATGCGCTGTCGGCGAAGTGGATTTAATTCAATCCAATAAGTTTAAATGAAATGCAAGAAAAAATGCGTATAATTTAATATTCCGTAGAAGGAAGTCATGTGGTGTACACATCAGATTTTTTATTTTATGCCTTTGGACATAGGGATTACTTTTGTAGGCTGTGTAACTGTTACTTATAGGAGATTGGAGATCATTCGTTAAGTGGTGTTCGACCCGAGGGCCTTTACCACTACATGTTTATCAATCCCCTAAGGACCTGTAAAAGTTCGTTAAATTCCATAAACTGGAAAAGTCCTGTGCACTTGTAATAAAAGTGCAAAGTCTTCAGTAGTGAAGAAGTGTTACTTATAGGATACATCATAACTGATGTTGATGGAAAAGCTCGTCCCGTTTTTTATTGATTCATGTTTACGAGTGGTTTTGCCGTCGTACATGAGGCTGTGATGATTGCAATTTTAGCCAATAAAACGTATGGCCATTTTAACGACAGCATTTAAAGGCAATATACTTGTAGATCAAATCATTCTGTAAAAGAATATCAAACGTTTAAAACGACAAAGGATGAGTTTCGTAGTTCGAGTTTGACAGAGGCAGTACTGGCAGCCTAGCACATTTATTTAGAAGGGGATGCATTTAACGATAGCACTTATCGTCGCTGGTTTGAAAAAAATCGTTGGGTGAGGACAGAAAGTGTAGAGATCAACCATGTTCTGGATATCCAACAGTGGTTTCTGAGCAGTGCCTTCCACGCAACTCTTCAAGAACAAGTAGCAATATTACTCATGCTTAGAACAACAGTGTAAAAATGAATGCACGTCCTTAGGGTTTATTATCATAAAGCTGAATTAGTCGGCTACCCATCGGTGCTCTGAAAAACTCTTGACTGGTGAGAACCAATACCTGACTTTCTTTCTTTCTCGCTCAGAAATAAACAATATTTGAAACCACAATTATGACGGGTGATGAGAAATGGATACTGCATCGTAATGTCACATGTCGATGGACTGTATGTCGTATAGCAGAACTTGCTCCACCCACATCAAGAAAAGGATGCATCCTGAAAAGGTTTCGTTAAATGCATGGTAGAATATGGAAGGAATAATCCACTGAGATTAGCTTTCATGTAATCAAGCCGTTAGTGCTGACATGTGCTGCCAACATTTGGACAAACTCAGGCAAAAACTGCTACGTAAGCGACCAGCACTAGTCAGTCACCAAGATTTATCTTTCGGCTTTAAATTTTCAGGTACTGCTTCAGTCACTCAAAAAAACAACTCGACCTAGATTGGTAAGTTTTACCGTATTCCAGGACTTTGCTTTTTCGGACTGCTATCTTTTTCGATCGCTATATAATTTCGTGACCTTTCAAACCTTCGATGATGTGCAAAATGTGAAGTATTGCAATTTTTTTTTAGTCCAAAGGGATTTGAATCCCGAAGGACTATTAGTTTCGTTTTGGCATTTTGTGTCGGACTCATAAATGTCGGTTCACTTTTCAAACTGTTGCCACAAAATGTTAGAGTCCTGCATTATATTTGAAGAAATTAAATAATGAAAAATCTGCATAAATGTATGTATATTTCTCGTATTGTGATAAAACAACGGTACATAGAGTCATCGAATTTTGAATAACGTAATCCTCCAACGAATATGAGCATGTGGAAAACCAAATTTGAAATTTGTTTTATGATCGATTTCCTATTTTTTAAAACTTAAAATATATTAAACTTAAATTAAATTATAAATAGAACTTAAATTATAAATAGATAAAACTTAAACTTAAATTATAAATAGATTACTGAACAAAACAGAAAAAGTGTTTCAATTATGTTGTTATTTTTATTCATTTTACAAGCCGCTTGAAAACATTAACATAAAAAAGGAGAAATATATAATTATTTCATTTATTTAAGCTGCTTTCGGCTATTGAGTTTTAATGAATTTTTGATTAACAAACTCAAGGATTTCAAAGCGAGCAATGGCAACGTTGTGCAGAAAAAACATTTTTATCTCCAGCGCGTGAGTCTCTGTATCGGAAATTCTAAGGATATGCTCGTTTTAAAACTATTTTGCGATATTGCTGTTGCACTGGATCTTATGGTTTAAGTGCGAGGAACATGATATTTAATAAAGAAAGGTAACACACAAAATGTTAAAAAACGCCCCTTTGGACGTAATTTAAAATCTGAAACATTTCAGATTTTGTTTTTATTTAAGTAGTGTTTTTATATGAAAGATTGATTTAAGAACTTACACCACTTGGATTGGTAATAGGTGTGAAGCAACAGTTTCATGTGGATCATTTATGGTGTGATAGCATAATGTATGTAACAGGTAGTAATACTGTATTGAACAAAAATAACAAGACGCGATTATTTGATAACTAAGCTATGGATATGTAATATGTGTTTTCACAAGCTTTTTTTTTTGCTAAGAAGCGAATCAACCGATCTTAGACGGCATAGCAATAATATTTGAAATTATAAATTAGCCTAAATTAAAAATAAATTAAAATTGGCTTATATTTCGTGAAATCATTCGCCTGAACTTTTTATAACAATAATAAATAAGATTAATAACAAATTTCATATGAATAATAAAATGCCTTTGTGTCTTAATTTTTATTAAATAAAGATTGCAATTCTCGTCTATCGAAATAATACTAATTAATATTGGGCATTGCTGTTCACTTGCAATGATCGGTTGCCAGCACTGGACTTTCAGACGATGCTTATGCCGATTGGACTATTTATCCCCAAAGCTGATTCGCTAATTGCTCGAATTTACGCTAATAACATTCGTTAATTGCGTGGATATATAAGAACAGACTTTCTAATAGGCTGTTGTGACGCTTCATTTCAAATGGATAGAAAACAGGACACATAACTGTATTAGGATTTGTACGACAGAGATTTATTAAAAATAACTGTAGACATTTTTAAAACTTTGCTCTTCCTTATTCTATTGCTTGCAGTAAAATTTAGGACTCATTCGGGATTGCAGCCCGTGATATTTTGCATCGACAATAAATAGATTACTGAACAAAACAGAAAAAGTGTTTCAATTATGTTGTTATTTTTATTCATTTTACAAGCCGCTTGAAAACATTAACATAAAAAAGGAGAAATATATAATTATTTCATTTATTTAAGCTGCTTTCGGCTATTGAGTTTTAATGAATTTCATAAAAATATTTAAAATATCTGTAATTAGATATCTCATGGTTTAAACATAATTAGTTTTATTTAAATCGGTTAGATTAAAAAGTAGAAAAATTATTCTAAAGAAATAAAAAATTAACATAAAAAGGAGAAATATATAATTATTTTAATTATTATAATTTTTGTTTTAAATTCTAAATCAGCAGATTTTTATCGACGAGGCATTAATCTACTACAAGGCAGATGGCAAGAAATCACACTATATGCTGGCAATTACGTCATGTAGTCCGCGTTTTCTTTTATTCTCACTTTTTCTTTCCCGCCTAAGGGCCCACCAGCGGCCGAGCGGTAAAGTCGCTGAACACTGGTAGTTCGGTTCGAGGTAGCGAACGGGCTGGCTGCATGGGCGTTTTCGTGGTTTTCCCCATGTGTAACGTGTATACGAGCCAGTTTCCCTTAGAAAGTCCTCCACGAAGGCATCCCTCCTCTTAGGCAGATAGCCCTCGAGGCTTTGCCATACTCACAAACACACACACACACACTCTTTCCCGCCTAAAAACGAGACGTGTTTCTTGCATCAACCCAGTATCTGAAAGCGTGTTATTTCTCTGTGAAGACATTCGTATTATCCATAGAGAACTGTATCTGATTATCTGAGAAACACAAAACCTGGAATACTGAAGGCGCTAAATTTAGGCTTGCAAGAGTGTATTAAGCTTCGTTCCTTCCCCCTTCCATATACACCTTAATTTTGGAAGGGCGTTAAGTAAATAAAACAGTGCATAAATATTGGAAATTTGGTGATATGAGAATGTACTTTATACGTGGTGTCCACAAAAGTCTTTATCTAGCCTTTTTTTTTTTTTTTTTTTCGCTACCGTTCGATGTAGACATATACTTCCCTCTACAAAAATGCTTTAAATGGCGTAAGTATTTCAGTTTTACCATTTTTAATCTTAAAAGATCAGTTTTGTAAAAATAACGAAATGTAACTTTTTATAGTCCGTTCCCCATATTTATGTTTAGGAAAATTTTTTAATCAACATAAAAATAAAATACGAGAAGTGTAACTCTTTTGAGGCTATGTGTGAAGTGATGGCATGCAGAACAACGTAATTTGTGTTATAGTGCAGAGTTAAGCGTCTTTCAAACATTCGACGCGAGGCTGCATTTTACGCGAAGAAGCATGAGCTGTTTTTGTATCAGAAGCATAACCCTATCAAAGCAGAATAGGGTTACCAGACACAAAAGTGAAAAAGGATGACATTTATTTAGAAGGGGAGACATTTCAAAATAAAATTAAATTTAAGATATACAAAACTTTATTGTGGAAAAAAAACTTTTAATATTAAATTAATTTTCAGAGCGTAGCGCTAATACCAAATAGACATAAACTTTCAGAACCATTTAAAATTTTTGACAAAAGTTCTTCATTTTTTAATAAATAACAATAAAAAATTGACATGTCATACTCTTAAAATTGTGTAGCATGAGTATTATTGATTTCACTGATTCTGTATTAAGTCTGTTTCCTTCCTTGGCCCATTGAGAGTTTATCAGAGAAAAACTTTTAACGTTTACGTTATGAACAGGAATGCAAAAAATTCACAAATTTTCAGTAATTTCTAAAAGAGATCAGTATTGGAGCAATAACCTTCGATGGACGCTGTCTTCAGATTTGAGGAATAATATCAGGCTGCAAAATTTTGTCGTACAGTTTCGTGCCATCAGTAATAACCACCTCTTTGGTGCAAGAACTCAACACTTGGAATCAGATTTTCAGATTTTTACCTATCACCAAAATCGGTCGTCTAAGCTCGTGAGGAGCCCATTTCCTCTCTGTTCCGTTCTACATGATCTGTTTTTAGCAATTTAAACGTTGTTATACTTAGAGCTGAATGATTAGTAATTTCATATTAGAAGTAAACGCTTTTATACAGAAAATGTAACCACAAATAGAGAACAAACTCTAAAAACACCAAATAAACATCTAAATAAATAAATGGAAAATATTACAAAAATACAGAACAAAACAACAAAAAGTAATTTAGTTATTTATAGATATTTATAGATATTTGCAGCAATATTTGTGTTTCAGATTTAACATGAAAACTTGGCGATTTAAAAGAAATGTCTTAGTAGTACTCAAAATAAAATATTTTATATCTTTCATGCATGAGTGCAGTAGTCTTCAAACTTCGTCGACTCATGTAACCCTTAGAATTATAAGGTTTCGTTCGAGGAACCACAACCTACCTTTAGATAAACATGTCTTAAAATAATATTTAAAGCAGATCAATATGTTATAGTTACTTTATGTGAAGACAATTAAAGAAAAGTATTATATTTTTTACTAAAGAATTTTAACATAAAATTAAAGTAATTAACCCATTAGTAGCATTAATTCGTGCTCCAGGTGTCTTACTAGCAGAGGTGTGTTGGCACTTTTTTTAACACAGACTGCCCAAGTTCTATTGATGTTATCTGCAGTCGCATTTCATAATCTGAATTTAATTTGTTTCTACATTTTGTTTTAGTTGTCACGTACGTCAGAAAGTTTCTTCCTTTAAATACGTTGTTCTGAATGGCCTGTAAAATGTTCATAGCTATGTGAGAAACTTCTAGGTATTCTGCATAAATCGTTTGAGGGCTACTCTTGCTTAAATTTACATTTTAACGCAGTCTGTTGTGATTTCGATAAATTGTTTCCTTTCCTTCCTAGCCAAGGAAGGAAAGGGCACAATTTATCTTCTGATTTAACGTAGCGCTCGAACAGATTTTTTTATCTAGTCAGAATAATTTTTTTCCCCCTTAGAAATATTCATCAAATGAAAAAAGTGTTCCATCGTAAAATTTTTAAAACTGTCGTTTAAATTCAATTCATTTTCCATTAGAAAACTTTAGTTTGGCAAAGAATTGTTTACATTTTAACGCAGTCTGTTGCAATTTCGATAAATTGTTTCCTTTCCTTCATTGCCAAGGAAGGAAACGACACGATTTATTGACAATTTATCTTCTGATTTAACGTAGCGCTCGAACAGATTTTTTTATCTAGTCAGAATAATTTCCCCCCCTTAGAAATATTCATCAAACGAAAAAAGTGTTCCATCGTAAAATTTTTGAAACTGTCGTTTAAATTCAATTCATTTTCCATTAGAAAACTTTAGTTTGGCAAAGAATTGTACATTTTCTCTTTGACATATGATGACCACATGTTAAATTTTAGAACTAATCTATACCTAAATATATTTTTATATGTTTAGTTAATAAACGCTAGTCAACTAGTGTAGTTACTTTAAAATTTTCTTTTCGAGTTTTTATTTTGACTTGCGGAACCGCAGAATTTCACGAAACACTGCGCTGGTGTGCTGTTGAAGCGTATGATGTTTAATTTCTCTTCCAAATTGAATGTCTCTGCTACTAATTTAGAAACTAAGTGATTTAAACCAGTAAACGAGTTCTTCATCTGTATTTATTAATAACCTGAAAGTGAAATTGCAGTAACTGGACTCATAAAAATTATTACAGTCAAACCCATTGCTAACCCGGCTTACAACGAACTCTCAGATATAACAAACGAAATTTTGAGCCCCATCCATTGTCCTATGTACTTTATGTGAATTTTATACGTCTATAGCGAACTTCCAAATCTATAAAAATTGGATGTAACTTATTTTGTTGATTTCTTGGACTGAATTTTTATTAAATTTTTTATTTTTCAAACTTTTGTCCAGAATTTCTGTAGTTAACTTAAAAATAACTAAGCTTTAAGATCATCCTGTTTAGAGTATTATAGTAACAAAAAACATCATCAGATTACTGTTGTTTTATTTTCACCCTCTCGACCTGCGTTCTAAACGAAAGGTTACGCGATACAGCTGTAGCACTCAGTCCTTAAAAAACAAGGATACACAATAACCTTAGATTCTGTACTGTCCGATATAACGAAGTATATTTTCCAGAGTGTCTTAGTACACAGATAACTTTTTTGTACATTATTGAACCCTTAGTCATAAACCGACCTATGTTTTTTTCCCCGAATAAGGATATGGAACCCTGCCGGACAACTAGCTCGACAGGTATCTTACGTATTAAAAAAAAAAAAACTTATTCCCCTTCCCCAGCTCTGCTTCTCCATCCGCCCACGCCACCGTCTGATTCAACCCCCCGTCTTCTCCTTATCCTTACCATACCGTGAAGTAGCATTTGAATAAGAGCTTAACCGGGACTGACAACAGGCCTTTTATTTCTCTAACGGCGCCAGTGTTTTATCAATCCTGACTTTTCGGTAGTAATCTTTTGCGACTAAGAAATTCGATATTGCATTTCTTTTGGCAAAGAAGGCTTGAATAAAAACTCACACCTCTCTGCCCCCTTCCGATGTTTCGCATCTCTTATCTGGATTGCTAGTCATTCTAAGTAGATAAGCTATATAAACGACTCTTCTTGTCCAGAGGATTTTGAGTGATTTGCGACCGAAGGCAGAAACGTGACTGTTTTTGAAGTGGTTTCTAACTACGAATGTAGTATAGTATGTGAGTTGTCGTGTTGGTCTTGAGCTTGTGTCGGCGCAACGTGTCATCTTCATTTTCGATGGAAATTATGCATGCGATTTAACAGCGTTTAATCTTAAAGCAAAAGTTCCTTTTTTTTATGCAGTAGTTTGAAATTAATCTCGAGTTTTGTTTTTAACGCTCTTGTTTTTTTTTCTCTGTGTGTATTTTAAGAATATATTTTGATTCTTTGCGTCTTTTAAATTTGTTGTACTATTTCTGCGTTTAATACACTGGCCGCCTGAGTGATCAGCCGCCTAGAATAGTTATTTTGTATATATTTTTGTAAGATAAAAATATCTCTTAACATTAAGATCCCGGAGTAGTCCGACAGGAGGTCACTTCAGAGTAATGAAAACTGTGCACAGAGTTCGAGAGCGTCTCTACTGTATACATTCTATAAACTATCCAGAAAATTATACGTAAGTTAGTTATTGCACATATTTGTACTGATCATATTCATTTAAATTGTAAATTTCACATCTAATTCGAACACATTTTATGAGAAGGGCAAACAAAGAATAATTTTAAATCTTTTTATTGCTATATAAATTCTGTTATAATATTCAGCGAATACAAGTTTCCTTCTGACATAAGAAGTATAAAAAATCAGCCTTTTCTTTAAATTTATGAATAACCTCCGATAAATACTTGGCTAGTATTCAGGACATTCTCTTCTGTAAAATGCAATATTGATTTTTGTTATACTAGTGAAATAGTCACTTGAGGCTAGTGAAAGGTTTAAAAGCTTCATTCTTGAAGTATATTACGTAAAATCTCTTCCGAAAGCTTCAGAGAATTCTTAGAAAACTGCAATGTACAAACTTTCCCCAAAGTAGAATTTTTGCTCTATTATTGCCTGTTATTTATCTTGCAGTAAATTATTAGTGCAAAAGAAATTTCTGTTGGTATGGATCATTACATAGGATAAAAAGTGTATTTTCTTCTCATTTTTACACTTTCGATCTACATGCAATGTGCTTTCAGTCTTTGACTGTATAACAATTGAATTATCTCTATATCTGTTTTTTTTCCCGTCTTTTTTTTAAACAATGGAGAAGCTGTATGCGTGTATGTACACTGGTGTGCAAAACTTAAGCAGCAAGTGTTCTTTTTGCCATAACTCCACGAGAAATTATCTGAGAGACATGAAATTCAGAAATGAAAGACAGCATTTTGTGTTTAAACGATGAGAAAGCATAGTTGTGCAAAAATGAATACAATGCATACAGTATGGAATCAGATAAAAACAGGCTCATAGTATCGTTACACATGATTATCTGTACAAGAGGAAGGCCGACAAGCACATGTTCCTTAGTATGTGATATGCCCTCCCCTTACTGCAGTGGTTGCTTCGCACCGTCTCTCCATACTCAGCACCAGATTGTCCAACAGATCATGAGGTAAGAGCGCCATTCTTCAATCAGCATCTGTTTCAGTTGTTGGGTGTTCCCCGGAGGATGTATTCGTGCCGCACGGCGTCTCCCCGAAGCATGTCATACATGTTGTATGGGATTCAAATAAGAGGAGTACGCTGGCCAATCCATTCGATTGATATCTTCACTTTCCAGTAGTTTCTGAACAGCAGGAGTCCGGTGTGGCCGTCCATTGTCATCCATAAAAACAAAGTCTGCTCCAATGGCACCTCGGAACAGATGCACATGGAAAAAGATTACCTCCCGACAGGTAATCCCGACAGCGAATGTATTTAATTGCTTCTCCGTCCTTCCTTTTATCGTAGTCTTGAGTAAGCGCGCCGACCGCACGCGTTTTGCGTACGCTCACGTCGCCTATGACGTTTTGTTTCTGACATTTGCGTACGCATGACCTTTCTACTGAATTGCGTGTTCATTGTACTGATCGCAAGAACCCCTTTTCTGCAATTGCACGGCTATTTGATTAAAATTTACATTGTTGCTTAAGTTTTGAAGACCAGTGTATGTTTTCTCGCGCTGTGGAAAAGCAGAGATACATAGAGCTTCCAAATCTTGAGCACACGTAGTCCTCCATCCGAACATATTTAACCCAGAGTCCAAATTTGGAATTTTAAAAAAACATTATTATATGTATTTTCTTTGAATTTAATGAATATTTTATTTACAAACTCAACGATTTCAAAGCCAGCAGTGACCGAAATATGATCTCCGGTTACAGAATCTCTGTCGAAAACGGGGAGCTCCCGTGTACCATAATACCTCTCAAGACGAGAACTCCAGAACCACCGTAACGGTCTCTTTCCGTGATGTTACTGGGATGAAATCGTATCCCGACCTCTCTCCAAATCAACTGGCGTTGAGAATCGCTTGTGGTGCTAAAACGACTCTCATCCGTAAGGAGGTCACGACTCCATTCATGAGATGTCTAGTTTTTATGCTCCTTGCACTTCTCTAAACAGTGACGCCGATGGCCAACTTTCAAAAGAATGCAGCGGTCAGGACGGTGGGCGAATAGGCCACCTTTGTGAAGGTGTCTGGACAAAGTAAACCGCGACACTTGTCGCCCCGTTGCTGTACACAGTTGCTGAGCTGTGGCGCTAGGTGACAGGTTTCGGGCCTTTTTCGACTGAAGGAAGATATATCGGTCATCCACTGCAGTTGTTTTCCTGGAGCAGACACTACCAACCTTTCTAAAAGCTGTACCTATGGTTTGGAAGGCTTTTCCCAAGGGCGCGCAACGACACTCTTGTTGATTCCGTACTCTTCAGCTACACAGGCCACACTATGCCCTCCTCCAGCTTTCCGATCATTCTTCCACGTGTGAAGTCATCCAGGTAATTTCTTCTAGCCATATTTCACGAAAGAATTCACTTGCAGCGAATGTATTTAATTGCTTCTCCGTCCTTCCTTTTATCGTAGTCTTGAGTTAAGCGCGCCGACCGCACGCGTTTTGCGTACGCTCACGTCGCCTATGACGTTTTGTTTCTGACATTTGCGTACGCATGACCTTTCTACTGAATTGCGTGTTCATTGTACTGATCGCAAGAACCCCTTTTCTGCAATTGCACGGCTATTTGATTAAAATTTACATTGTTGCGTAAGTTTTGAAGACCAGTGTATGTTTTCTCGCGCTGTGGAAAAGCAGAGATACATAGAGCTTCCAAATCTTGAGCACACGTAGTCCTCCATCCGAACATATTTAACCCAGAGTCCAAATTTGGAATTTTAAAAAAACATTATTATATGTATTTTCTTTGAATTTAATGAATATTTTATTTACAAACTCAACGATTTCAAAGCCAGCAGTGACCGAAATAAAACGGTTTTATCTCCAGTTGCTGAAACATAATGTCCTTGACACAGTGACATTCATGCAAGACGGGGATTTTCCTTATAGCACAACCGAACTGAAGACGTTCGTAAGAACTTTCAACGAAGGGCAATTAAATAAGTCGTCACTGTAGAATTGGGTGGTCACCTTGCTCGCCGAATTCAATACCACTTGATTTTTTGGATGTGGGGCTACGTCAAGTCCAGAATGTACCACAATAGCCGATCTTCTTTGGCTCAGTTAAAGGACGCCATTCGTCACGAAAGTCTCTTGCATCCATTCGGATATGCTACATGCTGCAGTTACCAGTGTTTCAACTCGTTTGCAAACTGTAATTTATGGTAATAGCGGGCACAAAATAAGAGTGATATGCTTGTATTCATTTGCCTGCCATGCAAATAAATATAGTTTTACTTGAAATGTACGATTTACTCTTGTACAGCGCCCTTTATCGACGAAAATGTTAACTTTTTCCTCCATTACCCCCCTCCCCCCAAAAAAATTTTTTTTTCCCTTTACGAGAATAACTTTGTCACAAACCGTGTTCAGTTCTACCAATTCCTTCAATTTTTTTGAGTTTTTAAAATTCACTCTGTGTTTATATATATACACACACACACATATATATGTATGTAAGATATAACAAAATACGATTGCGGCTTTCAAAATTAACTACTTTAGATTTGGTGCTCTTCCCCTAAATTCATCTGTTCTCCCAAATTCGAGATCCTCCCATGTTATATAACACCGCTTGAAAAGGGCAACTAAAACTAAAATAATCATAACTTGTCTCTACAATTGCATCTACTTCGGTATAAATACCACTCGTAAGATGAGTGCGTCATCTTCTTTTCCCTAGCTTCCGCCTTGCAAACATCTCTATGCTGCTATGCCCTCCTTTGTTCTTATTCTAAGAGGATATAACGTACCTATAAAAAATATTGTAATTGCTTATGATCTAGAAATATCCTATCTACTAAGAAATGATTTGATTATGTGCGAAAATAAAGATTGGTGCTTTGTCGGAATCCAGTTTCGTCTTCCCCCTTTGCCAGCACGACTACGCATTAAAACATTACTTATATATATATATATATATGTCATAATAAAAGCACAGGAAAAGACGGAACACTGTAGATGCGTGATTAGATCCATATTGAAGAATTTTGATTGCGTAGTATTTAAAGAACTTGGCAGTCGAGGCAGTTTTACTTCCATTTTTATTTCCAATTGATATTTGTGGCCACAATCACTTGGCACTCTAGTCGTGCCTTTCCACAGAAGATTTACATTTTTGATATTGTTGGGATAGAAAGCAAGCCAGCAAAATTACATCTTAGCACAGTAGAGAGCAAAAGCTGAAGTGCGTCGTTATGAAAGATGGAAGCATGCGAAGAGAAAAGTTTTGGTTTACAATTCGGTGATTGGTCGTCAAGAGGCATCTGGTATTAACGGTTACGTAAGATCGCATGATTAATTTGAATGACGCAATGCAGATAAGTTATTACGATTTTAGAATAGAGAGGAAGAATTAATGTTTATAGTTATATTATAATTCTGATTCATACATTTTTATCTTACATATTTCCCCCCTTCAAAAAGAAAAAAGCGTAGCGCCAGAGAAGCCTTTTTAAAGAGAAAGAGCTAAAACACTAGCAAATGTAAAAAAAAAAAATAAAAATAAATAAATCATAAAAATTTTTGTCCTGTAAAGTATAATTTATAAATATCAATTTTTTTAAAATAAATTTTTAATTTTTAAAGTCCTATTGAATTTTTCAGCATTTCAGTCCAAAAGTCTTTTTGTCTGAGAGTTCACATAATCATAATTCTTCAGGGAAGGTTCTTGTTATTACAGAATATCACAAAATAAACTTTTACACAATCATAGCTTATAATAAAATGTAATGCACATAAATATTTATGATACTTATTTCCATACTGATAAATTATAATTTAACATCATAAATAATAGGATTAAGATTTTCAGAATTTATGGTTTCACCGTTATCATCTTTCATTTACAATTCCTGATTTTACCAAACTGGAAGCCTCGCAATACTTCTAAACAAACATATCCATCAATAGGGCTGTCCTCTTGAGCTAACCAGTGTGTTCTCTGCACTGGTGACCCAGGGTGCCTAGACAGTTACTTGAAAAGACCTCCGTTCCTTGCATTAAGGTAACTGGCCTTTGAGAACTGCACTAATACATTCCATAATAAAAAATATAATAATAATAATATAAAAAATTTACATGCATTCATAAAATGAGAGCCTCCAACAATATCTTACTTGAAGAGGGTGAAGGGAAAAACTATACAGAGGTAATTACAGGCCTCTGCTTAGGAACCCAGTACTCTCTCGACATACACTATACTTAACATACAATCCCTCATAAATTTAACATGCATTTACCATAATTTCATATTACTTATCTGTACTAATTTCACTTATTTTTAACATCTTTATTTTTAGAATAATTATAAAATTCGTATTCAAAATTCTCAACAAAATTTCAAAAACATAAAAACTTATCTTAATATCCTTCCCTATGAATAATTTAAATAGCTTAAAATTCGTTACTTAATTTGCTCACACATAATTATGAAAAATTAGAAAAATTAATGAACAAGAATTTCAGATTTTCTCAAAACAAATTGCAGAAATTTTAACCAAAGTTGAAATGAAAACTACAGAATTCGCAGCACATTAAATAATTTAGTTCCTGAACTAGGTTCACACGAATGTAATAATTTTTTATCAGTTGAAAAACCAGAAGTGCAAATAATTTTCTGTCGCACATACTTGCAAACACTAACTCAGATCGATCTTGAACCCGCTGTAATGCGTAATTCCTAAACGGTAATTCACTGATGATTTCCTTTTCACTAGGCATTCGAACTTCTCAATTTATCGAGAGATTACTTTCAATCTGTAAACACTATGCGTGATTATTATTATTATTATTATTTTTTTTTGAAGCACTTGCAAAACACCACAGCAAAAGAATGATCTGTTATTTTTTAAACACTGAAAAAACAAACTTTATGATTCACTTCTTTCACATTATCTTGGATTTATCACAAAACGATGATTTAAAGAGCTGAATTAAATTTTCCATTGAGGTTTCAGGCTGCAGGAAACTATCCTGCCGGCTTAATTGTCATTATAAGAGCAAAGGAAAAAACGGAACACTGTAGATGCGTGATTAGATCCATATTGAAGAATTTTGATTGCGTAGTATAGTATTTAAAGAACTTGGCAGTCGAGGCAGTTTTACTTCCATTTTTATTTCCAATTGATATTTGTGGCCACAATCACTTGGCACTCTAGTCGTGCCTTTCCACAGAAGATTTACATTTTTGATATTGTTGGGATAGAAAGCAAGCCAGCGAAATTACATCTTAGCACAGTAGAGAGCAAAAGCTGAAGTGCGTCGTTATGAAAGATGGAAGCACGCGAAGAGAAAAGTTTTGGTTTACAATTCGGTGATTGGTCGTCAAGAGGCATCTGGTATTAACAGTTACGTAAGATCGCATGATTAATTTGAATGACGCAATGCAGATAAGTTATTACGATTTTAGAATAGAGAGGAAGAATTAATGTTTATAGTTATATTATAATTCTGATTCATACATTGTTATCTTACATATATATATATATAATATATTGTAAAATTAGAAGGCTTTTTATATACCATCTACAAGGAACACCAAATTTTAAGTACTGAAATAGTAGCTTTTGTCATTGATCGCAGATTAATCGACTTATCAAGGGAAATAAAGCAATCTACCATCACTTAACAACGACTAAATTAAGTGAGAGTGTTTCGTCTTCTTCCAAGTAAGCATCAAGTTATATTTCTGCAAGAGCCAAGTCACGAAACGTACTGAATCAAAATAAAGACATTAGTCCATTTAAGCCAAATGAATCTTCATAAAGAAAGTAAATTAGTAAATAATCTTTTAAATTTAAGTTGTTCACTAAGAATACAACTAAATGGGATACTTACTTTAGAAAATATATCCCCGACACCCTCCTTTTCAAACTGAAATTCAAAGGTAAAAACAAGAGTAAATTAAAAGATCAAAAGGATAAAATCTTGAAAATTAAAGAAAGTAGTTTTCAGCGATGAAATGTAAGAAGGGTTATTGTAAAAAGTTTTGTTCTCTATTTAATAAAGTTTATCCTTAAATTGGCAATTAAACTTTTGAACGTTTCTTGGAGATAATAGAGAGTAGGCTGCTACTAAAATAGCGCTTAAAGCTGCCATTTAGTTCAAATATAAATTCTAAATAAAAGTAAATTGAAAAGCCTGTGATCTGCGCTAAAGCTGCAAAGTAATAAACCAATAATTTATAATTAGGAAACTTTTTATATACCATCTTCAAGGAACAGAAATTGAATTAAAACCGTGAAATATGAATTATTAAAAAATTTTAGTTAGTATTTTAATTAGTAATTTAAACTAGTATTTTCTAGACCTCTACTGCTTTAAAAAACAAATTTTGTACAGAAAAATCCTTAAAAACAAAAATACCAAAATCAAAAGTAAAAATTTTTAGTATTGAAAAAGTAGCTATTGTCATTGATCGCAGATTAATCGACTTATCAAAGGGAATAAAGCAAACTGCCATCAATTAACAGCAACTAAACTAAGCGAGAATGTTTTGTCTTTATTCCAAGTAAGCATCAAACTATAATTTTACAATATTATGAGAGTGTCGGGGAATATTTTTTTTTAAATGAGGATATTTTCTAATTCCGTTCTTAAAGTAGAAGAATTTCTCACGTATTTTTATTTTAGATTTTATTTATGATAAAAAAAATTTCGCTTAAGTTGACCAATATGTTTCTAGGTTCTTATAAACGAACTAATCACTAATTTGATCCTTATTTGAAAAAAGACGGAAACATTCTCACTTCATTTGGTTATTATTAATTGATAGTAGATTGGTTTGTTCCCCTTGACAAATCAATTAATACGCTCATTAACAATAGCTACTTTTTCATTACTTTGGATTTTGAATTTAATATTTGGAATTTTTACAGACGGGTTTTGCTTTACAAATTTTGAATCATTTTTACTACAGTAGATCTAAATAACTTTGGATACTGACTTGGAAAGCTACTTAAAAGTACTAAAGTTTTCTCCAATAAGTCATAGCATTATATATACAATACTGACTCCTTTACCCGGCCTTTACTTATGCAATCATCGTCGTAATCATATACTTCCAACTACAGAAATGTTTTAAATGATTAAGTTTGGATAAAGAACGAAAATAACTTTTCTTTCCGTTTCCCTTCTCCTATGCTTATATTTGGAATAGTTTTGTACTCACTATGAAAAGAATAAAATATTAAGAAGTTTGACTCCCGTAAAGACAAAAACTGTGAGATATTTTAATTTCAAAATTTACAAAGTTTGACATCATTTTCAATTTGCCCTGAGGGATCAGTTAATTACGTTATAATAATTTGAGGAAATAAGTTTAAATAAAGTGCAGAAATTTTTTTTTATAATTTAATAGGCTATGCAACGAAGTCGTGTGGTGTCCATATCAGATTTTTTACTTTTTAATCTGATTTAATTGAAATAGAAATGCATTTAATTCTCGATACATCTTATTAAAAACATTAAATATTTGTATAGAATTATTTCATTTTTCATTCAAGTCTGTAGCCTTTCGAAAAAACGTAAGATATTATTCTTTCTTATTTAATCTGTCTGTTATTAATCAACAAATGAAACTAGTTAAAAGCAATAGATGTTGTACTCGTGAATATTATTTTGACTTGTTAATGGGATTGATTTAAATAAAAATACATTTAATTCATGGTATATGTAATTAAAAATATTTCATATTTTCGTAGAATTGCATTACATGCTTTTTCAGTTTTTAAATGTACATAACGTTCCCATGTTAGTCTGAATTCATATTCATAATATAAAATATAAAACGTTTCTCTATTTCACCTTGGCCATCTCTATCGATTATTTTTAATGATAAATAATGTTTTAAACTTTTTAACCCTTTTGGGAGATCCGTTAATAACTGAACCCTTTCAGAATTTTTTTTTTTGGGGGGGGGGCTGATTTTGTTTTGTTTGATATTGAGTCTTTATATATTTTTAAAACTTTTATTTATTTAGTTAATTATTTTAAAGAAATTATCCATGATTTTATTATCATTTTAGAAGTTAAATACAGGCATCACAAGATCGGCACCACTTTAGCGCGTTATCCTTTGCATTACTCCGCTCTTGAACTCTGCAGAGTCTTCATTATTTCGAAGTGGCCCCTTGTAGGGCTGCTATGTGGTTCTGTAAGGACATCCAAGATAACAAAACGCTGGAATTTTTCTCAGAGATATTGGTACAAATGTTCACATTATCAGGCAGTAATAATTAGTAGAACGCAAATACGTTAAATAGAACGCAATACAACCAATAGCTATATTTTAAACTACTAAAAAAGTTAAAATGCAATGCAGTTCAAAGATAAATAGAAAGCCAATTCAGACATTTCAGTTCTCGCGGAACTAAAACAAATAGCGATAACAATAACTAAGCAACTGAGTTGAGATGCTCTCTGTCTGGCTTTCTGTAGCTTTTAATGGGTCGCGAGAAATTTCTGCTAATTTCTTTGTTTCTCGAGCTTTCTGAAAACCAACAGAACGATGGAATTACGGTTACAGCTAGCACAGTGGCCAACTACATTTATTCAATTTCAATACAAATTAAATATATGTTAATTTATTCAATGTTAAATGCACGTGCTCCTATATTTTTACTTTTCCGGTATAATTTTCTCTTAAAACTTATCTCGTGCTGCATTGCACATAGAAATAAATCAATTTGTAAAAATAATCAATTTATAATTCTACTAACATTAGCTATCTAGATACAAAATTCGTAACTATATATATATATATTTAAAATTGTCTGGAAATGAATTCGCATTAGTATTTGAATAAACAGTATAAGTTTAATAAAAACATTAAAATAACGGGACATTCAACTAAGAATGTCCTTTAGCTAAAATTACACTTTCCATGAAATCTGACATGGATTCAAATAATGTTTTCATGCAAGACTGCGCGATTTTGTTCCATTTCTCCGTAAGAATTGTTTTTAATATAGCTTTCGAAAAGTATCATGTTTTTTAGTCCTTTCTCTAACTCACTTCATAGATCATTGGTCTGATAAGTCAAGAAAATACAGGGCAGTTTCGATAACTTCAGGACCGTTGTATAACAGCCACAAGCGAACATTTAGGGCTGTACGTTTAGGATCGTTATCATGATGAAACTTGAAAATGTTTTAAATTACAAGGTATGTTTATATATTTACAATGAGCCATATTTTTTTTTTTTATAAAATTTCAGTTTTTCATCCCGAAGGCGACGAAACATTTTCAAACCAGTACACCTGGCACTCCCGTGCTTAACAGTAGACAATAGACTTCGCTAATTCAGTTCTTCACTCGGCTTTCGTCACACTGTAATTGGTCCATCGGACACAAATATATAAAATTGTAGCTCATGTACAAATATAGCATTGTTCAAGGTGATAAATCCTTGCTTACCATAGATTTTGCGAAAGCTAGCAGTCCTCGTTTTCTTGGAAACGAAGAATTTAATTCTTGTTGATTGCCTGTTACATTCGTGGGTTACAGGCGAAAACATCGCTGATAAACAACGCATGGCGAAAATGTGATACCTATCATCATGGATAAAAAGAAATGAAGAGAAAACATTGCAGTTCTAACAGCGTAGTGCAAAACATCGTCGTTGAAAATAAAGCGGTTCAAAAACTTAACGGTTTAAAAACATCGTCGTCGAATATATCGTGGTAAAACATAAAGCACCTACAACTCATCGTATGACGATAACATCACAATCATGCGTTTTTCAGGCATTAAAAGTTGTAAATGCGTATTCGCGTAATGATTTGTGAGTGCAAGAATGAATGAGGATTGTTTTTACTCTTATATTTTTGGGCTTATATTAAATGTTTGCTGAAAAAGTAAAAAGGAAATGTAAGCATTCAAAAACTGAAAATGAATAAAAAATTAATGCTACTTATTGAACTTAAGATAATTTTATAATTTCATAAGTCAGTGGTCGGGAAACTTATTAGCCAAAGAGCCAAATATGAACATTATAACAATTTTTAAAAAAATTGGGAGCCAAATCTGCTTGTTTAGTAAACTTTTATTACACTAAATAAAACTAAATTTAATACTTAGTAAATATTTATTAATGCGAACAATGTGCTTGCATCTCCTTGGAAAGTTTGAGTAAGTCTGGTTTATATGTTGTTGTTTTTAATTTTAGGCATGATTCCAAGTTCTCATCAATAAATAAGACGACTTCTCAGTTTACTCTTGATAATGTTCTTGCTTGAAAAAGATTGTTCGCATATATATGTTGAACCGAAAAGGGAGAGAACAGCAAACGCGAGCTTTTTCAGCTGATCGTAAGAGTCAGGAATACTATTCCAAGCGTTGAAAATGATCATGTCTTCCTTCTCCAGGTCATTCAAAGCAGACCACTTGTGTTGTGAACTAAGATCACATTTTTTCTTCTCCAATATTTCCAATTCAACACAAAGACGTTCGAATTTAGAGAGCCATATCTCCTTTTTTTTTAAATACAGCAATTGTATTTCAAAGCTACCCATGTCAATTTCAAAAGGAGAAAATTTCAACTCGATTATCGTAGCATTAAGAGGATTTTTGACAAATGCTAAAGTTGCTCTGCTGTTTCTAAATTCCCGAAACCTGCTGAGAAATGCTTTTCTCATATTTAAAATTATTGTTTTAAAATGGTGTTTATCAACAGAGGAACTATTTTCTTGGCAATGCTTGAGCAAGCTCGGAAAGTGAAACAATGTTTCCCTTTCAAAATCCTGTGCAAAAATGGATAATTTGTTTTCGAATGTTATTACTTCTTCTAACATCGCAAAAATTAAGTTTCCTTTCCCTTGTAGTTTACGATTAAGCTGATTTAGATGAGACGTAACGTCTACCATGAAATAAAATTTTTTGAACCACTGATCGTCTGTTAGTTCTGGATAGTGAACGCCCTTCTCAAGAATAAATGCTTTAATTTCCGGAAAAAGGGACGCGAAGCGTTTTAAAACGCTCCCTCTTGATAATCAACGAACCTTGTCACGAAGCAGAAGATCAGCGTACTCAATTTATAGAATATATCGTTCTCGATTTATAGAAGAATTTTAATTTATCAAAATAAGATGTTTTTTTTTTTTTTTTTTTTTTTTTTTTTTTTTTTTTCCTCCTTCTTACCAAGATTTTTAAATGAAAATATTATTGCGCGTTCCGTGGATATTTGTAACAGAGTCGCAGCACTTAAGGAGCCAAAGAACCACATGCGGCTCTGGAGCCGCACTTTGCCGACCACTGTCATAAGTAATTAAATTAATTTAATAGTGTAACCACATGCAGCTACTCACCTTTTTTTTTTTTTTTTTTTTTTTTTTTTTATGATTTGTTTTCAGAGTATACTTTTAATGAAATATTGTCAATGAACCTTTATAAAAGAGATTAATTAATGACCTTCATTATTAGCCCAAAGGCAATTTGCGCGGAAGGGTTATTAATTTCGTTTTGGCGTTTTGCGTTGATTCACTATAAACGGCGAATCACATTTTAAATTATTGCCACCATATTAGAGACCTATATATTTAAAGAAATTAAATAATGAAGAATCTGCATAAATGTATGTATGTTTCTGGCATTGTGATAAAACAACGGTAACTAGAGCCATCAAATTTTGAATAACGTACGTCTCCACCCAAGTATGGGCATCTGGAAGTCCGAATTTGGAATTTGTTTTATTATCTATTTCATATTTTGTAAAGTATTTATGAGTTTTTTTATTAAGAAACTTAACGATTTCAAAGCGAGCAATGGCAACACTGTACGGGGGAGGGATTATCTTCAGCGCGCAAGACTGTGTATAGGAAATTCTAAAGATATGCTCATTTTAAAATTATTTTGTGATATTGTTGTTGAATTGAATTGTATGGTTTAAGTGCGAAGAACATGATATTTAATAAATAAAGGTAACACACAAAACGTTCAAAAAACGCCTCTTTGGGCGTAATATAAAATCTGAAAACTTTCAGTTTCTTTTTCTCCTATATAACTTTAAATTCTATTTACTACTACTTTTTCTACTCATTTTCAGTTTTTGAATGCTTAAGTTTCCTTCTTATTTTTTCAGAAAAATTTATTAGTAAATTCTAAAATCTGAAATATAAAAGTAAAAATATTCCTCATTCTTTCTTGCGCTGATAAATCATGCGAATTTTTAAAGCGTGGAAACACATGTTTGCAATGTTATCGTTATGCGATGATTTGTAGGTGCTTCATTTTTTTATTACCATATACCATATTTGATGACGTTATTTTTAAATTGTAGAGTTATTGAATCGCCTTATTTTCAATGATGTTTTGTACCTCATTTTTTTTAGAACTATGATGTTTGCCTCTTGCTGTTTTTTCTTTACTTTGCTTTGTACGAAAAGATTTTCACCTTGCGTTTTTTCCGCGATGTTTTCGGCGGACACCATATCCATGTGCCCTAAAGACTGTTTTAACAGTTTTAGGCTTAACTTTTATTGTAAACCGTTCTTCTGAATCCTTTTGAAAGTTTTACAGAACTAATTTTTACATTTCATTTGATTTTTCATAGCATAAATATCTGAATCCTTGGTGTTAACTTGGAGTATGGGCTAGACTCTAATTTATTTCAACAGTTCCACGCTATCTCCATCATTTTTATAACATCAAAGATAGTTGAACGTCTTAGATCAAGGATTTTTTTGATATTTCAAATATTTTTACCGTCTCTAAAATGATGAATAATTAAATTTGTGTCAGAACCTTTCGTTAATTTGTACCGTCTTGCTATGTTCACTTCAGATGTATGGGATTTCTAATGAATGCTGCTGAACAAGTAATGATTTCCAAATGACGATGATAATTCTTGTGAATACGTTTTCTTTCAATATATATATATATATATATGTGTGTGTGTGTGTGTAAGATAAAAATATATGAATCAAAATTATAGTTTAAACTATAAACATTAAGTCTTCCTCTCTATATTCTAAAATCGTAATAACTTCTCTGCATTGCGTCATTTCTAGATCTCTCTATATGTGTAACGTGTATACGAGCCAGTTTCCCTTAGAAAGTCCTCCACGAAAGGCATCCCTCCCTTTAGGCAGATAGCCCTCGTGTGCTTTGCCATAATTAAATACACTACACCACATCTAGATCTCTCTATGGCCCGCGCAGCTCTGATGACGTAATAACCGTAAACCAAAACTTTTCTCTTCGCGTGCTTCCATCTTTCATAACTACGCACTTCAGCTTTTGCTCTCTACTGTGCTAAGATGTAATTTCGCTGGCTTGCTTTCTATCCCAAGAATATCAAAAATGTAAATCTTCTGTGGAAAGGCTCGACTAGAGTGCCAAGTGATTGTGGCCACAAATATCAGTTGCAAATAAAAATGGAATTAAAACTGCCTCGACTGCCAAGTTCTTTAGATATTACCAAGTTAGCATTACTAGCATACTACATAATCAAAATCTTCTTCAATATGGGGCTAATTACGCAGCTACAGTGTTCCGTCTTTTCCTTGGCTTTTATTATGACATATATATATATATATATATATTATGTACAGTAAGACCCCGCTTAACGCTGTTTCGGTTTAGCGCTCTTTTATTTCAACCCGGGGATTCCACGAAATCGCTCGCAGCATACGGGGATTCCCCGAAATATTATGCAGCGATAGGTTTCAAATACATATCCGAAAGAGTGTACTTGTATTTCTTGTTTGGTGCGGTATTGTACAGACATATTTTGAAGGGGTAAATGTGGAAGATGTCGAAGAAATAATTCAAGAAGCAGCGGCTAGTCTTTCTAATGATGAGCTCAAGGAATTAACTGAACAAGAAGAAAACAAAAATGTTGACAGCAGTGATTCAGAAGAGCAAAAAGAACTTTCGATGGCGTTTGTAAAAAGGAGTTTGTCTACCATAACTGAAATAATGGATCAATTCATTGAAAATGATCCGAATTTCGACAGGAGCTCAAAAGTAAGGCGTGGTGTTAGAGATGCTCTATCCGTTTATGAAGAACTTTTAAGAGAACAACGCAAAAGAAAAAGGCAAACAACATTAGATGTTTTTGTCACAAAAAGGCAGAACACTGAAAACGCGGAAGGCTAACTAAATATGACTGACTGAGAATTTTATTTGTTTTTTTTTAAGAATAATCGTTTTGTTATTTATATTTTGTTTTTATTTTTGCAAGAAATAATAATGTGGTATTAATTTGGGCTTTAAGAAATAAATGTTTGGTTTTATTTTTATTAAAAAACATACTTTTTAAATTTAATACCTAACCAATTTTCTAGCCATCTTCCCCTAACCCCAATATTTACATGTAAAGATAGCCTCGTTTAGCGCTGTTTCGCATTACGCTCTACTTTGATGGAACGTACCCCCCGCGTTAAGCGGGGTCTTACTGTACATTGAACTTCGAATTGGGCTAATTAACTATTTACCGCTTCTTAATTTTCATATTTTACCTTGATCAACTGATTAGTATTTTACTGTGTTTTTAAATCTACTTTATTTGTTTAGCATATAGCTTACTATCTTTATTTTACCTCGTTCAATTGATTTGTTTTTTTACTGTGTTAAAATTACTTAATTTGTTTAGCATATAGCTTTTTTATTAATTTAACTTGTAAATATTCAAATATTGTTTTTTTCTCCTTTTTCACACATTTCATAGCAATTAAATATGCTTATGTTGAAGTTTTAACGGAGCCACAGTTTTTGGTAACTTTTTGGCGTGCGTACTAAAATTCATCTTCTAATTTCCTTAATATTTCAGCACAATGCGCAAAATTTTGACCATAATTGGTCTTTTTTCGTTTGTTCTTACAACTTAACTTTTAATTATAAATATAAGAAACACATTCTCGGAAAACATTACAACAAAACTTTTGTTTGTCTCAATTAACATGCGAGTTACTGATTAACACTTTTGAGTAAATTATTTCATTAGAACAAAGCTTTTGATGATATTTGTTTTGGAACAGGCGAGGCTTAAAATACAGGAAAGATAAATATTAAAAAAAATTTTTGAGGCCCATGTTTTAATATTTCGTACAATATCTCTGCAAGTAATAGTACTTATGTCCGAAAACAAATGTTAGCCACTAAAGAAGTCAGTTTAACCATAAAGGTATATTTTCTGTTTTCTTATTGCTATATTTGTTTTTTCTTAAAATAGTTCCGTAATTTTATTGTTAAATAGAAACTTTGAGTACCACATAATTCTACGCCATTGACAAACCATCGTAACTCTTTCCACTTTGCAGACTTGGTACTCTAACATATCATATGGTCCAATAGCTTATCTGTAACTTTCTTTATCGAAGAGTTTAAGGTATCTTATCCTGTTTCGTGATAAAAAATGAACAGGGGTTAAAAAAGAAAATAAATACGATATCTATGTTCTGTTGGAATAAAAGTCGCTAACTACATTTCCAATTTTAAATGTCCGCGTGGGTGGTCGAGAGTATCAAGTAACCCGAAGGGTAATTTCACATTCTAGATCGTTAGGATGTTAAATATCTATCTTCAGGCATTTTAGTCTCAAATGGGAGACATTTTATTAGCATCTCCGTATTCTTTATTGCAGTGAAGTTGAATAAATTTTTATGCGCTTTATTTAGAATTCCCACTTCCTTCCTACGGTTATGTTCTCTGGAGGAAATGGACTTTTCTGTTGAAGCACAAAATTCTTTTCATATTGATATTTCACTCTCGTATACTTTTCCCCCCTCTCTCTCTCATCTTTTTCATAATTTATTTCAAAGAAGCAAGTATGTATAAGAGGGAAATCTAGAGAGAAAACTGGGGTTTTATTAGTTTTTCAAATTTTATTTCTTTCAAGTAGAATTTTTTTGTAGTAAGTAAATAATCTTTTGCAAGTTGATTTCAGGGCTATTGCTAATTCTTGAATTATGTTTCTTTGACGCGAAATTCTTAATTCGCATCAGTGAATTAAATTCGAGTTATTCCAGTTGCTGAACGTACTGCATGCCAACGATGAATATCTATATAGATCTATATATCTATTCTTTTTACAAAATTCATCTATTACTTTATATCCGAATAACGAAAGCGTGAATCCCTTAATAACAAAATGTATTAATGGAATTGCAGTGTCAAAATTATAAACCATTATCGTTATAAATTTATCAAAAGCGCCTCACTCTTTTATTATTTGCGATATAATATTGTATAGGAATTTTGTGAAGAGAATTATTTAATTTCCTATTCCCATTACGAACTGTGATAAATACTTTTTACCCCGCAAGGCCTATTAGTCTCAAAAAACGATTTTGCGTTCCTTCACTTTTCATGCGAGTCTGTTGCCATTCGGAAAAACGTAAACGATTATTCTTTCGTATGTAATCTGTCTGCTACTGATAAATAAGCTAAACTGTTTAAAAGCAGTAGATGCCATTCTTAAATATATATATATATATATATATATATATATATATATATATATATATTTGCTTTATAAGGTATTTCTCCCACCTTCTTGGCGAGCCTTCGTGGTGTAGTGGTTCTGCACGCTGGGCTGGTATTCCAGAGGTCCGTGGTTCGATTCCCGGCGAAGGCGTTGTAATTTTTCATCGTGCCTGCTTCCAAAAATACTTAATGTCTCTACAACTTTTTAATCTGATTGATTCAAATAAAAGTGCATTTGATTCATGATATATTTTTATAAATTACTTTATATATATATATATATATGTATGTATGTATTTTTTAATATGTAGAAGATATATAACGTTCCCATGTTAGTCTAAATGCATATTCCTATGAAGAGCATCTCGCTATTCCACATGCGCTTCTCTATCAATAATCCTTGATAAAAGCATATTAATTTAAGAGCGCTTTTGGGAGATCGCTAAAATCTGAATTCTTTTATATTTTATTTATTTGTTTATTTTTCTTCCTTTGGTTCATTAATTATTTGAGAAGTTTTAAATGAAAGTTTATAAAACTTTTATTTATTTATTGCATGTATGGCTTCTGATTATAAATGTAAGGAATCGGAAGAACTATGGATAATCAGAAAGCGAGAGATGGCTGTTATCGAAATGCAAATATTGGCATTTTGGGCGGGGGAGCAAAATTTATTGGAGCAGAACTAAACATTTTCGTAATAGATAAAATTTTGAGAAAAGACTTTTTATTTTATTTATTTATTAAATACGCATGACTATTATTTGTTCATGCATCAGCGCATTTGTTGAGCTGCGATGAGGTTTCCTTAGTGGCTCTCAGTTTGTTTAACAGTATTTATCTGTTTGCTGCCAATCATTGGAAACGCTTGAAAAAGCGCTTAAGTGAACTGTTTGCTTTCTTTCATCTGGCTTGGAATCAAATACCATTGTTTCTCTAAGCTATCTGTCACTCATTACAATTCCCAGAAAAAATTATCTCGGATCCCACTTCATTTTCTGGGAAAAGAGAGAACACACCTACAAAAATAAGTAAATAAATAAAATAAAATCTGAAAGGTTTCAGATATTAATGACCGCCCAAAAGGGTTTGGGTATTTTACGCTGTCGCAATCCATCTGTCTGATCTTGCACTCACTTCTAGCTTTTTTTTTTTTTTTTTTTTTTATCTTTGTCTTTTTAGCTTTATTACTAAGAATCTTTTTCTTCGCACTTACGCCACGTTTAGTGCTACATCAAAATCACAAATTTTTTAAAAGGTGCATATGTTTAGAATTCCCAATGCTGTGTTAAGTGCTGGCATACATTTTCATATATTTTTTCAGTCTTCCCTCTTCATCATATCAGTATTCAATTTTCTTATTAAGATGGGTAACGAAAATTTTTGTCTTTTTATTAACGTTTTTTGTGTTAACGTTATTTATTAAATATCAGGTTCTTCGCACTTATGCCACATTAAAATTCAATGCACTAGCAAAATCACAAAGTATTTAAAAACAGCATATCATTAGAATTCCCAATAGACTTAGATATATTTATATTGCCATAGATATTTTTATATTCACTATATTATTTCTTTAATAACTAGCTGCTCGCACGGTCAGCTGCCTAAAATAATGATCATAAAAGCAAAAGGTATTTTATGATTTTAATGAGTTCATCTCGCGTAATTTCATAAAATTATTGAATATTTTTAATTAAACTTCACATGATTTTAATATATTTTTATTTAGATTAGTAACGTTAAAAAGCAGGAAAAATATCCTTAAAAACGGTTTTTATTGCTTTTAAATATCTTAGTTTATTATTCAATAAATTTTCAGGTTAAATTTGAAAGTATCTTAGGCTTTACTAAATGGCAACACACTGGCGCCGTGGAAGATAAAAGTATTTTATTTCCAGCCGCAGAAGCACATTGCTTTCATAGAGCCGAGTTTGTTAATTAAAATATAAATATCTTACATTTTTCCGAAAGCCAACAGTCTCGTAGAAGAACAATCTCGTCTCAGAGGTAAAGAAGTTTTATGTTGAACAATGTTGCTGCCACTCCTCGCTTTTAAATCTTTGAGTTTGTTAATCATAAATTCATTAAAGTTTTACAAAATAGGAAATAAATAATTAAAAAAAATCAAAATTTGGGCTTCTAGGTGCACATGTTCTGGTGGAGGACTACGTTATTTAAAATTTGATGGCTCTGTGTATCGTCGCTTTATCAAAGTGTGAGGAGCATGCATACGTACTTGGCGCTTCTTCATTATTTAATTTATTTTTAAAAAGTACAAAGCGATAATGTTTGGTGGCAGCAGTGTGAAAAATGACAGCCGTTTATAGTGAACTAACGCAAAATTTTATTTTGAGACTAATAGCATTTTTGTGCTAAAAAAAGAAAAAATATCTAACCTTGAGAAATTCTTAACTTTCACTAAATATGTTCGTGCTTTAAAATATCAGAATTCAGTCTTTCGAATTTTAGAGCATTTTTTTAATGTTTTCGTAAATATAGAACTTCGATATATAAGATTCCGTGTTAGCCATAACAAGGCTTTAAGTGTAATGCGCTGTAATTTATAAAAATTTTGCCATGCATATCTTATTTAGCGCATGAAAAATTTATGCAGAGTCTTGAAATACCATAGGAACATGCTATTACTGAAGAATGGGATCTGCTGACAATTCGGTGTTGAGGCGTATGCGAAACGTTGCGACAAAGAAGAAAGGAACGGCTCAAGGCAAAAAAAAAAAAAAAAAAAAAAAAAAAAAAATTAAAGTGAATTTCTTTTAAACAATCGGAAACAACATAATATATTGCGAATTTCCCCCCCCCCCCTGGTGTCATTACACGAGGGTTATCTCCTTGCCTAAAGGAAGCGATGCCTTCATGGAGGATATCTCATTAAAAGTCATCCCTGGAGGCATTCCTCCTAAGACTGATGATAGCTTTTGCAGTCTTTCTTTAACCAACTACACTCATGTCCGTAAATTAAGGCTAATTCAGAATCACACAGAAATCGAACTCTAAAATAAAATTTCACCCGTGGAATTATCGCACACGTCTTCAAGAATAATATGCAAATTACAGCAAGCCATCAGATGACGCCGATAGTACGTCATAATGACGAGAGTGTAAGAGAAGTGTATGTAAGGAATGGTTGCAAAAAAGTAAAATTATTCACGAGCGTTCTGTAAGACGATCAGTGCCACAACTGAATAATTATAACACAGAGGACGCATTGGAATGCGGGTGCACTCAGATGAAAGTATCCGAGGAGTTTGAAATAGCTCTAAGTGTCATCTCTAGTCTTTGGCAACGATTCCAAAATGATTTAAAAGTCAGTAGACGTTACAGTACAAGTCGCCCCCGAGTTATAACGTCGAATAACGACTGGTATTGGGCAGGAACTGCCAAAAGAAACAGACGGAGCACAGCATCAGACCTGCCTCGTCAGCTTTCTTCAGCCACACGTAAAACAGTTTCAAGGCAAACCGTCTACAGACGTGTGGGACAGATGCTCACAGGGCCTGTCAGATGAATTACGCTCACGGCAACTCACTGTCGCCAGCGGTTAGCCTGGAGTAGAGGACATACAATGTGGGCATCGTCCCAGTGAGCTTGTGTGATGTTTTCCGACGAGTCCAGGTTTAGCTGGCAGTCTGATTGACGTCGGACTCTCATATGCAGAACCCCAAGTACCCGCTACCACCAAGATAATATCATTGAACGGTATCATTACGGTGGTGCAGGATTACTCGTTTGGGGTGGAATTATACTGGTCTTCCAGAACAGATCTGCTTGTTCAAATCGGAGCTACGACAGGCCATATTTATCGGGACATCATTCTGGAACAACATGTACGTTTGTTTAGGGCTGTCATATGCTCACTATTTAGGCTTTGGATGGCAACACCCGTCCTCACCATGCAAACATTGTAAAAGAATTCGTTCAAGCTGAGGATATCACCAGCATTCTCACCTGACTTGAATCCGATACAGTATGTGTGGGACCTGCTTGGCCGACAAATTGCAGCCCATCAGGCATCTCCTACCTGTATACCGGAGCTTTGGAGAGTATTGCTTGCTGAGTGGAATAATCTTCCCCAAGGTCAGCTCGATAATTTAATACTCAGCATGCCCAGGCGTTGTACGGACTGTATTTCATCATCTGGGAGACGTACATGTCTTAACCTTCATACCAGCCATGTAATGTTAAGTTTTTGTAAGGGAGATATTTTTTGTAATTGCTCCCAGTAGCAAAAATCATAGTTTTTAGGAATGGTGTATCATACATAAACCATCTTTTCTGTTCTTTATCTTTTGTTTAATAAATGGCCTTTATGAATAAGTCACATTTGTTTTGTTTCTGAACCTTTATTAGCTGGCATTATCCTTAATTTATGGATATAAGTGTATTTTACTAGCTTTTTCGTAGACATATACAGGGCAAACTGAGAAGGGTGCAGAGGGCACGACGCTATGGACTTCTTCTCAAGGGAACCTCCAAAGTACCTTAGTGTATGTACCTATATGTAGGAATGAAACATAAAATAATTACATAGTTATCTTCTTGAGGCGTCATGGTATAACATTACGTAATCTTCATTGAGCTGTAAATGCTTGTAATTCTTTTTTATGTTATGTTTAAAAGAAAATATTTTAAGCATCATCCGGCTGAGTGTTTATTTATTGAAATAAGAAAATGTATGTTCTGGTAATGAGATTTAAATATTGAAATTATATTCTATACAGTAAGCTAATCAAACTCCGTCCATTCATTCCACAATTTCTTTCATCAAAATGCCCGTTTATAACGCACTATCAAATTTTAGATTTTAAATAAATACAGTAGTTTTATAAATACTGTTTAAGATGATACAGCTAGACGTTTAAATTTAAACGTTATCTTAATATGAAATTCACAGAGTATATACAACGTGTAGCAACTGCCCGTCATTAAATTAGTCTTGCTATACATTAATGAAAAAAAAATTACACAGCACTTGAAAAGAATATTTTGTTTCAGAATAAGGGAGTTTATGATTCAACAAAGTACTTTCAAATTAATTTTTTACAGAAGAAGAGAAGATTTTAATTTCTGTTCATGTATTTCATAGCTTAAATAATTCAAAAAGATATCTGCTGCAGATTTCAGCTACTACATAAAAAAAAAAAAACGATCACAATTTTCTAAGCTCGCTCAACGCATCTTATCTTCAATAGTTTGGGAAAAAGGTAAACATCAGTGGCTTTTACTAAGTCAGTTACAAGTAAAGAAACAAAAAATATTTCTTGCAACAAACACAAAAAATATAAGTTATATTAGTAAACATTGGAAGTTCGAAAGGAGTTCCAGTTATACGTAGCTCTCACAAGAGAATTAAATACTATAGCCAATCCACACTAATACTGGTAAAGAAAGGAGGTATGGCGTATCAATAGATAACAATACACGTGTCGACCTCGTGAGAATTAAAATGCGTCAGAATTCACCTATGCATGCTTAAGCACTTAAATTACCTATTTGATGGAGGATAAAGAATATGAGTCACCTTCCTTCAAGGAACCGTATTTCTATTACTGTCTCTTTTTTCTACTTTCCGCTTTTTTTTAAGGGGGGGGGGGATCTAAGTATCTTTGTGGATTACGGAGGCGAGATGAACTCACAATCTAAATGAGTAATTAAGCAGAAACAGTTTAGTTTGAGAGAATAGCAACAGCTTTCATAAAAAAATAGTATTACAAAAATTCTGACGATATTTCAGTCTTAAAATTATGTTAACAGAAAATAAAAAAGTCATTATAGTCATTACAAAACTAGCAATTGTTAAAGTAGAAAAAAGTTGCACAAACAACGAAAGTCGAAGTAAAAAAGAAGGATTTCTTTTTTTTTTTTTTTCCGGTAGTTCATTTTAAAGGTCTGCCTATTTTTTAAGCTCGCAAGTGTTCCGAACATTGGCAGCTATTTAGTTTACGAGATTTAGCAGCGATCTACGCCAGAAGTTTCTTTAGAACGTTTCAAATTAATTGGCTTTTAGTTATTATCCAAACACTATAAGACTATTTTGTCATCATCACTAAATTGATCACAGAATATCATTAAGCTATGTCAACGCCGCAACGCCACTGTAGTTACTAGCCAAAGAACCGCAACAGCATCAAAAAATGGCCTACAAAAAATCTTTATTTTAGTTACAAAAAAAAATTCATTTAACAAGTAAAATATTAAAATATCAAAACATGGAACACCGTCGATACTGAGTACAATAAAATGGCAGCTTAGGAGAATTCAACTGTAAAAAGTTGACGATAAAATTGATTTATAGGTCAATAATACCCTGAGAAGGAAGAGTCGAAAGTTTCTAATTAATACGCACTGGGAAGGGGGAGAAAGTTTGTCAATTTAAGTCGATTATGTTTTCAATAACACACATGGACTACGCGAAAAGGGAAGGAAAGTGAATACATTATAACAAATGTATAGCTCATCCGACGCACTTAAATCATTGGAATAATTAATGCAAATCCATCAATACTCGAATTGTATTTTTAAAAGGGTGTTTAAAACTTCGTTAAATAAAATTGAATAAATTTGGGAAGAGAACGGGGAAAAAAAAAAAAAAAAACATAACTTTGAAAATCTGTGCATAAAAATGAAAGTTCAAAAGGAGCAAAAATTAAGATTATCCTATCTAAGAGGTCTTAAAAGTAAAAATGGAAATTTAGATAGGTCAAAAGGTCTGTTATACGGAATACAAATATGTTTAAAAACTTTCGTGCAAACTTCAAAATCAAAGTAACAATGAAAAATTAATACATGAAAAAATAAATAGAGAGATTAACAATTAATCACCCGTATTTAATGTTTCAAACAGAACTTGTCAAGGGGTAAGCATTTAAAACATTTAACCGGCTTGATTAATGAGAGATGAATAACAAATTTTGTTTCTCTCGACACTGTGATACTTCAAGCCATTGTAAATTAATTTGCTTTTTGAAAAATTATTTCTAAGTCGTCTTACACTGAGGAAGAGCTTCCCCGACCTTTCCGAATTAAGATAAAGTAGGAATAAAATCCTTATTTAAGTAAAAAAAATGCTAATAAACAAATTAAAACACAGAAAATAAAAAAACTCACAACGTATAAAAATACAGTAAACTGAATGGCCTCTAAAAGTATACGCATTTTGCTGCATTTCAACTTATTTCCTCGAATTCCTTCCTTAAAGGTATATTTCTCATTCAATTAATTCAGCTCTAACTTCGCGACAAGACAATAATGCATAAAAAATTAAAATATCCTCATTAAAAATTGAAAAATATGGAAAAACATTAAACACTAAATACGGTTAAAACATTAAAAATAAAAAATAAAAAATAAATAAATAAATAAAATAAAATAAAAAACAGTAACAAAAAAAAAAAAAAAAAAAAAAAAAAAAAGCAAAACAAATTTTACAATTAAAATTAGAGTTTCTACGCAAAAATAAGCAATTTGGCCAGCAGGAAGCAAGACACATTTTCGATGCATGAAATTGAAAGTTTACTTTTGGTCCCACTCGGCAAAAAAACACTGAAGTTGGTGCACAAACTGATTTAATTCACTATTCTACTAAGAGTTTTAAATGTAAACAAATGGCGGCTTCGTTAGGCTTAGTACCACTAAACAACGTTTAAATTGTTGATAATTCTACAACTATTGCATACAGATTAACCAAAGGCATAAAAACCTTAGCCGGAAGATAAAAATAACATAATCATTTTTAAAGCAAAAAGTGCACAGTTTACCAACATATAATAATAATAATAAACTGAGCTCACCGAGCCAAGTAACAGATTGAGTATGTATTTATAAAACCTTTGGTGCGGCCGATTGGCAACCAAAAATGGAGGTGCACGACTGCATTTTATAGCAGTCCTACATACAAAATTTCCACGTTCTGAGGGTACTCGTGGAATTATACGAGATACGTACAGACGTACGTATAGACGTACGTATCGTGAAAAAAAATCTCTTCTGAATCCATTTTATAATTCGTTTGGAGAAAAAGAGTCCTTTATTGTGTCTTTATTACGAACTCGTACGCACACAACACTATTTTAGGTGGCTGGCTACTTATTATGTTTGCAATAATTTTAAAAATACAGCGTTTTGAAAGCGGATGAAATTATTTCTAGTAGTTTTGTATATTAAGCTTTGCATTAAAGTTCGTAATCATACGTTGTGATATTTTTCGGTAACCATGTCATATTGAAACAAAGTTATATATGGAATTTAGCCACATTTTACACATAAATCAGAGAAACTAGTAGTAAAAGTCATTACGGAAAGTGAACTGAAACTGTATCTCTTACGTAAGAAAGTTAAATCCCTGAAAATAATTGTTAATATGACTTTAGAAAAAATAATAACAACAAAAGAAATCCATTACCATTTTGCTGGCAGTTATGTTTTTCATATCACTTAACTCTATCGTTCTTTACATGATTAGGTATTTATGTTCCCTAGGCAAGTTTCGTAATAGAAGCATTTCTGTAGCGTCGAAGCTTCAATCTGTTCACTTCCCAGCCATTGAACTAATAATTCGCTGAGTCAGAGCCATAGTTCATCCAATTATTGAAATAGCAAAGCTGTATAACCTACGGCATAGTTCGTAGCAGCAAATTGCTGAGTGGTTAATCTTCTATCGTTCGTTTTAATAAGGGATCTATTTCGCCGAACGTAACGAGCTCCAAATTGCCAATAAATTCCCAGTTCCAAGACGAGAATGAATTTCTTTCTTTGTAATCGGATTACTCTAATACTTTGTACTTTTTTCCCTCGGCCGCTGCATCCGATGCATTGTGAAATTGGTGTTAGAGATTATAGAATGTTATGACGTTATAAAACTGGTGTAGAACAAAAAAAGAATTTCTAATTTTTACAATTTCAGCTCCCATTTATTACAGATTTCCGTTGTATGTAAATCAAAAAATTAAGTGCAGAGCTACTCAAATGTTATGTTAGTTAGAATATTTCTGTTTGTAAACTAATGAAACTAAAGAGTTCCGAGCACTCTTTTTACATTTACTGTTTCTAAAAGAAATTGCATTAGTCATAAACTTTAATTTAATTACTTAGTATTGCCGTAGTAAGAATCTAATTTTCTCACAAAAAAGTATTTTCATCTTTGAACAGTTTTCATGTAAATTGTTGCCATTATTTGAAACAGAATTATTTCCCTTAATTGTTAATAATTAATCCATGGGCATCTTCCATCGTCCTCGTCAGAATTATTTTCCTTAAGCGAAAGTACCTAGCGTTTAATTATGCTACTTTCGGCCCCCTTGATAGCTTCTGGTTGGGGTCGAACATAACCTTTGAGAAAATGTGTTAGAGAATTGTATTTAAATAAATAAATAAATAAATAAATCGCTAAACTTCTTTAGAATAATGGCCCAGTTGACTAGCTTTATATTTTTTCTCTGTTGTATATTTTTTTCTTTCTTTCTTTTTTTTTTTTTTTTTTTAGCCCAAACGGGCTATTTGCCTTCGAAACGCGATTTTGCGTGGTCCACTGTAGATGCATTGTTACTCATTTCATTCGAATTTTTTGCCATTTGGAAAAACATAAGACATTATCTTTCATATTAAATCTGTTTATTATTAATTAGTAAACCAAATTATTTATTTCAGTTAATTACTAAGTTATTTAGTTTAGTTAGTGTAGTTTTAGTTAGTAATAAATGCAGTTATTAAAAATATTTTTTTTACTTTTTAATCTGATTGATTTAAATAAAAATGCATACACTTAATTCATGATATAATCTATTGTCGCAAAGTACGAAATCCAGCATTCTATAGAATACCTAGGCACTTTATAGAATGCCGAAAACTGGCCGGCAGTGTATGAATCGATTAAACATTTTGCACATTGCCTTGGCATTCTATAGGATGCAAAATGACAGACCGGCAAAGCATCAAACACATTTCCATATTATATACAATGACTAGGGAAAGTTTATAATTCATGCAGCATATTGGCAGTTGTAATGACTGTGATAGAACATTTCGTCGAAACAACAAGTCGTTTCTACCGACTTGGAACTTCTGAAGAAATTTACAAATATAGCAGGTGGAAAAAGGGGGTATCAAAATTATAATCGAAATGAACTGTGAATGAAATTAACAATTTTGTGTTCCTTTTTTTAACTAAAAAATGCTTTTTGTGTCAACATTCATAAAATTCAGTTTCGTTTTCAAGTTTCTTGTGAAAACCTTTTTCCGATGATCTTTCTTCTGAAGTCGGAAATGCTTACTGCCATATGCTATCCGTCATTATGACATACTGTAAAGAACATGGCAGCTGTGACGCAATTTCGTCGAAGTATTCTTAAAAACGTAGGCGTTTATAAATGAGGATTAAATTTTGCTTCCTTGTTATGTTAGATAACATATCATCTGTACGTTGTGTAACAAACACATCACTGTAAACAGTCTAGCTAATTCATTTATTCTTTGAATTTAATTTTTAAATCTTAATGAGCCTTTTAAAAACACGTTTCAAAACGCGACACAGCCGTACAATGTTACTTAAATAGTTTTAAATGTTTAACCTTGGTATGTATTAAAAATTAGATGGCTCTTGATTACTTGATTGAATTAATGACCCTTGATTAAAAGCTCAGTGATTTAAAAGCTTTGTGTTGCCACTTTGTAAAGCGCAAGATATTTATGTTTCAAATTTAATCAGAGATATGAGCGATATAAAAGAAATATGTTGCCAGTGGGAAAAAGTCTTATTATTTATTTATCTTTCGAATTTAATCAACAAACACAGGGACTTATGCCGTTGCCCGAGTTAAAATATTTTCATCTTTTATGCCGCAGGGTGTAGTCGTTCAGCAAAACGTAAGATATTTCGTTTTCCTTTCAAATGTATTCGGTTATTGATTAGCGTAATTAAGCTATAGAAAAGAAACAATCGCAGATTCATTTCAGTTATTATTGATTACTAATGTAAGCATGATTGTAAATGATTTATTAATATTAGGCAGAATATCTACTGAGAAATGGCAACAGCTAATTTTGGATGTCGTTCTGTTTTGCACTCATATTGATTTTTATACGATCAGTATGTACGATGCAATAAGACCGCTTTTTATGTCGACTAAGACAACTGCCAAGACTAAGACCGCTTTTTAAGATTAAGTTACGTTTATAGTCCTATTAACTTACGAGCACCATTTATCTTTTGATAACCATTTGTTTGTCTTTTAAAAATGGCTTATGAGTGATTAATTAAATACAGAATAGGACGTGTGAAATAACGTTAGCTGGATTTATTAAAATCATGTATTTTTTTTCTTTTTTACAATAATTATTGTAGGAGGCTAGTCGCGCAGGTGACTAGTAATATAAAAAACATTATTATCCATGTAATATAAAAAGGCCGCTACAAAAGATCTAATTTTTACTGGGAAAAGACTTGTCAGAGTTAAACCTTTTTTTCAAGTGTGTGAACTAGCATTTCTGTTTAAAATGCACGAGTTGGGCCCCACCGCTGTTGTGTCGAATAAAATAACTGCTTTTGTGTTCTCGGAAATTGTCCTGCACAAAATTGAGAGAGATTGATCTTCACAGACGCGGGAGTAATACGTTTACTTGCCAAGGCAGGTGGGCAATTTACCATTTTTTTTTTCATCTCTGACATCTCAAAACCAAGTATCAAAACCTGACCATCTTGTGTGTGTCAGAAGTGTCTTGCCTTCTAAGGAAACTTAAAGAATTTTGTAGAACTAGCCTTTTTCGCTTCTAGCCCCCTGTAATAGTAATTATAAAAAGAAAAAAAAAAAATTATAGGTTCTCTGGAGATAAAAATATTTTACTTCCAGCTCTTTTGCCACTTAATATTTCGAAGAACTGGGTTTATTACTTTTCAGTCACTTGGTTTACTATTAATATAAAGATTAAGTATCTGACGCTTTACTGAATGGCAACACGTTAGTGTGTGGAGGTAATAAGTATTGTATTTGAGGCAGTGGCAACACGTTGCTTTCAAATAGCCGAATTTATGGATTAGAACTGAAAGATAAATATCTTACATTTTTCCGAATACCAACAAACTCGCCTACCGAAGATAAAAATGTTTAGTTCGAACAGTGTTGTCACTGCTGTCTTTGAAATCGCTAACTTTCGTAATAAAAAAATTCGGCACTTACGTATTATCGCAACCACCTTAGTAAAAGTCACCAAAGTTTCATAATATGCTCATGACGAAGCTTCAGTTTACAAAGTCGCCATTCTCATACTGTGTGGCCTTTTTGTGTATTACAAAGTCCAGTAATTTTATAAATAAATTGTGATTCTTCCCCTTACACTCGACTTTATATTTTACGACATTATATATATATATATTTACGACCCTTAAACTCAATTTTTGATCGACTGCAGTTGTCAGGAATTATAGCATTTTATAGAATAGACGCTTGCTTGCTACTATAAAAAAGAAGAAAATTTGTAACTATTTTTTAGTGAGTTCAGCTAGTAATTAATAATAATAATGCGTTTGTTGCTTTTAAGTCACTTAGTATGTTAATCAAATACAAATATATTAAGTTGGAAAGAAATAATTAAATATCTTACCGCTTTATGCCGAAGGGCAATTCAATTTTATTTCGAGCAATAGCAACACATTTTTCTTAAATTGCTGAGTTTATTGATTAAATTTGGAAGACAAATATTTTACTCTTTGCTGAATGGCAACACATTTCTTTTAAACCTCTGAGTTTTTTGATTAAATTGAAAACACAAATATCCACTCGCAGATGCCACTTGGCAAATTAAATTCGCGAATAATATATAATAAGCCACTTCCTTCCCCCCCCCCCAGGATAAAGCCAGATGAAAATTATTTGTGCGGCTTATACCCGTTAATGATTAAAAATAGGTACATAGAAGCATGCGTGCAACAGAGTAACACGTGTTCAACAACTGAGTATAAAATGCAGTGTTGTTGGGTGGACATTGTATACAAGTTTAGTTGCAAATCGTTCGAAGGAAAATGTCGGGCAAACGATTTAGCTACAATGAACATTTAAATTTTTTCCCTTTTTTGTTGTTGTTTTTAGTGGCAGAGAACTTGATAAAATGAGTAACAAATAAACACAAAGAGTAAAATTTAAAAAAAAAGTGTCATTCGGCTTCTTGCCTCCCAGTATTGCTTGACCAAGGTAGCCTCACGAAGAATTTTACAGTAAGAAATATGGTGGCCATCCACAATGACGTGGTCACGTAAAGTGGGCAATAAGGATTCGGAAAGACACCAGTTTTAAAGAGATGTCTAGCCGAACATGCAACTGCCTCACAGCGGGGCAGTCGCTTATGTTTAGTCCATCTAAAAACCTCGCAACTTCTGAAAGCAGTTCGAGCCCTCAAGATGTTGGGAAGAAAAAGAATTCGTGATAAAACGTTTTATCATACAAAATGAGGTATGGCTGCGTTTCAGTTGTAATACGCCAGCGCGTCAGCCTGTTCATTGCCATTTAGTGCACAGTGACCCTGGATCCATTGAAGAACAATGCTTCTTTTCCATGAGTTCCAATTTTTGTGTGGATAGTTGGCAATCCAAAACATCCCAGAACGATGGATCGTGAGTTAAGTTAGTGCATTGGATCGCAGCTCTGGAGTCGGAGAGAATGACGGCCCTTCGAAATTTACCATAGCGAATAATCAATTGTTTCAGAGCTTTGAAGTATAGCCTAAACCTCTCCATCAAAGGCTGTCCTAAAACTTCCGATAGAGAAATGAAACGTACACAGGTCACAAAAGATTCTCGCGTCGGTATTAGGTTGGTCATTAGAAAACGAGCCGTCAGTATAGACTCCTAGCCAGTCAGGTTCAGGTTACCAGTTGTTCAAAGTCTCCAGACCGAGGATGCAAAGAACTTAAGGAACAGTATCTTATTTTAGAAAGAGGTATTGAAGATTTAATTTGGCCCTTATTTCAGGTATTAGTAAAGGATTACGTGGTTTCAAAATGTCATTCGCTGTAAGAGGGAGAGGAAGAGAACTCCTGCAGTCTAGCATTCTCTGAATAAAACCATTTTGTGTTTTAAGATTTGGAGATAAGTTCTGATAGTTTTTCCAAAAGACATCATCAAGATGTAATAATGTTTCGCATGGAATGGTAGCTTTGTCTTCGAAGACTCTCTTCAGTGGTTCAATATTTGTGAGTAATTAACGTGGAGTCAATAGGCATAGTTTTAACCGCGCCACTAATAAGCCTGAGGGCTTGATTTTGTATGATCTCCAGCTTGCTCAGCTTGCCAGATTTTCGGGCATAGTTATTAGTGGTTCGCAACGATAAATGAACAGTAGTAGAATAAGAGTACTTTTCATCGGTAGGATGAACGTGCACATCCCCACGCACAGCCAACAAGTCTTTTAGAACAGATAAACGCTTTGTTACGCGGTCAGAAATAACATGTTTTTTTAGCATAGTTTGGATTCAAACACAATACCCAAATAAATAAAAGTGTCGACGTATTTTGATAATGTAATGCAGGTTTTAAATTTTGCTGCATGAAGGAAAAGGTCTGAATTGTAATTTTGGTTAAGAGTAATGTTCATATTATTTTCTTTGCTGTATGTCTCCAGCACGTTAAGTGCTTTATTTAGAGTTGCCTCGATTGAAGGTATGGCGTTCCTCTTTGCCGATTGCATCCACAAGACCAAGTCGTCAGCGAACACCAATCTGGGACTATAATGATTGTATTAGATCTTCAGTGTAAATATTAAAAAAAAAAAAAAAAAAATGAGCAGCTGGAAATAGCTCCCTGTGGTAGACCAGTTTGGAAACTATAGCTCTTAGATAAACAATTAGCTGACCCTAAAGTTTCTTTGGTAGAGAAATGAAAAAAAAAAAAAAAAAAAAAAAAAACATGTAAAGCATCTTGGATCGGATACTAATAGTGGATAATTTATGGAGTAACGTTTCTTTCCAGATAGAGTCGTACGCTGACTTAAAATCAATGTAAACGGCTGAAAGAATATTTCTTTTATCCAATGAATCTTTTATTGCATAGTTGAGGTAAGTCACTTGGTTGATTGTCGAGTGATTTCTCCTAAAGCCGGCTGTTTACGAGACATTACATCGTAATTCTCGAGAAACCAGTTTAGTCTAATGCTTACTATTCTTTCCGTCAGTTTAAATAGTACTGATAAAAGAAGTAGATCTATAATTTAACAAGGAATTTGCTTTTTTACCCTTCTTGAGAATTGGAACAATATAAACCATTTTCCAGGTAGCGAGGACTAGGCCCGTATTTCATTCATAATTTAAAATAGACATGTAGCGTGCGTACGAGTTCGTGATAGATTGAATGCATACAGGCCCGATGATAAGTTAATAAAATTTATTTTATCAAAAACGCTTCAGAGTTCTGGAAACTTCCACAAAAATATTGGTACAGCTCTTCGCACTATCACAGAGCGCAATGAGTAGTTACATTTCAAACTACTCGGCATATTAAACACAACAGAATGCAAAGCGCATTTAAAGACGAAGCTTTCGATAATAAGTCGCTCTGAGCTAATAATTACAGCTACTGAGGGCAAATGCTGTGTCCGGCCCCATTTAATTTTCACCCGGTCGCTGAGATATTTCTAACACTTTTTGCTTTTCAAAATTAATGGAAGGCATATGAGGGCCACATACGGTTACAGTTACACAAAACCTGAATTACAGTTATTCAGTTACAATATCCATTGCACCATCCAATACAAAAACCATAGCAAAATGTCGCCAAATGGTCGCCAGGTTTGGCAACTTTTGACGATTCATCGCCAAATTTGGCGGTAAAATTAGTTTTTTAAACCATTTTCAGCTTGGCGATATCTCGCCAAATTAGGAGATAGCCATTAACTCAATGTTAAACTGATTTGCCATTGTGTTCTTATTTTTCCGGCAAAGCATCCTCCCTCTAGATTTTCATATTACATTATTCAGAAAAAATGCAATAATTTCACATATAATTTTAGTAAAATTATCCGTATATATACAAAATTCGTAACAGGCAGTGGTGTTTCCAATGCACATTTCCCAAAATGCATAAGAATATTAGCATGAATACTATCTTCTCCTGGGGATTTACCCGTTTTTGAACCCCTTAGAGCAAGCAGTAGTTCCTGTTTACGAAAACGAATTTCAAAGGCCTCAAGATTTTTGGTAGTCTTATTTGTTGTTGCTAAACCTTTTTTTTTTTTTTTTTCCCCGTATAAAAGCTTGACAATCTCGAAGCAAATAGTTGTTTCTTTTGGGATTAAAATAAAACGTTCTAAAAGCATTAGCGAGCTCATTGTTATCATGTAGAGTTCGGTTGTCCGAATGGTTTGGCTGTTTAAACATTAAAATTGCAACTAAACACAGAAACGTGTTCCTTTTGAACGATGATAAAAATTTTATCCGGATATGTGTGTTTTCATTTTAGCTGCTTTCATACCTCCAAAATGCGAAAAATATTATGGGTTATCCGCGTTTTTATGCGACAGATTATCCGCGTTTATATTCGAAAATTTCTTGTCTTTTTTTTTTTTTTTTTAATTAGAGTTAAAAATTACGGGTGCAACATCTGTAAGCGAAAATACGGTAAATCAAAAACAGTTTGAAATTCTCAAAATTTAGTGATGCTTGGTGCCATTGTTTTTCCACAATGCGAGGATTAGATTTCGTTGGTTTAGTTGATTATGGCAAAGCATACTAGGACAATGTGCCTAAGGGAGATGCCTTCGTGGAGAACTTTCTGAGGGAAAGTGGCTTGTATACACGTTAAGCGTAAGAAAGACTATAAAAAAGAATAATGCTAATAATTTAAAAAAAAAAAAAAAAAAAAAAAAAAAAGCTTTTAGATTTTTACTGTCGCCCAAAATATTTTCATTATTTATTTATTTATTTATTTATTTAATGTTCTGGTTTAGCGAGCAGTCTAGCAGTCTGCTGTTGCACTTACTCCTGCTAAACCCCCATCCCCCCCTTTTTTTTAGCCTTATTATTAAGCAGTATTTTCTTCGCATTTACGCCACATACAAGTCATCAGCAAAATTAACAAAAATTTTAAAAGCAAAGTAGAAGTACACATGTTTAGAATTTCCAATGCCGCATTAAGTGTTGGCATATATTTTTTCTGCTACTCCTCCCCAGTCTTTTCTCAGTATTTATATCCAGTTTTCTTACTACGAATATCGGTGACTTTACATTTTTTTTTTTTTTTATTATTAATGTTTTGTTGTTTATTTTATTTATTAAATATATCATTCTTGTCGCTTACGCCACATAAAATTCAATTCAACAAGAAAATCACAAAATAATTAAAGACAGTCTCACGCGCTGAAGATAAAAATGGTTTTATTCCGTACAGTCTTGCCACTGCCCGCTTTGAAATCATTGAGTTTGTTAAACAAAATTCGTTGAAGTTTTCAAAATATGAAATAGTTAATAAGACAATTTCAAAATTTGGATGCGCATGTTCAGGTGGAGGGCTACGTTAGCCATAATTTGATGGCTCTAGGTACCGTTGTTTTTTGGCAGTGCGAGAAACATGCATACATTTATGCAGATTCTTCATTATTTAATTTATTTAAATATAATACAGGTCGATTATATTTGGTAGCAGCAACTGAAAAGTGATACACCGTATGTAGTGATTCAACGCAAAATGCCGTTTCGAGACTAATATGCCATCCGGAGGTAACTTCCCATTTGGGTTAACAAACAGTAACAGAAACTAGAACAAAGTAAATGTATGGATATTTATTATTTTTGAATTCAGCTGTTCATTATTTTTATACTATGTTATGAACTCTGCTAAGCAAATTGATTTCCCTTTGCATTGAGGGCTTATTCGTGTCGATTAGCTATTTTCTTCCATAGCATCGTAATTCTTAGTTAATTTTCCGTATTTCTTTGTCTTTATGATATTCTTATTTAAAAAGTCTTTGTTTATCTGGTACGTCCGTGAAATTCTCTGAAAAATTTAGATTTGCGGACTATGTCTTCTTCTGTGACCTTTCAGAACTATTCTCAACCGGCGGAGTCTGTAAACACCTTAAAACCAGCATGTCGTCTGCACCACTTCTAGATGTCAGTTTTTTGTGAGAATCTTGCTTTTAAGGTTTCACGATCTTGGCATTTTAAAGGATTCTTGACAAAAAGACGTACGAAGTTTTATTTATTTATTTTTTTTTTTAACCACCGACGAAGCTTTGAAATCTCTATGCTTTTCGAAAAACTTGAAGGTTTCGCGTTTCGTAACTGAATAAATTATACTGACAGCTGTTTCCAGTTGAACTTATTGTATAGACTAGCCACTACTCTGCCAATAGCGTTAAAATAATCATCGTAAAAAGAATATATATATAATGATTTATTGAGTTCAGCTAGTGTAATTTCATAAAAATATTCAATTTTCTAATTAAACATCTCATTTAAATTCATTTTTATTTAAATCTGTCTGCTTAAAAAGTATTCGTAAGAACTGAGTGTATTGCTTTTAAATTCTTAAGTTGGCCCACCAGCGGCCGAGCGGTAAAGACAATGAACACTGGTAGTTCGGTCCGAGGTTCCCGCGAACGGGCTGGCTGCATGGGCGTTTTTGTGGTTTTCCCCGTGTGTAACGTGTATACGAGCCAGTTTCCCTTAGAAAGTCATCAACGAAGGCATCCCTCCCCTTAGGCAGATAGCCCTCGTGTGCTTTGCCATAATTAAATAATCCAATCCAATCCTAAATTCTTAAGTTTGTCAATCAGTCTCAGACTGATAAATATGAAAGTTAAATATGTTACACTTTACTGAATGGCAACACACTGGCGCGTGCAAGATAAAAATATTCCATTTTAGGCTGTGGCATCACATTGTTTTTAAATAGCTGAGTTTATTGAATGTCTTAATTTAGCCAAAGGGCAACGATGTGTCGCGCGGGAGATGAAAATGTTTTATTTTGAACAGTCTTAACACTGCTCGCTTTTAAATCGCTGAGTTTGTTAATTAAAAATGTATTTAATTCTTTTGAAATTTGAAATAAATTTTTAAAAATCGAAATTCAAAATTCTGGCTCTGAGGTGCTCCTGTTCGGGTAGATAATTATGTGTGCTCAAAATGTGGTGGCTCTAGATATGTGGGCGATGCGAGGAACTAACTGTTACGAATTTTGCACATATATGGATAATTTCAGTGAAATGTGTGAGATAAATTCTGATAACCGAGAAGGGACAGGTTTTGCTACCGGACAAGGACTTTGGGAGTTCAAGGTGATTCCGTTTGAACTGTGTAACGTGCCGGCAACATTCAAACGCGTCATGGAGACCGTGTTGAGAGGGCCTTCCTACGAAGCCTATCTGTAGATAACGATAGAACTCGAAGAACAATATAGCTGAATGACATAATCATCGTTGGGAAGAGTTTTGAAGAACATCTAGAATATCTTAGAAAGATGCTTCAGCAACTGCAACAAGCCAATCTACAGTTAAGTCCTGCCAAGTGTAAATTATTCAAACAGTAAGTGACTTATCTCGGACATGTCATCTCTGCTAACGTGTGTCTACAAATCCAAAAGAGACGCCCCGAAAATGTGCATCAATTGAGAAGTTTCCTGGGGTTCGCACCTACTACAGAAGATTTGTGCAGGACTTAGTGAGTCTTCCACCGCAAGACCGCTTCATAAGCTGACAGAGAGCAAGCAAAAGTTCTTGTCGGCAAAAGAATGTAAGGATGCATTTAACAACCTGAAGGAAGCTTTAACATCTGCTGAAGTCCTGACATATCATCAGCTCGACAAACCATTTATTCTTGACGGATGCGAGCAATGAGAGCGTCGGTGCTGTTTTTTCCCAAGATATAATCAGCCAAGAACGTGTCGTGCCCTACTGGAGCAAGTGTCTAAAGAAACCGGAGAAGAATTACTGTGTCACCAGCAAGGAGTTGCTTGCCATATTTAAAGCTGTAGAACATTCCCAGCATTATATCTACAGGAAAAGATTTCTGCTCCGTACAGATCATGCATCTTGCCTATTAAATTTCAAGAATCCGGAAGGCCAAACAGCCAGATGGATGCAGAGACTCCTGGAATATCACGTATCTATCCGTTGTCGGAAGGGTCATCACAAGAAAATGCCGACGCTCTGTCTAGAAGAACCTGCTCAGAAAGCTGCCCATATTGTCCCGGGGTCGAAGCGAAAAATGACCTCTTTAATCCGGTCGCATGACAATTTATAACTTCAGTATCGGCTTATCGAGATCAGTGGAGGGATGAGAAAGTCAGGAGGGACCAGTAGGAAGACAGCGACATTAAACCCATAATTGACTTAAGGTATCCGACCTCGTTCGGGTACCATTTTTTTAAAAATGGTTTTTATTTTAACTATAAACATATTAAGAAGATAAGTATATTAATGAGTGAAAACAATTTAAAACATAATGCTAAGTAATTTTAATTTTGAAAAATAATGAAAAAAAGGATAATTTTTGCTTAAATTTTGCCTTTACGGCAACAACCACGGCGAACAATGTATATATAAATATGCAGTTTTTTTAATTTGTATTTATATTTACACTTGTTTTGTATGCAATGAAGCAAAATAATTAAGAAATATTTATATATTCTTGAGATATGTCAAAATGTATAGTATTTACTGTATATTTTCCTATTATTGCATCCATAATCTAAAAATAAAAAGTAACAATTCAACTTCTAATTAATATTTCTAAAATCTTTTGCTTCAGAGCATGCATCAGATTATATGAAACATGTATAGAAAGTATCATTAAATTTTATCCATAAAATTTTGAGTTATGGCTGTTACCATTGGGAATATTTACAGAAAAAACATTTTTCAGAAAACAAGTTTAAAGTTTTCATAAAACAATTTCTTAGTGAAAGAAGCATCGCTGATAATTAAAATTCACCTGCTTTGTAACTCAACACCTTGTTTTTTTCTTCCCATACTTTGCACCTTTTCTTTCGAACAAAGCGTAATTTTTTCTTTGGGTTTTTGTAAAACTTGTGGAATGCCACCAAAAGTCATGATTTTGCACTTTATCAAATTTTCGAATTCCCTGCTCAGTGTAAAATTCAGGGCACATACCTAACCTTGAAAATGCTTCAAGCAAACCTATAAATCCATAATTAAATAACATTAAATAACTCAACACTTACATTTGCTCCAAACATTAATATTCGCAAGTTTTTGAATGTTTCTTTCGGAACAATTTGCAATAAAATGCCATTAAAACGTTCCTTGATATTTTAAGTTTTGCCATGTAGACACTTTGTAATAACTCTTGTTTACGTAGTCAACTCCATATATGTAGGTTTAATTAAATTCAAAATATATATTAATATACCAGAGGTTTGTGCCTAATTTTTTTCTTTCTGATTTTTTTCCTGATTTCTGCAATCACACATTCATAGTTGCACCAATTCATTGATTATTGAAGAGAGCATTGGCTTCGAAGAAGAGCTACAATGGAACAAGCAGTTAGTACAACCTGCTGCATCTCAATTAAGTTTCAAACATGACTTCTAATTGCAATTCCTAGTTCTGCAGTTTATTAATAAAAGAATCAGTCAGTTTACCTTTTCCTTTCAATTCAGGAGCGGAGTTTTTTACTTTTCATAGTCACTACCAACCCTTTTCTGTACATGTTCAATGCATTCCACTTTCTTGACCGAATCTTTACCATATATATCTTTCACAATTAAAACCCCGTCCTCGTAATACTCCGTGTACTTCAGCTTTCGTAATAGATCATTCAACAGGGAATAAGCACCAACTGCTTCCATACCCGAAGCTGCTTCTTTATAATTTGCAGAACAATTATATTACGCTTTACATATGTCGTGCTGAAGATTGCATGCCATTCTGTTTATTTTGTTGCAAATAATGCAAAAATGTGACATAGCTTTCAAATCAAGCACTTTGTCAACGCTAATCGACAAAGCAGCAACACATGCATTCAACGTCGAATACCCTCTGCGCCAAACTAAATACGAAATTAAGGGAAAAAACTAACACCAGATTCTTAAAATGTATTACAAAATATCTAAACTTAGTACGCAGGTTTATAATTTACAAAATCTTGATGATAAATAAAGTTTCTAAATAGGTATATCTATTTAAACACTCACTTCCGGCCCAAAATATTGGAACTTCCGGTTTATTCAGATACAGAAAAATGCTTATAACTTCAGTTCTAATTAACCTATCAACAAGCAAAAACTTGTATTTGATAGCTAAAGATGTATTCTTTAAGATAATGTAATAAAGTAAAATTCGAAATTTTGACCGAAAATCGTCTTTTGTACGAGGTCGGATACCTTAAAGGAATCTTCAGCTAAAAAAACTACCTGACTAGACGTATCGATCTATAATAGGCTTATAACAAAACAGTATTGGGCTTTCTGGGACTCACTCTATATTTTTACCAGAAATACGAATCGGATGATGAAAAGACATTCCAATGGCAGCTGATACTTCCAAGATCCGAGATCCCAGACGTCCTTAAAGAATTACATAATTATCCAACAAAAGGCCACTTCGGAATAATGAAGACTCATGGAATTTGAGAGCGCTTCTACTGGAGTAATGCCAAGGCTGACGTGCAAAAGTGGTGCTAATCATGCGATGCTTGTACGAGTTGGAAACGACCGAAGAAACGCAGTTGAGGGAAGCTGCAGTGTTACAGTGTAAGAGCGCCTTTTGAACGTATAACCTTTTGGCATGTCGTGCTTTCTGCTACGAACTGCTGATAGCAACAAACGGCCTGAAAGATATCCCATTCCTGTCGCGGTGGCAGAGGTAATGGTTCATTATTGGATAAACAAGTTCGGAGTACCTCTTCAGTCACATTCCGACCAAGGAAAAAATTTTACTCGGCTGTAATTAAAGAACTCAAACGGCAAAACCCACACGACACCTTTACGTCCCCAGTCGGACAGCGTAGAAGAGAAGTTTAATCGAACCATCTCCAATAACCTCTCTTAGGTGGTTTCTAGAAACCAAAGGGACTGGGACAAAAAGTTACAACTATTTTTACTGGCTTACCACAGTGCTGTCCACAAGACTACCGTTATTCTCCATCCCAGATGCTCTTCAGTCGTGACCTTCGTCTGCCTTGTGATGTCTTGTTTGGTCGCCTTATCGCCTGAGAAGTGCATCCAAGATCTCCAGGTACGGTTTTAAGTAAACTACAGTCACCTTGGGATGGTTCTTTCTTATACAGTCCTAAACAGGCTGAACGACGTCGTAGTTTGCATCCGTAAATTATCGAATTCTAAGCACAAAATCGTTCTTTAAACCCTTTCTATGGACATAGTACGTAGTAATTTTTGGAAGTTATAATTATGGCTTCCTATCGAGGGATTGTACCTTCCGGGATGTGCAGTTCTTGGGAGGGGGGATATGTTACGAATTTTGTACATATATAGATGTTTGAGTGAAATTTTGTGTGAAATTGCTGCATGTTTTTCTGTATAATGTCACATGAAAATCTTGAAGATGCGGAGTTTGCCGGAAAAGTGAGAATACAGGGACAACTGTATTTAACATTGAGTAAAAGGATATCTCGCTATTTTGGCGAGATATCGCTAAGCTGGCAATGGTTTTGGCGGGAAATCGTCAAATACCCAAACCTGACGATTATTTGGCGACATTTTGGTTATGTCTCTGTATAACTATAACTGATGTTCTGTGTAGCTGTAACCGTAATTCGGGTCTCATATGCCTTCCAGTAATTTCGAAAGGTATCAAGAAATTTTTGGCGGCCGAATTGAAACTACACTGCTGGCCATTAAAATTCCAGCACCATGAAGGGAAGCAAATTAAAAACAGATATTTATTGCATGTAAACAGTACGGGATGAAGACAAAATGATTAAATTTGTAAGCATATTGATTAAATTTGTAAGCATAGTGGTGTAGTGGTTACAAGGGTGCGAAATTAGTAGAAACAGCTGTCACTCCTGGCAGCTAAAACGGTTCTTTTGGCAACGACTGTGCAGTACCTGAAAACTACAGGCAAAGTCCTCTTTCCATATCGCATTGAGGACCCTCCTCATCTGGCTTTGAATATATCCAAATGTTATTTTTTTTTTTAAATATATCCAAAATTTTTAAATATATCCAAAAGTTATTCATCTTTAAGGGCTGTTTAGGTGTGGAACAAAAAGAAATTTTGCTAAAGCAAGATCAGAGGAGTACGATAAATGATCGAGGTTAACAGTAATTTTTTTAAAAAGGAGATTCATCATTTTATATGAAAGAGAAATAAAAATTTGAGTAATTTTAGCTATTAATTGTCTGGCTCAAACCTCTTCCTACAAGCAGAAATCCTCGACTATATAAGAATTTAATTCTCTTTGACATAAAATGTTCTTTAAAACCGTATAAGAAAAAGAGAGTTAAAAATCATCATCATCGATAGTCAATTTTGTTGCTTTGATTTTATTCAGATTATATTATTCAGATTTTGATTATTCAGATTTCCTTCGATTTAAATTATCCAACAAGTAACTTTGTAGGATTTTATATTTATTAAGAACTTATCTCACAATAATCACTCATCCACTGTCACTTCCATTTTCGTCAGCTCTCACCAGGATGCAAATTAATTAATGTATATTTAGAGTTGAGTTCAAGGGGAGAGAGAGGTGTTGTTCGCTACCGCTGACCGTCTCGCTACTATTTATACAGCAACACTCACAATTAGATTTCTTGAACAAAAACACATCAAAGTGATAAAACTGTACCCTAATCACTTGGTCTTGCTATATGTGACCTTAATCGAACCATCCCCAATAACCTCTCTTATGTTTTTTAGTCTGAAACAATATTTATGTAAACCTCGTTTTCATTTCGAATATAGATGAAACTTTAAACGCAACATCGATTCCAAAAACGAATAGTTTGGAAAATTCGCCGACAAAAGTGCATTGATGTTGGAGAAAACTGCTTTGAACATACTAAGATTTGTTACATTTAACTTCTACCATTTAGCTGTGTCTCAAAAATTTGAGAATGGCACTCGTATTCAAACTAAATTTCAGAAATCCCCTTTCTCGACACTTGAAAATTCATCTGACTTTAGTCTTAAAACATTCAAAACTTGTTTACGTGAAAATCTAAAGGTCAGCCATGCCACCATTGAGTGAATATTCTCTCTTATACTGTCGTCTTGTCATGACGTCATCTCTTCTTGTCATAATGCGATTGTCAGAATCCGGACTCGTCTCAAACAAATGCGGTGATTTATATCAAAAATTTCATTTATTCTATTGGGGATGGCAGTAGTGACCTAGATCTGGAGTTTTTCATGTGATGATAGCATTAGAAAATTCATTCTTTGCTTTCTGATGATATTGCTCGCCTTTTAAATCAGATTATGCATTAACTATTTTGCTTCCTTTTGATTTACTATACTGCTTGCGTTTAAAATATTTATTCTAAAGGAGAAACAAAAATATATAATGATTTTAGGGAATCCATTTAGTAATTTGTAAGAATAGAAATGAAGTACTTTGTTTATTGCTTTTAAATAGCTAACAAACAGATTAAATTTGGGATAACAGTTAAATGCCTTAAGCTTGTGTTACTAAATGGCAACACACTGGTTACATGGAAGATAAAAATATTTTATTTTGGGCTGTGGAAACAGATTTCTTTTAAATTCCCGAGTTTTTTAAATAAACTTGAAACAAAAATACCTTACGCTTTGCCAGCTAGCAAATCATTGCTTATAAGGTATTTCTCCAACTTTCCTAGCGTCCTTCGTGGTGTAGTGGTTCTGCACGCTGGGCCGGTATTCCAGAGGTCCGTGGTTCGATTCCCGGCGAAGGCGTTTGCTATTTTTCATCTTGCCTGCTTCCGAAATAAAACCTAATGACTCTGCATGCTTTTAAATTGCTGAGTTCGTTAATTAAATTTTCATCAACTTCGCACAAAACAGAAAACAAATTCAAAATTCAAATTTTGGGCTTTGAAGTACACATGTTCGGTTGGAGGACTATGTATTCAAAATTTGGTGGCCGTCTCTTTTCCACAATGCGAAAAACATGCATGCATGCATACATACGTACGTACATACAGATTCTTCCTTATTCAATAATATAGCTTATCGTTAGTGCCCCGAATGTAATACTGGATTGTTTTATAACAGTGCCTCGCCATGGAGGTGCAGTCACCTTAATGCAAGTTGGTCACTGTTTGAAGACTGAAACCTTCATAAGAGCGCCCCGGCATAAAGGTATCTGCACTCTTGCGAAAATGAGTAACTTGTTAAAAAAAAAAAAAAAAAAAAAAAAAAAAAAACTATAACACCTTTATACGGGGACACTCTTTTTATCTATATATGCAGAGGGTGTTTACACATTTTTAGAATGATTTCGGGGTCGTTTAATTAATGTTTAAAATGTGAAAATATTTTTCTAAATGTACGATCTGATAGCCTTTTTTGTGGGCTATAAGTTTGCATCGTAAGAATGAACGATAGAAGGGCTTTTCCTAAAATTTTCAGGGATATTGATTTCTATTCCTCTTTCGCAACTTTCCGGAGTCCATCAATCATAGTGTGTTTGCGCATAAAAAGAGCTTTTTTGAAGAGACCAAAGGAGCGTAGTTCATAGGTGAAACTTCGCGCGAATACATTAAAAAGATACGTATGCAATACCTGTATCATTTCTTCATTTTTCAAGGAATGCAGTGGTACTTTTCAAAGTCTGACTTTTCAGCGTATGAGATAAAGAAATCGAATTTATCCTATAACTATGCACTCTTCTTATTTTTAATTTCCATCGTAAGAGAATCCTACGACAATCCTAAACTCTTTACCGAAAGTTTACATTGAAGGAATCAGGTTTGTACATTTTTTCCCATCGTTTCGCATAATAAATAAACCTTTTTTCTTTTTTTTTTCCATTTAGGTGAATACATGCTTCATTAAGGGTCTTAAATGTATTTCCATTTATCTCCTGCTGCATAGTTTTCATAAAGGGTTCCACAAATTATTCTGTTCTGAGGCTCATGTCTCGGCAAAAGCTGGTGAACGTTATGTTTCTTAGATTTTTTTATAAAGCTTGGTTTATTATTTTATTCATAGTTAGCTACAGATATATTTAAAGACCTTGCAAATGATTTCTGCGTCGGCGGATTTTCTCTTGTTACCAAAGATTTAACTTCAGAAGCATTAGAAACTGTGCGTACCTTTTTGAGGTATTCGTTTGGAGTCTTCTTTCCACATAGTCATGATTGACGATATTTTTGTTTCCGATTATTAATGTTGCTTATTTTGTACTTATAAATTTTAATGCAATGCATTTTACAACATTTTTGAATTGTGGAATAGGAATACTTCTCTTCTGAAAACGCAAAAGCATATCCTTCTATCCATTTACATCCTAGTTTACATGAAACATTTTGAAATAAGAATAAAATTCAAAAGAAGCAGACTTTTTTTTTTCCAAATAATAAGCTGTTGCTAAAAATGTCCCCCCCCCTTTTTTTTTTTTTAAAGTTTTCTCGAAATCTAAAATGTGTAAACACTTTGTGTACTATGAATTGATATATCATCGTTTAACTGACTATTTAAAAAGCTTAGAATTTTACTGTTTACAGCATCGAATAGAACAAAAACAAGTCCTTTAATTGAAATTTATGTGAAATTTTTGACATAATTTCTGAATTTTTGGAATTACTTGATTTTTTTTTATACTGTATGAGGTAACGGAATTATTGAAACGATTATTCGTTGTTGAAAAATGATTTTTCAATTAAATTTGATTGATAGCGCATTATTGAGACTAAAAAGATGAAAACGGAAAAATTCTGAAAATTTCTAAAAAATAGGCTTTTATTTAAACTTTATAAAATAATTAATAAACTAAAAGGAGAAAAATAATTTATCGTATATTTTAATGGGAACAAGAAATTAAATATTTCTCTGTACAAAATTCATCTACAACCTTTTATCGCGAAGAATGTAAGCATAAATGTCAAATAACGACGTCGAATAATCAAATTGTGATAAAAAATGTAAGGTGTCGTAGATTTAATCAAGGGCGCCGAATGCTTTTGTTTTTCATGATGTAAAATTATCGAGTAATTTTAAAAGAAAGACTTATTTAATCTCTTTCTCCCGGTAAACTATCTAATAAATTGTTTTAGTTTTTCATCTTTTTCGTGAGAATTAAATAAAAACTTGTTTTATAAAAATGTTGTATATTATTGCTGGCCGCTTGACTAGCCGCCAATAGTTTTCATAAAAAAGGAAAAATATATTTTCATTTTAATAATCCAGCTAGTATGATTTCATAAAATACGTAATGTTTTTACTTAGCTATCTCATGATTAACATGCATTCTTATTTAGATCAATTAGATTAAAAAGTAATAAAATTATTCTTAAAAAACTGCGTTTATTTCTTTTAAATCCTTTGGTAAATATGTTGACAAATAACAGACAGATTGAATTTTAACTATTTAACAACAGAATGCATTTGAAAGAAAAATGAAACATCTTACGCTTTACTGAATAGCAACATGCTGCCGCGTGGAAGATAAAGTATTTTATTTCAGGCAGTGATACTGCATTGCTTTTAAATAGCCGAGTTTGTTGATTAAAGTTGAAACATAAATATTATGGCCATTGCGCTGAAGATAAAAATGTTTTATTTCGGACACTGTTGCCACTGCTTACTTCGTAATCGCTCAGTTTATTGATAAAATATTCATTAAATTCGTACAGAATAGGAAATAAATAAATAATTAATAGTAATACTAATAAACTCAAAATTCAGGTATCGAGGTGCACATGTTCGAGTGGAGGGTAATATATGTTCGCGTTGTTTCTCCACCTTTCAAGGAACACACAAACCGTACATACTTACATGTAGATTCTTCATTTTTAATAGTAGAGTTTATTATTATTATTATTTTTATGTAAAAGATCAGTTGAAGTACTTATGCCATGGATAAGGAGAATGCCTTTGAGTGCTGAGTTTTTCAGACTATCTGTATGATAAATACCCTCTTAGCTTAACATAACGGGTTCTGGATTGGCCTAGTGGCCACTTTAATAAGTCTTCGCGTTAACTGTAAACGTTTCTAGTGTTGAAATGCAGTATCTTTGAAACATGATTCTACAATAATGACTTGGTAATGATTGTTTAGTAATTCTAAACTCTAGGATAAATCTAACGAAGTTGATCGCATCTAAATCTACGTGTATTCAGTTGTAAATATGTTTAAAAGTAGTATTCAGTCTAGTTTTAGAACAATGATAAAATAAAGTACGCATTTGTACGAATCTAGCATGCCAAAAATAACTTCGAAATTTAAGAAATTATGCAGTAAAGGGTTTGGGTAAAATCTCATCGCTCAAACCGGAAGTTTTTATTTTCATTGCTGTTCGTATTTTTAACGGAACCTTTTTGATGCACGTGTTGTTCTGTCTTTTTGAATAGGCGCTCTGATGCGATGATCTTTTTTTAAGCTCAGGCTTTTTTTCCTCCCCAGGCGTATTTGCGAAAAGTTTGGCCTTAGGCGCAGTCGACAATCTTAATTGAATTATCTGGTTGAAAGGCAGAAATCCAGGCTTGCTGAGGTGTATAATGGACTTCAAATTTATGTCAGACGGAAATGGCCGAGCGCGATAGGCTGATATTTTGGATCCTTCGCTCTTTCTCTCTGTACCGGCGGATGGATGAGATGCGAAAGCTCCGAAACGGACTTCACTAAAAGGAAGTAACCGCGTCGTTATGGATCTTAGGCAGCTATTTCTGCCCTTGCGGTTTTACAGCCTTCTGTTGCAGAGTTTTGACAGGCGTTGTCATCACATCCGTTTCTGAATTAATTCTCCTCTGGGGAGATTGTGCTTGTTGAGGGGGGACGCGGTTAAATTCGAAAATATGTGAGGGAAATGTGGCTGTAACTCTATTGGATATTCTGAATAGATATTTTAATCCTCTGACGCGCTCTTGTGTGTAAAAGTTGTTCTCTCCCCCCCTCTTCTCAGTTTAGAAACTCCTATCCTGAAATTTGATGTAGTAAAGTGTGTCCCAACAAAAGTGCTTTATGTCCAGTAAAATACTTCGTTTTTAGAAAATGGAAAATATTTTTACATATTTACAAGAGGTTAAAAGGTTTCGTTTTAAGAATAAAAATAATGTTTGGCATATGCCCTCTACAACTTGCTCTGCAGTACTCTTTCGATAAAATTCGTAATCACTTTTTCACATATCTGCCTGCTGGGGTGGCTAATGACATACTGAATTTCTTCTCGACATTCTTTCTGTGTCAATCTTTTTAGGATTCTAAAGTTCGGATTATTTTTAGGACTTTTAATAACACTGCCACGCACAAAAGTCACGATTTCAACAGACCAACTAGTTCGAGAGCATGGTGTTTAAATGTCTACTTTCGAACATGCGTTCTCAAATTTCTCTATTAGTCTGCACTGTTGTGTCATTAGGTGCACTTTCACGTTCAAAAATTGCTCGAAGCTTCTTAACAGTGTATGCATAAAAATACTAATATGTACATAAATTTTTATTCTTTTTGCCTTACCAAGGAGCATTGTACCGTAAATATATACAAAAAGTCTTCATACGTATTTGTTTATTTATTTAATTCATTTAGTATCTAACATAACATTATCTATATTAATGATGCTTAAAAATACAGCTAAAAGACAAAAAAAAAAAAAGGGGGGGAGGTTAGCAAGAGTTAGTGCAACAGCAGATTGATAGAGTGCGAGCTCAGCTAGAACATGTTTAACAAGCCCTTTTGGGTGACAGTTAAAATGTGAAAACTTTCAGAGTTTTATATGTATATTATTTGTATTATTCCATCGACGGGATGCAACGGGCTGAAGAGCATCTAACTCAGTGAGCAGCTGTTCTGTCGATGGCGACTAGAAAAGAAAAGTTTGTGCATAACACTCTCCATACTTGTAATGAGTTTTCACAATGAAGAATACTGTTCCTTTGCGTACTTCATGTTTATGTATTATGCTGTTACGAAGCCACGAAATGAACTGGAATGCTGACATTCATTAATCAGAACCTTTGCTTGTTTTAATTATGCAGAAGTACTTTCCATTTTCGAAAAGTATTTTTGGAGGCATATTAAACCCGGTGCTTTTGTTAGGAGATCCTATGTTAAAAAGGAAGTACAGAACTTATATTATGTAAGAGAAAGGAAGTACAGAACTTATATTATGTAATGCAAGAATATTAATGTAATGTAAGTATCCGGATTAATTAAAGAACAGAGTCTATCCCCATATTCAGAAAGTGTGGATAATTGAGTTGTCTATATTTTATTTCATGGAAGAAATATTTTGGTGTCAGATGTTTGATTCTGTATCTAATACATATAAATCAAAGTATGTTTATTATGTTGTGTATCAAACTGCTAATTTTTATGAACATATGCTGCGATGTCGTAATTAATAAGAGGTGAATCTAAAACCGTGTATTGCTAAAAGTAATTTTTTTTCCCAGCGCTTCAATTTAATATTTCTTTGTATTCTCTGAAACAATTTTTGAAATTTTCAATAGTAAACATTTATTTAAGGTGCTAGATTGAAATCTGCACCAGATTGCAGTTTTCGCTTTCCTTCCTCACGTGCTCTAAATACTTATTTACTGTAATGAAGTAAACAAGTATTAAGGGAATTTTATCGTCATATTTTATCTAAAAAAAAGGATTGAAGTTTTAAAGAAACTCCTTGAATTAAAAGTCAATCCTTTGCTTTTTTTTTTTTTTATCAATTTTAGCAGTAAAGGTTCTGTTTGTTTGTTTAAGTTAACAACCCCTCTCAACGAAATTTTTTCTTTAAAATGGAATTAGTTTTTATACACAAAAACAACATATGGGTCTTGTGTTTTTTATTTCTACTGTACCCAAGTTAAATTGTTATTTATATGCCTAAATCAAAAGGCATATCCGTGATATGCTATTTCATGTTTTCTGGAGGTGGCAACGAAAATCGTGCCACTTCAGGCTTTTCTTTACTTCTGCAGGTGTTCAAGATCGTGCCGTCTCAGGTTCTTTTATCTATTTTCTTTAGTATAGTTGTTGGGGAGACGTTAAGTGGGGAATAGATGTTCAAAGAAAGAGGAGGTTAGAAGAAATCGTAAAGCGTGTTTTACTGTGCATATTTGGATCGTTTTAAGGGGATTTCAGCACCCGTAATTGAGGAGTCCCTAAACTTTAATGAATACATAAATATACTTTTCGATGTGCATAAATATTAATAAAAACAGTATTTCGTTCTGAAATATTATTCTTTCCTTTACTTTTTTAAACTTACTTGCACAGAAAATCTAATTCAATAACCAATATAGCGTGTGCTTTCAATTAACGACTTTGCAGATTATCTGTTTCTGGCTTTGTCAGTCTGCTTCAATTCAATCAGTTTATCAGTTAAATATTGCCAGTTTAATTCAGCCGATGGACTAAGGTGTAATATCATCAGTGAAACGACTTTATCATTCTGATCTTCTCATAACTCTTACTGAGGAAGATGATAATTTAATGAAATTGTGGGAAAATTGACTGCATTGAATGCCGTATACAGAGTAGCAAAAGCTTGGCTGAAAGTAAAACCAGTAACGCTGATTCGATCATGGAGAAAGACTTTTTCGAAGACTTTTTATAAAAACCGGAGATGTGTGCCAAAATTTGAAGTTTTAAAATTCTTCGAAAATGTCGATGGAAAAACATCGAGGAATGGTTCGATGGCGACTCGACTGAACCATGCCTTTCGGCGCTTGAGTGATGCGGGTATCGTTTGTAATGCCACAAGAACAGAAGCAGAGAATGATGCTAAAAATACAAGCGAAGAAGATACTGACAATTGTATTAGTCCCAAAAACAGCAATAAATTCTGCCGGAACTGTGCTGGACTTCGTCGAATAAAAGGGATTCGAATACAATAACAAAATAGCTCTTCGAAAAGTGTGTAATGAAATTCGTCAGGTACTCAAAAGTTTTCCGAACAAAGTAAAATTAAAAGAATTAATCGCGAAAAATTTCGAATTTCAGATTTCAACGAAAATATCCATTTTAACTATTTTTGATTTGACATCTGTACGCACGGACGGAATAGAGGACTCGTTATTCGAAAACGGATTGTAAAATTAATTCAAAAATGGTTTTTTTAGTGACATTTGTACGTACGCATGCACGTATGCATCTTGCATAACTCAAAAATGATTAGAACATAGAACGTTAAAATTTTGTCTATGAGACTTCTGTAACATCCAGTTATATACCTCACTTTTTTATTACGATTGGCACATACAAGTTACTTAAAAACATCTTTCGAAATAGAACTTAGTATGGATTCAATCTTTTCAGATCATTCTACTATAATTAATCTTAGGAGATAATATAATCAATATTATTTAGTAAATAAATTATTATAAACTTACTTTGCAGCAATTGCGCAAGTAGTAGAATAACTTAATTTCGCACTAAATGATTTTAAGATCATACAACTATATATATATATATACACTTTCCTTAACCGGCTTTAAAGACTGGGAAATTTTTATACTCGTTATGGAAAAATAAGAATGCAAGAAGTTTGACTCCCGTACAAATTTGACCAGTATATTTAATTTTAAAATTTGCAATTTTTGTTGTCATTTTCCACTTCCTTGGGAAATCAGTTAATTAAGTTAGTATAACTCGAGGAAATAAGTTTCAATGAAGTGCAGCAAAAAATCTGTGTAATTTAATTGGCGCACAAGAAAGTCATTTGGTGTCCACATCATACATTACGCATGGAAAATGATAATTTAGATTATCCTGAATAATGAAAAGTATTGTGTATTTAAAATTTATATTATTTTTATAAAACTATTGTTTATTGTTACTTTAACGTTTAATATATATTATTTTAAATATATACATATCATATTATTTATTTATCGATAGTCGATATATTTAAAATTTTTATAATTTCCATTATATTTTTAAATTAAATATGCTAACCAGACCAGTCTTCAAAATCTCTCAGTGTGCTTTGATTTGAGGTATATAATTTTGAGAATATTTTAGCTGCGCTTATTCTCTAGAAATAAAATTTAAATTCAATAACCGATATATTTAAAATTTGTATTAGTTATATAAATTATTGTTTCTTGTTTTTAACATTTATTATACATTATTATTTAATGTTAATAATTATTACATCATTGTTAACATTTGTTATTTTTGTAACCATTGGTCGTAGTCATATACTTCAAGTTACAAAAATATTTTAAATGACACAAATATTCTTGTCTTTGTATTTTTAAATTTAAACAACTCAGTTTTATAAAAATTTCGAGATCCGACTTTTTGTACGTTCATGGAGCCCCTATACTTATATTTAAAAAAGAAATTACTCTGTATTAAAAAAAATAATTCAAAAATATGACTCATGTATGACAAAAATTGACCCAAATATTTAATTTTAATGTTAAAGGGTCCACCAGATGCCTAAGTCGCTGAACACTGGTGGTTCTATCTAGCCGTATAAGCGTTTTCGTGGTTTTCCCATGTGTAACGTGTGTGCGAGCCAGTTTCCCTTAGAAAATCCTCCACGAACGCATCCAACTGTTTAGGCAGATAACCCTCGAGTCTTTTGCCATAATCAAATAAACCATTATAGATCAGGTTCAGAGGCCGCCCACACATCGCAAAGCGAAATGTTTGCATTCTACGTATGTAAAAATAAAATATCACTTTACAAAGAAGTTTCAGTTAAAGAGATTAAAAGACGAGCTTTTCCATTCAGATTATCGTGAAAAGTATTTGTCAGTATAAATGCTTATAAAACAGATACCTTATTCGCATAATCTTATAGAATTCGTGTGTAGAGAGCACTGTCAAGCTTCAATTTTGGCACGTAGAAAACTCGTTATATTATCTACGCAAAATGATAAATATTTTTAGTGTAATGAATTTTTTTGTATAATTATTAAATTACGATTTTAAACTATTAAAACTTCATAAGAATATTAGTAACGTACTTTTAGTATTTAAGGCTTTATAAATTACTAACGTTAAAATTCTTTTGACATACCCATGGTGACAAAATTATAAGCTGAAGAAAGCTACACGTGAGTAAATCGCAATTGAATATCATTGAATACCATTTCAGGGCAAGAAATGAAACTCGAATTATTCTAATGTATTTATTAACCGAAACATGAAAGCAAGTCGAAATGATGTCAAATTTCGAAATTTTTTTCATTGTGTATCTCACTTAATTTTAGTCCTATAGGGGTAAATTTCCTTTTTTTTTATTATTTTTTATGATGAGTATAAAATTTACCTAAGTCTAGGGACCGATGGAACATATAAAAAGTTAAATTTCGTAAACGTTTTTAATATAAAAATGTCAAAATGTGAATATTTGTGTCATTTAAAACATTTTTATCACTGGATATATCTATGACTAACGGTTGCAAAAATAAAGGGCGGTAAGGACTTTTGGAGACACGGGTACCATGGACTTACGTGTAACAAACTGTGTTGTTGCATGAATAATACTGCTACAAAGTGTGTCCTTAACTATCAACACAAATCAAATTAGCATGTTCTTCGGTTCGGTTTGGGTGTACTGTTACCTAAGATGTTCTGTACTTCAAAATACGTTTATAGTCATGTTATTTCCCACCTAGTTTTCAGATTTAATGCTGCCATTAATGAAAAGCTAAAATAAGAACTTCTCTACCTATCCCATCGAAAGAGCTGAAATAGGAAGATTTTTAAAAAAGCTTCTTCTGAGAAAACCTTAAGCGGGACATAACCGGGATATTTATAATTCAGCCTGAACATTTATTTTTGCAGTGTACTTACATACAAAGGCATTTCTTTTTTATTAATATTTATCGAATAGATATTTCTAGAACCGTGGCCGGCCAATCTACAGCATATTCACCTACTTAATTTAATAGCTTCCTAAAAGTATGTTCTCTTTATTGAATTACTTTTTCATATTACCATTAAAAAAAAAAAATTGAAAGAAAAAAAAATCTGAAAGCTTCAGATTTTATATTCGTCCAAAGGAAGCTTTTTTTAAAGTTTTGTGTGTTAGCTTTATTTATTAAATACCATGTTCTTTCGCACTTAAAACCATAAAATTCAGTTCAACAGCAATATCGCAAAATAATTTTAAAATCGCATATCTTCAGAATTTCTGATCGCGCGCTAGAGATAATTTTTTTTCGTACAATGTTGCCATTTCACGCTTTAAAATCGTTTGCTTTCTTAATCAAAAACTCATAAATGCTTTACAAATTATGAAATAAATAATAAAACAAATTACGTTTTTTTATTTATTATTTATTTTTATATTATTTATTATTTTATTTTTATATTATTTTATCAAACAATCAAGTTTGAGATCCAGATGCCCATATTCGGGTGGAAACGTAAGTTATTCAAATTTAATGGGTCTAGGTACCGTTGTTTTATCGCAATGCGAGAAACATACCATACAGTTATACAGATTCTTCATTATTTAATTTCTTTAAATATAACACCGGGTGATAGTATTTGGTGGCAACAATCTGAAAAGTGAAACGGACGTTTAAAGTTTTCAACGCAAAATGCCAAAACGAAATTAACAGCCATTCTAGCCTAACGCCTTTTGGGCTAATAAATTTCAAGCTTTACTGTATGTGGTGTAAAAATAAGAGCCAGCTATCCAAATAATTCAAGTTCTGCTTTACAAAAATTCCCTTCTCCTTTATTTAGTGCTACATCAAGCGGTGAACCAGTTTTATGTACCTTCTGTTCACATATAATGTTGCCAAACCGAACATCTCGATGGTAGTTTAAAAGTCATATATGTTATTTCGAAAAATATAACGAGAATATGTCTATGTCATCACTCACATTAATTAGCGATTCAACTCACGAAACACGAATTTATAAGAACTTTTAATAGTGAAATACAGGAAGTCATCACAAATAACAATAATAAGCAAATAAATAAAAATTTTGTATTGTGTATCCAGAATTAAGTTTTTTCAAGATATATTTTGAATCAAATTTTGCAAAAGTTATGAGAACTTTGAAAGGAATAGTGGATTTGTTTACGAAGACTGATGGAGGATTGCGTATTAGACGTCTGCTACATTTGCCATAGATTCCCATTCATGTAGAACTTTCTGATGGAAAATGCTTGTCGTAATATAGGCTTGGAACTTGCAAAAATTATTTTAAGATGAAACCGTTGCTGACGACATTATGCTTCGTAATAATAAAAAGAGGGATTGTTTGACATTAATTAATTTAAAATACATTATCTGTCTCATGTAATACATCATCTGTCTTATATTTTTATACAGGACATTTTTAAACTTTCGGTTTTAAGCAGTTACATGCACACATATGCATAATGATACAGATAGTACATGCATAATGATATGGCAACAACTGTTCTAAAATCCACCTTTTAGAATAATTATGTAGTTCCGCTCCTACAAAACTCAAATGTTCTTTATCTCCTTGTCGTTTAGACCCACCAGCGGTCCGATTAGTAGCTGAACACTTTATTTCGGTCCGGGGCTCAATTCACGCTTTATAGATTGGCTGCATGACCACTTTCGTGATGTTCTCCGCGTGTAACGTGGATACGAACCAGTTTCCCTTAGAGAGTCCTGCACGAAGGCATCCTTACCCTAACGTAGATAGCTGTCAAGTGCTTTGCCATAACAAATAAACCGAACTAGTCTTGTTCCTTGGCGATCCTTTTATGTAACGAGTTTCGATTTTTAAAGCATTACAAAAAGAGGCTATGCCATTAAGAATTTGCTGTGGATCCTTTTGAAATAAACAAATTACAAAAACTTTACATATTTCTGCAAATTGTATTCGGCACAGCTGAAATTAAGCATTTCATGAACACTCAAAGAGATGCCTTTTTTATCATCATTTGCTGTCTGCAAAATATGGCTGCGATTGAACTATTTCAGTGATTTTCTTTTTTCAGGCTATGTACTTTAAGATCACAAAGAATGCGGACACTTATCAACGAAGGCCGATCGATAGTGTTAGTGGGTCAACATTAAAAATAAATATTCCTTTTATTTGTCTTTTTTGTTTCTGTATTGCCGTATTTGAAGAAATCGTGGAGTTTCTACTGTAGACTTCTCGAAAACCGTTTAATATCAGAAGTTTCTAATAACACCTCCGTGATTCACGATTTTCATGAATAATGTTGATGGAAAATTAAATAAAATTCAAGTTTCAATCTCAGGGAAAAGGGTGCATGTTTTCTTTAGCGATTCAGTTACCGTATATGTTCATCTGTTGTTGCTGTTATATTAAATTAAGCGAGTTTTAAAATAAACCTGTATGCATTTAAAGGAGAAGTTATTTCCGAATTACTTTATGATAATACGATTTAAGGAAGGTCAACAGAATCTTCTTGGATGCAAATAAGCGGAGGGCGGAGCGAAGAATCCAGCCGCAGTTAAAATAAATAGCTTTTATTTATCGTTATCAGATCATTATAAACGTAAATAAATTTTACGAGGTTTATTTGATTTTTTTCCCTTACCCTTTTTGTACTGAATGAAGTCAATTTAAATTCGCGAAAATTTTTACTGTTTTTAATATGTCTATATACGGTGAAGGTGGATGTTCAAAACACGCAGGCGTTTAAATTTTAAACGATACACTAAGTTTTGGAATTTAAAAGTCATCGAACCAACATTATTAACTTTTTTTCTCTTCTTACCTAGTGAAAGCAGGTTTTAGTCAAGTAAATAATTTCGCATTGAAAGCAAGAAATAAGTTGAATATTTTTGACGAATGAATGAAGCGAATGAAGAATTAAGTTAAGCATTTTATGCCAAATATTAAAAAGAAATTGCAAGTATACATCAACCGCAGCAATCACACTAATTTAAAATCGAACTTTTGTGTCATTAGAATCTGTAATTTTGTTTCTATAAACGTGTTTCTATATGTAAAATTATAAATAATAACAGTATAAAAACAAACTACTTTTTTTTTTCCAGAACTCTTGTTCGTATTCTTAGTCTAATCATTATCTTTATGCATGCTGAATTATTTGTACTACTATATTGTAGAGAAAAATTAAGGGCTTGATCAAGAAATCTCTTCTTTTAAAAGAGTTCCAAGAGTTCCATGCAGAAAAAGGATTGGTATCCTTGATTTAGAATATTTACGTTATTAATTTTTAAATAGTATGTATAAATATAGTCATAATGATTGTTAAAGATCAGATTCAGTGCTGCATAATTTACGAGTATGTGGTGTGCTTAAATTACATATACATGCCCATTCCAAATATATAGTATATTCACTGTTCATCCGTTTGCAGTTGTAAAAAATAACGCATACAGAATTATTTGTTTATATATTTATTTATTTTTTAGAAGAAGCTTCATGAATGGGGCCCTAATTTAAATAGAATATAGAACCAGTAGTGATCTATAACAAGCTTGCATTTATTTTTAAAAAAACAAAAACTTAAATTAAAAAATATAATCTTAAAATATTACAGAAATTGCACAAAATAATGGGTAGATTTAATTATGCGCCACATTTTTATGCCAAAGGTTGCTGTGCATCATTTTCTTCTTTCACGTTAATTGATTTATGTGATAGTAAGGCTGAACGATGATTTTTGGAAAAATATTTTACATATAAAATTTAGAATAAAATTCTCTTAGAATTTAAAATTTCTCTTCAAAGGAAGTCGTCATTATATCCGAAATATATTGTACAGTCGAAGATTTTCATTTAGCAAGGCATTTCAAATCTAGCAATAAACATATTGAAAACAGACGCTATTTTCTAGCATCAGTTTAAATTTTAGATTATCTGCAACCCTATAACCGACCTTATAAATGAAAGCAGACGAGACCGATATTCTCAAGAATAAAGGCTGCTTGAGTACATGATTACGAATGTATTATGATAAACTGCAAGACGACATTTTCTTGGAAAACATAAACAAGCATACAAGAACAAACAGCTCGTAAGTTAAGAGAGAAATTTAACAAAGAGCGCGCGCTGGCCATTTACAGCTCTGCCACTATCTAGGGCCCCTGGAGGCTTTATCCGACTGTGCTTCACGTCTGGCTATAGCAGTCGTGCTAAAAAATTACGCTGTTGCCAATTAGATGAGGTTGGGTATTAGTTTTTTAGGTTCTTTTGTTCTTTTTGCTCGAAAACGACCAAGTTGCAAAAGTCTTCTTCTTTACCAAAGTCTGCTTTGACAAAAGATTTATTTATATTAACAACGCTTTACAAAAGAAATCCGAAAATGTCATTTTATTGATTGACTAATGATTAATGATGGTAAATAGTACTGTAATGTGAGATAGTGTGGTAAATTATTAAAATTAAGCGAAACCGATGAACATTCGTGATCGTCTGTAGTCGTCAGTGATCGTCAGGGCTACTGATTCATTAGTGGCATATGGGTTTTCATTTACCAGTATAAGACAGAGCAGGGTTGTTCCAATGGTATGGTTTACTAAAGCAGCGTATAGTAAATACTTGGCAGCAAAAGTAATTCTCCAAGTTATCCGGCGGAAGAAATGGGTAATGAATAACACCAGCAGTAGACATCTTTTTTTGAAGGCTAAGATGCCTTTGGGGTTCTTTCTGCAGCTGTGACATAAGCTTTTGACATGTGGGTGGGACTTTTCTTTCCTTAAAAGACTCAACCTCCGTCCAAGAGTCCGTTTCTCAGGAAAAGAGAGTCATACATTCAGAAGTTAGAATCGATTTAATTTAATTGTATTATTAATATAAAGTTTTCGAGATCAAAAGAATTTTCTGCTGAAGTTGTGGTTCAAGTACCGGACCCTGTTATTTAGCGCTCCGGTCCGCTCCGGCTAGAACTATGATTTATATCAAAAATTAAAAAGAGCCGTGCTCCGGTGGGCTTCGGCGCAATTTAAGCTCTGATTAGCCTAGATTTGAATAAAATTGTGTCGGTTTGGACTGTAACTTAAAAATACATTTATATATATATATATATATATATATATATATATATGTTACAAAGGCTATTATATTTTCAGAAAATGGTCGTTTTTTAACCTTCTTCATTCTGGACAATATGCAGCATTACGGTAAACTTACCAAAACGGACCAAACTATTTGCAGACATAAATAAAAATTCTGAATAAAGCGTTATAAACTAGTAAGGGGAGATGAAAGAATCAATGCAAAGCTTTCATTTTCTGTTTATCCAAATTAACGAACTGCAGCATGCTTCGATTATAGTGTTTCTGGAGAGTCAAATATTTGTACTTACTGTAATCGTGCATAACTGAAACTTCTAATGATATATATGCTAACTCTATTTCTCCGCTATCAAATTAATATTTACAGGATGCTTTTCAGACCTTAAAAACTAATGAGAAAAGTTTATTATTATTACTAATATTCCCTTTTTGCTTGCAATTTTATTTATTTTTATTCACCTAAAAGGTAAAGAAGCAGCAGCCCGTTAACTATCGTGCAAAAAGTGTTTTTGTATTAAATTTTCAAAGGAGGCTTTGTTGTTGAAGGCGAAAAGTTTCGTTGGCAATGCCTTATAAAGCTTAAGTGTTTGTACATTATTTAAAAAGTGTGATCGTTGATTAGTTAAAGTATTTAATAGTTGATTATCTCATTAAATGTCTTAAAGGTCTATTTTCGTAATTTAATTATTATTTTGCTTGTATTTAAATTGCTCTTTTTTTTAAATCAAACTAATCATTTTTTGATTGACACGAAATAGCATTTTTCGGAACAAAACGAAAGAAATTAGCCTTTTGTAGTCTTGTAACTACATATCTTCCTCATAAACTTTTAATTCAAAAATCTAGTAATTAATCATCAAATTAACGCACCTCTAAAAAATCGATTAGCTTGTAAATATCTACTGAGCATTTTCATGTTTGATGACAGATTTTTCATCTCAGAGAAGTGAATATTGCGTTTCTCAGTTTATTTATTTATTTATTTTAATCAGCAGAGAGAATTTTTAAGTTATAAACTAAGCCCGCTAATAAAAGTATAAGATTAAAGTCCCATGTGTTTTAACTGATGCCAGAAAGAAAGATCAGCGTTAAAAGCTTATTTAATACTTTAAATTAATAACTTAAAGTATTCATTAAATAAATTTTATTCACTTATTTTCTGTTACATAGGATATAAAACTAATTTGCCTTCTCTCTCTCTTTTTTTCCCCCTCTCTTTAAGTAATTAGTAAAATTTTATCTTTTCATTTCTTTTTAATAGCAGAGTTAATGATTTGTTGGTTAAAATTCTAAGGCTCTCCCCCCCCCCCGGGGCGGGGGGAAGAGGGAGGACATTTCCAACTTTATAACTGTATTGATTTTTTTATTTTGAAGCCTTTTCAAAATATGGTGAGCTTTACCAATACATACGGTTTATCGATTTTTAAAACTCTTATTGAAGTTATATTGAGTAAGAAGTCAGTGTAATTTGTATTCTATATGTATTGCATTGGGTGCGTATTTTAAAACTTCTAATTTTTGTTGCAAAACCAGGTTAAATTTACCCATTTAGTAAATGTCTGTCGGGTAACGATTTCAAAACTCAGCTAAAGAGCCACCGCTAGCTCAATAAATAAAGGTGATTTAAATAATGAAATGTTAATTCACGTGTCAAAGATCTCTTTGTACACAACATTTCTTGTGTAGATCTTTCCATCATTTTTAAGCTGCTCGCCTTACAGAGGACCATTAATTATTTTTAATTTTACGTCCGTTTGTTCACGAACTCTTGAATAGGCAACATAAAGTTGACCGAGTCCAAATGGTGGCTCAGGTAAAAATTGCCAACACGCTTAAGCGTTTGGACCTGAGACTATTGATGGTCATAGCAAAGGCAAATTTTACAGGAAATTGTTTACGTCTCAATTGAAACAGCAAGCCTGTGCCGTGGCAACTTCACCCCATTGGCTAGTACAGTTACGCAAGCAACCAGACAAACTTAAGCCACATATATATATAATGGGGTGAAGTAACATCATCTCCTCCGAAACAGCTGGCTCCCGGGCTTAGCGAAGCACACCGTTGGATTCCGCAGGTCCGTGGCACGCCATTTTGACCATTCGCGTCTTCTTGAGACTTAAATTAGCCGAGATATTAATTAAAAACTAATTTTCACTTACGTTTTCCGTACGTTTACCCCTTTCTTTCTTGGATTTTCCCTATTAGAGGGATTTGAGTACGTGCTAAATTCTTTTTTCTCGAATATCTACGGAACGGCGCCGAGTTGAAATTCGAGACGCGTATCCTCGGATTCCAAAAAATTCTCCGAATCCATCGATACCGTTCTCATCTTCGTACGACTTAAATCGGTTGAGATATTATTTAAAAACTGCGGAAACGTTAATTTCCGCGCTCATTTTTCCGAGTGGCAACAATAAACTATCGGCGACACACTTTACCCGCTTATATACTACGAGGGCTATTTTTTTTTTTTTCCAGCCTCCGATGGGCTATAAAGAAAAGACGGGTGAATATACAAAAAAGATTTTATTACCAAAAGTAATGTACAATACAGGCTATTTCTCTACATAATCATCTTGACGATTGAGGCATTTGTCATATCTGTGAACAAGCTTTGCAATACCCTCTTCATAAAATGTCCCCGCCAATGATTGGAAGTGAGTTGTGACAGTTTCTTTCAGCTCCACGTCATTTTGGAAGCGCTTCCCGCCAAGCTACTGCTTCAGTTCAGGGAACAGATGGAAGTCACTCGGCGCTAGGTCGGGCCTATATGGTGGGTGTTCGAAAATGTCCCATTGAAATTGCTGAAGGAGCCGTTGGGTTGCACGAGCGCTGTGACAACGGGCATCGTCGTGGATCAGAACAATTCCAGAAGTCCTCTTCGTTTGTTTTGAATAGCTCTCCGTAAGCGTCGCCAAGTTTTGCAATATGAATCTGCATTAATTGTTGTTCAGGCTGCATAAACTCCACAAGCAACACACCTTTTTGGTCCCAAAAAACAGTTGCCATAACCTTACGGTTGTTAAAGGTTCGTTTGAATTTTGTGGGTCTCTGGAGAATTTGTGGGCATCCATAGTTGTGATTGTCGTTTCGTTTCGGGCGTGTCATATTGAACCCATGTCTCATCACCTGTTACAATGGATTTCAAAAACTCTTCTCCGTCAGTATTGTAACGATCAAGAAACTCAAACGCTGCAACCATTCGGCGAGTTTTGTGGTCGTCAGTCAACATCTGTGGAACCCAATGAGCGCGAACTTTTCTGTAGCGCAACTGTTCAGTAACGATAGAATACAGGGAAGATCTTGAAACTTCCAGAAAATTCATCGATGATTCACTTATGGTAAACCTTCGATTTTGCTTAACCGCTTGGTCAACTCGTTGAACAATGTCGTCTGTAGCGGCAGACTTGCGACCTTGACCCCCTTCATCATGCACATCAGTTTGGCTTTCTTTAAACTTTCGACACCATTCACGAACAACGCCATCACTCATAAAGCTGTTTCCATACACTCATTCTTCGATGAATTTCCGCTGCACTGTTCCCTTCTGACTGTAAGAAACGAGTAACAGTTCGCAATTCACACTTGGCGGGAGAATCAATAGCGACAGCCATGTTTACGTGACTGCAAGTCAACAGAAAATGGCGTGTTGAATACGCCAATGACAGAGCGTGTGGAGGGGGAGATGCGCAGTCGCCTACTACGCACACCAACCACCTGCCGCATACCTGGCCATCATACTTTGCGATCGGAGGTTGAAAAAAAAAAAAAAAAAAAAAAAAAAACCCTACGTATATAAAGATATTATTACGCTTGCATAAATTTAACACTCAATTTTCTACGTATATGTTTTTGCTGCTTGAGTCCACTGCAGTCTTCACATGTTCATTACACTAAAACTGTCATTTCAGAGGACTTGCGATTAAAAGTAAATAAATAACTGAGCTAATACAATGGAACCTTGGTTTGTGAACTTATTTCGTTCCTGAACATATTTCATCGTCCGAAATATTCGTAAACTGAAATAATTTTCCCTACGGTAATTAATGTAAAACAAATTATTCCGTTCCCAGATCTCAAGTAATTGCTTAGAACAGAGTATGTTTGCTTATAAATGTATATAAATTCATGATGCAAAACCAGTAAAATTCGTTAGACCTAATACATACAAAATATTAACATGTACACAGTATTTAACACCATGCTAAATGTATAAAAAAATAGAGAAACGTGAATTGAATTTTGCAGTATTTGCACAAAAAAAAAAAAAAAAAAAAAAAAAAAAAACTTGATGGGATAAGTAAAAAATGGTGAAGAATCCAAAGGTGCAAAATGTTATTGTTGGAAACGGGTAGTGCTGTCTTTCTAATCCCACCTCTGTCTCTTAAAACTCCTTGCCTTTACTTAAGAATCGCTGAACCTTCACCACATTAAAAATTTTTCCACTATGATTTGTTTTTGTCAGTGTTTTAAAATATTCCTTAATTCTATGGCATTGGCATCGAAAATGTTTATGCTATGGATAATTGTTGCTGTATCAGTGAATTAAGCTGAATATACCTCGCTCTTTACCCCTTTTTCACAAATTTTGACAGTCAAAACAGTTAGGAACATCTTTCCTTCCGTCTTCTTCTGAAGACATTTCCTCCGCTGCTTTAACTGTATTTTGAAGCATCATTTCTTGCCGACTTATTTGTTTGCATCTCAGGACATCGTTCATTATCCAAGATATTTAAGAATTTTTTCGAGGGGAAAGGGGATTTGTTTATGAACTGATTTGTTTGTGATCCAAGACGCCACTGTATAGCAAAATTGTTCGAGTTAAAATCGAAGAATCTGGAATTTGAGTATTTAGGACTTAACCAGATTCACTTTCATGACTATGACGGCATGATTGTATGCAGGGACTGATGGACCTAGAGTGATTAAGAAAGTTAATTTTCGAAAAAGTATCAGCACCTTTCTGTAAATTAACTTTTGCTTGCCAAGACACAGAGGACTGTGGCATAAAGACACAAAGGTACATAGCACACTAATGAATTTAAGCTTACATCGCAAAGAATGCAACCTTCATCAAGTTGCCGGGGCGTTCATGTAAAAGTCTTTGATCTTGGTAATATAGTCACCGACTTACATATTACTACCAATATCTTCACGACAGAGCATTAAGACATGAAAATTCCCTGCTTTTATGCTATTGAAAAAAGAATTAGATACAACAGTTATGGATTTGCGATGAGCAAATTGCAACAGTATTAAGACGATGGCTTTAGTACATTTACCATCAGTGTATTGGGGGGGGCTGAGTGCCTTTAAATATTTTTCTCTCAATCAATTTACTCATTTCTGCTGCATGAATTCTACAATTATGGTTAAATTTTTTATCTATTTTTATACCATCCATATCGCCGCCCAACTATTTTGATGGTTAGTGACGCTGATTGCCGAACTGATGGGTCCGGTTTCGAATCCAGGAGAAGGCATGAAGGTTTTTAAGCGTATAGTATCTTTGCAGCAAGGGGGCATTCAAAATACATAACAAGCCGAATGTCTGTTCGAGAAGTTAATGGTAAGCAGGTGAGAAACCTTTGGACTGCTCCGTTTCAGAGGTTTTCTTTCAAAATCGGGGCGAAAATTGGATTATTCATGGCGTTTATATCGACTGACCCCTGTGATACTTCTTTAACAATTTGAAGTAAACTCCAATGATGGAACACAACAATAACTTTTATTTTACACTAAAAAAATGGCGGCATACAAACAAGAGAAGAAAAAGTATATAAACATTTTTAAAAAAAATAATTACATGCTTCGTGAGAGAAAATGCATGCAGCTCTCGAGCCTGCATTTCAATATTGCCAGTGATCTGTACATTATTTGTTATTCATTTATTCAAATGCACGAGAGATTAATAACGATATTAAAGCTGTTACAACCTCTTCCCCAACGGAGAGACTTTTTCCGAAGGGAAAAGTTCTGTAAAATTCGAAAGTTTATGAGCTCGGCATTCTGAATTATTTTAAGAAAAGGTAATTTCTTCCTTAAGTTCCAAACTTTAAACCAAAATTTTAAGTTTTCAACAAATACTTTTACACCACATTTAAATAGAAAGAAAATGGAGAACGTTTAAATACATCAGTTGAGCATACATTAAATAATAAAATAAATTCTAAACTTGGTTACATACACTAAGAGTTAATTCTACTCAGAACATCTACGTTCTTGTGCAGAGATCCTTTGCGATGAATGATCATAAAATTATAAGGTTGTAACAAGAGTGCCCAGCGCATCAAATATAGAGTTAGATTTGGTGTTGGAGTGTAGCCAGACCAAAGATCAGTTTGAATCAAGAATTCTTGCTGACCATCCAGATGAAAAAACAGTTTCTTGATAGCATAGATGATGGCAGCGCACTCCTTTTCAGTAGTACAATACTTCTTTTGAAATTTAGTAAATTTTTTGCTTATATACAAGATAGGATGTTCAAGTTGTTCATCATCTAATTGGCATAGTAATACCCATGCCATAGTCTGAGGCATCGGTTTGTATAGTAAACCTTTTATCAAAGTCGGGAGCATGCAGAATTGATTTCTTGCATAGCAACTTTTTTAAATTTTTAAAAGCTTTGTCACATATTTCAGACCATTGTGTATTTCCTTTTTCGGTTACCACCTTCAAAGCGTCCGTGAAGGGTGAAGCAATTTCCGAAAATCTCGGTATGTATTGGCGATAATATAATACTCTACTAGTCCTAAAAAAAGCAACGTTCTTCTGTTTTGGTCTTAGGTGTAGGATACTCCTTTACACCCAGGATCTTTACTTCATCCGGGGTTCGTTGTCCTTGTCCCACAACATGGCCTAGATATCTCACTTGATCTTGTGCAAATTTACATTTTGATGGTTTTACTCGTAAGTTTGCTTTCTGTATTCTGTCTAGAACAGAAATTAAATTTTTAAGATGCTCTTCCCAGTTTTCTGAGTAAATGGCAATATCATCCAGGTATGGTACAGCGAATCCTTCACATCCAGCCAGGACTTTAGTCATAACTTTGCTAACAAAACATGGGGCATTTTTTAATCCAAAAGGTAAACGTAGAGGCCTGAAACTTCCAAAACTAGTTACAAATACTGCATATCTTTGGGCTCTTTTGTTAACGGAATTTGCCAGTAGCCTCTAGATAAATCTAATATGGTAATATATTTTGCTTTTGCTACAGTTTCGATACGTTTTTCAATATTAGGCAAAGGATAGTTAGTATTCAGTTTTAGTAACAGCATTGAGTTTACGATAATCAGTACAAGGCCAAGGATCCTTTGAGGAAGATTCTATCAAAATCATGGGAGATGTATAGTTCGAGCCTCCCGGCTCTATAATTTTAAGTTCGAGCATTTTCTGAATTTCTTTTTTGAGAATTTCAGTCTGTCGGGGTGACAGTCTGTATGGCTTCATTTGTATTGGTTCGTTATTTAATAGCTCAATATCGTGACAAACTAAGTTTGTTAGTCCAGGATTATTTGAAAAACAACCAGAATATTTCCATAAAACCTTTCGTAAATCTTTTATTTGCTCGGGTTTCAACCTTTTCTTCGAGTTCGTTCTCCTCTATGATGTCCGAGAAATTTAATATACTTGGATTGGAAGGTAAATGACGTATGTCCATTTCTAAGTATCCTTCCACTTCACTTATCATAGTAATCATTTCTGGTCTTTGTAATATGGTTTAAGCATGTTAATGTGATATACTTGATTTGGCTCATTTTGTTTCTCGAAACTTACAATATAATTGGTTTCTGAAATTTTCTGCTCTATTTTTCCAGGTCCTTTCCATTGTACTTCTAGTTTATTTTGACGATTCGTTAATAAAACAAGAACTAAATATCCTCTAGCAAATTCTATTTTCACTGCGTTTCGATCGTATCATGTTTTCCGCCGTTGTTGAGCTTCTTTCGTGTTTTCCACGGCAAGTTCTTGGCATTACTTCATTCGATTAATAAGTTCGATAACGTAACTGACAACATTATTACTTTCTTCAGTCGGTTCTAGCCACTGCTCATAAAGTAAATTGACTGCCGTTCGTAACTTTTTTGCCATGAACCAGTTCTGCTGATGTAAAACCAGTGCTTTCGTGTGTGACTGTTCTAAGGGCAAAAAGAAGTGATGGTAGATAGTTCTACCAATCAGAAGTCGCTCCTATAGATACGACTCTTAACATTCTTTTTAGCGTTCTATGGAATCGTTCAACGGGATTACTCTGCGGATGATACACAGAGTTTCTTACATGTTTAATGCCTATACGCTCCAAAAATTCCTTTGTCAAAGCATTGAAAACTTGTAAGAAAGCATCAGTCACAGATGGCGAAGAAATGTCTGTCACCTCAACAGCATCTGGATATTTGGACAGAGCTGTAATTATATATTTTTTTCCAGTCTTTGAAATAGGTAGCGGACCAACAGCATCGACATTTATTTTAGTGAATATTTCGGAAATGATTGGTACTAATGTCATTGGAGCCTTCTTTTTGTCATTTCCTTTTCCAGTGCGCAGACAAGCATCACAGGCTTTTACAAAATCTTCGGTTTCTTTGTAACACCTCGTCCAATAAAAATATCTAGCAAGTCTGTCTTTGGTCTTTTTGACACCCAAATGACCAGAAAGAAGTTCCTTCGTGGCACATCTCTATAATTGACGGCTTGAGTTTTTTAGGTATAACTACAAGCTGTGTTTCAGAGCCCATTTTGTCCGTCGTTTTTTTAACCTCTTTTCTTGTCAGACTATAATTCTCGTTTTTGCATGTACATTCTTTATCTTCTTGGATGATTTTAGACAGTTCCTTATCAGTAAGCTGAAGTTGTGCAACTTCTTTTGAGTCAATGTTTATCAATTTCATGAGAGCTTCATCTTTCGTATTTAGTTCCGGTAATTTAACTTCTTCTTCAAAGACATCTCTGGATGCTTTATTTTCTTCCTTCATTGGTTCCAAAATCTTCTCTTCAGCTATTTCTCTTTTCTTTTGAACTCTAATAGAGACAGCATTAACCTGGTGAGGACAACTATCAGGCTCCTTTCCTTGTTTATTCAATAGTGCAAAAGTTCGATTGCCTAATAAATAAATACCTTCCTTTGTCGAGTTCATTTCTAATAATGGCAGCATTAGTTATTACTCGTCCAAGCTCGCAATTTAGTTCGATTTCAGCCAATGGTAAACGGGTTGGATACAAATCTAATGGTTGTTACACCCACACATTTTCACCTGTCAGCATTTCCGTCATGATGTATTTGCGACAAACTTTATCAATACTAGCACCTGAATCCCTTAATATAGGAATTTTATGACCATTCACGTAACCCATACTAGTATAAGATAATAGAAATGTATCCTCTGGTTTTGCAGTAATTCTGTTAAGATTAGCGGGAGATTCAGTACTATTCTTAAGTTTTGAACATTGGGGTCTTAAATGTTGATAGGACCCACACTGATAGCATTGTGGCGTTTTTCGTTTTTCATATTTATCATCTGGACGTGGACTTCTAGGTCTATGAAACCAGCTTTGCGAATTAAATCCTGATGACAATTTTTTTTTTCAGTTTTATTTTTATTATCTGAACTCAATTTACCTTGAGTTAGTGCATTGTATCTTTCTTTCTGCCGATCCACTACAGGCTTTTTTTGAAAGTTTCCGCAAACGTTTTCATAGGCATCAAGTTTTTCAGCTAATTTTTTAGATGAAATCATCTCTACCCATTCATCAAGAAAATGATCTCGAATTTCAGGAGAAACTCGACGTTTAAGTTGGTCAAGCACCATCAAATCTAGCAACTGATCAAAAGTCTCAACTCCTAGACCAGTTACCCATTCTTTGCAATAATTTTCTATTTCGTAGTTGAAATCCATCCATGTGGATTCGGTACCTTTTTGATGTTTCATAAATTTCTGCCTAAACTTTTCCGGGCTTAGCTGAAA